>NC_092129.1:72236454-73499954 GCF_043159975.1 Macaca nemestrina | reverse complement strand
ATGTGAGAAAGAAAAAAGGGAAAAATAAATGAATGAAACCAAGACCGTGAAATAAAAATGCTGTTAAATGTAAGTAGATTAAATTCACCTATGAAAAGGCACAGATAATCTTGTTATATTAAAAACATCAAAATGTAGTCATATGGTCCTTATAAAAGAAATGGCAAAAACCAGCCAACAATCACACAGAAGTTTGAAAATAAAAGGACGGAAATACTAACAAAGTTGTAACTCCAGCAACAAAAATTAAAGAGCGATACAAAAGATTTGGAAAACAAAATTATCAGTTTTGATTTAGGTTTACATAGAATGTGATTTGATTTGACTGTGTCCCCACCTCATCTGGAATTGTAATCCAGATTGTAATCCCTGCACGTTGAGGGAGGGACTTGGTGGGAGGTGATTGGATTATGGAAGCAGTTTCCCCCATGCTGTTCTCATGATATTGAGTGAATTCTCATGAGATCTAATTGTTTGATTAGTATCTGGTGCTTCCTGCTTCTCTCTCTCTCTCTCCTGTCACCATGTAAGACTTGTCTCTCTTCCCCTTCGCCTTCCACCATGATTGTAACTTTTCTGAGGCTCCCTCAGCCATGCAGAACTGTGAGTCAATTAAACCTCTTTTGTTTATAAATTACCCAGTCTCAGGTAGTATGTTTATAGCAGTGTGAGAATGAACTAATACAGAATGTTTACAAAATTTGATTATGTAATAAGACACAAATAAATGCTAATAATTTCAAGAAATTGGTATCATAAAGATCATATGTTCTGAACAAAATGCAATGAATTTAGAAATTTAAAAAAGTAGTAAAAATTTCCCATATGCTAAGAAACCTATAAATATACATTCCAATGTCTCATTCTAAAGAAATGATTTGGGATGGAAAAACAAGGAGATACAAGTAAAGCAAAATTCACAGTAAATGTATAGCTCTGACTGTTTTATTATAATAAAAGCAAAGAATATAAATAAGATAAACATCACCTTTAGGAGCTGGAAAAAGAATAACAGAGTAAATTTTTTAAAAATTTAAAGAAACAAGGGTAATAAAAGCAGACATTAATGAAAGAGAAAAAAAACAACAAAGAAACAGTAGAAGGAGACATAGGAAAGATTTATGAAATTCTGAGATAGAAGACTAAAACATATTCCTGGTTGTAGAGAGCTAAATTTTTTTTTTTTTTTTTTTTTTTTTTTTTTTTTTTTTTGAGACGGAGTCTTGCTCTGTAGCCCGGGCTGGAGTGCAGTGGCCGGATCTCAGCTCACTGCAAGCTCCGCCTCCCGGGTTTACGCCATTCTTCTGCCTCAGCCTCCGGAGTAGCTGGGACTACAGGCGCCCGCCACCTCGCCCGGCTAGTTTTTTGTATTTTTAGTAGAGACGGGGTTTCACGGTGTTAGCCAGGATGGTCTCGATCTCCTGACCTCGTGATCCGCCCGTCTCGGCCTCCCAAAGTGCTGGGATTACAGGCTTGAGCCACCGCGCCCGGCCAGAGAGCTAAATTTTATATATTACAGGAGGGTCTGTAAGTAGGACACTTTGGAAGAAATGTGGGAATATCTAAAAAGTTAAAGACGCACATATCCTATGATCACGCAATTCCACTTCCAGACACATACATAGCCCAGAAAGATACCTGCATATATGCACAATGGAAGTTATACAAAATTGTTAATTGTGACATTTTTGTGATAGCATAACACTGTAGATAATTTAAATGTGCATCAATAGGTAGAGATAAATTGTGGCATTTTTCTTCACTGCAGCACTGTGCAGCATTGAAAATGAGCTAGAGATACATGTATCAATGTGAAAACATTACAGAAACATAATAGTGAAAATTAAATGTCGGTATTAATGTTATTACTTATAGTTTTGTTAAAATATTATATATAGATAGTAAAAGTGCAAGGGAGGCCGGGTGTGGTGGCTCAAGCCTGTAATCCCAGCACTTTGGGAGGCTGAGGAGGATAAATCTCTTGAGCCTATGATTTCGAGACCAGCCTGGGAAACAGAGCGAGGAAAAAAAAAATGATAATAAGCAAGGAGATGATCAACATCACATTCAGTTAGTGTAATGTGAGGAGAATGAGAGAGAAATGAAAAAGGAAAGGAGTACACAGAGAGATAACAGTATACTTAATTCCCTTAAAAATCATCTCAAAAAGAAAAAAAGCAGAAAGAAATGGATGATCAATGAGTTAGAATACGAATATAATTGAAGCCTTTGATACTGTATTGTTGAAGTGCTTTCTAAGTGTGTATCTGTATCTTACTGCAAGAGAAGGGTTTAAGCACAGAAGCTTGGTTTTGAGGGAGGTCTGTGGCAATCTCTGTCCTTTGGCAGTGTGCCTTCCTGTTACTAGCATGACGCCTCTTTTCAGTGAAGATTCTTGAAACAGTAGTCTGCAACGCTGTCTTTATTTCTTCAATACCCACTCGTCTTTCAACCCACTCGGACTGGTCTTGTAGCCCCACACAATAGTTAAACTGTTTTTGCCAAATCTCTAGTGAATCTGTCCTTTTTTTTTTTTTTCTTTTTTTTTTCTTTTTTTTTTTGAGACGGAGTCTTGCTCTGTCACCCAGGCTGGAGTGCGGTGGCATGATCTCGGCTTACTGCAACCTCTGTCTCCCAGGTTCAAGCAATTCTCCTGCCTCAGTCTCCCGAGTAGCTGGGATTACAGGTGCCCACCAACACACCCGGTTGATTTTTGTGTTTTTAGTAGAGATGGGTTTTTACCATGTTGGTCAGGCTTGTCTTGAACCCCTGACCTCATGATCTGCCTGCCCCGGCCTCCCAAAGTGCTGGAATTACAGGTGAGAGCCACCGTGCCTGGCCAAGAGGGGCTTGTCCTTTGTTTGTTCACACTGACCGTATTGGAAGGTTTGGACCTACCTTTCTCTTGTATTCCTCCCTCTGCTCCGCGACCACCTTCTCTCCTGCCTCTGCTTACTTTTTCTTTGTGAACTGCACAGTCCCCTCGCTTGGCTTCTATTGCTTTTCTGGGGCATGTTGGTTTCCCTTTGGATTCTGATGTTGAACGTTTGTCATTCTATACACTCTCTGGGTGATCTGACTGAAACATGAGACTTCTACTCTTTATACAGTGATAAGTCACAATTTTATACCTTTATTCCAGATTTTCCTCCCAATCTCTAACCCCTTAAATACAACTGTATACCAAGTGTTTCCACTTAGATGTCTCACATGTTTATCAAACTCAGTATCTTTACTACTGAAACAATATATATATTTCTAACTGTGTTCTCTATGGTGCTAAGTCATTCATTGTAATTGTTGAAGCTAGAATCTCCACGATTTTTCCTGGAACTTTGTTCTTTCCCACTTTCTACCTTGTCTTCCTTCTTCTTCCCTCTTTTCTTGTGCCCTTCTTGCAGCTTCTTATCTCCTCTCCCTTCCTTCCTTCCCTTCTTCCCAGTCCTCCTTTCATTTCTTCTTTTCCTCTTCTAGGTGGAAAGTGCTATGGCATCCGTCTTCCCTACAATCTCTAGTCACTGCTTACCTGCCCTACTTCTTCTTTTTTTTTTTTTTTTTTGAGACGGAGTCTTGCTCTGTCGCCCAGGCTGGAGTGCAGTGGCGCGATCTCTGCTCACTGCAAGCTCTGCCTCCTGGGTTCACGCCATTCTCCTGCCTCAGCCTCCCAAGTAGCTGGGACTACAGGTGCCCGCCACCTCGCCCAGCTAGTTTTTTGTATTTTTAGTACAGACGGGGTTTCACCATGTTAGCCAGGATGGTCTCAATCTCCTGACCTCGTGATCCACCCGCTTCGGCCTCCGAAAGTGCTGGGATTACAGGCGTGAGCCACTGTGCCCGGCCCCTGCCCTACTTCTTAACAAAACAGCAACAATGCAAACAAATCCCCTACCAGTCTACTCTGCAGAGTTTTATTCTTGAAATAGCTCTTGTGGCTATGAGAGTTCAATGCCAGTACCTTGAAAAGACTCAGAGCAGTGCCTGGCACATGTCAGCATGATATGATTATTAAACTGTATTCACGTTTCTTTTTATATTTCTTTTCTTTTCTTTTTTTTTTTGAGACGGAGTCTCACTCTGTCGCCCAGGCTGGAGTGCAGTGGCGCGATCTCGGCTCACTGCAAGCTCCGCCTCCCAGGTTCACCCCATTCTCCTGCCTCAGCCTTCCAAGTAGCTGGGACTACAGGTGCCTGCCACCACGCCCAGCTAATTTTTTGTATTTTTAATAGAGACAGGGTTTTCCCCATGTTAGCCAGGATGGTCTGGATCTCCTGACCTCGTGATCCACCCACTTCGGCCTCCCAAAGTGCTGGGATTACAGGCGTGAGCCACTGCGCCCAGCAAGCTTTATTCATATTTCTTAGCTGTCATTGCGGTTTTTAAAAATAAGAGATGAGGTCTTGCTATGTTGTCCAGGCCAGTTTTGAACTCCTGGGCTCAAGAGATCCTCCTGCCCTAGCCTCCCAAATCACTGGCATTATAGGTGTGAGTCATCACATCACACCCGACCTCTGTCACTGTTTTTAGTTCTGCTTCTATTATTATTATTATTAGAATGTCTGTTGTCTGTCTCCATTATTCACTACTGTGAGAGATTATTTCAATTAATGTATTAAGTATTATTTAAGGTGGTTAGTCTTCTGAAAAAATTAAGCAAACTTTTCATGTTTTCACAGGTAAATGTTTATTAATTGGATGCTTTAGAATCTCCTTTAAAAATTTGAGTCTAGTTTTCCGGGAAGGATAAAAAACGCTTGTGATGTCAGGCGTTTCTGGAGAAACATCCCTAATAGCTCTATCAGTGCTGTGCTGATTTGGTACGGCTCTAAAATAGTCAGGAATTTTTGTGGCTTGGTTCTTAAAATACTGGTAGCTTGAAATTGTCAATGATGTGAGGGTTTGTACCATCGAAATTGACAAAATCCACAAGTTAGGGCTCCTGCAACCAGAGAGCCCATTTTACCAGCATATCACTGTATAGTTTTTGCTAAAGATTAGGATCACTGTGAAGTCTGATGCAATGACAGAGCATCTTACTGTGAATTTTAATACATCTTGGGGTAAATTTTGCCTGCAAGGTTAAACAGCTACTATATGGATTATAAGTCAATATACTAGTTACCTGTAACCTGGGCATTAGTCTCATCATTCAATATCAAAGGAGTTTCCTTTGTGTGTTTTCTACTGTTCTATGTGGTTTTGAGTGATTCGTGGCCAAATGAAGTTTTTGAACCATCTTTTAAAAAGTTAAAGAAAAATACACTTCTTCAATAAAAAAGAAATACATATTTTCAAAGAAAAATTTCCCCTCAATTTTAGAACCAAGTTAGGGCAAAATCAGATTTTAAGAATAATTTTTTAGTTTTACCTATAGCATTCAAACTGGAAGAAAATAGAATGAGAAAATATCTTACTAGGCTCTGAATATTTATGATGATAACAAGTTATAATTTCCCTTATTGAAAAACCATCTCATAAAATGCTCAACTGGTTGCTTGCTTTTTTTTTTTTTTTTTTACTTACCTAGTGAAAAACCACATGAAGATCTTTTTGAAACTGACTAGTTCGCGGGTTCCACTTCCTGTTGTGAGGAGTAAAATCTACCTTAGATGCAATAAAGTTCTCAAAGATTGTTTTCATTGTCTCATGTAAACCAATTTAGGTTTCAAATTCATGTATATTAAGTGAAACCGAAACTCCCCGAATTTGTTATTTCTATAATGCAGTCTGTTTCTGGTCAGGGAAAACAGTTTTAACAGTTAATAATTTGCTTTAAGAGAATTACTGTCAGAACAGGGGTGACTCAATGACTCAATAACTAAGCTCCCCTCTTTACAAAAAAAAAAAAAAAAAAAAAGACTTTCTTTGAGTTGGGTGCCCGCTCTGCTTGAGGTACTGTTCTCATCCCATCCTAGGCACAAGAACATGGTGTAGACCAAGGGTTGGTCTTGGGCAGAATTGAGACAAAGCTCACATTTTGGGGCTTTCCCTGGAAGTAGCCCTAAGGTTTGAAGGTGGAGCCGGAAGTCTCCAGTCCCACTGGGTGCTCACAACGAATGGGTAGAGAATACTCACTGGTACCCAGCTGGGAGTGATGGAAGGAGCATCACTTCCTCTCTGCCTTGGCTGATCCCATTGCTGCCCTCCAGGGACTTTTCTCTCATTTGTTCATTTGTTCATCTGAAGGCTGCTCTTCTTGTTTGAACTAATGTAATTTCATCTTGTTCATTGTGGGCCTGAGCACTCTAGGAATGACTGTTAACAATTGGTTCTTGGTTTGTCTTAAGTGCTCCCTGGGAACTCCTGGACCCCAGATTTCCCAAATCTTACCCAGCATCTAAATTCACGTATTCTCTTCTTTGTCCTTAGTCCTGGCTCTCAGCTAAAACTTAGCCACTCAAATAATATACATATTTGGGCAAAACTATTTTGCCAATAGGTACTAGTTGGGTTTTACTGATCTCAGAGAATTGGCATATCAAAAAAAGGTCCCAGGAGACGATTTGAGGGAATGACGGGAACTTTAGAACACAAGACAGGTCAGTGTGGGAGATATTTGTGAAGTGAGGCTGAGACTAGGTCCTTTTCATGATAACTTGCCTGGATTTTAATAACATGCCATGATTATAACATGTCTATCTTTGCTTAAAATTTAAGGCAATTATTGCCATCTTTATGGATGATTAATTTTGGGGGGGATAAATTTTACTGTAACATTCGTCAGATGAAATGTCAGTGCAGTATTTCTTGGGATCTATATTTCCCAGGAAATATAATTTAGACACTTTAGCTTCACTATAATTGCTGAAGGAAACATAAATCATACTTATAAAAATCATGATTTTTTTCTGTTTATTAGATATAAAGTATTTGTTTATGTCAACGATATAATATTATATTACATATACTCACATAAAGGAATGTTGTTTAGTTCTCCGAGGATTTTCACAAATAAATCTTGTCAAATCTTTATAAGACCTATAGGATTAGAATTATTATTATTATTATTATTTTTTTTTTATTGAGACGGAGTCTCCCTTATCAGTGTCTTCATTTTATAAATGAAGAAGCAGATTCAGAGGGTGCTATTTTCTTGGGCAGCACAGCTACTAATTATAATAGCCAGGAATTGGTTCCAGGCCTCTGGATTTAAAGACCCTCTCCTCTTTTCACTGTCATATCCCTTCTTCAAACATAGAGTAGAACCATATACAATAGCTATGAGATCAATAGTTAGATATGTAGAATATAAGCCAGGCATCTCTAGAAAACATTATAAAATGCTGTACTAAAATTGCATACCAAATTTAGAACTGCTTTTCATTTTTAAGCTTTTTTCCCCGTGTTCTCTACCTGTTAACAGAAAAGGTTATCTTTCAAATTTAAATCAATTCAACTTAGATATTTGTAAAGAAAAAACAAAACTTCAAGCAAAATTTTTTTTCTCTCTCTCCACACATACACACACACAGACATACACATATTTGAAAATACTTAAAAATATTTTTTATTTTTGCTGGTGGTCTGATTGTATGTTTGTTTAAAATGTATTGTGGAAAAAATGTATATTTCATATATATTGTCTTATGTCTGATTTGAAGATTTGAAGAGCTAGTACAGAATAGTAGGTGGTTGCTAATTTATCTTCCATAAAACATGAGAAATATTCGGAGATATTTCAATACAATTCTGTAAATAAGAATTTCCTGATAAGGAGGGTTGATTGCTACTGAATTCTCAAAAGAGGTTGTGGAATTTCATTTCCTGGGATATTTAATTCATGTGGTTTAGGTGTAACCCTATGTGGGAGCAGGACTATGAACGGAATAGTCAAGTGACTCTAATATTTTGAGATTGTAGCAATTATCCTCCAGGTTGATCTGAATAATCATTGTTATTTAGAAATTGCAAAAGAAGCAGATCTATTTTTCCTTCTCTCACAAAAACACAAAAGGGGAAATATTTTTTGATTTTTAAAACTTCCGTGAACACTGTGCTATCATAACTAAAGTAGTAGCGAGAGAGCAGCTAGTGGGTGGGAACAGGAAACATTAGTGATAAATGCTCTGTGACATTTTTTTTTTTTCAGGTTCAGCTCAATGTATATTGATTCTAATTAGCACATTTTGTGCCTTAGCTAGTAGCTCCCCGTTAGCTCTGCCTAGAGAGGTTTTTTTTTTTTTAGATTCCATCCTGCTCATAAACACTGCCACCTCCTCCCTCCTTCTCTCTTTACAAATGTTACAACACAATCAGAAATTTCCTCTTTTCTTTCCTTCCTGCATTTTCAGCAGGTTCCCTTGCGTCAGAAGCCGAGGAGGAAAACTCAAGGTAATTAGATCTCTTTTGTTTCTTTATCTCCTTTTTGTGTGCGTTGAGTGTGGCTTTCCTCCGGGATGCCTTCCTTGGGATCAGATTTTTGTCTCTTAATGCTAATATGAGGAGGTGGACGGCAGATTAATGTTTGGTTATTGTTGAATTGATTTTAAGAAATGACGACATGCTGTTCATTTGGATTAATCCCTCGTGGTATGTCGAAAGAGCTTAGAAAAACTGGCAGTGAGTCGGGAAGTAGCTGTGTTTTGAGGTGGGCATTAACCCTTCAACATCTATTGCATAACTACGGCTGTTATTGTTGAGAGGAGCGATGTTACTGCACTGATATGCCTGCCAGCCTTACAATTTTAATTATTTTTCAACTTATTCTTGGTGAATACTATTCTTAGACTAATACTTGCATATCAGCCCCGCTGCGCTGTTTCTTTGGCTGTATCTTATACCTTCTAAGCATCAAACGAATGTTTAAAAATAAAACAGACACATGGCTTTTTTTTTTTTGCATTGGTTTTGCATAGGCTTTGCATAAATCTTGGTGAAAAATCCAACTCCCTCGGGGGTTAACAATTAAAAGTTGCCTTTCACTCTGTCACATAAATCAGGATAATACTTTACCTACCAAATCAGGGTAATACTTTACCTCTTCATGTAATCATTGCAGGTTTTCTCACGATGAGTCGGAGGAGGATATCGTGTAAAGATCTGGGCCATGCTGACTGCCAAGGGTGGCTGTATAAGAAAAAGGAAAAGGGAAGTTTCCTAAGCAATAAATGGAAAAAGTTCTGGGTGATACTGAAGGGGTCGTCACTGTACTGGTATAGCAATCAAATGGTGAGTCTGCTTTCTTCCTCCTGTTCCCAGCCATTTTAATGAGGGGCACGTTAAAGGGATCAGGTGATCCCTATGGGAAAGTTAATTTTGATTTCTGGGAATTGGAGCTGAGTAAATAAACAAATAAGTTATAGAAGCCATTTCTGGTCCAGTAGATATGTAGGTTATGCTATTGTGTTTTATGGAGAAGAAACCCATCCTGTTTGACTACTCTGGTTGGGGAGGAAGGGAGTGTCGACGTTTACATCCTTGCTAAAGGAGACTTTTAAGTTCTGTTATAATGTTACTATTCCACGAGGGATTGTAATAGTTTCAGGATTTATGTGGGCATCATGTAACATGGCACCTTTACATAGTTAAGGTCTCTCTACTAAAAGGAGACTCAGCTTCACGACCTACAAGGGTATCAATTGATTCAGTTCAGAGAAGCTTTTTCAATTTCTCCTCCTTTACTTTCTTCTTCCCCTTCTTTCCCCCTGACCTGCTTTATCAGATGGGTTGCTTTGGAATCACTAACCCCTATGCCAGCTTTGCATTGGCAACGGTCACCTCTTGTCCCCTGGTGTGCTCTGTAATGGCATTAAACTAGTCGTGCTCAGACAACATTTGAAAAGATAATTGCCTAGTTTATTCCTTAAAAAGTCAGTATACTGTTGTGATCTGCTTCCCAGGCTAGTTTTCTGTTGAAAATGGCTGGAAATAAAGTGATTGTTAGAAAGCGTGCTGATCTTTCATGATCTGAATCCTGTTGAAAATGACGATGTTGTTGAACGTCGAATGAGGAGGCATTTCCAAGGAGGAATGCTCTCCACAAGCCCTGGTGAGGTTTTATTGCTGCTCTCAGGACAGTGAGAGTCTCTTTGTGGCACTGTGGAGATCAGCATTGGATGGCCTTTAATCAATTAAGGGAAAAGTACTTAGGAGTTGCTTATAAGCCAGGAAAGTTCTTTTTATGTGACATTCTTCTTGTGAAATGACGTGGGCATGCCTGTCATTCAAGCAACAGAGCTGTACATCATGTAACTTTATACATGCAAAATAAGTACTGCATATGGTTTGTGGGCCAAATTTTTAGTTGATGCATTTACATTCACTAGCCACTAATCAATTTTTGTTACTCACATACCCCTGGGCACCTGTTCATTAAAGATTTGGTTAAACCGGACCCAAATCCAATTCCAGTGCTGGGAATAAGCACACTCCTCTGCTCCTCTGCTCCTCTGCCCCCAAACTTATTGCCCCAGCTTCACCTCATGAAAAATGTGGCACAAAGCTCCTCTTTGGGTTCCGTAAAAATACATTTTTTTTTTCAAGCATTTGGTGAGTTATAACAACTTTATCAAAGTTGTAAGGGATTCACAAAAAGTCACTGGCAGAGTGTGCGGTTTTCCACTGGCATCCTTTTTCTCTCTTTTCTTCTCCCCTCCTCAATAGATTTTTCATCTTGTCTAGCATGAATGGTTTTTCCCAAATTAAGGCAACCTGGGTCTGCGGTCTTGCCTTCTATTGTAAGAGAGTTTTCCTAAGCAAATACAGCTTCCTTCTTAAGAGGAACTCAGGTTAATATAAATGTCTCTTTCTTGTTTCGTATTATTTCAGGCCCCTGTTTTGGGGTAGTTGTGGCAAGCGATTGTCCTCTTCATCTTTTATAACATGAGAGAACCTACTGATTTACCTTTTAATAGTGGTCAGGGCATTTCCAGAGCTTGTTGGAAAGATTGGGTGCTGATGGAGCTTGGCATGTCTGTGGGAAGTAATAAAGCTTGGACAGAAGCAAGCCGTTCATCTTCTCAGGGAATGAAATTATTCAGCAAATATGTTCTGTCTGCTGTCCCTGTCTTCACAGAATTTAAAGGAAGTCCTTCTGAACCACACAGGCTTCCAGATTGGGTTGGCTTGGCCTCATCAGCTCATTCAGCTTATGATTCTCTTAGAGGAGCCTATTTTAGGCATTAGGAACTTCATGCTTCCACAAGGAGCAGCAGTGTTGACAGACTAGGCTAGAAAGAGGAAAGGGATAGAGCCTTAGATACACTCACGCATTCCTGCCCTGGCTTGCTTTCATTGCAACACAGAAAGAAATATTCAGGTTGCAAAGCATGTACTTGAATACAGTTAGGTTAGCAGCATTGAATGGAGAAAAAGCCTGCCATTATCTGGCTAGGGAACTGTAGGATTAAACTAATGGTATGCAAACTAATGGTTATAAAACTAATGGCATGTAGAGGAATTCTCCTTCTCTCTTCCTCCACCACAAACACACACATACATAGACACACACACACCCTGAATCTTAATTATATGTTTATTGTGGGGGAAAAAAGGCTACTCAACGAATACTTAATTAGTAGTCATATTCCTCTTGTCTGTGTGGATATCAACTATGAAATAAGCCAAGAAGCTTTATTTACTTTCTGCTGCTTAAAAGAATTCAGATTCAACAAAGTCGCTCTCAAAGCACCTAAGCCTAAGCACCTAAGAGCAGAATTCTCATTCTACCTTCCATGTTCCTTAATCTTGGGTTACGACCAGCCCCGTCCCTACACGTTCTTGTATAACCTAATGCTGAGCGGTAGCAGAGTCCATAGCATCTTAGGAAGAGCCACCTGTTAACTTAGTGCCTACCCTAGGCCAAGGGATAGATGATTCAAGATACCTTGCATATATGCTCTCATTCACCCTGAGAGGTAGTAATTGTCTCCACGTTTTGAAAGTGGGATAGACTGAAATGCAGAGAGATTGCGTCAATTGTCCCAAGTCACACGGGAGTAAAGGGAAAAAAACAGATTCACATTTAGGTCCCTCGGACTCCTAGGCCCATGACTTACAGCATACCAACCCGACTCCCTCTGGCGCCAGGATCCATGACACAATTAAGACCACCCTGTTTTCTGCCTTCAATGGGGTTCTGAGAGAACAGCTGTAGAAATGAAATTTAGGGTAATTCTCCTTTGAAACTACATGTGATCTCATTGTCATTGACTGTCTTTGCTTGTCTCCTCTATCATTCCCTGACACTGCCTGGGAACACCAGCCTCGCCTCTCTTCTGTTTTGTGCTGTTGTTACCCAGTCACCTGATGCATGGTCTACCTTTTGCTTTCACCACACATTGCTGCTTCAAACTGTACTACCCAGAATTCATTGAGAAAGGTCAAGTCCAGAGGCTCATCTGCCATTTTTCACACCACATGCTATGTGCTTAGAGTGTGACGCAGCACGCAAGATTACTCGCCAAGTCCTACAAAACCATATGCAAGTTTAACAGCCGTAGAAATCCAGGCTGGTAAAATCTTGGATTTAAAATCCACGGTTTTGTTTTCCCATACCCTTACGAGAAAGTACAAACTCACTTTCTGGTTTGTGGGAATCACCTTAACTAGTAACCTTTCTTACTTCCTCACACTTGTCAGCCCAACTCATTTAAAGATGGCACTTCTTTCAATTCCTGTTAGCACGTGGGCTGGCTTTCTCTAAGCCTTCGCATATGCTGTTTCTCTGCTCAGAAAACTCTGTCTCCATGCCCTGAAGTCTTCTCCTATCCAATTCCATCAAGCTTATCCCTCCTTCTAGGTCAAATTTTAGCTTAAATAGCCTTCTTCTAGAGGCACGTACCTTCTCCCCTGACCTAAATTTGACTTCCTCTCTCTGCTCCCTGAGTGACCTATACTTTTCTTTTCTTTCTTTTCTTTTTCTTTTTTTTTTTTTTTTTTTTTGAGACAGAGTCTTGCTTTGTTGCCCAGGCTGGAGTACAATGGTGTTATCTCGGCTCACTGCAACCTCTGCCTCCCAGTTTCAAGCGATTCTCATGCCTCAGCCTCCTTGAGTAGCTGAGATTACAGGCATGGGCCACCATGTCTGGCTAATTTTTGTATTTTTAGTAGAGACAAGGTTTCACCATGTTGGCCAGGCTGGTCTTGAACTCTGGACCTCAAGTGATTCACCTGTCTTGGCTGGGATTACAGGTGTGAGCCACCTCGCCTGGCCTATACTTTTCATACTATCATACTTGTCCTAATTTTTGGGTACTTGCTTGTCAGACTTGCTGTTTTCCATAAGTGATCATTTCTGTAGGACAAGATCATGGGTATATCTTCAGCAGCTTACTCCGTGTCTGACAGTTAATAGGCTCTCAATTAATAGTTCTTGATTTCATATATAAATAAGAATTAAGAATCTCTAGCATTTACATTGCCCATGGGAATTTCGAGAAATGGAGTCATGTGTGAGGACTGATTTTGACAGAAAATAATTTTCCAGGAAAGGATTTCCACCTCTGTTTTTAAAAACAGATACGGGAAAAGGAGCAATCTGAATTTGCTAGAAAGGCCCCAAGGTTCGGATTAGGTCCTGCTACAGCCGTTCCCATTTTGGTAACACATTTTTAGGATCTTTGAGGAGTAGAGGTGGGAGACGCGCATTCTGGGGACTAATGTGAACAAAGGAATGAAAATATAAATGAGCTGTGCCAATCCACTGTGTTAGTGATTATATTGAATTCTCATAATAGCCGAGCAAGATAGATTTTATTATTCCCATTTTTCAAGGGAGTTTACTGAAGCTCAGGGAATTTAAGTAACTTGCTCAAAGTCTCATAAGGAGTAAATAGCAGAGCTGGGATTTGAAACAAAGGTTTCCCAACAACAAAGCCAGGCTCTTTTCTCCAGGCTGCACGGCTTCTCCATTTAGAGGTGACTTAGGGCCAGTGAATGGGGGACTGAGACACGTAGTGATAGTGTAGGAATGTAGGTTTGATCCAGCAGGCAGTAGGGAGCTACTGCCTATTCTTGAGCCGGAAGGTGAGCACGTGAAATTGGCATGCGAAAAATATGAACCTAGCAGCAATAAACTGGATATTTTGGAGAGTGAGGGAGCTGCCAGAAGGCCAGTTAGGAGATGGTGAGAAAATGCAGGCGTTCAGACATGAGCTCCGGGACTAGAGTGCGGCCAACAGTGAGAATTTAGGACACACTATGCAAATAAAAAGGGGCAAGGTTTGAAGAGTGCTTGGATATAAGACACAAAAAATTTGAGGCTAAGATAAGCATGATTCCAAGTTTTGGAGCCTGGGGAGACTGGGAAAATCATATGAAAATTAAGAGACAAAGAGTTTGTGACTAAGAAGGGTGGAATTTCATTTAGATTGACCATCGCTTACTTCTTTTGGTTTATTTTAGTTTTGTATGTTGTTTCTTTGTATGAAATTACTAGATACTTGTGTTTTTTAGTTTTCATTTATTGACACCATTTGTGCCATTGCATCACCAGTTCAAGGAAGCCTTGAAGCCCCTGGGCCTCAACTAGAAAAAGTGAATCATCCAACTATCTGTTTTTCTCTCTCTCTCTCTCTTTTTTTTTTTTTTGAGACAGAGTCTTACTTTTTTGCTAGGCTGAAGTGCAGTGGTGCGATCTTTGCTCACTGCAATCTCCACCTCCCGGGTTCAAGCGATTCTCCTGCCTCAGCCTCCTGAGTAGCTGGGATTTCAGGCTTGCGCCATCATGCCCAGCTAAGTTTTGTATTTTTAGTAGAGACAGGGTTTCACCGTGTTGGCCAGGATGGTCTCGATCTCTTGACCTCATGATCTGCGTGCCTCAGCCTCCCAAAGTGCTGGGATTACGGGCATGAGTCACTGCACCCGGCCCCAACTATCTATTTCATAAAAACTTTAGACAAACTGAAGAGGTTTGTAGGTTAATATCTGGTTTAGTATATATTACAGAGACTTTAAAGTTTTTTGAGAATCCAATGTGTTTGTGCAATTGTGATTGTGTTTCTTCTTTACTTTCTGAATGGTGGAAGTTTTGCATGTTTGGGGATTGAAGTAACTGTCTGCATGAGATGTGTTCCATCTCTAGCTGCATGTGCACTTCATGTGAATTTCAGAGGATCTTATCTTTGGAAGGCATATTTCTTGAAATCAGTTTTATGAGAATCTCTATAGTGAAGATCTAATCACTTTTTACATTGGGCAGAATTTACTCTTGTAGAAAATGTTACTTGAAAGTCAAACTTTTCTCTTTTCATGAGACAACTATTCTGAAAGTTTCGGTAAATATAGATTACCTTTTTTTTTTTTCAGCTCAAGAAAAATAAAGATGGGATTAATTTTCCCCGGGAAAGTGACGTTAAGTCTTCTGAACCTTTCATCGGTAGCCGTAGATTAGCATACATTTTGGAAAATGTCTGAGTGAGTTTACAATAGATTCAAAAAAATTTTATAGGAATTTATGAACACATTAGTCATAGCTTATTATATTCTTTCTCCCCTAGCTCCAACATAAGCAGCAGAGGATGTATTCTTTACTGGTCTGATTTAAACTGTGTCTCTATATCCTAGAAGTTGGCAGGCACAGAGCATGTACCAGTATTTTTTGAAGGAACTAATTATTACATTACTTAATTATCAATTAGTTGTATGAATCAACTAATTACATTGAGCATTATTGTTGAACACTGACGTGTTCCCAGACTTCTACCAAAATGAGAATTATGGGCTTTTAATTTATTTGAACTCTTTATTTATTGTCTTAGCCAAGAACCAGCCTCTGAGCGTATCCCAAACAAAATTCCAACGTTTTGAAATGTTTCTTTAAGGTTGGGTGCGGTGGCTCACGCCTGTAGTCCCAGCACTTTGGGTGGCTGAGGTGGGCGGATTACTGAAGGTCAGGAGTTCAAGATCAGCCTGGTCAACATGGTGAAACCCCTTCTCTACTAAAAATATAAAAATTAGCCAGGCATTGTGGCTATGCCTGTAGTCCCACCTACTTGGGAGACTGAGGCAAGAAAATTGTTTGAACATGGAAGGTGGAGGCTGCAGTGAGCCGAGATCACACCACTGCACTCCAGCCTGGGTGACAGAGCGAGACTGCGTCTCAAAAAAAAAAAAAAAAAAGAAAGAAAAGTTTCTTTAGTGAAGACAATTCAAACTAACCATGTGAAATTGATGAACTTTTGGCCAACATATGTTCCTAGAATTTGTATTAGAAAGGAGGATGAGAAGGTGGAATGTTGACATGTCTAGACAGGGCAAAACGTGACATTTCTGCAGCTGTAGGTGACCGGTTTACCATAAGACAATGACTCATAGATCAAAGGGGTAAAAATACTTGCTTAGTTAACATTTGGAAACCTAAATGTTAGAATGATTGAGGAGTTTCTTGAATTCTGTTACTTCTGACATTGTAATTTCACATGCGTGGAAATCAATGTTTAAATGAGTATTTGGTTTATTTATTGTCTATAATGTATCATTGTGTTCTCACAATTATTTTCCTTTGCAGATCCTTGAATGTATTTCTAAAATAATAGTTCCCCTGTCATAGCTTTATGCCCACACTATCTGTAGTTGGGATAGGCAGTTCTCAATAACTTCTTGTTGCTAAGTCCACGTCATGTGGGAACAATTGCTCATGTTGCCAATATTATTTTCCTTTAAATTCTTTCCAAACTTTTCAATATTAATTGTGAAACACCGAGAGCCAGGAAATGTTGGTTTCTTTTGTCTTGTTCTCAGAAGGCAGTGATATGCTTGGGCATTGCCAGAGTGAATGCCATGGTTGGGGTATTTTAGATGACAGTCTTCTTAGCTCACAGCAGTGAGGTGCCCACTCAGGGGACACAGCCTCCCTCTTTTCTCTGGTGGACAGTGCATAGTACTTTTGTTGGTGTTTCCACAACTTCTCTTTTTTTGTTTTTTTTTTTTTAAAAAACAACTATATAGAATCCAACTTCTTGCCTTTTGGAAATTTAAAGTGACTGAAAAATGCTTTAAAAGATTATACAATAGGGTCAGCCATGCTGGCTCATGCCTGTAATCCCAGCACTTTAGGAAGCTGAGATGGGAGGATCACTTGAGGCCAGGAGTTTCAGACCAGTTTGGTCAACATGGTGAGACCGCATCTCTTAAAAAACAGCTAAAAATTAAAATAAAAATTGTAAAAAAGGTTATACAGTAGTATGTGCTCATAGGAAAAATTTGAAAATAGAAGTAAGTGAAATAAAAAAAAGGAGACGGACATGGAAGCAAACAGAGATAAATAAATGATTTAAGATCATACAGGGTCGGCCAGGCGTGGTGGCTCACATCTGTGATCCCAGCACTTTGGGAGGCCAAGGCAGGCGGATCACCTGAGGTCGGGAGTTTGAGACCAGCCTGACCAACATGGAGAAACCCCGTCTGTATTAAAACAATAAAAACAAAAACAAAAACAAAATTAGCCCGGTATGGTGGTGCATGCCTGTAATTCCAGCTACTCAGGAGAGTGAGGCAGGAGAATCGCTTGTATCTGGGAGGTGGAGGTTGCAGTGAGCCGAGATAGCGCCATTGCACTCCAGCTTGGGCAACAAGAGTGAAACTCCATCTAAAAAAAAAAAAAAATCATACAGCTTCCTACCACCATGGCATGAGTTTAGACATTTTGATGTATGTGTTTCCAAGCATTCGTTTCTATGTTTTACAAAAATAAAATAATAATATGCATGATGCTGTTGTCACTTGATTTTCTCACTAAGTAATACATAGAAACATATATCCATGTTGATACATATATATCTACAATATCATTTCTGATGGCTGTAAGAATTATATATGAATATATGATAGTTGATTTGCCAATGCGTAGAATGTAAAATCAAAAATGCCTTTTATCCTAAAATCGTTTAAAATAGTTAACAGGAAAAATAGTTAACAGAGTACGTAAGTGCACACACACTAACTTAAATATAAATTAATATATATTGAATTGATGTTTATAGTGCATAAATGTGTAAGTATTGGCACATATATGTATGTATATAAATATTAACATATATCTAGATATGCATGTGTATAAATATATGTATATGCGTGTGTATATAATTTGATCATTCTTGAAGCAAGCCGGCAGTAAGGTGGATTTCGGCAGCATGGTATAAGAGACATATGGCACCTGGATTCTAGTCCTGTACTTTGTTATGAGGTCTTGTAGCTCTAAGTCAGTGATGCAAATCTCTATGCATCTATTTTCTTGCAAGTAAATGTTGACCAAGAACACCGTCTCTATATTTTTCAAAGCTACTTTGAGAAGATCGAATGCATCTAAAAGCAATGTTTAAAAAATCTAAGGAATGTATACAAAGAAAAGCAATGTGTTTGCCGAAATATTGAGATTTTAGGATGCAGAAGAATTGTGCTAGGAATTTTCAGACACCAGGAATGGTTTCTCTCAGTGACTATGACCTGTCCTGTGTAGGAAAGTCTAAAAATATACCTACTGACCCCATGTAAAGGATGATTTTAAGCTATAAGACAGGGGAATGGACTAGAAGACATTATGTACTTGTCAATACAGAGTTTTCCACCCTGGAGGAAGAGTTCAGGTAACACATGAGTTAATGGTGAGAGTGTGGGCACATTTCCCAAGCAACAGAATGCGAAGTGGCCCATGGGATGAGCTGAACTTTTCATTAGGTTTGAGGATTTTCCTGAGAAGTCTTTATTTGAAGATTTACCATCTGTCTGGGGCAAGCTCTTTTAAGGGTCAGGTCCCAGCTGCCTCTTCTACAGACAAGCTAGACTCATCTGTCACTGTGCTGCTGTGCTTAATCTTCCATGGAGCATGTTTCAAGAAGATTTCAAAAGGAAACTATGCAGTGGAAAGTTTAAAAAATATTGATTATTTCTGTAAGGAGTCAGAATTTAGCGAAGCATGTTTGAAACAATGTCTTTAAAAAAGATGCAAGGAAAAGGCAAGCTGCAGGGGAAGATATCCCCGGGCTCACAGTGTAGTATCTCTACATTCCCTTGAAAGAGAATTCACCCAATTTTAATTCTAGCCAGATTCTACCCTGATGCTGAGGCTCCTTGACAGCCTGGGCAAAACACCTACCATCTCTGGGCCTCGCTTCTGTGTCTGTTCAACAGAAGCATGGATAGATGTCTGTTACCTGTGGAAGAGATGGTGCTCATTAACAGCCCGTCAGCCACTGATATTTTCACACCTTGAATCTTGTAAAACTTACCGTGGCAAATGCATTTTCATTTTTTACTGACAACGATTTCAGAGTAGTAGCTTTAAAATTAATTTTTTTAATGAAGTTTACCATTTTAGCCATTTTGAAGGGTATAGTTGAGTGGCATTAAATAAGTTCCAATTACTGTGCAACCGTCAGCATCATCCATCTCCAGAACTCTTTTCATCTTGCAAAACTGAGACTCTGTACCTATTAAATAATAACTCTCCATTCCTTCTCCTCCCAGTCCCTGGCAACCACCATTCTACTCTCTGTCTCTTATGAATTTGACTACTGTAGTTCCCTCCTATAAGTGGAATCATACAGTATTTATCCTTTTATGACTGACCTATTTTACTTAGCATAATGTCTTCAAGGTTCATCCATGTTGAAGCAGGTCTCAGAATTGTCTTCCTTTTTAAGCTGAATCCTATCCCATTGATGTGTGTACCACATTTTGTTCATTCATTCGTATTTGTTGACAGACACTTGGATTGCTTCTACCTTTGGGCTATTGTGAATAATGCTGCTGTGAACATGGCCATACAAATATCTCTTTGAGACCCTGCTTTCAATTATCTTGGTTTTATACCTAGAGGTGGAATTGCTGGATCATATGGTAGTTCTATCTTATTATTATTATTTTTTTGAGGAACTATCATGCTATTTTGCATAGTAGCTACACTATTTTACATTCCCAACCATAGTACACAAGGGTTCCAGTTTCTCTACATCCTTACCAGTGCTTGTTACTTAATTAATTAATTATTTACAGTAACCATCCTAATGGGTGTGAGGTACCATCACATGGTGGCTTTGATTTGCCTTTTCCTAATGACTATTGTCCTTGAGCAACTTTCACATGTGCTTATTGGCCATTTCCATATCTTCTTGGGAGAAATGTCTTTTGCCATTTTTGAACTGGATTTTCTTCGTGGTGGTGGTGGTGATATATTTTAATAGTACACATGAAACTCATGAAAACAGTTTGAAGAGATTTGAAAGTTCCTGAAGTATTTGATAACTTCACATTGCATGAAGGCAAGATTATGTGGTGTGCTGACTGGGATTTTGAAAGAATTAACCTTGTCTTTTTTTTTTGTTTGTTTGTTTTTTTGAGACAGAGTTTTGCTCTTGTCGCCCAGGCTGGAGTGCAATGGTACGATCTCAGCTGACTGCGACCTCTGCCTCCCGGGTTCAAGTGATTCTCCTGCCTCAGTCTCCCGAGTAGCTGGGATTACAGGCACCCACCACCATGGCTGGCTAATTTTTTGTATTTTTAGTAGAGACAGGTTTTCGCCATGTTGGCCAGGCTGGTCTCAATCTCCTGACCTCAGGTGATCTGCCCGCCTTGCCCTCCCAAAGTGCTGGGATTAAGGAGTGAGCCACCATGCCCGGCCTATTACTTCTACATCTTTAATATTCAAAGAGAATGCATCTGATTTTAAATTTTCTTAAATGGTGCTCCTTTATCTATTCTTCTCCAAACTCATGCAATAACCACAGATGGTAGATGAATTAGATAGCAAGAGATAAAATTTAGTCTGTAATGGTGAGATTTTATCAACTTTCTTACGATTCATTTAAAACCTTTCCTTCATATGTATTGTGTTCTTTCATTTTCTTGGTTACGCTGTTGCAGAGACCAGCCCATGTATGTGAAAACAATAGCACATTTGGGGTTTTAAAGCTTCCAAAAGAATAGGGCAGAGATGAGACTGAGCCGAAGCTAAGGTTTTTACACGGCAGAGAACAATTACACAACACTCTGTTAAATTTTGAGGTTTGCATCTTAATCATTTTTGAAAATTACATTTCAGAAGGTAATTCCTATCTTTGTATGTCAGACTACCTGAAAGTTCACTAGTAACTTCATTTCACTTAAAATATGATTTTGCTCCGAGAGGTCTCCTTACTTCAGAGCCCTTTCCCTCTTTCTCCATAAGGAGAGAATGAAAGATTGTAGTGGCTAGCTAGGAGAGGTGACTTACAAGGCATAGAACAGGTTCCAGCCACTTCTTGGTCACCAATCTAAATATGACGTAATGTGATAGTGAGATAGCCATATCGTCGGTTGACTTTTAGGAGGGAATAGTAAGGAGGGATTATTGTGCTGAGCAGTTGGGCTGTTCTTGGAAGGGAATGTTTTCTGCAAGGGGAATAGCATCCTGGTTTAGGTTTCCCAGAAGCAGACTCTTAAGAAGAGGATTTGGGTGCTAGCAGTTTACTTGAGAAGTGACCCAGGAGATACTCGGAAAGGGAATAGGGAAGTGAGAGAGGGTAGAAAAGTTAGTTAATAAAGTTCTCCTTAGCAAGCAGGGTGTGACTGTGGGTAACCAAAGCTTCATCCTTCTGGGGAACCCTGGAAGCCTGTGAAAAACATGTACCCCAGAGTTTTCACACTAAGGGAAAAAGGAACTGGGATATTGATTTGTTTACCTATGTATTTTTCTTGTTTTAGAGATGGGGTCTCACTGTCATCCAGGCTCAAATGCAGTGGTGTGATCATAGCTCACCGCAACCTCCAACTCCTGGGCTCAAGCAATCTTCCTGACTCAGCTGCCTGCGTAGTTGAGGCTACAGGTGCACATAGTTGTGCTTCGCTAATTTTTGTATGTTTTTTAGAGAGACGTCTCACTATGTTGCCCCGGCTGGTCTTGAACTCCTTGCCTCAAGAGATCCTTCTGCCTTGGCCTCTCAAAGTGCTGGGATTACAGGTGTGAGCCATGGCGTCTGACCCAGCTGGGGGCATTTCTGCCCCAAGTCCCATTCGTTGCTGGTTGAGAGCTCGTCCCAGGGGGGCAGTGATCTCTGAGGACTTCTGTACAGGTGAAAGAGTGGAATAGGGCAGCCAGAGAAGCTTTCCCCCAGTGAGATGCAGGTGCTGGTGCAGGAAGTCTTGCCAGTGTGCCCTGGGTGGTAAGGACAGGGCATGTGTCAGGGTCACTGAGAGTAAGTGATCTCCTTACTGCAGAGCCCTTCCCCTCTTACCCCTGTTGGAGCCTCAGTATCCCCAGAACCATCCTCATTAGCGTAATCAATTCTTTCCTTCTGTTTTTATAATCAATGCCAAGATTCTCTGGGTTCTATAGGAAACTGGGCCTTTTTTTCTAGCCAAAAACATTTACCAGCTGTTGTCTATGTAGAATATCTATTTCTAGGTGTTTGTAAGAAACAAGTCTCGCTCTGGATCTAAATCTAATTATATTCATAGGGTAATGTTCGCTAAACCCAAATGCAACAATATTTTAGTAAAAATACACCCCAAATAATACATGAAGAATATAGTAAGTTTACTAGCATTATTATTCTCCAAATAATCTAAAATGTTTTTTTCAACCATTAATCTGATGCAAAGAAAAGAGAGGAGAGCTGAGACACAGAAACAGCTAGTCGGAGGGCTCAGCTTACAGTGCACTCAGTCAAAAAACTTATTTTGCACTTTCGGAGGCTGAGGTGGGCAGATCACTTGAGGCCAGGAGTTTGAGACCAGTCTGGTCAATATGGCGAAAACCTGTCTCTATTAAAAATACAAAAATTAGCTGGGCATGGCAGCACGTGCCTGTAACCCCAGCTACTTGGGAGGCTAAGGCAGAAGAATCACTTGAACCTGGGAGGCGGAGGTTACAGTGAGATGAGATCGCACCGCTGCGCTCCAGCCTGGGTGACAAGAGTAAGACTCCATCTCAAAAAAACAAAACAAAACAAAAAAAACCCACCTTATTTTACATTAATTTCAGGATCAGTCCTTCTCTTTTGTTTCCTTTTCACCCATTTTCCTGCTTTTCTAGGAACTAATAATAATAAATTCTTGGATTTTTTATAGCTTTAACAAATTTTACATTATTACACACATCTGTGTTAATTTCTATTTAGTCTGGAGAAGCTGGTTATAGCTGCTTATTCGCTGTGAGGACAGTGACTCACAGAAGTTAAGTACTCTGCCTGGGATGTCAGAGTATGTGGCTTGCATCGAGACATTAATTCCAAATCCAGGGTTGTTTATTTCTGTGCCATGTGTCGACTGCAGATTCTCTCCTTCTCCCATTTCAGTTCCTGAGCCTATTTTAGCTCTGAAGAATTTCTTCAGTCTTGTCTTTAGAATTATTCGACTGTTTGCTGGGTCCTGGTCTGAGTCCTGTCACTTTAATAGTACCACATGGGGGTTCCCTTGGTATAATGCCAGGCTAGCTTGGTGTTCTAGCTTCTGGCACTTGGCATGGGATGAATTTTCCTCTTAAGGTTGTGATCATAGTACTGCCTCACTGGCATATGCTTAGCACTCAATAAATGTTAGGTCTTATTATGTGTTACTCAAGATTATTATTTCTTAAAAGGATTCCAAGCACACTCCCTACCGTGCCTGCTTCTGATATCTACAAGAAAATAAAATACAGACATTTTTTCTTTCTTTTGGTGCAGTGCTTGTCACAGCCCGATGCTAATACATGCAGCTCTCTGTGATAGTTGCAGAATGTAGATTGTGTTGGTGTGCTAATCTTCACTTTTCCTTTTCTGAAAGGAAGGGGCAGATGAGTTGCAATGCCATGGATGCTATTGTATGGAGAGAAGGAGAGAAGCTTTAGATTCTGTGCAATTTTAGAGGGGAAGAAAGGAAGAACCTACCAAGACTATGTAAAGATGATAATAACATGTCATTGCGAAGAGTACTTACTTAGCCTGTATGCCATGAAGTATGTATAGTCAAAGTTCTGAGGCGTCTCAGAGCAGTGATTATTTGTGTAGTACTATGTCACCATCTTTACATTCAGTTAGGTTTGTTTCTATTTGTTTTTAATTTCGAGAATTGCTTTTCTTTTTCATGTTTGTTTTTGATTTAAAAAATCAATCATGTACCCGATTCCAAAGTCAAAACTGTAACAAGTTACAACCAAGTTAGTCTCCTTTGCATCTCTGTTCTCTATCCTCTTTCTTCCCCCTTTTCTATTTGTTTTTGGTTTATTTTTCCGTGTTTCTTTTCGCAAATACAGCAAGTGTGTATATTGAGCCAATCCCAGCCTCCTTTCTTACACAAAATTAGCATATTACATATATAGTACTGAACCTTACTTTTTCTCTCACTGTGTCCTAGAGATTGCTGTATGTGCCGTATGGCATTTTTCATAGTTATTCACTGTGTGTGGATACCACGGTGTATTCAACTGTCCCCTGATGATAGGCATTTGCATTCTTTGCAATCCTTTGTAAATACAAACAACGCTGCAATGCACATGTCATTCCATATATTCTCCAAGGTATAGTTAGGACAGATCCCAGAAATGGAATTTCTGGGTCAATGGGCAAGTGTGTTTTTGCTGATTATTATCCAGTTTCCTTCTGTTGAGTTCCATTTTGCATTACCACCAGCAATGTGTGAGAATGATGGTTTCTCCGTAGAACTAGAACTTTTACAGTGAATTTTAAACTATCTTTTCTTCGATCTCCATTTACTTTTACTTTCTATTTTAAAGAATATAATTCAGATTTCTCTAGTGGCCATGAGTGTGTGTGTAGTGTGAGAATCTAGTGACAACTGTTCTAAGGTGGCATGAGAATGGGCAGCTCAGCTCAGAGTTTAGACCTCATCTGTTTCCAATGCCCTGGGGGTTTTGGGGAATAACTGAGAAAACAATAGATTTACGTGGAGAAATGGAGACTTTTGCAGCTTCTCCTGATTCAGATAGTCATTGGGAAACCTCATTAAATTTGCTTAAGGTAATTTCAAGAATTTCAATTCTACATTCCCTTAAAAACACAAAAGTGTATTACAAAGAAATTTTTTTAGCTAATTTTTTTTCTTGAATTCAAGATTCTATTTAAGACCTATAATTTATTTAATAACAGGTTTTAGGGGAGAAAACGTTGCAATGAAAATATACATAGATTCTAAGGTGCCTTCTGATTTCAGAATTATTGAAGTGTAAAGAAATCAGGGTTTTAGAATTAAGGAACTATGGTTTCATTGAAAATAGAGAGAGAATATTACTTTTCATTTTTTAACCAGGAACTACATGACCGTTTCCTATATTATCATTCATCTGCTTCTGGCTTGGTCTTCTTTGACCTACTTAGACTCGAGAATACACGTCAGTCTCATTTCTCCTGGTCAGCCTCTTCTGCTTTTCTGACATGTGTAGGTACCTAAGAAGTAATTTTGTATGTTTTCCAAAATACCTGTGGTACAAAAAGGCCAAATGTTATCATGGCAATGAACACTTATTTTTGCATTTAAATTCTAAAATCTGATGTCCTATTTTAGTTAATTTCTAAAAGACTTTATCTTTTTAGAGCAGTTTTAGGCTCACAGCAAAATTAAGAGGAAGGTACAGCTATTGCCCATATACTCCCTGCCCATACTCATGCACAACCTCCCCATCATCAATATCCCCATCTGCTTGGGAGATTTGTTATAATTGATGAGCCGACATTGGCACATCATTGTTACCCAGACTCCATAGTTCATCCTGGGTTCACTCTTGGTGTTGTACATTCTATGGGTTTGGACAAATGTATAATGACATATAATCAGCTTTAAAAAATACAGTATATTTTCACTGTCCTAAAAAGCCTCTATGCTCTGCCATTTAAATATTAAAATTTAATGTTCTATTTTAGTTAATTTTTAAAAATGTCTGAAGTATGGCAAACATTGCATGAAATATTTGTGTCTCCAAAATTCCTATAGTCCAAGCTTGAAACTATAGTTAAGATTAAACCATGGAGTATTGGAAATAGAAACCTAATTTGGTATCTGAAGTCTGAACAAATCATACTGAATCGTCAGTGGGATTGTCAGAAGCCTCCTATTTCACCTGCTTCCAAGTCTCACTGATGGCCAACTAGGAGAGATTTAACTTGCATATTATTCTCCAAACTTCCTCTGCACCTCATGATTTTAAAAAACAGCTGTATTAAGGTACATTTTATGTATCATAAAGTTCACAGTATTCAAATTTGCAGTTCATCCATTTTTGGTAGATTTACCGAGTGGTGCAACCATCATAATAAAACAGTTTTAAATAATTTTTATTGTACCAATAAGATCCTCCATCCCTATTTACAGTTAATTCCCACCCCTAACCCCAGGCAACCACTGTCCTGCTTTCTGTCTCTATAGATTTGCCCTTTCTGGACATTTTATGGAAATGGAATCACACAGTCATAAGTGATCGCTTGTGTTTCACTTTCACTTAGCAGAATGTTTTCGGGGTTCCTCCATGTTTCAGCAAGTGTCAGTGGTTTGCTCCTTTTCATGATTACATAGCATTTCATCATATGGCTGTGTCCTACTCTATTTAGTAGTTGATGGGCATTTAGGCTGTTTCCAGTTCTGGGTGATTACGAATAACGCTGCTGTAATGATTTGCACACAAACCTTTGCATGGACATTTGTATCCGTTCCTCTTGGGTAGATACCTAGGGGTAGAATTGTTCAGTGGTAAGGTAATTATATGCTTACGTTTTTTAGAAACTGCCAAACTGCTGGGCATGGTGGCTCACGCCTGTAATCCCAGCACTTTGGGAGGCTGAGGCAGGCGGATAACAAGGTCAGGAGATCGAGACTATCCTGGTTAAGACAGTGAAACCCCGTCTCTACTAAAAAAAATACAAAAAGTTAGCCAGGTATGATGGTGGGCACCTGTAGTCCCAGCTACTAGGGAGGCTGAGGCAGGAGAATGGCCTGAACCCAGGAGGCGGAGCTTGCAGTGAGCCAAGATCGCGCCACTGCACTTGAGCCTGGGCAACACAGAGAGAGACTCCATCTGAAAAAAAAAAAAGAAAGAAACTGTCAAACTTTTTCACACTACCTTCTGCATCTCATTTTAACACTTTATTGTCAGAGGAAAAAGATTATAGTTCGTTCATTCATTCATAAAATGTATTTATTTATTTTACATGTACTTATTCCATACCTTATAAATAATATGTATGAACAAAACAGTTATTACCTTCAGGGTACTCACAATCCATTGGAGAAGCAGACAAACAACCAGGTAACCAACCATCATACCAGTAAAAGGAATGTGTTTCTTCTGAATTTAAGACTAGATTTGGAAAGAGAAGTTTGCACAATGGCCAAAGGATGGATTTGATACCTCTGGCAGGAGAACAAGTTTTTTATTACATCAGGATTTCGAGGGAAACTTGCAGGTACCCATATAGAACCTGGAGGAAACCTTTTTTTTTTTTTTTTTTTTTTTTTTTTAAATAGAGACAAGGTCTCCCTATGTTGCCTGGGCTGGTCTTGAACTCCTGAACTCAAGTGATCCTTCTGCCTCGGCCTCCCAAAGTGCTGAGATTACAGGTGTGAGCCACCCCATTTGGCCACCTGCAGGAAGCTTTTTAGAAAGTTAGGAATTGAAGAATAAGGATCTCATTCAACAAACTCATTTTAGTTAATATAATAGGCAACAAGGGATCTGGAGAAGCGTAGGAGGAGGAAAAGGAGGAGGAAGAGAAGAAAACTGTCATTCTCTCAGGATTTGCCCTCTGTGATTGTCATTTTTGAGGCCTTTTTTTGCAAGTCAAATAAGCAGCGACCATTTTTGACACAAATTATCCGTGATTTTGAATATAACTCAACTGTCTTCAGAGTACAAAAAAAAAAAAGCTTCTGCTTTTAAAGTGATAATTTCCTGGGGAAACACTAAGATGTTTTCACCCAAACTTATTTAGGCTCCTATTTAAGGGAATCTCAGCTGTTTCACTTATGCAGAAAAGGAATCCACCCAAATGAAGATTTACCGTTTATTTTTTACATTGATTAAATGTAATTAATTTACATTGATTAAATTTAATTAGTTAATTAATTTTTTTTTTTTAGACACATTCTAACTCTGTCACCCAGGCTGGAGTGCAGTGGTGTGATCACAACCCATAACAGCCTCGACCTCTGGGCTCAGGTGATTCTCCCACCTCAGCCTCTCAAGTAGCTGGGAATACAGGCGTGTGCCACCATGCTCAGCTAATTTTTATACCTTTGCAGAGATGGGATTTCACCATGTTGCCCAGGCTGGTCTTGAACTCTTGGGCTCAAGTGATCCTTCTACCTTGGCCTCCTTACAGGCGTGAGCCACTGAGCCTGGCCAATTTTATTTTTAGATGAATAAAAATACTACTAAAAGTGTATGTGGGTGTGTTACATTTTTGTTGATTGATTTGTGTATTATCTCATTTGAGATAATTTATTGTACTGAAAATGAGTTTTCTAGAAACTAATCATGGCATAAATTGGGTGCTGATTCTAATTCAGCTCCATGGAACTATTGTTTTTTCTTTTTTTATTATTTTATTTTTTAATTGTTTTTTTTTGTTTCGAGACAGAGTTTCGCTCTGTTGCCCAGGCTGGAGTGCGGTGGTGTGATCTCGGCTCACTGCAACTTCCGCTTCCCGGTTCAAGCGATTCTCCTGCCTCAGCCTCAGCCTCCTAAGTAGCCGGGATTACAGGCGTCTGCCACCATGCCTGGCTACTGTTTGCAATTTTTAGTAGAGATGGAGTTTCACCATGTTGGCCAAGTGAGTCTCAAACTCCTAACCTCAGGTGATCTGCCCACCTTGGCCTCCCAAAGTGCTAGGATTACAGGTGTGAGCCACTGCTCCTGGCCAGAAGTATTGTTTTTCCTTTGTTTTTGATTTTTCTGTTTGTCTTTGGCTAAATGGGGGAGGGGGAGAGATGAAATTGTGGAACTAATCAGGGCTTGATTATAAAGGTTCTAAATCCTCTGCCGAGGCATTTAGAGTTGACCCGAGGGCAACTGGACACCATGCAGGGTATTTAATCAGAACAGTGCCATGAAGAATGCTCATGATGTAAAGATTTGCTGTGACTGTGACTGTGATTTGGACACTAAATATGATGAAAGGGCAGAGTTACAGAGAAGGAGAATGGTTTAGGAGACTTTTGTAGTCATTCAACAAAACATTAAGGGTAAGTTGAAGGAGGCAGTAGGTAATGGATGGATTGAAGACCCGTGAGCAGATGCAGCAACAATACAACTTTGAGTTTACGTGCACGGGCACCCAGAAGGGAATGGAAGAGTTGGGGATATCTCTCAGATGTCCTGTTTCGGCAACTGGCTAGAAAGTGATATTATTCACTGAAGTAGAGAACACAGGAGAAAGGAATAGGCATTTTATGGAGTAAGATAATGAGTTTGATTTTGGATTTGTTACTCTTGCAGGGCCCATGGGAATAGGCTTCCTAGGCAGCTGGAAATCTGGGACAGGAGTTCCTGGATTGAATCCCAGTTTGAGATATGGATTTTGGATATATGTAGACAGTGGTGATACAAGGTATGGGTTTTGGATATGTGTGTACAGTGATGACAGATGAAGCCATGAGGGTGTGTATGATCATCTATAGAGAGTTTTGGAACAAAAAGAGAATAAGTCTGTGGACAGAACTCTAGGGAACTCTGACATTTAAGAAATAGACAGGAGAACAAGACCCCTGAAAGAGAAGAAGGCATAGTTAGAGAAAAAAGGGGAGCAGCAGTAATGTGCTGTCAAAAAGGCCACAACAGGAGGGTGGCTCCAGAGGGAGAAAGCAGCTACAGCGCCACTTAGAGTTCAATTAAGTGAGGACTGAAAACAGTAGAGGGGATTTAGCAACATGGGCGGAGTTTTGGTCTCTACCGTTTCTCTGGAACATATGGAAATGAATGGGAGGAGGAAGTAGAAACAAATGCTGAGTCTAAGTGATTTTTTTCTTTCTAAATTAATTATGGAAATTTACATAAAAACGCCTTACTTACCCTAACATAGATTCTTAAAATTGAGATGAAAGTCATACAACCTAACATTAACTACTTTAAAGTGAGCAATTCAGTGGCATTTAATACATTCACAACATCGTGCAACCTCCTCATCTATCTAGATTCCAAACATTTTCATCACCCCAAAAGGAAACCCCTTACCCATTGAGCAGTTGCTCCCTATTTCCTGCTGCCTAGGCCCTGGGTAGCTACCCATTAGCTATGTTCTGTCTCTCTGGATTTCCACTTCTGGATATTTCCTATAAATTGAATCATATGAGAGATGAGCTTTTGTGTCTCGTTTCTTTCACTTAACACAAAGTTTTCGAGATTCATCCACATAGCGTGTATTAGCACTTTATTCTTTTTTAAGGCTGAATAATATTCCATTGTATAGATACAGCACAATTAATTTATCCATTTATCTGTTAATGGGCATTTGGGCTGTTTCTACCTTTTGGCTGTTGTGAGTGCTTTGTGAACAGGGCTGCACATGTATTTGAGTACCATTTTTCAATTCCTTTGGGCATACAGTTGAGCATCCGTAATCCAAAAATCCAATCCAAAATGTTCCAAAATCTGAAAGTTTTTGAGCACCAACATGATGCTCAAAGGGAGTATTCATTGGGTGTTGGATTTTCAGATTCGGGATGCTTGACTTCTTTGTACATGCAAATATCCCCAAATCAGCAAAATTCTGAAATATAAAACACTTACAGTCCCAAGCATTTCAAATAAGGGATACTCAGTTTGTAGATCTAAAAGTGGAATTGACGGGACCTAATGTCGTTTTTCAAAACTATACTTTTTTGTAAGGTTGATTGAGAATCCACAGGAAGCACTGTGCATTGTACAGAAAGTTGACTTAGTCTGTATTCTCTGAATACCTTATATTCTCTTTGAGAATCAGCATCCAGTAATTAAGCAGCCTGTCAAGAGAGAAGCTGCATATATATAATATACATATGAATGAATACATATTCATTCTGTATACACACATATGCATAAATAATGTTTAAAGAAGAGAGTATCCATTAGAATTAAGTTTTGATTTTTTTTTTTTTTTTAAAGACAGAGTCCCACTCTGTTGTCGACAGTGGAGTGCAGTGGCGCGATCTTGGCTCACTGCAACCTCTACCTCCCAGGTTCAAGCTAACCTCCTGCCTCAGCTTCCCAAGTAGCTGAAATTGCAGGTGCCCACCACCATGACCAGCTAAATTTTTTTTTTTTTTTTTTTTTTTTTTTGTATTTTTAGTAGAGACAGGGTTTCACCATGTTGACTGGGCTGATCTTCAACACCTTACCTCTAGTGATCCACCCGTCTCAGACTCCCAAAGTGCTGGAATTACAGGCATGAGCCACGGCACCCAGCCTTGAGTTTTGAATCTTATAAGAAGAAGGCATTCCAGGTGAAGAATTTAGATGAGTTGAGTCACATAAGAGAGAGAAGATGGGCATAGGGTTGGATGCTTCACCGTTTAATTTTTCCGAAGAAAAGAATGCAAATTGCACTCTAGTTGACAATAAAGGAAAGAGCAGAATGATCAAGTAAACTAAAAGCACCCATGACACTAACTTAATAGCTAGCCGACTTGTAAAATTAAGATTGTATTTTCAAAATCCATTTTTACTAATCTCCCAGTAACCACAGACTCATTTACGTTTAATCTTGTGGATTCTATTTCTCTGCTCAGAGACATCAGTGTAGATGCAAGAAGATTTGAATTCTGTGGGTGACAAACAATCTAGCTTCATCGTGGCTCAGTTAAACTTTATTTGTAAAACACAGATTAACAAATTCTTAGAAAGGTGGGACAGTGATTATATTTCCTATACATGTTTTTGCTGATGTAAAGTGACATTTATGCTATGTCCTCATAAATGTAATTTTCTTCTACAGTCTTTTCCTTGTAGAAAGAATCCCCAGGAATCAACGATGGGACTGAGGTTCTGAAAGATGTAGCTCTGTGATTTAATCCCCAAGGCCCTGTCTACAGACTTGGGAGGGGAAATAATGTGTGTTGAGTGACTGTTAGCTGTTTTGTTTATCTGAGCTCATTTAAGTCATAACAACCAGTAAGTGGTCGATCCATGATAGGAGTGCAGATTTGCTAACTCCAAAGTCAGGGCTCTGGGCACCATATATATCAAGAATGCTAGTTAGGTTTCTTCCTATGTGCTAGCTGACTAGAGTAGTAGGAATAGAAGATGCTGTGGATGCTGATGGGCTCAGCAGACATAAGACTCTGTTTGGTTAGCTATGTTTTCCACAGAGACAGGAGGCGGATGGAGGCAGGTCCTATGCCTGCCATATGGTGACCATCCCTAAGCTGTGTCATGTCATGTCACTTCTCATGGAAAGATTCTGGGTGGCTTATCAGGAGAACATTAATTTTTCTCATGAACTGTGTATCTGGGACACCTCCATGGTGATTCAGGGTGGTATCTCTTGATTCTCCCTCATTTCATTTATACCATCCCTATTCCATGTATCTCAATACACTAATCCCCAGGATTGATGCATTCATTCCTATTTGTGGTATGTGTTTGTTTCAGGCAGAGAAAGCTGATGGATTTGTCAACCTGCCTGATTTCACTGTGGAAAGAGCATCCGAATGCAAGAAAAAGCAGTAAGTTGTCTCTCATCTTCCACAAAACTCTGAGCCAGGATACTATCTCTTCATAATGTTCACCAAATGATATGGTGATTTAGAAGTGAGTGAAGGTAACATTGGAATGTCTGAGATTTTGGAGCATTATGGGTTGGCACGCTACATAGAAGTAGAAGCATTTAACCTCTCATTTTCTGGAATTTTTGTTTTGTGGAGCAGATGGATTTTAAAACCCCCATGAAGCCTTGGCATGGACTGTTGCTGATGACTGTGTCTGTGATGGAATAAAACCCCTCCAGGACTGGCAGGGAGGTCAGATGTCAAGCTTCAGTTCTAGTAAAGAAAAGAACAAGCAGTTAAATAGGACTCACCCGAGTTGCAGATATGCCAGCAAGACCAGTTTCTCTTTCTTAGTTCATGGAGTTAATCAGATGCACCCTTGGCATTGAATTTTCTGAGATGTCTTAAGCTTAGAGATGACACTCTGATCTAATTTAAATCCAAAAGATTTGAGAACTGACAGGGACCACAAAAATCACCAGCTCATGGTCCTGGTTTTCCTGAGAAGGAAACAGCCCAAAGAGTCTGTGACCTGCTTAGATCTCATGAGAGGGCTGGCTGTAAACCCAGCTTTCTAGACTCTCATTCAAGTGCTTCTCCCATGATAGCAGGCTGCTATATTTTGCATATGTGTCCATTTTCACCTTTTTCTTATGATTTCTTCTACCTTTGACATATTTTCCAGGCTTATCACAAGGGGGCTTTCCTTTTTGTCCTATGTTACTTGTTGCAGCAATTGAGTACTTTTAACAAGATTAGTAAACTGGTGTTAGCTTTATGTCTTTGCCTCTGTGGTGTGGTTGCACACGTCCAGTGTTGATTCTTGTGGTTTGAAAAGGACTGGCTATTTACAAAAACTCTGGCCTGTGCTGTGCTGCAGGACTTCCTGCCTAAAGGTTAAAGTGGAAGCACTTCTCGTTTGTTATCTTCAATGTTTTCTACTTTTCTTTTATACTAAAATCTATTTCATATTTCTCCTTTACTAACAAAGGGTGCCTTGGATAAGATTTCTGATGTGTTGCTGCAGAGTGGATGTTCCATACCTGATTATTTTCCTATAAAAATTCTTCTGCATATTTGATTGAAAGTGAAGAAATACCTTGCTTGAAGTAGTTATTCTGAATATTTTGAAGTGACATTTCTATCACTTTAAAATTGAATTTATTGTATCTTTATAGCAAAGCAGTTAGCAAGTGAGAGGAAAAGGATATGCCTATATATTTTAAATGGAAACTACTGACCAGCTAAGACTCAGCCCTGTTCTGGATGTTCTGACATAAAAAATTTACTCTCAGTTCCCTATATGAACTAAAGACTAGACAATAGGTATTTAATATTACCAAATTATTTTTTGTAAATTTACAAAGAAAGCAGACAAGTTTATGAAGCTTATATTTTACTGATTGACTTTCAGACCCATTGTTGACTATAAACACTGATTTTTTTATGTGTTTGTGCTTTTCCTCCTTCAAGTGCTTTTAAGATCAGCCATCCACAGATCAAGACCTTTTATTTTGCAGCTGAGAATGTGCAGGAAATGAATGTGTAAGTAGAGGAAACTGGTAAACCCAATCCTTAATGGGAGTATACTTAACTTTGGTTAGGCGTTGGAATTTTAATCATATGTTCATATCAATTATTGTTTTATTTATTTCTGTTACTTTAAGGATTAATTTATTTAGCACTTGCAATGCCTTCGTTCTTCTCTAGTATTTGGAAAGAGTTTGGAGAATTACATGTATCAAAGTGGCTATTTTAGGAAGAGGCTGTACAGTTCCTCTCAGGGAACCACTAAGTAGAGAAAGGAGTGGACAGAAGTCATTAAAAGAACATGTTAAAAGGAGAATCAGCATCACAAGGAGAGAGGCTTGAAAGTATTATGTAACTGATCTTGCAACTTTCAGAATTCTACATGCAAAATATCTCTATAGCATTTAATATATGCTGTGTGATTATCGTGATGATTCATGTATTTATCACTTCTCCATGTATTGTCCCGAACATTTTGCAAAACGTCTTTGCTCAGAGTACATTGAACTTAAAATTGTAGATCCCTAGCTCCATTTGCCAGGTGGTCTGTGAAAATAAGTGGGTTGTGTGCAGAGTACAACCTGCTCTACACACAGTCAGGTGTGATCACCATAGCTGTTATTCATTCATTCATTTATTTATTTTTGAGACAGAGTCTTGTTCTGTTGCCCAGGCTGGAGTGCAGTGGTGTGATCTCGGCTCACTGCAACCTCTGCATCCTGAGTCTGAATGATTCTCCTGCATCAGCCTCCCGAGTTACAGGCATGCATCACCATGCCCAGCTAATTTTTTGTGTTTTTGGTGGAGACAGGGTTTCACCATGTTGGCCAGGCTGGTCTCGAACTCCTGACCTCAAGTGATCCACCCACCTCAGCCTCCCAAAGTGCTGGAACTACAGGCATAAGCCACCTCACCTGGTCAGCAATGGCTATTTGAATCAGGCTGTATTTGAGGTGCTGACTGGAGGTATCAGAAGGCATTCTATTTAATTTAGCCATATTTTCAGAATTCTTAGTGTCTCTTATTATTTCAAATGACCATTTGAAAATACGTTTATGGAACGCCTACCACGTGCCCCATTGCAGCAGATGGTGGGCAATGGCAATGAAAAAACCACACATAATTCCTCCATTCATAGAGCTCACGCTTAATCTGTTTTACCTATAATGATTTCCTTGCCTATCTGCCCTATGTAGTTCTCTTTGCTCTCTTGCTCTAGAAACATGAAGGAAAAGAGCAACTGTCTTTCACTAAACATGTGCATGGGCACGCGCGCGCACACACACACACACACACACTCTCTCTCTCTCTCTCTCTCCTTCAGTAGCTTTGTCCAGCTAGAAGGATTCTCATCTGTCCCCTATCTTCACCTCCCCAGCATCACCCTCCAGGTGAGGACAGAATAGTTTTGTACTGTAGAAAGTTGGGAAGCCCTGTGTTAGAAATAACAAGGCAAGGAACTGACAGTTGAGTCTTCCAAACAAAGCTTTGATTTACTTGGACAAAGAGAGAATTTGTTTCTACCCTTTTTCTAGTTTTAGCTTTTTTCTCCCCTTGGTTTTCTTAAGCATCTGAGAAAAATAAGAACAGATACACGAATGGAGAGGATGTTAAAATCTCCACATCAAAGCTCTTTACTTATTTTTTTTTATTTGCATCAGTTGCTAAATCCTGTTGGTTAGCAAAGCCCTTGCTGTGTAAGTGGGATGTGGAAGGCACAAGGTCTTGCCCACTAGCTCTTGGAGCCCTGTGATAGTGAGGTCAGTCCGCCGCTGAGCCTCAGTTCTTCCCAAATGGTCCTTTCTGGTCTTGAATGGCAGTGAAACAGTGCTGCCCGCCTCTCCCCTGCTCAATACCTCCTGCTGTCCTGGCTGTTCTTTAAAAGCGCCTTGCAGCTCCAGCTTCCATCCCTGGCCTGTCCTTCCCACTCATTCTATGACTGATTCCTTGCAAGTAGTTCTCCTTTCTCCAGCAAGAGGTGAGTGATACAGAGTAGCAGAGAAACAATACAAAAAAAAAAAAAAAAAAAAAAAACTTGCCGGGCGCGGTGGTGGGCGCCTGTAGTCCCAGCTACTCCGGAGGCTGAGGCAGGAGAATGGCGTGAACCCGGGAGGAGAATGGCGTGAACCCGGGAGGCGGAGCTTGCAGTGAGCTGAGATCCGGCCACTGCACTCCAGCCTGGGTGGCAGAGCGAGACTCCGTCTCAAAAAAAAAAAAAAAAAAAAAAAACAAAAAACCATTGATTCTAAGTGCTTGCTTTGTTACCTAGTGAATTTCTCCTCCTACACAGTAAGGTGCATTTTTAAACCAATGAAAGTGTGAGACCCTTCCATGTTTTTCTGAATCGGCTGTATTTCATGCAGGTGTGCTCTGTAAATCCCACATCCCCCTCCTCACTAGTCCAGTGTTTTATTTACATTTCCAGTTTATTTACCTTCCAATTGTATGTTCTCCCTTTGCAGAAACCTACCTAATGGTAAGTAGAGTTGCATGGGTAGATATGATAGATATACTTCATCCTGTTGGCTGTGAAATCAGTCTTTCACAGTTACCATTGTCAAGATCTTATCGCCAGTCTGCTATGAAGATCTGTTCATTTTACTTGAAATTCTTTTAGGGGTTATCTTTCCAGCTGACAAACAAGATGCAAATTGAAATTTGAACTTAAGGTGTCTGGACTCCACGTTTTCGAATCTCTTAGTGACCTTTAGACTCGAAAATTGTCCATCCGGCTAAATGGTCCATTTTGTCTGGGCCTGAAATCTATAATAATTTCTCATGTTTATAATATCATTATAGAGTTTCATTATTCTAAAAACGACTTTTCTAGTAGCCAACAATGCAACTTCTCCCTTCTCCCACAAGATTATGCAGATGACAGAGATTTACTTTGCAATAACACATGAAGAATGTCCCTTCTTACTGATGCAGCCGGTTTAAGCCAGGAAATAATGTATCTGGGTATTACTTGGTAAGATGAGAGGTGTGGGGGAGGGAGTGGGTAGCGTTTGGAGTGATGAGTCCTTGTTTTAGAAGTTCCTCTCCCTGGGCAACTGCATTTCTGGATGGTGACATTTCTCTCAGGGAAGATGAAGGGAAATGTAATTAAGTTTAGTAGAAGGTCCGCATGTTCTAGTGAGTCTCAATTTAAAAGTATAGGGGTAAGTAATTAAGGGTAATGAAAGAGTTGGTTTCTCAGCAAAGATGGGAGCTGCCTTTCTCAGACACTGTGGGAAGAATGCTCTTGTTTTGTACATCAATTTCTTAACACTTGCTCTCCTCCAACACACACATTCACGTCAAATTAATATACAACAGACTCCCAGGAAACATCTGTCATTTTCTTTTATGTAAATATAAGTCCTTTTGTGCATCCATCTGCTTCGCCACAGATAGACATTTTCCTGCTGCCATGATGTTTTAAAAAAAAAGTTCTTAGCAAAGAAGGTACTCTAAGCCAGTGGATCCTAGAAAGAAAACAGTCAAACAAGATTCTAAACCATCACCAGTTTTTCACAGCAAGTAACTAATGGTTGTAATGAAAAGGATATAAGTTTTGTGTCAGGGCAGAGAAAAATATTTTCTTTATTGTCAACAGTCTTCTATTTTGCTCGATTTCCATGTTTGGGAAAGGAGCTTAGAAATGCCTTTTCTTATTTCAGACACTCAGGTGAAAACTATTTTTTTTTTGTCTCTTTAAAGAATATTTTGCCTATTTCACTTTTAGATGGTTTTTGGGGGTGGGGGAGAATCAACTTACACAATTATGAACTAACGTATAAGCTAAAAATTGTTATTATGGTTTTTTAAAAGTGAACCATGAAATATGTTGTGTTTTGCCTGGTCAGTTTTAAAAAATGAACTTTTAAATGCTTATTTTAGTTAATAAGACACAAAATGTATTCTTGTTAGACAAAGCAAAAGATTTCCTATACCCTCACCTCACTTTCTAATTCAACTACTCTCCTTAGGGATAATCACTTTTTTTTCTTTTTGCTTTCGTTTGCATTTATTTTTTGCAGAATCGATGCTCGTGCCTTGAGTTTTTGTTTCTTCAGTTTCTTATGGGACACTTTTTTTTATGCAGCCATCTCTTGTGGTTTAGGAACAATTTCTTCCTTTCCAGCGAGGATCATCTCCATGTGGCAGAGGGAGCTCACATATAAATTCATCCGACCATGAGCTCTGAAAGTACAGTGGCCCATCTTGGGTGTTTCATTCACCTGGATGTTAACGACCAGAGAATCTACATCTAAACCCTTGAATTCAGCATTACTCTCTGCACTTGTAAACATGTGCAGGAAAAATTGAGCATTCTTGTTGGGCTACCAGCCCTGTGTCCAGCCCTATTGTTCGGCCTGTGCACACCTACCAACTCCACCCTTGGAAGGTTGGAATGGTACACATTGTTTCTGTAAAGTGACGTCTTTCAGATAACTTGGTGGCTTTTCATATATGCATACCTTTGATAGCCTAGGAAATTTCACAGGTGTTCTTAAAGTGAACACAAAGATTTGAACCTCTTGATTTGCATGGTTTTATGGGGTTTTCTGGGTCAAGTGAATAGCAAATCATTTTCACAGATCACCTCAGGCCACTTAGAGGAAGAAGATGGTTATCCACTTTTTTTTTTTTTTTTGCGCGATAGAGTTTCACTATGCTGCCCAGGCTGGAGTGCGGTGGTGCAATCTCAGCTCACTGCAACCTCTGCCTCCCGGGTTCAAGCGATTCTCCTGCCTCAGCCTCCCAAGTAGCTGGGATTATAGGTGCGTGCCATCATGCCTGGCTAGTTTTTGTATTTTTTAGTAGAGACAGGGTTTCAACATGTTGGTCAGGCTGGTCTCTAAGTCCTGACCTCATGATCCACGGGCCTCAGCCTCCCAAAGTGCTGGGATTACAGGTGTGAGCCACCGCGCCCAGCCATCCACTTTTAACAGTAAGATTATATTCTTCCTGACCCTTTTCTATGCATACCAATTCATGGACATACAAAAATATATCGTTTCTGAAGTACGGTGGATCAGGCTAAACATACTGTTCTATGCTTGATCTTCTCAAGAGCATATTAGGGCTTTCCATTTTATACACATTTCCATTACAAATTTGGAAATTTGTAATTTTGAAGGCACAATTACAGAAGATGAATTTGTACATATATTTGTTCATATATTTTCCAGGTCATTACCAACACCCCCTACCCCCATCTTAGTCCTCTCATTAGCTTCATTATAACAGGAAATTGATAGAATCAGTGTTGATAGAATAAATAATTTATCCATTTTCTTATTAATGTTTTTTCTTTTTGCCATTACAAGCCTTGTTGGCAGTGAACATTCTGCCACATTTGTTTGTGTATATGAAAGTGCGTTTTTGTAGGATTGATATTTATGATTGGAATTGTTGGGTGAAGGGGATGGATATTTAAATTTTTAATATTACCATTGAATTGCCTGCTCAGAATTGGCTGTATCAGTTTTCATGTTCAATTCAATAAAAGGTGACAATGCTTCTTTTTCTATTTCCTGCTAAATACTTGAAATCAATAATATTTTTAATTTTTTTCCAATCTAGTGGTGAAAATATTTTCCTGTGTTTGAGTATGCGTTCTCAAAATACTATTGAGGCTGGGAAAAGTTTTTTTCACATGTTGTCTAGCTATTTGATTTTTCCTGTAAATTTCTGTTCCCTTATTTTGCCTATTATCCTATTGATACTTGATACACATTTTTGGGTTCCTATTGCACATATGGGCTCTTTACTGGTCCAATTTTAAGTGGCTACTAAGGAGTTTGTGATTATTATGGTGCTGAAGGTGATTTCTTAACAAAGGCTGGAGCTCATCTTTGTTCTTTAGAAGCTCCTATTTTGTTTGTTTGTTTATTTGTTTATTTATTTATTTATTTATTTATTTATTGACATGGAGTTTCACTCTTATTGCCCAGGCTGGAGTGCAATGGTGTGATCTTGGCTCATTGCAACTTCCACCTCCTGGGTACAAGCGATTCTCCTGCCTCAGACTGCCGAGTAGTGAGATGACAGGCACCTGCCACCACACCCACCTAATTTTGTATTTTTTTTAAGTAGCGACGGGGTTTCTCCATGTTGGTCAGGCTGGTCTTGAACTTCCGACCTCAGGTGATCCTCCCACCTTGGCCTCCTGAAGTGCTGGGAGGCATGAGCCACTGCGCCTGGCATTGAATTTATTATATATTTTCTGTTAAAAAATAACAGGTACAACAAGACCATGGCAGGTTGAGGGCTGCATAAGGATTCTTAACTATCTGACAGTTACACAGGTGGGAAGGTGCAATATTTGTGGCTTAGTGCAAGTGTAGCATGCTGAATTGTTCATGGCTTCTTCATGGTCCAGTGCGAGACTAGAAGACATCAAAGCATAGATGAATTGATAAATGCATAGCACGGATTTTCACTGTCTCAAAATAAGTACAGAAATAAGCAAGATCTTCCCAGTAAGTGGAAGATTATAGAGTTAGGAGTATATGTCATAGATACACTTTGTGTCCCAGCTTTTAAAAATTTGTGTTTCAAGATATCTTCCTAAGTAAACCCTTGAGAAGGAACTACAGTGGTCTGCAGTGATAAGCCAAGTTTGAGTTTCTGTCTCGTTCTGTTTTTGTTATTGATGTTTAATTGGAATTCATTGCCAGTAAAATGGTAAATATGACATTTTCAATTTTTACGTTACATAAAATTCTTCAAGGAATTAACATTTTTTCTAGTTTAAAAATATCTGTCAAATTCTAGCCAGATTTTTTTTTACTGATTGACATAAAAATATTCCTGGATTAAACATGGATGATCTTTTTCTAAATTTTTTCTAAAATAAACTGACATTATTAAGACATTATTAAGAGTAGCAACCAGTAACTTTAATAGCCAAGTTACTAAATCCAGTGATAAAGGATTTGATGCTTGCTAAAAATTTCAAATGCACAAGTACAGAAGATGTATTTGTTCATATATTTGGAATACCTAATTTAGCTGCCATCATTAACCAACTAAGTAATGGGCCACCTCACATCTTACCTTACAAAAGATACCTTGAGTATGGAAAGTATTGTGAAACCAGAGGCCTTAGGTTTTGATGGCACAAACTTATGCTGTTTCTGGAAATGTGCAGGCTGATGGTAGAATCATCACCTAATTTCATAACAAAGTTTGGGGGAAGGTAAATGGGTGGGGGGCTAATCTCTTTGGTCAACATTTGCTTTCTCTTTTATTTTAGGTGGTTAAATAAACTTGGATTGGCTGTAATCCATCAGGAATCCACTACAAAGGATGAAGGTATGTTCTATTTTAAATTTCTGAAAATTTAGCAAGAATATTAGAATAGGTTGAAACAGGGTGAAAAAACAATGTCAAGTTCTATGTATAGTCTGATCCTGAGGAAACATGCTTTGGCATTTAAAATGATCTGAAAATATGTGGAGACAGACATATTCACACAGACTCACCAACATGGAATAGAGCTTCCCATGCTGGCTATGAATGCTTTTCACACTTCACCCACACTCCGGCAGCTGTGGGCTTCATGACATCTCAAACAGTCGCTGATGCAAATGTTTAATTGCTCCACTTGTGGAATTCTTACTCATAGACATGATCTCGTCATGATCTGGTCAGATAACTTTCATCCCACTATTTCCTCCCTGATATTTTAATATTTCCATCAGATGTGTGCTGAGACTAATTACCCTAAGATTGTACTAGGAACCTGAAGGTCATATTGGGACACAGGCCATATTTTTAGCTCAGTTGGTAGCTTTCAGGGTTCAAAAGCTACAGGAGTCTAATTCTTAATGATGCAATTGCACCTTGGTGTTGAGAAGAGGGAGGATTTAGCTGCCAGGGCCACCAAACTCATAGTCTTTCTGAAATGCTCAGACCCCAAAAGGGCTTGGGAATTGGAAGTAGGGAGTTATATCTTCTGATACAAAATCATAAAATCTTAGAGTGAGTTAGAAATGGGAAAGTGGCAACTTCATTTGAAACAATAAAGGGGTACAATGCAATACCCATGAAATCAGTTGTGTCCTAACCGTTTTCTTGGTCCTCTTTTCCATAAAATAAGCACCCATTGTCTATTTATAGATTGTGAGTTAGTACAAAACTACACACAAAACTTCTCCTTGTCCTGGTATGTAAGGCCTTCTATGACATGGCCTCTACCACCTTCCAGCTTCGTTTTCTGCCATATCCCGTAGGGTTCTCCACATACTTGGCCCAGCCTGCTCCCTCAGCCTGGGACTTCCCTTCACAATTTGTGCACCATTGATGATTTAGTGATCCTGCCAGTTTCAATTCACTATGATTCCTGTGATCAAAATTACCACTGATTTTGTGCTCTGTTGGTATTATGACTCACACCTCTTTTGAGGAATTATTTTACTTTCCCCAAGCTACTGTTTGTCTTCTTCCTGCCTATTGGATGCTCTTTGAGCTCAGGAGCCCTGAACTGGCCATTTGTTTCTACCTCTTATGTAATTCCTTTGCACCAGGTAGTTACCAGGTGGATATCATTAGATATGAACTTTCTGAATTGGATTAAAATTGCAATAGCCAGATGGAGATAAACCTCTGCTTGCATTGTGGAATAAGCGATGACAGCGTTAAAGCATTAAGCATTTTCATTTTTGTTATAGAATGTTACAGTGAAAGTGAACAGGAAGATCCTGAAATAGCTGCAGAGACACCACCCCCTCCTCACGCTTCCCAGACTCAGTCTTCGGTATGTACCGACATAAGTAGTCTGTTGGTCATCGATCAGATGCGTGGATGTCATTTCTTCCAATTGGGTAGGAAGTAGCTTGACCAATAAATTTTTAGAATGGGCTAAATTAAGATACCTGCCGACGAGCAAGTGCAATTTTCAGGGTGCTGATTTTGAGCCTTCTCCATAGCAACCCACTGGTATGATAAACTTGGTTTATTTGTGTGTGACCCAAAGATGTACCGTACTCAGAGGATTCATGAGGATGCAAAGGGCTTCTAGGTGATAGGCCGGTGCTTGCAAAGACTTGTTTGACAGTGTTTATTTATGTCCTACTTTTCCTCGGGAAGAATTTAAATGCCTTGCCTATGTGCATGTACTGTAGCAATGCAAAATGAACTTAGGATGAAAAAACAGCAGAAAGGAAAAAGGAGAGCCAGAAAGAGAGCAGGAAGTTGGGAGTGGAGTTAGTGCATTAAAAGTGCACATGGAGTGATTTGTGTATTCACTAGAGAGGAATTCAAATTTGATTCTAAGCTTTGGAAGCACCAAAAATAAGTTCACATTATTAATTAACGTGAAGTCTATGGAGAGTTGCTTCCTATTTGGGTGCTCTTAGCATTACGGTAATGGCCCCGAGAAAGGGTCATACGATGATCATTGGGGAAGTTGGTTTATGGTTTTTACACCTACCATGTACTAGGACGTATGTAGGTGCTTTCAATGTATAAACTTAATTCCCCAAGCAACCCTGAGTAGTAGTATGATTTAATTTGCATTTTATGTAATGCATTGCATTTAATGAGGCCAAGCACCTTCTCATGTTTGTTAGCCATGAGAACTTTCTCTTTTGTGAAGTGTCTAAGTCTTTCCTACATTTTTAGCTGCTTCCTCCTCCTCCTTTTTCTTTATGAATGATAGGATTTCTTAATTTATTATTCTATATATTAGTCCTTTGTCAGCTATAGGTTGGTGCAAAAGTAATTCTGGTTTTGCCACGAAAAATAATGCAAAGCACACAATTAATTTTGCACCAACTTATTAAAAGTGAGCAAATCTCACTTTTAATCTTTTTAAAACTGTTCCACAATTTCTCTCTGTAAACACATGTTCTTGATTTTCACATGTCAGATTTATCCATCACTTTCATTGCGGTGAATGCCTTTTTTTCCCCCTGGTTTCAAAAATTGTTTCCTATCCTAGGTCATGAGAAAGTAGATATTCCTGTCTTCATTTCACGGTTAAGGAAACTGAGGTTCAGACTGAGGTTCAGAGACGTTGAATGGCATGTTCAGATGTCCAGTGAGTGCCTGAGATGAGAATCCCAGTCTGTTTAGCTTTATAGGACCTGCTCTTTCTACTGAACCATGACATCTGTCCATCATAGACCCAAATGATGACAGGTTCTGACAGTTGACAGTAGCTCATTCACTTACCAGACCTTTTCTGCCAGAATTTCTGTTCAGTGTGATAGTTTTTATCTTTATTGTGTTTTGCAAGTTCCTGGATTTAAGGTATTATTTTGATTGTTTAAATAATGACCTCTACTGTTTTTTTCACACTGTCAGTGGAGAATTGTGGTCAGTTTTCTAATTTATTTGGCTAGCAGCCAAGAAAAGACAAATATTTGTTGAATAAATGTTTATTAAAATATCTGTTAAATGTGATTAGCCAAAATTAAGCAAGATACAAATACAATTAAACTTTGAATATGGTAAAATTTATAACAATTTTTGAACTACATTTATAATATTATTCTTTCTCAGTATATTCACAGCTTCTCCCTAGTGTAATCCTTCTTCTTTTTAAAAATCAATTTTGGATTTTAGAAAAGGCTTTTATTTTCTTTATATCATTCAAACTTAATGATATTGTCAGACCTTACAATGTTTCCCAGCTTTTGACAACTTTCTGGTTAGATTACCCTTTAATGCTTCTAAAGACATTATCAACTTTGTGTTGAATAGGTCTTCAAAAAATGTTCCTTGTTGTTGATTTAAGAGAGGATTATGTCTTTTTGCTAAGTTTCTCTCTGTCTCTGTCTTTGTCTCTATGTCTGCTTCTGTGTCACTCTCCTATTTTAACCTGTGACATGCAAATGTTTAGTTGTTCTCCCTCAAGTTCATTCTCCCTCACACTGTGCCCACCAATATACCTCTTTTATGATTATTTAGTTGTAAAATACTGACACTTTCAGTTTTATAATGGCAAACTAGTATCCCAGGTTACTTTGCTACGAGAATTGTCAGGCATCTAGAACCCATCCTGGTGAAATAAAAGCAACCGAGTAGCCATATCATGGAGGGCCTTCTAGAAGTCTCCCTGGTGAAATACAGGCAACCAAATTGCCTTCTTAGATGATGGATCATGGCTCAATTGCATTATATAATGACAGTCTAACCTGATGCACAATAGAAGTTCAGGGAATAATTGATTTAAAACAAATAAATGGGCCGGGCGCGGTGGCTCAAGCTTGTAATCCCAGCACTTTGGGAGGCCGAGACGGGCGGATCACGAGGTCAGGAGATCGAGACCATCCTGGCTAACCCGGTGAAACCCCGTCTCTAGTAAAAAAATACAAAAAAATAGCCGGGCGAGGTGGCGAGCGTCTGTAGTCCCAGCTACTCGGGAGGCTGAGGCAGGAGAATGGCGTAAACCCGGGAGGCGGAGCTTGCAGTGAGCCGAGATCTGGCCACTGCACTTCAGGCTGGGCGACAGAGCGAGACTCCGTCTCAAAAAAAAAAACCAAAAAAAAACCACAAATAAATGAAGGGATACTCATGAGGCCAGTAAGTTAGGTCACTGAACTCAGAAAGATCTTTCAATTTTCTCAATCATCAATCAAGTGTTATTTTTTAGAAGTTCTAAGTTGAGCATTTTTTGGCAGGCCATTAATGCTAACATTTTCTAAAGAAATATATTGGAAATAGTCAGATAAATGTTGAACAGTTAGATTTTTTTTTCCCCCTTAGCAACAGAATGTGTTCCTCCTGCTCACATATTTCCCAGGCAGATTTTGTTTTTGTTTTCTCCTGTTTCTGAAAAACAGACATGCAAGGCACTTGGTTAAACTAACATTTAGGCTTTTTATTTAAGCAGATGAAATTAAAAAAATATATATAGTAACTTTTTTTTTGAGACACAGTCTCAGTCTGTCACACAGGCTGGAGTGCAGTGGCATGATCGCAACTCACTGCAGCCTCACCCCTGGCTCAGGTCATCCTCCCACCTTGGCCTCCCGAGTAGCTGGGACTACAGGTGTGCACCACCATACCTGGTTAAATTTTTATGGAGATGGGGTTTTGCCATGTTCCCTAGGTTGGTCTGTGGCTCCTGAACTCAAGCGATCCACTCACCTTGGCCTCCCAAAGTGCTGGGATTACAAATGTGAGACACTGCACTCAGTCATAACTCTTATCCAGAAAGTGAATTGAGCTAGTGTTTGGCCCAATACAGTATAGGCTAGCGATGACTCAGGTATACAAGCCTAGGGGCAAAAATATTTTTTTCCCAAGTTTTTGGTTAAAAAATTATTTTGGGTGATGAACTTTCATTTCGTGATAATGAACTCAACAGTATAAAATAATACTATTTTGGAAAATTATCTCAAAAAAATTAAAAATCTTGAAAATATTTAATTCAGGGTCCAATCATTTTAATTGCTATAGAGTCAAGATAAACAATGAAACCAGTTTGGATTTCTGCTTCTAATGGGCTGAACGACATTTCACAAAATAATAACATATCAGGAAATCTTCCCTGAGTGAAGAAGAGGCTTTTATGTTATGTTCCTTCTTCTTCTGAAGGCTTCAGAGGGGTGATAGTGGAAAGAACATCCATTTATTCTCAAAGAAGTTGCAAGTGGGCAGCTTTTAACCGGGCTTACTGAAAGGGCTCCAAGTAGATGCGAAACCTTTACTTTCACTCTGAAAGACAATCTGTAGAAATCATTATCTGTGATTCCTTTAGTTTCACAAAAGAAGCAAAAAAGGAACCAGCTTTCCATTTCAAATCTGATAATTTTATAAGCTACAAAGTGAGTTAAGAGCTATAAAAGTCACTTTTTTCCTTCAAGTTTAATTTTAAAAAAGCATCATGAGATAACCTGGTCTATGCTTCTGGGCATATTCATTCATTCAGCAAGTATTTATTGAGAGTCAGAGTTCTAAATACTTGGGACACATCAGTGAATAAAGTGGACTGTGATTCATGTTCATCATGGAGCCAAACTTCTAGTTGAGGGAGACTGTTAATAAACAATCCACGTAATAAGGAAAATATATGCTACATGAGAAGGTGGACTTCAATAAGCCAGGATGTGCTGGGGTAGATACTGGGTTGTGGCAAAGAATAGAGGAGCCAGGACAGGCCTTACTGAGAGCTAAGATCTGAGCAAAACCTTGAAAGGTGGTGTGAGAGTCAGCCAAGTGGATATTTGGGGGAAAAGTTTTCCAAGCAAAGGGAACAGTGAGAGTCAAGGTCTCCTTGATGTGTAGTACTGCAGGGAGCCCTCTGTGGCTGAAGCGGGGTGAACCAAGATGAGGGTAGTAGGAAATGAAGCCAAAGCATAGTGGTGGCCATGTCGTGGAGGGCCTATGGACCAGTTAAGGACTTTTGACACCTGAGTTGTTTAGGCAGACTTTGAAAGGTTTGAGCAGAGGAGGGTGCAATCAACTTCCATTTCAAATGGAGCCCTCAATCTGCTCTGTGCAAAAGACTCTGGGAGGTTGGCATAGAATCAGAAAACTAAGAGAGAGTATACAGTAAGCTATTGCGAAAGATGGTGGCGATTCCATCAGAGGATAGCAGTGGGGTGGCAGAGAAATGGAATAGTTAGATTTTGAATCCATTTGGAAGGTAGATCTTCAAATAGGCAGATCAAATATGAGACAAACGGAGGAGATAAATATTTATAATCCCAGCTTCTAGCAGCTTATGCAGATTATTTCAACATAACAATCCTCACATTTTGATGTTTTTCAGAAGTAGTTTTTTAAATACTGAAATGAGGGGGAAAATCAGTTAAAATAAACAAAAGAAGCAATAAGGAAAAATAAATCTTGCAAACTGTGATCCTTGGGCAGCGACAGAGGAGGAAGTCAAAGTTTTCACCAGCCCGAGGTGGTGTATGGCTTGAGCCCCAGAGTTCAAGACCAACCTGGGCAACATGGTGAAACCCCATCTTTACAGAAAAAAACAAAACAAAACAAAAGAAAACAAAACAAAAGTTTAAACACAGAGGTGAAATTAATTTTGGAAATTCACATTTAATCTTAACAAGACATCTTGAACAGTTGTCTGCCAAAGTCATTTGATTCTTCAATATCTGTACTAAATGAAAGAACAGAAATGCAAGTGGGTAGTTGGGTGAAAAAGGTAGAGAGAAAAATTCACCCTTTCTCCTCAAGATTCAAGAAATTATTGTAAGCCATATGGTTGAATATCTAACTGATTTTAAGACTTGGCTAAAATTTGTCTTTATATTTTTGCCTCTGACTTTAACAGCTCATCTTCACGGCCTGCTCTCCTGGCAGTCAGTCACACAGCCTGGTGGCTGTCCCCCAGCCTCTCTCCTGCCTTTTGCTCCCACTGCCTAGTTGAGGCCCTCATCAGCCCTGGCCTGAGTTATTGAAATAACAGGCTATTTTTCTTTCCCTGTCTCTAGTCCCTCTCTCTGTCTCTCCTCCTAAAAACCACCTCCCAATTAGTCTTCCTAAGATGCAGTTCTGATCACATTGATTCACCTGTACAAAAACTTCCAGTGAATTCTCATTGCTTCTTAAATTACCTCCCGAGTCTTTGGCTTGGTATTCAAGGCCCTTGGGCTGTCTTCAGACTGCCTTTACAGTCTTGCTGCTGATTTTGCCTTTGTCATCAGACCAACAAACGGCCTGCTGTTTCCCAAAAGCGTTCCAGACTTTCCTGCCCTTGCACCTGTAGGTATAAAGTTTCTCCACTTGCAGTACCACTTGCCCCCACTCCCACCCCAATCCCATCTTCTAAATGTCTTTCAGAATGGTAGCTTCGGATGTAGCTTCCTTCATGTGAGCATCTCTGGTCCTCTAGGTCAGGGTGATTCTTCCCTCTTCTGAACTCTCTGTATTCCTGTAGTGTTTCTTTCTTTTTTTTTTTTTTTTTTTTTGACAGTTTTTTCATGTTATCATAATCTGCTTTTGATTACAGATTTTGTATATCTGGTTTATTTCTCTAATTATTACTTTCTTAAAGTCAGAGCCAGTGCCCGATATCTTCTCATTTACCCACATCATTTATGACTGTGCCTAGCACACATTTGAAACTAAATAAACATTTAATGGACAGATGGATGGGTGAGCGAGTCATTACTGAGACTTCATCCACAACCCCCACAAATTTCTTGCTCCATAAATATTTTCCCATGTGAATGAGAAATACACTATTTTCCACTTGTCTGGTGCTTTTGCATGGCTTTCAGAAGAATGATTTCATTTGACTCTCACAGAAATCTTGTATGAGTTTTACAAATGAGGAAGTCAGGTTCCAGAGAAATAAACATAGCTATCATAGGTAGCATTTGCAAGCTGCTTATGTTTCATGAAGAATATTCTTTATGGGATATCATTTGCCCCTCTTGATACATTTGAGTTAGGCAGCTGATAAATATTTTTGTGTATTTACCATGTTTCAGGGACTGTTACCAATATGGGGGTGCCATGAAGAGCTTTTGAGAATAAAGTCTCCTGGCATCTCTTAATAGCCAAAGTAATCCTCTGGTGAAAGCCTCAGATGTAAACCATTAGTTTCAGGCCTAGCAGCAGTTGGGGATGGCTGCAGCATAGCCAGGTAAAGGGGATCTGGGTAAGTTCGTAAAGTGTCTGCTATTGTAATCCTAGTTGGAGGAACACAAGAAAAGGCATAGAGATACAAAACTTTATGATGTGTTAGAAAGGAAGGAATCATCAAATGTGATAGCATTTGATTTTAAGTGGCAGCCTGGGGTAAACAAAAATGGAAAATGTGCACCTTGTCCTAATTGCAGTTTATTCATTGTCCTCTAAAATATTTCTGCAACACACAGCCACTCATATTCAGCAGCATATACACTAACTAGTTAGCTAACTAATTAAATAATAATACATAATAAATTAATGTGTTTCTTTGTGTGTGTATGTTTTTATTTTGAAACAGAGTATTGCTCTTGTTGCCCAGGCTAGAGTACAGTGGTGTGATCTCGGCTCACTGCAACCTCCGCCTCCTAGGTTCAAGTGATTCTTCCGCCTCAGCCTCCCAAGTAGCTGGGATTACAGGCATGGACCACCATGCCCGGCTAATTTTTGTGTTTTTAGTAGAAACGGGGTTTCACCATGTTGGCCAGGCTGGTCTTGAACTCCTGACCTCAGGTGATCCACCTGCTTCGGCCTCCCGAAGTGCTGGGATTACAGGCATGAGCCACCACACCTAGCCAGTGTTTTAGTAAAGCTGTTTTTATTTAAAAAAAAAAAAATACAGGGACGCTGAATTAAACTAGATGGTGTCTTCTCCCTTGAGCATCTTGAGTTCTGTGTTGAGGAAGAGGGACAATGCAGTAATAATTCAAACAAATTACTTCAAGGACTGACAAATGCTACGAAGAAGATGAAGTAGGGCAGTGGGCTGGAGAGTGGCCAGGGGTTGAGGGTGGAGAGGATACTGCTCTGTCTGCTCTGTCACAGAAGAGCCTGCTGAAGAAGTGATATTTCAGTGGAGGTCCAAGCAATGGGAAGGAGGCAGTCCACCCAGCATCCACAGGGAAGCCTTTCTGGCAAAAGGGACCAGAGATGTGCTGATGGGACAGAAAGAAGGCCAGTGTGGCTAGGAAGGTGTGGAGAAGGAGGGAGGAGATGCAGGGAGAGGAGTCCTTAGGGGTTCATGTGGACCTTCTAAGCTCTAATGAAGACTGTGGATATTATTCTACTTAAGATGGGCAGTTACGAGAGGGTTTTCTGCAGAGGAATATTGTGAACTTTTTGTATGTGTTAGCAATACTCTATCTGTGGTTTGGAGGATGGACTGGGGTGGGGTGAGGAGTAGTGATAAGGCAGGAAGCCGGTAGAATGGTACTTGGAGGTAAAATGACTTCTTCAAGGTCACTTGGATACTAAGGATCACAGTGATGAGTAGATATTCGGTCAGCACATTGCCCAAGGTCATGCAGAAGGTCAGTGGCAGAGAAGGAGTATACTATTACAAGGTCTTTTGGTATTTAGGGTAATGCTTCTCCTGGCATATAGGAGAAATACAAACATGATACTTCTGGGGCTTGACAACAATTGGCTGGTTTATTTTTTGTTTTTGCTAATATGGCCAATATAAGGAAAGGGAAGCTGTGTACTTTTCTTCCTTTCTTCTCATTTTGGTTTTGTTTTGTTTTGTTTGGACTTTTTTGTTTCCATGTACTTTGACTCCTTAAGATTTTTATGCTTAGTCACTTCTGCCTAATTACAGCTTTGGGTGGCCATTTTAAACTATTTCTTTTACCATGTCGAACTTGTGTTTGAAAAACAATTCCAAGAAAAAGATTTTAGGGCTAACATTTGAATGAAGCTTCTTCAAGAATTAAAACTATCCTATACAGAAAATAGGGAAAATCAATATTAATTTTTAATGTAATCATATCATAGTCTCTTAACTAGAACTAAGATTTTTGAAATGTCTTTAATTTCCTCATTTAAATGTAAAATACTTAATACCTAAGTGTTCTGAAAGAGATGAAACCACATACAATTATTAATCACTAACTAAATAAAATAATACTTTCATTTGAGCTTATGAGAATATTTTGTCAGGCTATTTGCATTGTAATTGGCACCGATAACCCCTTGATCTTGGGATTTGGATAAATCACTCAGCAACTTTATGGAGGATTTCAGGGAGCTCCTCCCCCAGAGGCTGAATAACTCTGGGGTGCTTTTCTTCACAAAGCTGGTTCTGGCCAATTCTTTGTCATTAATTTGTTACCAATTATGTGTCAAACAAGAGGCAAAAAATGGAGGTGCAAAAATGATTAAAACCGGCCTGTTCTCAGGTAGCTCATCAAAAAGATGAACAGTCAATCAGTAGTTGCAATCCAGTCGTCCCTTGGTATCTGTGGGGGTTTAGTTTCAGGAACCCCATGGAGACCAAAGTCTGTGCATACTCAAGTCCCACAGTGGATCCTGCAGAACCCACCTAAACGAAAAGTCGACTCTCTGTATCCTCGAGTTGCTCATCCCGCATCCCGCAAATGCTGTCTTCATCCCCATTTGGTTGTGGATTTGGAATCCATGGACACAGAGGGCCGACTGTATTTATTGGAAAAATGTCTGTGCTTAAGTGAACCTGTGCAGTTTGAATCCCTACTGTTCAAGGGACAACTGTGTAAGTTGATACACAAAATGACATTCCACCTATTATGATATAAATAAGCCCAGAAGCACCAGGCAAAGCACCTACCTAGCTCTGAGACTATCAGAGAAGGCTTCCTGGAGGAGTTGGTGTTTGAACAGACACACAAAGGATGGGCTCATATTTACCAATAGAGGTGGGGCGGAGAGGAGAGACTAGCACTGCCTTCTTCTTTCATGTGATCTTCATTGGGGAGCTTTATGAGTATATTGTGCAGATGGTTCACAGAAGGCACTGAGCTAAGAGTTCTATGCTTGATGTTGGCTATTGGTTTCTCCATAATGTTAGAAATAATGAACCATGCCTTAGCACTACATGGTCTTTAAAGTGTGTTTTCATACTGAATCCTTGGAAATGAAACTCCAGGTTCACTTTGATTTGTATTTTGTCAATCTCTTTTCCAATGAAAACTCCCCCGACCTGAACATATAGTCGCTTTCTCATTTGCCTTTTCCTCTTCTCCAAGTCTTCTTATTTCTTCTTTCTCTCTCTTTCTTTTTTTTCCCCTCATTCATCTTTTCTCCATTTAAAAGTGAAATTTATAAGTGGTGCCTGGTGCCTAGAGAAAATGGATTGAGAGAGCATTTGCATTGTGTTTGAGTCACACCACAAACAGGATGACACTTCACAGATCTTTCTGATGCTCATTTAACAGGTCTTGACACTTTGCAGAGTTTTGAGGTTCAAAAAACCTTACAGACAATGCTGTAGCACCTGTGTACATGGTCTGCTGTTCAAATAGCCTGGTTTGCTATAATCTAATTTAAAGTAGAGTCAGCAGGAGTAACAGGAAAAGCTCATGTTTGGTGTTGTTTCAAAAAAGGCAGTTGATCACATAGAAGTTGAGTTTTACTAAAATAGCTCACAATAGGGGAACGTGTCAGGACTGGGCCAGAATGGATATTTTTGTTAATATTTATTTTGTAGATCCTGCTAATAAGTAAACTATTCTTGTCATTTATTTAGACAATTTGGGGGTAGTGCATTTCCTCTTCTAGATAACTAGGGTTTTATTGAAATTACAGATCTTTGATCTCTTGGTTATTAAAGATCTAAGGGATGTAAGGTAACCAGTTTACAAGATACTTGACATATTCCTGAATGGATTTTTTTTTATGTCTGTGCCACTATATGATTATTGAGAAGATATGTGTGATTAGTTAGTATCTTAACTAGAGATTTTGATGTCATGCTACTTAAAAGTGTATTTCTTGATTATCTGACAATCTATGTCTAGCATGGAGCTAATTGGGCACACATTGGGTAAATATTGGCTTCCCCCATCAAAACTCAGAGCTCAGAATCTACAAATTTCCTGGGGCCCATATTGATTTGGAAGAAAGTCAGCTCTTCTGAATTAGTTGCAATGATTCTGAGGTTTTTGAGGAGGATCCTACTTTGCTCTTTGGCTTCCTCTCTCTATCAACCTTCCTGACACTTCCTTGGAGTTTGTTTGTTTTTGTTTTTTTGAGATGGGGTCTCACTCTGTTGCCCAGGCTGGAGTATAATCACATGATCTTGGCTTACTGCAACTTCTGCTTCCTGAGTTCAAGTGATTCTCCTGCCTCAGCCTCCCAAGTAGCTGAGATTACAGGCATGAGCCACCACGCCTGGCTAATTATTATAATTTTAGTAGAGACGGGGTTTCACCATGTTGGCCAGGCTGGTCTTGAACTCCTGGCCTCAAGAGATCTGCCTGTCTCGGCCTCCCAAAGTGCTGGGATTACAGGCATGAGCCACTGTGCCTGGCCTTCCTTGGAGTTTTGAATGCTTGACGTTGACAGGCATGTCCCATAGGATGATATAATGCAAATGAACCATAAAATGCCTTCTCTGTCTTATCTGCTGTTGGCGATACAGGGTGATCCACAGAGCACTGGAATCTAGATTTTTGAATTTTATTGGTCAATAAAATTAAAAATGGAGAAACAAGATAGAGTTGCTGAATCTTTATTTTGCCACATAGGACATTAAAAAAAGAAAACTCCAAAGAGACAAAGGCTTATATGTACTGTCACCATTTTTTTTAAAAGAAGGCATGTATTTCAGCATCAAAATGTAGTAAAGACAAAAATCTCAGAAGAAATCAAGTTCTTTCCAAGAGTATCCTTGTTGGTTATATTAACCAATTTTCACACTGCTATAAAGAACTACCCGAGACTGGGTAATTTATAAAGAAAAGAGATTTTAATTGATTCACAGTTCCACATGGCTGAGGAGGCCTCAGGAAACTTACAATCCTGGAGGAAGGCAAAGGGGAAACAAGGCACATCTTACATGGTGGCAGGAGAAAGAGTGAGTGAGGTGGGAACTACCAAATACTCTTAAACCATCAGATCTCATGAGAACTCACTCACTATCATGAGAACAGCATGCGGGAAACCACCCCCATGATCCAGTCACCTCCCATCAGGTCCCTCCCTCAACATGTGGGGATTACAATTTGAGGTGAGATTTGCGTAGGGACACAGAGCCAATCATATCATCGGTGATGTTGCTTTGATGTTTTCTCTCTGTACTGATGAAAATGTCGCCAAGGCTTTTAATGCACTAAGGAATACGTGAGCGATGTTCAAGGGTTTAAGTTCGTATTTTGTTTCTGGAATGGCTCCAGCTTTTGTTCTCTTTTTCTTTTTTGGAGGCAGCGTCTTGCTCTGTCGCCCAGACTGGAGTGCAGTGGCATGATCTTAGCTTGCTGCAATCTCTGCCTCCCAGGTTAAAGTGATTCTCTTGCCTCAGTCGCCTGAATAGCTGGGACTACAGGCATGTGCCACCACGCCAGGCTAATTTTTTAGTAGAGATGGGGTTTCAACGTGTTGGCCGGGCTGATCTCGAACTCCCAGCCTCAGGTGATCCGCCCCTCTCAGCCTTCTAAAGTGCTGGGATTACAGGCATGAGCCGTCGCACCCAGGCTCTCCTTTTTCATAATTACCTTTTTTTGTTCCGTCAGTGTGAATTAAGTGATAGATGCAAATTATATTTTGCTCAAAGTGTAATGCAGTATTCTGAAGGATTCCCAAAAGAGGCCTTTTAAGTTTCTGGGGAGTGTTGAAGAATAGGACAGATCATGATAAGGAGATTTTTTTCAGATCCTAGAACAGTGAATGTAAAGTTATATAAATCAGTTTTGGAGAATGAAATCCTAGTGTGTGTCAAACAGAAATAAATATCATGCCTTTACTTTTGACTGTTTTATTATTGGTCACTTTTTGAAATAACACAGGGACACCGTGATTGAAAATGAAAGGTAGAGAATGATGGTTTAATCATGATGTCTTTTATTCTTTTTTTTTTTTTTTGGTTTTATTTGTGAAAAAAAATAGGCTGCACAGCAGGCATCTTCATCCTCACCCAGCCTGAGTGGAACATCGTGTTCTTTCTCTTCCCTGGAAAATACAATGAAGACACCCAGCAGTTTTCCTTCCTCCTTATCTAAAGAGAGACAATCCTTGCCCGACACAGTTAACAGTTCGTCTGCTGCTGAAGATGAGGGACAACCAATAACGTTTGCTGTACAAGTTCATTCACCTGCACCCTCAGAGGCAGGCAGCCACAAGGCCCAGGAAAACAGCTTTGTCACATCAGAAAGTGGATTTTTGAACTCTTTATCTAGTGATGATACTTCTTCATTAAGTAGCAATCATGACCATCTTACTGTCCCGGATAAGCCTGCTGGATCAAAGATCATGGACAAAGGTAAACCAAGAAATTCTTTTTTCTTCATTAGAGAGTGAGTATTTGTGTGTGTATGGAACTCTGATATTAATTTGTAACAACAATGGTTAAACTCATGCACGATGATTCAATAATTAGTCAAGTGGGGCTATGCCCAGAGATTGCTTTGTAGAGGAGTTTGCATGTGGACAACTCCAGCTACTAGGTCACTAATTACTTGCTATAAGTGTCACTAACCAACTGCTTCAGAACTCTAAGACATGTGATCATAAAATAATGATACTTTTCCACCAATTGGAGAAAAAACTTGCCTCTTTGTTTTTGGTCCCATGTCCCATGCACTGGAGCTTGTGGTGGTTGAGTTAGGATTTTGTAGTCTTGTATTCATAACATCACCTTAATAGTTCAAAATGAGCTTAGAGCAGCCACTTTCCCTGGGCTGTGCCCCAGACAGCATCTAATTCTTAGCCCATCGTCTTCTGAATGTTCCTGTGTGGTTAATGGGAAGACAGACAATTTGCGCGTACTTTGTGCATCATTAGAACCTTTATATATAAAGGAGAGCACAACTTACGCATTCAAAAAACATTTTACATCTTAACAAAGGAAATAATTAATTGTGTGATGAAGTTGATAATATGAGGTTTAAAAAATACTCTGATAACTGGTCCTTATCGTTTATTCAGGACTAGCTTGTTTTTATTACTGTTCAATCATGACGCGTCTTTTCTGATTGTGCGCTATTCATTCTTCTGTAAAACACGGTTACCTGATGGAAGATACTGAGCAGTTAAAGAACGATGAGTTTGGTTTGTATATTTTTGGTGTGCCATTGAGAGAAAGTTGACTTGCTAAATTCCCATAATCACTTGCCAGAGTGTCTAATGACGCAGATGACTGTTCTCTCCTCTCCTCTAGTCTAGTCAGGGAATCTTTCTTTAAGTTCTCAAATTTCAGATGGGTACCCTGCTAATTTAATTTTTGGTACCAGAGTAATTTGGCCAAGGATCACAACTGCAGACCAAGGTGTGTGTGTGTGTGTGTGACAGTGTGTGTGTGTATCGTATTTTAAAAGTATGTAAATTTGAATACTCAGCCTGGTAACTAATTCTCTAGGTTACAACAGTTGTCACCACTCTGTGAGGCCTTACCTAAGGATGCTTTACACAGACCTGCCTGGCCTATTTTTCTTATACCCCTCCCCTCTTAGGCCAACTGTCTATTTTACATTAGAAGAACTGGAGTGAATAAAGTCATTGGCAAACCAACCTATTTCTAGAGGTGAATGAGTAGCATAGGGAGGAGAAAAGAAACTTTATCACTGAGGAATGGAGAGGACTAAAGATTAGACTGTGAGGAAGAGTAGTCTGAACCTGCCCTCAGGTTTGTGAGGTGCTGTCATTTGGACAAAGTATCGAGCTTAATTGTATCTCCTTGGAAGCACAAAATTGAGCTCAGTGGTGCAAGTCAAAAGGAGATAGATTGAAGCTCAGCATAAGAACTTTTTTTTGATGTGAGATGTTCAAAATAGAACGGGTTCCTTGGAAAGTAATGCATTTCTTATCACTGGAGTTGTTTACTCATTCTGAGACAACCATTTTCATTGAATATTGATTACCTATTGAGTATTGATCACAACTCTTGTTCTTGAAAAGATATAGTGAAGAGATGATTTAAGTATCTTGAACTAGATGACCTCTACCTTGATACTTAGAAGAGACTTCCAGATATAGGACTGGTGGAACTAAGGAAAATAATACAAAGTACTACATCTATTATTTTTCTCCTACAAACACTTACTTTAATCATTGGGTCATAAGTAGAACTAAAAAAAATTTCTCACACACACACACACACGCACACACACACCCCAATATGAGCATAGCTTCAAAAACATACTAGAGAATAAAATCCCATTTGCATTCTTTCCCAAGAGATAACCCTGGAGGTTGAGAGTTTTCTTTTAGGACCATAGCCAGAGAGTCATGGGAAGATGCAACAGTCCTTGTTCCTGGCTAAATATCATTGCAGGATTGCATGTGCTGTAGAGCCTGGCTGGATACCAACAGCCCTTTAAATGTAAGAATGAAGCAACCTGGTATTATTTAGTTTTGAGTTACACGCAGAGTGCCCAGCAAAATCTGTACACTTCTTCAAACAGCTCAAAGTGACGGTATTCCTCTCATTAAAAAGGAAAAGAAAATGGAAGTTTTTTTCTTTTTGTTTCTCATTGATTTGTTGGCATTTGCCATATGTTGCAGAATTTTTGCTGATGATTTTCTTCTGCTGCTGGGGATTTGGTTAAATTCCCAGAAGAACTGAACCACTTAAAGTCATCTCTATGGAAACAGCAACCCAATCTTTGCTTGCATTTGTGATGACTTGCTGTTGAGTAATCAAATTTCATATTGTGCATTTTTTTTTACATGTGTGTTTATGTGTTGCAGACAAAGGTAGCTTTTCATTTTTGTGACTTTTAAAAGGTAATGTTTTTGAGTTACTAATAAAAAATTCTTGAAATTCTAGTGTCTGAAATTGTTCAAGGTGCTTTTATGTCAGGGATAGAAGTCTTAACATAGGTCAAAAGGAGAGTTAGGATTTTAAAAGATTAAGTCCTGGTCTCAAGATGCATTTGCTGGAGAAAGAGTCTTTCATCCTAGCAAAGATTCTTAAAGATGAATAACTGAGTCCTGAAATAAGCAGACAGTACGTATTATAGCCTTCCTTTTATTTAGACAATGAAAGAAATACTTTTGCAGTCAGTATGCAATTAAAATTGTGGTTGCTAGGATTTTATGCTGAATTTAAATACTCTGTTAGACATTTCCTCCTGTAGTGTATGTAAGCTATTAAAAAAATAAAATCAGGGTGTTAATTGTGTCCTATTGCCTTTCTTCGCTGAGAGTTCCAGGTTCCAGAGCTCTAGGAATTATTCACTGATTAATTTCACAAAGCATAATGGGAAAAGAGGTGAGAGGGTTAATGACATGTTCATTTCATCTCAATTTTACCCTGTGCTCCTCATTTCTTTTGTTAGAAGTTTTTTGAGCCATGACTTATGCCTGTGTGATAGTAAGTCACACAGTGTGTCTTTCCAGACATATGTACAACACACACTACCTGCTGACAATGCGGAGACAATGTCACTTCTACTTAATGAATGGAGAAACCTTACTCTGGGTGCTGAAAAGCTGTATGTCAGCGAATAAGACTAATACCCAATTTAATAAGCGAATAAAACTAATACCCAATTTATACAAACAAATTATCGGGTACAAGCACAGCCAGAATTGATCTGGGAGTCATGTAGATAACAAGCTTAATTTTTTAAAAAATTGTTAAAGAAGAGACAAGCATTCTAGAGCATGCAGGACATTTCAGGAAAGTGACATGAATGAGCCAGATTTTAGGATTTAAAAAGTATTAACAAAATTATACACAATCTGAGTGTGAAACAGTACTTCAGCTAGCTACTTTGAGTGTTGCTGTTGGAATCATGTAGTATGCCTCCTCAGGAAGTGAGTATGTAATAAAAAATAAGTCAAAAACTGGACTCCATTTAATTTTGCATTATTATATTGTGCATCTATCATTTTTTTTTGAGTACCTAACATACATGTACTGATGTACTTTGTGCTGAAGTGAATAAAATGTGAACAAGAGGGGCTGGGCACGGTGGCTCATGCCTGTAATTCCAGCACTTTGTGAGGCTGAGGCGGAAGGATCATGATGTCAGGAGTTTGAGACCAGCCTGGCCAACATGGTGAAACCCTGTCTGTACTAAAAATACAAAAAGTAGCCAGGTGTGGTGGCACACACCTGTAATCCCAGCTACTCTGGAGGCTGAGGCAGGAGAATTGCTTGAACCCGTGAGGCAGAGGTTGCAGTGAGCTGAGATCATGCCACTGTACCCCAGCCTGGATGACAGAGCAAGACTCCATCTCAAAAAAAAAAAAAAAATTGTAAACAAGGTACAATTCTGGTCTCAAAAATGTTAACACCGATGGGCTGAGTGGGAGGAACTAGACACATTTAACAAAAGAAAGCAGAGTAAAACAGGTGCCACAGAAGAGATACAGAGCACTCCAGAGGTTTAAAAGAGAGCAGGGACCCAAGACAAGATCTCATCTAAGTGGCAAGATCTATACATCGAGAAGGGAGGCACTGGAAAAGGGGATGGAAAGGACATTTGGTTGAGGTTGAATACTGGGGTAGGTGTTCCTTAATTTCAATAGCTAATGGATGACCATTTCTAATCAGGGTGAGTTGGAAGTACGCTTTAGAAAAATTATTGAGCTGTAGAGTGCAGGGAAGAATAGAATAAGGGGAGACACGACATGAGAGGGTTTAGGGAGCCTGCGTAGGAGGTGGCAGTGGAGAGGGGAAGGAAAGGGGAGATGAGAGGTTCTGCAGCATACCTATCAGGGTGAAGACTGATCTTGGTTTTTGTATCCTTAGCACTTAATTTTGTTCCTAGAACATTTCCTAGTAATCTTGTTTTGTGAAGTATCATTTGATATTGAGAAAACCTTTAATATATGATCATTGGCATCAATGGCATTGATCTCAGGCATGGGTGACTCACCACCTGCTTTCTCTGATCCTGTGTCATGTGGCTAAAGATCTCCGTGAGTTGTCATGAAGTCGTGCTGATTAAGTTACCTGCAAATTTGTGTGATTTAACTAGGCCATTCATAGTACTCAGATTTTACATCATCTTTGTTTTTCATCCTACTTCCTACAATTTTTCCTGAAGCTAGGAGTTACGAGTGGTAGGTGGTGGGAAGTCACTGGGGCAAAGGTATGGGAGATGGTGACAAATGTAATCTAGAATTTGGAGGTATAAAGCTTAGAGTGGCGATGACAGTTTGAAAGAAGTAGGAGGGGTTGAGGAGTTGGAGGTCATAATTGAAAAAGGAAGGTAGTAGGTTCAGAGGAGACAGAATGTGAATAAGGTAAGAGGAATCTTCCACTCAGAAATGAGTAAATTTAGAGGTGAGGATTTTATTTTATTATTTTATTTTATTTTATTTTATATTTTAGATGGAGTTTCACTCTTGTTGCCCAGGCTGGAGTGCCATGGCACAATCTCAGCTCCTGGTTCCTGCAACCTCTGCCTCTTGGGTTCAAGTGATTCTCCTGCCTCAGCCTCCTGAGTAGCTGGGATTACAGGCATGCGCCACCACGCCCAGCTAATTTTGTATTTTTAGTAGAGATGGGGTTTCTCCATGTTGGTCAGGCTGGTCTCGAACTCCTGACCTCAGGTGATCCACCCACCTTGGCCTCCCAAAGTGCTGGAATTACAGATATGAGCCACCATGATTTTAGATGTAAAACAGTTTGAAATATTGAGGAATGGGTATTAACAGTGATCTGCCCTGGGCGTTAAGTACGCTAGGTGTACCACTGCTCATGCACAAATTCCTGCCCAGAATACCACATTTATTACAGATGAAAACTGCGTCTGTCATGACAGAAATAAGTCTTTGAAGTTTGTCATGTTGGACATCCCTTTTAATACTATGCTACTAGAATAGTGTGTTGTCAACAATATTTTGAGCACTTTTTGTCTGTATAGAGTATGGAAAACAGCACTGGAAGAAAAAAATAGGGAGTATTGTCATGTTTGATGCTGGGATCATTTCTAAATTGATGTGGCTTTGAGCCAAAGTGACCTGTCACAGGCATCTCCTCCTTGTCAGTCTGGCACCAAAGCAGAAGTGTTTGTTTTGCTTATCATGTGATCTAGTGGCGTAGAGGGTTGGAAAGTTATTAGAGGGGTCTTCAATTTTTCTTCTCTATCTTATAACTTCTTCTTGGTGATTAAATCCTTGGTTTTCTTTCTTTTTTGATGTTATTGATGTCATTATTATTTACTCATTAGCAGGAGAGTAAAAGTATATGCAGATAGATGTGTATTTTTATTTATTTTTAATTTTTTATTTCCATAGGTTTTTGGGGAAGAGGTGGTGATGTTTGGTTATATCAATGAGTTCTGCAGTGGTGATTTCTGAGATTTTGGTGCACCCATCATCTCAGCAGCATACATTGAACCCAACTTGTAGTCTTTTATTCCTCACCTCCCTCTTATCCTTTCCCCCGAGTCCCCAAAGTCCATTTTATCATGCCTTTGCATCCTCATAGCTTAGCTTCCACTTATGAATGAGAACATATAATTTTGGTTTTCCATTCCTGAGTTACTTCACTTAGAATAATGGCCTCCAATTCCATCCAAGATTGCTGTGAATGCCGTTATTTGGTTTCTTTTTATGGCTGAGTAGTATTCTATGGTATATATGTACCACAATTTCTTTATCCACTCGTTGATTGATGGGCATTTGGGCTGGTTCCATATTTTAGCAATTGTGAATTGTGCTGCTGTAAACATGCATGCAAGTATCTTTTTTCGTATAATGACTTCCTTTCCCCTGAGTAGATATCCAGTAGTAGGATTGCTGGATCAAATTGCAGTTCTGCTTTTAGTTCTTTAAGGAATCTTCACACTGTTTTCCATATTGGTTGTACTAGTTTACATTCCCACCAGCAGTGTAAAAGTGATCCCTGCCCACCACGTCCATGCCAACATCTATTATTTTTTGATTATGGACATTCTTGCAGGAACAAGGTGGTGTCACATTGTGGTTTTGATTTGCATTTCCCTGACAATTAGTGGTTTCCATCACTAACTGAGCATTTCTTGTTTGTTGGCCATTTGTATATCTTCTTTTGAGAACTGTCTGGTCATGTCCTTAGACCACTTTTTGATAGGATTGTTTGTTTTTCTTTCTAATTTGTTTGTGTTCATTGTAGATTCTGGATATTGGTCCTTTGTCAGATGTACAGATTGTGAAGATTTTCTCCCACTCTGTGGGTTGCCTGTTTACTCTGCTGATTGTTTCTTTTGCTGTGCAGAAGCTTTTTGGTTTAATTAAGTTCAAATGCTTGGTTTTCTAGTTCTTTTCATGACTCTTGATATTTATATGCTTCATCATTTCTTCTGTTTCATGGAAATTGTTAATTATACTGAAAAGTATCATATGCATAGAAGAGTGTTCTCTCTCTATCTAAAGTGCCCCATAAATACACACACATGAATGTACACACAAACAATAGCCATGTGGCCACCATTTGGGCCATGAAACATAAATTAGCCAGCAAATTACTTGTGAGGGTGTGGGGTATTGAGAGTGCTCACCCATGCTGAAGAGATATATTTTGGTGGAAACAATTTAGAAAGCAATTTGTCATCATCTAGTAAAGATGAAGATAGGCATACATCATGGCCAGCAATTCCATTTCCAGGTGTATACCCCTAGAGAAATGCAGGCATAATGGCAGAAACCCCTTGTAATATCCTCTGTATCTAGCTGGAATTCATTCATTTTCATTGTTTTATAGTACTCCATTGTTTTACTATACAACAATAAATGTATCTACTATTGGTGAGCACTCTTTTTTTTCAGTTGTGGGCTCTTATGTTAAATGCTGCTGTGGACATTCTTATTTTTAAATTAATAGGCTTAACTTTGTAGAGCAGTTTTCGATTTATAAAAAAATTTAGGCCGGGCGCGGTGGCTCACGCCTGTAATCCCAGGACTTTGGGAGGCCGAGACAGGCGGATCACGAGGTCAGGAGATCGAGACCATCCTGGCTAACACGGTGAAACCCCGTCTCTACTAAAAAAAAAATACAAAAAACTAGCCGGGCGAGGTGGCGGGTGCCTGTAGTCCCAGCTACTCGGGAGGCTGAGGCAGGAGAATGGCATGAACCCGGGAGGCGGAGCTTGCAGTGAGCTGAGATCCGGCCACCGCACTCCAGCCTGGGTGACAGAGCGAGACTCCGTCTCAAAAAAAAAAAAAAAAAAATTTAGCAGAAGGTGCGGAGTTTACATGTGCCCCCTCCATTCCATACACAGTCTCCTCTATTATCAACACCTTGCATTAGTTTGGTTCATTTGTTACAACTGGCAATAAATATTCATACTTTTTTATTAACTAAAGTCTATGGTTTACATTAGGGTTTTTTTCTTTTTTCTTTTTTCTTTGAGGCAAAGTCTCACTCTGTCGCCCTGCCTGGAATGGAGTGGCATGATCTTGGCTCACTGAGACCTCTGTCTACTGGGTTCAAGCGATTCTCCTGCCTCAGCCTCCCGAATAGCTAGGATTACAGGCGCTCACCACCATGCCTGGCTAATTTTTGTATTTTCAGTAGAGATGGGGTTTCACTATGTTGACCAGGCTGGTCTCAAACCCCTGACCTCAGGTGATCCACCCTCCTCGGCCTCCCAAAGTGTTGGGATTACAGGTGTGAGCCACTGCGCCTGGCATAGGGTTCACTCTTTATGTTGTACAGTTCTATGGGTTTTGACAAATGTATAACGTCATGTATCTACTATTACAGTATCATACAGACCAGTTTCACTGCTGTAAAAAACATCCTCTGTGCTCCATCTATTCATCCTTCTACCCTTCCTCCAAGAACCTGACAACCACTCATCTTTTTTACTACCTCTTTAATTTTACCTTTTCCAGAATGTCACATAGTTGCAATCATATGGTATGTACCCTTTTCAGATTGGCTTCTTTCATTTGGTAATATGAATTTAAGCTTCTTCTAAGTCTTTTGTGGCTTGATAGGTTACTTTTTAATCATTGAATAATATTCCATTGTATGGATACATCACAGTTTGTTACTCATTCACCTATTGAAAGATATCTTTGTAGCTTCCAAGTTTTTAAAATTATGAATAACCCTGCTAGAAACATGTGGGCGCAGATTATTGCATGGATGCAAGTTTCAACTCTTTGGGGTAAATACCAATGAGTACAATTGCTGGATTGTATGGTAAGAATATGTATAAGTTTATAAGAGATGCCAAACTGTCTTGCAAAGTGGCTGTACCATTTTGCATTCCCACTATCAATGAATGAGAGTTCCTGTTGCTTCACATCCTTGCCAACGGTTGGTGTTGTCTGTGTTTTGGGTTTTTGCCATGCCAGTAGGTGGGTAGTAACATTTCATTGTTTTAATTTAGAATTCCCTAAAGACTCATGATGTTGAGCATCTTTTCAGATGCTTTTTTGCTATTTATGGCATATAAATATATTTATGACATATAAAAATATTTATGGCATATAAATATATTTTTTGCTATTTATGGCATATAAATCTTTAATATAAGGTGGCTGCTCAGAATTTATCCATTTTCATATATATTTTCTTTGGTGAGGTATCTGTTGAGATCTTTTGCCTATTTTTTTCATTAGCTTTTTGTTTTCTTTTGAGTCTTTGTATGTGTGTGTATATGAATAATATTTTTAACGTGAAACGTCATTTTATTACTCTACATGTACAAGTTAATGATTTTTGCTTATGTGATGTTGGCGACAGTTGTATATTTTGTGAGTTTTTGGGACCAGATTCAAACTAGGTCAATATAAGTATAGGAAATACATGAGAGCAGAATATTCAGTTTGATGATACATTATTGTCTACAAGATAGTTTATAGTTTGTTTTTTATTTTTATTTAATTTCTTACCTGTAATTGATAGGTAAGATCAATTACCTATAATTGATAACAGTTTGTTTTTTATTTTTATTTAATTTCTTACCTGTAATTGACCTAAAACAATTGTACATATTAGTGTGGTACAGTGTGATGTTTCTTTTTTGTAATTTTATTTGAGACTAAGTCTTACTCTGTCACCCAGGCTGGAGTGCAGTGGTGCAATCTTGGCTCACTACAACCTCCGTCTCTCAGGTTCCAGTGATTCTCCCGCCTCAGCCTCCCTATTACAGCCACCATGCCCAGCTAATTTTTGTATTTTTAGTAGAGACAGGGTTTCACCATGTTGGCCAGGCTGGACTCAAACTCCTGACCTCAGGTGATCCACTCACCTCGGCCTCCCAACGTGCTTGGATTACAGGCGTCAGCCACCATACCCGGCCCAGTGTGATGTTTCAATGCATGAATATATTCATTATACTAGTATAATGATCAAATCTGGGTAATACCATATCCATCACTGTAAGCATTTATTATTTATTTGTGGTAACCACATTCAAAATCTTCTCTTCCAGCTATCTTGAACTATATACTACACTGTTATTTGCTATCGTCTCTCTATTATAAAGTCCTTTATTTGTGTGTTTTGCAAATATTTTCTTTCAGTCTCTGGCTTGTCTTTAAATGTTCTTGATGAAAACTCTTACATATCCATTTTGGTCCACATATGCCTGCGTTTCTCTACGGGTATATACCTGGAAATGGAATTGCTGGCCATGATGTATGCCTGTTTTCAACTTTACTAGATGAAATTGCTTTATAAATTGGTTCCACCAAAACACATCTCTTCAGCATGGGTGAGCGCTCTCAGAGCCCCACATCCTCACTGGTAATGTTGAGTTTCTAAATTTTTGCAAACTTGGCAGGTGGTAATCTTGATTATGGATTAGCACATCTAAGAGTGTTTATTTCACTCTTTTACCCATAGGTGTATTTTTGTTTTTCCAATGGATTTCTAGGAATGTATACATTCTGGATACTCCTTCATTGTCAGTTTAACATATTGCAAATATATTTTCTACATTTTTACTTCACTTTTCTTGTAAAGTAGTATCTTTTAATAAGTAGAACTCAGTTTTAAGGTGATTAAAATGATCTATCCTTTCCTTTATGGTTAAATGCTTTTTATGGTATTAAGAAATTTCTCCCTACACTGGTATCTTAAAGACATTCTTCCATATTTTATAAACTTTAGTCCACTTGGAATTATTTTGATGTGTTCCATGAATGAGATACAATATCACCTTACTCCATATGCACATATAATTTTCCTAGTATCATTTCTGTACACGCCATTTTTCTCCCAAACGTCCACGTAAGTCTCCAGTGGGCTATTTTGTCTACCCTGGCTCATACCATTCTTTTTACAAAATAAGTTTTAAAATCTGGCAACACGTGTTTTCTTACTTTGTTCTTTTTTTCAAGGGTGTTTAGGATACTCTTGGCCATTTTAACCTCCATATACCTTTTAGAATCGACTGTGAAATTACCCACACATACACACACATACACAGGCATGCAGACACACAGTCTGTGGGACTTTGGCGCGAATTCAGTTACGTTTTTAGATTCAATCTGGGGGAAACAGAAATTGTTATAGTCTAAAATTTTCCAGTACATGAAATTGGTCTCTTTAACTCTCTCCATTTATTTGTCTTTCTTGCATCTTATAATAAAATTTCACAATTTATATTTTCTATTAAAAGTCTTGAAAATATTTGTTAGATTTAGTGCTATATATTTCATATTTTTAAATGCTATTTTTAAAATCAATTTTTCTCTTTTTCATTTTATAACTATTGCTGGTGTACATGAATGCAATTAGGTTTCAAATGCATTTTTAAGAATCAAGCTTTCTAAATTCTCATTTTAATTCTAGTAATTATCCTACTTTTTTATGTGTATGATCATATTTCTACAAATGATAATGGTTTTGCTTTTTTCCTTTCCAAACACTGTATCTTTTACTTATTTTTCTTGTTTTGGATAGATCCAAAGTACGATGCTGATAGAAATAGCGATTATGGGCATTTTTGTGGTTGCTTGATCTCAGACAGAAAGGTTTCTGTGTTCCTACTCTGCCACCATGTCAGAATTAGGTACTTTTTCATCACTTCTACCACCAAGTTAGAAGTAGGTACTTTTTCATCACCTCTATTTTATGGAAGAAGAAAAATATATCTATTTTACTAGGGCTTGAACTGACTAAGTAAATAGCTTAAAACAGTCATGTTACTAGTAAGTGTGAAAGTTGTATCTGAAATGCAGTTCTGTTTGACTCCACAGCCTGAGATTCTAATCAACTTAATACCTAAGAATAATTCTGAGTAATCAGCAAGACACAGGGTTGAGTTAGACATGATGTGAGCCAAGCCACGTATAACTAAGATAATTTCTCTCCTTCGACAATCATGATGTTACATGTTTTTCAATAACTACTGGTGGAGTAGTACAGGTCACCCACCTAACGCTAGAAATAGAAGCATGTAAATACTGTTATGATATCACTGGGTGTGGGAACTCCATTCATTCAACAGTATTTGTCAAGTGCTTTTTATTATGCCAAGCACCATGCCATGAGCTGGGCAAAAAGCAAGCAAAAGCCAAAATAAACAGTCCCATAGAGCTAACACTGAGGGGAGAGACTGGTAGGGAAACAGTAGGAAACAGCACGTGTGATAGATTCAGTGGTTGTTAAAAGCCATGCTTTTTTTTTTTTTTAAATTTTTTTTTTACAAGAGGCAGGGCAAGGGGTTTAGAGAGCGACTGGACAGAGGTGGGGTATGGGGTGGGGTGTGTGATTTTACATTGGTGGTCCTGGAAAGTCTCTCTGATAGGTCGATATTTGAGCAGAAAACTATGGAGGGGAGAGGGCGAGCCAAATTAATATTCGGGGAAGAGTTTTCCAGGCAAAAAGCACACCAAGGGCAGTCCGACAGTGCTGGAGGTGATTGAAGACTAGCGGCAGGAAGACGCAGTGTGGAGTGCGTAGAGTGGAGGGCGTGTGGCCAGGAGCAGAGGTGCAAGAGGTGAGCAGGGATCCCATCACGCAGGGCCATGTAGGCAGGTGAGCACTCCGGGTTCTGCTCAAAGTGGGAGGGGAAGCGGCGGCAGGGTTCCCTCTGCAGGGAGGCTGCAGGGAGGAGCAATGCCGTCTCACTGAAGTTTAGAAAGAGCTGCTCTGGCTCCGTGCACGGACATGAGGGAGCATCTGTGAAAGCAGGATGCTCGGCGAGGTGACTGCTGCCTGTGTTCAGGTGGAGGTGATGGGAGTTGCTAGGAAGAAAACACTAGGTTGAGATGGAAAACGGTCAGACGCTGTGTATATTTTATAGTGGGACAATGGAATTTGCTGACATGAGGTTTGAAAGAAAAAGACAGAAGTCAAAGATGATTTCAAGACTTTCAGCATGAATGAATAAAAGAATAGAGTCGTCATATCCTGAGATGGAAAAGACCTACCATTTGGAGATATCAATCAAAAATTTGAAGTTGAATTTGAAATCCAGGCGAAGAAGTCAAGTCTGTGTGGGTATGTGAGTCTGGACTTCAGCAGAGGGCTTGGAGATTTAAAATGGGTGATCTTCAACGTATAGTTGTATTTGAAGAATTGGGACTAATTGAGATCACCCGGGGAGAGAGAGTACAAAGAAGGAAGAAGTCAGTTCTGGCCGGGCGCAGTGGCTTACACCTGTAATCCCAGTACTTTGGGAGGCCGAGGCAGGTGGATCATGAGGTCAGGAGATCGAGACCATCCTGGCTAACACGGTGAAACCCCGTCTCTACTAAAAATACAAAAAATTAGCCGGGCGTGGTGGCGGGCGCCTGTAGTCCCAGCTACTCGGGAGGCTGAGGCAGGAGAATGGCGTGAATCCGGGAGGTGGAGCTTGCAGTGAGTTGAGATCGCACCACCGCACTCCAGCCTGGGGGACAGAGCGAGACTCTGTCTCAAAAAAAAAAAAAAAAAAAAAAAAAAAATTCAGGTCTGAGCTCTGGGGTGCCCCAACATTGATAGACTGCAAAGAACACAAGCAAAACTTCACCCCTGTTAAGGGAGAAGGGGAACCAAAAGGGTGGTTATTCTGGGGGCTAAGTCAGGAAAGGTGTCAGTTAGCCAAATGCTTTTAGCTTTTAGCAAAAAGCCAAGATTAAACAAGTTTATCCAACTTGCGGCTCAGGACAATTTTGAATGTGGCCCAACACAAATTCATCAACTGTCTTAAAACATTATGAGAATTTTTTGTGATTTTTTTTTCTTTTTAGCTGATCAGCTATTGTTAGTGTATTTTATGTGTAGTCCAAGACAATTCTTCTTCTTCTAATGTGGCTGAGGGAAGCCAAAAGATTGGACACCCTTGGATTAAAAGTTGACTGTTGAGGAATTGAAGTAATCACAATACAGAACTTGACACTAAATATGTATAATAAGCCTATGGCATATTTTGTGTTAAAATCAAAGCCAAATCTATAGCAATTTTACGACCATATTTACTTACATATCATATATTATATCAGCCATACAAACTAGACCTTTAACCATGTAAAGTAACGCTGAACTGATTTGTAAAGTTTGAGGGCAAGACGTGGCAGTTATGAACAGTCACAATCTAAACTCTAACTTTTTGCCATTAAAAATTACAAAGTACCTGTTAGAAATATTTTCTAAATATTTGAAAGGTACACTGTGAATGTCTTCCTATTTTCAATGAAGTGTGCCTTGGAAGTTTGAACACCTAGGCAGTCATTAATCTCCATGTCTATAGCTGCTCCCTCCTCCTTGGCAGGACCCATTGGCATGAGACCCCTCGCTAGGCTCTGTTTTCTCAAAATGCTTTCAAATACAGCTGAGTATATCATGATAAGAGGCTCAAGGGACAATAATATTCAGTATGTCTCTTTATCACCAATGAATATATTTTTTAACCTGAAGGACTAGCTAGTCATGCCATGTAGCAGGATCAGAAATCTGCAATCTTTAGGATGATTTTTTACTTTTTAGGAAAAAGGGCCATATGCAGGCAGTCTGGCCCTGGTAGTACTTTACAAATAATTTTGTTTTATTACCAAGAACTATGTTTGTTTCTTGTGACACATCATAACGTTATCTGAAAGGGGTAGGCAAGAGTTTATTTTTATCTGTATTTAAGTTTTAATCACAAAAGTATTATAACATACTTGATAAAATCTCAAACAATCTAGAAAGATACCAAGAACAAATAAAGATTTCCCTTACCACCATTTTCCCAATGCTACCATATCTTTATCAGTAAAATTACTATTCATTCATTCAAAAAAATATTGTACTTTTATTATTTGGTAATAACTGTTCTAGGCACTATGCATACAATTTTTGTGTCCTGGATCTTGCATTCTGGTTAACATTTGGAGTGTATTTTTTCTATGTACCAATGCAGATACACACACACACACACACACACACACACACACACACACACACATACATATACCATTGGTCTTTTTAAAAAAAATGTAAATAGAATTATGTGATAAATATCCATCTGTAGCCTATTTGCTTTTCCACATAAACCTTCCATGTTAGTACATGAAGCTCTACCTTGTTATTTTTGATAACTGCATCATTTTCTGTGGTGTGCATATTATACTGCTGCTAGTATAGTAGTATTATTAATTCTCCAAAAGATGGAAATTTAGGTGATTTCCAATTTTTTATTATTACAGAGTGTTACAGTAAACATTCTAATATGTATCAGTATATATACCAGTGCTATTACTTTTGGAGATAGCTGATACAGCTATTTTTTTTTTTTTTTAAGAGAAAGTTTTCAGTGTATCTCAACATTTGAAGTGTACTTGCCCTTGGACCAAGCAATTCTTCAAATGTTGAGATGCGCTGAAAACTTTCCCTTAAAAAAAGCGACAACAACAGCTGTACCAGCTTTCAGCTATAACATGAATACGCTCAGGGGATTGAATATACAGCATAATGACTAGAGAGTCAGCAATACTACATTGTGTACTTGAAATTTGCTTAAATGTTCTGAGCTCAAAACAATTTTTCCTGTTTTGTTTTGTTTTTGTTTTGTTTTGTTTTGTTTTTTGAGACAGGGTCTCATTTTGTTACCCAGGCTGGAGTGTCGTGGCATGACCTCTTTTCACTGTAACCTCTGCCTCCCGGGTTCAAGTGATTCTCCCACCTCAGCCTCCTGAGTAGCTAGAGGCATGCCACCACACCTGGCTAATTTTTGTATTTTTGGTAGAGATGGGGTTTCACCATGTTGGCCAGGCTGGTCTCAAACTCCTGACCTCAACGGATCTGACTGCCTCGGCCTCAAAAGTGCTAGGATTACAAGTGTAAGCCATCACCCGGCCCAATCTTTCCTTTTATCACTTTGTCAGTATGGTAGTTAGAATCTAACTTAAAAGCATTCTTTGGTATTCTGTAGAGTCTCCTTGGCACGATCATTCAGGTAATCTTGTGAATTTAATTTTCAGGTTGTATTTAGAATATAATTTTTGGATTTTGGTCAAAAATTTCTCAAATGTTTAGATTAATTTGGCAAGAAGTACTACCTTTAAAGCTTTAAGTCATCCATGAATATGGTATATCTAACTAGTTAGGTCATGTTATGCAAGTGCATAGATTGCAGTAGATAATAGTCATAGCGGTAAGGGAATGAGAGTGCCATCTTGAAAAGATAAGGGCAGCTGGGTGCGGTGGCTCATGCCTGTAATCCCAGCACTTTGGGAGGCTGAGGTGGGCGGATCATGAGGTCAGGAGATCGAGACCATCCTGGCTAACATGGTGAAACCCCATCTCTACTAAAAATACAAAAAATTAGCCGGGTGTGGTGGTGCGCACCTGTAGTCCCAGCTACTCGAGAAGCTGAGGCAGGATAGTAACTTGAACCAAGGAGGCAGTGGTTGCAGTGAACCGAGATCGCACCACTGCACTCCAACCTGGGCAACAGAGCGAGACCCTGTTTCAAAAAAAAGAAAAAAAAAAGATAATGGCATTTATCTGTTCCAACCTTCATATTCTGCCCAGTGAAACTGAGATAAGCTAACTTCTTCCTTTTTCTTTCCTCTCTGTTCTTGGCCTGAAGTGTCCCCTAGCCTCATCCCTTTCCTTTTTCTAAAATTTTCATTTTTACCCTTTGTATTCACTTGTCCCCATCATGGATCCACATGGTTGATGGATCCAGTGGGTTTGGGGGCCACAGCTGACATGTTTATCTACAATGCATTGGATTCGTATCCTAGAATTTAGGTGATTTTCCAGCTTCCCACCCACTGCTACCATTTTGTTCTCATTCAGCCTCTACCTCATTAACGTATTTTAAAAAGAGAAAAAAGGATCAAGTGTCTTTTATGCACACCAACGTTTTCTGCTTTCTTGGCATATGGGCAAATGTAGTAATTTTATGTCTACTTTAAATATCTTGCCTTATCCTGGGTGCTCATATATTTGGAAGAGTAAAATTTAAAAACAAATGAAATATTTGTTTTAAGAATATAAAGCTACTTAATCAGATAGTTGAGCAATGGAGTCAACTTAAGATTATTTCAGGAAACGATTGCCTCGAGATTCAATAATAACAACAACAAAACAACCATTAAAGATCACCCAATAGACTAGGTTTGTTCTTATCAATAAAAGCAATAATACAGTAGAAGAGTCTTGAGCTGTCTTAATAGAAACATCGAACACATGAGAGAAGATACGTATATGACTCTGGCAGAGAAGGTAAAACAAATAGAGGAAAATGAGGGAAATCAAAGTGAAACTACTATTGTCTCAGATTCATGAGAGCACAAGTAAAAACATTAGCTTTATACCTGGGTGTTTTCTCTCTCTCTCTCTCAATATGTTTAGTTTCTCATGGAATTTATTTTATCTGCCATTTTTTTTAAAAAAAATTAATTTATTTTAAGTTTAAGTTCTGGGATACATGCACAGGATGTGCAGGTTTGTTACAAACCTGTCATCTTTTAAAATCACCTCACCTTTCCCAACTAGAGTGTTCTCCCAACTTGACATTCTCTTCTTCTAAGCACTCATACCTCTGTTTAATACATGGTTGCAGTCTTGTACACATGCGTTTATGATTATTACCTTCTGCTTTTGATTCAACTGGTTCATGATCCCCAAGTGTCCAGTTCAAGGCCCCAGGAAGGTAATCTGATTTTGTGGTTTGTGTCCTAGATTGCTGGCTGGCTTATCAATTTTCTACTCTCAGGTCTTGTGCCCTGTGGCCTTGTGGAGACAGAATTTGAGGTACAAAACCTGGGCACCTCAGCAGCAGAGGCTCTGGGTGGGGATTGCCCTCTTTGAAGATGTAGTAGTTCGAGCAGGGATCTGAGCCTTGGTCTGTCCAGTTCAGTCAACTACCATCTCAGGGACTATATATTGTCTGATTGGAAATATATAGTCTTCATTGAGTTTTATTCGAAAGAATGCATCAAATATATATTCATAGCATAGTATAGCTATGTAAATTTATAGCATAGTATTTAAGAAAATGAGCTTTGGAGTCAGAACCTAGGTTTGTCTCTTTGTGAATTTGGTGAAAGAGTTTTAATCTTTCTATGTCTTGATATCCTGCCTTTTATATCAGGGTTAATAATACTTTTCTCATAGAAGTGTTAAAAGATAATGAAATAATGTTGGTCTAAGAATTAACACAGTGCATATCACATAGTAAAAACTCAGCGTATGATCGTTATCTCTACCCAACAGCAGCAAAAATAGATTTCTCTCTCAAATTATACTATGCCAATGTTGTTGGTCAGTAGTGTCCTCGCTGCTAAAATGAGTTATCCAGATTTTTTTTCTTAATTAAATAATTTAAATCTATCATTATGATTTCAAATCTTTTGCTGTGTTGTAGAGTTGTCAAATTTACTAATTGGAGGAAGCCTATACAATTCTTCTGATCTTTTGGCATCAGGTGCTATATTAAATGACATTTGTAAAGCCTTAAAGTGTATGCAAAATACCCAAATGACTATATAGTTTTTTCTGCTCTTAGTGACAAGTGCCTTCCACGGTCTTTTCTTTCTCAGGCACTTAGAACATTGCATATGAACAGGAAATGCTGTTTTCTACCTAAACTTTTCCAAGTGTTGCATGTTGGGGAACTAAAATTATCTTCCCTGGAACATCATTTAGACTTTCCTAATCTGAAACAAATTTCCTTTCAAATTCTGATAGGAAATATGGCATATGAATTCCCCTCCTGTCTTCTGAATCCAGCGTTTAGGTTCTGAGTAGAAAATAAACAGCCACATTCTAGAAAGCACAAGGAAAGACCAAAAATAAGATAGTGGGGGAGGCAAAGTTGAAAATATAGCGTTTAAAGAGATAATCTGCATACAGTGTTCTTGACAGCCAAATTCCGGGCCTACTGGGGCATGCCTGTGCTGTCAGAGCAGACAATAGACTGGAATATGGAGGAGGAGGAGAAGGGAGCGGCAGATTCATTTGGCACGATCTTGGAAAGAAGTGAACTTCTAACTTGGTTAAAAATGTTGTTTTGTCTCATTTGCTAATGTCACCAAGAAGGATCTTGTTTAAAAAAAAAAAATATATATATATGTTTTTGTTGTTTTTTGTTGTTGTTTTGTTGTTAAACTAGCTCAGTATATATATATATTATATATGTGTGTATATGTATATATTTTGTGTGTGTGTGTGTGTGTGTGTATATATATCCTTTCTTGAGTCTAACTAGTTAGATAGCTGACCTATGTTTAAAGAAAGTTTAGGAGTCTGACCCCTTGAGACATTCTAAGTTAGTGTAACAAATGTGAAGGGTCACTGACATTAACCCACATTCCTACCAACTCAACATATGAGGCACTGACACTTTTAAGCAGGGATTTTGGACATATTCCTTTGAGCAAAGCCAAATTTTCTTTCATTCTGTGTTCTGGTTTTTTAATTAAGAGATAGTACAGAGTGCTGCTTTATGGACAAATCTCAGTATGCTGGTTGTAACTCTAGTCGCTTTCTCTTCCAATGACCTGAGGCTAGCGTTGCATGAAAAATTGCTAACAGACTGGCCTTGTTACTCAAGTATGGTTCATGGACCAGCAATTCCAGCATCACTTAGGAGCTTGTTAAAAATTTACAATCTCGGCACCATCCCAGATGAACTCAAATGGAATCTACATTTTAACAAGATTCCTAGGTGAGTGCCTGTTAAAGTTTGAGAGGACTGCTCTAGAAGGGCATGGTTCTGCACGGTGTGAAAGTGAACGTTTATTCTTAACTCCATCACTAATTTGCATTTTGAAAAGATCACTTACTGTTTTTCTGGAGTCTTTATTTTTCTCATCCATAAAATAAAAATAGTTTTCGTCTTCCTTGACAAAACATGTGTGAGGTGAGGTAAGATAGACTTTAAAGCATCTTCTGTGGCAGAATCAAAGTCCTGCTGTTTTATGTAGGAAGACTAAAATATACACTAGAAAGGAAGGATAAAAATTGCATTGGAAACACTTGACTGTCAGACAAAATTCATTTATTTTGCTTCAGAAGACAAGGGGAGTGGAAATAATTAATTTGGCTCCTGTCTCCAATGGGAGAGAGACAAGCAGTCTTTCCTGCCGATCTGTTTTCTTTGCTCTTTATGATCTTGTAAGATAAGAGAAATAATGTAGTGTTTTCTACTATGAAATTCTAATTTAGAAAAATATATAAAAAGCAAAAGGGAAATTTTAAAAACACTGCTTTACTGAAAAGCCTTTTGGGAGGTACAAGGGTAGCCAGAAAGGTTTGACAAGCCTGCTGTGGTCTTAGTATAGCAATTGAGAAAGATTCTCACATTTGCTTTGGGGTCAGGTACAAGCTGTGTTTCGTTTTGCACTTGTACCTTTTGGGTCTGTTTTTGTCCTATGATCCTACTTATCACCTGCTTCCATTATAATTGGATGTTCATTTTATGGCCCTGTGAAGATCTAAGCACCAGCCATTAGCAACAATTAAAACAATATAATGTCCCTGACTGAATCGTGGACCTGGGGCACAGGTGCATCCCCTGAGTACTTAGTCTAAGAGTGTAGACCTCTTAGATTGCGACACACAAAACAGCCAATAGGGGTATTTTCTTGACTCCTAACACCAGCATTTATTATTTTTACTGTTCTATGCTTGTGGGTGATTCTGGAATCAGGTTATTAGGGGTCAGACATCTAGTCTTTCAGTCCCAGGCTTTCTCTGAGGAGAGAGGGATGGCTGAGAGGCAGGAAGCTGAGTGATAATTTGCCTTTCATTTTTTTCTCATTTCTTGAACAGCTTTAATCCTATCTGAACGTACATACTTCTTGCCATCATCTCATTTTTGGATGAATTTAAATAGAAGATGTTCGTTTTTTCGAACATAATATATGAAATTTTGGATGAATTCTGTTTTCATGTCTGGTTACCGCAACAGGTTCACTTTATCTGTTTGTTAATTTTAAAGTTTAGTTATTTATTAGAAGATCAAGTTATATTTATATGTACACAGCTGCCCAACCCAAAGTTTAAGTTAGAAAAAGAAATGGAAGAGGGGGAGGAAGATACCCTTTGATATTTTTAACATAAAGATCGTATATCTTCATGTAAATACATTAAATAATAATAAAACTATCCAAAAGGAAGTTCCATTTATTTTTCACGTAGGGAATATATTTTATGCCATGCTATCCCAAGATTCTAAAGTTATTTTTATCTTTACTGATTTAATAGGTATTGAATCAGATATGTGATTTTAATGTAATAATTTTATTATTATTACGCTTTAAGTTCTAGGGTACATGTGCATGACGTGCAGGTTTGTTACATAGGTATACATGTGCCATGTTGGTTTGCTGCACCCATCAACTTGTCATTTACATTAGGTATTTCTCCTAATGCCACCCCTCCCCCAGTCCCCCACCTACTAACAGGCCCCGGTGTGTGATGTTCCTCTTCCTGTGTCCATGTGTCCTCATTGTTCAACTCCCATTTATGCGTGAGAACATGCAGTGTTTGGTTTTCTGTCCTTGTGATATTTTGCTGAGAATGATGGTTTCCAGCTTCATCTATGTCCCTCTAAAGGACATGAACTCATCCTTTTTTATGGCTACATAGTATTCCATGGTGAATATGTGCCACATTTTCTTTATCCAGTCTATTATTGATGGACATTTGGGTTGGTTACAAGTCTTTGCTATTGTGAATAATGCCACAATAAACATATGTGTACATGTGTCTTTATAGTGGCATGATTTATAATCCTTTGGGTATATACCCAGTAATGGGATTGCTGGCTTGAATGGTATTTCTAGTTCTAGATCCTTGAGGAATCGCCACACTGTCTTCCACAATGGTTGAACTAATTTACACTCCCACCAACAGTGTAAAAGTGTTCCTATTTCTGCACATCCTCTCCAGCATCTGTTGTTTCCTGACTTTTTAATGATCACCATTCTAACTGGCGTGAGATGGTATCTCATTGTGGTTTTGATTTGCATTTCTCTGATGATGAGTGATAAGGAGCATTTTTCTATGTCTGTTGGCTGCATAAATGTCTTCTTTTGAGAAGAGTCTGTTCATATCCTTTGCCCACTTTTTGATGGGGTTGTTTGTTTTTCTCTTGTAAATTTGTTTAAGTTCTTTGTAGATTCTGGATATTAGCCCTTTGCCAGATGGATAGATTGCAAAGATTTTCTCTCATTCTGTAGGTTGCCCGTTCACTTCGATGATAGTTTCTTTGGCTGTGCAGAAGCTCTTTAGTTTAATTAGATCCCATTTGTCAATTTTGGTTTTTTTTGCCATTGCTTTTGGTGTTCAGTTATGAAGTCTTTGCCCATGCCTGTGTCCTGAATGGTATTGCCTAGGTTTTCTTCTAGGGTTTTTATGATTTTAGGTCTTATGTTTAAGTCTTTAATCCATCTTGCGTTAATTTTTGTATAAGGTGTAAGGAAGCAATCCAGTTTCAGCTTTGTGCATATGGCTAGCCAGTTTTCCCAGCACCATTTATTAAATAGGGAATCCTTTCCCTGTTGTTTGTTTTTGTCAGGTTTTCTCAAAGATCAGATGGTTGTGGATGTGTGGTGTTATTTCTGAGTCCTCTGTTCTGTTCCATTGGTCTATATATCTGTTTTGGTACCAGTACCATGCTGTTTTGGTTATTGTGGCCTTGTAGTATAGTTTGAAGTCAGGTAGTGTGATGCCTCCAGCTTTGTTCTTTTTGTTTAGGATTGTCTTGGTTATGCAGGATCCTTTTGGTTCCATATGAAATTTAAAGTAGTTTTTTCCAATTCTGTGAAGAAGCTCAGTGGTAGCTTGATGGGGATAGCATTGAATCTATAAATTACCTTGGGCAGTATGACCATTTTTATGATATTGAATCTTCCTATCCATGAGCATGGAATGTTCTTCTGTTTGTTTGTGTCTTCTTTTATTTCACTGAGTAGTGGTTTGTAGTTCTCCTTGAAGAGGTCCTTCACGTCCCTTGTAAGTTGGATTCCTAGGTATTTATTCTCTTTGTGGCAATTGTGAATGGGAGTTCACTCATGATTTTGCTCTCTGTCTGTTATTGGTGTATAGGAATGCTTGTGATTTTTGCACATTGATTTTGTATCCTGAGACTTTGCTGAAGTTGCTTATCAGCTTAAGGAGACTTTGGGCTGAGATAATGGGGTTTTCTAAATATACAATCATGTCATCTGCAAACAGACAATTTGACCTCCTCTTTTCGTAATTGAATACACTTTATTTCTTTCTCTTGCTTGATTGTCCAGGCCAGAACTTCCATTACTATGTTGAATAGGAGTGGTGAGAGAGGGCATCCTTGTCTTATGCCAGTTTTCTAAGGGAATGCTTCCCATTTTTGCCCATTCAGTATGATATTGGCTGTGGGTTTGTCATAAATAGCTCTTATTATTTTCAGATACATTCCATCAATACCTAGTTTATTGAGAGTTTGTAGCATGACAGGCTGTTGATTTTTGTCGAAGGACTTTTCTGCATCTATTGAGATAATCATGTAGTTTTTGTCATTGGTTCTGTTTATGTGATGGATTATGTCTATTGATTTGCATACATTGAAGCAGCCTTGCGTCCCAGGGATGAAGCCCACTTGATCATGGTGGATAAGCTTTTTGATGTGCTGCTGGATTCGGTTTGCCAGTATTTTATTGAGGATTTTTACATCAATGTTCTTTGGGGATATTGGCCTAAAATTCTCTTTTTTTGTTGTGTCTCTGCCAGGCTTTGGTATCATGATGATGCTGGCCTCATAAAATGAGTTTGGGAAGATTCCCTCTTTTTCTGTTGATTGGAATAGTTTCAGAAGGAATGGTACCAACTCCTCTTTGTACCTCTGGTAGAATTCGGCTGTGAATCTGTCTGGTCTTGGACTTTTTTTGGTTGGTAGGCTATTAATTATCGCCTCAATTTTCAGAAGCTATTATTAGTTTATTCAGAGATTCAACTTCTTCCTGGTTTAGTCTTGGGAGGGTGTATGTGTCCAGGAATTTCTCAACTTCTTCTAGACTTTCTAGTTTATTTGTGTATAGGTGTTTATAGTATTCTCTGATGGTAGTTTGTATTTCTGTGGGATCAGTGGTGATATCCCCTTTATCATTTTTTATTGTGTCTATTTGATTCTTCTTTATTTTCTTCTTTATTAGTGCTGCTACCATTCTATCTATTTTGTTGATCTTTTCAAGAAAAACAGCTCCTGGATTCACTGATTTTTTGAAGGGTTTTTTGTGTCTCTGTCTCCTTCAGTTCTGGTTCTGCTCTGATCTTAGTTATTTCTTCTGCTAGCTTTTGAATTTGTTTGTTCTTACTTCTCTGGTTCTTTTAATTGTGATGTTAGGGTGTCAATTTTAGATCTTCCTTGCTTTCTCTTGTGGGCATTTAGTGCTGTAAATTTCCCTATAAACACTGCTTCAAATGTGTCCCAGAGATTCTGGTATGTTGTGTCTTCGTTCTCATTGGTTTCAAAGAACATCTTTATTTCTGCCTTCATTTCGTTATGTACCCAGTAGTAATTCAGGAGCAGGTTGTTCAGTTTCTGTGTAGTTGTGCAGTTTTGAGTGAGTTTCTTAACCCTGAATTGTAATTTGATTGCACTGGGGTCTGAGAGACAGTTTGTCTTGATATCTATTTTTTTACATTTGCTGTGGAGTGTTTTACTTCCAATTATTTGGTCAACTTTAGAATAAGTGTGATGTGGTGCTGAGAAGAATGTATGTTCTGTTGATTTGGGGTGGAGAGTTATGTAGATGTCTGTCAGGTCTACTTGGTCCAGAGCTGAGTTCAAGTCCTGGATATCCTTGTTAATTTTCTGTCTTGTTGATCTGTATAACATTGACTGCGGGGTGGTAAAGTCTCCCATTATTATTGTGTGAGAGTCTAAGTCTCTTTGTAGGTCTCTAAGGACTTGCTTTATGAATCTGGGTGCTCCTGTCTTGGGTGCATATATATTTAGGATAGTTAGCTCTTCTTGTTGAATTGATCCCTTTACCATATGTAATGGCCTTCTTTGTCTCTTTTGATCTTTGTTGGTTTAAAGTCTGTTTTATCAGAGAACTGGATTGCAACCCCTGCTTTATTTGCTTTGCATTTGCTTGGTAGATCTTCCTCCATCCCTTTATTCTGAGCCTATGTGTGTCTTTGCACGTGAGGTGGGTCTCTGAATACAGCACACTGGTGGGTCTTGACTCTTTATCCAATTTTCCAGTCTGTGTCTTTTAATTGGGATGTTTAGCCCATTTACATTTAAGGTTAGTATTGTTATGTGTGAATTTGATCCTGTCATTATGATGCTAGTTGTTTTTTTCACCCGTTAATTGATGCAGTTTCTTCCTAGCATTGATGGTCTTTACAATTTGGCATGTTTTTGCAGTGGCTGGTACTGGTTGTGTCTTTCCATGTTTAGTGCTTCCTTTAGGAGCTCTTATAAGGCAGGCCTGGTGGTGACAAAATCTCTCAGCATTTGCTTGTCTGTAAAGGATTTTATTTCTCCTTCACTTATGAAGCTTAGTTTGGCTGGACATGAAATTCTGGGTTGGAAATTCTTTTCTTTAAGAATGTTGAATATTGGCCCCCACTCTCTTCTGGCTTGTAGGGTTTCTACCAAGAGAGATCCACTGTTTGTCTGATGGGCTTCCCTTTGTGGGTAACCCAACCTTTCTCTATGGCTGCCCTTAACATTTTTTCCTTAATTTCAACCTTGATGACTCTCACAGTTATGTGTCTCAGGGTTGCTCTTCTCAAGAAGTATCTTTGTGGTGTTCTCTGTATTTCCTGAATTTGAATGTTGGCCTGCCTTGCTAGGTTGGGGAAGTTCTCCTGGATAATATCCTGAAGAGTGTTTTCCAATTTGGTTCCGTTCTCCCCGTCACTTTCAGGTACACCAGTCAAACGCAGATTTGGTCTTTTCACATAGTCCCATATTTCTTGGAGGCTTCTTTCGTTTCTTTCCATTCTTTTTTCTCTAATTTTGTCTTCTTGCTTTATTTCCTTAATTTGATCTTCAATCACTGATATCCTTTCTTCCACTTGATCGAATCGGCTGTTGAAGCTTGTGTATGCTTCACCAAGTTCTTGTACTGTGGTTTTCAGCACCATCAGACCATTGAACTCTTCTCTACACTGATTATTCTAGTTAGCCATTCATCTAATCTTTTTCCAAGTATTTTAGCTTCCTTGCGATGGGTTATAACATGCTCCTTTAGCTCAGAGAAGTTTGTTATTATCGACTTTCTGAAGCCTACTTCTGTCAACTCGTCAAACTCATTCTCCACCCAGTTTTGTTCCCTTGCTGGTGAGGAGTTGTGTTCCTTTGGAGGAGAAGAGGCTCTCTGGTTTTTGGAATTTTCAGCCTTTCCACTCTGGTTTCTCCCCATCTTTGTGGTTTTATCTACCTTTGGTCTTTGATGTTCGTGACATATGGATGGGGTTTTGGTGTGGTTGTCCTTTCTGATGATGTTGATGTTATTCTTTTCTGTTTGTTAGTTTTCCTTGTAACAGATAGGTCCCTTAGCTGCAGGTCTGTTGGAGTTTGCCCTTGGGTGCACTCCAGACCCTGTTTGCCTGGGTATCACCAGCGGAGGCTGCAAAACAGCAAGTATTGCTGCCTGATCCTTCCTCTGGAAGCTTCATCCCCGAGGGGCACCCACTTGTATGAGGTGTCTGTCAGCCCCTTCTGGGAGGCGAGGCTCCAGTCAGGCTACATGGGGGTCAGGGACCCACTTGAGGAGGTGGTCTGTCCATTATCAGAGCTCAAACGCCGTGCTGGGAGAACCACTGCTCTCTTCAGAGCTGGCAGGCAAGGACATTTAAGTCTGCAGAAGTTGTCTGCTGCCTTTTGTTCAGATTTGGCCTGCCCCCAGAGGTGGAATCTAGAGAGGCAGTAGGCCTCGCTGAGTTGCAGTGGGCTCCATCCAGTTCAAGCTTCCCTGCTACTTTGTTTACAGTGTGAGCATAGAACCGCCTACTCAAGCCTCAGCAATGGTGAACGCCCCTACCCCTGCCAAGCTCCAGCATCCCAAGATGATATCAGATTGCTGTGCTAGCAGTGAGCAAGGCTCCATGGGTGTGGGACCTGCTGAGCCAGGCATGGGAGGGAATCTCCGGGTCTGCTGGTTGTGAAGACCAGGGGAAAAGCGCAGTATTTGGGTAGAAGTGTACCGTTTCTCCAGGTACAGTAACTCATGGCTTCCCTTGGCTAGGAAAGGGAAATCCCCCAACCCCTTGCACTTCCCGGGTGAGGCGACGCCCCGCCCTGCTTCAGCTCGCTTTCCATGGGCTGCACCCACTGTCCAACCAGTCCCAATGAGGTGAACCAGGTACCTCAGTTGGAAATGCAGAAATCACCTGTCTTCTGCATTGATTTCACTGGGAGCTATAGACCAGAGCGGTTCCTATTCAGCCATCTTGGAAGCAATGATAATCATTGTTACTGTGACATAATTACAAACGAATTGTTTTAGTCAAAAATATTTTTTTTTCTTTTAGTGGCTCAATTGGTAAGTTGTTTTCTATCACAATCTTTAGTAGCACAATGTAGCTACTTGGTGAACACAGAGAAATGTAAAGAAACCGTTCTATTTATCTTTGTCATACTCTTGTTCGGTTTGCTTGTTGGTGTTTTTTTGGTTTTGTTTTGTTTTGGTTTTTTTTGAGACAGATTTTTCACTCTGTCGCCCAAGGCTGGAGTGCAGTGGTGCAATCTCGGCTCACTGCAACCTCACTTCTGGGGTTCAAGCAAGTCTCCTGCCTCAGCCTCCGGAGTAGCTGGGATTACAGGCATCTACCACCATGCCCAGCTAATTTTTTCTTTTTAAGTAGAGACAGGGTTTCGCCATGTTGGCCAGGCTGGTCTCGAACTCCTGACCTCAAGTGATCCACCCACCTTGGCCTCCCGAAGTGCTAGGATTACAGGTGTGAGCCACCATGCCCAGCCAACATATATTCCTTAACTCAAAAATACTGTGGTATTGAAAGCTATGTGTTTTTGCTTTAATCTAAGTAGAATTCTACCTTGTTAGCTGTATTTTTTTTAAAAGGACATGTAAAATAACTATGTGTCTTAAAACTGAAAACTCCAAGTCCTCAATCCTAATGCCCCCCTTTAGGAGTCAGATTTCTTTTCACTTAACTTCCTTAAGACTTTCCAGTGTCTCCAGTTTGACCCCAGAACTGTGGCCACGCTTAGTATTTCTGCTATGTAGCATCAGCTCTCATGACAATCTCATAAATGACTACTTTTTTATAGCTTTATTGAGATATATCTCACATATCATAACATTCACACGTGAAAGTGTACAGGTCATTGGTTTTTAGTATATTTGGAGTTGTGCAACTGTCATCACAATCTAATTTTGGAACATTTCAGCCTCACGAAAAGAAATTCCTGCACATTAACTACCATTCCCCATTCCTGCTTGTCCCCTCCCAGACCACAGGCAATTATTATTCTAGTTTCTGTCTCTGTGTGTTCATCTAATCTGGACATTTCATATAAATGGAATCACACAATATGTGGTTGTTTGTGACTGGCTTCTTTTACTTAGCAAAATGTTTTCAGGGTTCACCCATGTTGAAGTATTGTGGACAATTGAGTACTTTATTTATTTTAATTATTGAATACTATTCTGTCACGTGCAGATGCCACATTTTATTTATCCTTTCATCAGCTGATGAACATTTAAGCTCTTCTCACGTTTAGTCTGTTATGAATAATGCTGTTGTGAACAATGTACAATTTTTGTGTGAATATATGTTTTCAATTCTCTTGGGTATTTATGTTGGAGTGGAATTGCTGGGGCACATGCTAAACTCCATGTTTAGCACTTTGAGAAATGGACAAACTATTTTCTAAAGTGGTAACTCAATTAGCTGAGCATGGTGGCATGCACCTGTAGTCCCAGCTACTTGGGATGCTGAGGCAGGAGAATCTAGTGAGTCCAAGGGTTCAAGCCTGCAATGAGCTATGCTTATGCCACTGCTCTCCAGCCCAGGTGACACACCAAGACCCTGTCTTTAAAAACTAAACAATAAAATAAAATAAAATAAAATAAAATAAAAGTAGCAGCTCTGTTTTACATTCCCACTAGCAATGTATGAGGATTCCAATTTACCCACATCCTCACCTACACTTACTGTTTGTCTTTTTAATTGTAGCCACCCTGGGGTTGAAGGGACATCTCATGGTGGTTTTGGTTTGCATTTCCCTCATGACTGATGATATTGAACATCTTTTCATGTGCTTATTGACAAAAGCCCACTTTTGATGTGTGCACATGGCCTGAGCCAAAAATCTTGTTGTCTTCCGATGTAGTTTTGAGTATTTTCTTCCCTTTTGTGAGACGATTTGGTTGAGAATAAAGAGACTGTGCTGACGAATACTTTAACTCAGCTATGAAGTGAGTGCATCATCTTTGCTTTCTGTTTTATGAAAGAGTATTGGTGACTTTCTGGGATGGATGGGGGGCAACTAATTCTTGTGTAAAGATTTCTAATCATAGAGGAGTAAACTCTAAGGTATGTGAAGTTTGCTTGGTTTTGATGCTCCTAGGTTACTATTATATGCTTTTCTCTACCCAGTGGAGAGGCTGTTTTTCCATTTCCTCTAATGCCATACTTTCTATAGAGTCCTCTTTCAGGCTGGTTCTTTGGACAGGAAGTGAAACATATAAACATTAAGGAATATGTGGTGGAAAAAGAAATCTCATTGTATTTCTTTCCCAAGCTTATTTTCCGGGAATAAAGGAATAACAGACTAACATTTTTAGTGAGAAATTACAGCAACATCAAAAGATGAAGACTTTCTTTGAATAACCTCTGTATCATTTGAGGCCCATCCAGGTGCATATGATTGAAAAGCAAACCCGGGGTAGCTTAACATGGGTAACATATTAGCTCCCATAGGCTGAGAGGGCTCCAATGGTATCATCCAATCTGTATCTCAGAATTTTGGCTCTCATGTCATTATTCTTGGGATGCTTCCTGGAAGCTTCCAGCTCACACTATCACAACATTCAGCTTAAGAAAAAAGAGAGATTACTTATCTGATACTCCAAAGTCTTGGAACTGAGTCTCCTTGGCCCCAAATGGCCTGACCAGAGACACATGTTTATCTCTGAATCAGTGACTGTGGCCAGAATGAGAATGGTGGAGCTGCCATTGGCCTCATCTAGTCCACATGGTCCCCAGTAGTTCCTATGGTGGAGTGGCTTCACTGCAGTCATGTGGGCCGAGGCTGGCAAAGTGTGGTTAGGAAGCGAGACGGAGTCTGTGTGGCAAGATGAGGAATGATCACTTTCTACTCAAAACCACAGACCACAGACAGGTTTCTTCTCTCCAAGGGTAGTTCTGGGAAGGACATTAAGCAATCATCTAGGGCAGTAGTTCTCAAACTTTAGCATGGGTATCGTTTGCTAGGGCTTATTTGTCTCACGCTCTGTATTTTAGAAGCAGATATTTTTCTACTTGCATGGGTTTAAAGATGGAGATGAATTTTGCCTCAGGATGAATCACTCCCCCACTGAGTTTCACCAGTACCTGGTTTAGATTTTATATATATATATATATATATTTTTTTTTTTCCCCCACTTTTTTGATTTTTATTTATTTATTTATTTTGTGACAGAGTCTCACTCTGTAGCCCAAGCTAGAGTGCAGTGGTGTGATCTCGGCTCACTGCAACTTCCACCTCCTGGGCTCAAGTGATTCTCATGTCTCAGTCTCCCAAGTAGCTGGGACGACAGGCACACACCACCACGCCCAGCTATTTTTTTGTATTTTAGTAGACACGGGTTTTACCGTGTTGCCAAGGGTGGTCTCAAACTCCTGAGTTCAGGTGATCTGAACCATTTGAAGACAGGAGAGAGGCTTGGAATAACTCCTTCCCTGGTGCCTTCACAGGGAACATGACTCTGCAATAATAAAGTATCACAAACTGGGTGGCTTAGCCAGCAAACATTTATTGTCTTTCAGTTCTGGAGAGAAGTTGGAGATGAGGGTGCCAGCAGGGCCATGCCTTAGGACCACAGTATTGAATGTTCTCTCTCTGATTTTTTTTTACTGGGTTAATTGTTATTGCTTTCTTTCTTTCTTTCTTTTTTTCAAATAGAAGAGATAAAAGTGTCCGAAGATGACGAAATGGAGAAGCTGTACAAATCGTTAGAGCAAGCTAGTCTATCTCCTCTTGGGGACCGGCGGCCTTCGACTAAAAAGGAGTTGAGAAAATCCTTTGTTAAGCGGTGTAAAAATCCATCTATAAACGAGAAACTCCACAAAATCCGAACATTGAATAGCACATTAAAGGTAACAAAATTTCAAATTGTGGATGAACTCTATGGATATGGGGCAAGGAATGGCTGGTTCTGCAAAGAGATTCTTGCTAATCACAGCGTGTTTGTGTGGGTGCAGGGAAGGGCTGTAAAAGTAAATATAATCTTTATAGGGTAAGATGACCTTGACATTCTTAAAACACTAGGACATTCACACGGTAGCGCCCAAGGCAGTTTTTCACAATAGGCCTTGATTTTTGCATTCACTCTGATATAAAATTTCAAATTTTAAGCTTCTAGACAACGAGGACCATGCATAATTTTTTTGGTAACCCTTATACCTAGCACAGTACCTGGTTCAATAAATGTTGATGAGAGACAGAGACCATCAACTGGTGAGACTAAACAGTCGTATAAATAAGATCTCGAGTTTTCATCTGATTCATGCAAGGTGCCATTCTTCAGGACTACATCTGGAAGAAAATGTCGACTTCAGCTGCATCAAAGATGTAGTGATTGTCAGCTGTGGGCATTGCAGCCAAGGAGCACCGTGAGAGCCCGACAGTGGGAAGTACACACTCTGTGGTAATAGACCAGCAGATGTTTTCACAATGGGAATAAGGGACAGTGTACAGGAAGTACTGAAGCTATTTTCAGGGCCTCCCTGAGCTGAAATGGTTCTTCATAACAAAAGTGTCCTGCTTTCACATTTAGATTATAGCATGAACAGGTGGAGGCTAGGATACTTTGTCGAATAGTCCTGATTTAGCAGACAATTTATCTGAAAAGCTTTGATAAAATCTGTAAGTGAATTTTGTTTTGTCTGTGGCCTTTGGCATTAAGAACTTGAGTCATTTTCCAGGAAGAAATGTCAGCAATTGAAAGGACAAGGCTACAAAGGCAGGCTGAGTGGCTCTTAGTCAGGCGTCCCAGTTAGTCAGTAGAACATCTGAACACCCTAAAAGGCTGCAAAAATGAGGCTGGAATGGAAAAAGAAAAATGAATTTTAATTATACGAAGAGAATACAAATGCAGAGAAATTCACTCTTATTTAATATTAACATTTTTATTGATAATAAAAGATATCACTGGCCGCCATTTCGCAGTATGTACAAAGCTGATGAATATGTTTGATTATTCAATGTAATATGTCATCGTGTATTGAGATTTTACTGTCTTCTTTGTCTGTGATAGCTGATATGAGTGAGTAAAGTTTTCACTGAGCAAGTGTTTCCTGACTCTTACTATGTACCAGCCACTCTTCTAGGTGACTGGGACCACTGAATGGACTCTACTGGGTGTAGAAACAGAGGAAAACAAATACATGATTGAAATGAAGTGCAAAAATACTACGATTGAGATGTGCTCAGGGTGCTTTGGTGGCCTGAGGGGGAGAGTGACTTACTGGGGGCATTAGAAACACTGTCACAAAGTCCATGAGTCAGGAAGAAATGAATAACAAGAGAAGGACATTCAAGGAAGTGGAACATCTGTCAACGGATAATAAGCTGTCGTCCATGTTGGGAGAAGCAGGAAGTAGAGGCCAAGGAGAGCATGTGCAGTTTGAGTCATTAGTAGAAGGAAAAAGGCTGTGGCCTCAGGCCTTCCACAGGGCAGCAGACTCAGGATTTTAGATCTTTACAGGCACCATGCCCTCACCTGGCCACTGTGGGGCCAAGTTTGTGAAAAGAGTTAGTGTTACCATTCACTATGGGTCTCTGTGACCTTGTGCTCTCCATGCAGTATGACCATGTCACTGGTGAATTCAGCAGCTTTTGCTTTTCTGTCAGTGTATCAGTTATCCAGTGCTAGGTAACAAATTAGCCCAAAGCTTAGCAACTTCCAACAATCAGCATTTATTATTTCAAAGTGTCTGTGGCCAGGAATCTGGGTGTGGCTTGGTGAAATGCCTCTGCCCCCAGGTCTCTCACAAGGCTGTGATCAGGGTGTCAGGTGGGGCTGCATTCATTCCTCCATGGAGAGGGATCAGTTTCTAAACCCTTGCATGTAGTCATTGGCAGGATTCAGCTCCTTTCAGGTTGTTGGACTGAGGCTCTCAGTTGCTTTCTGGCTGTTGGCCAGAGGCTACCCTCAGTTCCTTGCCACGTGGGCTTCTCCATAGGGCAGGTCACAACTTGGAAACTGGCTTCTTTCAGAGCAAGCAACACAGTGAGAGTGAGTGAGATGGGTTATAACCTAGTGGCAGTAATGACATCACATTACTTTTGCAGCATTCTATTCAGTAGAAGCAAGTCATTAGGTCATCTCGTCTCCAGGGAGGAGATTACACAAGGCCTTGAATACCAGGAAGCAGAGAAGATTAGGGGCCCGCTCAGGGCTGCCTGCCCCACCCAGCTGGGGAACTGCTCTCTCTGGACATTTGTGGGAAGCAGCTCTTTCCATAGATCCCTTAGGCTTCCCCAAAGTGTAGTGCTGGGGGCTGATGAAATACAACACGACCCATGTCATGCAGTCCTATTAACCTCAGGAAGTAAGAGGATATGCTGATGTGGAAATTGGTCTTGCTGAAGAAGCCAAACAAAAGCAAAGCACATCAACCTATTCAAAGGAGAGAGAACTTGGTACATGTGTGCATGTTCATATTGGAAGGGTATAATAATTATTTCTAATTGTTTTTAAAATTCAAAGCAATCAAGAGAGTGGTTGCCTTTGAGGAAGAGGAGAGGATGGGACTGAGAGGGGATGTGAATGGAGCTTCTGAGTGCTGGCTGCGGGTCCTTCTGTGACCTCGATAGTAGTTGTTTGGAAGTGTTTATTTTGTGATAATTCTTTAAGCACATTTTTTCTATTTGTGCACTTCTCTCTGAGTATTATGTATTGCACAGAGAATATATCACACACAGAGGAAATGTTTATTTTTTAAAAGCTTCAAAGTAGGAGTGTGGACAAGCAAAGACAACAGATTTCATGCAGAAACAAGGAAACTGTTTTAACAATAATGTTTATATTTGCCATAGGCGCATTCCGTAAATAAGAAAAATCCCTGCACTGGGATAGTGCTGGAATGAACGCACTTCAGGGAAATTCTTCTAGGAAGTTGAGCAAACTTCCAAGTTGACCTTGAGCAAAAGTTGATCGTATTATGTTGTACATGAAATACAGATATTTAGGAATTTCTAACAGCTCACCGTTCACTGACTTTTGGCTAAGCCTGTTTTTATTTTAAAATAAATTATTAATGGAATGATTAATGGGTCCAACTGAAACTCTCTCTGAGTTACTCTGACCTATGTCACAAGAGCGGTGAACCTCCTCTTCCCATAGCTGCTCTGGTAGAACACATTTCCAAAGCTTAGGTCTTGAGTCAAGCCATGCACTGACTATTTGGAGTAAAAACTGAAAGTACAGCATTCTCTCTTTCATGATATTTTTGGAGTCCCTGCCAAACCTTGCTTGCCTGCCAGAAAGCAGAGCGGATGTTGTGAAAGCAGTTCAAAGCCCTCCCAAAGCCTCCTGCGCCATCCAGGAGAAGCTGGGCTGCTGGACGAGGCCCAGCCCCAGGGTGCCCGGTGTAGGAAGGAGCTTGGAAGGTTCTGTTTTGTCATTAATTTCCTTCTTCTGTATTATTGTCTACATTTTTTTTTTCTTTCATCCGTGAAAGAACTAACACAGATTTGAGCCAAATGGTAAAAAATTTGAACTGCTTAGAGCCAAAAGCCACATGAGAAGTGTCAGCTTAATGCCCAAAATTGAAGAGACCCTTTTCTAAAAATGTTATTAGATATAAAAGAAAGGTTAATTCATGTTTGCTTTTTCAAAGTCAATTTCCCTGATTTTTATTAACCTTCAAAGATCTTATTTAGTTTTTTAATATAAAAAATTAGGATCTTCCTCTGAAGCAGATGTCTAAATTTCTTTAGAACAAAATAAAACTCTTTAAATAACTTTACATTAATAGCACTATGGTGATAGCAGAGGAAGAAAGCTTTTTTTTTTTTTTGGAAAAGTTGTTTTGGAAGCGTAGATATTGAAAACTCAGAGAGAAGAAATATGCTCTTTTGGCCCTGTCTAACTTTCTATAAACAATCCCTCTGCTTTCCTACTGCACCATTTTTTCTCCATTTTGGAAGGAAGTTTTCGTATCTTTATCCATCTGTATGTCTATCTTCTGTCTGTATCTATCTATCTATCTATCTATCTATCTATCTATCTATCTATCTATCTAATGGCCTATCTATCTATCAATCAATCTATCCAGCTATTGATCTATGAATCTATCTATATCTACTTTATTTGTTTAATGGAAAGGATTTCCTCAGACTCCAGATAGGGTCCAGAATGCAAAAGAGAATAAAAAGCAAATGGGTAATTCATTTATTCATTTATTTCTTATTTTACATATTCATTTTTTCAACAAGTATTCAGCGGATGTCTACATGTGTCAGTCATTCTTTCAGGCACTATATAGCAGTGGGCATATGAGACAAAAGGCCTGCCTTCAGGAAGCTTATGTTTTAGTAGGAGAATAAACAAGCATAATTGACTATTAAGTTTTATAATAAGTGATGATAGATTTGATAAAGAATAGAAAAGAGAGGGGATATAAAATATTGAGGAATTGATATTTAAATAGGAAAGACGTGAAAGGCCTCCTTGAAAGACATAATTGGTATAAAATCTGAAAAAGGAAAGGGAATGAGGCTTGAGGTTTTCTGAGGCCAAAAATGCAAACACCTTGGGGCAGGAGTGTGCCTAGGGCATTTAAGGAAGAGCAGGGAGGTCAGGGTAGCTGTGATGTAGTGGGGATGGAGCATGGGGAGAGTAGCAGTGTGCCAGGGACACGGGGATTCGAGCCGCTGAGGACCTCATTGCCATTGCAAACACCAGCTTCTACTTGGAGTAAGACAGTGACCCTCTGGAAGGTTCTGAACAGAGGGATGGCATGCTTTGTGTCATGTTTGAAGATAGAATCATCAGGCTTTGCTGGTGGATTGGGTGTGATAGAAGGAGTCAAAAATGACTCCAGTGTTTGCCCTGAGCAACTGGAAAGACGGAGTTACCATTAAGTGCTTTGTGGAAGACTACGTTAGGAATAGGGTTTGGTGTGTATTGGAAGTTAGTGGGTTGGTTGGGGATGAAGAGAATAAGAGGAACTTAGCTTTAGATATGTTATTTTTGAGATGCCTTTTAGGGGTTGATGTGGAACTGCTGAAGAGGAAGTTTAGACAAATGATGGTGGAGTCCAGGGGAGAAGTAAGGAGAGATATAAATTTGGGACCCTCAGCACATAGGAGAGTGGGAGAGATTACATGTGATTACCAAGAGCATGAACATAGATAGAGCAGAGAAGAGCATACAAGCTGGTGCTCTAGAACACTCCAGTGAGAAGAGGTGGCATGATGAGGAGGAACCAAAAACCAAGGTGAGAGTAAGTAGCAATTGTGGGACAAGAAAAATCAGGAGAATGTGTCACAGGAGCACAATGACGAAAGTGTTCAAGAAGGAGGAGTAGTCAATAGGTTTAGGTGCTGCTGATAAATAAGTTGAAGATGGATCATTGGTTTAACATTGATTTAATGGATTATGGATTTAACAACATGGAGTTCACTGATGGTCTTCACAAGAGCAGTTTTGGTGAACGGTGGGGGCCAAAGCCTGGTGGGACTGAATCTATGAAGAATGGGCCATTGGAGACAGGGAGAAAGTGGAGCATTAGCTGGACAGGGATTTGGGGGCAGAGAGGAATTTTAAGATGGAAGAAATAACAGTGAACATGTATACCAGTGAAACTGCTGGAGGGGATCTGGGAAGTTGGTGAGTCACAGGAGAGAAGATAATTGCTGGGATGAATTTCTCGAGTAGGAGAGTTGGGGCCATTGTACCCAAGTGGAGGGACTGGGCTTTGCTAGGAGCACAGATGCTCCGTCTTTGTGAACAGGGCGGAAGGCAGCATATATTTGCATCCATGTAGTTCATGGGCAATAGGAACTTGAGAGAAGTGCTCTTCTGATGGCTTCCGTTTCCTCAAAAAAGAGACAGCAAGGCCATCAGCTGTGAGTGAGGATGAGAGGGGGTTTGAGATGAGAAGAGGTTTTGAAATAGTTATTTGGGAGACTGCCAGAAAAGGGATGTGAAAGTGTGATGACCGGAGAGTACTGAAAATCCACTTGCTGGCAGTGGTTGTGAAGTTTTAGCTTCACACATGCTTTCCTGGGTATAGTCAAAAAGGGTGGTTCAATCACATGCATTAGTTGAATGTCCACATGGCACTTGGCATTGTGTTAGGTGCAGGGAATACAGGGATGAAGGAAATGTTTCTTGTCATCTTCTTTAAGCTTTAGAAGAGGGGCCATGACTTATCCGTAAATACCTAAATGTACATTGGTAAGTTCTCAGAGGGCTTCACTGGAAGGCACGAGAACATAAACACTTAAAAGCTCATCAGTCCAATTTTGGGGGTGCGGGGGAGGTTTCCTTTATAATGTGATGCCTCAGGTGAGTAAGATTTACGGGTTATGAAAAATTGGGTGGGCCGGGCGCAGTGGCTTACGCCTGTAATCCCAGCACTTTAGGAGGTTGAGGCGGGTGTATCACTTGAGGTCAGGATTTTGAGACCAGCCTGGCCAACATGGCAAAACCCTGTCTCCACTAAAAATAGAAAAATTAGCCGGGTGTGGTGGCGCATGCCTGTAATCCCAGCTACTCAGGAGGTTGAGGCAGGAGAATCACTTGAACCTGGGAGGCGGAGGTTGCAGTGAGCTGAGATCAGGCCACTGCTCTCCAGCCTGGGCAACAGAGTGAGACTGTCTCAAAAAAAAAAAAAAAAAAAAAAAAAAGAAAAAAGAAAAGAAAAGAATTGGGTAAAGAAAAATTGGAAAGTGTTCTCTGTAAAAGAAACTCTAGAAATTAGAGTTTATCAGGTAAAGAAAGGCAAGGAAGAGTCTCCATGTGGCACAACGACACGGAGGTGTGAGCTAGTGTGTGGGTGAGAAAATGCACGCCAGTACATTAGACTGGAAAGTCAGAAGGAAGTAGAGTATCAACAAATGGTGCCAGTGCAGGTGAAGAGCCTTTGGTGTAAGGGGATCCATGAGGGGGACTCGGCATCTCGATGCCTCCCTGCTCTGCTAAGTGGAGGTGGAGTTGATGTGGGCACTGGAGGCAGTGGTCTTGCTCAGGAGGCTGTGTCAGCAGATCAGGTGTGATACACTGAACTGGATATCCACTCTTAGGACTATGGTCAGGGATAGAGAAAACAGGCATAGATTTGAGATACAATTGTCAGGGCTGAATATTTGTTTTTAATATGGAGGATGAACATCTTATTTTTACTCCATTCCTTGTCTATAGAAAACTCTAAGCTGAGCTAGACATTTCAGAAATGTGTGTCATTGGTTACAGAGGAGGCAGAGTGGAATAGCACCAATAGGTTGTTTATTAATATTATTGGAATACATACTGTTTTGATGGAAGGTTAGTAGCCTCTTCTTTGACTAGAAAGATAACCTGTGTATTTAGTCTGTGTATATTAATTAAATTAATGGGATTTATTAAAATAAAGATAATTTAATAAAATCTTAAAAGATATATTTTATGTTGCCTTATGTCCTAGGTAAAGTGTTACGTTCCAATTTTACTTAGCGAAGTTTGAATAGTCAATGAAATGCTAATACCTTCAGTGATAAGTTTTAGGAGGCATGAGTCCCACACCAAGGTAGAATTGTTACTGCGGTGTGGAATAATGGATTGATCAGGGAAAGGCACCATAGAAGACCTTTGCTATATGTCTAGCTCTTCCACCAACTCTTGGGTGGGATACTTCACTTCTTTGCGGCTAGCATATGCAAACAAATGTCATATTTGTTAGGCTTGATGGGGGAATTAGAATATGAACGTGCAAAAATGCTTTGGTAATTTTATGTGAATGTATATGTGTACTTGTAAAAGAGTTGGTAAAGATGGTTTATGTAAATTAAGACACTCTCAACATCCCCCCTTCCCCTTTTTTTCTACTTGCACAGTGTAAAGAACATGATCTGGCCATGATTAACCAGTTGCTGGATGACCCGAAGCTGACAGCCAGGAAATACAGAGAGTGGAAAGTCATGAACACCCTGCTGATCCAGGACATCTATCAGCAGCAGCGGGCTTCGCCTTCCCCTGATGACACTGATGACACCCCCCAGGAACTCAAGAAATCACCTTCTTCTCCCTGTGTTGAAAATTCCATTTGAGACACAAAGTCAGGGTTTTATCCTCTTATATTTTATCACGAGCAACTCTTCAAGATATTGCAAAAGCTTACATTTTTCCTTAAAAGGAAAACTGAATCCCAGTCCTTCAAGCATCAGCTTCCTATCTAAAGATGCACCTTACATGAAGATAATCACCAAATACACCAGGGCTCCTCATTCCAGTCGTAACGCATCCATTGAGACTGGAATGATTGAGTTCAGTTGAAAGGCGTTTTTTGTGTTCCTACTGGGAGCTCACGGTGATGCAGGGCTCTAGGAGGGATGTGAGAAATGTCTGTTCTGTTCCTTGCTCTCCAGAGAATGCTATGGACGAAAATCAAATTTTACCAGGAATAATTGTCCATGGAAACATTCTGTTTTTCAAAAGAAGAATGTACATATGCCACTTGGCTGGGAAGCTGTGTGGCCCAAATCACTTTTTGAGTGGAGGAATGTTTTCCATAGCAGTGACTGCAAGGACAAACGTGGTGTTGCAGGGCAAAAATTCCTTGCCTTTGGTATAGAATGGTGGTGCCTTTTCCACATGTTGGGAAATACTTGATAGACAGTGGTGTGTGGGAGAGCTGAAGGAGGAGGCGTGTTCCATATTCCACTCACTCAAAGGACAGCTTAGTGTTTTCACACTTTGTGCAGGTTAGGGGATCTGATTAATGTTTCCTTTCCTTACAACAGCTAGAGAAAACATCTCATCACAATTGGCGACCTCTACTCCCTTCGAACTTTCCTACTCAACGGTAGGAGATAGTAATGTGTCCAGCAAAGAATGTCTACTGCTCTTGTCCTTGGCTGTGATCCCTATACATAGTGTGAATTTATATCCAGATTTCCCAGGATCAATATTGACAAGATGACTTTGGCATCTGAATTGTTTTAATATCTTTACTCAAAAAAAAAAAAAAAAAAACCACAAAAAACAAAAAACAAAAACAAAACAAAAACCCACGGAAACAACAAAGGAGTTAAACATGATGGTTTTATTTTTGTATGTTTATATGTCCCTTGTGTGCTATGTGAATAGCTATCTATGTTTGTTATTTAAATATATTTATAGAAGTTCAAATTACTAGTGTTTTAAAAGATGATATACTATTATATATTGTGCTTAGTATATATTTGATGAGTCTAGACTTTTTTGCTTGAGAAAAATAGAACTACTGTTGATTCACTGGTGTTACGATGTTGCACTATAATGTCTGAGGAATGCTCAGGAAATCTTGTGGGAAAAAAATGGGGCATGCATTCATAATTTTTCTTTTTCTTCCCCACCCCAAACCCCATGAGCTCTTACATTTAGATTTCTATCTCTTGTCAGTCACTCTTTTAACCAGAAAAGGATTTTCATCTTAGATTATCCTTTCTATTAAATAAACTTTAAGCTTTGCGCCATTTATGCCTGCAAACCTGAGATCAAAGGCAACACAACTAATGTCATCTTTTCATTAAAGACTAATAGAAATTTGGAAATCATTGTGGTAAAGAGAGCTCATAGAGAAACAATATGAAAGTCTTCCCTTACTAATCACCATGAATATTTCTCATCATAGGAATAACCACAACCCACCGAGTACCCATGTTGGCCCTGCCTGCCCGTAACAAATTGTTGACATAACCTATTTTGTTTTATAGCTTCAAAGTGTGGCTTGACATTCAAACGGAAGAAACCACTCGAATTATATCTGCAAACAAAATGGAAATAGTTATTTCCCCAAGCTTTACTAAGAAGCCTTAATACTCTGTAAACAAACAAACAAACAAAGAAACAAAAAACAACCTTAGCATTAAGAAATAAAAATAAAAAACAAGAAGCTACTAGAAGCTTCTCTAAGATAAGAGGCCAGGCCAATCAGTTTGGCCCAGCAAACATGTGGGTACTTCTTCACCTAGGGAAGCTAGTGAAGATGAGTTTGACCTGTGGTGACCTGACGGAGGGAACATTCGGATCCTCAGATTGCACCCTGATGCCCTGGTCTGGGAGAGCAGTGCTTTAACCTTTTGGCCCTGGAAACTACTGATTCTTTCTGTGATTAGCAGATACTAGAAGGGAAATTATTTAGAATTGGCAATGTAAAGAGTATTGAAGGAACGGCAAATAACAATAGCAGAAATAACAGTGTGACACAAAGTACCTTTCCATTTATTTTTCTTTGGTTTGCAACACCAACCTGTAGACTTCCAGTTTTTCTTAAATTGAAGAGCTCCAGACACTTTTGAGCAGGGTTTGTGAATACCTTCGAATGCTTTCCTTTGGCTTCTCTTGAAGACATATTTCCCCAGCCTTTCAATGTAAACTCGTTTAGTACCATTCAAACTTAAAGGCAAAAAAGATCCCTGGGATTACATAGCCAAGGCTTAAAGTTATTTGTCAAAGATACGTCAAGAACGTTAGCCTAGAAGTTTTCGCTTTGATAGTTAAAGCTGACTGCAGAGCTTCCCAAAGTGAAAGCAAAACTGAACTTCACAATTTTGCACCTGGCTTTCTGGAGCCCCATTGCCTGCTCATTCGTGTTTTTCCCCCTGTAAATTATTTTGCTTTTGACCAGGTTGTACTACAAAGTAGGGCTGCTTCTGTGAGTTCTCAGCCTAGGCTGTGGACACTAAGACGTGGGTGGGGAGATAGACAGGAGTGAGAGGGAGAGTGGATGACACTTGCCATGACACTCAATGTAGGAAGGCTTGGGCTTCTCTCTTGGCCTCATGCCACTTTTCTGGTCCAAAGAATATTGGGAAAACTGGATTACTTTCAACATATTTCTTGAGACTAGGTCATCTCTGAAATGCATGGCGTAGTTTCATGGAGTCCAAGGGCCAACTCCTATACCCAGTTCTCCAGTGTCTGTGAACTGTGGAATGAGAGAGAAAACCATGGCTGCTCAGGAAGGAAGTGGAGAACCTCTCAGCACACGTAGATCCAAATCTGTGGCACCTGCTAAAGATTAGGATTTGGAGAGGACTCCTCTTTGGGGTTGTGAAGAGGACCTTTTCCCTCTATTGTTAGCGTGTAGATCCAGAACGGAGACTGATGGGATGCCCTCACTGGTTAATATATTGCAAATAGACATGCTAGGCCCTGCATTGGAAGGGCCTCTGTTGCTTTAAAGAATTCTTAGCTTTGCCACAAGAGCTGAAATCTCAGAGTAGGATCAAAGGCCTAGGAAGACTCCTAAAGTATAGGATTACAAAGACTCCAGGAAGCGTAAGAAAGAGATTGTGTCTGGAGTCAGATTTCAATGTGAAACCCATGCCTTATATTTACACAGCACTTTGTAGTTTGCAAATGGGTGTGTTTTCAGCCCCCTCCCGCTGCCGCACGCTCTACGTGAGATGATTGTGGATTATTACAGTGAAGTGCCTGGCCCAGAGCCCCAAGTGGTAAAGCGGGAACTTGAGTCTCAGGACTCCCAGTGGCTCTCTGCCCTTTCCCTTCTCTCCGCCCCCCACCTTGCTTCACCTGTTACCTTGTTAAGTTGCTGTTGGCACACAACCCACTAGGAAACCAAGGAGTTTGACTTGGAGTGTGTGTTTCACTGCACTGGGTTCAGCATAGGGCCGGCCCTGGTGGCTGTTAGGCTACATTCTCCGTTTGAAACCTAAGGGGCCCTCTGTGCTTGAGCACAGTCTCCTCCTAATGGCCCTGCCTCAACCTGCTGCCAGGCTGTCTGTGGATTGAGTTTTCACCTAATCATGCTGTGTTTCCTTTCCTTTCTTTCTGTACGTTAGACTACTTGGGAAGTGCTGTGAGATCCTTGGATGAAAAACATGTATTTAAAGAAATGGAGAGTGTTTATTTTGTTTGCTTTTTGAGGCATGTGCTGTCAGATGTCAGAGACCCAAGTTAGTGATTAGAGGTTGGTCCTTTGACCTTCTTCTCTTAAATTGCTTTTCATGTAATCATGATAATTTACTCAGGTAGCACTGCAGTCACAAACAATGTCACAGAAACAGATTCAAAGAAAAAATGTTTTTAAGTCTTGAAAAGAAGTGCTATTCAAATTTAAGCCATGTTTAAATTCGTAGGTACATTATCTCTTAGTAAGAAAGACTTTTTTTTTTAGACGGAGTCTCACTCTATTGCCCAGGCTGGAGTGCAGTGGCGCAATCTCAGCTCACTGCAACCTCTGCCTCCTGGGTTCAAGTGATTCTCCTGCCTCAGCCTCCCGAGTAGCTGGGACTATGCCCAGCTAATTTTTATATTTTTAGTAGAGACCGGGGTTTACCATGTTGCCCTGGCTGGTTTCAAACTCCTGACTTCAGGTGATCCGCCTGCCTCTGCCTCCCAAAGTGCTAGGATTACAGGCGTGAGCCACCACCCTCGGCCGAAAGACAGTATTTTGATAGAGCCACATACATGATTTAATGAGTAATGTTAAGTACAGAAAAGCTGCCATATCCACATAAAGTTTTAGGGGGCATTTGTTCTTTAGTCTAACAAGAATATGATATCCGATTGTGGTTTTCCAATTTATTTCTCTTCCAGTTTTTTTTGTATACCTCACAGGAGAAATCGAGTCTTAGAACTGGGAGATGACTGCCTTGCCCAGGGTTTTGTAATACACAGTTGAAAACAAAAGCCCCTGAAACTAAATGTTTGCAGCCTGTATGAAATGGACTGTGGAAGGCGGGTAATTTCTCTCATCACAGAAAGCCACTCGTCTCCTTGAATGAGACACTGAGCAGACATAACGTTTCTCTGTGTCGTGGAGCCGGGAAACATTTCCTTGCCTCTTCAGCACATCTCAGTTCTTCCCCACATGACCCCAGAACCACTTGGAAAACATCGAAATGGATTCTTCATTGAAAGAAGCTTTATATTTCTCTTGCTGTAAGGATACTTAACTGCTCTGTATTTGACTTTTTTTTTTTTTTACCTTTAGCCCAAAAAGGAAGTGCGCCCCATGGAAACAGCAAATGCCGTAAAATAAAAACCAGGAGTTTTAATCGCCATATATTTTAATGTGCTTGCATGATGGGAATGTGACGTTTAGCACTGCATGGTGTTTGGGGGCAAGATATTAATGTGGAAATCTTAGCTTAAGTTTTTCTGTGCTCTCATCCTGTGTCAGCTACCCCTCTAAACTGAAAAAAGAGGCATGGCTCATTTCTCTCCTGCTTTATGTTTTTGAGGTTGACTTGTAAGATAAAAACAAAAATAAGAAAAACAATATATATCTAGTAAAATGACATGAAAAAAAAAGTTGAAATATACTACTGGTGTTCATTTTCTGTCCTGCAGTGTTGCCTTCTCAAAGAAATAAACATATGGCTGGGAAGTGTTTAATGGCTGCGTTTTGATCGTCTACAAAGGCTACAGTGCCCTCTGGTGGCAGTCATCAAAATCGCTTCTAGACTCTAGATTTGTTTTTATTTTTAAATAACAGATCTAATTATTTTGGAAATCTATTTAAACAATAACCGATGTGATCTTTTCCAGTGGTTCTCAAGTTACAGGTTTATTAATACAATGATATTTAGATTTTTCAAAAATTGCCTATGGACCACTAAATTTGACTTGCATATTATATTGCTTATTATTATTTCTAGGCACCCACATTTTGTTCAAAAAATTTAAAAAATTTGCATATTATAAAAGTTACAAACTGTGATGCACAAGCTCCTTAAAACATGTGAGATATTTATTTGAAAATGAACAAAGAAAATAATGAAATAGCCTAATATATTGCCTTTCTTTTGGATCCACTGATTAGAGGGAATTAGGCTGCATTTGAACTCATTCATGCTTCTTGACTGCTGTCTACACACACACAGTTTTCATTTTGTTCCTCGTTCTCTCCCAGTTCTCACCTCACAAGCCAAGCTCACCTTCTGTTTCTTTGTCCTGCCACCACCAAATATTTCTTGGCTCCTACATGGAAGCAGTAAAAATTATTTTAGACCGGCTGGGCGCGGTGGTGCAAGCCTGTAATCCCAGCACTTTGGGAGGCCGAGACGGGAGGATCACGAGGTCAGGAGATCGAGACCGTGCTGGCTAACACGGTGAAACCCCGTCTCTCCTAAAAAAATACAAAAAATTAGCCGGGCGAGGTGGCGGGCGCCTGTAGTCCCAGCTCCTTGGGAGGCTGAGGCAGGAGAATGGCGTGAACTCAGGAGGCGGAGCTTGCAGTGAGCTGAGATCCGGCCACTGCACTCCACCCTGGGCGGCAGAGCGAGACTCCGTCTCAAAAAAAAAAAAAAAAAAAAAAAAAAAAAAAAAATTATTTTAGACCAAAGTGATTAGTAAAAGGCATAGGTACCATGTGTTTCCTGATTTCTGGAACAATCTTATATTATTTCCTATTGCTGCTATAATAAATTACCACAAATAGAGCAGCTTCAACAAATCTGTGACCTCACAGTTTGAGGAAGGTTGCACTCCTGGTGGAGGCTCTGGGGGAGAATCCATTTCTTTGCCCACTCCCTGGGCTACAGGTGCCCCACTTTGCTTGTCTCTGAGCTTCTTCCTCCAGCTTCAGTGTCAGCAACTTGCACCTCGTGCCTTCCTTCTCTCCTTGCCTCCTCCTGGGGCTTTTTTTTCCTTTTTCTTTCTTTCTTTCTTTTTTTTTTTTTTTTTGACAGAATTTCACTCTGTCACCCAGGCTGGAGTGCAGTGGCGTGATCTTGGCTCACTGCAACCTCGGCCTCCCAGGTTCAGGTGATTGTCCTGCCTCAGCCTCCTGAGTAGTAACTGGGATTACAGGGACCTGCCACCACGCCTGGCTAATTTTTTGTGTTTTTAGTGGAGATGGGACTTCGTCATGTTGGGCAGGCTGGTCTTGAACTCCTGACCTCAGGGGATCTGCCTGCTTCGACCTCCCAAAGTGCTGGGATTACAGGCATGAGCCTCTGGTCCTGGCTGGGGCTGACTCTTTTAAGGACCCTTGTGATTACAGCGGGCTCGCCTGGATAATCCAGGTGAATCTATTTTAAGCTCGGTCAATTTGCAGCCTAAATTCCCCTTTGTTATGTCTACACAAGTTCCAGTGACACTGGCCTGGACGCTGTCCTGCTTACCTCAAATCTCCATTTCAGATATCCTGTTGAGTCCTGGTGGACCAGCAACACCTCCCAGAAATCCCAGGAATTCCACGTTTTAGCTACAAGCGTGAAAGTCGTTTTTCACACCATGTAACTTGAATTTGACTTCAAGATATGTTCACCATAGGAAAGATAATTCATCTTTATGAGGGGAAAAGCAAGAAATTTCTGGCTTTTAAGAAATCAAGTGCTGCGAGCCGTGGCTCATGTTTGCAATCCCAGCACTTTGGGAGGCTGAGGAGGGAGGATTGCTTGAAGCCAAGAGTTTGAGACCAGACTGGTCGACATAATGAGACTCTGTCTCTTAAAAAAAAAAAAAAGAAAAGAAAAAAGTAAAAAAAAAAAAAGCTGGGTGTGGTGGAACTTGCCTGTAGTCCTAGGTCCCAGCTGCTTGAGAGGCTAAGGCAGGAGTATCCCTTGAGCCCAGGATTTCAGGGCTACAGTGAGCTATAATCATGCTACTGCACTGCAGCCTGGGTGACAGAGCAAGACCTGGTCTCAAAAAATAAAATAAAATAAATAAAAACAAAAATAAAAATTATGTGTGCACAGGTGCAATGGGGACAGTATTTTAATTAGCAAATCAGATTTTTACAATACCTGCATTTAAAGACAAAGCATTACAAAATCACTTTTGAGAATCAAGTATCACCAAGCAAAGGATAATTTAGGCCTTAATATCTCAGGTTTATGATCTGCTTGGTGCCATGTCAGACTGATGGATTCAACCTAATCTGTAGCTCTTCCCCCACGACAGTGTGAGGGGGCTTTTCTGAGTGGATGTTGATGTTGAAAGGCATGGATAATACAGAATTTCACTGGTCCTGACCTGTGTAACCACAACCTGAACATTATACCCTTCCTTCCTTCCTTCCTCCCTTCCTCCCTCCCTCCCTCCCTCCCTCCCTCCCTCCCTCCCTCCCTTCCTTCCTTCCTTCCTTCCCTCCTTCTTCCCTTCCCTTCCTTCTTTCCTTTCTTCTTTCTTTCTTTCTTTTTTCTTTCTTCTTTTTTCTTTCTCTTTCCTTCCTTCCTTCCTTCTTTCTTTCTCTTTCTTTTTTCTTTCTTTCTTCCTTTCCTCTCTTTCTTTTCTTTCTCTTTCTTTCTTTCTTTCTTTCTTTCTTTCTTTCTTTCTTTCTTTCTTTCTTTCTTTCTTTCTTTCTTTCCTTTCTTTCTTTCTTCTTTCTTTCTCTCTCCCTTCCTTCCTTCCTTCCTTCCTTCCTTCCTTCCTTCCTTCCTTCCTTCCTTCCTTCCTTCCTTCCTTCCTTCCTTCCTTCCTTCCTTCCTCCCTCTTTCTGTCTTTCTTTTTCTTCTTTATTTCTCCTTTGTTTCTCTCTCTCTTTCTTTTCTTTTCTTTTCTTTTTTTTTTTCCCACAGTCTCACTCTGTCGGCTGGAGTGCAGTGGCGTGATCTTGGCTCACTGCCACCTCTGTCTCCCAGGGTCAAGCAATTCTTGTGCTTCAGCTTCGTGAGTAGCTGGGATTACAGGCCTGCACCACCATACCTGGCTAACTTTTCTGTATTTTTAGTAGAGACAGGGTTTCAGCATGTTGCCCAGGCTGGTCTTAAACTTCTGGCCTCAAGCGATCCACCCACCTCAGCCTCCCAAAGTGCTGAGACTTACAGGCGTGAGCCACCGCGCCCGGCCCTCTGTTGTTTCTCTTCAAACAAATGAACCAACCTGGATTTATACTTAATTCCTTGATGCCAGTCTGCTGGTTTTTCCAGCCACGTATTCTAGGAAGGCATAAACACAACATCAACCCTGGAGTCTCTTCTGAGCATATCTTGGCATTTCTAGGAGGTAGGAGGTGTGGGGAAGGAAAAAAATTCCCAGGCAAACAGGGTGCCTGGAGATTTAGCACGTTATTGTCCCCATGCCAAAGGTTCTTGCTGTGGTTGCTGTTGATGCCCTGCCCAGATCCCTTTACCTGGCCAGAGCTTTCATTCCCCAGTGGCTGTGAGTTTTTGCATCTTATAGCATGTTCCTTCTTCAGAAAATTTCCCTCAGCTACATGGAAACCACTCAGGTTAGGAGGTTATGCTCCCCATCCCCAACCATGGCGGCCACAACCAATGACTGACAGATGTGGTGTAAAAGGCCCTGCCCCTCTCTTGCCCTTGTCTCATAATGGAAGCAATTCTGCGGTAGGATGCATGCTCCAGGGCTTCCCCCAGGGACCAGGCTGAATCTGGTCCACAACTGAGGTCACAGCCTTGCTTAGCTTCTCCCACCCCTTTGTCCTATCTTACTTCCTTCACTCCCTTCTGAAAGCATTCTTTCAATAAATCACAGTCCTAAGACTCCATTTCTCAGGCTTTGCTTCCAGCCTAAGGCGGTTAGTACTGGAAAGGACCCAGGATACAGACTGTAAGGATGGAATAAGAGAGGTGGGTGCTACTTGGTTGCAAAGCCAGCTGCATGCCAATTGGGACAACACCTCCTGTGGTCTGTGGTTGCTGAGACTTTTACCTGTGGTGACCAGAGACAAGACACGGGAGGAAGAGGGTGGACAAGCCGGGGCCATGTCTCTGGTGTTTGACAGGTATGGGGGAAAACAGTTGCTGAGTGCCACTGGTGCATCGACAAGAGGAACAGGCTCGAATAACAGGCTCAGGTCTATTCACAATTTGAAGCAAAGCGATGGAGAGTGGCTCTTTGGGCAACATTCAGAGAGATACTAATGATTAATACTAATCTTCTGTAGTCCGAAGGCAGAAAGAGTTGGAAATCAGGTACAAGAGTGACAGAATTTCAAAGAAGATTAAACCCTTGGCCTTGGCCAGTCTTCAATGTCAAAGTCAGGATCTTGACGGAGAAGGAACAAGGCCCTGAGACTTGGAATGGGGATGCACAGGTAAAGAAGCTTGAGAAATGTGAATCCCCAGGTTCACCTGAAATGTCTGAGCCTGCAACAGAAGTGGACTCCTCCTTATTGGGACATAGGGCTCCAAGCCCCCAGGCTTGAAAACTACCCAGAGGGTTCCCGTGAGGCAGGGACCTTATAAGACAATGCCTGGCCTTGCTAGGCTGTCTCCCAATTTCCCCATCTTGGCTGCCTATTTGTCAGTAGGACCAAACAGCATTAGCCAATGGGGGAAGGGCTAGTCCGACTAAAGAAGGAAGGCACTTATACATCAAGTAACTGCAGAACCTTCTGACTCACTGGCAGGAACCAGGACACAACGCCTGGGAGTAGATCCTGAAGGTTGGATCAAGGGAAGCAAGAACAAAATATCAAGTAAGACAAGGGAGAGGTTATTAATATAGGCTTAATATACCATCAGTGTTGTCTGCCACAAGAATTCATGCTGGGCAAAAGTCCTGGGAGACTAATATGCTGCTGAAATGACTCTCCTTGAAAGCCTGGAAAATGGTGTCCCAAATTTAATGAAGATGAGATGCCAGAACTGCCAGGCAGATTGTGGAGGAAGGGATGCAAATGCCCAGAGAAGTAGGGGAAAAACTAAAAAAAAAAAAATTGAATTATTAAACCAGGAAACCCACTAGCAGATAATGTGCCTTGGTGGGACATTATTTGCCAAAGCAATTGGGATGCGCTGGTGAGGGGGCTATTAGCATCATTAAAAAGCGTATGGTGGCTGTCCTGTGGAGGTGGGAGCTGTCAGGAGATGCTGTGCGGGAAAATAACTATCTAGAAGCAATGGGGATGACAGAATTCTGGAATAGTAGAGGCCAGATGGTAGCACTTTATAGTCATAAGCAAGGTATTGAGAACTACTGTAGCAGGCACAAGGCTGGAATGGCAACCTGGGGCCTTGACCATATGGGACCAACCATATGGATCTTGGAAGATCTTGGGAGATTGCTAATAGAACAATAGATTGTGGCATTTCTAAAGACAAGATATATGGGAAGTTTCTCTCTCTCTCTCTCTCTCTCTCTCTCTCTCTCTCTCTCTCTCTCTCCCTCCCCCCAACACACACACACACACACACACACACACACACATACACACACAATCCAGAGTGGATACGCAGAAGGTTGAAGCCAGCTGCCTCAAAAGAAAGTCACAATCCCTTGTTCAGTTTTGAGACCTAACCCTCAAGAGGAGGCTGTTTCTCATGAGGAAGATGATTTTAACAACACCACGTGATATGGGTAGGCTTTAAGCCCCCACCCAGATCTCATCTTGAATTGTAGTTCCCATAATCCCACATGTCATGGGAGGGATGGGGGAAGGTAATTGAATCATGGGGACAGTTACCCCCATGCTGTTCTTGTGATAGTGAGTGAGTTCTCATAAGATCTGATGGTTTTATAAGAGACTTTCCCGCTCTCCTTTGCACTGCACTTCTCTCTTCTGCTGCCATGAAGAAAGATGTGTTTGCTTCCCCTTCTGCCATGATTGTAAGTTTCCTGAGGCCTCCCCAGCCATGTGGAACTGTGAGTCAATCAATCTCTTTTCTTTATAAATTACCCAGTCTCGGGTATGTCTTCACAGCAGTGTGGAAATGAACTAATACACCCTGAGATAAGATACAGGTAATTCCCCTAGTCCTTCCCAAAGGAACCTATAACCATTTACTTGGGCAACTGTACAGTGGGGAAGGGGAATACGTAAATCTTTCAAGAGAAGTTGTATACAGGGCCCACATTGTTTCTAATTCCCAGGAACCACTAAAAAAAATAACATGGCCTCTGTGTTAAGGTAGGGGTATACAGAGGTCAAGTAATAAATGACCTTTGTTCTCAATGGTTTCTAAATGTATAATTGGAATAGCCAGACCTAGCAGTTGGAAGAATTCTTGTGTTGGTTCTTTGACCAATAATAGCAGTCACAGGCCAAATAGAAGTTTTTGAATCTACCTCTCTCAGGGAAGATAGTAAATAATAATCCGTATTACATCTAAGGGAATTGGCAGAGATTAATGCCACTCTTAATGACTTTAAGAATACAAGCGTAATGGTCCCCACTTACACCTATTCAATTCACCACTTTGGTCTCTGAAAAACCCAGATGGATGTGGCAAATTACAGTAGGTTCCTGCAAACTCAACCAAGTTATAGCTCCACTTGTAGTTACTGTGCTAGATGTGGGATTTTCCTAGAGCAGATTACAGACTCAAGTGGACAGACTTTGGCTAGGTGAGTGCATTCTTTTAAATAACCATCATGAAGGAGGATCAGAGACATTTCACATTTATATGGAAGGGGTGACAATATGCATTTATGGTCTTACCTCAGGGCTATATTAATTCTCCTGCTATGTGTCACAATATAGTCAAAAGGTACCTAAACCATTTGGACATTCCACAGACCATTACATTGGTTCACTCTATTGATGTTATCATGTAATAAACACTAAGAGTTTGATGAGTAAGAAGTGGCATGTACTCTGAAGACGATGGTTAGACACAATAACTCCAGAGTGAGAGAGAAACTCTATAAAGATTCAGGGGCCTGCCAGATACGTGAAGTAGTTAGAGGTCCAATGGGCTAAGGCAAGCCGGGGCATCTCATCCAAAGTAAAGAACAATTTATTGCACCTTGCACTTCTACCAGTAAGAAAGAAGCACCATACTTGGTGGGGCTGTTCAAGTTTTCTAGGCAACATAGTCTATACTTAGGAAGATTGTTCTGACTTCATTCATTGGGTGATATGGGAAGCTTCTTGTTTTGGGTGGAACAAGAATGGGCTGTACAGTGGGAACAGGTTGTGGTATAAGTAGTCCTATTTTGAGGGCCATATGGCTTAGCAGATCCCATGGTAGTAGAGGTAGATACAGTACAGAAGAAACGTGGAGTCCCTGGCAATCTCCAATAGGGAGTCATAGGACAGATCCCTAGGGTTCTGGAGCAAGTCCATGCCATCTGCAACAGAGAAAGGGCCACCACTAGAAAACATATCCTGATATGCTATGTAGCCCTGGTAGGCACTAACCATGATAGAGTGTCTAACCAGGGGCTATCAGCTAACATTGCAGCTAGGACTAACCGTCAAGAGCTGGGTACTGTTAGTCTAGGTTAGCCTGGAAGCACTTCATTATAAAATGGAAGTGGTACATCCAGGATTGGGCTCAAGCAGCTGCAGAGGGCACAAGAAATTCACATAAACTGGTGACCCAGACACCTATATTAGTTGCCACTATTACATAGTCACCTCTCATCTTGCAACACATTTGACCTTGTGGGAAAGTTCTCATCATCAAACGGAGGAAAAAATGCCTGAACTTAGTTCACTAATGGGTCAGCTTGATAGGTGAGTTCAAGCCAAAAATGGGCTACGACTGCCCTACAGCCTCTCTTACGGGTGACTCTGAAAGCCGGTGGTGAATGGAAAGTGTTTCATGGGGCAGAGCTTCATGTAACACATCTTGCCATCCATGTTGTGTGGAGAGAGAAGTGGCCCAAGGAACATAGTGGACAAGGAGGTCTTGGGGAGAGGCTTGTGGAGGTACCTGTGGGAGTGGGCATAATGTTGATGATCTGATCCTTATGTTGAATGAAAATACCTACCAGAGAGCATCCCTTTCAGAAGAAGTACGCAGGCAGGATGAGTCAGTCAGCGATGTGTGCTAGTTTCTCTGTTGACATGTGCATGAGCTCATGAACAGAGAAGACATGGTGGCAGAGATGGAGGGGCACCATGGCCCCCAGACGTGCACACACTCACCAAGGCTGCAAGCTACTGCTGCTGCTGGATGACTTGCCTGCTATTAATAAAAGTCAATGCAGAGCCCCAATATGGTATCATGTTTTGGGGACATCAACCAGACACTTGTTGGCAAGTTGATTAGCTTGGACCCCTTCAATCTGGGAAAAGGCAGTGTTTCAATCTGACTACAAAAGACAAGGATTTCACCCGGATTGGCCTTTCCTTGATACAGTGCCTCAGTCAACACTAATATTCCAGGGCTCACAGAATGTTTGATCTATGCATGGGATCCCACTGTATGGCCAAGGAAGTGAGGCAGTGGGCACATAATCATGGGATCATGTGGTTCTATCACATGCTGTTCCATTCAGAAGCCGCTGGCCTGAAAGAGCCTTGAAAAAGTCTCTTGAAGGTGCAGGTGAGGCACCTGCCGGTGGAAGACACCTTGTGAGAATGGAGCATCAGCCTTCAGAATATAGTATACTTTACAAAAACTGGCCATTATATGGTACTCTGACCCCAATTGGCTGAATTATATAGGTCAAGGAACCGAGGGGTGAAAATAGGACTGGACTATCTCTTCATCACTACAAGTGATCAACCTGGGATTTGTGTTTCCCATCCCTACAACTTTAGGCTCTCTGGATACAGAGGTCCTGCTCCCACTAGAGGATGCTGTAAGAATTCCAGTAAACCTATGCCTGCCACTTAGTTCCTTTGGGTTCCTGATGCTAGGAGATCGGTGGCACTAAAAGGATTTACCACCTGGCAGGGATTATTGATAATCATGAGCAGGTAGGATTTGCTGTTTCTTAATAGAAGAGGGAAGAGTATGGTTGGCACTCACACGATCTATTAGGGTATCTCTTGGTATGCCTATGCCCACACTCAGTTATAACTTGCCCAGTGAAGCAACTGGCCTGATAAGTATATGGTGAGCAGGGGCTCAAACAGCTCAGGGAAGAGGGCCTGGGACACCAAACAGCAGAAATGCAAGTGAAGGGAAATCTAGAACGTGTTGTGTAGGAGGGAGATAATGTATCACTGAAGGCTTTAGGACCAATTGTCCCACACAGCTGTTGTTCATCACCCTAACTTGCCTTTTGGAATTTTCCCCAGAAATCATGATAGTTCCTATGTAGCAAACAATGTGAAAAGCAAGAGAACATGAGCAAGACAAGAGATGGACTCCACTGGGTGTTGACAGCAGTCTGTTTAGATCCCCTTATCCAGGCAGAGGGACCCAAATTACAGCGAATGGTGGCTGCTAACCACTCCCCATTGCTTCCTCCTCCAGAACTTTGCCTCTAGTTGAATAGCAGCTGCCTCCCTGGAGCGATTGTTCTTCTGCTCCCCTTCCCCACCTCTCCCTCAGCAGCCAGTAACCAATAACTGATTTATGCAGAGTACAAAAGTCCATTTCCCTTATCTTAACATAGAACCAGCTCCGCGGTGCAAAGTGGACTCCAGAGCTGCCCTCAAGACTAGATGGAAGCTAGTTTCTATCCAGACTCTTTTGTTAATTAACTTACTTCCCATGCCCCACCCTCCTTCCCCAATGCCCCTTCTTCTGAGATCCCTCCTCAATGCATCACTTTAACAAAAATCCCCATATCTGGCCCCATCTCTTCTCTGGAACCTGACCTAGGACAGTTACCCACCCCTCAGCATGGCTCTTCCATGTGGAAAGCCCTTTCAGTTCCATGCTCATAAGGGTACCCAGGGGGAAGCACAGCATATTAAGGATGATATTGTATTTCTCCTTGCACCATAGTTTGTCAGCCCTGAGAATGAAACTAGAATGCAAATGCTCTTTTCCTTAACCTGTCACCTTAATGTATCATCCAATATGAGTGAATATCAGAATCATTCACCAGCAATCACACAACATATTCTAAATACCGATTTTATATGTTATGCACAAAGTACTCCGTTACATACCTTAAAAATTTCGACTGAAATTTAAGTGTTACCCACCATTAGAAATTATTGATCAGAGTAGGTTGTAGATTTCCTCTTCCCCTTTCTTTCTTTTCTTTTTTTGAGAGAGAGTCTCGTTCTGTTGCTCAGGCTAGAGTGCCGTGGCGTGATCTCAGCTCATGCAACTTCTGCCTCCCGGGTTCAAGTGATTCTTGTGCCTCAGCCTCCCGAGTAGCTGAGATTACAGGCACCTGCCACCACGCTCAGTTAATTTTTGTATATTTAGTAGAGATGGGGTTTCATCATGTTGGCCAGGCTGGTCTTGAACTCCTGACCTCAAGAGACCTGCCTGTCTCGGCCTCCCAAAGTGTTGGGATTACAGGTGTGAGCCACCGCACCTGACCCACTTTCTTTACTTAAATATCTAAGTTAACCAAAAGTCCCTTTGTAAAGCCACTGACTTGCTGAGATGCCCTGTGCAAATATTGCCTTCTTGTTGGGCTATTTCATCCAGGACAGTGTGATACTTTTTAGATACAGTGTGAGGGTTATAAACCTTATGAATCAAGGTTTATTTTTCTTTTTTTGCCTATGGATGTCCAATTGCTCCAGCACCATTTGTTGAAAACACTTTTTTCTTCATTGAATTGCTTTCACACCTTTGTCAAAAATAAGTTTGGTGTATTTATGTGGGCCTATTTCTGGGTTTTCTATCTCTGTTCATTTGATCCACGTCTCTATCCCTCTGTCGATACTGCACATCTTTGATTCCTGTAGCTACATAAGTATCGAAATAGGGCAGACTGCTGCTTCCTCCCAATTTATTCTTCTTTTTCAAAATGTTTTAGCTATTTTAGTTCCTTACCCTTTCATGTAAATTTTAGAATAATCTTGTCTGCATCTACAAAACCCATTGCTGGGAAAAACCTGTATATCAATTTGGGAAGAACTGACATCTTTATTACGTTGAGTCTTTCAACCTGTGAACAATGTATGTCTCTCCATTTATATAAATGTCTTTGATTTCTGTCATCAGTGTTTTATAGTTTTTAGCATGTGAGTCCTGTATGTTTGTATTAGATTAACACCTATTTCATTTTTTGAGTGATTGTAAGTGGTATTGTATTTTTAATTTGGCTGCCCATGTGTCCGTTGAAAGTCTATAGAAATGCAATTGATTTTTGTGTCTGTTCATCTTGAATTCTGTGATTTTGATGAATTCCCTTATTAGTTCTAGGAGGGTTTTTTGGTTTTCTCTTTTAAGATTTCTGAGGATTTTCTACACAGGCAATCACAGTCATGTCATCTGCCAACAGAAGTTTGTTTGTTGGTTTCCTTCTGAACTGTATGACTTTTATTTCCTTCTCTTGTCTTATTGCACTGGCTAGAACTTTTGGCATTTTGTTGAGTAAGAGTAGTGAGAGTAGAATCCTTGCTTTGTTTCCAGTGTTTAGGGAGAAAACATCCAGTCTTTCACCATTAAATATAATTGTAGCTGTAGTTCTTCGGTAGATTTTTTTAAAATCTAGTTGATGGAGTACCTTTTGCCACCTGTTCTTATTTTTCTGAGAGTTTTCATCATGAATAGATGTTAAAGTTTGTCAAATGAATTTTATGTATCAATTGCTATAATCATGAGTTTTCTTCTTTTACTATTGATACGGTGAGTTTCTTGATTTGTTTTGAATATCAAACCAGCTTTGCTTCCTTGGAATAAATTCCACTTGGTCACGGTGTATAATTCTTTTATTTTTATTTTTATTTATTTTTTTAAGACAGAGTCTCACTCTTGCTGCTCAGGCTGAAGTGCAATGCTGTGACCTTGGCTCACTGAAACCTCTGCCGTCTGAGTTCAAGTGATTCTCCTGCTATAGCCTCCCCAGTAGCTGGGATTACAGGTGCCCACCACCACACCCAACTAATATTTTGTACTTTTAGTAGAGATGGGGTTTCACAATGTTGGCCAGGCTGGTCTCGAACTCCTGACCTCAGGTGATCCACCTGCCTCGGTCTCCCAAAGTGCTGGGATTACAGGCGTGAGCCACCGTGCCTGGCTCCTGTTGTATAATTCTTATTAAATGTTGTCGAACTTTATTTGCTAATACTTTGTTAAAAAGTTTCACTTCTTTATTCAGGATGAATATTGGTCTGTAAATTTTTTTGGTGCTATCTTTATCTGGTTTGGTATCAGTATAACAGTAGCTTTGAAAGTAAATTGGGAAGTGTTCTCTTCTATTTTCTCAAAGAAGTTGTGTAGAATTGATGTAAACTCTTTAAATGTTTGGTAGAAGCCTTCAGTGAAATCATCTGGGCTTGGAGACATCTTTTTTGAGAATTTTAAAATCACAAATTCTATTTCATTAATACTTATAGGGTATTCAAATTATCTATTTCATATTGAGTGTCTTGTGGTAGTTTATGATTTTTGAGGAACTGGCTCATTTTATGTAAGCTGTCAAATTTATTTTTGTTAAATTATCTATAGTATTTCTTTATTATCCTTTTGCTATCTGTAGGTCTGTACTGAAAACCCTGTTTCATTTATGATATTGGTAATTTGTGTCCTTTCTCTGTCTCTTTCTCTCTTTTGGTCAGTCTTACTAGAGGGTTGTTGATTATATTGCTTTTGTCAGAGAACTGCCTTTTTAGTTTAGTGATTTTCTCTATTGTTTTTCTGTTTTCAATTTGTGTGTGTGTGTGTGCATGTGTGTGTGTGTGTGTGTGGTATTTTGTAGTAGAAGTAAGGAAAAATATATCTACTCCATTTTTCCAGAAGTGAAAATTCCTGAGTCTTGTTTTAGGACCAAACTTGCCCTTTTAAAGTGAGATTAATCCCACTCATTAGGGTGAAGCCCTCATAGCCCAATCACCTCTTAAAGGTCCTACCTCTCAACACTGTAACAAAGGCAACTACATTTTTAACGTGGGGACTTTTGGAGGGGACAAACATTCAAACCATAGCATCTATCTATCTCCAAACTCCTTTCCCAGTAGTTTATGTAAGAGAAGGCAATTTATATTCTTACACTTCACTCTGTGGTCTTGCTACTCTTTGCTTCCTGTCTATCTTTCTTGTCCTGAAGAATAAATTCATTGTCAAATTACATCATGAACAATAATTTTAATGAATGTAAATGAAGAAGAGAGGACTGTGTGCTGTGGTGGTCAAGGAGGGCTTCATGGAGGAGGTGAAGTTTGAGCTGCATTTTGAGGTATTAGTATAGGTGGAGCAAGAGTGATGAGAGAAGGACTAGGTATGCCAGTCTTAGATCCAGTGGGACAGAGGAGTGAACTCAGAAAAATACCAGGTGTATTAATAGACACATAAGCAATTTGGCTTACTGTAGAAAGGCAATCAAAATAATATTAAACTACCTTGTATTAAACACATATTATATCTGTGCATTTATGTGCATATATGTACGTCTATATTAGTGACTCTCTATATATATACACACATATATATATGTAAGAAATGAGACTCTATTAGTCTGACTGGAGTTCCTCTACTCCAGGCAGAGAATGTTCAGGGAGTTCAAAATACTCTCTGATTGGTACGGAACCTGGAAGCATTGTAAGAAAGAACTGGTCCTCCCTTGGGGTTCAGATAGATCTCAGCTATTTGATGGAATTGTGGGAACCTTGGACGAGGCTGCATTACAGAATGAGAGGAGTGGCAGAGACCATGGACTGCAAGGCTAGAAGGCCAAGTGTGAGCAGTGGAAGGTATCCAAGCTACTGGAAGGGAATCCGTGCAAATCTACCTCCATTCTTGCCTTCTCAGTAGAAAGAATTCAACTGAGGCAGAGGAGTCAGAAAAAGAGACCGAGGCAAGTTTCAGAGTAGGAGTAGGGTTTCTTAAAAAGCTTTAGAGCAGAAATGAAAGAAAGGAAAGTACACTTGGAAGAAGCCCAGGTGGGAGACTTGAAGGACGAGTGCCCCCGTTTGAACTTGGATGTAGGATTTTATATGCTGGTTGCCTACTGGAGTCTAGCGCCCCTTCCCTTGGATTCTTCCTTCAGGGAGAGCCACCTGCATGCGCAGTGGCCCACTAGTCCCAGGGCGACAAGCGTACACAGTGTGTTTACTGGAGTTGTATGAATGCTTGCCTGAGGTGTTCTCCCCTTTTCTGGTGGAATGTCCCGGGAAGGTCATACTGCCTATTTTGCCTCTTAATGTGCATACTCGAGCCCACTCACCCAATTCCTGAGATCATATTGGAAGCTGCTGATGACCAACTTCATGTATTGTTATCTATGGGGAAACTGCCTCTCCCTGGCACTGGCTGTGAACCTATTGTTATTTTAGAGGGACAGTGTGACAACTGCTTGACCATCACCTGACTTTCCTGATGGGGTGTGGGGGAGCCCTCTCCTGCCCCACTCATGCCTGATGAGCTACCTACTGTAACACAAGCTTGGCAGAGACAGACGGCCAGAGGTTGGAGGGGACAGATTACAGGTCCAGAGATGAGAGTTGAGCTATTTGTATCTTTTCCAACTTTCAAATGCTTCAGCACTCTGGAGAGGAGAAATCAATGATGATACCAGTACTACAGGTGTACTAGCAACCGCTGGTGTAAAACTTGGTCATGAGAGGCACAAGGCGAGGCGGAAACTGAGGCTTGTGGATTGGAAGATGTGAAAGGAAAATATATTGGGCCCTGAAATCACTAAGCTAAATGGAAAATTCAAGCTGGGAACTGCTTAGGGCAAACCCGCCTCCCAGTGTACTCAGTCATCCTCTTACTCACTGAGATAAATGCACATCTGATGGCCTCCTTTGCTAAGACCAATTGGAAGCTCAAAAGAATGCGACAGCTTGTCTCTCACCTAGCTGTGGCCTGGAAGCCCTTTCCCCACTTACAGCCGTCCTGCCTTTCTGGGCTGAACCAATGTTCATTTTACATATGTTGATTGATGTCTCATGTCTCATGTCTCCCTAATATGTATAAAACCAAGCTGTGCTCTGACCACCTTGGGCACACGTCGTCAGCACCTCCTGTGGCTGTGTTATGGGTGCACATCCTCAGCCTCTGCAAAATAAACTTGATACATTAACTGAGACCTGTCTCAAATTTACGGGCTTCACACAGAGCTCTGCCGACTTCAGACCAGCTTCAGACCACAGGGCTGCTGTGAATACCACCAGCCCTACGCCCATCAAGGCTTCCAAGAGGAAATAATTTGGGAGGAAATTAATGCAAAGGATTGGAGTTTGGACACAACGGATCTAGGGGATAGAGCACTGAGACTTCGGGGTAAGCTAACCGTTAGAATATTTACATTCATCAGCCAGTAAAGCCTGGGGTAAGCGGGTGATTTATAACATTAACACACGCTGCCTGATGTTCAGGTGCTCTGTGCCCATTATTTATTTTATGTGAGGTAGGTTTTATCTTTCTGATGAATGAGAAAATGAAACCTAGGCTCAGGGTAGTTAAATGCATTGCATCCAATAACAGTTAGGGGTGGATCTGATTCATTTTGAGAGTGACAAATCTTAACCATGAAACCACCAGGGAGTGAAAATTCCGGTTTTGCCTTGGCTCCATGACTGAGGCTCTGATCAAACTGTAAGTCTAGTACCGAAGAGCTGGGGCCAAACATGAGTCATTTGTTCAGTCTGGCTTCTACAGCATCTAGTACTGGCCTCAAATGGACATGTGACAAGCAACTCTTGAATGGACTTGGCCACATTAAAAACAGCATCTGAGTAGTTAGGAAGTGGCCAATAGGATGCAGTCTGCCCGAAGTTTGCAGAAAGGGTGTTTTCTCCCTCCAGGCCATCAGTAGGGTAGGGAGTGTAGGCAGGGTGCCCTCTGTAGGTTGACCTGTACATCTATGATTAATAATGGCCTCCTTTCGCATATGATTCTTGGGAAGTCCATCTCCAAGTAGTGCCTCAAAAATACGGCTGGGTGGGGCTCCTCACACCTGTAATCCCAGCACTTTGGGAGGCTGCAGTGGGCGGATCACCTGAAGTCAGGGATTCGACACCAGCCTGGCCAACATGACGAAACCCTGTCTCTACTAAAAATACAAACATTAGCTGGTGTGGTGGCACATGCCTGTAATCCCACCGACTCAGGAGGCTGAGGCAGGCGAATCGCTTGAACCTGGGAGATGGAGGTTGCAGTCAGCTGAGATCGCACCACTGCACTCCGGCCTGGGTGACAGAGTGGGACTCTGTCTCAAAAAAATAAAATAAAATAACATAAATGGCTAAACTTTCTATTATTTTTAAGGTTCATGAAATAAATCATAGGTCTGGGAAGTGTGTAAGCTTGAAAGTTGAAGAGTTCTAAAGTCTTACTTCCTCTGCGGAGGATAAAAGCTGTGGTTCTTTTGTTGCGATAATGACAGACTGTCAGTGTCTGTCTATTTGCCTGACTCCCATTCGCTGAGTAAATGCTGGTAATTGCTAATTGCTTTGAGAAGAAAAGCTTGAGAGCGACTTGCATATCAATGTTTCAGGCCCTCTGTGCTGGTTTTCTCAAGAGGGCGGGGAACTGGAGATGGCATGATTGCTTCCTCAACGACATTTGGCCTAGACTGATTCAAGGGTGATTTTTTTTTTTTTTTTTCCTCCAAGAGAGAACATCACCTGGGAATTTAAACTGTGGGCCAGGGGAATGAATGCTTCTTTTTTCTGGTCATCTTGGTCTGCGGATCATGTCTTCCATTTCATACACAGTGAAGAAGATAAAAAGCATTGGATTGAATTTCTAGCAAGCTAGATGTTAGAGGCTGATTTAAGTGGCTGCTCACACTTAAGTGTCTTTCACTCTGATTGCTCCTGTGAAAATATATTAGCCGACCATTGATTGATGGTTGTGTGTTAGGCCCAGCTCCAGCCGTAGGGATGCCCTTTCTCGTTTTAAGGATAGCTACAAAGTAAGAAGGTGTCCCCAGGCCCCACAGGTTGGGAGGCTTTTTCTGAGACGCTAGAGACATGAGATCCTCAAAGCACTATTTTTGTTGATCGCTGAATCAACAAAATTGAAACAGCATGTTGAAATTTTGTTGAAACAGCATGGTAGCTGTTTCTCTTCAGCTTATTCTGGTTTTCCTATTTTCTGGTTTATAATGTGCTCCAGGTTGAAAGAAATTTTAAAGACAACAGATTTTAAGGTGAGAACTCTAAGAGTTTTCAAAAGGGAAACCGTTTTTAAGACCTTCGAAAGACTATATTTTGACTATATATTTGTTTGACTGTATTTGACTATATATAAAAGTTATATTTGACTATAACCCTCGTCTTGACCTCTCCAATGTTTGGTACACATCTTATCCTCTTCCTTTCTTGTCTGTCAGACTCTGATACCAGTGACACAAGACAGGAATCATCCATTCCAGGAGGCCTCCCTTTGTAACCTATCAATGGGTTCACCTTACCTGCTGCCCAGACAGAGCTGATTTCTCAAGACTGGGGAATCGCAATAGGGAAAGAGTCATTTAAGCAGAGTCGGCCAAGTCGGAGATCAGAGTTTTATTATGACACAAATCGGTCTCCCGGAACATTTGGGGATCAAAGTTTTTAAAGAAAATTTGGTGGGAGTGGAGGGACAGTGAGTCAAGGAGTGCTGATTGGTTGGGTTGGAGGTGAAATCCTGGGCTCTCCCAGTCTTCCTGCGCAGAGTCAGTTCCTGGGTGGGGTACAAGATCAGATGGGCTGGTTTCTCCATCTGGGTAGTGCCGGTTGATCCATCAAGTGTAGAGTCTGCAAAACATCTTAAGCATTGATCTTAGGAGCAGTTTAGGGAGGGTCAGAATCTTTTAGCCACCAGTTACGTGACTCCAAAGCTATAATTTCTAATCTTGTGGCTAATGTTAGTAGTCTAGTCCCCAGGCAAGAAGGAGGTTTGTTTTGGGAAAGGTCTGTTATCATCTTTGTTTTAAACTCTAAACTCTGAACCAAAGTTGGTTCAGCCTACACCCAGGAATGAACAGGACAGCTTGGAGATTAGAGGCAAGATGGAATCATTTAAGTTGGACTTCTTTCTCTGTCTCTGTCATAATCTTGCAAAGGCGGTTTCACCTTGACATGCTCCCTCCTGGCAAACAAACGGGCAGAGCTGCTTATTCCTTTTATATGCTCAACCCAGAAAGCAGGCACATGAGCCTCACCGGCTGGACTTGGAGCAAAGTCCAGACACTTACCTGATATAATTCATGTGCAGAAGGTTCCAGACATTGGTATTGTTTTTAAATTTTAAAGCAATCAGGTGATTCAATTGAATAGCTGGAGTGAGAATAACCTCGGTATGAAGGCATTCTAAAATATTGGCATTAAAATATTTAACTGTTAAAAAACTGCATGACTTTTTTTTTTTCTGAAAGATTTCTGCATACTGTCTAATTTAATTCTCACATTAATTATCAGAGATTTTGCAGTGGCAGAAACAGGCTCGGAGAGGTTAAGAATATGCTAGTAAGTAGAAGGGGTGGGGGGTTACACCTAATCAGTGTGACTTGAAAGCTCAGAATTTTAATTACTATTGTAGATGTTAGCTTGATTTTCTTAGCTTTTTACTGGGCTCAGAACTCCTTGAAGGGGAAGACTACGTCTTTTTATATCTCTATTTCCAATGCTCAGCATTATGCCCCATGTTAGTTGGAAACAAATGAATAGGATGTGGAGATATAGGAACGCTTTTACACTGTTGGTGGGAGTGTAAATTAGTTCAACCATTGTGGAAGACAGTGTGACGATTCCTCAAGGATCTAGAACCAGACATACCATTTGACCCAGCCATCCCATTACTGGGTATATACCCAAAGGATTATAAATCATGCTGCTATAAAGACACATGCACACGTATGTTTATTGTGGCACTATTCACAATAGTAAAGACTTGGAATCAACCCAAATGTCCATCAGTGACAGACTGGATTAAGAAAATGTGGCACGTATACACCATGGAATACTATGCAGTCATAAAAAAAGGATGAGTTTGTGTCCTTTGTAGGGACATGGATGCAGCTGGAAACCATCATTCTCAGCAAACTATCTCAAGAACAGAAAACCAAACACCGCATGTTCTCACTCATAGGTGGGAATTGAACAATGAGATCACTTGGACACCGGAAGGGGAACATCACACACTGGGGCCTATTGTGGGGAGGGGACAGGGGGGAGGGATAGCATTAGGAGATATACCTAATGTAAATGACGAGTTAATGGGTGCAGCACACCAACATGGCACATGCATACATATGTAACAAACCTGCACATTGTGCACATGTATCCTAGAACTTAAAGTATAATAATAAAAAAAAATTTAAAAAAAAGAAAGTCAAATCCAGCTGTACTAAGTGCCTACCAAAAAAGAAAAGTATACAATATATTGTTATTAAATATAGTCACCATGCTGTATAAGAGATCACTCTTATTTTCCATGTCTAATTGAAACTTTGTACCCTTTCACCAACATCTCCTCATTGCCCCACCCCCACCTTGGCTCCTGGCAACCACACTATGCTTCTATGAGTTTAACATTTTTAGATCCCACAAATAAATGACATCATGCAGAAAAAAAATTAATTTATTAAATTATAGAAAAATATTTCTAACTTTGGAAATAAAATTATTAGCATCAATAACTGAGTACATAAAGGTTTATTTCTTTATTAATATAAAGTAATTTGTTAGTTTTGCACAAGCATGCCACAGAAAGCAAGTATATTCAGAAGTGACAGATACATTTTAAAATAATAAATATACTCCCATCTTTTCCTTTCTCTTTATCACTGTACATAGATGTAATATTCCCTTTACCATAAGCCCACTTTTCCAATTATGGACTTGTATTTCATAGGCATTTCACCTATATTCTTGGAGAATAATTTTTGAAGGAGGTAGCGTAATGTGGAGGTTAAAAGTATAGTTTTGACATAATATATTAGCTGGGCTACTATGGGTAATGTAATCTCATAAAATTACTATGGGTAATTCCTAATCTGTGAAATGAGATACTAGTATTACTGTCTAAGGTTGTTGTGAAGATTAAATGAGATAATAAAGATCTTACTAGAATGACCATAAATAGTCTGTACTTGATGAATGTTCACAATATCAGTATTAAAATTTTTATTATCATTAAAAGGTTTAAAATGTGAGCTGCATTCAAAGGCACTTTATTTCCCTAAATAGCAGCAGGAATGTTTTTTTGACAAGTAGATGTGGGCAGCTACCTATCACTCTTCTTGCCTCCCTTTTCACCCATCCTTTGCCAGTCACATGTTGGCCTCCCTTCAAATCCCAGCTCTATCCACATCATATGGGTAGGTCATAGCAAGCAGCTGCCAGTTTTCACCACTCTCCACATGTATTTGAAGTAAAGGAAATGTATATTTTTGTTGTACCCGAATTTTAGACAGTGTCTTGGGCACCGTAAGGAGATGTATATTTTTGTTGTACCTGAATTTCAGACAGTGTCTTGGGCACCGTCTGTGGGGTGCTGGGCCAGTGCAGGCAGAGGGCCCAGGAACCAAACTGAGGGGCTGAGGGATGAGGTGGAACATGAGATCCCCCTGGCCATTCTAGAGAGGGACCCTCAGGTGGGTATGAGAGATTCAGTCTACAGAATCACTTAGATATATCTGACATCTCTTTCTAGATGATTCAGTTGAAATGGGCACCATTGTTTTACAAGAAGAGTCAGGGATAGCCTAATATCATACACACATTCTCATAGGAGTTTCTCTTATTTCTTCTTTCCTTCTGCCTTGGGCAGAGTATTCTTCGTATTAAATATTTAGCCTTGGAATGAAACCATGGTGCAGTCAGGGAGGGGAGGAGAGTGGTGATGGGGAGATGGAGAAATGGAAGCCCTGGAAAACAGAATGAGTGACAGGCTGTGACACAGGTAGGGGTTTGCCTGGGATCCCTTGGCTATAGCTTCTCTTGCCTTTATGATGGCCAGGACCCAACAAATTCGTATTCAGCCATTTCCATGTGATCACCCAGGTCTCTCTGGGATATGATGTCTCAGCCTTCCTAGAGGCAGAGCTGAATCGTGCCTTTATAGGTGCTACACACTCAAGAGAATGATTCTCTCTCTGTGTGTAAGTCAAAATGGTAAAAATACTCAACACAGGTAAAGTCCAGCAAGGTTTTGAGTTTAATATTCCCTACGATGCTTCTTTAGGGACTATAAAATATGAAATGCTTTCATTTTTTTTTCTCTCTGTCTTGATGTTTTCAGTATACTTTCCTTTCAGAGAACACGTGTCTTGTTTCAACGGGAAGCTAGCAGCTTCAGCACTGCTGGGAGTACCAGGTTGTACTAGGAAAATGTCGAATGGTGCCCATAGTTACTGCCTTCATTCCTCGGGAGACTTGGCCAAGGCCAAGAGGTTCTATATGCCTGGATATGAGGCCTAGGTACCTCTGAGAAGTTGGACACCATGGCTTGACCATGGCCTTTTCAAGTTGGCCAGGGAGCCTGCCACTGGAAGAAGATTGAGTTAAAAAACTAAGTTTCCCCCTAGATCTGGACCAACATTAAGCTATGGTATGGTTGACAGAATATCAATCTTTTTTTTTTTTTTTTTTTTTTGAGATGGAGTCTTACTCTGTCATCCAGGCTGGAGTGCAGAGGCATGAACTTGGCTCACTGCAACCTCCACCTCTCAGTTTCAAGCGATTCTCCCTGCCTCAGTCTCCTGAGTAGCTGGGATTACAGGCACCTGCCACCATGCCCGGCTAATTTTTATATTTTTAGTAGAGACGGGGTGTTGCCATGTTGGCCAGGATGATCTTGAACTCCTGACCTCAGGTGATTCACCTGCCTCGGCCTCCCAAAGTGCTGGGATTATAGGCGTGAGCCACCACACCTGGTCAAATATCAATATTCTTTAGTATGGGTGTATAGACTTAATAAGGGAAGATATGTGTTCTCATATTCTGACACCTCTAATGAATTCCATAGTACATACAGCAAAAAAGAAATAAAAAAAGCATTGTTAGAATGTGGGCTATAGATTTGACTTAGTGAAATGGTCCAAGTCTTGCTTGGCCACCAGACCGGCTCTGGGAAACCCATAGGTGATGGGTGGGAATGAAAGAAGGGCTCTGAGATCTTCTTCTCCCAAAATGAAATCTAATTTAAATAGATAGTTTCTGTCAGCTATTTTTGACAACTGGGTTAACTACTATTCTCATTTTCCCTTCTCAAATAGTAGTTTTCTTTGACTCTTGTTCTAAAAAAAAAATGCATATGAAATTTTAAATTAGCTGCTCAGCTAGCCAGTTTCTGGAAGAGAACTATCTGCAATTTGCACGTTGGCCTGATCCCTCCTTCTATCTGGGTCAGAAGTTTGAGGGTGAGGAGTCTGAGTCCTGGTGGAATATCTTTTAACAAGTTGCTGTTTTGTTGTGTTTTACGGTCCTCAGTATGACTTCTGGATATATTATATTTCTAGCACTGTCAGTGCTAAGTGGGTTCCCTGCTTCAGCCTGGGGATCAGAGTGGGGGCAAGGGGTGATGTGAGGTGTAGAGTGGGTGATTCAGGCACAGCTTAAGAACCAGGGCCATTGTATCTGCTGGTCTCTTCTTGCACATCACAAGTCTTCTTTGCAGACATAAACCACTTCAGAGAGGGCACTCTCCTGCCTCTCAAACCGAAGCTTGGATTGAATATTGATGCATCAGAAAGAAGTATCTGGTTGGCTGTGTTTACTCTATCCCATGGTGAGGTCTCTCTCCCGCAAAGCTAGGCACGAAACAACTTCTCTGCTTTGGGGTTTCAGAAGGAATCACTCATCTCCCAGCGCCTGGGTATGAATATAAGTCTATATTTAGAGTAGATATCTGGGAATTTAGGTGACAGGAATTAGGCATGGATATTACCTCCTAGTGATCTTTCAGAAAGACAAATCTAATCATCTGACTTCTGTGCTTAAAGATCACTGATGGTTCCCCACTGTACAGTGAATAAAATGCATACTCCTTAAATGACAGCCAAAGTTTTTTAAAAATAAGCTTTCAGCCAAACTTAAAGCTTCTTCCATTGGTCAGTTTTCAAACCCTATGTCCCAGTCAACCAAACCATAGGCCATTTCCAGCAGACAACAGTTTATTTTTATCAAAATCCCTTTGTCCTCTTCTGTGGAAATGAACAAGCTAGTTCTAAAATTTATATAGAAATGTAAAGGGTCAAGAATAGCAGTCAGTCTTGAGAATGAAGCTCTTGGAGGACTTACGCCGCTAGATAATCAAGACTCATTGTAAATGCACAGTATCTAAAACAGAGTGGACAGATCAATGGAATAAATTCAACAGTTAGAAACAGACCAACACACATAGGGGTGCCTGAATTCTGGCATAGGTACATGACAATGAACTTGAGAAAAGTAGTCTTTTCAAGAAAAGGTATTGGGTCAATTGAATGTCCATATGGAAACTACAGAGGACATTGTGCCTAATTTAGCAACAATTTTCATATGGATTGTAGATTGTGAAAGGTAACAGCTTCTAGAAGCAAACATAGGAGAATATCTTCTTTACTTTGTAGTAGGTGAAAATGTCCTTAAATAGGGCATAAAAACCACTATCATTGAAAATTAGACTATATTAAAATCCAGAACTTTCATTCATCCAAATCCAACTTCAAAAGAGTAAAAATTGAAGCCATGGAGTGTGAAAGACTGCAATATATGCAGTCATGTACTACATAACAAAGTTTCAACGAATGATAGACCACTTATAACGGTGGTGCCATAAGATTCTAGCACTATTTTTTTTCGTTTCCAATCCACATTTTATTATTGTCTTTAATTTATTGAATACAAGCAAGAAAATTATTTCCTTAATAAGTGAGAATTATTCTGCAAGTATTAAATTTTACTTTTGGAAAAGTATTATAATTATTCTATCATTAGTTTTATCGTTACTTTTAAAATTTTATTTTATTTTATTTCAATAGTTTTTGGGGAACAGGTGCTTTTTGGTTACGTGAATAAGTTATTTAGTGGTGATTTCTGAGATTTTTGATGCACTTGTCACCGGAGCAGTGTCACTGTACCCAATATAGCCCTTTATCCTCACTCCTTCCAAGTTTTCCCCGAGTCCCCAAAGTCCATTATGTCATTCTCATGCCTTTGCATGCTCATAGCTTAGCTCCCACTTATAAGTGAGAACATAGGATGTTTTGTTTTCCATTCCTGAGTTAATTCACTTAGAATAATGGCCTCCAGATCCACTCAGGTTGCTGCAAATGCCATTATTTCATTCCATTTTATGGCTGAGTAGTATTCCATGGTATATATATGCTACATTTTCTTTATCCACTTGTTGGTTGATGAGCATTTAGGTTGGTTCCATATTTTTGCAATTGTGAATTGTGCTGCTATAAACATATGCATGCAGGTGTCTTTTTCATATAATGACTTCTTTTCCTTTGGGTAGATACCCAGTGGTGGGATTGCTGGATTGAATGCTATTTCCACTTTTAATTCTTTAAGGAATCTCCATACTGTTTTTGAAAGTGGTGGTACTAGTTTACATTCCCACCAGCGTGTAAAAGACTTCCCTTTTCATCACATTCACACCAACATCTATTATTCTTTGATTTTTAAATTATCGCCATTCTTGTAGGAGTAAGGTGGTATCTCATTGTGGTTTAATTTGCATTTCCCTGACAATTAGTGATGTTGAGCATTTTTTCATGTTTGTTGACTGTTTGTATAGCATCTTTTAAGTAAACAGACAACCCACAGAATGGGAGAAAATATTTGCAAACCATGCATCTGACAAAGGATTAATATCCAGAATCTACAAAGAACTCAAACAAATCAGCAAGAAAAAACAAATCATCTCATCAAAAAGTGGGCAAAGGACATGAATAGACAATTCTAGTACCACATTTTTGCTGTACATTTTCTCTGTTTAGATATATAAATACCATTGTGTTGCAGCTGCCTACAGTATTCAATATGGAAATATGCCTTACAGTTTTGTAGCCTGGGAGTAATAGGCTGTACCATATAGCCCAGGTATGAAGTGGGCTATACTATCTAGGTTTGTATAAGTACAGTCTGTGATGTTCACACAATAATGAAATCACTTAACATATTTCTCAGAACATGCCCCTTGTTACGTGATGCATGACTGTGTATCCAATGAAAGATTTATATCCAGAAAATAGAAAGAACTACAAGTCAATAGAACATAATGTACAACTCAATAAAAAGCAAGTAAAAAGTTTATATAAACACTTTATAAAAGAGAAAACTCGAATGCTATTAAGTATATGATAAGGTGTTCAGCACGATTACTATCAGAAAATGCAAGTTATACTCATAGTAAGATGTCACTACATACCATTAAGATAGCTAAAATTGTTATAAACTGAAAATATAAAATATATACATATATATATTTTTTGAGACAGGGTTTCACTCTGTTGCCCAGGTTGGAGTACGGTGGCATCGATCATACCTCACGGCAGACTCAAACTCCTGGGCTCAAGTGATTCTTTTGCCTCAGTCTCCTGAGTAACTGGGACTATAGGTGTGCACCACCATGCCAGGCTAATTTTTTGTTTTTTATCTGTAGAGGTGACAGTGGGGATCAGAGTCTTACAATATTTCCTAGCCTGGTCTCAAACTCCTGGCCTCCAGCGACTATCCCACCTCAGTCCCCCGCAAAGTTTTGGGATTACAGGCATGAGCCATCGTGCCCAGCCTAATATCATATATTGATCAGGAAGAGTAGCACCGGAACTTTCTCACACACTATTGGAAGGAGGGTAAACTGGTAAAGTCACTTCAGAAAACCATTTGGTATTATTTGCCAAACAATTCAATTTCTAGATAAATACTTAAGACAAATGCATGCATATGTGTACCAGAAGATGTTACACACTAGCATTATGATCGCCTAAGACTGGAGGTGACCCAAATGTCTATCTATTGATAGCAAAATGCGTGAATAAATTGTGACATGTTCACACAAAATATGAAGGCCCTTGAATGCCATGGGAAGGGACAGGACTTTAATCGTTAGATAGTAGGACGCCATTCAAAGCTTTTGAGCAGAAGGACAAGATAAAAACTGTGTGTCAGGAATTTACATCTGGTAATGCTATGTAGAGAGGAAATTTTTACATATTGGGACGTAGATTTTTCTTTTCAAAAAGCCCTCGTAAATAACTTTTTTCAATGGGCAATCTAAAGTTATGCAGTGTTTTTTTTTTTTTTCTTAGCATAAAGTGTTTTCATGTTGAGACGTTTCCACTTCAGAAAATTGTACCTAACAACGCAGAGTATGCTCTGAATTTCACCTTATCAAACTCTTGTTTCTTGCAAAGAATTTTCCTGCTCAAACATCAAGAGCAAATTACCATAAAAAGTAGACTATCAGTGGATTTAGCTACCTATACTTTCAACTATAGACTTTATGGTGGGTATTTTTCTTCTCTGTATGGTTTGATTAGAATTCTAGCCTAAGAAGTCACAGTTGTCAAGGTTTAGAGACATTTTGGTTACAAAAATAGAAATAATTTGGCTGGGCACGGTGGCTCATGCCTGTAATACCAGCACTTTGGGAGGCTGAGGCAGGCAGATCACCTGAGGTCGGGAGTTCGAGATCAGCCTGACCAACATGGAGAAACCCTGTCTCTACTAAAAATGCAAAAAAATTAGCCAGGCATGGTGGCGCATGCCTGTAATTCCAGCTACTCGGGAGGCTGAGGCATGAGAATCGCTTGAACCTGGGAGGCTGAGGTTGTGGTGAGCCAAGATCGTGCCATTGCACTCCAGCCTGGGCAACAAGAGCAAAACTCTGTCAAAAAAAAAAAAAAAAAAAAAAAAAAAAGAAATAATTCATGAAGAGAGAAAGCTCACTTCTTTATTTTGAAGTATTTATTTAGTATCAAAGTTGTCTCTGATTCTTAGGCTATTTACCTACATTGCAACATTTACTTGGGGAATATTCTTTTAAAACGGGTCAGTTATGTGAGAATGAGAAAGACAAGAGAAAATCTAGATTTGTATCATTTTTGGGTTTTATTTATCACATATAATTACACGTTACATATTACATGCAGGAAACTCACAATACAGCCTAATATGTTTATGTATGCTGGTACATCAAGAATAATACAATGCAAACATTTATATATTTTACATACAACTATCTTAAACAGTCAAATAGGAGTAATGTAAAAATAATTTAGTGAATTGTTCACTCTTTGATATACTAGTTGACATTTTGATCTGCACATGAGACTGTTATGATTTAGCAGGTAGTTCTTTTGAAAGCTACATCTGATCATCCTGTCCTACCTGGAAATGTGCATAAAATGTGAAATAATAGCTTTGTCTCTACTGTAAATTAAAATTTTTATTTTTCAATAGTAAACAGACATGATGATGGAACTAACACACTAATGAAGAGGAAAAGAAAAAAAAAAAACCAAAAACTTAAAAGAAAAACTCCCAGACCTTCAAAAGGAAAACAATGTTGTGTTTTTTTTTAAAAAACATTCCTTTTTGTGCATTATCACAACAAACAATATATGTATTTGTCTCTCTTTTCCTGGCAGGGTCATATAGGTGAAATACAGGTTCCCAGGCAAATATTTTTGAAAAGCAGATGTGGGGAAAGAGCTTCAAAACACACACAGAAAACACGTCGTGCTCACTGTCACAACTGTGGATTTCATACCATGTTTTGAAAGGTGATTGTGTTTTTATTTACTTGGATACACAATCCGTCAAACAGAGACTATTCTAGACTTTTTTATTTTAATACGACCAGTTGACATTTCTATGTCCTGTTTAGGTATCTGGACTACTGTAAATTAAAATGTCACCCTGGCAAAGAAGCTGAATCCATGTGCAGAGCAGCAGGGGTCTAGCTTTTATTTCACCCCCAACACTGTCAAGGAAACGAATTAATTCTGCCCTCTTTCAGACTCAGGAATACAAGCAGCTAGAAAGAGGACAATGGGTGGAAGAGTTGATTGCTTATGTTAGGTTTGACTTAAAGCTATAGAATAAAGAAGGAACAATTCAGTTGCCATTCCTATTCCTGGAGAGAAAAAATAATTTGTGGGCAGGAGTCTGTTTAAAATGTCTGAATTGAATCAACCATAAGAGGATCTCATTTACTCAGATTCTTTACAATATTTTGATTTTTTTCCCCACGGAAACATTATAGGTATCTTTTAAAACCAACGGTTATTAGTTACCTGAATTTCAAATGCAATTTAAAACATGGAGGACATATTTTATTTTATAGTGGAAATTATATTTGGGTAGCAAAAAATGTGTCATTAATGTTATAAAAAAAATGACAAATGACAGAGCACCTAATGTTTAGACTTACTTTTTTTTATTTTTTAACTTTTCTATGTGTTATGTTTGACAGAGTAGTTTTTCAATTTTTTAAAAATAAATCTGCCCTTGCAGGGTTTCTTTTTTTCATATAACATAATAAAATGAAAACAATAAGATCACTCATTGTTTTACATTTTCAGAATTGGTTATTTAAGTATGTAAAAGTTCAGGAAATGTGTTGCCAGGGGAAGGATGACAGTGAAAACTGGCATTTTTTCTTTAATTCCCATTTAAAGTAATGGAAATGTATATGCCAATATAAATTCCTATTTATATTGGTATATATATTCCCTTTATATATTCTATTTATATTGGTAGATATATTTTCGTGGAATGGCAAATATACTTTCATATAATGGTACTAAAATGCCATTATATGGATATACAATTAGTATATAAAGGGAATATATATATTAGTATTTCTAACTTAATTCCTATTAAATTAATGGGGATTTATAGGCCAATATTCATATAGGTATGTCTAACACTGAAATTGTTATGGTAGGAGTATTGAATTATAAATGGTAGCATTGAATTTTATGGATTCAAGATTTATGAAAATTTAAACATTTCCGGCCGGGCGCAATGGCTCATGCCTGTAATCCCAACACTTTGGGAGGCAGAGGCAGGCGGATCACGAGGTCAGGCGATCGAGACCATCCTGGCTAACATGGTGAAACCCCGTTTCTACAAAAATACAAAAAATTAGCTGGGTGTGGTGGCAAGTGCCTGTAGTCCCAGCCACTCGGGAGGCTGAGGCAGGAGAATGGCATGAACCTGGGAGGCTGAGATTGCAGGGAGCAGTGATTGAGCACTGCACTCCAGCCTGGGCGACAGAGCGAGACTCCGTCTCAAAAAAAAAAAAAAAAAAAAAAGAAAAGAAAATTTAAACATTTCCATGAAACCGATGGTTGGGTAGAGATAAAATAATTTAAATTTCAAATTAAGATTTAGACAGAGTAAGTATAATTGAAAACAAATTGTAATTTTCAAGTTTACTTCCAGAGTACAAATGTAAATAACAAGAGTGCAAGTGAATTATTGATGTTGGACTTTCAAATAAGAAGGTAAGCTTTTGGTAAATTGTATTTTAGTATTGATTGCATTTTATTTTGATTACAGCTATCATATAATTCCCACGGGTCCATTTCACTGTGTTGTGTGTGTGTGCGAGCGCATGCGTGTGTGTATGTGTGTGTGCATGTGTGTGTGTGCTGGGGGGGTGTTGGTGGCAAAGTACACTTAAAATGCAAAGTGCCTGACTGATAAGAGAAACTTCAACCAAACCAGCCATTTAAAAAAATCACAGGTGTCTTCAAAAGCTTGAGAGGCTGCAGAGCAATCCCCAGCAGTCTGGGAGCTCATCAGACCTTGAACTAAAGAAATATGTTTCAAGAATAGATATAGAACTATTTTTCAAATGAATGTAGACGTTCTTATGAGAACTAAAATACACATCTGAAATTATTATTGACATTTTAGTTTTTCCATTATGATTTTTTGTAACAGTGCTCACTAAAACTCAATTATGTGGAAGTCTCCAATCATATATGAGGCTGACATGAGGTTCCTATACTTCAAAATATTAACAAAACACAGATATAAGTTAAAACTCCTATTCTCTTTTGACACAATAGAGCCAAACTGACTTATGTTTACAGATCCGATTTAACATTAATTTCCTATTTTTTTACAAAGATCTCTGTCCACTATGCAAAAACAGAGCTAGAAGGAACAATTCTAGTTTTTAAATTTATGTCAGAAACAGCATAGCTATTATCTGGCAGTTCCCATTTATCAGAGCCTCAGCTCTGCATGAGGTATAAGGTAGCCTTTTTCCTCAATGATGTCTTTGTTTGCTCAGTCTCCAGCTGTCTCTGTGGTAAACCAGCTAGTTCGAGAACAACCTGCATGATTGCTTCAACTGTCTTCAGGATCAATACGAAAACAGTCACCAAACTGATCTCTCAATTTCCTACTGTGAGTTTCAACCTTACTATGAGAAAAACAAGACTTAAAAGAGGTGCGCGTATTTTAATATGCATGTGCACATTCATGGGACAACCTACATCCTGGCACAAGGAGCCTCAATGGACTGTCCCAGTTCTTAGCCTTCACTGGAATTTTGCTGTGGTGAACATTGCTTCAAATAAATGGTCCTTCAGCCATTATTAGGAATTGTATTAAATAATTTGGTGTATAGATTTGGTTATGATAAGATTTAGTTAGAAAGAAGGAGTTCATTATAAAAGTGAAAAAGGAATCCCGTAGTCAGAATTAACTCCATCCTCATTTTATTCTTCTAATACATGGGTAAAGTTTATTAAGAAAACACACAAATCGCTGGGCAGCTCTTCAGGTAAACACCAGTTTTTCTTATTATTATTTTCCCCCAGTCCATGCGGAAGTTAAATGATTGATTTACAGGTAGCAAGGGGATCCTGAGAACACTTGCCAGATGACTATTTGTAATACTGAATTTATAAATCCTGGAAATGCTCTGTTATTTGAACCTAATTTATACAGCTGCAGTAGCTTGCATGGAAAATACTCTGCTGGGAAGTAGGCCTATTGGTTTTCTCTGGTCCCTTGAGAAATAAGGGCCATGAATTTCCATAAAGCAAATGAGTTTTGAGTTAATACAGCAGTGATCAGTTACAGCTCCCCACTGAGACAGAGCACTGGGTGAGCCTGGGGGCAGACAGGAACAAATTGTATTACAGCCAAAGAGAATTATAGGAAGCCCTTGTTATTTTCCTGTTTTCTGAATGGACCCCTGCAGAGGCAGGAACAGGCATTAGGAATCAGGTTTGCCACCTGCAGAGATGCAGGAGAACAAGAATCAACCCATGGATTTCTTGTGCTAGTCAGGATATTGGAGATTGAATTCTGACTGGTTCTAAGTCAAAATGATGGAGAGAAGAGAGTTGTTATTTAGTGAAAGCGAGGGGTGGGGAGGTTTGTAGCTGGCCCACCGCAATGTCAAAACATGAGCACAGATACATGTTAACTGGTGGTGTGGACCTCCTAATCTAGTCTGGTAGTTCTCATCCTGAGTGCATATCTGTGTGATGACAAACATTTCAGGGACAAGTAAAAAGTTTTAAACACAACAACAAACAAATAAGCAATGGCAACAAAAAACGCAAACAAAAAAAAACAAACAAAACCTCCCCCCAAACCCCTAAACCCTTACAGGGTAGGCAAGTAGTGGATAGGTGCTTCTGAAAACACCTAACTGGCCATTTTATTCAAATTCACTTTATAAATGAAACCTCTTCTTTTGGACGTCTCTGGCGGAATCCTTAGATGATCATGGCCACTGATTTCAAAGCATGACATCTCAGAACACAGCAAAGAGAAGCCACATGTATCACTATGGTAGGAAAAGTGTAGAATTTAATACTGCATCTCAAGGTTGCATTGTGCGATGGAAACTTTGGGCACATAGCATGGCATGTGGCACTCTTTTTTTTTTTTTTTTTTTTGAGACAGCGTCGTTCTGTTGGCCAGCCTGGAGTGCAATGCCGCAATCTCGGCTCACTGCAACTTCCTCCTCCCCAGTTCAAGCAATTCTCCTGCCTCAGCCTCCTGACTAGCTGGGATTACAGGCGTGCACCACCACGCTTGGCTAATTCTGTATTTTTAGTAGAGATGGGGTTTTACCATATTGGCCAGGATGGTCTTGATCTCCTGACCTTTGTAACACAAGTTCTGCCCTCCTCAGCCTTCCAGAAGTGCTGGAATTACAGGCGTGATCCACCACACCCAGTCGGCACTTTTTTATTTGGGGAAAGTAAGAAGTCTAATATGTCACCAGCAGGACCCACATGTTTACCTCTGCTGGGAGAACCTTTGAGACTTTACTGAAGGCTGTACACCTGTCATTGAGCCTTCCTATCACAGAGCAGTGAACAACCTTGGTAGCCAAATCTACCCTGAAGATGAAAAGAGTCACCAGCTGATTCTAGGCTTGGTTGTTTCGGTGTTACAGCAGTGTAGGGTGGTGACATTGCCACCACAACCAGATACAGACTATGAAAAGCACTTCTGCAACCCAGAAACCCAGCTCCTAAGGGAACCAGGGAAGGAGAGCCTATAAGCCATTTGAATTTTGCAAATATTGGGTAGTGTTGGGACACTTCTGCCCTTCTTGAAATAGGGGAAAATAAGAGTTATTCTCCTTCCCAGAACTTCTTTGTCTTTGTCCTCTTGGACAGTGAAATCACAACCATTATGTCACGCAAATGTAATCTCCTCTCCCTTCTCTCTGGTCTTGTTAATTAAAGCAGTTTTGCTGTGCTTACATTAATGAAACTCACTCATGTTGTTCAATGAATATGGCTATGTTCAGTTTTACCCAGACTCTTAGGAAATCAGTTGTCTCCTTTATTTCCTCTTTTTTCTCTTCTCCTACATCTTCTGTGGTTTATATCACTTCTCTCATTTCCATTTGGTATTTTGTAACCTTGTGTATTTATTGAAACAGTTCTAGCCTCATTGGACAATGCAAACTTAAATAAAATATTTATGCATTTGAAGCAAAAGAGCGTAAGTTTAAGAGACTTGAAAGCAAGTGGGATGTGATAGCCTGCTTTCAACTTTTAGGTCCTTTCAAAAATCAGATTGCAAAGGAAGTTGTAGGTAATATTGGAAACCACCTTTCTCTGGAAAGTTTTTGTTGCTAAACTTTCCTATTACGGTGTTTGTGACAATAGGAAGATGAATTTTCCCCACTGTCTCAAAGGGCCTCTGTGCTCTCTCTTTATAACCTAAAACAAATGCTTATTTTTTCTTATGAGTATGCTTATGCTAAGAATGTAATACTTTTAGTTGGAACTTAAGCAACAAAACTCCGAATCTAAACCTGTGTAATGAAAGAGGTTTATTGCTTAAGAGGTTTAGGTTTTATGTACACAATTGTGGGGCAGGTAGAAAACTATATTTGATTCATGAAATAGCTTTGGATGACAATAAATCATTGAGATGTATGATAGAGGCAAATTCAGGTGCCATTGAAATTGTCAGTAGCCCCCTACATGGGATATAATTAATATTACTGTTCTTTCAAAATCAAAAATGAAGATACATCATCTGAAAAATATGAATATATCCACTCTTACCCTGAAACATTTTGGGCTGCTCTGGTTAATATTGGGCAATTTTTACACTAACAAAAAACTGGTATAGTTTTGTGTTGCTCCCACAGGACAGAAGTTTTCCTGAAACACGGAGCTGTAAGACTGTCTAGTGTAGCTGCTTGTGCTTGGCTGTGGCCTTTGGTCGGTCCTGTACCTGGTCTGAGAGATTCTACAGAAATTGCAACTTTGAATAGACTGCTACTTGCTCTACAAAACGTCTGAGTGTTTTTAGAGATAATTTCTTTGGATAAAAGGTAGTGAGGTGAACTACTTTCTCTAAGTAGCAGCAAGGTGTGTTGGCAAATCATTCCAATGGTAGAATGGTTAACAGGAGTAAGCTTTCATCTTTTTTCCTTGCCCTCTATTATTTCAACTTGATTCTTACCTTGCTCTTCCCAAATAAACAATAAACTTTCTGTGTTGTCTGAGACCCAGTAGTATGTTCTAGGAGCATATTAATGTATTGCAATAAAGTTTTACTTTAGTTTCAAGCATATAAAGTACTTTTGGATGCAAATGGATTAAATACTTACTGTTTTTTGAGTCTGAGACAAAAAGGAAGGTCTCATCCCTTGTGTCACAGGAGATCAGAGGATTGTTTTCCATAGGTATGCGATTCCTAGGAATTAATGTCTAGAGCTCTAACATCCCACTCCATACCTGTGGAAAACCACTTCTTTTGTAATTTTTTAAAGTTTAGGTGTGATTTCAAGTGCAGGTTTCAATGAAGTTCTCAGTACAAGGTAACAGGAAATGCAAAGTGAGTTGAAAAAGTATATTATTATATTTGCATAAAATGCATGATGGGAAAAACTCATAGAAAATTGATCTTTCTCTGAATATCTGCCTAGGATCTAGAATAATCTTTTCATATATTTGAGTCAGAAGATGCTTTCAAAAATTGATAAATTTAATTTTAATGATTTCTGAGCTCTTAAAATTCCTTTACAAATGTATACACTGCATTTATTCAATATTGTGTGGAAAGTACCCTGTTACAAAAGTACCTTTAGTCCACTGTCAATCTACTTTTCGTCCCTTAAAATCTCAGTGTCAACGGTCCTTATATTTGTAATTCAAGTGTCAGAGGTGTTTGAACCAGAGCGACTCCATCTTGAATAGGGGCTGGGTAAAATAAGGCTGAGACCTACTGGGCTGCATTCACAGGAGGTTAGGCATCCTAAGTCACAGGAAGACATAGGAGGTTGGCACAAGGTACAGGTCACAAAGACCTTACTGATAAAAGGATGTGGTAAAGAAGCCGGCCAAACCCCACCAAAACCAAGATGGCAATGAAAGTTGCCTCTGATTGTCCTCACTGCTCATTATACGCTAATTATATTGCATTAGCATGCTAAAGAAACATTCCCACCAGTACCATGACAGTTTACAAATGCCATGGCAATGTCAGGAAGTTGCCCTATATGGTCTTAAAAGAGGAAGAATCTTCAGTTCTGGGAATTGCCCACTCCTTTCCCAGAAAACTCATGAACAATCCACCCCTTGTTTAGCGTATAATCAAGAAATAACCGCAAAAATAGCCAACCAGTAGCCCTTGGCACTACACTGCCTACAGAGTAGCCATTCTTTATTCCTTTACTTTCCTAATAAACTTGCTTTTGAGGGAGAAAAAAGGACAAATCAGTTAGGTAGACAGCTAAGACTAGTCCTTGGAGAAGCAGCCTGCCTGAAAAATCATAGCTACAGGCAAAAATGGAGCAGCCTGGGGAAAACTCAGACTGTAACTGCTGCACTCTTAGAAAGTAAGGCCCAGCACAGAAGCCTTTTGTTCACTGTGTGATTAGTGGGCTCCCAGGAAAAAGTTTCCTGCTTTTTTCTGCTCTGTGGGAACTTCCACAGGGAGGAAAAGGGGCTTACTTAAAACAAACCCACAGTTATACAACAAGAGAAGCTATGCTTTGTGCTTGCCTAGAGACATCCCGTAGCTGCACAGATAGAGGCAGTTATACAGACAGCTTTTCGGATAAGAGAAGTTACTCAAATAGCTACAGAGATGAGAGGAGTTTCTTACGAAAGCTTTTGGATTCAGCTGTAAAAACAGCAACCCACTTGGGCTCCCATCTCTGCTAGAGAGAGCTTTTCTCTTCTGCTTATTAAACTTTTGCTCCAACCTCACCCTTTGTGTCCATGCTCCTTAATTTTCTTGGTTTTGAGACAGTGAGCTCAGATAACACCTTTGACAACAAGACCATTGATCCTGACCTGTTTCACTTTCACTTTACTCTATGGACTCCCCTGAATTCTTTCTTGCATGAGGTCCAAGAATCTTCTTTTGGGGTTTCTATCAGATCCCTTTCCAGTAACAGAAGTGCTTAGGACACAATAATATTGTTTGCATTAAATTGAACTTGACTCATCTGTCTACTGTTTTAAGAATGGTACTCAATATGGGTGGTATTGCATAACAAAAGGTTGAACATTTGCCACACAATGCAGCTCACAAAGCTATCTACATTTGGTTTTGCTTCTGGAGCAGTTTGTAATGTACACAATTCCTTGTACTTTTTATATTTTGATGATAGTGAAGAACATTGACTATGAGTTGAAATTATTTGTAATTAAATGGATTAAATGGCTCTTAAATGGATGTCCAAGAGTTGGACTCTTTAATTGACTTTTGCCTTAGACTCTACTTGCAGTGGTCTTAAATGCAGTCTGCATGCCCTGTTCTATGACTGTGGATCCTGAACCATACCAAACTGGGGGAAACACAGTGGTTAGAGTTGTAGTGGCCCAGGCATTTATGAACTTTTATGTTCTTACTCTTCTCCTGAGCCCAAGCAATAGGCCAGGGAGTAAAGAATTATGTTGAGAATCCAGGCAAGAATCTTGATATTTCTACAATGACAGTAGGGATTCCTTGAGAAACCAGTTTTCTGTTGGTGGATATTTCTATGAAGAGGATAATATTTCTTCCAGCAGCAGTTTTTTTTTGGTTCTGATTGACCTCAAGAATTGTACAACCACAACTTAGGTGTGTGTGGCCAGTTGAGGAGCTGAGAAACTTAAGCTACCATGTCCTATTCTTAGGTTGCTTTGGCTAGAACCCTCTAGAATTTGTAAAAACACAACGGATAGTATCAGCTTCTGCAGTATTCATGGCATAAGCTGGAGAAAAATTTCTAGTGCCATCTTATCTTGGTAATTGCCAGTAGATGGAGAATATGTCCATATAAAACTGATTATCTTTATTATATGAGAGATGCAGTATGCATCTTATCATTTCCACATATTTAGATAAAACATTTAATTGAAGCATTATCAAAAATATCTTGTTTTTAGCTTTTAAACATATAAATAGACTTAAGTAAAGACTTTGAATGGTTTGGGGACTTTCTGTTAAATGTGGTCAGAATCTTTGCAGAGGTATTTTCTTTGTATCTTAGCTACATTTCATATCTATGTTTCTGAATTTCAACTTTTGCCTGGATCCTGAGATGTAAAGGGCATGCTGTGATAATGTGGGAAACAGAATTTGCTAGCATCTTTTGGGTAATATTAAATGAGCTAAGTGAGACTTTTTCAGTAATAAAATTTGCAAGTGAATGGATATCAGTTTTATCAACATAGTCATATTATTGAAGGAAATGAATGCTCTCTTACCTACTCATAGCTGTGTCTTAGAAGAGTTTATTTTAAAACTGCAACTGTCTATTTCAATGTTGAGAAGTGTCTCAAATGGCCAGATTAGGAGTTCTCCTTCTGACAGCCCCATTGGGATGCCATTCTATCACAGAAGGCTCCCCTTAAGGGACTTCCTGCCTTCTCAAGGAGATTTCTCTCAGGGTTTAGCGCCAAAGAGGAGCAGAGATTGTTCCCAGTGAATTCCCCAAGTTTCCCTTGTTGTTGTTTTGGTGCTGATAGTTTTCATTTATAATTTTCACTGCACATAGGAAGCATTGGCTGCCTGGTAGGCCAAACTTTTTGTATGTATTATGTCACTTAATCTTAACCGCAATTCAGTAAGGTTGCTATTATCATCCACGGTTTTAAGAGAAGACTGAAGCTAGGAGAGCTTAAATATGTTGCTCAAAACCATAAAGTCGAAAAATTTCAAACTGTATTCAGACGTTGGTTTGCATGACCTTGAAGCTCAAATTTTAGCTTCTTCGCTATACTCTTTTATTCAACATCATCAAGCTGTTAAGGTGGGTCTACAATGTTACAGCTAGAGGCTTAAAACAGAAGTATGATCAAATCCCCTTCTGAGGACAGATAGTGCCTTCCTATGGGGACATTAATAGCAGGGTCCTAGGGATTCACAATTGCCCCAGCCAAGTCTCTTTCCTCTTCTTCCCTTTCTAATGATTGGCAAGGAAAGACGGATGAAGGAGCAAAATAACAGTGGAGACTGAAAGAGAAAATACCACTAACTGCTTGGGACAGAATAAGCTAGAAATTCCACAGCAAGTGATCAGGTGAAGAAGCAAAGCTTCCGCCCCATATCTATAGTCTGCATTTCTGGGATACCAACCCAGAAAGAAATCACATCCTTAGGTAAGGGTAAAATTAGAAGGAAGAAAAAAGCAGAATATTCCACTTTCTTTATCTTCAGATTTTATCAGAAACCTTAGCCCATCTAGTTGAGTTGGGGTTGTTATGTCTCTACTTGCCTTGGAATTGCAAGGTGGTTCTAGCAAATTTACATTAAAAAATGGTTTTGAATGAAAAATGTTGACAATGCACTTATTTATTATTTACTTTAGAATGTCTTATTTTAAAAATAACCGCCTTTATTGTGTATTCTGCATAGAGTCTCAAAGATGACATGGAAGAAACTTGTTCACACGCATGACATTTGTGGAAAAAGATAGATCAGGTCCTACTTGAAGGCAAAGTTGCTCTCAACAACTTGCCAGATAATTCGTACTAGGAGCTGGTATTAAGCAGAAACAATGTTTGTCGAAAAACAGCCTGATGAGCAAAAGCAATACTATGTCATCCCTTGAGAGAAACCATCATAGCCCATGAAAAGCATGAATTTTCCTCCTCTGTTATTTACATACAAATATTACGTTGTACTCTGTTTGAATTATCCATTTTACTTATGGAAGCTCTAGTAGTGTATATATGTAAATATATACAAACTAGTACACTTTTTTAACATTCTAAATCTTTTTAAGGTCCTAGTTTTAGCTACTTTTGTCAGAAAACAAAAAATTAAACATAATATCTATTATGGAACATAATATTTGAGAAATAGAGATTATTATAAGCAAACATGAAACTTCATCAGAAGGAAATATTAGAACACTTATTTTGGCTTTTGTTTTTTCCCATCTACTGGAGAGATGGGTTGAGTCCACATAACTATAGCCAATAGATCTGAGAGTAAATTCAGTTATTCTGATCCCGACAGCTGTTTTCTAGAAGCATCGCTTTTGGATATCTGGCACATATTTGTGCCTTGTCAGATCGATGAAGAAATACAAATTTTACAATGGAGTCTTCTGGCAGATTGTAGACTCAGGAATACTCAGAAGTCAGCAGCCTAGTTTTTCACTTGTATCTTCATAGATAACTACAAGGGTTATTTGACTAGTTTAATCAATGCTGACAAAAGTTCAAAATGGAGAGCTTCTCGGCATGGGCCATCTGACTTGGCTGTCTACCTAGATCAAGTAAAATGGGTGATTGCCAAATCTCTACTGTGTTTCACAACAAAGAAAATCAGTCAAAGAGGAGAATTGTCTTAGAGAAACTATTTAGAAGATTGACACTTTACAAAGGAAATCTTGACATTTAGCAGAGATCAAAAAGACCAAAATATTGGTGGTAACATTATATAAACACAATCTTCAGGAAAATATTTTTGGGCCATTGTTAATATTTCACATCCAAGTAGCTACACAGGATTGAAAAATAGATGACACACTTCCTTATATGGTCATTTGAGTCTGTCTTGAGATTATGTTTATTGGATCTATTATTTTAAAAAAGTTTAAACTGTTCTGGCAATCAACAAAAACATCTGCCATTTTATTACACTGATTCAAAAGGCATAAGGATTCTGAGCTGAGTTAAAAAAAGAAAATAATATGTGGGGAGCATGCGGTATGGAGAAATCAGTGAGAAATAAAGAGTACATTTTAATGCTTGACTTCCTGCATGGATGAAGTGATGAGCTCATTGACTATTACCTTTTGTGAACACTTAAATAGGAGCAAGAAAATTGCACATTTAAAACTGGGGAACAAACCACTGAAAGCCTAAGAATGAAAAATCCCCTATGATGACTCTTTGGAAGTATTTGCAGTGCATGAGAATCAACCTTTCTACAGCTGACACATGACTGTGGTTTAGATTACCTTTCATGCTGATCTCTTCCCTTGCAGTTATGGAGCTAGATGAAAGAGATGTTATTTTTTCAAACAATACAAAACCAAGAAATGGAGGTGAAAATGATGCCTTAGCCAGATGCTAATTTTAAGGTAAACGTTAAAGATCTAAAATAGAATAATGGATCCATTGCCTTGCAAAGCACTAGAAAGACTCGGACCTTCCGTTCAAGGTGCTTTGATCAGAGGTAGCATTTACTTTATGTGCTTCTATGGTGAACTTAACAAAAGATGGTTTTTCTTTGATGAGGTCGTAAATATTTGCTTGAGCACAAAATATTACAGACAGAAGGGTCACCTTTTATGATGACTTTAATTCACATACCACAGTGGGTTTTGGTTCCATTGGCTGTCTTGCACAAACCGGACTCCTCAGTGTGGTATACTCCTTTCCTTCCAAATGCTCCACTTACTTTGGCTGTCCCTCTAATGTGCAGAGCAGAGTGGCCAGAGAGGAAAGAGGTTGGACGACCTAAAAGCAGGCACTTTCTTAGAGAATTAGAGCCTCCTACACTTTCTTGAAGCAACCTGCTTCCACATACATGGTGGCTTCTAAGCTTGGTGAAGGTCGGAATGGCATGAGATCCTGTTAGGGCAATGGAGAAGTTTCTGCTTCCAGATTTTCTAGCTGAAAGAAGAGAAAGAGCAAAGACAGTGAACATTTCAGATGTGGTTGCAGCACACATTTATTGAGCATCTTCTGCCCATAGGAACTATACTGAAGACCTTCTCGTATACTTTCACCTGCAAGTTTCAGTTTCTCTTAAATGTCAAGACATTAATCAATCTCTTCAGACATTTTGAATAATCTTCTGGCTCATTATGAATATGCTCTTCATTTGTGTATACTACTGAAAACAACTGTATAGTCATTGTAGAGATATTATTGATACCTTCCTTGAAAAAATACCTTCTAATCGAAACTCTTTCTCCCTCTTTGTTACCCTCTTCCTCCCTCTTTAGCCTCAAATCATTTATGACTTGATCAACATTTTGAAAGAAAAGCAATGCTTTTTTCAGTACTTCTGATCTTCTTTATTTCCAGATAAAGATATTTTTATTTTTACCCAATTCTCAAAATTAATGATATTTTTTCCTGTAACTGATTTGAATTACACCCCACCTGATCGCCACTGTAAAGCTGGCATATGTGTTGAACAGTAACAAAATTTGCTCAGACACATGGAAATGTGACCTGGTATTTTCAGGTAAGGAAAGAGGACTGTGGAAATATAACAAGTTTTGTAATTAACAAATAATTTTTGCTATCATTCATTATAATATTGCTGAGGAGAAAAGCAGATGTTTGTATAATAAGTGTAAAAGGGTAAAAGATCATTTTTAAAAAATTTTATTTTGGTAAATTTGCTTTATCCATGTGCTTTACCATCTGCTTTATCTCTCTTTCTATCTCTCTCTCTCTCTCTCTTTCTCTTTCTCTCTCTCTCTGTTTCTCTCTCTCTCACACACACACACCCCATCTTTTTAAACCATTTGTTGCTTCACCCTTAAATATTTCAGTACATGTTTTCTAATAATAAAGAATAGGTCAGGCCATTCTCATTTTAGGGAGAGGCAGTCCATCATGGCCAGAAGTGTCCCTGCACACCCTGGCTGACCCTGAGAAATTGTAAGGTCTAACTGTCCTTTGACTCTGATCGTTTCTGTAGCTGGTCACACAGGCAATTAAGTAGGCACAGGTGACCACAGCACTGACCACAATGTGGCTGCTTGCTCCTAGGGGAGGTTGGTTTATTGCTCCCCCACGTGCTGAGACTTAAGCTCTGGGTTCCTCAACTGTGATATGACCCACTATGTGTGTACTGCCATCTGGTCCCATCGTATTGCCTTGTGGGATTTGGAAGTAGGGAAACTGGCACTATTACGCTAAAGCTTCTGCTGTTTGCTGTGCTGTGAGTAGTCAATTGTCTGAGTCTTTTGTCTAATTTTGGCACCTATAGAGTGGCAAAGCAACCTACTTGCTTGCTTAGTCATCTCCTTTGGAATCCTGTTACTTCTTGCCATCTTCTAAGGGGTTGAGATTCTTCCCAAAGTGGCACAAAGTGCAGGGTGCCAAGACAGACAACAACTTTTTGGAAGAATAAAAAGGCAAGAACTCATAAGCTGGGTTCAGGGACATTCGTGAACTCCCTGGGTCTGGTAGCAAATATTCTGGTCCAAATGGTGCAGAAGGTGGGCAGCGAGTGGTCCACCTCTGTCCTATCTGTTGATGAACAAGAGTTGAGCCAATAGATGGAGGCTGAAAAGTGAGGGATAAAATCCAACAAGCTGCCCTGGTTTCTGTTTGCTCTCCTATAGGGTAAAGGACCGAGAGAACATTCCGGGCCCCATTAGGGAGGAAAGCACAACTGTGTCAAGTTGAAAGTTACAATTGTATACACCTGAAGGGCAATGTATTCCCACAGAGAGTACCAAGATGCAGATCCATGGGGAGAGAGAAAGGAAAGAAGTCCAGGGGTGCTTTGATCAGCAGACAGAGGGGCTGTTCGACACTTGGCTGCTGCACTGGTGTAATTAAGGAGTAAGAAAGTTATGTCTTAGAGCATGCAGAACTGAGGCTGTCTCATGTGGGACCCTGTACTTTAAAACACTGTGCAAATTACGTCATTTAGACAGAATCATGTCCCACAATAAGGTTTGCTACCCTGGATTTCTGTTTTAGTGACTACATTATGGCCAATCCCAGAAGATTTTCCTTTCATTTCCTCCCCTCCCCTCCCCCTCCCTTCCCTTCCCTTCCCTTCCCTTCCCTTCCCTTCCCTTCCCTTCCCTTCCCTTCCCTTCCCTTCTCTTCCCTTCCTTTCCTTTTTTTTCCTTTTTTTGAGGCAGAGTCTCATTCTGTCACCCAGGCTAGAGTGCAGTGGCACGATCTTGCCTGATTGCAACCTCCACCTCCCAGATTCAAGCAATTCTTATGCTTCAGCCTCTCAAGTAGCTGGAATTATAAGCATGTGCCACCATGCCCAGCTAATTTTTGTATTTTTAGTAGAGACGGGGTTTCCCATGTTGACCAGGCTGGTCTTGAGCACTTGACCTCAAGTGATCCACACGCCTTGGCCTCCAAAAGTGGTGGGATTACAGGCATGAGGCACCATGCCCAAGTGAAGAAGGTTTTCTTAAGTGAATAAAATCTCATGAAATCCCACAGAGGAATCTATTTAAGGCCTGAGGGCTGAAGCTGCCCTAGACTTGTTCTGTCCTGGACAGAATGACAGCTTTGACAACAAACCCTCACCCAGAGCATGACCAATGCATTTTTAAGATGGCGTTTCTTCCTCCATGGTAGAGGACTCCACTACTTTTCTTGCCTCACTCTGTCACCCAGGCTGGAGTGCAGTGGTACAATCTCAGCTCACCTCAACCTCCACTCCCAGGCTCAAGCAATTTCCCACCTCAGTCTCCCACATAGCTGGGACCACAGACATGCAACACCACACCAGGCTAATTTTTGTATTTTTGGTAGAGACGGGGTTTCACCATGTTGCCCAGGCTGGTCTCGAACTCCTGAGCTCAAGCGGTCTACCCATCTCAGCCTCCCAAAGGGCTGGGATTACAAGCATGAGCCACTGTGCTGCCTTATGTTGCTTTTTGATATCCATGCTCAAATGACTAAGTACTAGGTCCTCCTGAGGGATTGCACTAAGTTCTCTTGAGGTCATTCTCTTGTAAGGACCACACATTTAACTACCCAGATTTGATACAAAAAAAAAAAAAAATTGGAAAGGAAGTAACTCTATCCACTGGGCAGGGCTGTTTAGAGCCCTGTTATCTACTACTTTTGTGGCTCCCAGGGCTGAATGTGTAATTGCTATTGATAATTTACATCCTTGTTCTGTAAATATTCATGATGTCCAGGGGAGATTGTTTTGTTTGGAAGAGCCCTTTGTAGAGAGGGAGAGAAGGATGCATGCACAACTGGACACAACTTGGCTTTGGTTCTCTTCTAAGTTTAAAAAAAAAAAATTCAGAATTCCAGAAGGAGAAAAGGAAACCATAGCCTTGATCAAAGGCTTAAATACAATGTGACTAATGAAAAATGTAGTATCCCAATGTAACAGCTTTGTATGGCCAGTGAAAAAAAGCTAATGGGAATCTGGCGGCTTGTGGTAGATCATTGCCAACTGAATTTTGTTGGTATTATAGTCCTGGCTGTTACAAACATTGTGACTGTAAATGAATCAATTCTCTGTGATTGCACCTGGTGTGCCATTTTGGACTTTGGCCATGTATTTTTCTCAATCCCTTTTGCACCCAAAGATTAAGACCCCTTCCCTGGCTGACCCTCCAAAACATGTTCACTGGGCTGTTGCAGTACTACTTGAATTTCCCTGTTGTTTATCGCCAGTAGGTGAGTCAAAACATGGGACAAGCCTCTCTCTCTTTCTCTCTCTCTCTCTTTTTTTTTTTTTTGCAGAGAAATTGGGCTTACTATGTTGATGATATTCTATTGAAAGGTCTCAATAAAATTAGCCAATGCTAAATCACATGAAGGCCCAGAAAGTCTCTCAATTCTGATAAGATACAGGACCAGCTACCCAAGTCAAAATCTCCAAAACAATGTGGACTAAGACTCAAAAGTTGATCCTAGACTATAAATAAAATATTCTTTGCTCTATGGCTCTCCTAAGAGAAAGGAAGCCTGGCACTTAATTGGACTATTTAGATCTTAGGGATAATACATGCCTTACCTATGCATGCCTCCTGTTGAGTCCTATGTACAAGTTGATTAGAAAGTCTGCCATATATGTCTGGGGACCTAAGCTGCAGGTGACACTTGGGTCAGTGTAGCAGGTTGTTGCAGCAGACCACCCAGGGGGCCCTTTTCAACTCCAGGCTTCTGGAAAGGGAAACAATCTCCACCTGGAGGTACCCCTTAGCATTCTGGACTCACTGCTTCCCTGGCACCACTCCCCACTTCATTGGGGAAAGGACACCTTAGACCCTGGAGGTGCTCAGAGGAGGGAAAAATGAATGCTCTTTTTGTCTCTGAATCTCAATCTCTCACTTGGCAAAATGAGAGGCTGGTCCATCAGAGACAAGCAGCAGCTCTGACTGCCAACCTGTACCACTGCTGGATTTATCAGATGAATTTATCATCCTCATCCATGTGCTGTGGGATCAGAAAATCTCCTGTTGGCCTGCTTGGTCCAGAATTATTCTACCGTGCCTGGTGTATCAAAGACAGCTCCCCCAGATGAATCACCCTTTTACCCGCGCAACCACTCAGACAGCTCATACTGATTCATGTGCTTCTCCTGACACCGAGTGCCCTTGAGTCATGCTATGTAGGGCTGTCCAGGTGACAACTACTTGGTGACCCTGCCCATAGAGCTTAACCAAACCAAGGTCATGGTGATCCAAATCAAGTTATATGTTCATATGTGGGAGAGAGTGGCCCAGAGGATATCCATCCACTGTCGCATGTGGGAGTTGCTATTTGGTTCATCTTTGAGTTCTTGCAATGATTGGCAATGGCACCACTCTTTGGATTTCATTCCCTTTGTTAGTTCCCTAGGTAAAGAAGGCTAGCCTGCCTGAGGGATATGTGGTTTTCTATTCCCATACAGAAGTGTGAGTACTGTTACCCAGCAAGAGCATCCACATTTTAGAGACAGGTCAGGACCCTATTCTTAAGTTTAGCTACCATAGCCAACGAGATGGAACAAACCATAGAACATCAACAGGTCGGTCTTCGCTCCCTGATTGTAAATGGGTCATCGATTGACCTTAGACTACAGGCTGGCTGCATGGGGGAGAATCTGTATGGTTGCCAACTGTTCCTGTTGTGTTTGGATTAATATCCACGGTATGGTGGAGCAATCCATGCATACTGTAAGAAAGGAAGCTAGGTGCTTTTCTGAAATTTGACCTATTTCTTCTCTGTGACTTGTTTAGTTGAGTCTGGGATCCTGGAGTGCATGGTTGAGGTCAATACTACAGACTGACCTCATCCCGTGGATGGGATTCTGTTGACAATAGCCGTAATCCAGTATTGACTGAAATAAGTGGAAACAGATTTGGTCCTAGTCCTTGTCAATATATCTAATTCAAGTTGCTGATGGGGTGCCATAATCATATAAAAATTTAAGTTCAGCCAAGAATGTGCTAGGCTGAATGTCAATTATTGGGAGAGGGCGTCCACTGAACAACCCTGCCCATTCTTACTGACTGAGCTGAACTGCAAGATCTAATTATCTTCTCACCCTGAGTTGTTTCTACAGCTAGTCATATAGTCAATTAACAACCTTCACTGCCTGACCACATGAGGACCACAGCATTTTGAGACTCTGCCTCCTGGGGAAGGAGGATTAATTTGTTCACTGCTTGCTACAAAAGACACTGAACCCGTATCTCTGAGCTCCTCAGCTGCTGTGCAACTCATCGTATGTGTAGCAGCAATTTGTGTTCATTGTGTCACATCACAAGACACAAAGGCAAAGGAACTGGCATTAGCATGCTGATACTTGTGCTGTTTACTGTGCTGTGAGTAATAAGTGGTTTTCTCTGGTCTACTGAGTCACACTGTCTATTTCTAGCACCCACAGAATTGTGACAAACCAACCTGCTTGCTTGCTAAGATATCTCCTTTGCAGTTATGGAACTCTCTACCATTTTCTAAAGCTGGGTTTCTTTTCTGATGGTAACCACAGTACAGTCAGTAGATTTGACATTTGACATTAGATACGATGCTTAGACACATATGTTAGATACATAGATATCCAACACATATGTTGGATACACAATTTTCTGCTATCGGTTTCCTATTTTTGTCAACAATTTTTTTAAACTATAGTTTTTTCAGGAAGTAAATTAGCAAATTTCCTTGGGCTATTTTTGGTCATATTTTAAAAAATTAAATGTTTGAAAAGCTTTTAAAGTTCAAACTGAAGTTGAACTTTTAATCTTTATCCACACAAAGATTGGTGTGTATTTCCTGCACTTTTGGAACTAAAGAAAATTGAAGAGATTATCTTTTCCACTTTGTCAATCTATGGAAGCAAACATAACCTTGAGAGGTGAAGTGGTGTGCCCAGGTGCATCGCAGGAGGAAAGCTCGTTTAATATTTTTATTTTGCGGCCACTCTCTTCCACCTCCATTTCTTCTTTCCTCTTTGTGATGCTATTCAAAGTTACAATTGTAGGCAATAACAGGCTTGGGTACTTTTGAAGCCGATCAGAGTTTAAGCCAGTAACAGGCTTCAAAATCTCATTTATTACAGAAACCATAAAAACAGAACCATACAGAAAAGCTTGGGAGCTGATGACTCATAGGCAAAGATCTCCATGTACCTAAATAATAATAATAGGAAACGCATCCCCTCTTCCAAGCTCCATTGCCTGAATCAGACATATGGAATTTATAGTACAAAGGCTCCAACTTCAGCAAAGAAGAATTCACGGAGAGGTGGAATAATCTGGTAGTCCAAAAGATCCAGACCCGATCTGCCAATGCTTTCTTGATCTGCCAATGCTGTGAATATGGACTTATTTTGTTCAATATAATACATCTCTCTTTCACAAGAGAAAGCTTTGGTCATTACATTTATTGTTCACCAACAGAAGCTGGCCCTGGAGTCTGAATGGCGTAATCAGTCAAACCCAGAAATGAGTCCTAATTCTTTTTTTTTGAGACAGAGTCTCGCTCTGTCGTCCAGGCTGGAGTGCAGCAGTGCGTTCTCTGTTCACTGCAAGCGCTGCCTGGGTTCACGCCATTCTCCTGCCTCAGCCTCCTGAGTAGCTGGGACTACAGGTGCCCGCCACCACACCGGGCTAGTTTTTTGAATTTTTAGTAGAGACAGGATTTCACCGTGTTGGCCAGGATGGTCTCGATCTCCTGACCTCGTGATCCACCTGCCTTGGCCACCCAAAGTGCTGGGATTACAGGCTTGAGCCACTGTGCCCGGCCAATGAGTCCTAATTCTTGAGTAGTCAAAAGAGCTCAGAAACTCCTGCTTGTGAAGGGATCCCTTAAGCAACCATAAGCAACCCTTAAGCCAGGGGATGAAAAACTCACACAAATGGTCTCCATTAGGGCTAGCACCAGAACCCAGGCTCTCTGGCTTCCAATCTTACATTCTTTCACAGGCAGATATTGTAATTGTTAGCCCTTGGTATTCTCACAGTTGAGTTTAGATGACTTTTAAAATAAATCTATTTTCTGGAAAGATATTTCATTCAAAAACAGAACAATGTGCCAATTATAATGCTTATTCTTAGCCATGTATAGTTTAATTCAGTGATTTATACTCCAAAGCTACATACATTTTTTTCTTATACTATCACTGGAAAACAAAGCAAAACAAAAGTGAAAACCCAAGTAAAACAAAAGGGAAAAAAACCCTGCTCTATTTTCAGAGATAGGAAATTTTAATGTCTTTTTGTATACCAAAGTATTTAGAGCATATATTTTAAATGAGTAAGAATAAGAGTTTAACAATCAATTTTAGGATTCTGATTAATGCCTAGAATTATGAGATTTTGCCAATTATTCAGTGAAACATTGAATTTTGAATATTTTCATGCCTAACTGGGACTGATTATCTGCAGTGGCTTTTAAATATTGCTTAGTGAAACCTTTATTCTGTGAGATGTTATAAGGTGTCCCTTGAAAAACTGGGCCTGTGCTCAGATAAATTGGAGAACTGTAGATTTTTGGCTTAGAAAATAAAATGTGTATGTATGTAACACACACACACGCACACACACACACACATACACACACACACACACACACACACACACACACACACAGAGAAAGAGAGAGAGAGAGAGAGAGAGAAAGGCTTTTCAAAGCCCTTTAAATGCTTATACGTATTATCAGTCCCCATGACCAAAATAAGATAGGCCACATTTCCTAACATTTGTCTATAGAGCTTCTCATTCATGGACCACCATTAGCATTTCACTGTAGCAGTGTTCTACAAGAAGTTGGTAGAACATGTGAAAACTGAAAACCTGGCTGGGCGCGGTGGCTCACACCCATAATCCCAGCACTTTGGGAGGCCAAGGCAGGCGGATCACAAGGTCAGGAGATCGAGACTATCCTGGCTTACATGGGGAAACCCTGTCTCTACTAAAAATACAAAAAATTAGCCAGGCATAGTGGCGGGCGCCTGCAGTCCCAGCTACTCGGGAGGTTGAAGCAGCAGAATGATGTGAACCCAGGAGGCGGAGCTTGCAGTGAGCCGAGATCACGCCACTGCACTCCAGCCTTGGCGACAGACCAAGACTCTGTCTCAAAAAAAAAAAAAAAAAAAAAAAAGAAAAGAAAATCAAAAGCCTTATTCAAAGGGTCATTCCCTCTGATTCTCTAATCATCAAATCTTACATCTGAATTCCCTCAATGTCCTTTTCATGTAGGCAAAATGCTGATGTTTGAATATTAGACTTCCAGTAACAAGAAAATCTCTGTAACTCAAAGCTTAGAAAATTCTAAACTCATCAAGTTGTATACATTAAATAGGTATATCTTTTTGTAAGTCAATCATGTCTCAAGAAAGTGGCTTAAAAACTTTTTTGCATTTGGTTGTACTGGAATAGCTTTCTCTGTAACCTCTACCCATTGGCTTTAATAAGTGGGGTTATGTTGGATAAGTCCAATTCCCAATTCACATTGCTTTAAGTATATGAAGACAGCTATGTTGTCCTTTCTGATCCTTCTATTTCCCAGGGTAATCATGAGCAATTATTTTAATTCCCTCTGCCATCTTGGTTATTCATCTCTGAACACAATCTAATTTGCTTATTTCATTCCTGAAGTGTATTGTCTATTAGAGTGAGGCGAACATTTCTTTGGTTCTAGACACTAAAATTCTGTTGATGAGACCTATAATTTCAATGGGTTAGATGGCTTATATCATCATATTGTTGTTCCATGAAATAAAATCCCCATGACTTATTTCTTATGTGCTACCACTCACATTCTATGTTTCTATAGTTGGATTTTTGGACTAAAATCTTTCTGTAGTAATTACTGTATTTTTAATTTTAGCGAACACTTCTAGTATGCTTGGGTTTTCATCTTATCACCGAGGTTATCAAGCATTCTTCCGTTGATTGCAACTGTTAAGAGGGGAGTCAATTGAAAGTTTATAAACCAGGGCTAGAGGCCCTACTTAGGACGGTCAGAGTCCCTTCTAAGATTTAGGGCATTAGAGACCCCTCTCAGTAAAGTCCCTCTCGGCTAAGAACAGCTTTGATGCTATGGGATATTAACTGCTATTCTCTTGGGAATAATCTGTCTTGCACTCTTCACTGATGGCTGTGGATGACAGGGTTGGACATGTACAGGACCGTGGGACATGGGGAGCTTTTTCTTCCCTAAAAGGGGAAACTTGAGAACTAATAGGAATGCTGGTAAAGATCCTTTTGCTACGGAGAAGCAGCTGCCTGAACTTTTACAGTGTCACTGCAACAGGTGGGTCTTTCTCTGGCCTTCCTGATCCTTTCACCTTCCCCACCCTACCACGGGCAACGCTTTTCTCTCTCTCCCTTTCCTTTCCTATCTTTTCTGTTACTCAAGACAACTGTCTTGCCCAGAGACCACGTGTTGAAACTCCAAGTCAGAGGTTGGATTAAAGATGACGGGGCCCATCTGGGGGTAAATTTAAGGCTTGCTAGTTTGATATGGGTGCTAAGCGGAGTGGCTAATGTCTATGCTTTATCACATGTATTTTGCTCTGGCCAGAATGAAAAAAAAATTTTCCTTTATAATGTGACTTGGCTTCTAGGGCAATGGTGCCACAAGCCAGATCACTAGGGCTGCTCAGGGAAAGGGAACCCAGAAGCCAGGCATGCTGGCAAAAAAGTAAGAATTTCTTACCAGTCAGATTTCTGTCTTCTCCCTCTCTGTGCAAATGGTTGAATGAATGGCAATAAAATAAAATAATCAGTGTTTATCTCCTCTGTAGAGTTTTGATTAATGCAAAAAAGAATTCTAAGGCTATTCTTAAGCTGGTGCATTTTGTGTTATGAGGTCGTTTTTCTTTGTTGAGGGATGCTTTAGGATAGAACACGGGCTTAGAATACCTGTAAGCCCCAGCAAGCTGGTCAGTAAGAAAGTTGGCTGGACGTCCTTGAAACCAACCAAAAAAAAACTGGATGAAGTTTCCACCTTGGGAGCTTGACCTTTTAACCATGTGGCAGTACCGTCTCTTGGTCTCCACCTTCAAGGCAATAAGAATTTTAGGGTTCATGTCATAGTCAGCTGTAAAAATCATATTAAATAGTTACGAGCCTTTGCAAGCTCAAAATTAACTACTCTAGACTCTTCCTGGGAAGGGAAATGGAGACTGCCCCGCATTGTAGCTCAGTAGCCAAGGCTTTGCATTTTCACAGTGGTAGTCCAGGTTCAATTCCACCTAGAAAGTGAGTCATTTCACGTTTAATATTTGCGTGAACATGTCTATTTTTTTCTCCTCCATGAATCGTCTGAAATTTTCCTTTCTCTAAGCACCAGTGCTGTTACCATTGGTGAAGGTCAAAAGCCAGAAATACTGGCCATTTGGCATAAGAAATTCTAAAAGAACTTTATTAAAGAGTGCTATGGTTAATATCAGTTTAATTAAAAGTGGACATTCAAACTCTGTCTGGACTCCTTGGAAAAAACAGGAGGCACCAGAGATCCCTCTCCTGGACCTGTTCTTCCAAGGGCTCCACCCTGAAGCCAGTCATCCAATTAAGAAACTGGCAAATGAAAATATTACAAGTGCTGAATCTTCTGTCTGTATATTTATATGTGTTGTATGTTTATATATAAAAGGGCTCTAATTAATTGGCTTAGAAAAATAAGCATTTAAATAAAATATTTCAGCAGAAAAATAGAAACTTTAATGCTTTTTTGTTCACATGACTTTACCAATATTTTGGAAATAAAGACAGTTTTAAAGATGATTGGTAAAATAAAATGTCTTAAAAATGTAGACATTTGGTCTAAATTAAGGTCAGATTTTAGACTTGCTAAATGCTTTAAGGTCAAACTGTTTCTTTGACTTTTGAAAATTATTCAATTTACCTACTTTAAAGGCATTAAATTCTAGATAAGACCTGGGGACATGTGGAATTTGCCATACCCACTAGCTATACAAAGAAGATTATAAAGAAAGATTTTATATAAAAAAGGATCCTGTATGATAAATTCTTGTCTTAAAGTAAAATAACTGGTTGTTTAAAAGAAGGGATGTTAAGGGCAAGTCAGAAAGTCCACAAATGTCTCAGATGTTCTGTGTAAGTTGTGAAAGGATTTGTGAAAAGGAATTTATGCAAGAAATGTTGTACAATTCAAAGGTTGTTAGGTCTCCTAAATGCTTCATAAAATGCCACTATGACTCTTACTGTACAACTTGCCTGCTTTACTGCTAGGTAAGGTCTTGGGACATGTGGAGTTAGTTATGCCCTTAACTATGCTGGAGAGCCAGCTCTTTTCTGCACTTCTGCCTGGTGTGTTCTGGGGTAGGCTTCACACCTATACACAATTAAAATCTCAAATTTACCAGGGTTTTCATCAGAATAGAAGTTGCTAAGAGTTAACTTTATAACATGTAATTAAAACTACTAAAGAAACAATTTTACATGCAAGGTGTGTAAAGAAAGTAAAATGTGTTTTTGCTGAAAAATTATAAGAAGTCATAAGAATGTGAATATTTTCTGCTTAAAGTGTTAAAGAATTATTTTAAGTAAGAAAACAACTAAAGATTTAAGCAAGTTGTGGAAGGTTTATAAGGATTAATTGTAAGAGATTCTGTATGTGAACATATTGCCTAAAAAGGAGCATTATTTAGTTTTTCCATAAATTCAACATTGGAATAAAAGCACAATAGGTTTTTCTTAGAGCACTGATCTGCTCTTACATTAAAAAAATGTAAAGGGTTACAAAAGGTTTATAAGGATCTTACCTTATGGTTAAACATTAAAATTGCGTAAATATGTCTATAAGATTGTATTAAAAATTAGGTTTAGCATTAATCGTACATTAATGTAAAGGTGAAATTTGGCTTATTTGGCATAAAAATCATAGAGGAAGCATTATCAAATGTGAAATGGTGTTTTGCTTGCTTTAGACTATATTTGCATAAATGTGTTACTGGTATATGTTCCAAAGTTATGGGAAACTCCTATAATTCTAATATGACTTAGTGTATGTTATTAATAATTATAACTGTTGTGTAAAATTTTGTGTGCCACAGAAGTAAGCAAATTTCCTTATCAATTGTGGCTTTAATAGTGGCTGTCCTAAAACTTTTTATCACCCACAGAAAATTGTTGTCTTGTTTTAATCCTCTTTAGAAGGTGATTTATAATCAGCTATAAAACTCTAACAGGTGTTCTTAAATGCAGGTTTCTGATAACTTTGGAAATTGTAACATTAGAATAGAGGAAACAACTTTCAGAACTTTAATGAAGAGCTGGAATGTTCATGAATATCAAGCAAAACAGGAGTCAACTAAATTCAGTAAACCAATAAAACTAAAGTAATCTTTTAAACTTTGCTTAGAACATTGGTGATTCTTTGTTTTGTTTTTCAGAGTCAATAAAACTTTTCTTTTAAGCTATTTACAGCTTTTAACAGTTGACTGTACTCCTATGAACAAAATTTGGAGCATATTTATTTCTCTCTACCTGATTTCTACAGAATTTGGAAACTAGTTGTGAGTATTCTTAATGCATGACAGTATAGTTATTTGCACAGGTGCAATAAAAATCTGTTGTCTTTTGTAACAGGACACAATTGGAGAAATTGGTTATCTTGCCAAGGCTTTGACTGGAATGGTGTGTTTTCTTTTAAGGAATTAAACTTGACTTATAAAGCCAATAAAAGCCCCTTGGGGAACTGGCCTCATATTTTGCCTACACAGTCCCTGTTCAGGGTTTCTGACCTATGTTAAGTAAAGAACATCACTTTCTGTCAGGTCCAGAAGCCTGAAGTTATCTTGGGACTTCAAGAGGAAGGAAACTGACCCAACTCATAGGTATTTGAGGGTACAAACCCGTGGCTCAGCTCAGCTAAAAAAAGTCTTATCTGAAATTCCTTCTATGGAATAGAGTTCCATCAAAGCCAATTTAAAAAGAGCTTATGTGAAAAATAATTATTCTTGCTGCCCTTTATACAAATAATCAGGCCATGTATAATAAAGCAAATCAGTCTTACCATGATTTGTCTTTAGTAAAAATGGGAAACTAGAGAGAGAAATATTATGTTTCAAAAACTATTGTACACTTGTTATTAAATTCTCATTAGTTGTTTTTAAGTTTGTTTCCACAATTTAGGCTAATTCTGCTTATTCCTGTAAACCAACCAGTAACATCTGACTGCTGCTTAGAAGAAACAAGAGGGATGGGTAATGTAAAAATCTAAATCAGTATTCTAATTCTGGGCACATTACAAACAGCTAACAATCCTGTATCAGCTTAGTTCCAACAGTTGTCCAATTCATGAAAAGCCTTCTAATTTATTTTACTTGGAATAACTTTACATATTTTGCTTTATTCTTGTGGAATATATTCCTGTTATACTTTTTGTGTAGGAATACAGGACAAGCTGACTGAATGTTTTCTTAAACACTTATTAATCTTCCAGATACCATCTCTTGTTGAAACTCAAGATTCATGAATGGCCCTCGCCATACTGATGCTTTCTGACTGAACTTTTCTCTATCCTGAACACAAGAGCCCTTAATAGCTAGGCAGGAATATTATTGCCCCTATTCAGCCTGAAGAAGTTACAGAAGATGGATTTTCATCTCTCTGCAACTCTTAGGATTAAGGATTCTCTTATAAATGGGAGGGGGGAAGTGTCAGAGGCATATGAACCAGAACAACTCCATCTAGAATAGGAGCTGAATAAAATGAGGCTGAAACCTACTGGGCTGCATTCCCAGACAGTGAAGGCATTCTAAGTCACAGGCTGAGATAAGAGTTCAGCACAAAATACAGGTCATAAAGACCTTGCTGATAAAACAGGTTGCAGTAAAGGAGCTGGCTAAAACCCATCAAAACCAAAATGGCAACAAGAGTGACCTCTGGTCGTCCTCACTGCTACACTCCCACCAGCATCATGACAATTTACAAACGCCGTGGAAACATCAGGAAGGTACTCTATATGGTCTAAAAAGGGGAGGCATGAATAATCCATCCCTTGTTGAGCATATCATCAAGAAATAACCATAAAAATGGGCCACCAGCAGTCCTCAGGGCTGCTCTGTCTATGGAGTAGGTATTCTTTTATTTTTTTACTTTCTTAATAAACTTGCTTTCACTTTGAAAAAAAAAAGTTTATAAACCTACCTCATTGTACCATTATCTAAATCATAATTAAACATAGGATAGTATTACAGAAATTAGTAAGAGCTTGTCAAATCTATTGTTAGAAACACAATTGGTATAGGGTTTGCCTAATTTCCTGGTCCAGTAATTTTCTAAGAAAATAAAATTTATTTTGCCATAACTAATAATAATTTGCCATTTAGAGGTTACTTGCTTTCTTTCTAAGTACTTTCAAAATACATTTTAATGGTTTAATCCAGGTTCTAAAAACAATTTGTACAAAGCTAAATATTCTGTGGTTTTCAGTTGCTACAATATTCCCATTAAACTTAAGACTATTTCTTTACCCTCGTTTTCCAGGAGTCCTTATATTCTTGTTTGCTTTGGAGATTATGATTTGTGTTTCATTGTAGTTTGTCTACAACTCCTCTTAATGTTTTAATACCGCCATGAGATTTGACCTCATTCGGAGCCTTATCTTCATCTTTATTAGCCTTTAATTTTTTTCTTAATAATGTCTCAAGCTGAAGGTCATTTTATTTTCTAAAAGAAGCTTGAAGTAATACAAGGGTTGAAGAATTGTGCCTTTGCCTTGTCTTCCATGAATATGGAGTCGTTTTTTTTTTTTTTTTTCAACTGGTTAGTGGTGTAGAAGAAAGCTTTCCTTAGATAAATCAGTGTGATGTTTCAGAGGAGGATCAGACTAAAGTCAGGACACCTGGGGTTTGGTTCCAATTTTTCTCAAGCATTGCTTTAAAAACATCACAACTAATCTGGACCTTAATGTTTCTCCAGCTATTGAAAAAAATTAAACAGGTTAGATCAGTGGTTCTTGACTGATTTCTGCTGCCTGCCTCCGCTCCAGGAGACATTTGGCAGTAACTGGAGGCATTTGGCATCACAATGGGAGATGGGTGGGTGCTACTGGCATTTAGTGTGTTGAGACAAGGGGTGCTGCTGAACATCTTACAGCACCTACAATGTCACTAGTGCCAAGGTTGAGAAGGCTTGGGTTAGTCCACTTTATGAACTCTTTTGGCACATTATTTCATTCCTTTTAAATGTTATTTACAGGAGATGAAATTCAGTTTTGGGGGAAAAGGAAAGGAAGAAGATGAAAATAGTAAAGTCTCATTGGATGGCTTAGAGTAATAATATTAGCCACTTGCCTGACACTTTGGATGGATAATCATACATCATGCTTACATCAAAGCTAAGTGGTAGTTACTACAGTGATTGCCTTTCTTATTGATGAGGAAATGCAAGCAGAGAGTGTTAGAAACTTGCCCAAGAACATTCAGCTGATCGGTAGTATGATCTGGGTAAATACTGGAGCCATTTAAATTTTTAGGATTTTGGCTATCCTAGGGCTTTCGGAGGCTGAGGCAGGTGGATCACTTCAGCCCAGGAGTTTAAGACCAGGCTGGCAACACAGCAAAACCCTGTCTCTACAAAAAGTACAAAAACTAGCCTGGTGTGGTGGCGTGTGCCCATAGTCATAGCTACTCAGGAGGCTGAGGCGGGAGGATCGCTGGAGCCCAGGAAGTAGAGGCTGCAGGGAGCCGCAGCCTCCTGAGTAGCTAGAACTACAGGTGCGCTAGAACTACAGGTGCATGCCACTACACCTGGCTATTATTTAAAAAATTTTTTGCAGAGATCGACTTTCATCAGGTTGCCCAGACTGGTCTTGAACTCCTGGGCTCAAGCAATTCACCGGCCTTGGCCTCCCAAAATGCTGAGATTACAGACGAGAGCCACCAAGCCTGGCCTGGCTCTAATTTTTTTTTTAATCATAAAAAGTTCCTATTCTTGTCAAACTCAGAAACTCTACTCTAGAAGGAAACAAATTCTGAGTGTGAAGGGAGAAGACTGATGACATTGTGGCTCTAGATTCTTGATTTCCAGGGAAATAATAATTAGAAAAGGAAAATTATCAAAAAACAAATTTTATTCTACACCCCACAGAAATTTCTATTTCTCATAATGTCCTCTCCAAATTAATTTTGCCATTTTTGTCAAATTTTAGCAATTTACAAATATTTATTTGCAACCTGCCAAAAGATATAGTGATCAGAATGACATCCAAAAATTAACAGCTGGTTTGTGATAGGTCATATACATTCAAACATCTTTTTCTTTAGTGTGAAGGAGAAAAATGCAAAAGCAAAAATAAATACTGTGAAACTGCATTTCAAAATCATAGAGGGAGAAGGAAAAATAAATGTGGTGTCGTTGAAAGTTAAAAGAGAAAAATATGCACCTTTCATATCTGGCATCCCAAACTACATGAGGTAGAAAATAAAGATTGACATGTTCCAAAACATTTAATCTCAGTGAGAATATTTTTACAAAAAAGGGCTATAAAATAGCAATTCACCACTTAAGTTTAACCAAATAAGATGACATCTCGTTTTGTTAGGTTTTAAAGGAAAAATATATTGCTCTGTTTTTCAGTTAGTTGCATTAGTTGGAACAGTGAACACAAGAAGATACTGCACCATTTTAATTAATCCAATCTTTAAAACTAAATTTCCCTAAATTTCTCAGAGGTCTGAGACCATGCTGAAAAGAGTGAAAAATAGACTGGAATATATCAGGGCACATTGATTAAAAGCCTGGGTTATAAGATGGAATTTAACTGGAGTCAACACTTAGCCACTAACTTTTAAATTTTTTTTTTAATTAAAAAAATGTTTATAAATTTAGTAGAGATAAGGTCTCACTATGTTGGCCAGGTTGGTCTTGAACTTCTGGCCTCAAGCAGTCCTCCTGCCTTGGCCTCCCAAAGTGCTAGGATAACAGGCATGAGCCACTGCACCCGACCCCTAGCCACTACTTTTTAATTATGACCTCGGGCAAGTTACTTCCTTAAACATTAGTTTCTTCAACTATAGAGTAGAGGTTACAATCCATATCTAATATGATTAAATAAGATATCCCATCCCAGACGCAAAATGATCAATATATGTTATTATGAATAGTCTAAAAGCCAAATTTTTCTAGGGATAAATACATTTTTAACTAAACAACATTTCTCTCACATATCACAATAATTTATAGAAACACATACTAATTACTTCTGCTATGTATGAAATATTAATTTTAAACCTACATTTACTCTAATCCCATACATGCAAAAAGAGACACACCTATATCATGCACACACACACACACCCACACACACCTGGAACCATTTTCTTTTCAGACCATAGAATTAAAAGAATAATCATTTTGATTTCATTCCCAAAATATGCATTAATGTTGTCCACTGCTGTAATATTGTGAGCTCTTCTCATTTGAGGTTTTTTCCCAATTGAAATCATTTCTTTCCCAAATGAACTCTCCACAGATTTCTTGTTTAAAAAAAAACAAAAACTGAGATCAACATTTGAGAGTGATATAGTTTATTTTAAAATTAGGCTTCTGCTTTTAGTTTAGCTGGAGATAATACAGTTCACAGTTAAACCAAATACAGAGCATCTCCTAACTTCTTGACCTGCTATTTTGATTAAAACGTCAAGAAAGTGCTTTAATAACAGTAATTAGAGAGTTTAGGACTGGACTTGTCATATTAATGGAAAGGAATTAGCAGGACATGCCATGATGTTCACTTTATTACTATTATGTTACTTTTTCCTATAAGACCCATAGGTAGATATGTCAGAATATTAAGCCTTTTTCCAAGGATAATTACATTATTTCACAAAACATGTAACTCATTTGGTGAAAACGTTCATGTCAATCAGCTTAACTGAAATGGTTAGGCAAGTTAGACAAAACAGTAAATTTGCTACTTTGGAGATGAAAGTACAGTTTAAATAAGAGATTTCAGTTTATTGTTTTATTTGAAAGGTAGATTCTTGGACCCTCACATAACAAATCGTAATTTATCAGAGCAGTTCTTAAGAACTTACATTTTCTGGAGCTCATAGTAAATTTTGAGAATCTGGCTGAGACCATGTGATAATAATTGAGTTCAAAGTGGCATTGCGTGGGGAAGCAGAGAAAAGCTGTGGAGTAATATTCGAAGCCCTGGGTGCGTGTCTGGATTCTACCTCTTCCTGGCTGTTTGATCTGATATAGTGATTTAACTTCCCTGAGCATTTATTTTCTCACATTTACCCATCAGAGTTGTTACAGGAAGCAGATGTGATAATGCCCATAAAAGCACTTTTGAATCTGTACATTGCCATATAAATGCAAGGCAGCATTATTATCATGGTTGTTGTTAGTACTAGCTTGGTGCAAAAGTAATTGCTGCTTTTGCCATTGAAAGTAATGACAAAAATCACAATTACTTTTGCACCAAACTACACCGTTTTAGTGACCATTCAACTGATCTAACAGTGTTGCTTTTTTCCCCATATAATGCTAAACGTTTTCAATAATCACCTATGTGTCAAGACATAAAATGCATTAGAGGCCAGCCACGGGGGGCTCACGTCTGGAATCTCAGCACTTTGGGAGGCTGAGGTGGGCTGATCACTTGGCGTCAAGAGTTTGAGACCAGCCTGACCAACAAGGTGAAACCCCATCTCCACTAAAAAAAATATAAAAATTAGCCGATTATGGTGGCGCGTGCCTGTAATCCCAGCTACTGAGGAGGCTAAGGCAGGAGAAGCATTTGAACCAGGAGGAAGAGGTTGCAGTGAGCCAAGATTGCACCACTGCACTCCAGCCTGGGCGACAGAGTAACTCCATCTCAAAATAAAAAAAAAAAACAACAACAGAAAGAAAATGCATTAGATAATATGATTCAGGTGGGAACCAAGTAGGCAAGGCAGGTTAGCAGTGGCTGGCAGTTCAGGTTTGAGTTGAACCCGAAGTGATCGAAATAAACGGGGGAAGTGTTTGAAGGCAAAGTGGAGTTCAACGGGGTAACAGCAGTGTAGGGCATGTATGGAGAAATTAAATTGCACTGAGAGCAGATGGAAAATGAATGCCTATGGCAGAGTCTACCTAATAAAGATCTAAAAGTCATAAAGACAGCAAGCTGAACATAAATCAGGCACAAAGGCTACAGCTGGAGCAGTAGGTGGAGTCCAGGCATGCACAAAAAAACATGAGATCATCTTTTTTGTTTTTTCATATTCAGCTAGGGAAAGACCTCTTTAGGGCACTGAATCAATCTCTTGGTCTCCTCATCGAAAGCACTCGTTAGAAATAAAATTAGAAAACAACCATGAATGTGATTTTCTGAAAAGTATAAATAGCATTGGATCAGAGTAATAAAGGCTGAGGAGGAGAAAAGGAAGAAGGCCTATTTTGAATATTTTCCCATTACTGACAGTAAGCCGGAAATGATGTCAGAGGGTTACACAGTCATTTAGGTTGTTCGTCGGTTGCATGAGAAAGGGGTCATGCCTGCCACATCTCCTGAAATATCCTCAGCCCTCTCATTATCCATTCAACAGACATGAATCTGTCCAGTGCTTTGGATATTTTGGAATTACTTTCTTTCTTTCTTTCTTTCCTTTCCTTTTCTTTCTTTTTTTTTTTTGAGATGGAGTTTTGCTCTTGTTGCCCAGGCTGGAGTGCAATGGCACGATCTGGGTTCACTACAACCTCTGCCTCTTGGGTTCAAGCGACTCTCCTGTCTCAGCCTCCCAAGTAACTGGGATTACAGGTATGTGCTATCACACCTGGCTAATTTCATATTTTTAGTATAGTCGGGGTTTCACCATGTTGGCCAGGCTGGTCTCAAACTCCTGACCCCAGGTGATCCACCAGCCTTGGCCTCCCAAAGTTCTGGGATTGCAGGCATGAGCTACTGTGCCCCGCCAGAAGTACTTTCTTTTTAATGTGCTAGACTATGGCCTGGGAGAGCAAGACAGACATGGCTCCTGTCCTCAGGAGGTAATGGCTTCCCTGTCTCATGCAGCATGTCCTTACTACAGATTGTTAGTGAAAGTGGTCATAATTATTCCCCCCCCCCATATCCCTATCCTTTTGCAATGTGACTGCAGATCCTATCAGCAAGAGATGGAGTCTAATTTCCCACCTTTTGAATCTAGGTTGGCAGGATGACTTTATTTGACCTATAACAAGCAAGGAGTTGACTGTATGCCAGTTCCTACTCCATGCCAAAAGAAGCTTTCCTCTCTTTTCTCTCTCTTGGAATCTGTGATCACCGTGAGAACAAGGCTGGGGTAACGTGCTAGAGGGTAAGAGTCCACGTGGAGCTAGTCATTCTTGCTGAGGCCACGTAGATCAGCTGGCTGAGCACCCGCCCATCGGGCAGCTGCCCTCAGCCAGCCCAGCCAATACTAGAAGAATGGTCTAGCCAAGCCCCGTTCCAATGGCTGCTCTACAGAATTGTAAACTAAGTAAATGGTTGCTTCTAGCCACTAAATTTTGGAATGATTTGTTGCGTAGCAAAAGCTGACTGAGCAGCTCTCAACTGTGTAAGTATGACTCCAAGCTTATTTTGGGCACAGAATTTTTTCATTGGCTTATCAAATTACCTTGATAACTGCCAAATCGCCACTCCACTTTGTGCTGTATGGACATTGCCTCACTGGATAGTTGTCAGAATATAGACACCCTGGGAAGATTTGATATTGGATCTCTGATCTGCAGAATATGAAGTTGACTAATGTGCTTGAAATGTGACATATAGAGTATAATATATTCCTCAAAGAAAGTACAAATACATAAGGCAGAACATAAACATCCACAACCAACATAAACTTCAAACAAGTAGTTGAAAGGTTAAATGCAAATCCTGTTAGTTTTGTTTTCCAACATGATGGATCATGATGTGAAACAATGACTAAACACTTGTTTATCACAGTCTGGGTTTGTTCAACTAATTCAACATATCCTATAGACACAGCCATCAAGTCTCCAATTTCTCCTTCAAGTCATTTGATTATGTTGATATATTATTGCAACTATCACTAGCAGCTTATGTATTGTTCCAGTTGTCTGGTTGTAACTGCTTTAATTCTAATGATGACACATCAGTGGAGATTAGCTAAAGGGAGCTTTGATTTGTCTTAATTTTTAAATATGTCAGAGCATCTTTCCCTCTTTTCCTGGTAGCCTCTCTTCTGTGTCCGGCTGTCTCAGTTGGGCATTTTGGGACAGCAGCCAATTCCAGGGCTAATGTGTTTCTGCTGTTATCTTACACTAATGCTGCTTCATAGAGGCAGCGATGAAGATAAGGCCTAATTGGATGTATTTTTAAAGCAAACCTTTTAGTTACTTGGAACAGAACTCCTCCAATTAGCTTCTTTTCTATCTGGCTGTACAATAGCCATACTGATGTGAAAATGCTGAATTTGGAAGGGAATCAAGGGCAGTGTCGGGCAACTGAAGAATAATCATGCTTAACTCAGGAGAAATGCTCCACCAGACGGGCTCGGAGCTGTATTTCCACGAAGGCAGGTTGAGTGAAGGACAGCTGGGAGGTCATATGTGGCAAGAGGTCCTTGCAGTGGTCCAGGGTACACTACTAAGCAGCCATGCTCTAGAGCCCAGCAAGACAGGGAAGGTACAGGTAGGGACTGAAGGAGAGTCAATACTTCATAATGGCCATGATTTTGCTCCAATAGAAATATTTTACTTCAAAGCAAAATATTTTACCCTTAGCTGAGGACTAGGCATTTTAAGTTGCAGTCTTTAACATGTTATCCCCAGGTTGGTGAAAATCTATTTAAATCCCTGCCCTTTTAAAGTTCCTTACAAGATTCTAGCAGCCACTGAATAAGAGAGCTGCTTAGCATTAGGTTGGTGCAAAAGTAATGGCTGTTTTTGCAACTACTTTTAAAAGGTAGCTCCTAGTAAAATGAGTAGGTTTAGCGGTCTTGATGTGGAAAAAAACATAGAGAAAAGAAGCAGAGTCAAAACCATTTCTTTCTGGCATTCATTTCTGAAATGGAATTAGAAGTGAGACATAATAGGTTAATAATTTCCCTTTGGCTGGAAGTGGGTCTGCCATCATTACCTCATGTTCTCTAGGGGGTGCGAGTTCATGTGTTCCTCTGAGCATCACTGAATACCAGGGGTATGAAGATTAATGTCGCCCATGACAGATGCATCTGGGCCATATTACATTAGTCCTCTGGTCAATTAGAAAGGTTGAGCCTGGGCTTGGCTGGACGGCAGAGTGGGGTATAGAGGGGACAGTGAGAGACAGGGTGTGGTCAAGAGACAGCAGGAAGAAGCTGCTGCACCCTGTGGTGTCAAAGGCCTCCCCTAGCTCTTCAACAATTTGACTTGCTATTCATTTCTCTGGAGCCATCCGTCCTCACAGTCCTGACCCCTGACTCTAGGAACTTTAGCCAAGATTCTGACTCCAGCCTTTACTTCCTAGGAAGTTTGAATTTGAATTCACTGTTAAAAAAATTATACAGGCTGTGATTTTTGGATACTGGCATCATTATTTAAAATTTACTTACTTAGATTAATATTAAAAATTAAGCCATGTATTTGATTGATTTTATAGATCAGAGGTCAAAGTTAGCCAACCAGTGACTTAACCATGTAGTATTAACTTGGAGACAGCCTTTTCTCTTTCCTCCTCGTTGATTTCCCATATGATTATGACATTGTGTGTAAGTGTTGAATATTTTGTGTAGGTCCCCATTTGTACTCTTCTGGGTGCAGAAATACACCTTCCAAAAGCTAGTCACTATTCACCCTATTATCTCCAACAAGCATGAGGTCTGTTAAAAATTGTTTAATCTAATAATATTTCTTAGATTAATATTTGTATGTTAAATATGATTCATATGTTAAATATATGATTCAGTCTAATATGTTTGATATTTGTGCTAGAGTTCAGGTAGCAAACCAATAGCTAAAGAGAAGTTAGGAATGGTCATCTTTTAATCTTTTCTCCTTTTCCATGATGCGAATTTTCTGTGAATATCTTGCATCCATGACCACAGCGGGCAAGGCACTGACCCTCTCTCTTTAATCACAGAGCCAGAGCAAGACTGGCTTTTGAGAAATAAGAGGGATTTTGGAGTGACATCTATGAATTATATAAATAATTCTGGGGAAAAGGAAAAGGATTCTAGATCAGAATTACTTCTACAATGTGCTAAAGTCATAAATTTTGCACAGAAGTAAAAGTCATAAAAATAGTTATTTCGAATAGTTTCATGGATTTCTCATTGGTGTATCTTTATACCTAAATGAATATGTACAGTCAAATATAAAGAACACAGTTTATATAACAAACCTCTTCTCTAACACTAGAACCACAATCTGCTCCCCTCTTCCCTCCATTCTCATCCTCTATAATGGATTAAACTCCTAGTTTGGCACAAAGATTTATAATTTTTTACATCATCCCCAGTGGATGCACCTAATTCTAGAGGCTACGTACCTGATGATTAGTTCTATCCACTGTATTGGCCGTGGAGGGGTGGTCTCTAGTGTTCTGACGAATTCGAGTGGAGTTTTGTTGCTCGATGTTGGAAGAGGTTGGGATACAGAACTCTCTGAAGCATCGTTTGAAGTTTTCATCCAGAAATGCATAAAGGACTGGGTTGAGGCAGCTGTTTGTGTAACCTAGAGCAATGCAGAAGTGCCAAGAAACAGTCTGGAATGTAGTTTCCGGGATTGTAACTAAGGCTTTAATGATGACGTAAATGTGAATGGGAGTCCAGCAGATGATGAACACAGCCACCACCACCAGCACCATCCTGGTGATCCTTCGAAGATTCCTGTCCTTCTCTTTGGAGCCAGAGAGCATGCGGACGCTCTTGAGGCGCAAGATCATCAGTCCATAGCACACGGTAATGATGAGCACAGGCATGATGAAGGCAAAGATGAAAACACAGATCTTCAGCAGGTTTTCCCAGTACCAGCTTGGATGAGAGAATGTTAGTGTACAATCGATGGAACCTAGAAGAAAGGAATTTAAAGGAAAAATTAGTAGCAACATTTAATTATGTCATAAGGTGTTAACACTGCCATTTTGCTCATTCATTTTTAGCCTTGACCAGAGCTAACTTAAGGCTGTAAAGAAATTGTGGAAGAAACTCAGTTGTTTGTTACTTTTCAAAGAAAGTTTTACTTCTAATGTTTTTTGTTTTTTTCCCTAAATTTCTCATTTGCAGTCCACTTTGATCACATTAAGGTTTCATTAAGGGAACTAAAATGAACGTCTCAACATGAGCTAGATCCTCCATGAGGTCTACATTGATATAAAAAATGTAATAATTGTCCAAAGTCTCTAGGAGACTCCACGTAATGGATGTTTTCACTTCGTTTTTTGATAGATTGTTCAATATTCTGATATTAGGTGTAGAAAGACAAATTTGCCATGTAATCAGCCACTTGAAAATTTTCAACAAGCCTCAGTGTAATACTCTTTGGGTTTAAGCTCCCATTACTCTTGGGAGAGCTATGTTCTAATTTACACACCATTTTTATGAAGTAAATACAGAGAAATCAGAAATAAATAGATTACATTCTCTTTAAAGGGTTTCATAGGCCTAAAATTATGAGGAAAATTCCAATTTTAAAGTATTCAAAGGCATTTTTTTTTACTAGAAAGAATAATTAAAATTACAATTTGACTAAGATGATGGACCTCTCTATAAATACTACTTTGCTTATGACATCACCGTATCAGGCTGTGAACCCTCCATCCCTCAGGCTGGTAACATCACTCACCTTGCCTGTATTTTGTTGTAGCCATGAACATTACAGGAAGACCAATGGCTGAAGAGAGGATCCAGTTGCAGACATTGATAATTTTGGCATTTCGGGGAGTACGGAAATCTAAGGCCTTGACAGGGTGGCAGACTGCAATGTATCGATCAACACTCATGGTGCAGAGGGTGAATATGCTGGTGAACATATTATAGTAATCTATGGAGATCACGATCTTGCAAAGGATGGTTCCAAATGGCCATGTTCCCATTAGGTAATTCACACTCTGGAAGGGGAGGGTACTGGTGACTAAGGCATCTGCCAGAGCAAGGTTGAAAATGTAGATGTTGGTGGCAGTCTTCATTTTGGTGTATCTAGGAGATAAAGGAAGAAGAGTGTCCGAGTCAGTAAAAGACACTCATGTAAAATACAGGTAAGCTTCCAATAATAAATTTGCATGAATTAATAGAAAGCTTTTTTGAGATTCGATATAGAATTATTTTCCAGTATTAGCTTGGCTATTTACAATGATGTCAATGATGTGCCTATGGGCTGAATAGCTGTAATAATAGCAATGATGCTGCTTTGTTGAGGTTTATTTTTTTTTATTTATTTTTTATTTTTTATAGATATGATCTTGCCCTTTATATTCCAGGCTGGAATATAAAGGTATGAACAGGGCTCACTACAGCTTCAACCTCCTGGGCTCAAGAGATCCTCTTGCCTCAGCCTCCTGAGTAGCTGGGAGGTGCATGCTACCATACCCTGTTAATTTAAAAAAACTGTTGTAGGGATAGGGTCTTAACATGTTGCTCAGGCTGGTCTTGAACTCCTGGGCTCAATCAATCCTCTCTCCTCAGCCTCCCAAAATGTTGGGATTACAGGCACGAGCACACAGTGAGGTTTTTTGTTTTTTGGTATTGTGTCAGTCATTGTGATAGGTCCAATAGAAAGAGGGAGATTCCAGTCAAGTAGTAAAGGCAGTGACTGGATAGTAATTGTAAATATAAAAGAGAAAATTTTAGCTATATAAATATAGTTAAAATTATCAAGAATTATAATTGTGCACGTCTGTAGATAGTATGTACACGAACACATGCACATACAAACACACAGGATATTATGAAGCACAGAGATGAGGCAACTCACAGAGTATAAGGCAAAGGGAATAGCAGGAGTAAGATGTGGAAGGCATCCTGGAAGTGCAAGTTTAATCTCGAAGTACAAGTAGGATGATTGAGTTAGACACTTGGTAGGAGCAGGTCATTCTAGACAGAGAGGTAACAGAGAGAACCCCAACAAAGGTGTAGAGTTGGAGTGACCTGAGGTGTGTGTCAAGCACATTCTACCAGGGAATAGCAACGGATCTGACTGGGGAAAAAGAGAGGCCAGTACCTGAAGAACTTGTATGCCATGGTAAGAAAATTAGACTGTATCCAATCCATGATGAGGAACCCAAGTGTGTTTGCTTTGTTTTTATTTTTTAATGCTTTATTGAGGTAGAACTGACCTACATTAAATAACACATAATTAAAGTGTACAACTTGATAAGCTTTGATACATGTGTACACCTGTGAAACCACCACCATAATTAAGATCAGAGATTGGCAAACTATGGTGTGTAGATCCAACTGGGCCACTGACTGTTTTTATAAATAGTTTTATTGGAACACGGATACACCCATTTAAAAACCCATGAGAGTTTTGATGCTACAATGGCAGAGTTCAATAATTGCAACAGAGATCAGATCACATGCAAAGCCTAAGTTACTTACTATCTTGCACTTTACAGAAAAAAAGTCAACTCCTGATCAAGACAATGACATCAATTGCCCCCAAAAGTGTCTTTGTGTAGCTCTTTAATCTTTCCTTTTTGCCCCTCCCTGTCCTCATATCCCACCCTCACTGTTCCTTAGGCAATTGCCAATCTTGGTTTTCTTTCTGTTCTTGTAGATTAGTTTGCATTTCCTAGAAGATGCAAACAGAATCATTCAGTATGTACTCTTTTTTTGTGCTGCTTCTTTCACTCAGTGTAATTATTTTGAGATTCATCCATGTTGTTGCATATAACAAGAAATAATTCCTTTTTATTGGCAAGTAGTATTACTTATCCATTCTTCTGTTTTTTAATCCATTCACCTATCAATGGGAACTGAGTTGCATATAACTTTTGGATGTTACAAATAAACTGTTTATAATCATTCTTGTGCAAGTCTTTATATGCTTTTCTTTCTCCTGGGTAAGTATCTAGAAGTGTCATATGCTTTCAAGGCCTGCAGAAATTAGAAATATGATAGTAGAATGGATAAGCAGGTACACTTGCAATAATATATTATATCTGATGGCAGAAGTATACCTTGCAAATATTGGACATCAATTTTTTTTTTAAGATTCCACATATATTTACCTTCATTTAGTAATAGTACCTCAGTTTCACTCTGGGAACCACTCATTTCCCATTCTCTGTCCAGGTGCTTTGTGATGGGCTCTATTATTAGTCCAGGGCGTGAAGATGTTCAGTGACTGGGGCTATGGTGAATGGCAAGGATGGTCTCATGTTCCAACCAGAGCCAGTGAGAGTTTATTTTGAGACTTACAGAGAAAGAGTGTAGTAGTTTTCCTGCAGGACCCACACCTGAGAAGATGTATGGTATGTAGTTGCTGGAGGAGCTTGTCTGAAAATGGACCTAATCCAGAGGATGTGGATTTGAGAGAATGAGAGAGAACCCCATACCTCAAGCCAGGCCCTTCTTGGGCTTCTGATTTACATGGTGCCATCAATTCCTTTTAAATGTTAGCTTTGTTTACTATTTTTCCATCACACGAGGTTGAGTCTAACTCATTCAGTCCAAGACGGCTGTTGGTTGGAGGCCCTTTCTTTCGGACTGAATTCTGTGTACAGGAAAGTGTTCTGGTTTCAATAACATCAGGAAAGTGATTTCATAAATCTCCTCAGGGTCAATAGGGTGGCTTTGTTACTGAAGCTTTAAAATTCTGATACCTGATCCGGTCTGCAATACTTGCAGAAGTTGCATTACTGCCAGAAAAGCTCCACATTTTCAGGGCTTTTTTTTTTTTTTTTTTTCTTGACTTGCTTTAGAAGTTTCACTCTCTGAACGGATTTTAAAGAAAAAGGTAGAGCCATTTAACTTGAGGAGAGAAAATAATGTGATTTTAGTTTGGACTCTAAATATGGCAAATATAAAAAGATAATGTAGACAAATACTCCAAAGTACAAAAACTAACAAAAAAGCAAAATGAAAACTATGGTTTTAAGATTTAGAATAATTGAACTTGGTGCTCAAGAAGTTTAAATATTTTTGATTTCTTTAATAAGCAGAAGTTTCTCCCCAAAAGCAGAAAATAAGTTTTGCTAGACTCACCGTTGGTTACAGACCTGCGTGATCTAAAGACATGCTTCATTGCGTTCGCCACTTTCCTACCCAGCAGACCTTACTTTGTGCGGCTTATCTTTAATAGTGTTTTATGTTAAGTAACTGGTTCTTTACAGTTTTCTGACTCATCATACTTCTAACCTTTCCTTCAGGCTTATTTTAGCACTATTTCCAATGTATGTTTATTTTAATTTAAAAAAATCATTTCCTTCTCCAGAATGAGGTGTTTGACAAAAAAAAAACTTATGTCAGGGTTCAACATGGTGAAAGGAAACATGGTTATACACATGTTAATTGGCATGCTAGCCATTCCACAATGTGTATACATTTCAAAACATCATGTTGTACATGGTAAATATATATAATTTTATCTGTCAATTTACACAATAAAAATAATAAAAAAGAAAAGTGAATATTTATCTAAAAAAATTCTTTCAATGGACATTTTATAGGAATGATGCCGTTTAATTTTTCTCAATTTATTTAAAAAGCCTTCCTCTAAAGATAGCCAGCATTCTTACCCCAGTTACTCGTGCTGTGGATCACAGCAACATGTAAAAGGGGGCTCAGCGATCTTCTAAATATGTGAAAGAAAATCATACAAAGCTAAAGGATTAAGAATTCCAATTGCCTCCAGCATATACCCAAAGGCTTTAATCTGAAGAGATGGTCTAATCAGAAAAGGAGCAATGTGGGCTGGGCATGGTGACTCATGCCTGTAATCACAGCACTTTGGGAGGCTAAGGTGAATGGATCACTCGAGGTCAGGAGATGGAGACCAGCCTGGTCAACCCTATCTCTACTAAAATCAGAAAAATTAGCTGGGGGTGGTGGCAGGCACCTGCAATCCCAGCTACTCGGGAGGCTGAGGCAGGAGAATCGTACCACTGCATTCCAGCCTGAGCAACAGAGAGAGATTCTGTCTCAAGAGAAAAAAAAATGGGCAAGCTTTTCATTCTGTTCTGTTCTGATGTGGTGGCATGAATGTTGTCCCAGCAAAGTTCAATGGATGGTCAGAGTCGCACCATGGGCCTCGCACAGGAGCATAGGACTCAGAGTTAGCAAACTAGCAAAAGAAGTGACCTGCAGGAAGAATTATCTTTGCCATTCAGTTTACCTGAGTGGTCTGAGTAGAACTCCTGGCTATTAAATCACAGGGCTTTTTCCTTCCTCCGTGCCTACTGCTTTGTACTGTGCTGTGAATGTGTTCTGTGTCAAAATGGGCAAAGAGAGACTCATCTGGACTCACAGGCAGTCCTGACATTGACCCTTCCTATGGTAGCCACTGAACTCCGTCTTCTGCTCTAAGCAGTGGCCCACGCTGTTTCTTTCTCATTATCCCATTAAAATTTTTGTAGTAGGTTATTTCTTTAACTTTGGTCTAGATGATTAAATAGCTGTTTTATGAATTCAAACAAATTTACCACACTATTCATTTTTGAAAAATATTGTGTTCTTCTGAGAACCGTCAGTGTTTGACCTATTAGAGTGATTTTTATGGAGCTTCCAGAAGCGTTGGGGAAAAGGCATTGTGAGACCCATTTGTTGGCAGCTCACCTGTTCTTTTATGTTGTATATATGACTTTTGTTTATAAATGTTCTTCCTTTCTTATGGTTATAAAATAATTCCTATTTATCTTTTGACCTATTCTTCACACGTTTCTCCAACTATTTCTACTTACGAAAATGTGATTGATTTTGACCCATTTGTGCTAAGTGAAGCCAGATTGAATAAATTACCTCTGTACACCTGATGGGCTTTGTAAACTTCTGTTTAGTTTTGTGGTTAATTCTCTCTTTTTTTTTTTTTTCTCGCTCTGTCATCAGACTGGAGCGCAGTGGGGCGATCTTGGTTTACTGTAACCTTCGCCTCCCGGGTTCCAGCAATTCTCCTGACTCAGCCTCTGGAGTAGCTAGGACTACAGGCGAGCGCCACCACACCTAGCTAATTATTTTTTGTACTTTTAGTAGAGATGGGGTTTCACCATGTTGGCCAGAATGGTCTTGATTCCTTGACCTCGTGATCCACTCGCCTCGGGCTCCCAAAGTGCTGGGATTACAAGCGTGAGCCACCGCACCTGGCCTGAGTTAATTCTTTGAATTGTGATGATCATGTCTCAGTACAGAAATAAAACTGATCAAGAGAGTGAGAGGAGGAAGGACACATTTTAGAATCCAACTTGTGTGTGTTTTTTATTTTAATTCCACATCATGGCCTTCATATTGCTCAACTACCTTTTTCATACGTTCACAATAGAGTCAGTGGTGACAGACAGAAGAGTTTCACCTCTTTTGGGGCTGATTTTTCTGACTTTTCATTTTTTTTTACCAAGTGGTGTGAAGAAAGATACCTAATTCAGTAAGAATTCAAGGAGCCCCTCTTATATGTCCATCATTGAAATGATGCTTGGAAAGATATATTTCTTGCAATTGCCATGACTTTTATGTCCACTTACCCTCACATAGAAATTAACTTTTTTAGTTGAGGAAAAAAAACCTCCCTAGAGTGTTATCCTTTAATATTCATAATTAGTTGGATCAATCCAATGAAATAAAGATACTTTCCTACACTTCAAGTAATTATTTAGACAAAGACTGTGGTCAAATGAGTATCTACCTGAATTAATTTTATCCATTATTATCTATCTATTCCATTCTGATATCCCAGGTGCGTTTTTACTTGTGTGTGTGTGTGTGTGTGTGTGTGTGTGTGTGTGTGTGTCTGTGGGGGAGTTCTAAAATAAGAAAAAACATAATCAAAACTAGTGATTATCCTTTCATTGGTATTAACATGGAGAAAGACTACATATTAGGTCCTTTTATTGTATTATATTCTCCACCATCTTAATGAAGAGGAGAATGGAGGACTTCTCACTTTGCTATAAAATGTTGTGAAACATTTAATTTACATTTATTTCAAAGCAATGTTATGTGGTTAATGACATTTCCAATGAGCTACTATCAGCAAAGGGAAAGAGTGGTGATATCAGACAAGGAACTATTGCTTGCTAGTTTGCCGCAAAAAGAGAAGATGGGGAGAGGCCAGTATGAAATTAAGCAAAGAGGCATCTCCATCCAGAGGACAAGTGGCTGTTTCCATCTCTGTGTGTCACCAGAGTAGGATGACTATCCGTCTTCTTGGTAGCATGTCACTCTTTCTCTCCACATTGTCTTCACTGCGTTGTCCTCCCCCAGTCTTCTCTGCTTTCTTCCTCCTCCAGGTCCCCTAATGACAAACCTTGAGTAAACTATCTGTCAGACAGAGCAAGGGGAAGTTGCTTTCTCAGAACCATGATGAACTTTGTATATAGAAAACGTAAAATGAATAACTAATGATATTTTTCTTTTTGCATTTGGTGCTTGAAAATATCAGAGGAAAATCTATGTATCCTCATAATAATTGTGTAGAAGCTCATGGCACACATTTCTATTGTGTCACCTCTCCTGCTAATCTCATTGTTTCATTCTCTCTTGGTTTCTATTGGCCTGCCTTCTCCTTTATTTCTCTTATTTTTTGGTATGCATTTTTGTAAGGCTCTTCAAATTCTTGTTTTGGAATTGGAAACTGGAGTGGAGGGTGTGGAGAGAACATGGTCGCATGTCACTGCACTACCCCTCTGGGTGTGGGAAAGGAAATGGAAAGAGAGATGCTTCCATTACAGCCAAGAGACCTTACTTTCCCATTTTTGTATTATGCTTTCTGGAAGTGCCCATTTCCTGCATTATTCGATTTCTGAAAACTTTACTTCAGGACATGAATAGCACTTATCAGAAGTTTCTAAAAAATGACATGTTTTGCTTCTCTGATTTCTGTATTCTGTGATAAATAGTATTTATGTATTATAGAAAAATGTTACTATGCTATATTTGCTGATATATATATATATCAGATTACATATATATGCAGTTATAACTAGATGAAATATTCCTATTTGTGGCTTTGGTTTTTGTTTGCAAATATATAGAAGATTTATGTTTTTGGACCAAAGACTTTGAAAACAGCATTGAAGCATCCATCTCAGGAGCTAGAGCTTTTCGATTTACAGAGAACACTGCTTTGCTTTTATTCTAAGAACCTGATATTTAGAGCTTAGAAATAGCTTACATTTCAAACTCATAACTTCTTTTTTTTTTTTTTTTTTTTTTTGAGACGGAGTCTCGCTCTGTCGCCCAGGCTGGAGTGCAGTGGCCGGATCTCAGCTCACTGCAAGCTCCGCCTCCCGGGTTTATGCCATTCTCCTGCCTCAGCCTCCCGAGTAGCTGGGACTACAGGCGCCCGCCACCTCGCCCGGCTAGTTTGTTTTTTTTTTTTTTTTGTATTTTTAGTAGAGACAGGATTTCACCATGTTAGCCAGGATGGTCTCGATCTCCTGACCTTGTGATCTGCCCGTCTCGGCCTCCCAAAGTGCTGGGATTACAGGCTTGAGCCACCGCGCCCGGCCCAAACTCATAACTTCTAAGGAGAAAGGTCATTTCTTATATTTTAGGATCTGGGAATTTTATAAATGAAAAATCAAGTATGCATTACTAGCAACTTCAAATCATGGTATATAGCCCTAAGTATTTCTGTAATGTAGAAGAGACAAAGAAAACAACTTCAAAATATAATAAAACAATTTCATCATTATTAATATTAGAAAATTACTTTTTGTAGAAGTGCAAGCATATGCTGTAGATTTTAAATTTCTAGAGAGCTTAGACTACTAGTAAAATTATTTTTTACTGCACTTAGTACAACAAATATAAGGCTTAATATATACTTTTGGTAATGACATTGTACGTATAATCACTCAATAGAAGTAAAATGTGAAAAGTAACATGGATAGAATAATTTAACAAAATAAAATAGAAAAAAATAATCCATTCAGCATAGAACCCAGCACAAGATGGGCACCAGCAAATACTCGTTGAATGGAATTTAAATAAAGAAATAAGGGCTTGGGTTATTTTATCTTTTGTGTGTAGGATAGAACATTTTTTTCTTGGGAGACCAGCAATTTTTGAAGTAAGAATGAAGAGGGAATATTTGTTTTTGATATGCCAATTCACTGTCAAATTAAAAAAAAACTTCAATCATAGAAAGTCATGGAATAATGAGAGGATCCCAATGAGACTTTGAAGATCACATTGTCTAAGAGTAAAAGGGGTGATATCAAGCCTCTGAATCCTGCTACAGGAAAGGAACTATTGCTTGCTAATTTGCCTCAAAAAGAGAAGACCGGAAGAGGCCTCTATGAAACTAAGCAAAGAGGCACCTTTGCTTGATAGTGAAGGACCCGAGGCACAGAGAGGTACAAGTATTTGAGGCTTTTCTGCCATTTCTCTAGACTCCATCTAAAACTAAAGTGGAGTCTAGCTTGCATTGCGGGCCACGTGTATTTCTAGGAGTGCATTGCTGAGCATGTTATAAGCAGTGTGTCCCAGAAATACTCTTCCGCCTCTCTGGCCACACTGAGGTAGGCATGTAAAGCTTTCTTATCTTCTTTTCAAAGATGACTGTGCTGAGAGTATCTTGGAAATCTTGAGACATTTTCTCATTATAGTGAATGCTGTAACAGTCATAGTTGTTTATTTTTTCCATATCCTTTGCATTCTTTTCTCTTTTCTTTTTTTCCATTTATTTACTTATTTATTTATTTATGAGAAGGAGTCTGGCTCTGTTGCCAGGCTGGAGTGCAGTGGCGCTATCTCAGCTCACCGCAAGCTCCGCCTCCCGGGTTCACGCCATTCTCCTGCCTCAGCTTCCTGAGTAGCTGGGACCACAGGCGCCCACCACCACGCCCGGCTACTTTTTTCTGTGTTTTTAGTAGAGACGGGGTTTCACCGTGTTAGTCAGGATGGTCTCAATCTCCTGACCTCGTTATCCACCCGCCTCGGCCTCTCAGAGTGCTGGGATTACAGGCGTGAGCCACCGCGCCCGGCTCTGCTTTATTTTCTTACAATCCGTGGTTTGAACCTATCAGTTCTATGTAAACTGACTCCCAACCTCTCTGTTCCCAGATTTGTGACTACGTTTTCTCCTTTTGTTTGGACATCTGTGCCTGCTTGTCGTATTGGTTTCTCAAAGACAATACTTCTCAAAAGGCACTTACTCTTTCTCACCTCTTCATCCCACCACCACCACAATGAGAACAACACAATAATCAGTAAAATCACTTAGGAAGATACAACAAATGGAGAATTGAGATTATTAGAAAGAAGGATCAACAAGACTTAATTATTTTTTAGAAGGAGGGAATGAAAGAAGGGTGTAATGTGACTTCCGCATTTCTAGCATGGGAGAATGAATAGATGACAATAGCGTTGTCTAACAGAGAAGGCAGAGAGGAAAAGCAGATTTGGTGTTGACACTTTGGATGTATGCTGTTGTAGGACAAAGGAGACTGTTCATTAAGCCATTGGAAATGTCTACAGTTTAGCCGGAGCCACTCACGTACGGGTCACCAGACTCTAGATAATGATTCTCTAATGCGAGCAGATGGGATGGCTCTGTACTGTGATGCAGAATGGAAAGAATGCTGAAGGCAGAGAAGGATCAAGTTCCAGAAAAAAACAGAGAGGAAAAGAGGGAGTGAGACGGGGAGGAAAGATAGGAATGCACTTTGCAGACTATGTCAGAAATACGTGAGTGTGAGAGAAATGAGGTTTGAAATGTCAGGCAGAAGCCAATCTGTGGGAAATTTTTTAAATCATCTTACACACGTTTTTGTAAGTAGAGGATTTGATTTTTATCATATCTAATCAAAGCAATTCTCATCTATCATGACTATAGCTGATTATACATGTAAAATGCAATTATTTATGGACTATAACTTTTGATGGCAATTGTTTTGAAATACAATTTGTCAGGATTCTTGCATTTGAAGGTGTTAAGTTTGCTGCACTACTAAAGCCATGAGTATGTCTGTATGTGAAATCACATATTTCATGCGTTTTAACATATTGGATTACATTTCACTTATGTGATAAAAACTTTCCTGATAAATCTTATAGCTCATATAAGAAATGATCTTGATAGAAATGTGCCCAAATCTGACAATCTTACAAATTTAAATGACAATTCCAGGATCAATTTGCAAACTAAAAAATTATGTAAAATATCAATAAAAATAAATAAATTTTTCATTAATCATGCTAGAGAAACTAATTATTATTCCCTTTTTCCATATAGAAAATGATCATCTGAAATTTTAATCAAATAATCAGGCATTCCTAAAGTATGCAGCCTACCATTTGAGAAAGCATTACAGAGGTATGGCAGGGAGTTAACTAGCAAAAATATTTATTTTTCTGACCAGGTGCAGTTGCCCACGTCTTTAATCCTAAGCTCTTTGGGAGGCCAAGGTGGGAGGATCCACTGAGCCTAGGAGTTCAAGGCTGCAGTGATCTACGATCATGCTACTGCACTCCAGTCTGGGCAATAGAGCAAGATCTCATCTCTAAAAAATGAAAACAAATTAAAAAGATAAAAAAAGTATCTTTTCTGAATTTTGTGATATCTGTGCTATTTGTCAAATTTGAAAACTTTATATTTGTAAATCATTTTTCCATTGAATTATCTGCTTTAGTTTCTTATTTTTACTTGTGATTTTTTATCGTTTTCTTACAGAGCACTCCAGTGTGTATGAGTTTTGAGCCCCACCCTACATATTTCCAGCCCCTCCCTGCTCACCTCTCAACTCTGGCACTCAGAGCTGTTCCTGGAGGGAGCCTGATGATCTCTCTGGTGTCTCCCCTGGATTTCTGCCACAAGACTCTAGAGGGCTCACTTCCCACATGCAGCGCAGGTGCCTCTGGCTGGCACAAAAGTTCCCAACTCCATGAACCTCCTCTATCCCATTTTGGGTCTCCTCCTCATATTAAAAGACCATTTCAGTTTCTCTTTGCCAAGCGTCATCTGGCCAGATTTCTACTCCCCTCTAGCTACTCCAGGGGACCCTGGGACACTCTGTGAAGTGTCTCTCTCCAGAATTCCAGTCAGGTGAGAGGTCACATCTTTTATTGTTTTGGATTCCTTTTGTTTATTTCCCCATAAAGAGTTTTTCCTGGAGTGAGGGAATGAGATGATCAGTTGGTAAAGGCAGGGCTCACACTGAGTTAATTTCTCCTGCTCTCTTTCTCCTATCCTCTCAAATGTCTTTCCCCAACCCAGAATGTTTTCCTCTCTCCTGTCTTCCTCTCTGTGTGGCAGGATCATCAACATTTTCAACAGCTTTTATTTTCTAATGTATGACCTATTGCATAAGCTGTATTCTTTCAGTTTTTAGGATGACCTTTCTTCCCCTCCGCCCCCTTCCTGAGATAAGGTCTGGCTCTGTCGCCCAGGCTGGAGTGCAGTGGCACAATCATGACTCACTGCAACTTTGACCTCCTCTGTTCAAGCGATCCTCCTACCTTAGCCTCCCAAGTAGGTGGGACCACAGGCATGCATCACCATGCCTGGCTAATCTTTGGTACTTTTTGTAGAGATGAGAGATGGGGCTTCACCATGTTGCCCAGGCTGGTCTCAAATTCCTAGGCTCAAGAGATCCTCCCTCCTTGGCCTCCCAAAGTGCTGGGATTACAGGTGTGAGCCGCCACATGCAGCCTAGGATATGTTTTTCATAATTAAGTGCAAGCTTTCAGAATTCATGAAAAACATTTTCCTTTCTCATCCATCTAGTTTTGCATCTTAAAGCTAAAGCTTTCAAAATTCTGTAATGGAATTGATAGTCAATGGCTCTCCCTGTGGGTTCTTTTTCCCTTTCTTGGAAATACAGGCTTACTCTCATAGTCTGGTTTTAAGGATAACAGACCTGCAGCATAAAAAGGAATTACTGAAAGGGGATATACGCAATGGATATTATTTTTGTTTCTTATTTTTGCTAAGTGCCTATTAGGTCACTGGTAAGGAAATTAAATAGGCAGTTGGAATGTGGAGTTTAGAAGAGAGGACAGGGCTAGTGATGTGACTTTGGGAGTAGTAGACATATGGGTAGTTTATAAAGCATGGAACTGAGGAAGAAAACTTAAGGAGAAAGTATATGCACAGAAGAGAAGAGGGCCTAGGTTAAAGCTCTGAGAAAGTAGAGGAACTTAGAAATGGCCAGAGAATTTAAGCAAGAAACCCAGAGCTGGGGTTAAGGAAGTCAAAAGAAGAAAGATTACCATGAAGTCTATAGTGGTCAAATTTGCTGAATGCAAGGAGATTGAGTAACAGAAATATGTTCACTGCCTTTGACAAAATACCTGTTAAGAACCTTGGCAAATTCCATGGAGTAGTAGGGTTGGATGATAAACAGATATGAGTTTAAAAAAAAAAAAAAGTAAATGGGGAGTGAGGATCTGGAAGTCAATGATTTAGAAACGTCTTTAGAGATATTTTGGTACCAAGAGGGAAAGAGAACTGTGAGTTCAAGAAAGATTTTTGTTTTTGTTTTAATTAATTAATTAGTTTTTATTTTTATTTTTATTTTCTGAGATGGAGTCTCACTCTGTTGCCCACGCTGGAGTGTGGTGGCGCCATCTCAACTCACTGCAATCTCCACCTCCCAAGTTCAAGCGATTCTTCTTCCTCAGCTTCCTGAGTAGTTGGAATTACAGACGTGTGCCACCATGCCCAGCTAATTTTTGTATTTTTAGTAAAGACAGGGTTTCACCATGTTAGCCAGGCTGGTCTTGAACTCCTGACCTCAAGTTATTCACCCACCTCAGCTTTACAAAGTGCTGGGATTACAGGCATGAGCCACCATGCCTGGCCTTATTTCGTTTTTTAAAAAACGTGATTTGAATGTTGGGCGAAGCGGCTCATGCCTGTAATCCCAGCACTTTAGGAGGCCGAGGTGGGAGGATCACTTGAGGCCAGGAGTTCAAGACCAGCCTGGCCAGCGTGGTGAAACTCCGTCTCTAAAAACAAAACAAAACAAAAATCCTAGAAACAACCTCCTTATGATTTGATATACTAGAGAATGTATGTGTGCTACTAAATCATGTTGTAGCAATGAAAACTTGAAGAAGCAGGGAAAATAGAGTATGAACAATGTCCTTGAGAAACTGAAAGGGGGTGGGGTTTGGAGCACATGCGGATTGGTTGATTTCTTCTTGATTATGACGAGCAACAAGACTAAAAATATGGGTACAGATACAGAAGAGGCTTGTAGATCTGTTGAGAACTTTTTTTGCCTGCTTTTATTTTTTTAATTGAAAGCCCTCTATTAACCTCATTTTTTTCTGTTTTATAATTTTCATTTGTTTTACTTGTCAGCAAAACTTCAAGAAAGAATCCATATTCACTGTCCTGAATTCAATTGGAAAGGAACAAAATGAGTATTTGTTGGATGAATAAATAAAATAAAACCCAGAAGTATCCATGAAAGGAAATGATAGAGAAGAAAAGGTCGGAGGTCTAGAAGAGAAGAGAACAGGAAAGTAAATTTAGCAGAGAAACATTTGCTTGGCAATATTAGGTGCTCATTTGAGATTTGTAGTTTATAAAAAAGGAATGAGGATGATGGATTGAAGAGCTCAGTTTTGGGGGAGGTATCAGATTCAGGGTCTGGAAAGGAAGAGGTGTTTGTCTGAAAGGTGATGATTCTTACAGGGGAGATTTTGGAGTTCTTGATGTCCAGTTCTAGGATATGACTATGGAAGATTGGGCCAAAATATACCTAGAGTGAAATATTGATAATGAGCCCGATTCAAATACTATCTCCTTCATGATGTCTTTTGATCCTTTCCACGGGTGTGATCTCTCTAGGTTGAGTTCTGCTAATGACTATTGTTACTATTACTGCGGTTACTGCTACTTCTACTAGGTATTCCGTTTCTTCTTATTCTTGTTATTTTTCTTCTTCCTTCTCCTATTCCTCTTCTTCTTCCTCCTTTCTTCTTCTTTCTCCCAATTCTCTTCAGGTTAGTCTGTTTTATATTACAGTAATGACTTGATTATATCTCCTTTAGCACATGTAGTCTTTAAACAAGTATTGAGTCAAACTTTCTTTTTTCATTCAATGTTAAAATTAATTTTAATCAGTTTATGAAAATACAAATTTTTGTGTATAAAACACTTGTACACAAGTTTCCAATAATACTAAAGACCCCTTTAAGCCCATTCCAGTATCATATGCCTCTTTTCCTCAAACACATACATACCACACACTCTCTCTGCCTCATGAGTTTGGACTGTTACATTGCCTTGACAATAATTTTGTGCATAAATATGTACCCTTAGAAAATATGCAACGCCGCATTATTTATTTTTATTTTTTATTTTTTTGAGACAGAGTCTCACTCTGCAGCTCAAGCTGGAGTGCAGTGGCATGATCTTGGCTCACTGCAACTTCTGCCTCTGGGACTCAAACGATTCTCATGCCTCAACCTCCCAAGTAGCTGGGATTACACGTGCACGCCACTATGGCCAGCTATTTTTTGTTTTATATATTTTAGTCGAGACAGGGTTTCACCATGTTGGCCAGGCTGGTCTTGAACTCCTGACCTCAGGTAATCCGCCCACCTCAGCCTCACAAAGTGCTGGGATTATAGGTGTGAGTCATGGTGCCCGGACTACATTATTTATTTTCTTAACTCAAATAGTAACATACTCTATCTACTTTGTATATATTTTGTGAGTTCCTTCAACTTTTTAGTCAGCAATATAATTTTGTGGGTTCTTCATTTTAATACCTGTAGACTTAGTTCATTTTTTTTTGAGATGGCGTTTCGCTCTTGTTGTCCAGGCTGGAGTCCAATGACATGATCTCGACTCACTGCAACCTCCACCTCCCGGGTTCGAGAGATTTTCCTGCCTCAGCCTCTCGAGTAGCTGGGATTACAGGTGCTTGTCACTACATCCAGCTAATTTTTGTAGTTTTAGTAGAGACAGGGTTTCGCCATGTTGGCCAGGCTGGTCTCAACCTCCTGACCTCAGGTGATCCATCTGCCTCAGCCTCCCAAAGTGCTGGGATTACAGGTGTGAGCCATCATGCCTGGTTTAGTTCATTTTTAAAAAAATAGCTGTATAGTAGTATTTTATATGAATACGCCTCATTTTATGTATGCTTTTTGCCACTTGGCATTTACGTTGTTCATTTTTCAATATTATTAGCAACGCTGCAATGGGTGTTGCTGTAACTGTCTCTTTGTGCAAATCTTTCTCTGGGCTGGTGTTAGCAGTTTCCAGAGGATCCACATTTCTGTTTAGAGAAGGTCACCCAAATTACCTGGAAAAGCAGTTGTCCTCTGATCTGAGGCACATGATCGTTTGTTCCTACATCCTCCCAATATTTGATGTCAAAATACTTTAAAACATCTACCAATCTTTTCTTTTGTTTGTTTCCAGACAGAGTGTTGCTCTGTCACTCAGACTGGAGTGCAGTGGGGTGATCACAGCTCACTGCACACTGTAGCCTTGACCTCACTGGCTTAAATGATCCTCCCATCTCAAACTCCCAAGTAGCTGCGACTGCAGGCACACACCACTGCACCTGGCTAAATTTTTGTTTATTTTTTGTAGAGATGGGATCTCCCTCGATTGCCTAAATTGGCCTTGAACTCCTGAACTCAAACGATCTGCCTGCCTCAGCCTCCAAAAGTGCTGGGATTATAGGCATGAGCCACCATATCCAGCCATATCTACCAATATTATGAATGATATGTAATATGCCATTATTGTTTCAATTAACAGTATACTATTTAGAGGTTGAAAATAATTTCATCTATTTCTGGGTTAATTGTACTGCCTCTTCTATGAATTTATTTTCTTTTTCTGACCATTTTTATTGGGTTGTCTTTTTCCTATTGATTTATAAAAATTTAAGATACATGCTGCAAATATTTCCTCAAAGATTGCTATTGTTTAACTTTATTCATAGTGTTTTTGTCCCTTAGAAGTATTACATTTTGACTACCTGTGGTGTATGTGCCTGTACATGTTTTTCATAAAGGTCTTACTTATTCTGAGATTATTAAAAATGATCTCTGAAATCTTCTTCTGATAATTTAAAAATATTGATTCCTTTACAGGGTGCATTATTTAAACTTTGTAAAAATAACACATGCTTACTGTACAAATACACAATACAGGAAAATACAAAGAATAACATAAAAGTAAAGTAAAATCCTACTACATGGTGATTGCCTTTTCGAGTATCTCCTTATACACGAGAAGAGGAGTAATGAAAATGAATATTGTCTGCATGCCCGGTATTGCACTAAGTAATTCATAAAGTTGATGCGGTGGGCACTTCATCATCCCCATTTTACAGGCAAGAAAACTAAGGCTCAGAGACATCAGCTCCTTTTCCCCAATCTGTAAAGCCAGTAAATGACAGACTGGGATTCCCTGGGTCTGTTCACTGTTCTACCCTTCCTCCCTCTAACACATGGTGCGTATCTCAGAGGTGGGGTTGAGTCTTGTAAGTCTTTCAAGCCCCCTGTACAGGAGCACTTGAAATGCTTGTTTTAGGCTGAGGTGGGTGGATCACTTGAGGTCAGGAGTTTGAGACCAGCCTGGCCTAAATGGTGAAACTCCATTTCTACTAAAATTAGAAAAATCGGCTATGCATGCTGGCCTGCACTCATAATCCTAGCTCTTCGAGAGGCTGAGGCAGGAGAAGTGCTTGAACCTGGGAGGTGGAGGTTGCAGTGAGCCGAGATTGCGCCACTGCACTCCAACCTGGGAGCAGAGTGAAACTCTGTCTGGGAAAAAAAAAAGTGCTTATTTTAGTTGGTTATATAAAAAACAGATTTAATCTCTATGAAAAAGGTACAAATACATAATTTCATCCCTGTAATGAAAAATGCCAGTTCTTTTTGCTTTGTCTCATTCCTATTGTTCACTGTATCATTTTCAATATTTGTAACTGATTATGTTGCTATTTACTTCAATATCTCTAAAAAGCATGTTTCTAGTGTACGTTGAGGATATAACCTCTAAGAGAGCTGGTTTGGCTTAAGGTTCAAAGTAGTTTTTGTTCACTTTGAAAATGTTGCTCTAGTCATTGTCTTCTTGGTGCCGATTGTGTTGTTGAAAACTCTCATTCTATTCCCTTTAAAAATATAATTTTCTCTTGTAGTACTTGCAATCTTATCTCTTTTGTATGTTCTTGAATTTTACTAAAATGTGGCAAGAATTTTAAAAAATATTTATTGTGCTTGGAACACAGAGACATCAGTTTAATCTCATTCCTTTCTTTAGTTATAGGATGTTTGGGCTGTTATTTCTTCCAATATTGCCTCTCTTCCATTTCCTTTGTTCTCTACCTTTAATAGATAAATTTTAGCTTTTCCGTGTCTATCCTTTTAGTATCTTATGTGTTTCTTCATACTCTCCATTTCTGTCCCATTTTCTTTTCTTTTCTTGTCTTTTTTTGTTTGTTGGTTGGTTGGGTTGGTTTGAAGGAATCTTGCTCTGTCCCCCCGCTCTGATCTCGGCTCACTGCAACCTCCCACCTCCCAGGTTCAAGCGATTCTCCTGCCTCAACCACCTGAGTAGCTGGGACTACAGGCGTGTACCACCATGCCTGGCTAATTTTTGTATTTTTAGTAAAGGCTGCGTTGCACCATGTTGGCAAGGCTGGCCTTGAACTTCTGACCTCAGGTGATTTGCCCACCTCGGCCTCCCAAAGTGCTGGGATTAGAGGTGTGAGCCACCGCGCCCAGCCTCCATCCCATTTTCTGTGTTCTTCCAGCTCATTAACATGCTCTTTGCCTTCTCTCCTGGTTTTCAGCTCACCCATAAAATCCTGAATGCCAAAAATTATGGTTGTTATTTTTAGAATTTCCAATTTGTTTGTTTATTTAACAAACATTTATATGTCAGATACTGTTCAGAGTGCTTTATTAATGCTAAATTATTTAATCCTCATACCACACATATAAGGTATATACCATGACTATCTTCATTTTACAGATGGAAAATGAAGACACAGATTGGTTAAGTAATTTGCCCTGGAGACATCCAACTATTGATTGTCGTCAGAGCCAGAATTGAAACCTAGGTTGTCTGGGAATTTAGGTGCTATGCTTTGCTTGTTAATAACCACCTCTTACTATTTTTGAATTGCTTCCTCCTATTTCATAAACAAATTCTCTCCTTTATCTCTCTGAAGATGTGAAATATGACTTATTATCATTCATTTTTCTGAGACAGTGTCTTGCTCTGTCACCCAGGCTGGAGTGCAGTGGAATAAGCTTGGCTTATTGCAACCTCCACCTCCCAGGTTCAAATGATTCTGCTGCCTCACCATCCTAAGCAGCTGGGATCACAAGCGTGGGCCACCACACTGGCTAATTTTTGTATTTTTAGTAGAGATGGGTTTTGCCATGTTGGCCAGGCTGGTCTCAACTCCTGGACTTAAGTGACCCACATGACTTCACCTCCCAAAGTGCTGGGATTACAGGTGTGAGCCACCATGCCTGATATGATTTATTTTAAAGTCCTTGTGTGATTGCTTTTTTATTCTGTTTCCTCAAGTGTAAATTCTTCTGTTTGTTGTGTTCCCACTGCTGCCCTGTCTCTTTCCTGGGGTGGTCACTCTTCAACAGTGTGATGATTATTGGCTTTGAGCTGATCCTTGAAGATAATATTCCCTGGTAGACTGTTCACTGCTTCTGCTTGTGCAGCCTGGCTGGAGATAAAGGTTAGAATTAGCTCCTGAGTTTACACACCATGCAGTTTTCAATAAAAACAGAGGATGAGACGGCTTGTAGTAGATGTAATACATTAGTGGCTGGTCATCTGATTTCGATTACTTATCTTTCCTTCTAATCCTGCAGAGAAGTGCTAGTCTCCCACGTATAGCCTAGTATCTCTTCCGTAAGTATGCATGAATTTTATAAAGGACACCGTTGCTTATGTCTAGCCCGGAAGATATAAAAGAGTAAACTAACATGCCTGCTACCACTGTGGAAATCTGCCTCATTATGGAATATCAGTGGGGTTGCCTCCACTATCTGCAGCTTATATTGGCTGTTCTTAGTTTCAGGTATTCTTTTAGCATTTTAGTTTATCTGCAATGGGAGAAACTCCTTTCTTCTGACTTCATGTTTCATGAGTGAAGTCATCCACCATTTCTCTGCTTTGATTTCTCTCAGTTCCATTATTCACTCCTTTCAAAAGGAGGAGTGACTTAGCTAGTTTATATGTTTAAAGAATAGGATATGTATAGCTTTCTCCTTTTCTCTCTTTCTTTGAGATTCAGCTTCTCAAGGAAAACACAAAGCTACTCTATTTTCTAAATTTTAAAGGGGCGGGTATCCATGTGCGGAGGTCACCAGTGGTCCAAGCAGGCAATCAGGTGGTTTAATATGCTGCATTCTGGGATAAGAATTGGGAAGCCATTGTTACTGCACAACTTTTCATTATAAAGATATTTATCAGTAGTGAAGTTGTTAATTCATTTTGTCTTATCTCTCGGTTCAAAAATGGCAGAGAAAACAGGAATAACCTTTAATAGGGCCCTTTAAAAGATCACATTGTTTAGTAAGAATTTCTCTGCCATTTTCATAAACTAATGTATGACTGTCCATTGATTTATTGCTTTATATTATCTAAAAAATAGTCTCTATCATGTTTTGGAGTTTGGACACCAGGAGTGGAGTCTTGTGCTTGTTTTCAGTTAGCTATCTTGAAAATGAAAGATTGAAATTCACTTTAAACAAGTACTCAGTTTTAGTATTGAATAAAGGCAAATCTTGTGCTATCAACGAATTTGAAAATACATTTCAACCTTTTGCATGCTTGCACATGAAATCTTAGGTTATGTAACATATGTGATGATTATAGTAGTAGTATTTGTTTTATCTATTGGTTTATAAGTACAGAGACCACCTTCAATCTGCACTCAATTGCCTGCCTTGCTATGCCTGAGTAACATGATGCATTCTCTTGATCCTAATGGCCACATTTATATATTTGTTTAATTATGACATTCCTAATCATCTCACACTCGTAGGAGATTTCCCTCCAATAAGAATAAACCATACCTTCCCAGCGCTTGTTATTTTACCACTCCCACATTGATTCTCATTTTTATCCCTCTCCTATTGCCAAAGAAGGAGAATGGACAGTATATAATAGTCAGTTGAGTAATTTTGAGAAAGACCAAAAAAAGTCCCTGAGAACTTTTGGGGAGCAGCCTAGTTGCTAACCATCAGTCTGTGGTATTCCTCTGTGGAACAAAATTCCATAGAATATAAACCTCAGATGAGGTCTCTCCATGGTGTGATGCAACAAGACAAAAATAAGTTAACTTTGTAACCGTGCCTGGACAAGAGAGAAAACCAAAATCACCCACAACCATAAAAATGGCAAGCATCTCCCTTTTCCGGTTAACATTAAGTAAACACTGCTTCTTATTGTCATTGACCACTGCTCAGTGACAACTCTAGCCTTATGTGCTTAATTCTGCCTCCTAGATAAAAAATTGCTGATGCTCATTCATCAAATTTCTCTTGCTTTAAGACAGCACCCTGTCTGGATAGACCTTCGTTTCTTTGAATCCTTTCCCAAATCACCAAATATAAACTGAAATCCCTGGATTTTCTGTGTCCCTTGCTGCAGCAAGATCAATAAACCTATTTTTTTTTAAACTACAGAGATATTCTTGGTGCTTTTGTCTGGTGAGCATGGATAATACAGTGTACTTGAAGATAACAATGAGGATCAGGCTTCATGATGAGCAGGCCAACAAAAATCAGCAATTAGAGGGAAACAATAGACATTTTCCAATGATGTTGACAGATGGGTACAGGCCACTTAAGGGGCATAGTAGCTACATCAGCTGCTGCACCACTGAAATCTCGGCATACATATTTATCCAGTGTCTATCTGTGGCAGGCAAAAACCCATCTCAGGTGGACCTGGGAGTATGAAAGCTAGTATTGGATACCATTCACCTTTTTTTAGAGTTGCTTCCTTCCTTCAGCATCTATGACTACACACTGTGCCTTTAGCTAGATCTTCACCATGCTCTAGGTTAAATCTCTTTCCATATTATGCATTTCATACCTTCAAATATCAGTTAAACATGGTCTTTAGGTCTAGAAGTTATCAAAGTGAAGACCTGCTTGCTCAGTTGTAATCAACTGGCTTATACTTACAGTGAGTATTTTCAATACCTTCTAGAGGTATTTTGCTCCTTAATATGTCTATCCAATGTTCCCTTAATTAGAATCTTAATTGTTACAGGATTTAGAAGCAAAAACTTGCCTTTTAAGGAAGAAACATTCATAGAGATTCCTGAGTCATACCAACTGCTTACTCTATCTTAAGAGCAAAGTCGGCTCTATTAAAATGCTGTGAACCCACAGACCAATGAGTAACTACAGCTACCTTGATTTGTTAATCTCCTCCTATATTTGGCTTCTTAACCAATTTAGGAGTAAAACGGTGCAGCATATTCTAGTAGTAAGAATATTGGGTTTGGAATTAGGATATAAAAATCTGAACACTGTCTGTGATGTTAGTCAAGTTGCTGAGTCTCAATTTCCATAAATGTGAAGTGTTGACGATATTACCACAAAAATTATCATTAAAACAAATTAAATAATAATGGAGATAGATACTGTTTTTGAGCATTATAATTATAGCTAACATTTGTTGAATGCTAGGCATTGCTCTAAAGAGTTTACTTGGATTTTTCTTACTTGGTCTTCATCACAGCCTTTCAAGATGCATGCTACCACCTCTTAAATAACAGTGGCAAAGATTCTGGGCAGATGGATGAGTAGAAGCTTCAAGAATCTGTTTCCCCATCTAGATAACAACTGCATTAGCTTATTCTGTGTGTTGTAAATATTTTTGAACTTTGGAGTGTTATTGAAGGCTTGCAACTTCCAGGGGAATGCTTGACAGCAAACTGTGGTTAATTTTGGTCAATTTCTGCTCTTATCTGGCTAGCAGCTTTCTCTCTCTTACCCTGAGCCTGGTTGGAGGCAGTGCATGAGCTTCAGGAAGCTTGCATGCAGCTTGCATGTAGCTTGCAGGAGCCAAGGTAGGCAAGAAGAACTCTGTCCTCCAAATATCAGAATCTATGTTCTGAGTGCTGACTGCTGCTTCTGATCATGGAGGTGCAGACACAAAGACAGATAGTCATTGTTGTATCTCCTCACCTTCAAATATTACAAATTTCTTTTCCTGTAACTGAAGCAACTTCCAGGGAATTTAAATTACCAGGACCATATTCCCCCTACTTCATTTATTTTTCCTTTTTTGATGATCAGACATTAAAGACTAGGATATTCCAAAGCAACTGCATATACCAGGAAAATCAGAAAGTCACTAACAAGCCAAGGGAGAGGCACAGGCTCAGAAAAAACGCCTGAGAAGATGTTAAGTTTATATCATAGGCTAATCATTGGCACAGAGATAACTTACAAGAATCAAAATCAAATCAAAATGAAACAAAATAGCAGCAAACTCTGGGGAAAGGGAACAATCTAGAGTTACCAGATTATCAGATTTAAATGTCTATTTTTGAAAAAAAAAATTAGTAGGCATACAAAGAAAGAAAAAAGTATGAACAACAACAGAAACTGTTACTGACAGAGATCAGAAGACAAACCTACTAAGGAAGTCTTTAAAACACCATTTGAAAGCTACTCAAATAACAAAAGGAGGATATGGAGAAGGTCAAGAAAACAATGTATGAACAAAATGAAAATATCAATAAGGAAATAGAAAATCTAAAGAGAAACAAAAAAGAAGTTCTAGAGCTGAATATAATAATAACTGAAATTTTAAAAAGTGACCAAAAGGATTCAAAAGCAGGGTTGAGTAGGAAGAAGAATTAGTGAATTGAAAATAGGACAATTGAAACTATCAAGTCTGAAGAAGAGAAAGAAAAAAGGTGAAGAAAAAACACAGTGTAAGGGACCCATGAGACACCATGAAATGGACTAACACACATATTGTGGCAATCCAAAAGGAAAAAGAAAGTGGGGGTGGTTGAGTGATTACATGAAGAAATAATAGTTGAAAACTTCCCAAGTTTTGTGAAAGACAAGAATATAAACATCCAAAAAGTTAATGATCCCTAAGTAAGGTGAACTAAAAGAGACCCACATAATCAAACTGTTGAAAGACAAAGATAAAGAGAGAATCTTAAAAACAGAAAGAAAGAAGAAACTTGTCATGTATAAAAGATGCTCAGGACACATAATCAAAATGTTGAAAGACAAAAATAAAGAGAGATAAAGCAGCAAGACAGAAGAAACTTGTCTCATCTTAGAGATTCTCAATCAGATTATCAGCATATTTCTTATCAGAAACTTTGGAAGCCAGAGGCAGTGGGTTGGTAATTTCAAAGTGCTAAAAGAAAAAAAAAAAACCTGTCACCTAATGATTCTATATCTGTCTTTCAAAAGTGAGGGAGAAGTTGTTCCCAGAAAAATAAAAGCTGAAGGAGTTTGTTACCACTAGGCCTATCCTGCAAGAAATGCCAAAGGGGAGTAATATGAACAAGATTGCAAAATAGGAGTTCTCTTGCTTCATTTCCTCTTGACAGAAATCCAGCTAGCCACTAAACACAGACAAAAATCCCATCCCAAACATCTGAAAACTTGGGAACCACAGAAACTAGCTAACAGCAATTTCAGCCCAGACTGTGCTGGCATGGCAGTCCTAGGCATAGGCACCCCCTAGTGCTGAAACAGGTGCAGCAGTCAGAGTCTTAGATACCACATCAGACAATCTACCCAGAATATCTGGACTATTGAAGGACATTTCCAGACCAAGTCAGACTGCAAAGATTAGAATAAGTACCCATTTTTCAATGCACAGACATCAATGCATGACCATGAATATCAAGGACAATTAAGGAAACATGACATAATCAAATGGCAAAATAGGGTGCTAAGGTCTAACTCTAAAGAGATGGAGATAAATGAACTATCAGAAAAGAAATCAAAATACTGTTTTAAAAAAGCTTAGTAAGGCCAGGCACAGTGGCTAACCCCTGTAATCCCAGCACTTTGGGAGGCAAAGGTGGGCAGATCACTTGAGGTCAGGAGTTTGAGATCAGTCTGGCCAATGTGCTTCAACTCCATCTCGACTACAAATACAAAAATTAGCTGGGTGTGGTGGTATGTGCTTGCAGGTCCAGCTACTCAGGAGGCGAGGGCAGGAGAATCACTTGAACCCAGCGGGTGGAGGTTGCAGTGAGCTGAGATTGCACCACTGCACTCCAACCTGGGTGACATGGCAAGACTCTATCTCAAATAAATAAATAAATAAATAAATAAATAAATAAATAAACTTGGTAAACTTAAAGAAAATATAGCAAAACAATTCAGAAATTTATCTGAGAAATTTAACAGAGAGATTAAAGGAACAAAACATCAAATAAAAATCTTGGAGCTGAAAAGTACAGAATGAAGTGAAAAATGTAATAAAGAGCATCAAGCAAATTTATCAAGCAAAACAAACACAACAAACACACCTGTAAACTCAGACATGTTATTTAAAAATTTACAGTCAGAGGAGAAAAAAAGAATGAAAAAGATTGAAGAAAGCTTATGGAATTTATGGGGCAACATTGGAAGAGCAAATTAGCAGTTTTTGGCATTCAAGAGGGATTAGAGATAGATAAAGGGGTAGAAAGCTTATTTAATACATGATAGCAGAAAAATTTCCAAACCGGGAGAAAAATATAGATGTCAAGGTAAAGGAAGGCCAAAAGTCTCCAATCAGGCTTAATCCAAATAAGACTAAACCAAGACACAATATAAGCACACTTTCAAAGATTAAAGACAAAGAGAGGATCCTGAAAGCAGCAAGAGGAAAGAAGTGACACAAAAGGAGTTTCAATACATTTAACAGCAAACTTCTCAACGGAAACCTTACAATCCAAGCTTGAGTGAGTGAGTGAGAAGACATATTCAAAACACTGAAGGAAAAATAAAAAAAAACCCCTGCCATTCACAAATATTGTACCCAGCAAAGTTGTCCTTCATAAGTGAACGATAGATTAAAAACTTCCCCAAACAATCAAAAGCTGAGGAAGTTTATCACCGGACAAGAAATGCTAAGGCCAAAAGTAAAGGACGCTAATGAGTAACATGAAAACATCTAAAAGTATAAGACTCACTAGTGAAAGGGAGTGCAGTCATGAGCTGCATAATGACACTTCAATCAACAACAAGTGGCATATATGATGATGGTCCCATAAGATTCAGTGTTTAATATAGTAAAATTTTGTACAGGTTTGTAGTCTAGTAGCAATAGGTTATACCATATAGCCTAGGTGTGGAGTAGTCAATATCATCTAGGTTTGTGTAAATACAATCTATGATGTTCACACAATGGCAAAATCACCTAATGATGCATTTCTCAGCACATATACCTGTTATTAAGTGATACATGACTGTACTGTAATGGGGTGTGTAAATCATGTATATCTTGTGTATATCTTTAGTGTGAAGGTTAAAAGACAAAATCATAGAATACAAAAACTTCTTTGAGGGATATGCAATATAAGAAGATGTAAATTGTGACACTAAAAAATTCAAAATATGGTGAGGAGTGGAGTAAAAATATAGAGTTTTATGAAGTTAAATTGTTACCTACAAGATTTTTTTGTAAGCCTCATGGTAACCACAAAACAAAAACCTACAATAGATATGTTTAATAAAAGAAGTAATGGCTGGGTATGGCATTTTGGGAGGCTGAGACAGGTGGATCTCTTGAGGCCAGGAGTTCAAAACCAGCCTGGCCAACATGGTGAAAACCCATCTCTACTAAAAACAAACAAACAAACAAACAAACACTACTAAAATTAGCTGGCATGGTGGTGCATGCCTGTAGTCCCAGTTACTCGGAAGGCTGAGGTGGGAGGATTGCTTGAACCCAGGAGGCAGAGGTTGCAGTGAGCCAAGATTGTGCCACTGCACTCCAGCCTGGGTGACAGAATCAGACCTTGTGAGATGGTTTGACTCTCTGTCCCCACCCAAATCTCACCTCCAATTGTAATCCTTATAATCCCCGCATGCCAAGGGTGGGACCAGGTGGAGGTAATTGGCTCATGGGGGCAGTTTCCCTCATGCTGTTCTCGTGATAGTGAGTGAATTCTCAGGAGATCTGATGGTTTTATAAGCATCTGGCATTTCTCCTGCTTGCACTTGCTTTGTCCTGTACCCTGTGAAGAAAGTGACTGCTTCTCCTTTGCCTTCCACCATGATTGTAAGTTTCCTGAGGCCTCCCCAGCAATGTGGAACTGTGAGTCAACAAAACCTCTTTCTTTTGTAAATTACCCAGTTTCGGATATTTCTTCATAGCAGTGTGAGAATGAACTAATACACCTTCTTTCTCTCAAAAAAAAGGCAATGAATCAAACATGATAAAATCACTCAACCACAAAGGAAGACAGTAAGAGAGAAAGAAAGGAACAATGGATATGCAAAACAGGTAGAAAACAGAAAACAATTAAAAAATGGCAGTAGCAAGTTCTTACCTATCAACAATTACCTTGAATGTAAATGGATTAAATTATTCAATTAAAAGACATATAATGCCTAAATGAATGAAAAAAACAAGAGCCGACTCTATGTTGCCTGCAAAGGACTCATCTCACCTGTAAGAACATTCATAGATAGCAAGTGAAGGTATAGAAAAAGATTTTCCATGCAAATGAAAACCATGAGAGAGCAGGAGTAGCTATACTTATATCAGATAAAATAAGTTTTAAGTCAAAAACTATGAAAAGAAAGAGAGGAGGACATTACATAATGAAAAAGGGTTTCATTCGACAAGAAAATGTAACAATTGTAAATGCAAACACACTTAACATCAGAACACCTAAATACATAAAGTGAATATTAATAGATCTAAAGGAATAGATGGATGGCAATACAATAGTAGTGGGGGACTTCAACACCCCATTTTCAGCAACAGACACGTCATGCACACAGAAAATCAATAAAGAAACATTGGACTTAATTTGTGCTCTAGACCAAATGAAACTTACAGACATTTACAGGACATTCTATCCAACAACTGCAGAATATCTCAACTGCACATAAAACATTTTCCAAGATAGATCATATGTAAGGCCCAAAACAAGTTTGAAAAAAATTTGAGAAGGTTGAAATCATATCAGGTAACTTTTCTGAACATAATGGTATAAAGGTAGAAATCAATAAAAGCAGGAACTTTGAAAACTTCACAAACATATGGAAATTCAGCAATATGCTTTTGAAAAACCAATGAGTCAATGAAGAAACTGAAAGAGAAATTAAAAAATTACTTGAGACAAATGAAAATAGAAACACAACATACCAAAACCTGTGGAATACACCAAAAGCAGTACTTAGCAGGAAATTTGGAGCAGTAAATACCTACATCAGAAAAGAAGAAAGATCTCAAATAAAAAAACCCAATGTTGCACCTCAAAGAACCAGAAAAATAAGAATAAAATAAATAAATAATTAGTATAAGAAAGAAAATAATAAAGATCAGAGCAGAAATAAATGAAAGACTGTAAAAAATTACCAAGGATCAATAAAATAAAGAGTTTATTTTTTGAAAAGATAAACAAAATTGTCAAATCTTTAGCTAGACTCAGAAAAAGAGAGAAGACTCAAATGAAGAACACCAGTGATGAAAAAGGAGACATTACAACTGATATCACAGAAAAAATATTATAATAGACTATCATGTGCAATTATATGCCAACAAATTGGATAACCTAGAAGAAACGTACAATTTCATGGGCACGTACAACCTACCAAGATTGAATTATGAAGAAATAGAAAACTGAGAAGACCAATAATGAATAAGGAGATGAAATCATTTATAAAAAGTCTTCCATCAAAGACAAGTCTAGGACCTGAAGACTTCACTGCTGAATTCTATCAAATATTTAAAGAAGAACTAATACTTATTCTTCTCAAATTATTTCAAAAAAATTGAAGGAGAAAAAATTGTTTAAATTCATTCTGTGAGGCCAGCATTACCTTGATACCAAACCAGACAAGGACAAACACACATACAAGAGAAAAATACAGGCATATATTCCTGATGAACATATATGCTAAAATCCTCAGTAAAAAACTAGCAAACGTAATTTAACATCTTATTAAAGAGATCATTCACTGTGATCAAGTGTGATTCAGCCCAGTGATGCAATGATGGTTCAACATATGCAAATGAATGCATCACATTAATAGAATGCAGAACAAAAACCATAGGATCATTTCAATAGATACAGAAAATGAATTTGATAAAATTTATGGTCTTTTGTGATTAAAACTCTCAACAAATCAGGTATAGAAGAAATGTATCTCAACACAGGAAAGGCCATCTATGAAAAACCCACAAGTAACATTACACTGAATGGGGGAAAGTTGAAAGCTTTTCTTTTAAAGTCTGGAACAAGACAAGCATGCCCACTCTTGCCACTTCTATTCAACATAGTTCTGAAAGTCTTAATCTGAGCAATTAGGCAAGAGAAAGAAAAGGTATTCATCTTAGAAGGGAAGAAGTTAAATTTTTCCTGTTTACAGATGACATAAGCTTATATATAGAGAATCCTAAAGACTCTACCAAAAAAATGGTTTTTGATAACAAACTTCAGTAAAGCTGTAGGTCACAATCAACATTAAAAAAGTAGCATTTTTACACACTAACAATGAACCATCTGATAAAGAAAATTTGAAAAATCTCATTTACAATAGCTCAAAAAAAAAAAACCAAAAAACCTTACAAATGAATGTTACCAAGGAGGTAAAATACATCTACACTGAAAAAACTATAAAACATTGATGAAAATATTGAAGAAGACAGAAACAAATGGAAATACATCTCATGTTCATAGGTTAGAAGAATTAATATTGTTAGACTGTTCATACTGCTGAATCCAATCTATAGAGTCAATAAAATCCGTGTTAAAACTATAATGACTTTTTTTATGTTTACAAATCTCTTTAATGTTCTGAATTAATAGAAGACAGCTAGATTTTTAATTTTATTTTATGTTTTAAATTCAATTTAATTTTATTTTAAATTCCAGAATACATGTGCAGGACATGTAGGTTTGTTACATAGGTAAACGTGTGCAATGGTGGTTTGCTGTACCTATCAACCCATCACCTACGTCAGCCCTGCATGCATTAGCTATTTATCCTGATGCTCTCCCTCCCCCTGCACTCCCCGACAGGCCCCAGTGTGTGTTGTTCCTCCCCCTGTGTCCATGTGTTCTCATGGTTCAACTCCCACTTATAAGTGAGAACATGCAGTCTTGGTTTTCTGTTCCTGTGTTAGTTTGAGGTTAATGGCTTCCAGTTCCATCCATGTTTCTGCAAAGGAAATGATCTAGTTCCTTTTTATGGCTTCATGTTATTCCATGATATATATGTATCACGTTTTCTTTATCCAGTCTATCATTGATGGGTGTTTGGGTAAATTCTATGTGTTTGCTATTGTGAATAGTGCTGAAATGAACAAAGTATGCATGTGTCTTTATAATAGAATGATTTATATTTCTTTGGGTATATACTCAGTAATGGAATTGCTGGGTCAAATATTATTTCTTGCTCTAGGTCATTGAGGAATTGCCACACTGTCTTCCACAGTGGTTGAACTATTTACATTCCCACCAACAGTGTAAAAGCTTTTCAATTTCTTCACAGCCTCACCAGCATCTGTGGTTTCTTGACTTTTTAATAATCTCACTGGTATGAGATGGTATCTCATTGTGGTTTTGATTTGCATTTCTCTAATGATCAGTGATGTTGAACTTTTTTTCATATGTATGTTGGCTGCATAAATGTCTTCTTTTGAGACATGTCTGTTCATGTTCTTTGCCCATTTTTTAATGGGGTTGTTTGTTTTTATCTTGTAAATTTGTTTAAATTCTTTGTAGATTCTGGATATTAGACCTTTGCCAGATGAATAGATTGCAAAAATTTTTTCCCATTCTGTCGGTTGTCTGTTCACTCTGATGATAGTTTCTTTTGCTGTGCAGAAGCTCTTTAGTTAGATCCCATTTGTCAATTTTTGCTGTTGTTGAAGTTTCTTTTGATGTTTTCGTCATGAAAACTTTGCCTGTGCTATGTCTTGGATGGTATTGCCTAGATTTTCTTCTAGGGCCTTTATGGTTTTGGGTTGTACATTTAAATCTTTAATACAAGTTAACTTTTATACAACAGTTAACTTTCATACAAGGCATGAAGAAGGGGCCCAGTTTCAATTTTCTGCATATGGCTAGTCAGTTTTCCCAGCACCATTTATTAAACAGAGAATCTTTTCCCTATTGCTTGTTTTTGTCAGGTTTGTCAAAGATCAGATGGTTGTAGATGTGTGGTCTTATTTCTGAGATCTCTATTCTGTTCCATTGGTCTATGTGTCTGTTTCTGTACCAACACCATGCGATCTTGGTTACTACAGTCCTGTAGTATAGTTTGAAGTTGGGTAGCATGATGCCTCCAGCTTTGCTCCTTTTGCTTAGGATTTTCTTGGCTATATGGGCTCTTTTTTGGTTCCACATGAATTTTAAAATAGTTCTTTCTAATTCTGCGAGGAATGCCAATGACAGTTTAATGGGAATAGCATTGAATCTATAAATTACTTTGGGTATTATGGCCATTTTCACCAAATTGATTCTTCCTATCCATGAGCATGGAATGTTTTCTCATTTGTTTGTTTCCTCTGTGATTTGCTTGAGGAGTGGATTGTAGTTTTCCTTGAAGAGGTCCTTTACTTCCCTTGATAGCTGTACTCCTAGGTATTTTGTTATCTTTGTAGCAATTGTGAATGGGAGTTCATTCATGATTTGGCTCTCTGCCTATCTGTTGTTGGTGTGTGGGAATGCTTGTGATTTTTGCACATTGATTTTGTATCCTGAGACTTTGTTGAAGTTGCTTAGCAGCTTAAGAAGCTTTTGGGCTGAGATGATGGAGTTTTCTAGATATAGAATTATGACATCTGCAATACAATGACATTCTTCACAGAAAAAAACCCCTAAAATTCAAACGGTATTATAAAGATCCCAAATAGCCAAAGTAATCTTGATTAAAAAAAAAAAAAAAAAAAAAGCAGGAGGCAGCACAGTACTTGACTTTAAAGTATACTACAGAGCTATAATAATAATAAAAAAGGTATCTGCATAAAAACCGAAACATAGGCCAATGGAAAAGAATAAAGAGTCCAGAAATAAGTCCATGCATTTACAATCAAGTGACTTTCAACAAAGGTGCCAAGTAAACACAATGGGGAAAGGAAAGTCTTTTCAATAAATAATGTTGGGAAAACTGGATATCCACATGCAGAAGAATAAAATTAGACCCTTATCTTTCACCCGATAAAGTAGACATTCAAAGTAAGTTAGCAACTTAAATGGAAGACCCCCAAACTATGAAAATGCTAAAAGAAAACATAGGAAAAAGCTTCATGACATTGGTTTCTGCAATGATTTTCTGGCTATCACCTTAAAAGCACAGGCCAGGGCTGGGCGTGGTAGCTCACGCCTGTAATCCCAGCACTTTGGGAGGCTGAGGTGGGTGGATCACGAGGTCAGGAGATAGAGACCATCCTGGCCAACATAGTGAAACCCTGTCTCTACTAAAAATACAAAATTTAGCTGAGTGTGGTGGCATGCACCTGTAATCCCAGCTACTGGGGAGGCTGAGGCAGGAGAATCACTTGAACCTGGGAGGTGGAGGTTGCAGTGAGCCGAGATTGGGCCATTGCACTCCAGCCTGGTGACAGAGTGAGACTCCGTCTAAAAAAAAAAAAAAAGAAAGAAAAAAAGCACAGGCCACAAAAGCAAAATTAGACAAATAAGATTACATCAAACTAAAAAGCTTCTGCACAATGCAGGAGACAAATTACCAGAATGAAAAGACAACATTCAAAATGGGAGAAAATATTTGCAAATTATACAGCTGAAAAGGGATTGATATCCAAAATACATAAGAATCTCTTACAAGTCAACGGCAAGAAAGCAAATAACCTAATTAACAAATGGGCAAAAGACCTTCATTGACATGTCTTAAAAGACATACACAAGGTCAGCAGGTATATGAAAAAAATGTTTAACATCAGTAATCATCAGGGAAATACAAGTCAGAACTACAATGAGATATCAACTTGTACCTATTAGAATGATGATACAAAAAATACAAAAGGTAAGTGGTGGCAAGGATGGAGAGAAATGGAAATCCTCACACAATGTTGGTGGGAATGCAAATTGGTAAAGCCGTTATGGAAAACACTGTGGAGGTGCCTCAAAAAGCTAAATATAGAACTAACATATGATCTAGCAATCTCACTACTAAGTATATATATCCAAAGGGAACAAAATAAATATGTCAAAGAGATAGCTACATTCCAATGTTTATTGCAGCACTATTCACAATTACCAAGATATGGAATGAATCTCAGCGTCCATTAATATATGAATGGATAAAGAAAATGTGGTATATATACACAATGGTATATGACTTAGCCATAAAAAAAGTAAGTCCTGTCATTTGCAACAGTGGGTGAACCTGGAGGACATATGTTGAGTGCAATAAGGCAGGCACAGAAAGACAAATACCACATTATTTCACTCGTGAAAAATCTACAAAATTGATCTCATACAAGTAGAGAATAGAATGGAGGCTCGGGTGGTTAGGGTGAATTGGGGTTGAGGTGATGTGGATCAAAGAAAACATATTTACAGTTAAGAGGAATAAATTCAAGAGATCTATTGTACAACATGGTGACTCTAGTTAATATTGACATATGGTACTATTGAAAAATGTGCAGAGTGGATGTTGTGTTTTCATTACAAAAGTGATAGCTAGCTAGATTTAACCATCCCAGAATGTACATATACTTCAAAATATCAAGTTGTACATGATTTAAGAAATTTACATCGATTACTTGTTGAAATGATAATATAGATATATGAGATTAAGTAAAATATACTATTAACATTTAAGAAAATACTAAAGGGAATCTTGCAGGTTGAAAGGGAAGTATAGTAGACAATACTTCAAAGCCATGCAGAGAAATAAAGGTCTCAGTAAAGGTAAATACATTGACAATTATAAAAGCTAGTATTATTGCAACAATAATTTGTAATTTAACTTTTTGTAAATAAAGTTTACAAGTGACAAAGAAAGGCATTGTATGTCAATAAATGTTTCACAGCAAGAAGATATAACAATTACAAACACGACTCAACAACAGACCATTAAAAAAGATATAAAGCAAAAGTGGACAGAATTGAAGAGGGAAAGAGATGGTGCCAATATCTTACTCTGAACAAAAGACAGAATAATCAGATGAGATAAGTAAGGAAATAGAGGACTTATAAAACACAATAAACCAACTAGGCTTAACAGATATGTACAGACCACTCAACAACAACGTTCCTCTTAAGTGCACATTGAACATTTTCAAGATAGACTATATGTTAGACCACAAATTAAATCTTAATAAAAATTTTAAAATAAATATTATATACAGTATCTTCTCTGACCAAAATTGGATAAAATTTAAACAATCAATAACATAATTACATAACAAAAACTGGAAAATTCACAGGTTTGTGAAAATTAAGAACACTCTTAAATAACCAATAGTTCAAAGAGAAAAATCACAAGAGAAATTAGAAAATACTTAGAGATAAATGAAAATTAATACACAACACAGCAAAATTTTTGTGACGCAGCAAACACAGCGCTAAGGGAAAATTTGTATGTATAAATACTTAAATTTAAAAATCTTAAATTAACAGCTTAAAAACTTAAGGAACTAGAGAAAGAACAACATAAGCACAAAGCTAGCAGAGGGAAGGAAAAATTGGAGTAGAGATAAATGACATAGAAACTAGAAAAACAATAGAGAAAATGAACAAAGACAAAAAACTGGTTTTCCAAAAATATTAGCAAAATTGGCAAATCTTTAACTAGATTGGCTAAGAACAAAATAGAGAATAATCAGATCACTACAATATTGAAGTAGGCATATTACTACTCTTTATACATAAATAAAGTGATTACAAGAGAGTTCTATGAACAAATTATATGCCAACAAATTGGATAATCTGGATGAAATGACTGAGTTCCTAAAAACATAAAAACTACTGTAATAGTCTACTTGAGCTACTATAAAAAATACCATACATTGAGTGGTTTTAACAACAAAAATGTTTCTCATAGTTCTGAAGGCTGGTCAATTGAAAATCAAGGTGCAAACTGATTTAATTCCTGGTGAGGGAGTTTTTTCCTGGCTTGCAGGTGCAGCCTTCTCATTGTGTCCTCCTGTGATCTTTCCTCTTTGCTCAAAGGAGATCTCTCTCTCTCTCTCTCTCTCTCTCTCTCTCTCGAATTCTTATAAGGCTACTAATTCCACTAATCCACTAACCTCATTAGTAGCCCATCATTGTGATCTCATTTAACTTTAATCATCTTCTAAAGGCCTTACCTCCAATTACAGTCACATCAGAGTTAGCGTTTCAACGTATGATTTTTTTGGGGGGAGTGGGAGAGTGTATAATTCAATTCATAACACCTTTCAAGACTAAAGTACAAAGTAACAGAAGCTATCAATAATAGGAGATTGACCCAGTAATAAAAACATCTCCCAATAAACGAAAGCCCTGGTCCTGATGGCTTCATTCGTGAATTGTACGAAACACTTAAAAAAGATCAAATACCAATCCTTCTCAAAAATTTTCCATATCACGAAGAGGAGAGAGCACTTCCTAATTAAATCTATAAGGCCAGCATTACCCTAACATCAAAGACAGACAACAACACCACAAGAAAAGAAAACAGCAAACCAATGTCCCTTATAAAAATCAAGGCAAAAATCCTCAGCAAAATATTGTCAAACTAAACTCTGCAGCATATTGAGAGGATTATATATTATAATCAACTGGGATTTATTTCTAGAATGAAAAGATGGTTCAACATATGAATATCAATCAATGTAACATCCCAGATTAACAGAATGAAGAAAAAAACCCACATGGTAATCTCATTTAATTCAGAAAAAGTATTTGTTAAAACTCAACACCCTTTCATGATAAAATACCCAATAGAAATAGAAAGAATCAACTGTATCATATTAAAAGCTGTATACAAAACTTCCACAGTAAAGATCATACTCAATGTTGAAAGGCTGAAAGCTTTTTCTCTAATATCAGGAACAAGACAATGATGGCTGCTTTCCCCACTTCTGTTCTATGCAGCATGATAATTCTAGCCAGAGAAAATAGGTAAGAGAAATAAATTTGAAAAAAATGCACCTAAATTAAAAAAGAAGTAAAATGATATATGTTTGCAGATGACATAATCTTACAAGTAGAAAATACTAAAGATTCCACACACAGAAAAACCTGTTAGAACTAAAAATGAATTCAGTGAAGTAGTAGAATACAAAGTCAACATATAGAAATCAGTTGCATTTCTATACTTTCTCAATGAACAATCTGAAAAGAAAGTTAGAAAAATAGTTTTATTTATGATAGCATCAAATGTAATAAAACACTTTGGAATTAACCAGGGAGGTGAAAGACTTGTATAAAATCTACAAAACATTGCTAAAGAAAATTGTGGCTCATGCCTGTAATCCCAGCACTTTGGGAGGCCGAGGTGGGTGGGTCACAAGGTCAAGAGATGGAGACCATCCTGGCCAACATGGTGAAACCCCGACTTTACCAAAAGTACAAAAATTAGCTGGATGTGGTGGTATGCACCTGTAGTTCCAGCTACTCCAGAGGCTGAGGCAGGAGACTCACTTAAACAAGGGAGGTGGAGGTTGCAGTGAGCGGAGATCATGCCACTGCACTCCAGTATGGTGACAAAGAGAGACTCTGTCAAAAAAAAAAAAAAAAAAAAAAAAAAAAAAAAAAAAAAAAGAAGAAGAAGAAAATTAAAGAATACATAAATAAATGGAAAGGCATCCCATGTTCATGGATTGGAAAGGTAATACTGCTAACATATCTAATACAATGTGATCTTCAGATTAAGTGCAATCTTTATCAAAATCTCAATGAAGTTTTTGCAGAAGTAGACAAATTCATCCTGAAATTCATATGGAATCTTATGTTAAACAGTATAGCCAAAATAATCTTGAAAAAGAAGGACAAAGACAGAGAACTCACACTTCCTGAATTCAAAACTTACTTTAAAGTAATAGTAATCAAAATGGCATGGTACTCGTTTAAAGCCAGACATATTGACAAATGGAATAGAGTAGAGATCCCAGAAATAAACCCTTGCCTACATGCCCAAATGATTTTCAACAAGAGTTCCAAGACCTTTCAAGGGAGAAAGAACAGTCCTTTCAACAAATGGTGTTGGGAAAATTAGACATTCACATGCAAAAGAATAACGTTGGAACCTTACCTAACCTGACGTATAGAAGTTAGCTCAAGATGGACTAAAGAGCTAAATATAAAAGCTAAAATTATACAACCCTTAAGAGAAAAAATAGGGCAAAATCTTCACAACATTAGATTTGACAAAGATTTCTTGGATATGATACTAAAGGCACAGGCAACAAAAGCAAACATGGACACACTGGATATCATAAACATTGAAAACTTTTGTCAATCAAAGGACACTTTCCATGTAGTAAAAAGGCAACCTACAGAATGGGAAATATATTTGGAAAACATATATCTGAGAAGGGATTAATATCCAAAACATATAACTCCCAAAACTCAACAACAGAAAACAAACAACCCAATTTAAAAAATAGACAAAGGACTTATTCAAGAGTCTATTCAGACTTTTCTCCAAAAAAGATTTTTGGATGAGTAATAAGCATATGAAAAGATCAAAATATCACTATTCATTAGAAAAATGCAAATTAAACCACAATGAGATATCACCTCACACTCATTTGGAATATCACTATCAAATAAAGCAGAAAATAACAAGTGTTGGTGGGGATATGAAAAAAGTACAGGACCCTTGTGGACTGTTGGTGGGAATGTAAAATGACATATCAATGTGGGAAACAGTATGACAGTTTTTCAAAAAATTAAAAACAGAATTACCATATGATCCAAATACCCAAAGAAATTGAAAACATGGTCTCCACGAGATATTTATTTACCCATCTTCACATCAGAATTATTCAGAATTACTAAAGGATAGATGCAACCACTCAACAGATGAATAAATAAACCAAATGTGGTTTATACTTACAATGAAATGTTATTCATCCTTCAAAAGGAAGAAAATGTTAACATATACTACAACATGGATCAACTTTGAGGACATTATGCTAAATGAAATAAAGTATTTATATAAGATAAATATTATATGATTCTACTTATATTAGTTAACTAGATTAGTCAAAATCATAGAGACAGAAAGTAGGATGGTGATTACCAGGGTTTGGGAGGAGGAAGGAATGAATGGGTATTATTGTTTAATGAGTATAGAGTTTCAGTTTTGCAAGATGAATTGAGTTCTAGAGATAGCTGATACTAATGATTGCACAATGATATGGATATGCTTCAGACCACTGAATTTTATACTTACAAGTGATTAAAATGGAAATTTTATGTTGCATGAATCAATAAAAATATGAATTAGGGTTACAAAAGAATATCAAAGGCAGAGGCAGAATTTAAATTCATACCTGTTTTTAAAATAAAGTCAACACTCTTTACTACTACATTGCACTGCTACCATATCTGCACCATGAAATATAAACCATCTGTATAATAAATAATTATAAAGTACAGTAAGGTTTACTAACTCTTTACAGGGCTTTGTGCAAACTGATGTTCACAAAAATTCTAGTAGTAACGAAGACAACTATGATTATTGTACCTATTTTTAAAGAGAAGAGTACTAAAGTTTAGAACAATTGTCAAAGACAAAAATGCTTAACATTGTTAGCATTATGCATTTGAAATAACTGGATATTTGTTGCTATGCAAACAAAAAATCTGGGTAGTTAAGATTTGTTTTAGTTGTAGTTTTGTGTGTGTGTTTTCTGGAGATTTAACCACTTGGAATGTTTAATAATAGTACAACAGATTAGAAAGAATTATATGTCAGGATACTGCTTAGGAAGCTGAAATTGAAATAAGGATGTTCTCAATGCTCCTAAGTTTTACAAAAGGGAGATTTAATTAAGGTCTATAAAGACTTAATTTCAAATTCTATTTGTCCAAACTGTTGATGAGCATTCCTGTTTATCCATTTTAGTGTGTCGTAGTACCTGCTGATGTCTGAATATTTTGGCATTTAATGAATTCCTGCAACAGGAGGCTTCCAAAATATTTTAGGACCAATCGATGGAAAAATAAAGGTAATGCAATTAGTTCCTGTAGATCTTGATTTATATAAAATTATGTATTTATGATGACTGTTTTCCATCCAAGAATTACACAATTATTTATAATTTAACAATCATGCTGATTGACATTTTTCTAGGAAACAGAAAGAAGCTTACTGAGATTTTTTTTTCAGTCACATAGTTTTTTTGGAAGGTATTTTCCTTTCCCTGTGGAGAACTCAATAGCATTTGTGAGGAGAAAATATGATTCATGAATAAACCAGTAATTTGGCAAAGCAAATAAGTCCCATTAGTTTTTAAAGCCTGAAATTTTAGTCTTATATTTAGTCTTACAGTGCAATAAGGGTTATTAAATCAATATAGAGTTGTCTTCCGACTTGGAATAGACTCATTTGGCACTAACAACATTTTCAGCCACAAATTATGTAACTGTTTTTTTTAATAGGAAAACTCCAAACATTGATTTATATTTTAGTATAAAAGCTCTCTAATGCAATACTTTATTACTTTTCAGGATCATCTACTACTTCTGAAATTATCTCCCTTTTCACTTGTTTTCATATGATTGATTATATTTTTCCTTATTATACTATTGGACATTCATATTTAAAAATCTGAAGAACATTGAACTATATAGAAACTAAAATACAAATCACTCTAAATTTAACAAGTACAGCCAAACTCTGGGAACATTTTGTTATATTTAATACTCTAACTTTGTGATCAAAGTTACAAATTTCACACTTCTCCTAGCTAAAGACAAAAATGTTATTGAGCTTTATGTATTAAAGCATCTTAAGAATTGTGGGCATGTTTTTAATTTTCATAGAATGCATTATATTTTCATAATTACTTTTGTTCACCATAAAATCTTCTTAGTGTCAACACTGAGCCAACATACATTTCTTTAACACCTTTTTTTTTTCCAACTATTATTTTTGTTTTAGGGAGTACTTGTGCAGGTTTGTTACATAGGTGAATTGCATGTCACTGAGGTTTGGTGTTCAAATGATTTTGTTACTCAGGTAGTGAGCATTGTGCCTGATAAAAGTTTTTTGATCCTTACCTTCCTCCCACCTCCCACCTTCAAGTAAGCCCCAGTGTCTTTTGTTCCCCTCTTTGTCCATGTGTACTCAATGTTTAGCTCTCACTTATAAGTGAGAACATGTGGTATTTGGTTTTCTGTGCCTGCATGCATTGCCTCTGGAGAACAGCCTCCAGCTGCATCCATGTTGCTGCAAAGGACATGATTTCATTCTTTTTTGTGGCTGCATAGTATTCCATATAACACCTTTCTTATTTTTATTTTTGCCAAGCACATGATAGGCACTGGTTCTACAGTGAGACATATCTCTCCTAAGTCTGGTGACAAACCAGAACGAAGTGATTTCTAAATGGTATGTTAGATGTTATAGCACAGTGCGGGTAACATGGCAGTGTTGAGAAGCGTACCTAATCCTCATGTAGGTGACAGGAACGTTGCAATTTTTCAAAATTTGTTTTACTAGATGGAGAGTGTCAATGAGAATATTAAATTCACTTACTGGGGTCATGTTCCTGGCCCATTTTGCCAAGGATTTTGTCCCTGATGGTGGCAGAAAGCCATTAATTTAGGGTGGGCCCCAAAGTTTTCCAGAAACAAATATAAATCTAGTATTCTCCAATTAGCCTGCCATGTATCTACTTTCTAGAAGTAAATATACACCACTGATAAATATGTTTAAATTCACCAATTTTACTACCCATTTTACTGAGAGTGAGATATTTGTCAATATTTTATTACCAGTGTATTTTCTGCTCTGTGAAGTAAGAATTTCTTTTCTTGACATAAACTTTGTACTTTTAAATATTTGTGAAATAATTGGTGCAGAGTAGAGGCTAGAAATTTTCTTGTGTCACCTAGTATAACCTCCTTGTGTGATACATCTCTAAGATGAATCTGGATTTCTTAAACACACATTGTCTTGTGACTTCTTTCTTTCCATTTTCTAGGGAAGCATTCTACTCCTATTGTTCTCCTGTTACTATGGCTATTGCCACCTCATCTTCTTTTCTCAGGGAGTCAGAAATCCACTGATTTTTTTGGGGGAAAAATTCATACAACTAAGAATTCTTCTCTCAGTATTTGTCAGTTTTCAGACCATCATATTGATACAATAAGTAAAATCTCATTTACTGGAAGTCTCCCCAGATACCTTATTCTTTTCCAATCTGTGTCTAAGACAAAGAATATGGAATGGACTGGAATAGTCTATGGGAAGAATTTGGCATGGGAGTTGAATGGACTAGGTTTCCATACTTTTTGTAAGTGACCCCATTAACCATTTGAGAAGCAAAGAAAGAGTTACGGATAAGAGTCATGAGTAAAAAGGGGGAGTTTCCATTACTTTTCTGGGTCCTTTTGGTCCTTTTGGTCTATTTATTCAGGCTCGCTGGAGTACCACCGACATGCCTGGTTACTTGCATTTGGCAGTAATTCCAGCTAATCTGCCTTCAGCCTGTCCATCTGGTGTTTTGCTCGCTAGGGTAGGGATACAAGGATATGGAGCAGGATGCTTTTCTTGAATTTAATTAGTGCTGCTTCAAAAAAAATCCTTGAGTAAAGTTGAACCTTTTATTCCAGATTGATTCTTCTTAGATTCTTTCAGATTTAATTCCTCTTCTAGATTCAATTTTTCTCCGTTACTATTATCTTGTTATAACCCCTCTCCCATTTGGATTCCTTATGACAACAAATTGGGAAAAGGAAAAGGCAAACACTTCATGGGCTTAGGTTCTCTTCTCAACTCGAATGTAGAAAATAACCTTGGAAAATATCTTTGCATCAAAATAAAAAAATAGCTCTTTTACAATAATTTTAATTTTGGGAATTTCAAGTTTCTTTCAAACATTAGCTCTCAGTGGAACAATGATCTAAAAGTTACTTTAAAAATGTAGGAATGGATCACTGAGACACAAAGGGCTGAAATAAATGTAGCATTAACATAACATTATAATCAATTCAGTGTAGTGGAACATTTCAGCTACTGTATGTTACATGAGTATTTGTTACTTTGTTGGGTTCTGAGATACAAGAATTAAAATAGGCAAACAAACAACAACAAAAATACCAGACAAAGTCTGTCCTCAAGAAGCTTGCATTCCCAAAACTGGAAATTTCATTTTTTTAAAATTTATTTATTATTATTATACTTTAAGTTGTAGGGTACATGTGCATAACGTGCAGGTTTGTTACATATGTATACTTGTGCCATGTTGCTGTGCTGCACCCATCAACTTGTCATTTACATCAGGTATAACTCCCAATGCAATCCCTCCCCCCTCCCCCCTCCCCATGACAGGCCCCTGTGTGTGATGTTCCCCTTCCTGAGTCCAAGTGATCTCATTGTTCAGTTCCCACCTATGAGTGAGAACATGCGGTGTTTGGTTTTCTGTTCTTGTGATAGATTGCTAAGAATGATGGTTTCCAGCTGCATCCATGTCCCTACAAAGGACACAAACTCATCCTTTTTGATGGCTGCATAGTATTCCATGGTGTATATGTGCCACATTTTCTTAATCCAATCTGTCACTGATGGACATTTGGGTTGATTCCAAGTCTTTACTATTGTGAATAGTGCTGCAATAAACATATGAGTGCATGTGTCTTTATAGCAGCATAATTTATAATCCTTTGGGTATATACCCAGTAATGGGATGGCTGGGTCATATGGTACATCTAGTTCTAGATCCTTGAGGAATCGCCATACTGTTTTCCATAATGGTTGAACTAGTTTACAATCCCACCAACAGTGTAAAAGTGTTCCTATTTCTCCACATCCTCTCCAGCACCTGTTGTTTCCTGACTTTTTAATGATCGCCATTCTAACTGGTGTGAGATGGTATCTCATTGTGGTTTTGATTTGCATTTCTCTGATGGCCAGTGATGATGAGCATTTTTTCATGTGTCTGTTGGCTGTATGAATCTGCACAGCAAAAGAAACTACCATCAGAGTGAACAGGCAACCTACAGAATGGGAGAAAATTTTTGCAATCTACTCATCTGACAAAGGGCTAATATCCAGAACCTACAAAGAACTCAAACAAATTTACAAGAAAAAAACAAACAACCCCATCAAAAAGTGGGCAAAGGATATGAACAGACATTTCTCAAAAGAAGACATTCATACAGCCAACGGAAATTTCATTTTTTAAAAAAAAGTGTACAAAAGGATCATGAATGTAAATGGAAATATGCAAATGTCCCAGTGCTTGACTGAATAATACAGCCAGGAAGCCTGACTAGATCTCCAACTTTCAGCACTGAGCCTGGCAGAGTGGCTGTCTCTTGACCAGTTTGCCGATAGGAATTATTAGCACTCCCTAGTCACACATTGAGTAATGATGCTGTCGAGGGTAGATTAAGACAGCACCTTTAGATCACAATCGAGGTTTTGTAAAATAGAAGTTCCACTAATAATTGATGGGTCCTATTTTTCCAGGCTAAAAGGCTGTCTCAATTAGAGACCTAGATCTAGTTATTCAATTAGAGACCTAGACTGGATCTAGGTCTCTAATTGAGACAAAAGGTCTATTATTATATAGGTCTCTATTGAGACAAAAGGTCTCTAATAGAGACAAAAGGTCAATTCAAAATGTCACAGCCTAATATGAAGGAAAAGTTCCAGGGTTTGACTTGCAAGGAGACAGGCATCTCATTTCCTTCATTCTGATTTCCATGAGGAAGAGCCTATCAATAAGGAAAATAGGTTGCCAATTAGGGAACATTCTGGAAAGTAAGATGTAAAAGCTACCTTAATATACCTGTCAGCCATCCAAATGGACCCTTGATAACTGGTTTGAGAATCTCTCCTTGATGCAATTGAATAAAACAATTTTTAAACACTTAAGTTTCAGGGTAATGTAGCTCTCAGTTCAAATCTTACTTCCATTATTTACTAGTTGGACAAATTTGGGCTTACTATACGAATTGCCTAAATTCTATTTTTCCCATCTGTAATAGTTGGAAAATATTAATACCTTCCTTAATGGTTGGTGTACAGATGAAATTTTTTTTTTAATGTAGTGTATTGAAGGATTGTTAGTATGGAATCTGAACTGTAGTTACTTTCAGTAAAAGTCAGTGATGATGATGATAATGAAGATGGTGATGATGACAATGAAGATGGTGATGATGATAATGCTTTCTGTGAGTTTCACATTTAATGGGTGCTAATTTATTCTCCAAGGCACATTGCTAGGGACCAATATTCTTCTATGTTCATATTTATTTGTCCTTAAAATATGGGCCCAGGTTAAGCATTCATATTTACTGAAGTGTTACTTTTTGTTTTGATTGTACTAACATTGCTTCTAGATGTTTCTCATGTGTGCTAAAGATAATTGATGCATTCTGACCTATGATTGTTCTGAAAACACAACTGTTTTCAAAGGGCTTCTTTGATCAATTATCGTTCCAAAAATGTTTTGGTCTGCTAAATTTTATAACTTTATCTATTTCAACTAGAATGTTGACCCAATATATTCTGCTTTAATATCAACTTAACTTCAAACAACTGTGTGAATAAAAACATGACAGCTATACCAAACATCATTTTTCATCTTTTTACTACTGTTAGAATTTTTTTGATATAGTAGAAGACATATATCTTTATATAAAGTATTTTTTAAAAGATGTATAAAAGCAAGGGTGTGTAGAAAGCATGTTAATTCCTTCATTCATATGCTGTTATTTTGAGTTTCGAAATTGCTGAGAAAATAATACTCCTGTGGACATGATCACTGGTGTAGTTTATGTGTTTTAAGTTATGCTTTGTGGCATTGACTAATGTACCAAAGTCTTTTGTGGAAATGTGATGTATTTGTTTATATGCAGACAATTTCTTCTTTGTTCAGAATAGTGGCCCTTTTCTAAAAGATAGTGTCAATTTCTCTTTTGATAGTCACATCTTAAATTCCACAAAACTGATACAAAACTTTGTAAAATGTGAAAGTTTCAGGTTTGACTTCCAGCTTGACTCTTCTGCTGCCTGTCTTCGCTTGATAGGGTATTCATAAGTAGACTGGTCATCGTTCCAATACAATGACAGAGTAACAAATGTCTGAAAGGAATGATTCCTGAGATTTTCTTCCTACGAATTCCACTCATACAGGACTCTGCTCTTCTGAGCCGATATCCTTACTATTTGTAAAATTTTTGCAATATCTACTTTGAGAAGAATACTTATAAAATTATGGTCAATAGCACTTTCTTTCATTCTTTTATGAAAATGAACCAAGGCCTTTTCCACTCACTACTATCTTGCCTCTGAGACATAAATAATACTTTTAACAAAATTTGAGGAATGGAATAAAGACTTAAATTAAGAAGATATCACATTGATGGGTTTGGTGATGGAATAAGATGAGCTACAGTAATTGATTGTAATAAACCTTGAGAAGAGTGTTTTTCTGATAGTGTGATGGAAAGAACATAAGGTGAGTTTTTATAGTCTTATTCTTGGCATTTATTAACTGGTAAAATTGTTTAATTTTCTTATCCACTAGACTGTACCTTTGGGCTTTGGAAAAAAGTCGGACTGTGTCTATTTTGCTCACTGATATCTGAAACTTCTAAGAGAGTGCTTTGTACATAGTGTTCAACAAATGTAGTTCATGTTTCTTCTTTAAAATTAGTCTGCTTATTTCTTTAAAATGAATCTGTTCAATTTCTTCTCTGTTTAGACTCACAAAAATTTTATGAGACTCAAACTGTTCAATATAGGGAAAAATGTAAAGTTCTATACAATTTTAAGGAATATCTTTAGTCCTTAGATATGTGTTTTATATATCTTATAAGGAACTTGAAAAAGCTTCGTTTTGTCATCAGAAGGAAAGACTATTTGAAGGATTTCAATTAATGCTATCTGCTTTAATAGGACTACCAATTTCAGTGGCCTTGGATCTTGAACATGTTCATATTTAATTTTATTCAGCCTGCGTGGTTTTCTTTCCAGAGCTGATGGAGGCTGAGTAAGAATGAAATTATAATGTTGATAATAATTTCCCTTGTTCTTCTTGGCAGGCACAATGAGGCTCTGATGTTCAGGTTATCCTGCTGGCAATATTTTTCAATTAACATTTTATACTCCCCCACAAAAAGCTCAACCTCTCACTGGCACCGAACCCAGCATTTCAGTGAAAAAATGCTTGGAAACAAAGAGGCCTTCCCTTCCATTAGGATCTCCTTGTTCCCAAAGCTTCTGTACTTGGAAGAGTCTTAGTTCTCAAGGGCACCATGAGATTCAAGGTTATTATTCTCTGCTGCATCCTGTGCTTGCTTTATTTATAGAGTTTACTTTCCTGGGTTAGGAAGTTGACAGACATTGCATTGCAAGTCTTGGAAAAATCCATCATGAAGGCATTAGAAATTGACACGTAGGCCCAAGGAACTGTCATTAAGGCATCCTTCATGCAGAAAAGAACTCCATCATGCTGGGCGTGGTGGGTCACGCCTGTAATTTCAGCACTTTGGGAGGCTGAGGCCAGTGGATCATGAGGTCAAGAGATCAAGACTATCCTGGTCAACATGGTGAAACCCCATCTCTACTAAAAATACAAAAATTAGCTGGGTGTGGTGGCAAGGACCTGTAGTCCCAGCTACTCGGGAGGTTGAGGCAGAAGAATCACTTGAACCCAGGAGATGGAGGTTGCAGTGAGCTGAGATCACACCACTGTACTCCAGCCTGGCGACAGAGTGAGACTCCGTCCAAAAAAAAAAAGGAAAAGAGCTCCATCATTTGTCCAGCTTTACTGTGTGATTAGAGAATCAGACACAACAGGGGTCAGGATGACTCTTCACAGGGATGAAATTAGAAATGCCTAAATTCTCAAAGCTAGTGTTCAGAGAAAGTCATTGTTGTGAGTTATTTCTTCTTATTCAAATGAACAGTGCTGCTGGAGACAAAGGAGTTTTGTCACATGCAATTAGCATTTAGACTTAGATCCTGCTTGAGATTCTTTCACACCAAGATTTAAGTAACAAAATGCTATTTTGTTCGAAAAATCACCGGTTCGTATATTTTCCCCCCACTGACTTTATTAGACAATACAAAAAGACTTATCAATAGGGAACCAAATGAGTTGCCATTACCTGTCTTAGAATTCTCTTCACATCATCATGTCCCTGACAAGATGGTTTTGAAATGACCCAGTGCATGTAGAAGGAGTTGATGGGAATGAAGAGAAGAGTGGCAAGAAACAGTGATACTCATGCAAAGCCTAGCTTCTCCTCTGCAGAACTTAGGAGTCTAGAAAGATAAACTGTAATCAGAAATATTATAATGGATAATATATCTGACCTAGGTAAAGGCAAAAGGCAAAAGCCCTGGGTGAGTGTTGATAGCTTGCAAACTGATGGTGTGAATCCAGTATGAGGGAAGATAATTAGGAGCAAATAAAACTCTTTAGTATTTATTTATTTATTCATTTATTTTTGAGACGACGTCTCACTCTGTCACCCAGATTGGAGTGCAGTGGCACCATCTTGGCTTACTGCAACCTTCACCTCTCATATTCAAGCTATTCTCCTAGCTCAGCCTCCCGAGTAGCTGGGATTACAGGCACAAGCCATGTCACCCGGCTCATTTTTGTATTTTTAGTAGAGACGAGGTTTCACCATGTTGGCTAGGTGGGTCTCGAACTCCTGACCTCAAGTGATCTGCCCACCGCAGCCTCCCAAAGTGCTGGGATTACAGGCATGAGCCACCGCGCCCAGCCAAGCTTTACAGAACACTTTGGAGTTTACCACATATTTTCCCATATTTTTATTATCAAAAGCTTATCTATTTGGACCTAAAACCCATGTGAGGTTGAATATGGCTATTTTTCCTTTATTAAGCGTTAACTAATGAGATTGAAATAGGTTAGGTGTCTAGTGTAGTCACTAGTAAGGGGCAGAAATCTAAACATGTCTGCTTTTCAAGTTTTTTTTTTATTTAGATTTTTGTGGGTACCTAGCAGGTGTTAGTTGTGTGATTTATCAAGTATATGAGATGTTTTGCTACAGGCATGCAATGCATAGTAATCGCATCGCAGAGAATGGGGTATGCATCCCCTCAAGCATTTATCTAAACATGTCTTCCATTACATGTTTACTACTCTGTCTACTCCACTATGCCTACTCTGAAGAGAGGTGATTGGTCAAATTTAGATAAATTTTCAAAAAATCCTGAGCTTTCACTTTTCTGGAAGGTAATTTAATTTACTACTTGTTCTATAAATAACCCCTTAAAGTTCAGAGAAGTAAAATATATAGACAGATTAGTTAAATATTTTTCACAAACAGGACTCAGTTTTCTCATCCATAAAATGGATAGGTTGAACCAGACCTGTCCTTCTTGATCTTGGCTGCATGATAGAGTCACCAGGGGAACTTTTATACTTACTTATGCCCAGGAGCTGCCCCTGGAGATTCTGATTCAATTAACCTTAGGTGGGTTTCCTTTTTCTTTTTTTTAAGCTTTCCAGGTAATTCTAAGGTACCACCAGGATTCAGAGTCACTGGACTAGATGATCTGAAAGTACTCTTCTTCTACATGTCTCAGCATATTGTAGGGATTTATATAATGGCTCTGATGTTCCATAAATTAATTGGAAGGAGACTCAGTTATTATTCATTTTATCCTGTCTGGGTTCCTTGCTAGAATTTAGATCCAATTCTCACTTATGAGAGTCTGAGAATTATAAAATTTTGCAGGGGACTCTATGTCACCCAGTTTAAACTCTCCTTTAACTTACCCAGTTTAAACTCTCCTTTAACTTAACTCTTCTTGCAAACTTTTTCCTGATGGTCATCTGGCTAATCTAAAGAATTCCTGTACATGTGAGAAGGTTTCCTCTGAGCATGGCAGATCAAAGGAGCAGTCACTTAGATATGGGGACAAAGTTAAAGACGTAGAGTCAGGCAGGGAGGAGATTTCAATTGAGTCTTAAGGAAATCATTGAACAAAACTGTAGACAAGAAGCAAAGAGATTACAAACATCCTTAGAATACCTTGGCCTACCCTAGTACTCCTTTTTACCCAGCTAGACAGTCTGAGTTCCAAAGAATAAGTAATAGCATTTTCCAAAGCAACTTTTGAGAGCTGTAGAAAACATTTTTAAAATCAGCAACATATAAGTCAGACAGAAAAGAAAAAAGATCCAAGCAATGAGCTTTTACGTTTGAAATGGCATAAAGAGAGTTTGAAGCTGCCACTCACTATCTGGTCACATGCAGTGGGTACAGGGCGGCAGGTGTGCAGGCATAGGTGTCTTGGAGGGCAGATTTTATATTTGCCAAGAAGTTGATATGAATTTGCAGATGACAGTTTCCATTTTTCCTGAAAACTTCCAAAAGATTGAAGACGAAAATACTGTGATGAGTCTAGCAAATTGCACTTATTTAAGATAACCACAAAGCATATCCAATAGAGAGAAATTCTTCAGAAATGTTATTTTCTAAGCACTTACTCCTTAATCACTGGCTAAGGGTGGTAATGAACCTTGCTGATTGTCTGAGCAAAATAAATAGTTGAGGGTTAGAGATGGGGGCCTGGGGTGAAAGAGAGATAATTTTGTGTGATGATTATTATAGCACAACTTCAACCTCAGTTCTGGAAGAGCAATGTGCTCTGTCATAGCAATCTATGGCAACTGTTGTGGTTTGTGCTAACTTCATATTTGTGTTGCTATTTTCTGATGTTGAGAAATACTGTGAGTTGGCCTAGGGTTTTTGTTAATTTTTAATTTTTGTGGGTTTATACATACCCCATAAATACATACACCTACAAAGTACTAGGTTATTTTAACAAAATGTTTTGCCTTCATGTAGTAAACAATATGTAATCAAATTTTCTAAAGAAGATGATATGTTCCTATTTCATGACCACTGCAAGAATAAAATTTTATTTAAGATGTTCTGTATCAGAGTTTGGCAAATGACAGCTTGTGGGCAAAACCCAGCGTACGACTTCTTTCTGTGGTCTTCCAGCTGAGAACAATTTTACATTTTTAAATGGTTGAAAGAAATCAAAAGAAAAATAATGTTTTGAGGCGTGTGAAAATTATATGGAAATTCAAATGTCAGTGTCCATATCAAGTTTTATTGAAATGCAGTCATATCCATTTGTCTATGTGTTGTCTATGGCTTCCTCTAGGCTGCAATAGCAGAACTAAATAGTTATGATAGAGATTATCTGATTGTAAAAACCTGAAATATTTACTTTCTATTTTATTTTATTTTATTTTATTTTATTTTATTTTATTTTACTTCAAGTTCCAAGATACATGTGCAGAACGTGCAGGTTTCTTACACAGGTATACGTGTGCCATGGTGGTTTGCTTCACCTATCAATCCGTCATCTAGGTTTTAAGGCCCTCATGCATTAGCTATTTGTCCTAATGCTCCTTGTTCCCTTGCCCCCCAACCCCCGACAGACCCCAGTGTGTGTTATTCTTCTCCCTGTGTCCATGTGTTCTCATTGTTCAGCTCCCACTTATGAGTGACAACAGGCAGTGTTTGGTTGTTTGTTCCTGCGTTAGCTTGCTGAGGATGATGGCTTCCAGTTTCATCCATGTCCCTGCAAAAGACATGATCTTATTCTTTTTTATGACTGTATAGTATTCCATGGTATATATGTAACACATTTTCTTTATCCAATCTATCATTGATGGGCATTTGAGTTGGTTCCATGTCTTAGATGTTGTAAATAGTGCTACAATAAACATACGTGTGCATGAGTCTTTATAGTAGAATGATTTATATTCCTTCGGGTATATACCCAGTAATGAATTGCTGGGTCAAATGATATTTCTGGTTCTATATCCTTGAGGAATTGCCACATTGTCTTCCACAATGGTTGAACTAATTTGCATTCCCACCAACAGTGTAAAAGCACTCCTCTTTCTCCACAGCTTCATCAGCATCTATTGTTTCTTGACGTTTTAATAATCGCCATTCTGACTGGCGTGAGATGGTCTCTCATTGTAGTTTTGATTTGTATTTCTCTAATGATCAGTGATGTTGAGCTTTTTCTCATATGTTTGTTGGCTGCATAAATGCTTTGTAACTCTTATAGGAAAGACTGAGCAAAGTCATCACTCTTCATGCAATGAATGGATCTTATGTGCATCTTAGTAAAATGAGATGACAGTCTCACCTCAGAATCATTTAGACCCAAATTTCACTTTGGCTAATAAAACTACTTTGGTGTAAAATAGGATTTTATTTTCCAGATGGAATGTCTAGTTTACTTGTGCGTTTTCACCATTCTCGGTTTGGAGGGAGCAGGCTAATTCACAGTCCTAGAGTCATTCAGTTGTAGGCAGAGCCCTTTTTAGTTGTTTATCAAAAATTAGAGTAAGGATTTTGTGGCTTAAAATTTTTTTCCAAAATTTGCTAATTGTAAATCTCAAGTAATTGTTGTGATCTTATAGCTATAGCGTGGTTATTACTTATTAAGTAAAAGTTTCCTTTCCATGTTTTAGAGCTTTACTGAAAATAAAAGCCTAAGACTTCAGACAGATGAAATCCTACATTGTAAGGATAATTTTGACATTCACATACTTATATTACATAATCATAATTTTACTTAAATTTCTATTTTAGAAATATACAGAAATCAATTTAGTTTTGAAAATGTTATTTCAATATGCAAAAAACATGCTAATATATATTTTAATTTTTAAATTATTTGTATTTTTTGTGGCTATGTAGTAGGTGTATATATTTACGGGGTACATGGAATGTTTTGATACATGCAGACAATGTGAAATAAACATTCATGAGGAAAGAGGTATCCACCCCCTCAAGCAGTTATCCTTTGAGTGACAAACAATCCAATTACATTCTTTATGTTATTTTACAATGTGCAATTGGCTTATTATTGATTATAGTTACTCTTTTGTGCTTTCAGATAGTAGGTCTTATTTATTCTTTCTAATATTTTTGTACCCATTAGCCATCCTCACCTCCTCCCACCCCCTATCAGTCCCCACTACCCTTTCCAGCCTCTGGTCACCATCCTTCTACTCTCTAAGTTTATGAATTCAATTGATTTGATTTTTAGATAACACAAATAAGTAAGAACACGCAAAGTTTGTCTTTCTGTGCCTGGCGTATTTCACTTAACAGCATAATCTCCAGTTTCATCATGTTGTTGCAAATGAGTGGATCTCATTCTTTTTAATGGCTGAATAGTATACCATTGTGTTTATGTAGCACATTTTCTTTATGCATTAATCTATTGATGGACACTTAGGTTGCTTCCAAATCTTAGCTATTGTAAACAATGCTGCTGCAACAAACATAGAAGTGCAGATATCTCTTTGATACACTAATTTCCTTTGTTTTGAGTATATACATACAACCTACCAAAATTGAACCAGGAAGAAAACCAAAAGCTGAACAGATCAATAATAAGTACTGAGATCTAAGCCATAATAAAAAGTCTTCCAGTAAAGAAAAGCCCAGGACATGATGGCTACACTGCTGAATTCTACCAAACATTTGGAGAAGAACTAATACCATTCTTATTCAAACTATTCTAAGGAATAGAGGAGGAAGGATTACTTCCAAACTCATTCTGTGAGGTCAATATTACCCTGATGCCAAAACCAAAGACATATCAAAGAAAGAAAAATACAGGCTAATATCTCTGATGAATAGTAATGCAAAAATCTTCAACATAATACTAGCAAACAGAATTCAATAATACATTAGAAAAATCACTCCTCGTAGCCAAGTGGGATTTATTCCTGGGATGCAAGGATGGTTCAAAATATGCAAATCAATCAATGTGCTATGTATATTTTTAATTCGTGTGATGTGGTTAGGTATCTGGTGACTGATGAGTGAGTTATACGGGAATCCATTTTGTTTTCAAATGATTTTACCTGATTATAACAAAACATACAACTTGTCATCATGTCATGAATTTGTTACCATATTTAATATGGAACATAGCTTCCTGATTTTCTTCTTTACTAATGTTTTAAAAATATCTCCTTGAGGAACAATTTATATACATTTGATTCTCATTATTTGAGGATTCTGTATTTGAAAATTGGTCTGTTCACTAAAATCTATTAATATTTACCCTCAAAATAATACTTGACTTTTGCAGTCATTTGAGGACCTAGGTGGACATGTGTAGAGCAGCAAAAAATTTGAGTTGCTCTCTGTGCAAGTTTCCAGGTAAGGCCAAACAAGGCAATGCTCTGCTGTCTTATTTCAGCTTGTATTACAAACAAGTGTCCTTTTCACAATCTATTTAATGCCACATTTTTCACATTTCTGTGTTTTTTTGTTGTTGGTGATGGTGGCAGCTTCACTGTTTAAAATGGTCTCAAACATAGTGTGGAAGTTCTACTTAGTGTCCCTAAGCCAAGAAGACTGTGGTGTAGCTTATGAGGAAAGTACTTGTGTTAAAGAAGCTTTGTTCAGGCATGATTTATAGTGCTGCTGACCATGAGTTCAACGTTAGTGAATCAGCTATGTATCATATAAAGCGTCTTTAGACAGAAACACACATAAAACAAGGTTATGTATGCATTAGCTGATGAAAATTTTGTAATCAGAGGCTCACAGGAACCTAGCTCTATATATCCCCTAGAAGCAAAGCTTCAGTATTCACAAATTCTGTAGTCATAATGACTTTATGGAACATAACTATCATGAACAATGAGGATTGACTATATTAACTTTTTATTTTTTTACTTCTTCAAATTTTACTTTCTGCATTTTTATTATAAGAGTAACCATATATTCCCTTTTTAAAGTTTGCAAACTCAGGAATAAGCATATATAGACATGCATGTGTTTGTATATGAATTTATGATTTGCTAATATGTATCTATGGTACAGATCACTTTTCATGACTCAAGTGATAAAAGCTAAATATGCATGAACAAAATGAATTGAGAAAATTATTTAAATTAGATTTTATACTTAATTTGAGGTACATCTGAATTGCTAAATGCTTAGAATTGTACAGTATTTTGAAGATATACAGTTGTGTTGGTCAACTTTGAATGTTGGATTTCTTACCTAAATATAGAGAGATAGATGTAGTTCAAGTCTTTAAATTTTATCAAGTGACATTTTATAAGGCCATGAGAAAATGCATAATTTTTTTAAACAATGGTTGCATGTATTTTGGGTTATATTGCAGGGAAATTTGTTGTAGGAGTACTTTGGAGAGGCTCTAAGAAAGGATAGATTTAAGCTGATACTTGAAGAACAAGAAACATTTTGATAGGAAAAGAATGAGAGATATGTTATGGGTAAACAGAGAGAAAGAAAAATAAAGAAAACAGTATAAAAGAGATAAATATGAAGCATATTGGAAGATAGTGAAGGGATCAGGTTGGCCTAATTTACTTAAACATTAATTTAAATCACACTAATGGTTTTTAGTGAATATGAGCGGTTAATATTTGAATCACTTAGGACACCTACTGAAACTGAATGTGTTCCCCTCAAATTCATATGTTGAAAACTATTCCCCAGTGTGATAGTATTTGGAGGTGGGGCCTTTGGGAGGTGATTAAGTCATGAGAGCAAAGCCATTATGAATGCAATTAATGCCCTTATGAAAGAGGTCCTGGAGAGCTCCGTTGCCTCTTTGCCTTGTGAAGACATGGGGAGAAGATAGCTGTCTATGCAAGAGGGCCCTCAGCAAATGCAGAATCTGCTTGTGCTTTCAACATGAACTTCTCAAGCCTCCAGCACTGTAAGAGTAAATTTCTGTAGTTTGTAAGCCACCCAGGCTATGGTACTTTGTTATAGCAGCCTGAATACACAAAGACACCTACTTATATACAGTGCATAAGCTAACATATTATTTAAAACAAGCAAAAACCAAACAAACAAAAATTGTACTTAACAACATTTTGGTTGGACAGAAACTTATATCCAGAACAGAATGATCTCTCTCTCCTTTAAACCCATCACACAGTTCATCTTATGGGAAAGCCTTATCCATTGATTTACGAAGGTTCACTTGATTAGATTTGGTGGAACCTCTGCATGAGACTTGGAATACAACATCCAGGATATGACTAATATCTGAAGGCAGATATTAAAACAATCTCCTATATAGAGAATGAGAGAGAGAGAGAGTGTGAGAAAGAATTTTGCCCACGCCCCACCTTTGCCAATCACGCTCTTAGGCGTTACGCATTCCTAACCCTTAAGGAGGCAGCACATACTCTGACTCACTGTTTTTCATTCCTTGTCTTTCCCCATCTCTCACCCAGGCCCTTGGGTGCCTGGTGTGCTTCAGCTCACTTTTGAAGATTGAAATTTTCTTGAGCTCAATTAATCACAAGATACTCTTAATGTTACTATATAACATACAATTAATGGAAAAGGGAGTGGTAGGTTTTTTGTTTGTTTCTTTATACCCTTTCATCAGCTAATGCATATATAACCTTTTTTATGTGTGTTTCTGTCTAAAGACGCTTTATATGATACATAGCTGATTCACTAACGTTGAACTCATGGTCAGCAGCACTATAAATCATGCCTGAACAAAGCTTCTCTAACACAAGTACTTTGGGTGCACAAAACAGCAGGACCTTTTGCTTGGGGCTCCCTGTGCAGTGAGAAGATGACTTTCCCCTCTCCTTCCTGCATTTCTGCTCAAACATGTTATGCTCACCTCGTGGCTTCTGTGGGGTGGGAGTGGGAGGAATGAAACATTGTGGGGTTGCACCTTTTCCCATTTAACCACTTGCCTGTACTCTCGAAGCATGTGAATAAAGGCTTGACTGTAACTTTCTGTTTCGCTTATTGTCCTAATCATAAACACCACACCTGGCAGTTCAGTGCGCACTCGCTCTTTCTCCCTTTGACAGAACCTATTTGAGCATATATAGAATCCAAAGGGCTGTGGTATTCGGAATGGCGACCATGATTGTTCAGTTTTGTGTATGATTACTCTTTTCCTCGAGACTGTATCGCTGGGAAAAACATGCGCTTAATAGTGACTGAAGTTGCCATAGGACATTTTAGTACCAGAAAGGGTTTAAGATTTTTTTAGTCCGATTCGCACATTTTTACAGATACGGAGAGTGGGGCACACAGTGCTTTGAAGTCAAGCCACAACTGACACGTGGGGTCCTGAGCCAGAGCAAGGTTTCTTCCTTGCTGTTCTTCCTTTCTAAATTTATATCTGAGAAGTGGATGGGAAAGAAAAAAAGTTACCTGAGACAAGAAAGGATGGATAAAGAAAGGAGTTGCTTGGCAAGCTCAGTATATGATGCTTCTTGTATATGACATTTCTTGCATTTGATGCTTCAGCTCACTTTTGAAGACTGAAATTTTCTTGAGCTTAATTAATCACAAGATACTCTTAATGTTACTATATAACATAAAATTAATGGAAAAGGGAGTGGTAGGTTTTTTTGTTTGTTTGTTTCTTTAAACCCTCAGATAGTTCGCCAGAAGGCACAGGAAGCTTTATTTCCTTTACATGGCGCAGACAATTCTGCTCCTATCACCCTGAGCTCAAGAAAAAGTAAACGGAGCACTGGACATGACTGGTGCCCCCTCTCTCTCCATTCAGCCAAACTTACCCAAAAAAGCCTTTCCTAAATCCCAAGGCAGGAACACAAATGGAAGGAAAAGCTTAGCTTCTGAACTCTCTTGGTAGTTCTGACTGGGGCTGCCTATTAGAATTTTTCTTATGAGTTTTTGATAGTTAAGAAAAAACCTTTATTGATAGGTCTCTAAGGGCTCTATTGATTAACCACATTTTACTGTGCTAACATATAGTCACCAATTATAAAAGAACAGGAAGGATATTCAGCAGAGTGTGAGATATGACCTTGTGTGAAGGTGAACCATTTTGAAAAGTGGTTGCTTGGCAAGGAGTGGGAAACCTGAAGATTAAACCAGGGAAGAGGAAAACAAGGCATGTGCTTGAGACGGTCACAACGTGGGCAGGGCCTTCTGACATGCCTTGTAGTTGGCACCTCAGAATTGTACAACTGAGGAGAGAGGGGAGCAAGGGCAGTATTTGTCCACAGGCTTCCATTTCCTGGTCAAGAGAACTTCCCTGAACTTCCAAATAGTGCATTTGTGAGTGCCAGGCTGATTCCTACGGAGGCCAATTACTCCAATAGAAAAGCCCTAGGGCGGAAAGTAAGGGATTTTGATGCAGCCAAGATGAAGTGTTACTCAGTTATGTTTGGGCAAAACTGACTGTCATATCAGCGGCTGAGGTGGAAGGCAAGGTGAAGGACATGACATGGCCACGAGAAGGCTATGAAACAACGCGAAGGCCATTGCTTTCAAATTTTGCCTGGTGGAGCGCTAGAAATTCTGTGGTGGTCCCTTGGGGACAGCACTGGTGGGTGGTATGGGGATGCAAGGTGAGCAGCGCTCTTGGCCCCAACATGTGGTTACATCTGGACAGTTGTTCTGTGATCTGTTTTATATATTGGGTCCCAAGTTCTTGAAATGAGTGTCTATGTCTAAAAACAAGTTTGGAGACTGCTGTCACAGACAATTATTTCAGTTAGATAAACATTAAACTTAGTGAGGATTAAAGACATGAAATTCTTGTATTTTAAAATGACATGCACCATTTAGTCTTGGTACTTACCCCAGTACTTTTTTTTTTATTTTAATTTTTTTGTTTGAGTCAGAGTCCCACTGTGTCGCCCAGGCTGGAGTGCAGTGGTGCGATCTCGGCTCACTGCAGCCTCTGCCTCCGGGTACAAGCAATTCTTGTGCCTCAGCCTCCAGAGTAGTTGGGATTACAGGCATGTGCCATCAGGTCCAACTAATTTTTGTGTTTTTAGTAGACACAGCATTTCACCATGTTGCCCAGGCTGGTCTCAAACTCCTGACCTCAGGTGATCCACCTGCCTCCACCTCTTAAAGTACTGGCATTTATAAGAGCCACAGTGCCTGACCACCACGAGTACATTTTAAAATCTCATATGGTTGTATGTTATTTATCAAAATGAGCTTATTTTTTCTTGCTGCTGAGCTTAAAATATCTGTTTCAACTACTGCTTTAAACAGAATCCTAGGAGAAATAATATTTCAACTTTTATATGTAAGGGATCCTATTAGATGTTCAAAATCTCAAAATAAATATTGCCAGCATTTATTATTCAAATGCATACAGACACCAATTAATTACTTTTATTTTCTTCTTAGCAGTAGAGAAATTGTGCTCTATTTAAATTTATTAACCAGTATTTTTTTTTGCAGCAGTAGCTGAGTTTTTTATACCTAAATATTAATTAAAACAATTAGATTAGAAAAATGCTTGCAAATAAATTTTTATGAATAATTTTTAACACATGTTTTAAAAATAAGATCAGTTAAAAGTACTCAGAAGAGTTAATGGCCCCAATGTTTGTTTGTTTTCTTTTATGTTTGTTGGTTTTGTTTGACATCTATTTTCTAGCACTGGCCTACTGGAACTATAACAACTTGGGGTAACTGGGAAATTATGTATTTAAGCTTAAACATATGATATGATACCAATTATAAAAAGTTACAAAAACATACAAAAACATTTACTATGTATTTGTGTTTCCATATATTTACTATATATATGTGTTTCCATATGTAGTAAATGTTTAAAAACATGCATGTGAATACTCACCACTAAATTTATGGTAGTGGTAGTCTCAGTGAAAGGAGGGTAATGCGAGCACAGAGGAGACTTCAACTGTTTCAGTCTATCTGTCTCTCTGTCTGTCTGTCTATCTATCTATCTATCTATCTATCTATCCATCCATCCATCCTTTAACAGAAGAATTGTTCTGTAATTCTATATCTTTTTTATCTTTGGAGATGTTTCAAGAAATATCAGATAGGTCATCCTTTCAAGAAAGAAAACAGAAAGAGAAGAATGTAGGAAACTCATTGATTGGTAATGCCATGCAAATGACAAAAGACACAGCTTACAACCAAGGAAAGTAAAAGCAATTTAGTGTGTTTAGGAGACACAGAAGAAGAGCTGTTCTCCTCGGAATTAGTATCTATAGGGAAAATAGCACTTAAAATTCAAATTGTAATAGGTACCAGGAGCTCCCCCTTACTAAGTGAAAGGCATGCAATTAAGTTAGTATTTTTTAATGTAAGCCATTAAATTGAGAACTGAATTTTACTTAGTGTTTTCCACTTAAAATCTATCCTCTAATTAGGATATTTTATGGGTTTTAAAAAAGGGAGTTTTATTAGTATTTGAGCTTTCTAAATAAACTATTATCTTTTTATTTTATGAAAATTACTAATGATCATATTTAGTGACATATGCTTTCAAATTGATTCAAATATATATGTGTGTGTGTGTGAATTTATATATATACACATATATATATATATCCTTATATTAGATAAAACATTATTGTTCACTAATTTCTACCTACCTAAATCTGGATTAAGTTTAAAAGTTTATACTTCTGTTCCAATCAAGTATAACTGATCATCTTTAAATTTAAACCTGAATCAAATATTTGGTATATAGAACAAGTATAAGCTCACAGGACTTTTCTAAAATCAGAAATACTTAGGAAGGAGAAATGACAATAACATCTTGCACGTATTTAAATGCTCTTCTCTGATAATTAGTTATATTGGGAATTTATCTAACCACATTAAGAAATAGTCTTACAAATGAGGGTACTATTACTTGGCACTCTTCATTGGAAATTTACTGTAAGGATGGTTTACACAGCCCACAGAGATCTCAAAGTTTCTAGCCCTCCACTTTTCAACAGTGTCTGTACATACTACGTTCATAGCTATATGAACAAACCTTGGAAAAAGAATCTGCCAACATAAACACATCTGGGATTATATTAGTTTTTGCAGTTACGGGTAATCCTATAGTTTGGTTCAGTTATTAAATATTTTTAAAAAGTGAAACATCTCTGGTTGCTGTTACTCTTCGTTTTGATTTTTTTTCTTTACAGTTCTTGACAATGAAACACTATCATCCCATTTTAAGTGGTTGCTACTTTTTGTAATATTTTCATCATATTTTCTAAAATCTTTGTGGTAATTTTCATAAAGTTATTCTGCAAGCATTAGTTTTCTTTAAAACCAAAAAAAGCTTTCAGGTGATGGTTACTGATAACATTTTTATGACTTAACATTTGGATGTAAAACCTTTAGAACATATTACAGTTTCTTCTTTCCTCCCTTGTATTCCTTAGAGCAGCCCTATTTAAGAATCTCATTTAAGTTATACTACTTAATAATGTTGTTGATGAAGGGATGATGATGATGGTGGTACAAACAGAGCCAAAGAGTTAATCACAGCATCTGCGTTAGCAGTTATTTTTGTTGTTGTTGTTGCCATAGTCATCTGAGCCTCATGATTCACTCAATGGACTAAAACATCTTAATAAATATTACCTTAATATAATCAGAAAACTGCAGCTACTTGATCATTCAATAGTATTTGTTGAATTTGAAATAGAGAAGGAAGTGAGCACTTCTCCTCAATGCTTAATAGATGCAACATTATATCCAGCCTATTAGCAAGGACAATACATCCCTGAACTGATCATTTTGTAGTTTAAACACTGCAGCCTGGAGACAGTCAATTAAATATTCTCGGCTAAATAGATATACTTGGTTCAATCCCCAGATGCCTTCCCTGTCACTTCATCTGTCACTAACTTGCCCATTTTTCTGTTTCACAGTCACATTCCAAGAGGGTTACCTAACCCTGCAATTAAAACCCACCCTGCCACAGGTGGGTGTTTGGGATGACCTTTCAAATAGTACTGCATTTTGTAAGAACTTTCAGTACCAAGGATAAAGCATAATATCATGTTCTCAGTAAGATGCACTGTCACCATGTTTCTCCAAGTCAACAAGAGGCCAGAGGTAATGCCTTTAAAACCAACTCACCCAACCAACAACATCTACACTGGAATAATAAGACCAATCTGCTTATTTCACAGCCAGTTGCCACTCTATTGGCCCTCTCTGTATTGCAAAGCATAAACTGAAGTGTAGAAAAATGAGGAAGGAAAATACCAAGAAGCAATAAAAAGGAATAAAATATTATGTTTCAGATGGCAGGATTCCTAGATGCTTTGGTAATTTTTGTTTCATGCTTTTTTTCCTTCAGGATTTCATACAGAATTTGGGGATAATTTGTTATTCCCAAGTTATTATTGCTGTATCAACCCACTCTGTCAACCTAATAGTCAAATTAACTCAAATCATGATTTGCCAGCACAATAAACATAAAATTATGTTAGCTAGGAGAGATTCAGTGGCACTGAATTAATGAAATATCTGTTTTTGGAGAAAATCATTTACATTTTCTGTGCCTCAGTTTATTTACTTAGCATAGATAATCTCTAGAGTCCCTTCTAGCTTGATTAGTGTATGATTTTATGAATTTCTTTTAGAAAAAATGAGAAACATATTTTCTCTTCACAAAGTAGGCCTTTAATTATAACTTTTATTGTCATAACTGCAGAATGAAACTTGGCTTTTAATCTTTAATGTGAATCATTGTATTGAATTACTTAAAGTAAATGTTTTTAAAAATAAATTATTCCATTGATCTTCTTACATTTTTCCTTCTGTTGTTAGCCTTCCTCTCAGTAGATGGTGCTCTTTTCTTACAGACGATACTTATCTTATTCCTCATCAAAAGATCAGGGAAATTAGCTTTACTCTTTGAAAATCATTAATTAAAGAAATCAGACAGATGAGTAGAAAGAATTGCTTATAAGCAATTTGCAGCACCTTGGTAATGAAACGATACTGGAGAGAGCAATTGTTAAATGATTTAAGAGCTCCACTGAAACCTGCAATACTTGCTGAATAGGTGAAACAAATATTATAACTAAATATGAAAATGCCTTGTTACCTACATACACATACCCCTGGTTAAAAAAGAAAAAACCCTCGATTTAGGAGCTATTTTAAAGTCTTAAAATATTTATTTATATTATTTAACAAAAACAGATATATGGCATTTCACATTCACATATAGTATTTGAATATATATTTGAATATACACATCAACAGCAACACAATCAATACCAATCTCAATCAATATTGAGAGCTTCCACACTCTGCCAAATATACCTGGAACATCTGGGTAAACAGAAAGTGGACCACAACTCTTTTGAATTAATTTTACTTGATAAGAACACTTTGTTTAGAGCACCCATCAAAACTTCCTGTGTAAGCATTTCTGCAGTCTCTACTGTGGAATTATGATGCTTTTGGTCACTCCTAATTAGCTCCAACTTGTGGAGGCATTGAAATACAGCCATGTCCTGCAGTTTTCCTGAACCAACCTACTCATTCCAGATGCAGTTTGTGACTTAGGCGATCTGAAGCTACCAATGGCAAACTGGTCTAGGCAACACAGCTGTCATGTTTGTTATAACAGGAGGAAAACTACCATGGAGAGACGCTAGGGAAACTTCCTCTACCTAGTGTTGCCTCAGGATGAAAGGAAGATATGGGTAAGGGCTGCTATGGTAGGGGAGAAGAAAGGGTGGGGTTATAGTACAGGGAAGTACTAAACCAGTAGGAGTAGGAAAGTTGCCAAGGTCCATCTCAAAACAACTGAGAAGACTTCTCCCCCCTCCCCCCCCCACACACCACAGCCCCAACCAAATTTGGGAAAGCTAACTAGAATTTCTCACCCATTATTCACAACTTACTCTTTCCATAGCTCCTGCAGAGGGACTGAGTGTAGGACTCTGCCAAGAGCCCTCTGCTCAGTATAAGGAAGAGCTCTAAGTCTACCCTATAACTTCCCCCTCCACCCCTAGACCTTTGTAGCTTTAACCAAAGCAACTTCTCTGCTCCTGAAATTTTGGATTACTTCTTTATCAATTGAAAAATTAGAAAAGTAGATTTTCTCACAGAAATAGCAATCACTGTCCGTGGTAGCCTCCAGAGTTCCCCCAGTTTACCTCCCCTCTTTCATCCTCCCGCCCAACAGTGAGCCTTGGGAGTTAGGTGTCTCTTTGGACTCCCTTGAGCCGCTGAACCCTCCGCTCGGAGCCCTGGTGCTTTCCTTACCTGACAATCACATACATGACCAGGAAGTTTCCGAAGAGCCCCACCACGCACACGATGGAGTAGAGGGCCATGATGGTGATGGCCGTGATCATGGAGGGACTGCCGGTCGGAGGGCACAGGCTGTCTCTCCCGCCCAGGTCGGTGCGGTTCGGACCGCATGGGTCGGACAGGTTGCCATCTAAGTGGGACAAGTTGACCCAGGAACCGGGGCTGGGTGCTGGCGAGCAACTTGAGTGCGCCAAGGCATCAGTGCAATTGCTGGCGTTCGTGGGGACAGCGCTGCTGTCCATGGTATTGACGGCCGGCCGGGCACCGCGGTGCGAGGTAGCCAGGAGCACCGGGACTTTTCGGTTCCAAGCGCCTCAGTGGCTTCCTTTCGCCGCTGCCACAGCTCCTGCTATTTCTTACAGAAACCAGTTCTGGCTGACACAGAGAGGAGCGTCAGGCGGAGGGGACCGAGCTGAGCATCTGACATTCTCCTCTGCCTGTAGCCCCCTCCCACCTTAGTAGTTCACAGCGGCTCATCCCCAGCCACGCACCGCTGCGGGAGGGGAGGGAGGGCCATGCGGGATTCGGAGGCTGGAAGGGAGGGAGGAGAGAAAAGGGGTGGATTTTGCGCAAAGCGATCCAAGGAGTCGGTCTCTTCACTGGGCACTCTTCTGTGCAAACACATCTAAGGGAGGGAGATGGAGAGAGGGGTTGGGGAGAGAGATAGAGTTAGTTTTTGGCTGCAGTGAAAAATAAGAAAGGGGGCTAACATCACTCCATTTTCCAGCGCCTTTTTCTCCTTAAAATCTGGCAGGGAATACACTGGCTTGACGAAACCCTAACAACCCTAAAACCCCAATGCTCCTCCATCCCTATTGCCAATTTTGATCATTTGGGAATAGGGGACACACAATCTTGTTTTGCAGTCCTTGTTGCCTCAGTTGCCAACATCTAAGAAAATGTAATAATGTTTCTCCAATTTTCTTCCCTACAAACCTGTTGGGAACAACAGCGATCCTCTATTTTCTGAAAAAGAAATAAGAAAGAAATAAACTTTTGTGTAGAAAACCTGTTCCTCATTTTCCCCAATTTCTCTTAGGGTGAATCTCTGTTTACCTCTGATTTTGTCTCAGTGAGGAAGAGGCATAAGAAGTGGTTACAGAAATCAGAAGGTTGTGGCATCCAGTAAAGTCAACTAAAGATAATGTTGATCTTTCACATCTTAAATCTCATAGACCTATTAGGAATGATTTGTCCTTGTTATCTGAAGACTTCCTCGATAGACATATGCTTCTGAGAAGAAGGTTATTAAAACCAAACAAAATTTGATTGCCTGTTTTCTAGTGTAAAAATTCTAGGAAAAGTCACATAACGTATGGAATTAGAGTGGCCTACAACAAGGTCCTTGAGAAACATGGATACGTTTTTGAATTTTATACCTTACTTCTAAATCCACGAGTGCTTCTATTTTAGAAATAAATTTGTAGTTACAAAGAGTAAGTTCTTGGCCTTTTTTCCCCTAAAGTTAACACCAATTCTGAAGTGATTCTCATTTCTGTGCATGTATATTTTTGTGCATGTATATATCTTTTAACCATAAACATTGAAAATACATGTCCCCAGTTGGTCTTGAAAAATTAACTGCACTCTCAGGGAGCAGGGAGGGTAGATCTTGAAAGGAACATTTAATTCCAATATTATTTTTAGGTATTTATCTTAGAAGCAGATAACTCATAGGTAAACTCTATTAATCATAGGCTATTTGCCAATGTTCAGTATTATTTTTATCCTCTTACATTAAAGGGTATAATTTATACAATAAAATGTTACAGAGATTTCCTAGAGACTAACAAAAATACTTTAAAAACATATTCTTCCATGAACTAATGTAACAATTCTCTTTTACTGAGCTGAAATCTGTCTGCATGCACTCAGTTCCTTTGTGGTTAGTTCATGTGGAAGACAAGACACAGTGTAATAATTCCTGATCTTGGAGTCAAATCATTTTATAAATCAGCTTTATAACTATGTAGCTCTATGAGTTTGGACATGTTATTTTACCTTACAGATGACAGTCTTCTCATTAGTTTAAAAGAGGGGGGGTGGGCTAGTAATATTCACCTCACATGTCTGTTAGCAGGATTAAATGAGTATACATTGCAATAGTAATTGCTTAATAAGTGATAGTTCATTACCATTATATGTCATATATTTGAAATCAACTGAGTAGTCTCTTTTGCAAGTTAAACATTGGCATCATTCAGTTGTTTCTTATAAGATGTAGTTCTGAGTTCTTTCGGTGGCCTTGCTGTTTGTCTATTCTCATTATAGCTTGTCTATCTGCTCTTAAACTACAGTTCTAGTGTTAAAAATAATGACCTAAGTTTGCCCTGACCAAAAAACAACAACAAAAAAGAAAACAAAAAAGAAACTGAGCCAGATTATAAACTTCATCTTTCTACCAGTACAATGAAAGTCCCAATCTTTTTTTATTTTTTTATTTTTATTTTTTGGTCACATTGTTCTCTTGACTCTCCTTAGGTTTACCAATGACAAAATTCCCAAAAAACAATCCAAGTCAGTTCCACAAATACTAAAGATCTGCTTTGGACCAGATGCTGTGATAGGAGCTGGAGTTTAAAAAGATGGATACAATTGTTTTTGATTATGGAAGCTTTCTTCTCATGCCTGGTGAATCATGTGTTTCATCTCCTATAAACATATAGTTGCTTTGGAGGGAGCTCAGTGCAACACTATAGTTTTTTACTTTTAAGTTACATCTTGTTAGATCCAGTTCATGATTGCTACCCACCAAGATCTTTTGGAATGGTGATTCTGTCATCTTTTGCATGCATTTTTTAATATACTTTATTTACTCTCTTAGCTTTGTACTCTGTAATAAGGTTCCTAAGAGAGGCCTACTCACTAGCACAGTACCTAATACATAGTGGACTCCCTCCCTCACTCTCTGTGTTTCTTTCTGTATTAAATATATATGAATATGCATGTGCATCATATTTGAATTCAATTGAAAAAATGATTAGCATATATTTTGTGCCATTATCTATTTAATAAAATAATCTGGGTGATTTTTTAATGATACAGTTTGAAAATAAAACATCGTTATGGGAAAACCTTAATGAAGATATTTTGTCCTTTTTGACTCAATATAGTCTGTTAATGAACCAGGACTTAAATGTATATACTTATGGACTAGCCATATGCCTTTTCTTCTAGAATTATAGGTGAAGAGCAACCCCATTCCCATTGCCCTTTTCTAGAAACAGTTGTTTTTTTTTCTGTTTTATAGAAAAATGCAATTGCTCTCTAGAGAAGGACTTGAACTTTGTACTTCATATTCTCAGCTGAGATTGATTTTCTCTTTTTCTATTGGTCTTTATCATCTTTCACTGAGGATAGTTATTATCCTTCTATTTTGAATATAGAATCTTCTGGTTATCATTGCATGTCCTTCCTTATGTTGTATTAACATTTATATCTTGGTATCTTTCACCTATTTAATATACAATTCAGGGAACTGCAGAACAAATTTAATTTTCTTTCAAATATATTGACGGCCTTGAGAAACCTAGATTAAAAATGTTTCAGAAATAATAAATTAATACCACTTAATATGTAGTACAAAAGCACCTCAATTTCAAGCTTTTGTTATTTCAGAGTTTCCCTCTGGTATATTCCCCCTTTCCTCCATAATTGTTCATTTCCTACTCAATTGGTCTGAAGTTTATTGTGAAAATTCAAGTCTCTCATAAAAGCAGATGGACTGCAAATAAATGAGTCAATTTATTACAAACATAATTATTTTATACAGTATTGATCCCAAACACAAAATCTTTTATTTCATTGAGTCTTAATATGTAATTTGTACAATAGAAATATCTTTTTGTTGATGCTTCTTGCTTAGCCCAGGCTTTCTATTTGAAGGAAGACTAATTTATTATCTATCAATTTAGATTTAACATTGCTATCAAATCCATATCGTGCAACATTTTTCACAAAAATTATTTGTTTCAAAGCAACGTATTTATTCATAGCATGGATGAATCCCAGGAAAGTGCTAAAAGTCACTTCCCTTTTTTGAATTTCAACATCTTTTGGCTTAGTTATTCATAGGATTGCCATCACCCTACACTTATTTTAATAGCTTAGTCCTGATTCTGTTGAGAGTGGCTGTTAATGGAACACATGATTAATGGCTATTAATGAGGAACACAGGCATAAATACTATGCAGGAAACAATTACAGTGGTTTGAAGCTCAGAAAAATGGGACATCCAAGGTTTCATTGGAGGAGCATTTTATATATTTGTTTATAGATCTTTTCTGTGTTATCTAACATTTAAATGTGTATAGCTAATGAGAATGCAAATTCATTGTGATACAATATTATCCTTGATCACTGGATTGTTGCATACATATCAAGTAAAATGGAATAGGCACTCTTTATTTGTATGGTAAAAAACAAATAAATAAATGAAAGCAAAAAACTTCTCACACCAACTTCTACCCAATAAACCTAAAACAAAGGCATCTAGAATAAAGTGGATGACAGCCGTGGACTTTTGATTTAAAAAAAAAAAAAAAAAAAAAGCAGTTCAAAATCCAGGCTCAACTATTTACTTCCTTGTGACTTACTAAATTACTTACGCTTCCTGATATTTGGTTTCCTTTTCTGTAAAGCAAAAATATGAGAATCAACTTCAAAGAGGGTTTATAGGATTACACACATATGAAAGAATTTATCCTTTGTCTTTTGGCTTTTTATATCCTGTTGTATGTGGCCTACAAATTAGCAAGAAGAATTATCATAAATAATACACTATATTTAATAATACAGAATCATCCTTAAAGGATCTGATTCTTTTAAGGGCCTGAAGGTAGTATCTAGGGTCCAGCTAAATCAACTCTTTTGAAAATTCATCCAAAAACAAATAGTTTAAATGATACATAAGTCTAAATGTCTTTCTAAAATCTGGAACCTCATTTCTATTCAAGTCTTGCTCTTCAATTTCCAGTTACAGAGGTTTGCCATTACCCTAGTACAGCCCCTTATCACTTTCTATTAGATAAACAGTTGTCAGATGTTTCAGTCTCAGGACTCTACAAGTTTTTAAATTATTGAGGATCCAAAAAGCTTTTCTTATTTAGGTTATCTTTATCACAGTCTATCACTTCAGATATTAAAACTGAGAGATCTATAAAAACATTTCTTTATCATTATACTTTATTTTATTTATTTATTTATTTTTAAGACAGAGTCTCTCTCTGTCACCCAGGCTGCAGTGCAGTGGTGCTCAGCTCACTGCAAGCTCCACCTCCCGAGTTCACTCTATTCTCCTGCCTCAGCCTCCTGAGTAGCTGGGACTATAGGCACCTGCCACCATGCCTGGCTAATTTTGTTTTTGTATTTTTAGTAGGGACGCAGTTTCACCATGTTAGCCAGGATGGTCTCGATCTCCAGGCATGAGCCAACGTGCCCAGCCTATCATTATATTTTAAATAACAATACACCTATTACACGTAAACATAAATCTTTTTCTAGGAAAAAGAAACCCTATATTTTTCCCAAGCAAGAAAATATTTAGTGAGAAGAATGGCATTGTTTTACATTATACAATTCTTTTAAATGTCTGATTTAGAAGAAGACAGTTGGATTCTCATATCTGCATCTGCATTCAATCAGTTGCAATACATTGTTTAGCTGATATATATGAACAAAAATATGGATTTACAATTGCATATATGTGTTTGGAAAAAGGAAGATTATTTTAACAGCCTTTACAAATAATAGTGGATATTTTTCTTTAATACTAAATCCAAACTTAAGAAGTGCTAGTTTTTTAAAGGTTAGTTGGTATGTGGAGATTAAAACCACATTAATGAATTTTTTGTACTTTGACACGTTTAAATCTATTGATCTGTCTTCTACTTTGAACGAATCTGCTATTCATGTGTAGTTTTGTAATAGTATGCATTGATCATTTAGAAAATACTAGTTCACTGCATTATGTCACTTTCCAAATGGTGAAACATGTCATTAGAAAATAGCAACAAATTACATTTGTTCATATTACAACTGGTCTTGTAGGAAATTTCTTCCAATATTGAGATGCTGTTAAGCTCCCAGTGGGGGACAATTTTCCAAATTCCAACTTTGCTTGAAAGCCTGAACTTAATCATTGGTAATAGATACTTTTAGTTTTCCTTGAGTTGATACATTCAGTTCTTTCATTTTCAGGAAGATGTCTGCCAAACACAGAATTTCGAATAAATGTAGTTTATTTTTCAGTCATTCTTTAAATAAAAATAGTGATCCACGGAAAAAGTGGTTAGTTCAGTTCACAGCTCAAACAGTCATGCATGTGCTTTTCTTTGAGACAAATCTCTTACTTTAGTTTGTGGCAGAAGCTTCATGTGTCCTTCCCATGTCATCATACACAGATTTAAAGAGATGTACTCAAGGGCCAAGATTTAATACCATTAATACATTTTACTGATCCATTAATTATAGTTTTAAAAGTAGAACTTATTTCATGTTTTTCTTCTGTGACTGCAGGTCTGTGAAGAGCACAGTGACTCTTAGTACAGCATGGGGTTATTGTATCGATTTCTGCTAAGGTGTGAGCAGTTGAACTCATGATTGCTTATGCACCATTCATGCAAAAATGCAATATAGTGAAAAAGCCATTTAACTTTATAGAATTATTATTAAAATTGGTTTAACTTCGTTGATCCATGGAAAGAGTCTTAGAGACCCCACAAATCCACAGACTATACTTTCAGAAGCGCTGATTTAGGTCATTATAAGAATGTCTCAGCTTCTGTCTTTTGTTTCCTTTTACTCCATTGAACATTTGTACCAGTGCCATGTAAATCTTTCTAAAATCTCTTCTTGAGCAAATCACTCTTTTGCATTATAGCCTTCAATACTCACCAAAACAAAACAAAACAAACAAACAAACAAAATGTATTAACCTGCATTCTTATCTCCGTACAACTCTCTGTCCTTCCTTTCCCTTGATTCTTTCTCTCATCCTCCCCTCCCTGAACTTCATGCTCCAAGGGTCACAGAGAAAGCAGTGGGGGTAGCACTTTTGCAGTGCTTTAATTCTGCTGTCAAACCCTTGCACATTTGCCTTTGTATAAAAGACTCGTTGGTGTTAATTCCATGGGACTATTCCATTTTCATTAAAAACTGGCATTTTATTCACATTTTCATCTCTAACCCAAGGCCTGCCTTCAATTTTCTCTCTGTTTTTCACAGCTTCCCTTTCTCCTCCTCCACACTTTAAAATCTGGCCTTTATTTCCAAGGACACTAGGGACTTTCATAATGTTAAATCTATTGGTGTTTTAGTCTTTATTTTGTAGCATCTCTCTTTTTGATATTCTTTATTATCTCTCTTCCATAACTTTATTTTTTAAAATTACTTTCCCACCCTGACAATTTCTTTTGGTTTATCTTAATGCTTTCTTCTTCCTTTGCTTGCATTTTAAATGTGGATGTTTTCCAGCATTCTCTCTATTAACCTTTTCAACGTGTTCTTCTTAAGTAATCTCAAGTCATTCTTGTCTTGATTTTAACCTATATGCTGACAGATCCAACCTACATCTCCAGCTCAGTTGTTTCTCTAAAGCTTCAGATTCTAATACAGATAACTTTGGTAGACATTTCCACTTAAATAACTCATGAGCACTGGAAATACAACAAGCCTAAAGCATTTTCACCTTCCTATCCAAACATAGTTCTCTTAATGGCATCATCATCTCCTTAGTTCCCCAAGGCAAAAATCTGGCAGCCTTCCTTGGCCTTCTAGGTAGGCAGCACTGTTCAGTGGTTAGAAATGTGAACTTTGAACTGGGTGAGGTGGCTTATCCCTGTAATCCCAGCATTTGAGAGTCAGAGGTGGGAGGATTACTTGAACCCAGGAGTTTGAGACCAGCGTGGGCAACATAGCAGAATCCCATCTCTACAAAAACAAAAAATTATCCAAGTGTTGTGGTGCATGCCTGTAATCTTAGCTACTCGGTAGGCTGAGGTGGGAGGATCACTTGAGCACAGGAGGTCAAGGCTTCAGTAAGCTATGACTGTGCCACTGCACTCTAGCCTGGGCAATAGAGAGAGATCCTGTCTCCAAAAACAATTTTAAAAGAAGTATAAATTCTCATACCCCATTTCTTGCTAAAATCTTGTTTCAATCACAGGCAATTGGTGTGACTATGAACAACTTAATCAGCTAGTTGATGGCCTGATTTTTTCATTTGTAAAATTGGATTTCCAGTAGTGCTTACTTTATAAGACTTTTATGGGTGTTAAATGAGCTTCATTAATAAAGCACTTACAAGAGTCCTTGGCACAATATGCATCATATAAATTTTTGTTAAAGAAAATCATAGACTGCTCTCACTGCCTTTCCCACATTCAACTACCACGATTGTTGATTGTACCTTTTGGTATCATTTTTGTTGTTCAGACTTTCACGGCTCATACAGAGTTTTACAGTGAGCTCTTAACTGATCTATTTTCCTACATGTTCATCCTATACACTGTAGCCAGAAAGAGATTAAAAGAATGGAAATCAGACTGTGCCCTTGCTGATGATGCTTGTTGGCTCCCCATAATGCACAGGATAAAGTTAAACATCCTGACATCTAAGGTCCTTGAGGACAAACCCTTTTAGCTGCATTTCTGGATACCCACTGTTTGCTCCTAGCTCACCATGAATCCTGAACGGCTTATAATTCCCTGTACTTGCCATGCTCTTTCTTTCTTCTCTGTTTTTGCTCATTTTTTTTTCTTCTAGCACACAGTAGATATTTAATAAACATTTTACTTTGATTTTTATTTTTATTATTTTTTCCGAGATGGAGTCTCACTCTGTCACCCAGGCTGGAGTGTAATGGCGTGATCTTGGCTCACTGCAATCTCCGCCTCCAAAGTTCAATCTCCGCCTCCCAAGTTCAAGCAATTCTCCTGCCTCAGCCTCGCGAGTAGGTGGAATTACAAGTGTGTGCAACCACGCCCAGCTTTTTTTTTTTGTATTTTTAGTAGAGATGGGGTTTCACCATTTTGGTCAGTCTGGTCTCGAACTCCTGACCTCAAAGGATCTGCCCGCCTCGGTCTCTCAAAGTGCTGGGATTACAGGCGTGAGCCACTGCACCTAGCCAATAAACATTTCTTGACTCACTGTAAGACACTGGTTCTATTGACATTATAGACTGGCAGTTATGGAATGTAGCAGCTCCTCAGCCTTCTCTGTAGCAACTGATTGCCAGGATAGTGGTGTAGACTCCATGGTTTGGTGTATTCTAGACATATGCAACAGCATATCTCAGAACTTAATGACCTGTGCCAAACAATTAATTGATAATTTTCTCTTTAAGTACTTTTAGTAAAATAATAATTTAAAATTGTCAAAATAGCAATATTTCATATTAACAGTAGGACATTCCATTTTTGAAATGAGATTTATAGAAATGTGAACTACTCACAGAGCTTTTGATGAGATTAAACTACCATAGAACATGTTATTTTTTTTTTTGATTGCTTTAAATATAAAATTAAACTTCCATGGTAACCTTAGAATTAAGTTACACTTAGATTCTTTGTGGCTGAAATTTCTGCTTCTTATCTTGGATTATATAGTCTAGGCTTCATTTGGATCCATTTGCAGGCTCATAGAGCAGTACTAACGTAACTTGTCTTTGTGTTTATCTGTTCTGTGACTGTTTTCATGTAAGAACAACGAAAGCAATCCATGTATTTTAATGGTGTTTATCACTCTCAATCCTTCTCACCTTCATAGAATGTTTCCTCTTTTCAGGGAGGAGATTGCCAAAATTGACATAGAACAAGGTCTACTACCCAAATTTATTCTCTAATCTGTCTGTATTGTTAGTAGAGATGGGGTTTCACCACGTTGGTCAGTCTGGTCTTGACCAGACTGTCTTTTTTCTCTAATCTCTCTGTACTTTCCAAATCTTATAGGGGAAAACACAAAAAAATTTTTGTACTAAAATTAATTTGCTACTGGGAAAGTCCAGTGCATGTACTTTGTGAATATTTTCTATTATTCTGTTTTTTTAGCTTACAATTTTACTTGTTTCTCCCTCATTTTCCTTGTAAGTGTCCAAGTACATAGTAAGAATATTGATTAAAGTAAATTGATGTTTTGAAGTTCATTCTTAATAATACCTTACTATAAAAGGTTTAAATTCTTAAAGAGACAGATATAGTTCTGTTTTGAATCTTTAAAATTTTTCTGGGCATAAAAGAAAAGTTCTAAAATCCCCAGTGTCCCCACAATGCCTGTCTTTTTATTTTCTTAATCAAGTTTATGGACCTCAAGAGCAAAAACCAGGATTTACCCTTCTTCATAAATATGTTAAAATCTCCTCTCTTAAATGTAAATGCACACCAAGGGGAAACTCTCAGAAGTCTACAGTATGTCAGGTATTCTACTACTTTTTAAGGAAACAGACCTGAATATAATGTACATGGGTACATGACTAAACATTTCCTGATAGGAGGCTACAGAATTATTAATGATAGCTCATTGTATTAGTCCATTCTCATGCTGCTAATAAAACATATCTGAGACTGGGTAATTATTAAAGGAAAGAGGTTTAATAGACTCACAGTTCAACATGGCTGGGGAGGCCTCAAAAAACTTAAAACCACGGCAGAAGAGGAATCAAACACGTCCTTCTTCACATGGCAGCAGCAAGGAGAAGTGCAGAGTGAATGGGAGAAAAGCCTCCTATAAAACTATCAGATCTCGTGAGAACTCACTACCATGAGAACAGCATGGAGGTAACTGCCCCTATGATTCAATGAACTCCCACTGGGCCCCTCCCATGACATGTGGGGATTATGGAAACTACAATTTAATATGAGATTTGGGTGGGGACACAGCCAAACCATATCATCCATCATATGTCTAGAAAATCTCATCTGGAACTGTGCTTCCTTTTATATTAACATATCCTTTAATATAGCTGCAAGTGTTTAAGTCTTTATTTCTTGAAGTAGAATTGATTTTTTTTGAAATATTAAAGCCAAGTTTATGCATTCATTGTATTCATATTATTTTGTTTGTGGTTTAAAGAAAGACATTCAGCTTTAGTGTATGTGAATGAAATTTATTTTCAAAAAACACGTTTATGAATTTTTTTAAAGCAATTTCAAGATTAGTTCTTAAACCAGCAAGTTTTTTCAGAAACAGATAATCTTACAAAATGACCATTTGAAAGACTGCTTTCATTTATTCATATTCTAGAGTATTTAGTTTTTTTTAAAGGAAACATTTAATTTGTTGTCACGTTGCTCATATACTACTTTACAAAATGTCAGTCTTATGTATATCCAAATATTTTAAGGGCAGATCAGAGTTTAAAGGGGGCAGTGTCTAATATGTGAATCTGTATTTGAGCTTAGCAAAGCCCCATGGAGACCTCTACAAGGGAAGGGCTACTGATAAGCTAGACCAAATAAGATAATAATATTGGATTTCTGGTGAAGCAAGATGGCAGAATAAAGGACTCCACTAATTGCCACCCAGATATCTACACAAAAAAGCACCTCATAAGAACCAAAAATCAGGTGAGCACTCACAGCATCTGTTTTTTTTTTTTTTTTTTTTTTTTTTTCTCTGTTGCCCAGGCTGGAATGCAGTGGTGCAATCTCTGCTCAGGTTCATGCCATTCTCCTGCCTCAGCCTCCTGAGCAGCTGGGACCACAGGCGCCTGCCACCATACCCGGCTAATTTTTTGTATTTTTAGTAGAGAAGGGGTTTCACCATGTTGGCCAGGATGGTCTCGATCTCCTGACCTCATGATCTGCCTGCCTCGGCCTCCCAAAGTGCTGGGATTACAGGCATGAGCCACTGTGCCCAGCCAGCACCTGGTTTTAACTTCATATCACTGAAAGAGAAAGAGGCACTGAAGGGGTAGGAAAAACAGTCTTGAATCACCAACACCATCCCTCCTCCATTCCCCAGCAGAGGGTGGGCAGTGCATGGACAGTGTTTCTGTGTGCTAGGCAGAGGGAGATTGCAACATTTGTGACATATTGAACTCAGTGCTGTCCTATTATAGCAGAAAACAGAACCGGACCAAACTGTGGGGAGCATTTAACCCAGCCCTAGCCAGAGGGGCATCACTAATCCCAGTGGTCTAAACTTGAGTTCCTGCAAGCCTCACCACTGTGGGCTAAAGGGCTCTGGGGCCTTAAATAAACTTGAAAGACTATCTAGGCCACAAGGACTGCAACTTTCAGGCAAGTCCTAGTGCTGAACTTGGCCAACAGACAGTGGACTATAGGAGCATTGTGATGGCTAAGGAAGAGCTGGCATCACTCCTCTCCTAGCCCCAGGCTGCACAGCTCACAGCTCCAAAGAAATCCCTTTCCTCCACTCTACAAGGGGAGAAGAAAGAGTGGGGGGGACTTTGTGTTGCATCTTGAATCTCAGCCACAGCAGGATATGGCCCCAGTCATCGTCGTAAGGCCCTCTTTCAAGGCCCTAGCTCCTGGATAACATCTCTAGACACGCCCTGGGCCAGAAGAGAACCTGCTACCTTGACGGGAAGAACCCAGTCCTGGAAAAATTTATCACTTGCTAATGAAGAGCCCCTGGGTCCTGAATAACCAGCAGCAATACTCAGGTACTATGTTGAGGGCCTTAAGTGAGACTGAGAACTTCATGGCTTCAAGTGAGACTCAGCAGGTTCCCAACCATAGTGACTATGGGGTAGGACTCCTTCCACTTAAGAAAAGTGGCGGGGGGGAGGGGGAAGCAAAGGGCACTTTGTCTTGCACCTTAGATACCAGTTTGGCCCCAGTGGGGTAGAGTACTAAGTAGGTTCATGGGGTTCTAGGACTTGGCTCTTGCATAGCATTTCTTGGCCTGCCTTGGGCCAGAGGGTAGCCCATTGCTCTGAAGGGTGAGTCCCAGGCAGGGTACATTCATGCCAAGCTGACTGAAGAGCCTTTGTGGCTTAAAGGAACAGCAATGGTAGTCTGGCAGTACTCCCCATGGGCCAATAGTGGCTCTGGCCACAGGGTGAAGCTCCTCTGCCTTTGGAAAGAAAGGAAAAGTGGGAAGGACTGCATTTTGTGGTTTTAGTACCACCTCAGCCACAGTAATGTAGAACACCACATAGAGTTCTAAGGTTTTTGACTCTAGAACCTGGCTACCACATAGAGTTCTAAGGTTTTTGACTCTAGAACCTACAGCAGGACTTGAGTAACACCCAGTGCTGTGTTGGCCTGAGGTCTGACCCAGCAGAGTCCAGGTAGTGGTGGTCTCAAGGGTTCTTGTGTCACACCACCCCCAGCTCCACGTGGCTCAGAACAGGGAGAGAGACTCCGTTTGTTTGGGAGAAAGTAAGAGAAAAAAACAAGGGTCTCTACCTGGTAATTCAGATAAGTTTTCTAGATCTTGTCAAAGACCATCAAAATGGTACCTCAGTGAATGTGCAAGAATCACAGCATTACTGGGGTTGAGGCGCTCCTTAAAGCAGATACACCTTAGATTAGAACACCCAAGTTATTTTGAATATCTGGAAAGCCTTCCCAAGACGGACAGGTACAAATACAAACCAACCCAGGCTGAAAAGACTATAATACATACCTTATACTTCAATGCTCAAACACAGATGAACATCTACAAGTATCAAGACAATCCAAGAAAACATGACCACACTAAATGAACTAAATAAGCCACCAGGGACTATTCCTGGAGAAACAGAAATATGTGACATACAGACAAATAATGTAAAATAGCTATGTTGGAGAAACTGAAGCAAATTCAATGTAATGCAGAGAAGAAATTCAGAATTCTATCAGATGCATTTAACAGAGATTAAAATAATTAAAAATAATAAAACAGAAATTATAGAGATGAAAAATGCAACTGACATACTGAAGAATACATCACAGTCTTTTAATAACAGAGATGAAGAAGAATGAATTAATGAGCTTGAAGACAGGCTATTTGAAAATACAGTCAGTGGAGACAAAATAATAAAGAATAAAAAGCAATGAAACAAAGAAGCACACTCACAGGATCTAGCAAATAGCCCTCAAACGGGCAAATCTAAGAGTTATTGGCCTTAAAGAGGAAGTGGAGAATGAGATAAGGGTAGAAAGATTATTCAAAAGGATAATAACAGAGAACTTCCCAAACATAGAGAAAAATAGCAATATTCAAGTATAAGATTATTATAGAACACTAAGCAAATGTAATCTAAAGAAGACTACCTCAAGTCATTTAACAATCAAACTTCCAAATGTCAAAGGTAAAGAAAGGATCCTAAAAGCAGCAATAAAAAAGAAACAAACAACATACTATTTAGCTCTAATATGTCCGGTGGGCACACTTTTAAGTGGAAACCTTACAGGCCAGGAGAGAGTGGCATGACATATTTAAGGTGCTGAAAGAAAAAAAAAAACATTTACCCTATTTCTTCATCAAATATACTTTAAACATGAAGGAGAAATAAAGACTTTCCCAGATGAACAAAAGCTGAGTGATTTCATCAACACCAGACCTGTCCTACAAGGAATGCTAAAGGGAGTACTTCAATCAGAAAGAAAAGGATATTAATGAACAAAAAGAAATCATCTGAAGGTACAAAACTCACTGCTAATAGTAAGTACGCAGAAACCCATGGAATATTATAACATTATAACTTTAGTATGTAATCTAAACCTATCTTAAGTAAAAGGAATAAATAACAAACCAATACACAAATAATAACTACAGAAACTTTTCAAGATATAGACAGTACAATAAGATGTAAATAGAAACAACAAAACCTTAAAAAGTAGGGGGACAAATTTAAGGTTTAAAGTTTTTGTTTTTGTTTTTACTTGTTTGTTTGTTTATGCAAAAAGTGTTAAATTGTTATGAGGTTAAAATAATGAGTTACAAGACAGTATTTACAAGCCTCATGGTAACATAACCATCCCTCAAAATACAAAGGATACACCAAAAATAGAAAGCAACAAATAAAACCATATAACCAGAGGAAATTACCTTCACTGAAAGGCAGATACATGGAAAAAAGAAGGGAGACAAGACCACAAAACAACCAGAAAACAAATAACCAAATGGGAGGAATAATTGCTTACTTATAATAACATTCAATGAAAATGGACTAAACTCTCCAATCAAAACCTAATTAGTGGCTGAATGGATGAAAAATCAAGACCCATTGATCTGTTGTCTAAAATAAACTCACTTTACCTCTAAAGATACATATACACTGACAATAAAATGATAGGAAAAGATATCACATGTCAATGGAAACCAAAGAAGAACAAGAGTAACTATACTTGTATCAGACAAAATAGATTTCAAGACAAAAGCTACAAGGAGAGACAAAGAAGATTACTATATAATGATAAAGGGGTCACTTCAGCAAGCAAATATAACAATTTCAAATACATTTGCACCCAACATTGGGCACCCAGATATACAAAGCAAATATTATGAGAACAAAAGAGAAAGACAGGCCCTAGTACAATAATAGCTGGAGACTTCAAAAGTCAACTTTCAACATTAAACAGATCTTCCCGACAGAAAATCAACAAAGAGACCTCACATTTAATCTGCACTATAGACCAAATAGACTTAATACAGAACATTTCATGCAACAGTTACAGAATATACATTCTTCTCCTAAGCACATGAATCACTCTCAAGAATGGACCATATGTTAAGTTACACAATAAGTCTTAAAACATTCAACAAAATTAAATATCAAGTATCTTCTCTGATCACAATGGAATAAAACTAGAAATCAATATCAAGAGGAATTTTGGAAACTGTACAAACACATGGAAATTGAACAATATGTTCCTGAATGACCAATGAGTTAATGAAGAAATTAAGAAGGAAATTGAAAAAAGTCTTGAAACAAATGACAATGTTTATTTGAACACAACATACCAAAACCTGTGGGATATAGCCAAAGCAGTACTAAGAGGGAAGTTTGTAGCTATTAAGTGCCTACATTAAAAAAATTCAAATAAGCATGTCTTAAAGAATTAGAAAAGCAAAAACAAACCAAAGATAAAATTAGTAGAAGAAAAGAAATAATAAAAATCATAGTAGAAATAAATGAAACTGAAATGTAAAAAACAATACAAAAGATTAACAAAACAAAAAATGAGGTTTTGAAAAGATAAACAAAATTGACAAACCTTTAGCCAGACTAACTAAGAAAAAAAGAGGGAAGATCCAAATAAATAAAAGTCAATGATGGAAAAAAAGACATTTGGACTGATACTGCAGAAATTCAAAGGATAATTAATGGCTACTATGAGCAGCCACATGCCAAGAAATAGGAAAATCTAGAGGAAATGGACAAATTATTAGACACATACAACCTACCAAGATTGAACCATGAAGAAATCCAAAACCTTAACAAACCAATAACAGGTAATGAGACAGAACCCAGAATAAAGTTCTCCCAGTAAAGAAAAGCCCAGGACCTAGTGGCTTCACTACTGAATTTTACCAAACATTTAAAGAAGAACTAATGCCAATCCTACTAAAACTATTCTGAAAAATAGAGGAGGAGGGAATACTACCAAACTCATTCTATGAGGCCCATATTACCCTGATACCAAACATAACAAAGTCACAGCAAAGAAAGAAAACTACAAGCCAAGACCTCTGATGAATACTGATGCAAAAATCCCCATGAAAATACCGGCAACCTGAATTCAACAATATATTGAAAAGATAATTCATCGTGACCAAGTGGGATTTATCCCTGGGATTCAAGGCATACACAAATCAGTCAATGTGATACCTCATATCAACAGAATGAAGACCAAAAAACATATGATTATATCAATTGATACTAAAAAAAGCATTTGATAAAATTCAATATTCCTTCATAATAAAAACCCTCAAAAAACTGGGGCTAGGAGGAACATACCTCGACATAATAAAAGCTATGTATTACAAACCCCCAGTTACTATCATACCAAATGGGGAAAAACTAAAAGCCTTTCCTCTAAGATCAGGAGCATGACAGGGATGCTTATTTTCACCACTGTTATTTAACAGTACTGGAAGTACTAGCTAGAGCAATCAAACAAGAGAAAGAAAGTGCATCCAAATTGGAAAAAAAGAAGTCAAATTATCCTTGTTTACAGATTATATTATCTTATATTTGGAAAACTCTAAGGATTGAACCAAAAAACAATTAGAACGCATCAACAAATTTAGTAAAGTTACACGATACAAAATCAACATACAAAAAATCAGTAGCACTTCTATATATCAACAGTGAACAATCTGAAAAAGAAATCAAGAAAGCAATTCCATTTACAATAGCCACAAGTAAAATGAAATACCTAGGGGTTAAATTAACCAAAGAAGTGACAGATGTCTATAATGAAAACTATAAAAAATGTAATAAAAGAAATTTGGGCGACAGAGCAAGACTCCATCTCAAAAAGAAAAAAAAAAAAAAAGAAAAAAAAAGAAATTTAAAAGGACACCCAAAAATTGAAAAATATTCCATTTTCATGTATTGGAAGAATAAATATTGTTAAAATGTCCATACTACTGAAATCAATCTACAAATTTAATGTAATTTCCATCAAAATCCCAATGACATTCTTCACAGGAAGAGACATAATAGTCCTAAGATTTATGTGAAACCACAAAAGACCCAGAATAGCCAAAGCTCTCCAGAGCAAAAAGAACAAAACTGGAGGAATCACATTACCTGACTTCAAATTGTACTACAGAGCTAAAGTAACCAACAGCGTGGTACTGGCATAAAAACAGACACATAGACCAATGGAACAGAATAGAGAACCCAGAAACAAATCTACACACTTACAGTGAACTCAGTTTTTTACAAAGGTGCCAAGAACATACATTGGGAGAAAGACAGTCTCTTCAATAAATAATGCTGGGAAACCTGGATATCCGTATGCAGAACAATGAAACTAGACCCTTATATCTCTCACCATATACAAAAATCAAATCAAAATGAATTAAAGACTTTAAGTCTTCAAACTATGAATCTACTACCAGAAAACATTGGGGAAACTTTCAAGGACGTCTGTCTGAGCAAAAATTTATTGAGTAATACCACATAAGCACAAACACCCAAAGCAAAAATGGACAAATGGAATCATGTCAAGTTTAAAAACTTCTTCACAGCAAAAGAAACAATCAACAAACTGAAGAGACAACCTATAGAATGGAGAAAATATTTGCAAACTACATATCTGACAAGAGATTAATTAACAGAATGTATAGGGAGGTCAAACAACTCTATAGGGAATAAAATCTAATAATCTGATTTTAAAAATGGGCAAAAGAATTGATTAGATGTTTCTCCAAAGAAGATATGCAAATGGAAAACAGGTATAAGAAAAGATCATCACCGATGATTGATGATCATCATTGATGACACCATCATTGATCATCAGAGAAATGCAAATCAAAACTACACTGAGATATCATCTCACTCCAGTTAAAATGGCTTATATCCAAAGAATAGGCAATAACAAATGCTGGTGAGTTTGTGGAGAAAGGGAACCTTCATAAACTGTTTGTAGAAATGTAAATTAGTACAACCAGTTTGAAAGTTCCTCAAAAACCTAAAAATGGAGCTACGTCATGATCCAGCAATCCCACTGCTGGGTATGTACTCCAAAGAAAGGAAATCAGTATGCCAAAGAGATAGCAGCACTCCAATGTTTATTGCAGTACTGTTCCCAGTAGTCAAAATTTGGAAGCAACCTTAGTGTCCATCAACAGAAGAATGGATAAAGAAAATGTAGTATTTATATATACTACTCAGTATATATATATATACACTACTCAGTATATATATACTGTATATATTTATATGTACTACTCAGTATTTATATATACTACTGAGTACTACTCAGCCATAAAAAAGAATGATACTTTTATTTGCAGCAACATAGATGGAACTGGAGGTCATTATGCTAAGTGAAACAAACCAGACACAGAAAGAAAAAGTTCACATGTTCTCACTTATTTGTGTGATCTAAAAATCAAAGCAATTGGACTCATGGAGATAGAGAGTAGAAGGATGATTGCTAGAGGCTGGGAAGAGTAGTCAGAGGGTATGGGGGAGGTGGGGATACTCAGTGGGTTACAAAAAAAAATCATTAGAAAGATTGTATAAGACCTACTATTAGCACAGGAGGGGCAAGAGCCCCCAAGGCTGTGGGGAGGAGGCTGGGCCCCTGCACGGGAAAGGAGGGTGGAAGCCATGGGATGTGGAGCAGAGGCTCTTCTCTTCTTCAGGAGATTACTCTAGGATTTGAATGATCACAAGAGATTCACCAGAGGATTTTATACACTTGGCTGTGGCAGCAGACTAATTACACCACAGCACCAGGCTAAAGAAGAAAAATCACATGATCATATCAATAGATGCAGAAAATGCATCTAGCAAAACCAGCTCTCATTCATGATCAGAACTCTCAGCAAACTAGTGATAGAGGGGAGCTTACTCAACTTGATAATGAACATGTACAAAAATCTTTCAGCTAACGTCATACTTAATGGTAAGACATTGAAGCTTTCCCACTAAGATAAGGAGCAAGATAAGGACATCTCCTTTCACCAACACTTTTCAACATCATATTTATTGAAAGTCCTAGCTAATGCAATAAGACAAGAAAAGGAAGTAAAAGGTATACAGATTGGGAAGAAGAAAATAGAACTGCCTTTGTCTGCAGATGACATGATTATCTATGTAGAAAATCTGAAAGAATTGACCAAAAAACAAAACAAAACAAAAAACCAAAACAACAACAGCAACAAAAAACTCTCCTGGAGCTAATAAGCAATTATTAACAAGGTAGCAAAATTAGGTTGATATACAAACGTTAATTGCTTTCCTATATGCTAGCAACAAACAAATGGGATTTGAAATTAAAAACAAAATCCCATTTACAATATTACCCCCAAGCTAAATACTTAGGCATAAAACTAACAGAAATATATAAGACCTTTATGAGGAATTCATAAAACTTTGATGAAGAAATAAAAAACTAAATAAATATAGAGAGATTCCATGTCTACGGATGGGAAGACTCAATATTATGAAGACATCACTTCATCCCAACTTGATGCATAGATCCAAGGGAGACCCAATCAAAATCCCAGAAAATAATTTCCTGAATATCAACAAACTGATTCTTAAGTTTATAAGGACAGGCAAAAGAACCAGTATAGCAAACATAATATTGAAGAAGCACAAAGTTGGAGGACTGTCACTATCTGACTTCAAGACTTACTATAAAGCTACAGTAATAAAGATAGCGTGATATTTGCCAAATAATAGAAAAATAGATCAATGGAACAGAAAAATAGATCAATGGAACAGAGCATAGGTATAGACCCATATAAATACTATCAACTGATTTTTCATAAAGGAGCAAAGGGAATACAATGGAGAAAAGGTAAGTTTTCAACAAATGGTGTTGAACAATGGGATGTTCACACTCAAAAAGATGAATCTAGACATAGACCTTAAACTCTTCACAAAAATCAGCTCAAAATGGATTATAGACTGAGATGTAAAATGCTAAAGTATAAAACTCCTAGAATATAGTGAGGAAGAAAATCTAGATGATTTTGGGTTTGGGCTGAATATTTGGGATCCAACACCAAAGGCATGATCGATGAAGGAAATAATTGACAAGCAGTACTTCATTAAATTAAAAACATTTACTCTTGTGAAAGCACTGTCAAGAGAATGAAGTGACAAGCCACAGATGGGGAGAAAGTATTTGCAAAATGCTTTTGATAAAGGACTGGTGTCCAAAGTACTCTAAAAACTTACCAAAGAAGACACACACCAGGCAAAGAAGCATATGAAACAGTTTTCAACATTGTATGCCACTAGCCAATTGCAAATTAAAATGAGATACCACTACATACATATTAGAATGGCTCAAATGCAAAACATGAACAACACCAAATGCTGGGGCAGCAAGAACTCTCATTCATTGCTGCTGGGAATGCATAATGGTAGAGCCATTCACAGTGCCAATCATAATCCAAAAGACAAAATCTCAAATGCCATAATCTCAAATGCCTATAAACTGTTCAGTTGTTTTTTTATGTTTCTCAAACAAACCTTCTTTACAAATGTAAGTAAATGTCTTTAAACAAAATTTTTTAAAATTATCTTTCCAGAATTATATTGTGATTTTGGTCTATCAATATTTGAATTTTGGGAATTTTAGACATTAGGGATTTTGATAATTTGGGATTTCAACATTTGATATTACAAAATTTAGAATGGCATCTTTCAGGAGTATGGCCCCAACCCCAGTCACTGTAGAAAACAGTTTGACAATTTCTTAAAAAAGCTAAACACCCAGCCACTATTGAAAACAGTTTGGCAATTTCTTAAAAAACTAAACATATTTTTGCCATACAATCCCATAATCATGTTCCTTGGTATTTACTCAGATGAGTTGAAAAGTTGTGTCCGTATAAAACCTGCATACAGATGTTTATAGAAGCTTTATTCATAATTGTCAAAATTGGAAGCAACCAAATTGTCTCTCAGTAGGTGAATGGATAAACTGCAGTACAGACAATGGGGTATTTTTCAGGGGTAAAAAGAAATAAACTATCGGCTGGGTGTGGTGGCTCACGCCTATAATCTCAGCAGTTTGGGAGGCTGAGGTGGATGGATCACTTGCTCCCAAGAGTTTGAGATCACCCTGGTCAACATGGTGAAAACCCATCTCCACAAAAAATACAAAAAGTAGCGAAGCATGGTGGCATGTGTCTGTAGTCCCAGCTACTTGGGGGACTGAGATGGGAGGATTGCTTGAGCCCAGAAAGGAGAGGCTGCAGTGAGCCATGTTTGTTCCTGGGCAACAGAGCGAGACCTTGTCTCAAAAAAAAAAAAAAAAAAAAAAAAAAAAAAGAAATGAAAAGAAAAAGAAAAAGAAACCATCAAGCTATGAAAAGACCTAGAGAAACCTTAAATGCACATTTCCAAGTGAAATGAGCCAATCTGAAAAAGCTATGTACTGTATGACTTCAACCATATGACATTCTGGAAATGACTAAACTATGGAGACAGGGGAAATGTCAATGGTTGTGAGAGATTGGAGGGAGGGAGGAAAAAATGGGAAGAGTGTACGAATTTTTAAGGCAGTGAAACTATTCCATATGGTACTATAATGGTGAATGCATGTCCTTATATGTCAAAACCCATAGAATGTACAACACAAAGGTGAACTCTAATGTAAACTATGGACCTTGGGTAATAATAATATGTCGATATAGGTTAGTTGATTGTAATAAAGGCAAGAGGTGTTAATTGTGGGGACACTCTGTGTGTGTGTGTGTGTGTGTGTGTGTGTGTGTGTGTGCAAAGGTCATATGGAAATTCTCTGCACTTTCTGCTCTATTTTGCCGTGAACTTAAAACTGCTCTAAAAAATAAAGTTCATTTTTTTAAAAAGCATGCTATCAGTAAGCCCCCTACAAAACAAGATAGCACAACAGGGTGACTACAGTCAATAATAATTTTAGTGTACATTTTAAAATTACTAAAATAATGTAATTGGATTGTTTGTAATGCAAAAGATAAAGGCGCGAGAGGTTGGGTGCTCGATTTGGCATGATGTGATTATTACACATTGCATGTGTGTATCAAAACATACCATGTACCCTATAAGTATGTACACCTACTAGGCACCCATCAAACTAAAATTAAAAAATAAAAAAATGGTAATATTATTAGGACATTTGTGTTATAAGAAAAAACAAAATTTGTGGGGGAGAAATTATGTGTTCAGAAAGAGAAGATATTAAGAGGTTGGAGTGAGGTTCCTGGAAAATAGTCTAATGTTGGATATAAGGAGGGTGGGCCTTGAACCCAAATAGAACACATTTTGTTTAAATAGAACACACTTTGTTTTTCCGTGTAAAACATGAAGAGAAAAGTTACCCTGGGTCAGGGGATAGTAGTATTTTCAGGGGCTGAGTCTTCATTCCTGAACGCAGTTTGGATAGGAGAATGACATGGTGATTAGAAAAGAGTATCAGATGTTTTCTCTTGGGGCAACATCACAAGACTTAATCTGTTTTTATTATTTACTAGGACTATAATGGGTTTTGGTCTCTCACATTTTTGATATGCAGGGTCAGAAAAGACAAAAGAAAGGAATTAATGGGGCACAATAGAAAGTGAGAAAGAACTTGGAACCCAAGGATGCATATTTTCTTCTTTTTGTTTGTTTGTTTGTTTTTGAGACAGAGTCGTGCTCTGTCACCCAGGATGGAGTGCAGTGGCCTGATCTCAGCTCACTGTAACCTCCGCCTCCTGGGTTCAAGTGATTCTCGTTCCTCAGCCTCCCAAATAGCTAGAATTACAGGTGCAAGCCACCACGCCTGTCTAATTTTTTGTATTTTTAGAAGATACAGGGTTTCACCATGTTGGCCAGGCTGGTCTCAAACTCCTGACCTCAAGAGATCCATCTGCCTCGGTCTCCCAAAGTGCTGGAATTACAGGTGTGAACCACTGTGCCTGGTCCCCAAGAATATATTCTTAGGAGAAAAAAATATCTCTTTGTTTATACCTGAGTGCCGGCAGCTGCATGTTAAACAAAAGTCAGAAGGCTTTAGTGAATCTTTTGTCTGTGGTTTCCCTGGGGAGTGCTGTAAATACCTACCTTACTCTACATGGTGAAGAGTTCAGTGCCTCACACTTGGTGTGTAATCATGAATACGTGCTGTTTGATTGATTGATTGATTGAACAGTTGGCTTAATTGACTAGGTGGTTTGAGTGGGTAGATGGTAAGGACACAGCACAATTATATAGCAACATCACTTCCACTTAAATGGTCTTGTTTGATGTTTTTGTTGAGCAGGAATTATTTTATTTCAATTTTTCTAATTCAGAAGCTGATGCTCAAATTATTCCAAAAACTTAACCATGGTCACCTGTATGAAAAATAGAACGGGAAATCGAGGAAGTTAAGTGCTGGGGAGGCTTTATGGCTCCTTTAGACTTCTTCCCTTTATCCCTTCTCATAACTTATGGGTATGAACAATACATTTTCTTGACTGTCTGCCAGACACTGTATTGGGTACTTCCCTTGAATAACCACATGAGGTAGGTTCTGTCCTAAGTCTCTGTATGCAGGTACGTGAACTGGGCTCTGTGGAAGATGGAGTGAATGCCTTCAGAGGCTACCCTCTTTAGCCATGGCAGTCTGCCCTGATCTCATGTACACCTGTGCCCCAGTGCCATTAAAAGCCTACAAGAGATTCTGTCCATCATAAATACCTGGATTAAGACACATGGCAAAATGCACTGTGACCATATCAAATCTCAGGTAGATTTTTGGCTGTGACAAATGAATAATACTCGCCCATTCATTTACTTAACAAATATTTATTGGGCATCACCTATTGGTCAGGCACTGGTACCAAATACTTAGTTAAAAGAGTAAAAACACAAAATCCCTGGTTTAATGGAGCTTACATTGCAGAGGGAGGAAAGAAAGATGGGGTATGAGAAGGAAGAGGAAGAGAGAGGGAGAGAGGAAGAAATTAGTTTCATGTAATGTCAGATGGTGTTAAGTGCTGGGGAGGTAAACAAGTCAATTTTGTGTCAAAATCAGCTTGATAGCCCAATGAAAAAGTAAGCTAAGACGTAAACTGAGATATTTGTATTTGATTACATAAACAGAATCATATTGATTAAGGGAATAAATCCCAATCATTATTTCTGGATACAATCGTAACCATTGTGGGATTTTTCTGTTTGTTTTCAAAGAACTTTTTTTTTCTGTTTATTTGGCTGGTGACCTGATTTCCAATTGAGAAACTCTCCACCAGACTCCATCTCTTTCTGCTGTATACTAGAGCTCCTATCACAGTGAAAAATACAGTCCACACGTGTGTGTTTTCACACATGCCAAAATAGCTGTTGCGTATTCCTAACTTAAGAAAATAACTTAATGTCATATTAAAAAAGTAGAATTGGAATTCCTAAACTTGAAAATAACTTTCAGCATAAGTTCTTCAAATTCACTTCTAAAAATTACAGTGTTGCAATATGTGTCATCAGCAATTTAAATTCTTATCAGAGTCAGGTATACAAAGTAAAGTACCTTCTAAAGAAGTTTGGTTACTCTTTACTCACTGCCTTTTCCCCTTCTTCCCTCACTTAAAGGTAATTTAAAAATTTTGGTTTCTCCATAAATTGTTACCATAAACAGATATGTATATGTATTAACAGTATTTTCTCTTCTATCCTTAGGTAATTGTTGTCACATATACAATTTTATCTCCTCCCTGCTTTCTTATGCTTTTTGTGTGTAATTTTATAACCTGCTACTTTAATATAGTTTCCCGTGATAGTACATAATGATATACAGAGATATATTTCACTGCTTTTAATAATTGTAAACAATTTGTGTGTGTGTTTGGAATTACCATACTTTATTCAACCAGTACCTTATTAATGAACATTTGAGTTATTCTCTGACATTTGCTGTTCTAAACAGGAGTACAGTGAATTGCCCTGTGCATTTTGGATTTTTGCTAGCGTATCTTTGAGGTAGATTCCTAGAGTTACTGCTGCATCAAAGGATACATGCATATGTAATTTTGCTAGATATTATTAACTTTCTTTACTTGGAAATCGTACATTTTGCTACTCCACAAGAAATATATATGACTGTCTGATTCTTCATGAATTTGACAGCAGAGTATGATTTCAACCTTGTGGATTTGTGCTGATCTAGTAGGTGAGAAATGATATCTCCATGTAGTTTTAATTGCATTTCTTTTACCAGTGAGGTTGACCATCTCTTAGAGTTAAGAATCATTTGCTTTTTTGTGAGATCTCTTTAATTTTCTATCCCATTTAAAAATAGAGCTATTAGTCTGTTTTTTCTTTATTTTAGAAGATCTTTATATATTAGAGATACAGCACTTAGCTATTTTTTTCAGTTTGCCATTTGTCTTTATTTGCTTATGATTTTGCCATATCAAAAATATCTTTTTATTTTATGTACTCGTATTCATCAATTTTTTCCTGTATTACTTCTGGACTTTGTTGTGGCAGTTTTCCCACTCTCAGATGATAGAATTTACCCATGTTAACTTCTAGTACTACAGTGTTTAATTTTTTAGAATTTACTTTTTGATTCCTTCAGAATTTATTCTCATGTATGATGTAAGAGACTGATCTAATTTTTGTCTTTTTCCATATGAACATCCAATTATCTCAATTCAAGTTACTAAAAGTTCATCTTTTCAGCTTAGACTTGAGATTCTATCTTTATTGTATCCTATATTTGTATCCTATATTTTCTATGTATGTATGTATAGGTAACCAAGCTGATTTCTGAATTTTTAAATTTTGTTCCATTAGTCTCTCTGTCTTGTTACATATCACATTCTATACCATTATGAGACTTTTAGTGGATTTTAATAACAAGACTAGCCACTCTCTCCATATGTTTGCTTTTTTCCCAAATGAACTTTATAATTAACTTCTCAAGCTCTAGAAAAGAAAAATCTGGTGGTTTTCAATGGTCTCGTATTAAATTTCAAAATTACCTGAGGGATAACTGATCTCCTTATAAGGTTGCTTCTTCCTAAGTACGTGGCATATCTTTCATTTGTTTAAGTTTACTTTTGTGTCTTTGAAGAGTGTTTTCTAGATTTCCTCTAGCGATGTGAACATTTCTTGCTAAAATTTAGCCTGGATATTTTATATTGTTATACATTTTGGCTATATCAAATATGGTCTTCTTTTCCATTGTATCTTCAGTTTAATTATATGTGCATATAGGATATTGCTTTTGGCAGGCTTACTTTTTATATCCTATGCCTTATTCAATTCTCTTCTTGTTTAAGGCACATTTTTTATTCTGGAGAATTTTAACTTCATTTTTGCATGGGGTTACATATCTTAAATTATAGTAATGGGAAAATTACTTCACTTTAAAATTCAAAACCCCGTAGACCTTTTAGAAATGCATATACCACATAAATGAAAGGATATCTGTGCTCAGTGGGCCCAGCAGTAATGTATTCAAGGACATAGCTTCTGGTGAAATCTCTGCTTAGCTGGGCTTTTTTTCCCTAAATTCAGCATAAGCAAATTTTAAATCACCTTACCTTCAATCGTCATTAAATTTCCCTTAAGGTACCAGGTATGTAGTTTTGTATATATGAACCTGCATGTCGAATTTATCAATTCTTCTCATTGTCTGTGGCTCTTAATATTCATTTTCTTTATGACAACCAGCAGCCTGCTCAGCTTTTTGTCCATGGTAGGAAACCTCTTAAATATAAGGTTATGTTTTTCCTTCCCTCATAATTTTTAACTGGCTTCTCATCTTACTTAGAGTAAAATCAAGTTTCTTCGAATGGCTTGAAAGGCCCTACAAGATTTGTGTCCCACCTCACTCCTCCACCACCTCTGTGACCTCATTTCTACCACACTTCCCTCATTTCTTCCATACTGCCTTATGGCGTCTGCACTTGAAATATTTCTTCCAGATATTTCTGTGGCTCACTTATTGACCTCCTTAGGGTGTCTTATCAGTTAGATCAAATAGATCAGTAACCTCTTTCCTGACCTGTCCTTTAAAGTAGCATCGACGCCATGGTAGATGCATCACTGGCCCCATTTCTTACCCTTCCTTGTCTCTGTATCCTTTACTATCTGACTCTCCAGTTCCTTCTCTCAATGGGTAGGATGACCTGCTCTGTTCTTTGACTCTAGTATCAACAATATGACTTTCTTTCCCCAATCGAATGAGCTAGAAGTGACAGTGTGCTAGTGCAAGTCTAGGTCTCAAGAAGCCTTGGCTATTTCCACGTGTCCTCTCACCCCTTCCAAAGCCTGATAACCTGCTCAGACTAACATGCTGGAGATGGAGACACATGCTGGTTTCTCCAGTCACCTTAGCAAGAATCAGCTTTGATCACCCTTCAGTCAGCCAACCCCTGCCAACATCAGCATAGTTGACAGATCTCAGACACATGAGCAATAAACACGTATTGCTGAAATGTGACAATTTTGTGGCAATAGTAAACTAATGGACACACTATTGACACTTTATTTTACTAAGCTTTATTAAACATTTACCATTATTCAACCTATTAAATTTTACTTATGTGTTTATTGTTTTCTACTCTTTGATGTTAACTCCATGAAGGCAGAAAATTTTGTCCAATATGAAATTGGTTCCCCATAAACATTTGTTGGATGAATAAATTCACAAATTATTTCTGTAACTTTTGCCAGCATGCATTGATTATTTCAGGTACTTGAATGGCATTGCTTACAGAATTTCTCAGTTTCTCTCACACAGGAAAATTTAAATGACTAAAATGCAATGAACATAGCTATTTATAAGCTCTTCTTAGATTCTCACATATTAGTTTTTGAAAGTTTCCTGGCTGTAACTGGTTGATATTCTATGCATCACATCCTTCATTGTTATTGTTCTCTCTTGATTATTGGATAAATTTAAAAAGCAGGAATCAAAATGTTTGAGGCTCAAGGCTAATGTCCACTTGAAAACACTCTTCTTTTTGGCAGGCCTAAATCATCAAGGATATGATGCAACAAATTCATTCATATGCTATTTGTGTCCTCCCCACCCCCACCAACCAAATTCATATGTTGAAACCCTATTCCTCAATATGATGGCATTTGCCGATGGAGCCTTTGGCAGGTGGTGGGGTCATGAGGGTGGAGCTCTCGTGATGGGATGAGTCTCCCTATGAGAAGAGACACAAGAGGGTTTTCTTCCTCTCTCCCTGCTGTCTGCCATGTGAAGACACAGCAAAGGATGGCTATCTACAAACCAGGGAGAAGGCACTCGCCAGAAATTGTTCTTGGACTTCCCAGGCTCCAGAACTTTGAGAAATAAATTTCTGTTGTTTAAATCACCAGTCTCTGGTATTCCATTATAGTAGCCCAAACTGATTGAGACACTTATATTTCATTCATTTTTGGAAAATATGTCACAGACTCTATTTTAACTTTTGAACATTGCTGAAAATTAATACATTTAAGACAGAAAAAAATAATTGATGAAAATATAATAGAAACAGAAATTGTGAGCAAAATTCTATCTTTGAGTTTAAGACTCTAGGCTGGGCACTATTGGCCACTTTAATCCTTTGGAGAGATAAGACCTAAGAGGGCTTGGAAAGTAGAATGACACTCTAAAGGCCACTGTTTTGCCCAAACTGGGAACTATAAAAATTTGTATTTTCAGCTTAAGTGTGCCCAATAGATCTAAAGGAAGGAAATACATATATCTATTCATGATCCAGAATAAAAGTTGATGATCCATTTACTGCTACTTTCTGAGGAGTAAAAATTCTTAATAATTTAAACATTGTGGAAAGTTTCTATTACGATAGTGATTAAATAACTAATGTTTATTTCTACTGAGCTTTACTTGCTTGAGATTATTTCAGAAATGTGTCAACTATTAAAACACAGCTATTAAAAATCATAGCTTGTTACATTTCTATTATTTAGCCCATAGTTAGGTCCAAACCTTTTGTCCACACCTTTTGTTCTGTCCAAACCTTTTGCTGAAGCAATGATTGCAAATACTCAATTCCACTGGTGTTATTGATTTGGTCTCATCACATAACTGCTAAAAATGCAATTAAGGAAGATATTTCAGTTTTTACATTTGGAAGTGGAAGTCCAATAAATTATTTAGTTGGTAGTTGAAGTATTGCTTGAATTGCTTGGAAAGTAGACTCAGCTTGACTCTCAGAGTATCACCCTTTCTATTACTGAATGAATCCTTTTTCATATTTAAAGTTAAATCCAAGTTCTCTGAAAACATTGATGTGGCATAATTTTAATAGTACCATCTGTATTAGTTGTCCATCTGTGAAATAAATAAATAAATGGGCCTATATTGTGCTCATACTAATGTCTGTCAAAGATGATTTCTTTTTGAAAAGAAGAAATGTTCTAAAATGGTCTACACAAAAATATAGTAGAAAACTGACATCATTTTAAAAGTTCTGGTCAGAATAATGTTTACTTTTTCTTGAATATTCATGCAATTGAAAAATATGTATTTTTTCAATTAAAATTACCTGGGCTTAAATTATTTGTATGTATGAGCATTGTGTGAATACACACGCACATAGGTGTACAAAGATAATTACGCAGTCTTGAGGCAGTTTATATTTATATTAACAAATACCACTCTTGTGAAACTTTTTAATCTGTCAAAGCTTTTCTTCTTTTTGCTATTGGCTGGTTTTTGTAAATATTTAATTTCCTTAGCTGGGAATCCTATATTTCTCTATAAGTCGTCCAAGCTGCCAACTCTGATAAAGTTAAGAAGTCACCATAGGAACTCTGAAATAATTTCTATAAAACCGTAATTTGGCATAAATATCACTCCATGGCCACTCTGAGAAAACACAGACATGCACACACACACACTTTATCATTGAACCCACACAATTGTTAACTACTATTTTTGTGCTTGGTAGTCCTCATTTCCTGCTCTTACATCACAGGGACAAGGTGGAATGTACAGCATTTAAGAGACGAGTGTCAAGTAGCCCTTACTCCTACTCTTCCAGCAAATGCAATGAAAATGATTTCTTCAACAAAATAAATGAACTGTACCCTACCCTGGACCATGCTACTTCAGCACTGTGCCTTGTGCTGCTTCTCCTGCCACAATGTGAGAGGATATCAGAGTTCTGTGCTCCAGGTTTCCAGGAAACATTTTGATGGGATGTAAGGGCTGGTCCTTCTCATCGAATTACATTTATTGCATGTAGTAACCACAAGAATAAGGGGCTGCAATTACAGGAAAAGCAGGAGCCCTTTTCTGTCATCTCAGAGCAGCCCAGTTCTGCCACATCCACTTGACCGAATTCTCTTGTTTGTAGGAGGAAGGGGCAATTTGTGCAGGCAAAGTCACACACTGAATTCAGACCACACACTGAATTCAGAAGACTGTCTGACCCAGCTGCTTTTTCTTGCTTGCTTTCCTATCTTCCTGTGAGTTTTCAGGATGCAAACTTAGAGCAGGCATACAATATTGTGACAGATCACACTTCCTTTGAGCTCGAAGGAGTATTTTCCTCCAAACGAACCTGGAGGGCTTCCCAGCTTTGGTGCTGATGGATTTAGCCCTCGTCATTTTCTTTACAGGAAGACAAACAAAGAGTTATTGGTGGGAAGGAAATCTTGAACAACAAGCAAATACACATGCAGTGATGAGCCAAAGACAATTTTGTTTTTGGATGAGATGATTTTGAAATTAAAATTCTAGTTGCCCGTATTCAGATATAAGATCAAAACTGGTTTACAGTGATTTGACTGAGAAATATCTCTGCTCACTAAAGTAACTAGTAATACTCTATTAAAGGGGTGACCTTTCCAAACAGAGAGAGACCGTTTTTTTTCTTAAGAGAAGATAATATACTAACACTTGTCATTTATGAAGGTCTGTGGTCCAGGCACTGTTTAAATTCATTTACTCTCCATAACAATGCCATGTAGTAAGCATTTTCCTTATCCTCATTTTATAGGTTGGAAACCGGAATAGAATATAAAAATAACTTACATGAGTTTACAGAGTTCGTATGAAGTAAAATTGAGTATCAGTTGGGTAGTCTGCTTCCTAGCTTATGTTTCTACCCGTTTTCCTCTACTGTTGCTCATTACAATTTATCTTCAGCATTGGCTTTGATGATGGACGAGCTGGCCTTTGACCCTGGATCTGACACTTCCCAGCTAACTTCCACAAATCTGTTTCCTCATCTGTAAATTGGAGATAATAGAGTCAACCTCACTGTGTTTAGAAAAAATGAATAGAATATGCTTGGCGCATTTACTTGGGTGGAAACTGTTAAATCAAAAGTTAGTCCCTTTACTTAAACTTTATATGTTGTCAAATTAAATACCAAAACAAGTGTCTTGGCTGCCTCCTTGCAGTGAGATGCCCTCCCTATTCCCTCATCTAAGTTTATTTATCTGTCCTTCGTTTATCTGTATGTCTCTCACATATGGGAGAAGAATTAAATAATTTTCATATTTGCTGAAAATATCCTGCAAGTTTGGCTGGATTTTTTTTTTTCAGTGTAATTATAAGATAACCTCATTTTGAAGTGACATCTGGAGTCAAATTCTCTGCTTTTGTTCTGGTAGTGCTTGGTTTTATATAGACAGCGAGAAAATGTTTCATAGTGACCTACATGATAGGAATTACTGCAATTGTATAAGAATCTGTATCACAAACCAGCATTTCTTGTTAAATAGAAAGGATATCTTATTCAGGGTTTGTTTTGGTGAGAAATATGAGAAAATATACGTAAGCACATTAGAAAACCACCTATATTTGTAAATCCCCTGCTTCATCCCATGTCTCCTTCTATTGACCACTTCATGTATTTCCTTCAAACTCATTTCTTCCAGGTTGTCACTCATTCAATCTCGACTTCCTCACTTCCTATCACTTTTCAACCTATTGAACCTAGCTTTCACTTTCATTGTTTCATAGAAATGGCGCTTGACAAGACCACTCTCGACTTTTATTCTGATAAAACTAATTGACCCAGCATTTCCTCAACCTACTCATTTTCTCTTTCTTTTCTTTAATTTTTGTGGGTACATACTAGGTGTATATATTTATGGGTTATATGAGATACTTTGATACATGTAATGCATAATAATCACATCGTGGTAAATGATGTATCCATTGCCACAAGCATTTATCCTTTGTGTTACAAACCATCAAATTATATTCTTTTAGTTATTTTAAAATGTACAATTAAATTATTGACTATAGTCACTCCGTTGTGCTATCAAATACTAGGTTTTATTCATTCTATGTTTTGTACCCATTAACCATCTCCACTTCCCCCTACCCACCCCCCACTAACCTTCCCATCCTCTGGTAATCATCCTTCTATTCTTTATCCCCATGAATTCAATCATTTTAATTTTTAGCTCCCACAAATATGCAAGAATCTGTGAAGTTTGTCTTTCTGTGTCTGGCTTATTTCATTTAGCATAATGACATCCATTTGCATCCATAGTGTTGAAAATGACAAGACGTTATTATTTTTTATGGCTGAATAGTACTCCACTGAGTGCATATACCACATTTTCTTTATCCATTCATCTGATGATGGACACTTAGGTTGCTTCCAAATCTTGGCTATTGTGTACAGTGCCACAATAAACACTGGAGTGCTGATATCCCTTAGATATCCTGATTTCCTTCTTTTTGGGTACATACCCAGCAATGTGATTGCTGGATTGTATGGTAGCTCTATTTTTAGTTATTTGAGGAATCTCCAAACTGTCCTTCACAGTGGTTGAACTAATTTACTTTCCCACCAACAGTGTATGAGAATTTCCTTTTTTCCATATCCTCGTCAACATTTGTTATTGCCTGTCTTTGGGATATAGGCCATTTTAACTGGGGTGAGATGATATCTCATTGTAGTTTTGATTTGCATTTGTCTGATGATCAATGATGGTGAACATCTTTTCATATGCCTGTTTGCCATCTGTATATCTTCTTTGGAGAAATGTCTAATCAAATTTTTTCCCCATTTTTTGATCAGATTATTAGATATTTTCCTACAGAAAAAAAATTTCCATAAGAAACCCTTATCATTGATATTATTCAGTGTCTTCATTGTGGTGGTGATAAAATTGCTTTTTATATATTTTGTGGGTTGTCTCTTCACTTTGTTGATTGCTTCCTTTGCTGTGCAGACACTTTTTAACTTGATGTGATTCCATTTCTTCATTTTTGCTTTGGTTGCCTGTGCTCTGGGTATTACTCAAGAAATTTATGCCCAGATCAATGTCCTGGAGATTTTCCCCAATGATTTATTGTAGTAGTTTTACAGTTTGAGATCTTAGATTTAGGTTTTAATCCATTTTGATTTGATTTTTTATATGGTGAGAGATAGGAGCCTAGTTTCATTGTTCTGCATATGGATATCCAATTTTTCCATGTTATTTATTAAAGAGACTGTCTTTCCCTGATGTATGTTCTTGGCACCTTTGTAAAGAAATGAGTTCACTGTAGGTGTATAGATTTGTTTCCAGGTTCTTTATTCTGTTCCATTGATCTACATGTCAGTTTTTATGCCAGTACCATGCTGTTCTGGTTACTGAGCTCTGTATATAGTACAATTTGAAGTCAGGTAATGTGATTCCTCCAGTTTTGTTCTTTTTGCTCAGGAGAGCTTTGGCTATTATGGGTCTTTCGTGGTTCCATATAAATTTAAGATTACATATTTCTCTTTCTGCAGAGAATGTCATTGGTATTTTGATAGGGATTGCAGTGAATCTGTAGATTCTATTGGTATATGAACATTTTAATAATATTGATTCTTCCAATACATGAAGATGAAATATCTTTCCATTTTTTGTGTCCTCTTCAATTTCTTTCATTAACATTTTATTGTTTTCATTGTAGAGATTGTTCAACTCTTTGGTTAATTCCTAGGTATTTAATTTTATTTGTGGCTATTGCAAATGGGATTACTTTCCTGAGTTCTTTTTCAGATTGTTCACTGTTGGCATAGAGAAATGCTACTGATTTCTGCAGGTTGATCTTGTGTCCTGTAACTTTACTGAATTTACTTATCAGTTCTAATAGTTTTTTTGGGCTCGTCTTTAGAGTTTTCTGAATATAAGATGACATCATCCACAAACAAGGATAATTTGAATTCTTCATTTTCAATTTGAATACCATTTATTTTTTTCTCTTGTCTGATGGTTCTACCTGGGACTTCCAGTACTATGTTGAATAACAGTGGTGAAAATGGACATCCTTGTCTTCTTCTAGATCTTAGAGAAAAGGCTTTCAGTGTTTTCCTATTTAGTATGATAACAGCTGTGGGTCTATTGTATATGTTTTTTTTTTTTAATGTTGAGGTATATTCTTCTATATCCAGTTTTAGTTTTACTTTAATCATGAAAGAATGTTAAATTTTATCAAGTGCTTTTTCAGCATCATTTGAAATGATCATATGATTTTTGTCCTTCGTTCTGTTGATATGATGTATTACATTGACTGATTTGCATATGTTGAACCATCCTTGCATCCTTGGGATAAATTCCACTTCATCATAATGAATGATTTTATGAATGTATTGTTGAATTTTGTTTGCTAGTATTTTGTTGAGGATTTTTGCATCAATATTCAGGGATATAGGCCCATAGTAATTTTTTTTTGGTGTGTCTTTATTTGGTTTTGGTATCAAGGTAATACTGGCCTTGTATAATGAGATTGGGAGTATTTGATCCTCTTCTATTCTTTGGAATAGTTTGAGTAAGATTGGTATTAGTTTTTATTTAAATGTTTGGTGGAATTCAGCAATGAAAGCATCAGGTCCTGGGCTTTTCTTTACTGGAAGACTTTTTATTACAGCTTCAATCTCATTACTTGTTATTATTGTATGCAGGTTTTGGATTTCTTTTTCTTTTTTTTTTCCAGGCTGGAGTACAGTGGCACAATCTCAATTCTTTGCAACCTCCACTTCCCAGGCTCAAGTGATTCTCATGCCTCAGACTCTCGATTAGCTGGAATTACAGATGCATACCATCATGCCTGGCTAATTTTTTTGTATTTTTAGTAGAGATGAGGTTTTGCCGTGTTGGGCAGAGTGGTCTTGAACTCCTGAGCTCAAGTGATCTACCCACCTTGGCCTCCCAAAATGTTTGGATTACAGGCATGAGTCACAATGCTTGGCCTAGGTTTTGGATTTCTTCAGGGTTCAATCTTGGTAGGTTGCATGTGTCTAGGAATTTATCCACTTCCTCTAGATTTTCTGATTTATTGTTATATAGTTGCTCAAAGTAGCCACCAATGATTCTTTGAATTTCTGTGATATAAGTTGTAATGTCTCCTTTTTCATCTCTGATTTTACTTGCGTTTTCTCTCTTTTTTTCTTAGTCTGGCTGAAGGTTTGTCAATTTTGTTTATAACAAAAACAGTTTGTCAGTCTTTTATGTTGTTTTCTTCATTTCCGTTTTATTTATTTCTGCTCTGATATTTATTATTACTTTTCTCCTATTAATTTTATCGTCGGTTTGCTTTTGATTTTCTAGTGCCTTAAAATGCATCATTTGGTTATTTATGTAATGTTTTTGTTATTTTTTCAAATAGGCACTTATAGCTATAGATTTCCCTTTTAATACTTCTTTCTCTGTGTCCCATAGTTTTTGGTAAGTTGTGCATCCAATATTATTTGTTTCAATACATTTTTAAATTTCCTTCTTAGTTTCTTCATTGACACATTGGTCATTCAGAAACATATTGTTTATTTTTCATGTTTTCATACAGTTTCCAAAATTCCTCTTGTTATTGATTTGTATTTAATTCCATTGTAGTCAAAGAAGATGCTTGATATTATTTCAAATTTTTTTGAATGTTTTAGGACTTGTTTTGTGACCTAACATATGATCTATCCTTGAGAATGATTCATAAACTCAGGAGAAAAATGTGTATTCTGTAGCCATTGGATGAATTGTTCTGTAAATATCTATTAGGTCTATTTGCTCTATAGTGCAGATTATATCTGATGTTTCTTTGTTGATTTTCTGTCTGAAAGATCTGTCCAATGTTGAAAGTGGGCTGTTGAAATCTCAAACTATTATTGTATTGAAGTGTATTTCTCTCTTTAGCTCTAATAATAGTTGGTTTGTATATATGAGTGCTCCAGTGTTGGGTAGATATATATTTACAATTGTCATATCTTTTTGCTGAATTGATCCCTTTATTGTTACATAATGACCTTCTTTGTCTCTTGAAACGTATGTCGTATGTTTATCTTGAAATCTATTTTGTCTAGTATAAATATAGCTATTCCTGCTCTTTTTTTGGTTTTCATTGGCATGGAATATCTTTTTCCATCCCTTTATTTTTGGTCTATATGTATCTTCATAGGCAAAGTGTGTTTCTTCAAGGCAGCGGATCAGTGGATCTTATTTGCTCATCCATTCAGCCACTCTTTTGTTTTGAACGGTGAGTTTAGTCCATTTACATTCAATGTTATTATTGATAAATAAAGACTTACTCCTGCTATTTGGTTATTTGTTTTCTGGTCTTCTCTTCCTTCTTTGCTTCTTTCTTATCTACCTTTTGGTGAAAGCGATTTTCTCTGGTGGTATGATTTAATCTCTTTCTTTTTATTTTTTTCTGTATCTGTTGTATGTTTTTTGATTTGAGGCAAGCATGAGGCTTGCAAATGCTGTCATATAGTTCATAGTTTTAAACTAATGACAGTTTTACACTGATTGCATAAACAAAAAAAGCAAAAAGCAAAATATGAGTAAAGATTATACACTTTAACTGCATCTCTTCGCTTTTTAACTTTTGTTTTTTCTCTTTATGTCTTCTTTTTCTGTCTATGTCTTGAAAAGTGTCATAATAATTATTTTTCACTGGTCTATCATTTAGTCTTTCTCCTTAAATAAGAGTAGTTTACACCCCACATATGTGTTATAATATTCCGTGTTTTCTCTATGCTTAGCATTACCAGGGAGTTTTGTACCTTCAGATGATTTCTTATTGACCATTGACATCCCGTTCTTTGAGACTGAAGAACTCCCTTTAGCATTTCTTGTAGGACAAGTCTGGTGTTGATAAAATCCTCCAACTTTTGTTTGTCTGGGAAAGTCTTTATTTCTCTTTCATGTTTGAAGGATATTTTCACTGGATATCCTTTTCTAGGGTAAACTTTTTTTTTCCTTCAGCATAACAAATATGTCATGACTCTCTCTCCTGGCCTGTAAGGATTCCATCTAAAAGTTTGCAACTGGATATATTGAGCTTCATTGTGTATTATTTGTTTCTTTTCTCTTACTGCCTCTATGGTCTATTTATTTTTATTTTTATTTTTTAATGAAATCTTACTCTGTTGCCCACGTTGGAGTGCAGTGGTGTGATCTCGGCTCACTGCACCCTCCATCTCCTGGGTTCAAACAATTCTCCTGTCTCAGCCTTCCAAGTAGCTGGGACTACAGTTGCATGCCACCATGCCTGGTTAATTTTTGTATTTTTTTAGTAGAGTCTGGGTTTCACCATGTTGGCCAGGCTGGTTTCGAACTCCTGACCTCAAGTTATCCTCACCTTGACCTCTCAAAGTGCTGGGATTATAGGTGTTATCCACTGCACCTGACCATTTTAAAATGGTCATTTAAAAATGTCGTATTGTTGTATGTTATTAATCAAAATGAGCTTATTTTCTCTTGCTGCTGACCTTAAAATTTCTGTTTCAATTACTGCCTTAAACAGAATCCATCTCAGCCACCTCTGAAATTTTGGGTGCCAACTAGCTCAGGGATAAAGTCTGGCAGGGGGCTGAGGGTGTGACTCGGCATGGGCCTGCAGGTGTCCCTCAGAATGAACAGTCTGGGTGGTGCAGATGGTATGTTAATGCAGTGGGAGGCAGACAGGTTACTAGTTGGGAAGGGATGGGTCCCCAGTGAAACCTCACCTCCAAGCCAGGGATGGCCTGAAGCCTGGGAGCCGGGCTGACTGTTCCAAGTGGAATCTGTGACCAGGAGTAAGAACTTCCTTGATGTCTTTTGGCCAATTGGATGGTGCTTTTTCAAGGCCTACCCACGGCCACCCATGGACCAGTCAGCATGCACTTCCTCCATCCTGGCACATAAAAACCACAGACTCAGTCAGACTCAGGCACTCGTTGGGATGATCTGCCTGCAGAGCTACCCACTTTGGGTCTCCCAGGAGCTGTTCTATCTCTCAATAAAGCTCCTCTCCACTTGCTCACCCTACAGTTGTCTGCATAACCTCATACCTCATTCTTCCTGGACATGGGACAGGAATTTGGGACCTGCCAAACAGCAGGAACAAAAGGAACTACAACATGTTCCTGGCTGGCTCGCTGAGCTGCAGGCAGTGACACACTCCTGGACTGTGGGAGTGAAGAGTAGTGACCCTTCTGGAAACCCAGATCTCAGGGTTCCTGAAGCCAGAGCTGCTGTAACAGTATAGCTCTTCTGCCTTCCACTGGCTCCCAGTGGTCACCCCATGCAACAGGAAGCAGTGGTGGGGCTGGGTCAGTCCAGGAACCACAGGCCAGACTTGGTTAGTGGGACTGAAAGAGCTGTAACACAAATGGGCTAAAACATGCCCCCCCAAAACATGCCCTCCCACCCTTGCTCACCACACTGTGGGTGGCAAGAAGGAAAGAAGACCTGTGGCCCTTCTGGGAGTCCAGACCTTGTGGGTCCCTGATCCTGGGCTGTGACAAGCTGTAACAACCTCTTTGGGGCTCTGTGTTCCTGGCATCTCTGAGCTTTTGGGCACCCCTGTGTTCCCTGGTGCCCACAGTGGAAGCCGCTTATGGTATACCTGGTCCAGCTGCAGCCTTGCACAGAGCCAGAGCCAAATGAGCAAGCATGATTACAGGTGTGAACCACTGTGCCTGGCCCGAGCCCAGTGGATGTAAGCAAAACCCAAGCATAAGTGCCACCTGTCACAGAGGTTTCTGGTTGGCAAAGCAACACCCTGAGGCTCCAGTGATGATACCTTTAAATATAACCTACATTCTAACACTACCAACGTTGTATTTATATTTCAAACTCCTCTTCTGAAATATTTATTCAGCTTACTAGTTAGTGTCTCTATTCTGATAACTCTTAGCATCCCAAACCTAATGGGCCCAAGCTTAACATTTTATTTCATCTCTAAAACTTTTTATCACTGAGTCTGCTCTCATTTAGTAAATGACATCATTGTTCACTTAGTTCCCCAAACCAGCAAGGTCTTCCCCTGCTTTAAATTCTTCCACAGCCACTGCATTCAGGCCCTTGAGTTGTATGGCTTTTGCTGATCTTTCAGACTCATCTGGTTTTACTTTCTCCCTTGCTGTGCTTCAGCCACAATGACTTTATTCCATTTCCTCGAACATATCAAGTTCTTCCTTAATATTTCAGCACAAACATACCCCTTCACCTACTCTCCTTTGTGCTATTCCTGTGATATGATGAGTTCTTGTCACTTAGTGGGTTAGTTCATATGTTGCTGTTGTAGAGAGGACTCCCCTATATGATCAAAATTGATGGACTTTTGACTCTCTAGCATAACCGATTGTTAATTTCCTTCCTGGCATCTAACACAATTTGTATTTATTTGTTTATTTGAGATGGAGCCTAGCTCTGTTGCCCAGGCTGGAGTGTAGCAGTGCAATCTCAGCTCACTGCAACTTCTGCCTTCCACGTCCAAGCAATTCTCCTGCCTCAGCATCCCTAGTAGCTGGGATTATAGGCATCTGCCATGTGGCTAATTTTTATATTTTTTAGTACAGACAAGGTTTCACAATGTTGACCAGGCTGATCTCATACTCCTGACCTCCAGTGATCCACCCACCTTGGCCTCCCCAAGTCCTGGGTGGCATGAGTCACCGCCCCTGGCCACAATATGTATTTAAATACATATTAGTTTATTTACTTGTATTACCTATTTCCTACCATATTATGTACTTTTTAGTTCAGAGCCTAATTTTTGTCTCATGTATTATATGCTTAGTGTCTCATACAGTGTCTTGACATAGTAAGTACTCAATAAATACTTATTAAATAAATACATAAGCTAAATAGATTGGAAAATTGTTTTGAGACATAGTGTGTGCTAGTATCCCTTAGAGCAGAGCAAAATAAATAACAATTACAGCTGTAGAGTTTGGAACATGGTTTATGAGCTCTCAGGGTTTAAATTTATTAAAACCTCTATGAACTTCAACCCAAGTGCAACATGAAGTCCATAAAGAAGCAGAAAAAGGGAAATACAACTGAGGACTGTTTATCATCTTCACTTCCCTGAATCATTCCCAGAGTAATTCTGCATATTGTTCTCAATGTAGAAAAAGGCATCCAAAACAAATGACAGCTATCCAGTCACTCCATTCGGTGAAGTGTTCTCCCTTTGATGTAGCTGATGGGAGAATTAATAGTCCATAGCAGTTTAGAAAATAAGAGTAGTAGCAGACTCAGATGCCTTTAATGGAAGAAATTAATTCTTCCCTTTATTGTGTATGAAGTGAAAAAAGTTAATAAAATATCAACTCGTACTATTCTTATTAGCTATCCAGCTTCTTGCACCAATAAATACATAGTTCAGCAAAATCAGAGAATCTGATGGCAAATTTGGATTATTTTCCTATTTGGGATCAGTATTGTATAAATTTAAAACTGTAATTCCTGGACTTATGCTTTCAGTGGAAATGGAGTTAGAGAGACTCAATTTAACCTCTTGCCTGAGAAAATGACTTTCAACTTATTGGACATCAGGAAACAAAGAACAGTGATGCCTGGGAAATGTGAAACACACAAGGTGAGCCTGAAAATTGCCTCAATTTCCTGCCTGAAGAAAGTTTTGAGGCTGCAACATGGGGAGGAAGAATTCAAATAGAACCTGGTGGTCTCCTGAATTGGGAAGAGAAGGCTGTGTGTCCCTGGAGAGGACAAGGTGGCTTGAATAAGTATGGCAGAATACCAGAGAAAAGAGTGCCACATATAGACAGAACTGCATAGGTCCCTCTCAGAACTTCCGGTGTTTACTAGTCAGGACGTGCATGTGAGGAAATTATCTGAGGCCAGATGAAGAACAGCCTGAAAGTATTAAGAGTCAACAGTGCTTCCACTAGGGTTGAGAATAGTTCTTCTTCCACCAGAGTAAAAAATCCTCTAAACCATGGGCATCAAGAAAAGTACACAAATGCCTTTTACCTCAGTAGTAGGGAAAATTAACACTAAAATAAAGGCTTCTCTGCTCCTCCCTAACCACACTTAAAAGCAAGACCTGTAAAAATCTCACTGTTTCTGAGTAACTTATCTTCTGTTCCAGAAAAAAAGATTAAGAGTATTTATAAAAATACAAAAATATTTAGCATCCAACAAGGTAAATTTCATAATGTTGGCTTATAATAATAACACATTACCAAATGTGATGGTTAATACTGAGTGTCAGCTTGACTGGATTGAAGGATGCAAAGTATATTGATCCTGGGTGTGTCTGTGAGGTGTTGCCAAAGGAGATTAACATTTGAATCAGTGGGCTGGGAAAGGCAGAGTCACCCTTAATATGGGTGAGCACAATCTAATCAGCTGTCAGCGTGGGTAGAATATAAAGCAGGCAGAAAAAAATGAAAAGGCTAGACTGGCTTAGCCTCCCAGCCTACATATTTCTCCCATGTGGGATGCTTCCTGCCCTTGAACATTGGACTCCGAGTTCTTCAGCTTTGGGACTTGGACTGGCTTCCTTGCTCGTTAGCTTGCAGATGGCCTATTGTGGGACCTTGTGATCATGTGAGTTAATACTTCATATATATATACACACACATATATATACACACATATATACATATATATTCACATACACACACACACACACACACACATATATATATCTCCTATTAGTTCTGCCCCTCTAGAGAACCCTAATACACAAAGTGTCCACAAAGTGTCCCAAAGAAGCAGGAAAATATGATACATAATGAAGGAAAAAATCTATCAAACAAATCCAATCCCCAAATAATACACATAATAGAATTACTTGACAAGAATGTAACACAGTTATTTTCATTATAGTTGATATGTTTAGGAAGCTATGAAAGAGATGAGCATATTAAGTAGAGACATAGGAAAAATCTCTATATCAAACTTCCTGAAATGAAAACTACAATAATGGTGATAATAAATACACTGGGTGAGATTAACAGCACATTAGACACTGGAAAGAAAAATATACAGATTTAGCAATAGAAACTCTTCAAAATAAAATACAGAGAGGAAAAGAATGAACAAAATGAAGATTACATCAAAGAATTGTGGGAAACTTTATGTAGCCTAATATATGTAAAATAGATTCTCCAAAGGAAAAAGGAATAAGAAAAAAAGATAAAATAACAAGTAAAAAAGTAAGGTGGTTAAAAATATGCCATACTAATAGTAATCAAAGCAAACCTGGGGCACCTATATTATGTTTGTTAGGCTAAGTGGATTTCAGAATAAATAATGTTACCAGAAATGAAGAGAGGTTTTAAATGACATGAAGAGATCAATTCATTAAGAATGCATAATCCCAAATATGTATGCATTTAATAGTAGCACCTAAAATACATCAAGCAAAAACTGAAGAACTAAAAGCACGCCAAGGAGAAACAGACAAATATATAATGTGTGTTGAATATTTAAATACCCATTCTGATATTGACAGACCAAGTAGACAGAAAACCAGTAAGGATACGGAAGACTTGACTAACACTCTCACCTAATTTGACCTAATTGACATATATAGAATGTTTCTTTGAACAAGACCAAACTGTCCATTTTTCTAAGTGCACATGGAACATTTAATAAGGGAAACCATATCCTGGACAATAAAATGAGTCTCAGAAGAATTTAAAAGTTTCAAGTCATAGAAAATATGTTCATTGAGCAAAATGGAATTAAGGTACAAGGCAATAATAATAAGAAATATCTCTGAGATATTTCTTTAAGACCTATACTTCTAAGATCTCTAATCTTAGAGATCATCTAAATAATTCATGGGACAAAAAAGAATTTAAAAGCAAAATTAAAAAGTATGTTGAAGAGAATGAAAATGAAAACACAGCATATTAAAATTTGTGTGATGTAGCTAAAGCAATATGTAGAGGGAAATGCATAGCACTGAAGTCCTATACTAGAAAAATTAGTGTCTCAGATTAACGACTTCAGCTTCTACTTTAAGATACTAAAAAAGAAGAGAAAATTAATTCCAAAGTAAGCAAAAGAAAGAACATAATACAGGTCAGAGAAGAAAACAATAAAATAGAAAACAGGAAAATAATACTGAATAACACGCTGATTTTCAAGAAGATAAATAAAATTGTGAAAACATCATTCTCCCTCCTCTACCATCTACCTTTGTGGGTTTTTAAAAATATTAGATTAGGGGACGTTTTGACTACTCTGCACAGTGCCCTATAAAATATGATAGTTTTCCATCTGGTTAGTAGAAATAGGCAATATTTTTAGCACGAGATGAGTGCCAGATACTGTTCCCTCTAATCCTGTTTGGGTGGTTCTTTTTCAAGTCTTTAATAGCTTCCTCTGCACTGTTCAGTATTATGTTGAATACTCAAGAAGCACCCTCTGCAGATTCCAGGGTTCTTTATCTCTGCAGCCCTCGCCTCTCCAGTATTCTGCCTGGTGAGCTCTAGCTGCCTTGCTTTTCCTGGACTTTTTGCTTCCTCTCTTCACAGCTCAGATGCTCTGCCTCGGTTTCCTCTTCCTGTGCTATGGCCTGGAAACTCAAGGCACTAAGCCAGGGCAACCGTGGGCTCATCTTGTTTCCTGTCTCTCAGGGATCATTGTTCTTTGTTGTTGGATGTACAATGTTTTGAAGACTTTTGTTTTCAATGTCTTGAAGACTTTTGTTTTTGTTATTCTCTTTTTATTGTTTCAGTGAGGGTTAATGAAATATCTGTTATTCCATCTTGGCTAGAAAGACAACCTTAAATCTCTTTTGTTTTTAAATCTATGTCTGTCATATTATGTTGTGTCTTCTCTTTGTATTTCTCTTCTGTGGTTCCATCCGATTTGTTTGGCCCTTAAAAAATCATTTGAGTGTTTAATTGTCTCCTAAATTGAAATGGAATTTATACAACCTACGTATTTTCTTTTTGTGGTTGCACTAGCAGTGGCAGTTAGAAAGTGTTTGATCACTAAAGAATACTCATAGAACCTAGAATTATAATGATACAAACCTGTGGTTTTCTTCAGGAAAAGGATATTGTATAGCCACTTAGGAAAATTTAATACTCTAAGACAATTCATGAAGTGCTTTTCATATACAATATTGGTTTATAGCGATGTGATACCAAAATAAATGTTGAAATCAGTCAATGTAGTATTAAGAATGTGTTTAAAACACAAAACTATCACCGCGCTTTTCGAGTTTCACATTTCATGCTACTCTTCTTTAAATATTACATGTCACCTTGATTTGATCCAGAAATCACTTAAGGCAACTCATGATACATATAGTAAATTGAGATTGTCAATGCTCTCTAGACAAAGACAATGAGAAATTTACCTGTAACAGAACAAGTTGGAATTACTGTTTGTATCAACAAAGATCATAGGAAACCGAGTCACCTCAGTAGAAGGGTTTTTGAAAAAACTTTTCTTGTTTGTTTTTTTTTTTTTACATAGAATTTGGGTTTGAGGTTAGTGATTTTCAGAAGAGTTAAGCAAGCAGGCTTTATTCTGGATTGGATACTCAGAGACTGGGGTTATTTCTATCTGGGTAAATCACATCTAGAAGGAGGGAAGACTAGACTGAGGTTGAAATCAGCCACTCATCTTAGCTAGAATGGGGTGTGTTTAGACAGTTTTGTGGTTTGAACAACATCAATAATTTTGCCTGTATTTGGACACAGTTTTGGAGTGGTCTTGTCTTTGGCTTAATCCATCATAGTCACACAGTGTCCTTGTCTGATATTGATGTTCTCTGAAACTATGTTACAGAGGAGAACATCAAGGCATAGCTCTAAGTGCCAGGCCAGCTCCTGGCTGTCAAGGGCAGCTTTTCTGTTTTCCAAGATAAATTAAAATGAAATCAGGTAAGGGAGATCCAGGAGAAGTAAGGAATAGAAAAATGTGTTAAAATCAAAATAATAAGTGTACAAAATATGTACCATCATATTAGTCAGGGTTGTCCAGAGAAACAGAACCAATATATACAGAATATAGAGGGTATATAGAGAATCTATATTGTTTTATGAAATTTCTCCAATATGGAGACCATCTAGTCCCAAATCATCAAGGTGGACTGGCAGGTTGAAGATCAGCCAATGTTGCTGTTCAAGTCCATCTTCTGACAGAATTCTCGCTTTCAGGGGAGGTCAGCCTTTTGCGGTACTCAGGCCTCCACTGATTGGAGGATGCCTCCCCATTTTAAGGAAGGCAAGCTGTTTTACTCAAAGTCTCATTTAAATGCTAATCTTATCCAAAATACCCTCATAGAAATATCCAGAATGTTTGATCACATATCTGGGCACTGTGGCTCAAGTCAGTTGATACAAAGTTAACCTTCATAACCATGAAATGTTATACACTTACTAGAAAAGGAACATAAGCAGTTATGTGTCTGATAGGGTCTGAAAACTAGTAGCTCTGGAGAAGCACAATCCTTCCTGGTACTGAGACCAGCGATATCTCTCTTTTTTTTTTCCCCTGGCTCTCATAAAATGGATAGACAAGTCACTTGGCTGTTGAACAAAGTATCAGGCTGTGTCCAAAGCAATACATCTCTGGGTATGCTGCTTTGGAAATGTGCGCTACTCTGTTCCTCTAACTTGTTACATTTAGTCAGCTCACAACATACTTTGAGGCTGAGGTTCTATAGGAGAGGTTGCTCTTGTCTGCAATACAGCTTGCATTATCAGACTTCGGAAGCTAATGATGAAAACCTTGGGGCTGCTCTCTCTGATCTTCTAAGCACAGGAGAATGTCTGCAGGATAAGACAAGTTTTGAAGTATAATTGGTTCATGAACAACGTGGGGATTGGGGCACTGCCCCTACTCCCCCCTACCCCCGCCCCCGCCACAGTCAAAAATCCACGTATAACTTTTGACTTCCCCAAAACTTAAACGACTAATAACCTCCTGTTGTCTGGAAGTCTTAATGATAACTTAAATAGTCAAAAAGTACGTATTTGTGTGTTACATGTATTATCGGCTATATTCTTACGATAACGTAAGCTAGAGAAAAGAAAATGTTATAAAGAAAATCATAAGGGAGAGAAAATACACTCATAGTGTTGTACTGTATTTATCCATATGGTAATTTGATAACCGTTTACAAGATGATTTGTCTGTCTGAAATGGTTGACAACCGTAGCTGCAGACCTCAATCTAGGGTATATATCAAGCAGTCCAACTTTTTTTTTTTTTTGTAATGCCATAATTTTTATCTGCTCCTCAGAAGCACTTCCAGCGGCACTGCGTGCACTTTATATTCAACGTTTACAGTATTGTGCTCAACATGATGAAAAATACGTGAGAACAGTGAGAACTCGCTTTTCACTACCACGTGCAAGTTACTGGAGCTGGAAACCACTCAGCTGGAGATGATTAGCATGATAGGGCATTTTAAGTGGCTACTCACAACACTTGAGCTCACTGCAATAGCAACAAAAGATGGTTATAAAATGATTACACTAGCACACTTACTTTTATACAGTTATGATTTAATACTACATCTTTACATTTGTTTACATTTATCTCAACTGCCAATGGTACCTTATATGGTCTGCGTCCGTGTGTGAGTTTTGATGTATTTAGCTTTTTGTAATAGACGTATCTATTTTATTATAGTACATGATAAAATACAGTAGTATCATAACATACAAAACTTTTTCTTAAATGTTTTTGACATTTCTAGGCCATGTGGTTCATCTGTGAGGTTTTTCAGATTGTCCCAAACCTTCACGAATTTTCCCAATATATTTACTGAAAAAAATCTGCAAATAAGTGGACTTATGCAGTTGAAACCTGTGCTGTTCAAGGCTTAACTGTATGTTTTGTAATCCAGATTGTGAGATTGTGAGCCAGATTAATAACATAATATTTAGATCAAATACATAGCTCAGAAACTCACTAAAAAATTTCTATATCTTGTAATATCCCTCAACTATTTGCAGGGAATAACTGTTCCAATAACAATTGAGAAGCATTTATGCTTAGTTGTGAGGTGAGAAGCAGTTTATGCCTAGGAACAGTATAATCTTAGATCTTCCAATAGGAGGTCATAAACTTTTTAAAAAGCTTTTTCCACATTCACCTTTACTTTTGTTTTGCATTTGTGGCTAAGTCTCTTGTTTCGTTCCCACATCGCCTTGTTTCTATTTTTCATTCCTTCAGCTACAATTCAAACTCCTTTTAGGCAGAAGTCCTGGCTTCTATTTATTTTGCAGTGGTGGCATGACCTGCAAAAGAGTTGCATAAATCGAGGGTGTGTGGCACTTAACAGATATTGTTGAATGTACAAAAGAAGGAAGGAAAGTGTGAATATATTGACACATGAATAAATACCAGGTAGGGAGAAAGAGAAGTTTGACTCACCCTAGTCCATCTTAAAAAGAAAAAAAAAAAAAAAAAGGCTTTGCAAAGACTACATTTTGTGCTCCTATATCTCTGGTTAGTGTTTACAATGACAAAAGCAAGTTCCAGAGGAGCACTTGGCACTGTAACTTTTATCCAGTAACTGAATCGAGGTGATCAGACAGCACACTACAAGTATCAATTGATACATTTTATCTTTCCTTTTTCAATAGTCTGGTATTTCTGAGTTTCTTCTCTCTGGCCTTTTATTATGAGAAAGTAACAAGAATATTGAGCAAATAATTAGAAGAGTATTTCTATGTTCTGGATCAACCACTTATTACGTCTCTGACATTAGACAAGTCATTGTGGTTAAAAGATTTGGGTTCTTAATCTAAAAATGAGGAAAGTAATTCCCACTCTGCCTGTAATGCCATTATCAAGAGATGTGATGAATACGATGGGCATTTACAGGCCATAAAGCCTGAAGAAGTGATTGAAATTCTATTTGTGAGAGTCTCAGTTCTGCAGGAACAATGGCAATTTCTAATCTGTTTACCTTGTACCTGTGACTTTGTTTAAATGTGAGATTCCTGTGGTCCTCCTGAGACTATAAATGTCAGATGCACTAAAGGATGGAGGCAACTATCCAGATAATTTAGAACCAGAACACCGTGTGTGGCGTTTCCAGAGAGTGGGCGTGAATAATATTAGAGAGGCATCCAAGAGTAAGGCCATGTAGGATCTGGTAGGCCATGCTAAGGACTTTGAAATTTATCTTGAGTTCAATGGAAAGTCTTTGGGAGTATTGACGGCAGAGGGCAACATGATGGGATTTCTGTTTGAAAGGATAACTCTGGAGAATGTGCAGCTAGCCTCCAAAGATGGAGCCCAATGGCCCGTACTCTTCAGAAGTCATTTTTTGTGAAGTCCTCTCCCACCACCATGAAACTAGGCTGGCCTTTGACATACGTTAACCAATAAGTGTGACAGAAGAGATGTTGTCCTAGTTATAGATCTAGCATTTATGAGGACTGTCCACTTCTGCTTCTTCTTTCTTGAACCACTCACTTTGGGAGTCTTTAGCTACCATGGGAGAAGCCTGGTTACTCTGCTGAAAAACCACATGGGGAGGACAGGCCCTGAGAGGACAGGCCCTGAGGCTCCACAAAGAGAGGGAGGTCCAGCTTTCTCCTTGTCCAGGTAACTCTCTACCTCCAACTGTGTTAAAGACACCAAGTGAAGCCAGCCAAATAATCAGTCAGTCAAGCCCAGTCAACACACAGAACTATGAACAACCATAAAATTGTTGCTTTCAAGTTACTGTGCTCTAATAAAGTTTGTCATTGCAATAGATAACCAGAATATGGATGTAGAAAGGCAAAAGAAGAAACAGAGAGATGACTTAAAGGCTTATTCAGTTTCCAGGTGAAAGATAATGACGACTGAGTTCTAGAGATAAGAAGTTGTTGAAGTTAGAGATGACACAGTTTGTTGAAGGATTGCTGGTGGGGTCTGGGATAAAGATGAGAATCAAAGGTTACTCTATATTTGTTGGCTGGAGAAATTAGGATCACAGTGCTACTACTTAGAGTTATCTTTTGCATATTGTCAACATAAAAAGAATTATATTGGCTGGGTGCAGTGGCTCATACCTGTAATCCCAGCACTTTGGGAGGCTGAGGTGGGCAGATTGCCTGAGGTCAGGAGTTTGTGACCATTCTGGCCAGCATGGTGAAACCCCATCTCTACTAAAAATACAAAAAAAAAAAAAAAAAGTTGGGTATGGTGGCGTGGTGTGCACCTGTAATCCCAGCTACTCGGGAGGCTTAGGCAGGGGAATTGCTTGAACCAGGGAGGTGGAGGTTGCAGTGAGCGAGATCGCGCCACTGCACTCCAGCCTGGGCAACAGAGCAGGGTAGAGAAGGGCAAACAGAGGATTAGCCATATTAGATATTTGATAGATACCAGAGGGCATGTCAGAGCTGAGGTCTAGTTATTGGAGTCATTAATTTAATTTGTGGACAATATTAACACATGGTCCTGTATGAGATCACCTGGAGACAAACCATAGTTAGAGAATAGACATACTGCAAGATGGAGCCCTGGAGTATGCCAATATTTAGAAGTCTGGAACATGTATAGCATCCAAAAAAAAGGGGGAGACTGAGAAGAAATGGTCAGTGAGAGCAAAAGATAATCAGAAAAGTATGTTGTCCCCAAATCCAAGTGAACAGGTGTTTGAAGGAAGAAAGTGTGAACAGTTGGGTTAAATAGTGCTGAGAGATCACATAAGAAGAGGGCTAACCATGGCTATTGCATATGACAATATGAATGTTGTTATTGACCAAAAACAAGACTAGCTTCAGTGGAGTGGTGGGGATAAAAGCTTGAACTGATGAGTTCAAGAGAGAGTGGGTGATTACAAATAATGGCAGCAATGAGGATAAAAATCATTTTATCTCATTTTTGCTATGAAAGGGAGCAAGAAATGTGTGCAAAACTGGTGGTATGGGGGTTGCAAGAGGACTTTTTAAAGGTGGGACTTATCACATGATTGCTATGTCATTAGAATGTTCTAGTGAACAGGGAGAACTTGATCCCAGGGGAGACGACCCAGGTAATTTCAGGAGCAAGTTTCTGAGTAGGTGAGCAAGGCTGGGATCCAGGGCATAGGAGGAGGAATTGACTTCATCTAGGAGAAAGGCTTTTCCTCCATAATATAGGAGAGTTGTGTTCTACATGAGCACAGATGCTTGATCTTGGTGGACTTGGTGGACTAGGAGGAGAAGGATGTCTTCCAAGAGCTTCTGTTTTTGCTGCTAGAAATTTGGAGAGGAGATGTTGGAGTATTGAGGAGAAAAAAATAGTCATCTGGATAGAGTGAATGGACTAGGCATTCAGAAGCATACCTGAAGTTCTGAGTTTCTGTTTCTCCACTGAAGAGTGATTTCATCATGATCCCCTGTCCTGTTGCTACATGGTCTGCTATTTTGTCCAAAAGTCATGTTGAAATTGTTCTGAACTGATGTTGCCATAGAGCTCATGTACACAGTCTTAGTGAATTGCCCTAAATTTCATATCTGTTGGGGATTCAAGATTGGTGTGCCACTCTATGAGACATTGATCAGGACATGTTATTAGACTCTACATAGGCAGAATGCTGAAGGATCTTTGCCAGTTACTGTGAATATTTTAGCAGCATTACCATAGAAAGTATTGCAAAAACTATGATTCCATTCTGGAAATAGAAAACGTGTTTGCTTGTTTATGTCTGCTGAGTGTTGAAGCCATTCAGTGGGACTCGGGGTGGTTCCTTGTGCCCCAGGTGACTATGAATTATTATCATGGTGTTATTCTCTCTTGCTGCTTCAGCATTCTTGATAACCTATTTTCATCCATCAAGAAGGGTTGGTTTTTTTCCCCTTGGTTATTTTTTTTCCTGGTTTATTCTATTTTATATTTATCAAAGAATAACCATAGAAACACAAGAAAGCCTTATATTGCTGAATAGCATAAGTTTCGAATAGTGTTCAGAAAAACCTGGAGTATTATCTTTCTCTCTTCCCTAGGAACAATTTACAAACACACACACACACACACACACACACACACACACACACACACACACAGATGCCTCGTGAATCTAACCGACACTGATTTTTTTAAAAGACAAAAATTCAATTATTCAAATGGTAAGTTTAAAAAACATTTCCAGTGGAACCTGTCTAAGCTTAAAAATACACTGGTTACTGTAGATTTTTTAAGAACTAGAAGTATCTAACGCTATGGAAGAAATTAGAGACAGTCTAGTGATAGAACCCCTGGATAAATAAGAGGGTGATATGATTTGCCTTTGCCAGTACCAAAAAGAAAAATGATGATGATCTATTTTTGAGCCACAAGTTAGGTTAAACCAAGATTGTATGAAAACAAAGTCTTACTGGCTAGAACAATTAAATATTGATGTGTCATGAAACACATTGATACAAAGAATATAATTATAAAAGATAAGTTTTTAGCTGAGTGCGGTAGCTTGCACCTGTAATTCTAACGAATTGGGAGACTGAATGGAGAGGATCACTTGGGGCCAGTAGTTCATGACCAGCTTGGGCAACATAGTGAGATCCCCATCTCTAAAAAAATTAAAAAATTAGCCAGGCATGGTGGCGCACACCTGTAGCCTCAGCTGCTTGGAAGGCTGTGGTGTGAGGACCACTGGAAATCAGGAATTTAAGGCTGCAGTGAGATATGATCACATTACTGCACTTCAACCTGGGTGACAGGGCTAGACCCTATCTTTAAAAAAGATAAAATTTCGGTGCTAGTTCAGAAATGCTCTGAGTGCTCTGAGGTTGAATAGAACCCTTTGGCCAATTTCAGAATGTCGTTTTGTGCACTTCAGTATATTTGCAATTTTAGACCAAATGAAGGACTTTTCACTTGGGGATAAAAACTTCTGACTTTGAGTCACTGAATTTTCTAATGGAATAAGCAGTAGAAGCGTTCAGAAGTGATAATGGGCAGACGACTTAAACGTGTTCTTTAGTGTCCTCAGCTTCTCTAGGGAATAAATATTTCATTCTGTGGAATGAGAATCAGCTTTTGAAGTAACAGTGATAGCACCAGAATTTTTTCAGCTCTGTGCCTCTAGAGACACTACCTAGTCTAAGTAATTGAACTTTTGAAAATGGGGCTAGGGAGTGTTCATAATGCTGAGGTTTAGACTCAGATGAACGCCTGACAGGAAATTATTTGGGCCTGTAATAAATGGGTGTGGTGGGGCATAGCAAATCCCAATTTTTCTGAGGATTCTTGGCTAAGAGAACTGAGAGAGTGTACATTCTAGCCCCTGTCCCTAAAGCCCGGAAGGTACCTAAGGATGCTTGCCACACAGAATATAAGAGGGATAATTCAAGCTTGCAATATAAACACTGAGGATTAGAACTGTAACTACAGCTGGCTTAAGCAATGTTAAAGACCCTTGGTTTTCATTCTTATCTGCAAAGTGAAGCCACATGATATCAACTTGCATTTTAATTGTCTTAGCATGTTTGATCTTTCTTCTAATTGAAATATAAAACGATCTAATTTTGGGTATCTTTCTGACCGACTGATCCTAGGGATAAAGGAGGGACTCTGGCACTTTACTAATAGTCAAGATTTCTTTGTGTTAGGATGCACATTCCAGAACGCTTTGAGCTTGGAAGCAGAGCAGGAAGAAGGCTGTTAGAATAAATAACTGCTAGTAAAGGGTCAAAGCAGTGCTTGTAATAAGGGGAAAGTATTTTTTCTCTTTTGTATACATATATGTGTTTTATTAAGAAGATATGGTGAGTCTGGTTCTAATTCCATTCTGTCTGCAACAGGAAATAAATGAAAATCTACAATTTTAAAAACTAAAATGATTTAATTTATACAGAACCAAAAAGGCTGCAGTTACTAAATAGTGGTCCCAGCAATTATAATACCCCTTACTTGAGGGGTTTAGATAAGCAATATCTAGAAGACAGAGTCACTAACGTAATTCTAATCTTAAGGTCCATGGGAAATATTTTATAGAGAAAAATCCAACAATAATAGCAAACTTACTTCTAGAAAAAATGCCATTTTTAGATGATTCAATAAGTCCAGCTCCTCAAATGCTCCCTTCTTTCCCATAAATAGTTACATGAAGGGTAAATAATTAAACTTAAAGCACAAATACAGCAGCAGTGGGCCTATAGGCAGCTGGGTTCAAGTAAGGTCTTGGGCTTTCTTGGGGTCTAGGCAGAGAGAACTGTGCAGAGTTTTTGCTGCTTTTCTTGGAGTTCTTGGATGAATTCTGGGAACCAGCAGACTGGGAAGATCTTCCCATCCACTGAGTGTGTTGAGTCTCCCTGATCATCGAGAGAGTAGGGAGGAACTGAGGTGGACTAGGTCATTTCTGTCCTCGACGGTGGTAGAGTTGAAGATTTGGAGGAGATGGATTCTTCCAGGTGCAGCAGCAGGAAGCATGCCCAGTTCTATACCACAGGCCCATCGAGATAGAAGGGATGAATAGTAAAAGTATGTTATTCTCCTTACCTTTGGTTGCTAATGGTCAAAATAGGTTTTAAAACTGATAAATCAAGTAATATCACTGAAAAAGTATGTTCCTCAAAAACTGGATGATAGAGAAATAAGGCAGGAAAAGGAACAAAGGGGAACAATATTAATTCTGTTATGATCATATAATGTATTAAGTCAAATACTGTAGAAAATGAAAATAATTAAGATATTAGATGTATAGATATAAAAGTAACCACTGGAACAAAATATTAATTATATACATTATTTGAAAAAATCATACTAAAAACAAAATAAAACAAATAAAGCAGAAGAAGACATAGTGAAAAAACATAAAATTTAAAGTATAGTAGAATATGTGATGGCAGAGATAAGACCAAGATAATGTACTGATAAATATAAATGAGCTAATGAACTCACAAAAAGAAAAGTTTCTGATCGAATCACAAAGCAAAACACAAATAATAATTGCTTCATAAGATTCATCTTTAAAAAATAATTTAGACATGCTGAAACTAAAAGGATAGAAAAAGATGTAACAGGAAAATACAAACAGACCAGGTAGGGTGGCTCATGATAGCAATCCCAGCACTTCGGGAGGCGGAGGCAGGAGGATTGCTTGAACCCAGGAGTTTGAGACCAGCCTGGGCAATATAGCAAGATCTCATCTCTACAAAAATAAAAAATTAGCTGGGCATTGTGATGCATACCTGTAGTTCTAGCTACTTGAGAGGCTGAGATGGGAGAATCACTTGAGCCCAGAAGTTTGAGGCTGCAGTGAGCTATGATCACACCACTGCACTCCAGCCTGATTGACAGAGTAAGACCCTAACTCTAAATAAATAAATAAATAAATAAATAAATAAAGGAAAAAGAAAGGAGTTATCTTAACTTCATACTAGAGTGAAATTAAATAAAAGTAGGAAGTGTAATAATCTATAAATATCTGTGCACCAAATAATATAGTATCAGTATTCATTAGGCAAAGACTATGAGAAATACAGATGAAAAACGCATTAAGGATAGTCTTTAGTCCATTATTATCCAATCATGTAAGATCAAGCAAACAAAATTTAAGCAAGACTACAAAAGGTATAAATAACCTGACTAATGATATGGGTTCCATATATTCAGAAAATAGATGTTATGTCCTTTTCAAGTGCTCATGGAGCTATAAATAAAAATTGACCACATATTAACACAACCTCAGTAAACTTCATAAATTAAAAAAAAGACTTATTTTCTGATCAAAATTAAATATTAATGAATTTATGAGATTATTGGAGAATAAGGTAACATCTATTACAAGAAAATAAAACTATAAAAAAAGGCAGATAAAAAGCTTTCTTAAAAACTATTTGGTAAAAGAGAAAATCTATACCAAAATAGTAAAATATCTGGAAAACAAAAATAATGGTAAAACTATATATCTGAACCTTTGGCATATGGATGGGATGAAATAACTCTGTCTAAATAATCAAGAAACAAAAAGAAAAAATTAAACACTCAACACAAGAAGTTAGAAAAACTAAAATAAACTTACAAGAAACAGAAGGAAAAAAAGTAAATAAAAATTATAATAATGAATTAGAAACTGAAAACCATTAGAAATAATGAATAAATCTCACATTAGGTCTTTTTTGGGGGGAAAAAAAAACCAGACCATAAAATTGTTAAAACTGTTAGCAAAACCAGTCAAGGAATAAAGACGGGAGTATGCCAATAAACCATAAAAAATGATAATGGGGAAATAATAATAATTGAAAGAGGCAACAGAGATGGCTGTATCCAAATTATGCTATTTAATTTCATGAAATATATTTTCTAAAGAATGTGAATGGTCTAAATTGCCCCCAGAAGAAATAAAACAATAGCACTAAATGTTGTTTTTTTTCCATGCCTGGCACTGTTCTGAGAGCTTACAGACCTTAACTCTTTTATTCTTTGCAACAAACTTATGAGGTATTCTTATTCTTATTATTTTAATTATTGCCATTTTTCAAATGAAGAAATAGAGGCACAGAAGAAGTGATCTGCCTAGGGATACACAGCTAGTAAGTGATGGAATAAAGAGTCTAACCATGGTTGCCTGGCACCAGCTTTGATGCTTTCAGCCAGTTTACTACATTGACTGTAAGAAAACCTAAGTAAGCCAAATGCCACAGAAGAAATAGGAGTTACTGTCAAAGTGTTACTTCCCGAAAAAGAAATCAGACTAGAGAGTGGCAAAGAAAATTCTACTCTGCTTTGATGTAATCTAATCAATGCTATTTGATCAGTTCTAAATAAGAGAAACAAAAAAACTCCCAGTTTTTCTCTCTCTCCTTCCTTCCTTCCTTCTTCCTTCCTTCCTTCCTTCCTTCCCTCCCTCCTTCCTTCCTTCTTTCTGAGGGAGACTTGATCTGTCACCCAGGCTGAAGTACAACAGTGCAATCTCTGCTCACTGCAACCTCCACCTCCTGGGTTCAGGTGATTCTCCTGCCTCAGCCTCCCAAGTAGCTGGGATTACAGGTGCCCACCACCATGTCTGGCTAATTTTCGTATTTTTAGTAGAGATGGGGTTTCACCATATTAGCCAGGCTGGTCTCGAACTCCTGACCTTAGTTGATCCACCTGCCTCAGCCTCCCACCAGTTTCTTTTATGAAGCAAACATAACCTTGATATTAATGCCCCAAAATATAGCACTTAAAATGTCAACGAGCCAAGCGTGCATGTGAATAATAATAAAAGCATTCCAAGTAAACAAAATTCTAGCAAATGATTAACAACTTCACAGCATAATAGATTGCATTTTATTCTGGTTATATAACAAAGATTCAGCACTAGGAAACGTAGTAATTTATCAACTAATCCGTAAAAATGTAATCATTTTACATATACATAGATACTGAAATTAAAGTTGATAAAAGTTAATATTTGTGATTAGAAAACATTGTGGTTAACTAGTAATGTATTGAAGCAGGAAGCAGAATTGCAAACTGATAGTCTATATGCAATGATTATTAGAGTGGTACTCCAAGTGGTGTTTTCCTCATATTGTAAAGAAGCTAGAAAAATTAAGTTAAATATTGAGAAATTAAAAGAATAAACAAAATGTGATTCCAAATACACTTATGAGAATGGCTGTGATTAAAAAGACCAAACATAAAAATATTGGCAGGAATGTAGAGCAATGAAACTGTCATATATTGCTCTTGTGGGTGTAAACTGGGACAGTCACTTTGAAAACCAGTTTTGTAATATCTTCTAACACTAGATGTTTACATAGTCCTTCACACAGAAATGTTATGTATCCTTATAAATATTTATAGAAATATATCGGAGAGAGAAATGAGTATATGTGTCCACCTAAAGACGTATGTCCAAAATATGTTTATAAAATAATTTGTACAATAAGTAACAGCTTATTCATAATACCCCCAAACTGGAAACAATGCAAATGCCCATCAACAGTAGAATGGATAGATACATCGCAGCATATTTGCTTAATGGAGAACTCCACAGCTACAAAATACAACCGCTACCTACAACAACATTGATGAATCTTACTGTCATGAGTGAATAAAACCAGATGCAAAATACTATGATTCCATGTATATGAAGGCAAAAAATAAAACATTGATGTGTGGTTGTAGAATAGGTGCTATGGGGGATCAGAAGGAGTAGGTTTTGACTTGGAAGGCATAAAGGAACTTTCTAGGCTGCTAGAAATTTCTCTGTATGGTCATTACAAGGGTTTACACATAGATAAACACTCATCAAACTGTACACTAAATATCCGTGTTTCTAATGCATCTCAGACTTCAATAAAATATTACAAAATAAAAGGAACATAAAGTAAATTCTATAAAGACAAAATTTGAGAGTTTTGAATATAACACAAAGATTTCTCTTACACAAATAACGTCATGGACAGAATTAAGAGGCAGGTTATAGATGGAGATGATTCTGTCACAATATATAGCTAAAAAGGACTAAAATCTTGAATATATAAGGATTTTCTTTAATTTAGGAAAAATAAGACAGGAATGCCACTAGTTAGCCCAGAAAAGATGTAATTAGGCAGTCCACAAAAAGGAACATTGATACCTGATTATTCAATCTCATTAGTGAGGAAAATTTTCAAACTAACAAAATTAAGGCAGAAATAAAAGAATATCTGAAATAAATGAAAACAGAAACACAATATACTAAAATTTCTAGAACGCAGCAAAAGCAGTGTTAAGAGAAAAGTTTATAGTGCTAACCATCTACTTCAAAAAGTTAGAAAGCTCTCAAATTAATGATCTAACCATCACACCCAGAGAAAACTAACCCCAAAGGTAGCAGATGAAAAAAAATAACTAAAATGAGAGCAGAACTGAATAAAATTGAGACCCAAAAATATATATTTAAAAATAGACAAAACCTAAAGTTGATTATTTTAAAGGATAAATGATACTGATAGACTACTAGCTGTATTAACAAAGCACAAAAGAGAGACGATTTAAATAAGTTTAATCCACAAATGAGCTCACAGAAATATAAAAGAAAGATTCTCAGAGACTACTATGAACATCTGTATGCACACAAATTAGAAAATCTAGAGGAAATTGATAAATTCTTGAAAAAAAAAAACCCTCCCAAGATGGAATCAGGAATAAATTAAAACCCTGAACAGACCAATATTGAGTTCCAAAATGGATTCAGTAAAAAGCAAAAACTAACCCCCAAAAGCCCCTGACCAGCTGAATTAAGTCCAAAGTCTACCAGAAGTGCAAAGAAGAGCTGGTACCAATTCACCTTGAAATATTCCACACAATTGAAGAGGAGGTACTCCTCTTTAACTCATTCTACAAGGCCAGGATCAACCTGATACCCAAACTTGGTAAGAGATACAATGAAAAAAAGAAAACCACATGCCAATATCCCTGATGAACACAGATGCAAAAATTCTCAGTAAAATACTAGCAAACCAAATCCAGCAGCACATCAATTATGATTCATCACTATCAAGTAGGCTTTATTCCTGGGAAGCAAAGTTGGTTCAACATTGCACAAATTAATAAATGTGATTCATCACATAAACAGAATTAAAAACAAAAACCATATGATCATCTCAATAGACACAGGAAAAACCTTCAATAAAATCCAACATCCCTTTATGATAAAAAACCCTTGAGAAACTAGCATTGAAGAAACATACCTGAAAATAATAACAGCCATCTAGGACGAACCTGCAGCCAACATTGTACTGAATGGGAAAAAGCTGAAAGCATTCCCCTTGAGAACTAGAACAAGACAATAATGCGCAATCTCACCAATTCTATTCCACATGGTACTGGAAATCCTAGCCAGAGCAATCAGGCAAAAAAAAAAAAAAAAAAAAAAAAAAAAAAAGAAAAGAAATAAAAGTAACCCAAATAGGAAAAGAAGCCAAACAAGATCTCTTTGCTGATAATATGATTCCATACCTAGAAAACCCTAAAGACTCCACCAAAAAGGTTCTTGGAACTGACAAAAGACTTCAGTAAAGTTTCAGGATACAAAAATCAATGTCCAAAAATAAGTATTATTTCTATACAACAATAATATTCAAAGCTGAAAGCCAAATCAAGAATGCGATCCTATTCACAACAGTCACACACAAAAATAGAAAATACTTAGAAATACATCTAAACAAGGAGGTGAAAAGTTTTTATGAGAACTACCAAACATTACTGAAATAAATCAGAGATGACACAAAAAATGAAAAAATAATCTATGATCATGGATTGAAAGAACCAATATCATTAAAATGGCCATAGTGCCCAAAGCAATCTACAGAATTAAAGCTATTCCTATCAAATTACCAACATTATTTTTCACAGAACCAGAAAAAAAACTACTCTAAAATTCATATGGAACCAAAAAAGGATCTGAATAGCTGAAGCAGTCTGAAGCAAACAGAACAAAACTAGAGGCATCTCATTGCTCAACTTTAAATTGTACTATAAGGCTACAGTAACAAAAACACATGGGACTGGAACAAAAAAAAGGAACACAGACCAATGGAACAGAATAGAGAACCCATAAATAAAGCCACACACCTAATGCAGCCATCTGATCTTTGACAAAGTTGACAAAAATAAGCAAGGGGAAATGACTCCCTACTCAGTAAATGGTGCTAGGATAACTGGCTAATTATATTCAGAAGAATGAAACTGGACCTCTGCCTTTCACTGTATACAAAAATTAACTCAAGATAGATTGAAGATTTAAATGTAATGCTTCAAACTATAAAAATCCTAGAAGAAAACATACAAAATAACATTTGGGACTTTGGCCTTGGGAAATAATTTATGATGAAGTCCTCAACTGCAACAAAAAAATTGACCAAATAAAACTAATGAGCTTTCTGCACAACAAAAAACTATCAACAGAGTAAACAAACCACCTACAGAATGGCAGAAAATATTCACAAACTATGCAACTGACAAAGGTCTAATATCCAAGATCTATAAGGAACTTAATCCAACAAGCAAAAAACAACCCCATTAAAAAGTGGACAAAAGACATGAACAGACACTTTTTTTCTTTTTTTTGAAACGAAATCTCACTTTGTTACCCAGGCTGGAGTGCAGTGGCGCAATCTCGGCTCACTGCAAGCTCCGCCTCCCAGGTTCACGCCATTCTCCTGCCTCAGCCTCCTGAATAGCTTGGACTACAGCGGCCCACCACTACGCCTGGCTAATTTTTTGTATTTTTCAGTAGAGACGGGGTTTCACTGTGTTAGCCAGGATGGTCTTGATCTCCTGACCTCGTGATCCCCCCACCTTGGCCTCCCAGAGTGCTGGGATTACAGGCGTGATTCACTGTACCCGGCCAGACACTTCTTAAAAGAATAAATACAAGTGCGTGATAAACATATGAAAAAAAAAATGCTCCACATCATGAATCATCAGAGAAATGCGAATCAAAACCACAATAAAATGCCATCTCACACCAGTCAAAAATGTGTATTATTAGAAAGTCAAAAAATAACAGATGCTGGCAAGGCTACAAAGAAAGGGTAACACATATATTGTTGGTGGGAATGTAAATTAGTTAAGCCACTGTGGAAAAGAGTTTGGAGATCTTTCAAAGAACTTAAAACAACTACTATGTGACTCAGCAATCCCATTACTGGATATATATCCAAAAGAAAAATCATTCCACCAAAAAGTCGCATGCACTCATATGTTCATTGCAGCACTGTTCACAACAGCAAAGACGTGGAATCAACCTAGGTGCCCATCAATGGTGGGCTGAATAAAGAAAATGTGGTACATATACATCTTAGAATACTACACAACCATGAAAATGAATGACATTATATCCTTTGCAGCATCATGGATAGAGCTGGAGGCCATTATCCTAAGCAAATTGATGCAGGAACAGAAATCCAAATAACACATGACCTCACTTATAAGTGGGAGCTAAACGTCCGATACTCATGGATATAAAGATGGCAACAATAGAGACACTGGGGGCTACTAGAGAGAAGAGGAGGGAGGCTGCAAAGGCTGAAAAACTGTTGGGTACCATACTCCCTACCCGGGTGATGGGATTATTCACTCCCAAATCAGCATCAAACAATATACCTGTATAAGAAACCTGTACATGTACCCCCTTAATCTCAAATAAAAGTTGAAAGAATAAAAAAAGAAAAAAGAAAAAAATTTTAAATAATGTTAAATGTAACCATCAAAATTAATCTGCAGAGACAATTTGTAGTGAATTTGTGTATGTGTACACATTGTGACTCTTGAGAAAAATCATTCTAAATATACACAAAGAGATCGTCCGGCATTGTTAGTCAAATCAAAGAGTGGGAAACAATGTAAATGTCTGTATATAGGGACTTGATAGGTACAATGTGGTATTACACATGATGGAATGCTATGCAGCAGTGAAAAGGAAACTACTACATCTACAGCGGACAGCCTGGACAACTCGCAGTATTCTGAATGAATATTGTGAAGAAACATGAAGAGATGAAAAGCCCAAAGCCATCATGTAAATTGTATTCACATAGTTTATGGTGACATAATGGATTGGGGTGAAGATGAGGTGATATTAGAGATGATACAAAGGGATATAAGGAAGGAAAATAAAAGGTGAAAATAAACTTAAAACAGAATGCCAGAAGCATAAATTATACTATGTCATAAACTGTGGTCGATTGCATCAATTCTAGGCACTTGGACCCTAAAAGAATCAGATAATCTCCCAGATAACACAAGAAAATTACAAAACTATTTTTCATTTCCCTTAAATTGCAATTTATAAAGCTAAATCACATAAAAATAAACAAACTGGAGAAAGCAAGAACTAAATCAGAGTAACATCATTTATAACATACCCTTTTTGCAGGATCTTGATGAGCTCAATCTTTATCTTGTCTTATTTTTTGAGTATTCGATTGAAATCAAATATGATTACATCTGCTTCAATTTGGAAGATGCCATGATTTTTTGATTTCTAAAGGTCTGTCAGAAAAATTGACAGATTTATTTTTTATCCATCTAAAACTTCTAGTTTTGCTGCTATAGTGTAATTATATAGCTTATGAAAATATACAGCAATACTTTTTTACCTATAGAGTTTTATATAATCATATTAACTAGTCAAATCTTGTATGAAACCTAATAAAGAATATTCTTGACTAATTATACTCAGAATGGCTTATTATTTCCTTAGTGTAGATATGACTTTTTTATTGTTACTGCAGCTCTAATTTAATGAATAATCAATTTTGGTAACTAAAATTCTGCTTGTTTTACCCTGAAAAAAACTACCAACACAATTTTATTGATATTATTAGCACCATGTCAGATCCCTGGAAAATTTAAAAATACTGTACAAACTACAACTATAATCACAATCTCCATATCATTACAACATACTAAACTTGTAGACAAACTAGTTCTCCTTAATTCATTTTGTTAAATAAGAGCAAAAGTCATGATGAGTTGCAAAAGGCCATGATTTTTATGTAGCGCAAATCTGCAAATGGTTACAATCCATAGATCAACAGGTCACACACTGGAAGTAGTTAATATTAATGCAACATATCTGTGCTTTTTACTTGTGCCATTTTTTTGGTTTCATTTTGAGCAAATCAAAGAAAGTCTGTAGAATGTGGTGGCTGTAGCATCAGCTTCAGAGCCACATTCAAATAGTCACTCCCCACTTAACAATCTGGGTCACAGTGCATCACATGTTTGATCTTTCTGTGTCCCAGCTTCCTCCTGTGTTAAATTGGGGAATTGTCCTTACAATCTATTAGGGTTCACTTAACTGGTGTCCAGAATATTGTGAAAAGAGTCAGAGAATCCAGCAAAATGGAGCTTAGCCAAACAAATCTCACACCAGATGCCTCTGCCTTAGCACAAACCTTCCCACAGAGCTCCTCAGAGCAGGCAGGGCTGTGATACACTCAAAATCTCTGCAGTTGGCAAGCAAAATGAGCAACATCTGGCACTAATTACCTCACTGTCACACACTGGTCAGCAGTGAACCACCCTGATGACTTTTTTAGTGACCAGCTGCAGAGCATATTGCTTTCCATCAGGGTCAAGAATTCTACGTTGCTGCTGGGCACAGTGGATGTTTCAGGTGCCCAAAGGTTGGCTCACAGTCACAGGTGTGGTCTATTAAGGTGGGCAGGGACTCTCGGCAGGTGCAACAGCCTTGATCCCTGTATTTATGTCCTCACATATATTAGCTTGTCCTTTCATGGTGAATACACTCCTTTTTATATTTATGTTAGCTTCAGGATACTGCCCTAACAATGCATGCGTATCCTGCAAATTAGATCTTCATCAATAATTTTAAATAGTTGAATTGACAACGTTGAATTAGATTCAAAATCCATTCCCATTTTCAGAAGCAATTTTAACATTAATTTGTCAACGAAATAAAAAGAAGAGCTGTTCAAATCTTGAAATATGATTTCAACTGTGGTATTTTTTTTTTTCTGCAAGCTTATTATGAACAAAGTTTTATTGATGATCACATGAAGAACTTTAAAATATCATCATTTAAACCTTGACCAGGAACTGCATCTTACCATTTCAAGCACAAGATTCAGATATTAAAAAGACATGTTCAGGTCGGGTACAGTGGCTCATGCCTGTAATCCCAGCACTTTGGGAGGCCGAGGTGGGTGGATCATTTGAGGTCAGGAGTTCGACACCAGCCTGGCCAACATGGTGAAACCCCACCTCTACTAAAAATACAAAAATTAGCCGGCCGTGGCGGCGGGCACCTGTAGTCTCAGCTACCCGGGAGACTGAGGCAGGAGAATTGTTTGAACCCAGGAGACGGAGGTTGCAGTGAGCCAAGACTGCACCACTGCACTCCAGCCTGGGCAACAGAGTGAGACTCCATCTCAAAAAACAAGGAGACATGTTCAGAGAAACAAATTTAAATTTCTCATTTAAATTTTGAAAAGCTGAGATCTGAATGTTTTATAGACATTAATTATATACTATATGACCAAACATTTTTTCTAATAATTAAGTAATATAAAGAAAGTGCAATGAAAATTTTTTGTTTGCCAAACACCAAGTGGATATCTCTACCATGACCCAATCCCACATGTATTTCTTCCATTTTTCCATAGAAATGTTATTTTTCTTGTGTGCCATGCCTCAATAATTGGGGGAAGTATTTAACCAACATATGGTATAAACCAAAACTGGAATGCACTGCAAACATTAGAACAGAAATGTAGATGTATATTACTAATAAGGGAAAATGTCCAAGCATAGTAGATGCTACTAGTTCTTACCAATATTGGGTTCTTCTTTTCTTCCTGGGCACTTGGGAAGCTGCATGTCTCATCATTCTCACAGTTGGGCATTAACAATTATCTAGTTCTGGATAATATTAGGTGAGAAGACATGACATGGATCACTTTCGGTGTGAGATTTTCCAGTTTTCTGTTTTTCTCTGCCTTGCAACTAACAACATTCCAGATGGTGGAGCATCAGTCACTCTGGATCCCTGAGTGAGAGACTATATGGACAAAGGTGCTGTCATCAAACCCAGTGATCTGCAGCACATCTAAACATTTACGTGTAAATCCACTGATAGAGGTTATTTGTGCTCTCAGCATAAACCTAGTATATCCTGACAAACTCATCAAAATATTAAATAAAAAATTGTAAAATACATTGGGGCTTATATCTAGACTAAATTAAGAATTGTTAAAAGATAATAGAAAAAACAGATGATCCGGCAAAATTATGGGCAAGTATCCTGAACACAAAAGAAGATACACAAATGCTCAATAAATGTATAGAAAGGTGCTTAACTTTAGTAATGAGAGAAATGCAAATAAAAACATAACAAAAGACCACACATATACCATAATGACTACATGAGACAAATGCAATCCCACGTGCTAGCAAGGTTACGAAGCAAGGGAAACTCTGGCAGAAATGTAAACTGGACCAACCCTTTTGCGAAACTGTTTTGCATTATTTACTAAATTGGAATCTATTTAGTTCAATAGCTGAGCCTATGACTCAGCTATTCCATTGCTAAGAATCAACTACATATCAATGAAAAAGATCCAACACCTGAAAATAAAAGTAGAATAAATAAAGAGTGGTGTGTTCATATACTAGTACATTTATTATTCATCAATAAAGGCAAACAAACTATAGCAAGACAAAATTACATAGATAAATTGCATAATATAACATTGACTAAAAAAGCCATAAGTAGAAAAAGATGTATTGTATTTTTCCTTTTCATGAATTTCAAAACTTACAAAACTGTCCATTCTGTCGGAAGTCAGAATCATGTTACCATTGATGAAGAGAGAAGTAGTGATTGTGCAGTTGTGTGAGGCACTTCCTCGTCCTTCAATATTACTATCCTTCCTTGAGTGGTGGTTACCAGGGTGTTCATTCTGTTATAATTTACCGTGGGGAATATTTGTTCTTCAGATGTTTTATGTGTGTTTGCTATTCTTAAAGAGCTAGGAATGTTACTAATGCAAAAACTCCTTCTGATAAATACGTGAGTAGGCAAAGAATATAGTGTGACAGTATGTATTTCAAGTGAATTATACTGTATGGTAAAATTATAGATGGTTTTATATTATTCTTCATATTTTTAATTTTATATATTTAATTATACCTTTTTAAATTTGACAGGAAGTGAAGCTGTTGTAAATAAAATAAATACCTCAACCTTATGGCAGGCTACGAAATTTCCTTCATAGTTTTCTTCAACTTAAATCTCCTTTCACTAACTCTTATTTTTCAGAGGCATTGCATTTAATATAACATTTAAAAATGTATCTTTGCATTTCTGTTTCATTCAATTTTACTACTGTTTTAGCAGTAAAAATCTTACTGCATGATCAGTAATTTATTTCAACTTTATTTAAAGAATTAGTAGGCTTGGCTGGAAACTGAGCCATCATTTTTATGTTTCTATTAGACAATACATTCTGAGTTATGAAGAGTAATAAAAACAAACTTTTAGAACTTAAAACTCCTTTGGTAAGTTGAAATCTTTGCTTTTAAGAAATTGTTTATGCGACTATCTCCCATAGTTTGTGCCAGAGGAAAGCAAATCTTCAAGTGTATATAAATATTGTACATTTTATTTCACCCTCTTAGTTTGGCTGTGTCTGGTGGTTTTTGTTGTCTTAGGACACATTTTGTCATAAGAAGGTTATAGCTGAAGTAGTAGTTTTCAAAATATGTTTTGTGAAGATTATTTCTGAGAGATGTTACACAAGCGCACACACACACACACACATTCACATACCCCTCGTTTTCAGAAGTATTGGGGAAGTGATGTACTCTCTAGCTTCCCTTGGAGATTGACAGGTCTCTCATTAGAATACGTAGGACTGTAAATAGCCCTGCAAACAAATGAGCCTTCTTTATTGAACTTAAAACATTCTTCCCCATATTTATTTAAAACAGAACATTTTCCCCACTGACCACAGCTTTCAATATTCCCAGTTCATGAAATCCTGGCTTACATCTAAGGCATATTCGGTACAGTCATCTGTGATCATCAAGCATGATGCCCCATTTCTTCTCTGCCTAAAACACATTTGAGTAATCTTTGCCAGAAATCTGAAAAATGAGGATTCTCATCTTTCTCCTCTCCTTCCCTAAAATGCCTTTTGTTTTATGCAGTTTTAACCACAGTGGTAAAGCCCGTATGTGTTCTGGGGAACACTGTTAAACTGGCTTTGTCCTCCATAGTGTGCCCCCACGCCCCTGTTTCTGTGCCACTTCTGGAGACCTGCATCTCCCCTGCTGCCAACAGGGCCCAGCACCTCCCCGCAGCCTCACCCCCGGTGACCAGCACACCCCTCCAGAGCCCATCCAGCCTTTTTCCTGTGGGATCTATTACTTAAAAGGGGCCTTTCATCCTCTCATCTACTCTATTAAAACTTCCATTTTCTGGATATGGCTGTTTAGAGAAAATCATTTTCACAATTTCACATAGTGAGAGAGAGCATAGCCTAATGCATTTTTCCCCCTAGAATGGTAGCTTCTTTCTTTCTTTCTCTTTCTTTCTCTTTCTTTCTCTCTCTCTTTCTTTTTCTTTCTTTCTTTCTTTCTTTCTTTCTTTCTTTCTTTCTTTCTTTCTTTCTTTCTTTCTTTCTTTCTTTCTCTCTCTCTCTCTCTCTTTCTCTCTCTCTCTCTTTGCAAAGACTGAGATTTCTAAGTTTAGAATTAGAGCTAGAAAGATAATCAAGTACAGTTTATCAGGAAAGAACCTGGGGAGATATGTTTCAGAATCCATGTATCAGACCATAGAGGAGTGACAAGTTCCAACCTCAGTACTGGGTTCACTTGGCTTCTAATGGCATTGGTTTGGACAACAGGACCCACCTGTAGTAGGTATATTTCCACTTATACTTGCACTGCTTAGAACAGGAATTGGAAACTATGGCCCAAAGGCTGTTTTGGGCCAGCCCATGAACTGATAATGGTTTTAACATTTTTCAATAGTGGAGAAAAATATCAAAAGAAGAGCAATATTTTATAAAACATGAAAAGTATATAAAATTTATATTTCAGTGTCCACAAATAAAGTTTTATTGGAACATAGCTAATGGTCATTTGTTTTCGCATTGCCTGAAGCTGCGTTTGCATTACAGCAGCAGAGTCTGTAGTTATGACAGAGACGTATGGCCTGCCAAGCCTAAAATATTTACAACCTGGCCCTTTACACAAAAGTTTGCATGCTCTAACCTAGAAGAGAGAAAAACATCTAAATGGAGCTGCTGCAGGACCACCTCACCTCGCCACTTTCTGATCTAGAATAACACTGTGTACCTTCTATCCTCACACTAATGCTAACGTGTAGGTCCCTCAGGGAACAGTTTTTGTTTTTTTCTTTTTTCCATTTGCTTCTTGAGGTCTTACACTTTTTATTTTATAAATTTGCCAATGTAACACTTGCTTTTCACGACAAATTAGAGTTAAGAGATGGTTTTAGAAAAAAAGTAAAACCTTTTTTACAAACCCGTGAAATTCCTCCACCATACGTAAGCAGCATTAGCAATTTGATATACATTATTCCACAAGGTGCTCTATGCTTAATCAAACAGAAACGAGCATGTACAGTGTAGAATAATTCACTCCTTGAAAGTAGAGCTAATCTGGAGAGCAAAAAGGCAAACTTGGATAAAAAGTTATGGACATATAACTTATAACATATAACATATATACATACTTATATAACATATAACACATATACACACAGACACACAAACAACACTCCACATTTTATAAAAAGATTTATAACTAATGTATAGTTATTAAAACACACATGTATTCACACACAAAACCAACACTCCACACTTATAGTAAAGCGCAGTCACTGATCGATTTTTTATAACCCATTGTTTTTAGTTGTTCCTAATAGTTTAGGATGAACCATGATTATGTAGCCATTCACTTTGGGATATGCATCCATTTTTCTTTCTTCCTTCTAATCTAACCGTGATAAACACATTACACATAAATCCTTACATACTGGAGATTTGATTTCTTTAAGATAGAATCCCCAGTGTGGCAAAAGGTTTGTGCACAGGAAGGGTAGAGGGGGGTTAAGGGTGAGTTGGGAATGGTTAAATGGAACAAAAAATAGAACATATGAATAAGGATTATAATTTGTATATTTAAAAATAACTAAATTAATATAATTGAATTGTTTGTAACACAAAAGGTAAATGCTTGAGGGGATGGATACCCCATTATCCATGAGGTGATTATTACACACTGCGTGCCTGTATCAAAATATCTCACACAACCCATAAATATTTACACTTACTATGTACCCACAAAAATTAAAAGTACAAAATAATTTTAAAAATGTTTGAGGCAGGAGAATTGGGTTTGGAGGCAGGGAACCAAAGGCTGATTCACACTGACTTCCTGGAACTAAATCAAAAGGAAAACCCCAATTCTCCATGCCCAAGTAACAAAAACAGAGACTATTCACTTTTGAGGTCCCCCACTTTCTGACTTGCAGATGAGAAATGGAAAGTACCTCAGATTGGTCTCTTCCTGCAATCAATCAGATATTTGCATAAGGTGTAACTTTGTAACTTTACTTCACCTTCTTATTGGTCGCCTTCATAACCAATCAGACTGGTCAATGGCCACTCCTTCGTTTACGTAGGATAAATGAACGAACCAATGGGAAACCTCTAGAGGGTACTTAAACCCCAGAAAATTCTGTAACCCCAGCTCTCAAGGCAGTTGCTTGAGTCAGGTCTCACTCTGTGGAGTGTACTTTCACTTCAATACATCTATAATTTCATTGCTTCATTCTTTCATTGCTTTGTTTGTGCATTTGGTCCAATTCTTTGTTCACAACACCAAGAACATGGATGACTTGTAGTCCACTGGTAACAGGTTTGTGCAATGTTTTTACAAAATAAAAAGCTAGTTTTCTTTTTCTTAATACAAAGAAATACACAGAAGATGAACACTTTTTCAAGAATAATAAAATAAATTAAAATGCATTTTACTACATCTTGTTTTTTTTTGAAAAAGTCAATATGACAGTGATACCAAATCTCTGTTCATATTAATTTAGTGCCCCTCCTTGATTTATTTGACAGTATCTGTTGCAAATTTAATCTTGGTTGAAATTATTATTGCAACTCAGCTTTCTTTTTGTTATAACTTGCCTAATATAATATTTTCATTCTTTTACTTTTAATCTAGCTGAAGTATTTATTTTTAGTTGAGTCGACTGTATAAAACACATAGCTAATTTTAATTTATGCAGTCAGCTATGAGTGTTTACGTTTAAATAGACAAATATACTCCCCATTTAAAATCATCAATAAAACATATCTGACTAGTATTAATTTCTCAGTCTAATCTTATGTCTCTATTTCCTGAGTGTGGTAAATAAGAGTTTCCATAGTAACCTCAGATAGTGATATCTAAATCCATCTGGAATCCAAATTTCAGAAAACAAGTAAGGACATTTTGGATACTAAAGCATTTATCCAATATTTGTCTGAAATTATTTAGTCTCAAAGTTTGGATAGGAAGATTTCCAACTTCTGTAGATACCTGTATGTGATTGCTTTCCAATGGTGAGCGCTATCAGAAGTTTCAGTGTAGGTACAAGGAGAAGTTGACACAGAGTATTACATTTCAGAGAAATGTCAGTGATTTATTTTATGAACCAATTTCTGCAGTAGAAAAACTCACACCACTTCAGGATTTATACTGAAATTCAGTCGACAAGGCGTTTAAGGAAAGCCAAGTCTCACAGGTAAAGGAGACGCAGTTCCCGAGAATACATGCAACTCTAATTCACAGTTTCTTTGTGTTACCAACTTCCACAGGAATAAAAATCTCTGACTAAGGAAAAATTGCTGCCAGCTTTTGAACACAATTCTTACACATTTTATGGATTAAAATAGAGCTTAAAATAGCTTGCTTTATCTATTATCTATCTATCTATCTATCTATCTATCTATCTATCTATCTATCTATCAATCAATCATCCAACATCTTTCTAGTGATGGACAGCTTACAGCACATTCCTAGTAGATGCTAAAGGACAGCACACACTCTCCAATGTTCATTATTTGGTTGTAAATTATTTTTAAGGCCCTCTTAAATTCCTCTGAATAGCTAATATAATATTACAATTGTTAAAGACAGACACACAATACTCCACACTTTTATAAAAAGATTTTTAACTAATGTATACTTATTAAAACACACATATATACACACACAAAACCAGTACTCCACACTTTTAGTAAAGGGCAGCCACTGATCGATTTTTTATAGCCCATTGTTTTTAGTTGTTCCTAATAGTTTGGGATGTACCATGATTTATGCAGTCATTCACTTTTGGATATACACGCATTTTTCTTTCTTCCTTCTAATCTAGCTGTGATAAACACATTATGTATAAATCCTTACATGCTGGAGATTTTAGACACACTATAAAATTATATTATTTTGGCCCACTTACCAAGCTTTATATGAGGAGAAACAATTCGTCAGTTGTTTAGGAAAGTGATAATCCATACACTGTCTACATCAGCCCAATTTCAGATAATAAAATTGGGAAATTATCTGATATCTTTATATGCATGAAAATAAATTGTAAGAACTTCTTAAAAGTAAGTAAAATTTGGGAATTATGAAATTGACTCTATAATTACAAATGTATAATGACAGAATTATAAAAGGAAGCATGATTTTATCTAGTTACTTATATATAGTATCAGAAGTATTTGCTAATTTGTTTCTGCTAGAGGATAGCCTCTTGGAGATAAAACGAATAAATGTTTTAAAAGGATAAACAAATGAGTACAGAAAAAATGTCATTAGCACATTTATATGTACATCAATCTTCCTAATGTAGCTTTAAGAGTTTACCTTCTTTTTTTTTTTTTTTTGAGACAGAGTTTTGCTCTTGTTCCCCAGGCTGGAGTGCAGTGGTGCAATCTCGGCTCACTGCAACCTCCACTTCCTGGGTTCAAGTGATTTTCCTGCCTCAGCCTCCTGAGTAGCTGAGATTACAGGCATGTGCCACCACGCCTGGCTAATTTTGTATTTTTTTTAGTAGAGAAAAGGTTTTCCCACGTTGGTCAGGCTGGTCTCAAACTCCTGACCTCAGGTGATCTGCCTGCCTCGGCCTCCCAAAGTGCTAGGATTACAGGTGTGAGCCACCTTGCTCGGCCAACAGCTTACCTTCTTGAATTAGTTTGCATTCTTTTTTTCTTTTTTTTTTTTTTGAGATGGAGTCTCGCTCTGCCACCCAGGTTAGAGTGCAGTGGCATGACCTCAGCTCATTGCCAGCCCACCTCCTGGGTTCACGCCATTCTCCTGCCTCAGTCTCCCGAGTAGCTGGGACTACAAGCACCCGCCACCATGCCCAGCTAATTTTTTGTATTTTTAGAAGAGACGGGGTTTCACCGTGTTAGCCAGGATGGTCTCGATCTCTTGACCTCATGATCCGCCCTCCTCGGCCTCCCAAAGTGCTGGGATTACAGGCGTGAGCCACCACGCCCGGCCGGTTTGCATTCTTTTCTTTCACCCATAATCTAATTTACTTTATAGTTTTATTAATCATTATTCTTATGACATAATGCTAAGTGTTCAATAATAGATTCAAAAAAACTACAGTTTAAATTAAGAATCCTTTAGGTTTTAATGTGTATATAAAATGGCTTTGAGCAAATTCAGAAAATACCACAAATAAATGGTACTGCTACATTTTCCAGTTTATTTGAAGGGAAGCAATATTAAACTGGGTTACGTAAGGTGTTCAGAAAGAATGCTGTGTAAGGAAATATGGCACATAATCAGAGCTGCCAGATAAAATACAGTATGCCAAGTATTACGTCGGACACATGTATATGAAAAATTATTTGTTATTCATCTGAAATTCAAAAGTGACTAGGCCTCCTGTATTTTTATTTGATGGATCTGGCAATCCTAAATATAAAACCAGAATAGAATTATTTTGTTCAGAACACATATAGCATGTAGTAAATGTTCAAAATGTATTATTGAGTATAATGATAAAAATGATAATTGTTGACCAAATTTGAAAATTTGACCAAATTTGAAAAGAATATCCAAATGTGCACTACACATTGTATGAAATAAACAATGGTGAAAAAAATAGCCCAAGCATTATTAAGAATAATATTAGTTCTTAGGGACTAATTTCAAGCTATAGATGTATAATACATTGTTTAGATATTTGCAAAGAAGAGTTATTCAAGAATCAATGGAAGGCAACATTTTCTGTAAACAGATGAAAAGTGGGAATAGCTATGGAACCAGGCCAAGCTAAAAGGTACAGCCAGCTAACCAAGGTGCTTTTAATTATTTTTTCAGGAATGTTAAGGAGCATGTTAAAGAGAGTGCTTTAAATAGGCAATTTAAGGATTTATTGCAAAGAGGTTTTGCTCACATGGAACTTATACTTTTAAAATGTAATATTTAAATATTGCAAACCTGAGCCTGCTGGTGTGTTTTCAAGGCAGGCCTTTAAGAGTATAAGCACAAAGCCTTATAAGGATAAATTCGAGACCATTTTTTTTCCCTCATGCAAGATGAAACCAAATCTCATAAAGATTACATAATTACATTAATGATCTAGTTAAGAGTATTCCTGAGACCCAGGTTACCTGACCCCAAAACTTGTGCTCTTTCCGTAACGGAAGATAACAAAGAAGAGATTTTAATCTCAGGAATAACTTAGTGCTTGAGAGTTTACTAAAAACTATTATTTGATGCTTCAGCTCTTCTATGTTATCATTGCCTACTCTTATTCATCTACAAACTCTTAAAAGTTGAATTAAGAAATTAGCTTCTGGCAAGTTGGTGCCAATGAGTTATTCTATTAGGTTCTTGGGGCACGGGGTAGATAATAATATTTATTAGGAGTCCCAAGGTCAGGAAGAATAGGATTATTATGTCATTTAGCAGTAGCTAGCAAGGACTACTTAGAAACTAAATTTCATTCAGATTTTTATCTTTCCTTGTCCATTTATTTGATGAGCATCAAGTCAATTTTCATTTGTCCAGTATGCAGTTTTGATAGGCTCATTGTTCCTCATGATTGAATAATCATATTTTGGTGTCCTTTCCTGTTTTTTTTTTTTTTTTAATAATTCTTTGTATGGCATATCTAATCCTTAAGCTTGTTTCCTGCAGCCTGACTCTTCTTGTTTTAGTTGCTTTCAGTCAACTAAAATTTATCGGATGATTTTCCATTTGTTGCCACATAGTAGTACCTAAAGAGACGGCAAAGAAAACTTTACAATGTTTTTCAGTAGTAGGCCTTCTGAGTGGGGAAGAGAACCTGGAGAATACTGGAGGAATCTAATATGGGGCAGGGGGACAGCAGAGATAAAATCTTCTTCACAGTTCATTTAGCAAATTATGCATATGATCATTGAATAAGAATTTCGTTTTTGCAAGGGAAGCCAATATAAGATTATTTAAATCACCTCTCTGATGTTCTCGTCCTGCAGTGTACGCCATTGGTCCTTCCTCGGGGATGTGATCACCTTTAGGGGCAGGAAGTTCCAGTTTCCGCAGGATCAGCTCATTCTTCTGCCTGTCAGCTCTGACCATACCCTCTTTAACTTGAAATTGAAGGATTATTTCTGGCAAAACAAACAACAAGAACAAGAGACACAGAGGTAAGAAACATCATTATATCTTTTAGGAGTGGACATTTATGTCATTTTTAAATAAAATGATCAGGGTGTGTTGTAACAAGATGTCTCATGGACTACTTCATAAATCACCAACAGAAATATAATTCTGATATTTCAGTGGATTACTCTTCATAAAGTTGCATTCCTATTAACTAAGACATGGATGTGTTCTAGCAAATATGTGCACACAGCCCCCACCCTGACTTCCATGCCTGGCTTGTTTTTAAACTTACATTGGTGAGTAGCTTTCGTGTTAGCCAGTTCTCATGAAACTCATGGTAAAAGAGACAGTTGGTGTTGTGGTTTTGATGGAATGTTCGCAGGAGTGTCCCTGTTATTCTAACTTAAGATTCAAGGCCAGGCATGGTGGCTCACGCCTGCAATCCCAGCACTTTGGGAGGCCGAGGAGGGCAGATCACGAGGTCAAGAGATCGAGACCATCCTGGCTAACACTGTGAAACCCCGTCTGTACTAAAAATACAAAAAATTAGCCAGGTGTGGTGGTGGGCATCTGTAGTCCCAGCTACTCAGGAGGCTGAGGCAGGAGAATGGCATGAACCCGGGAGGTGGAGCTTGCAGTGAGCTGAGATTGCGCCACTGCACTCCAGCCTGGGCGACAGAGCAAGACTCTATCTCAAAAGAAAAAAGAAAAAGAAAGATTCAGTTGTGGTTTTGTAAGCATGAGGTCCTTTTGATATCTTACCAAGAACATCAGATTGAGGAGGAAGTTTTTGATAACTTACCAGTTGAAACACTGTAGTGTCAAGATAGTGTGTTTCTTATCCTCAGAATATCTGGTGTTATGGTAAGGCAGCTCAAATCTTCTCTGACAAAATTTTCTTTTTTGTTTTAACCATATTTATCTTCTTGTAATTTTTCATGTTTACCCTTTCTAGTACCTACAGACTTTCTTCATTCTAATCTTTCAACTCTGTTTACAAAAATAATTTTAATATAAATAGGAAATGTTACATGTGGTCATTTAGAAAAATTAGAAAATATTTAAAATGAAGAAAAAAGTCACCTGTAATATCACAACCTGAGATAATCATTGCTGTCATTTTGATGTACTTAAAACATGGATTGTGTGTAATCCCAGCAGTTTGGGAGGAAGATGCGGGTGGATCACGAGGTCAGGAGATCGAGACTGTCTTGGCCAACATGGTGAAACCCCATCTCTACTAAAATACAAAATATTAGCCGGGGGTGGTGGTGTGTGCCTGTAATCCAAGCTACTTGGGAGTCTGAGGCAGGGGAATCACTTGAATCCAGGAGGCAGAGGTTACAGTGACCTGAGATTGCACCATTGCACTCCAGACTGGCATCAGAGCAAGACTCCATCTCAACAACAAAACATGGTTTGTGATATTGTGTCTGGAATTGGTGGGTTCTTGGTCTCACTGACTTCAAGAGTGAAGCCACGGACGCTCGCAGTGTTACAATTCTTAAAGATGGTGTGTCCAGAGTTTGTTCCTTCAGATGTTCAGATGTGTCTAGAGCTTTCTCCTTCTGGTGGGCTCATGGTTTTTGCTGACAGGTGTGAAACTGCAGACCTTGCGGTGAGTGTTACAGCTCATAAAGACAGCATGGACCCAAAGAGTGAGCAGCAGCAAGATTTATTGCAAGGAGCAAAACAACAAACCAACCCCAAGGTGGAATGACACCCTAGCTGGTTGCCACTGCTGGCTGGGGCAGCCTGCCTTTTTTATTCCTTTATCTGACCCCACCCACACCCTCTGATTGGTCCATTTTACAGAGAGCTGATTGGTCTATTTTGTAGAGAGCTGATTGATCCATTTTACAGAGAGCTGATTGGTCTGTTTTGACAGAGTGCTGATTGATGTTGTTACAATCCCTGAGCTAGACACAGCATGCTGATTGGTGCATTTACAATCCTTTAGCTAGACACAGAATGCTAGACAGAAACGTTCTCCAAGTCCCCACTAGGTTAGCTAGATACAGAGTACTGATTGGTATATTTACAAACCTTGAGCTAGACACAGAATAATGATTGGTGTATTTACAAACCCTGAGCTAGCCACAGAGTACTGACTGGTGTATTTACAAACGCTGAGCTAGACACAGAGTGCTGATTGGTGTGTTTACCATCCCTTATTCTAGACATAAAAGTTCTCCAAGTCCCCATGAGACTCAGGAGCCCAGCTGGCTTCACCTAGTGGATCCTGCAGTGGGGCTGCAGGCGAAGCTGCCCACCAGTCCCAGCTGCCCCTGCACTCCTCAGCCCTTAGGCGGTTGATGGGACCTGGCAATATGGAGCAGGAGACAGCATCCATTGGGGAGGCTTGGGCCACACGGGAGCCCACTGCAGAGTTGGGGCTGGACATGGTGGGCTGCAGGTCCCCAGCCCTGCCTGACGGGAGCCCACACCCATGCCCGCTGGAACTCACGCTTGACTGTGAGTGCGGCGCGCAGCCCCGGTTCTCCCGGCGTCTCTCCCTCCACACCTCCCTCAAGCAGAAGGAGGCGGCTCCAGCCTCGACCAGCCCAGAGAGGGGCTCCCACAGTGCCATGGCAGGCTGAAAGGCTCCTCAAGTACGGCCAGAGTGGACTCCGAGGCCGAGGAGGTGCCGAGAGCAGGGGCTGCTAGCACGTTGTCACCTCTCAATATTATCATCTTTTTTTTCTTTTTTTTGAGACGGAGTCTCCCTCTGTCGCCCAGGCTGGAGTGCAGTGGCCGGATCTCAGCTCACTGCAAGCTCCGCCTCCGGGGTTCACACCATTCTCCTGCCTCAACTTCCAAGTAGGTGGGACTACAGGCCGCCACCACCTCGCCCGGCTAGTTTTTCTTGTATTTTTTAGTAGAGATAGGGTTTCACCGTGTTAGCCGGGATGGTCTTGATCTCCTGACCTCGTGATCCGCCCATCTCGGCCTCCCAAAGTGCTGGGATTACAGGCTTGAGCCACCGCGCCCGGCCTCAATATTATCATCTTTTATTCACTTAACACATTTTGTGAGTACATTTGTCAGTTGCTGAACATACTTCTATCTTGAAACTTTGAAGTCAAATTACATCCATTGTATGGCTATTCTATTATTTTAACCAATCCCAATTGTTGTACGTATGTCTTTGAATAAAACTCTTGTAATTTTTATTAGCGTGTTTTTCCAATATGTAAGAAGGGACATCTTAAAGCTTTATGAAACCAGTTATAAATCATTTATATAATAATAATTCTTTTTATGTTTTTCCCTTTAATTATATATAGAATGTAGTCCTTACAATAAAATGTTGTTAAAAGCTTATGTTGATTATGGTCATCATTAATTAGTAACATGTATTGCCTTAATAATTATTATACTATACTATACCAATAATTACTAACAAAACAAGGAGTTTTGTTTAGTCTTTTTGCAATAGTAATTATTAGTATAATATATATATGACATAATAATAAGGCAGAGACCATGTATTATTCATCTTTTTAGCCCAAGTGCTGAAGTCTGGAGTATAATAGGTCTACATTTTTATTCAATAAATGGTTGAATATAAATGATAAAAATCTTAATTTGAGAAAATAATTTGAATTGTGGATTTCTAAATGTTTTCTTTCTTTAATACACAATTAATAGGCAAATTATAAAGAACACTTATTGAAAGAAGTTCGTTTGATGGAGATCCATTTTTCTCTAATTGAATTCATAGTGAGGAACATAGTATTGAAAATTACTTTCTGCTCTTTTCTCATATCAGGATAAAGCACAAATGGATATGACAGGAGACATCATCTGGGTGCCAAATGCTGGCAAAAACAATTACCAGCTGTTTTTAAACAGTTGCAGCTCATCACCAATCTGAGGGGACACAGAAGTCACTTCCTAAATTCTTCTCTATTAACAATCTTAAAAAGTCAAATTCATAATTGGAAGAGCATGCTTCTTCTTATATGTCCACTCTAAATATGAGGTAATTATTAAACAACAATTAAAATTAAGGCAGTAAGTATTTTTTTAAAAGCTACTTTTTTTACTTCCCTTTACAAAAGTAACATTGAAGAAAACATAGATAAGAAAAAATAGATTACATAATCTCTACTAACATATTGCTTCAAATTCCCAACTTCATCCCTAATATATTTGTATAAATGGGTCAAAAATATAATTGTGTATCTGTAATGGATTTTTAAAAAAAATTTTATTTTGTGGTAACATTTAAGATTACATCCACCCTCCTAATAATTTTAAGTGTACAATACAGTATTGTTAACTACAAGCACAATAAATACATTTTTAATAAGAACTTATGTTAGTAAGATAATTTTTAATTGTTATTTCTTTTTTTCTATAGATAAAGGCAGTGCCAGAGGCATAATATAAAATATGTTTACTTTGAATGAAAACTAAGATAAACAATTGTTAATTAACTTAATACTTATATAATCAACAGATGTTATTTCACCACAAACAACTTGAGCACAAGTGGGCATTGTTTGATTAAGAACATCATGTTTCTTTCCTTCCTCCCTCTAGGGAAGATGGATAGTTAGGGAAGCAGGAATGCTGCTTGCACAGGAGAGAGACTGCATTTGAATCACAACATGAAGCAGAAAGCATGGTTATTTACCCTCAGAAAGTATAAAGTCATGTAAAAAAGCCAGTGTCAAATCTCTTTTCACAAAACAAGATTTTGCCTCCAGGAATCAACTCAAATATTATTTTTAGAGATTTCTATCTGTACCTATCTTTACTTTTTCCATTTTTCCCAGATATTGCTGAGTTCACAGTCTGTTTAGCACTTGGCAGAGATTATTTAGCATAGTGGCAGGTGTCTAGTGATAGCTCTACTCCTTTTCTTTTTCTGCAAAAACTGTTGTCAGTGCCTGAAGCTCCTGAATGGGGGCGGGGGAGGAAAGAAAGGTGAGAAGACCTGTAGTGAAAATTTTAGATCCACTGGGGGCAATCACATCACAGCTCTCTTCACAGCCAGAGAAACGGTGACACTTCACACCAAGATCTTCAGAACTTTGGAAAGCCCAGAAATCTTTCTGAAGGGTCAACCTAAACTGATGTTTGAAATTCAGGCTTGAGTCCAAAAGGGATTGGCCCAAATCCACGTGGCTTATATTGCCTGCTACTTTTGTAACACATTCTTTGTTCCATAATGAATGCTTAAAAAAAAGAAGAAGAAATAAACCATTTGCACCTAGCTGTTTTCTCCTATTAATTACTGTTTCTGAAAAGTGCCTTGGCAGAAAATGTTTTTGATCCTTATCAACTTGACACAGCATTAATCCCCAAATCACAGAAATTTCTACACAATCTAAACATGTTGAGAAAAGAATGCAAATATTAAAGAAAAAAGTTCTATACTGGACAACACTATATACATGGATGCTAAATACAGGATATTATCACTTGGAACAATTCTGTTGCAGTTAGCGATTTGGATACTGATTTACCTATGGATGGCAAGGGATTGAGGGATAGAAAAAAGAGGGGGAATTCTAGATGCATCTGAAGAGTTCATCTATTGCTATGGAAACAGATACATCCTAGCAACAGCTGCTTGGTACGTAGCTGACATGCAGAGCTTGAGCCCTCAGACAAGAGAAAAATGAGCCATGAAGAAATCTTTAGAATACACAGCATTTATATTTTTAAAAGTTTTAAAAGGACAATCAAAAATTCATACATATGTCAAAATAATAAAGTTACAGAAATTTCATTTTATTACCAGCATAGAACCCAGCATATTATTTGATATACTAACTACTATCCTGATTACAAGATAATATGTCATATAACAGATAGTCAATGCTAGTTGAACATTTTTTTTTTGCTGAGTCTAGAAGACAGTACTCAACCATACTTTTAATATACCTGGTTTGTCCTCAGCAATTCTTAGATTCTTATCAGTATAAAATATTACAAACACCGCTCTGTAAAAGGAGAAAATTCAGATGACTGAAGAATTTTATTGAGGTTTGAAAAACATTGTGATTATATCTTATTTAGTAAATAGAATAGCTTTTGTATGCATTAAATGTTCTGGATAAGTACTTTAACCATGTACTTCTTACACGCTTAAATAACCATTTATTTCTATAAAATGAAAGTAACCAAATATCGATCATAATTTTGTATCACTTTGTGTGAGTGGTGTGTGTGTGTGTGTGTGTGTGTGTGTGTATCTGTGGCAAATAGTTTCTAGGAAGCAGAGTACATTTTTATGTAACTTTCAATTACAACATAAAAAGTAATGAAATTAACATTAGTTAAAGGCCTCTTAAACCTGAACTGTCATATTTGCTGGATCACAGAAGGTTACATCTGGAGTAGATCAAACTCTTATTCAAACAAAAATTAATACCCAGAGCATGAAGAAGTTTTGCTGGCTTTTTATTCTCCCAAGATAAATAATTTCTACCCTATGTTGGTCTGTGGCTCTACGTGTGAGATTTCTTATGCCAGAATCTCATCAAATATAATTATAAAGCAAAGAATTCCACTAAAATTAATCATTCATTAAAGCAGATACCATCATAAAGAGTAGGAGAAAGACACTTTAATCATAATAAACTGTAAGAAAAGGGAAGCTTGGAGGACTTCTCATTAAGATAATTTATAATTTTTAAAGCATCTTACATAAAGATAAAATAATTGGAAGTAGTAGCCATTTTCGGTATCTGGTCATGAGTCCTGGAGGTAAACATCTCTGATTTGTATTGTGTTGCTTAGCCAAACGATATTTTTTGCTCTTTGTATTGTCTTTAATAGGGAACCAAAGAATGGGTCTTCTATTGTTCCTCTGTGCAAAAATTCATCTTCATGTGATATATACCAGTGCCAACTGGAGTTTATAGTAACATTGATATTACATATGCCTATAAATTAAAAATGATATCAAATAGGTCATTAAAATGACTTGAAATATCCACATCACCCCAGAACTCAGAGTGATGCTGACCCCCAAGAAGTAGACACAGCTTACTTTGTGGCAGGATGAGTTTCTGATCTCATAGACTTGCCATAGCTTGTATTGTGGCTGTGCCTGAGCCATAGTGCATTGGTTGGTAACTACTTAAACACAGTGCCAGACCCCCACCCTCTTAGATTCAGTGAATTGAGGCAAATAGGCTTTTTGAACTTGAAGACCTTCCCTGGTGACCAAATGTGGGCTTGGGCTTTAACTTCCTTTACTTTCTCTTAGCTTTGGAAAGCAGCATAGATAAACATCTGTTCTAATATAAACAATACACTTTTTATCTGAATGTAGCTTCAAGATACATCCTGGACTTTCCCTTCTCCCTTTTCTGGACCCATCAAACCAGGGAATGGAAACAGTTACATTATTAAGGATCTTTTTAGGATCTCATGCTGCTTTACCGTTTCACGTATCTCTTTTAATGGCTATCATCATGAGTTTAATATTTAAAACACACTTTTACACCAAACCCATAGGAACAGACAAGAAAACAGATATTAAATACGTGCCCTTTTGCTCTCTGGCTCCTGCTGTCACCATGTTGTTACTAGAAAGTGGTCATGATCCAGACCCAAGAGAGGATTCTTAGATCTCGTGCAAGAAATAATTCAGGATGAATCCATAAAGTGAAAGCAAGTTTATTAAGAAAGTAAAGGAATAAAAATGGCTACTCCATAGACAGAGCAGCCCCGAGGGCCGCTGGCTGCCCATTTTTATTGTTATTTCTTGATTATGTGCTAAATAAGCTAATGTGCTAAATAAGGGGTGGATTATGTATGCATCACCCTTTTAGACCATATAGGGTAGCTTCCTGGCATTGCCATGGCATTTGTAAACTGCCATGGCAGTGCCGGGAGCATATCAGTGAGGATGACCAGAGGTCACTCCTGTTGCACTCTCAATTTTGGTAGGTTTTGGCTGCTGCTCTACTGCAAACTGTTTTAGCAGCATGATCTTTATGACCTGTATCTTGTGCCAACCTCCTATCGCATCATGTGATTTAGAATGTCTTTTCCTCCTGGAAATGCAGCCCAGTAGGTCTCAGCCTTATTTTACCCACCAACTATTCAAGATGGAGTTGTTCTGGTTCAAACGCCTCTGACAATGTGATGTGCCTTTTCCCACTTGCCTTCTGCCATGCATAAAAGCTCCCTGAACCTCTTCAGAAGCCAACATTCCGCTTGTACAGCCTGCAGAACCCTGAGCCAACTAAACCTCCTTTCTTCGTAAAATACCCAGTCTCAGGTATTTCTTTATAGCAATGAAGAATCGCCTAACACAGAACATTGGTACTGAGGATTGGGGCATTGCCATAAAAACACCTGAAAATGTGGAAGCGATTTTGGAATTGGGGAATGGGCAGAAGCTGGAAGAATTTGGAGGGCTCAGAATAAGATGGGAAGATGAGGGAAAGTTTGGAACATCTTAGAGACCAGTTAAATGTGACCAAAATGCTGATAGTGATATGGACAGTGAACTCCAGGCTGATGAAGTATCAGACGGAAATGGGGAACTTACTGGGAACTGAAGCAAAGATCACCTATGTTATACTTTAGCAAAGAGCTTGAGTGTTTTGTAGTCATACCCTAAGTATCTGAAAGTTTGAACTGAGTGATGATTTAGGGTATCTGGTGGGAGAAATTTCTAAACAGCAAAGCTTTCAAGATGTGGCTTGGCTACTTCTAATTGCCTAGCTCAGATGTGGGAGCAAAGAAATTACTTAAAGTTGAAATTTATATTTAAACATGAAGTGGAGTGTACAATTTTGGAAAATTTGTAGCCTACTCATGTGGCCAAGAAAGAAAAAGCTTTTTCAAGAAAAATTCAAGTAGACTGCAAAGTAACCATTTGCTATAGAAATTAGCATAACTAAAAAGACCCAAGTGCTGATAGCCAAGACAATGGAAAAAAAGTCTCAAAGGACTTTCAGAGATCTGAGGCAGCCCCTCCTATCACAGACCCTGAGGCCTAAGAGGAAAAAATGGTTGCAGGGGTCAGGCCCCTAGTGCCCTGTGAAGCCTGGGGATACTGTTCCCCACCTCCCAGTGGCTCCAGTTCCAGCCTTGATTCAAAGAGTCCCAGGTATAGCTTGAGCTGCTGCTTCAGAGGGTGCAAACTGTAAGTCAGGGCAAGTTTCATGTGGTGTTAAGACTGCAGACACACAGAGTGCAAGAGTGAAAGAGGCTTGGTAGCTTCTGCCTAGATTTCAGAGGATGTATGAGAAAGCCCGGGTGTCCAGGCAGAGGTCTGCTGCAGGGGCAAAGCCCACACAGAGAACCTCTACTTGGGCAGTGTGGAGGGGAAATGTGGGATTGGAGCCCCTACACAGAGGGACACGGAGTCAAAGAAGATTATTTTAGAGCATTTAATTACTGCCCTGCTAGGTTTCAAATTTGCATGGAGCCTGAAGCCCCTTCTTGTTAGCCAATTTCCCCCTTTTGGAATGGGAATGTTTACTCAATCCTTGTAACCCCATGTATCTTGGGAATAAATAACTTATTTTGATTTTGCAGGCTCACAGCTGCAAGGAACTCATCTCTAGACGAGACTTTGGTCTGGGACTTGGGACTTTTGAGCTAATGATGGAATGAGTTAAGACTTTTGGAGACTGTTGGGAAGGCATGATTGTATTTTTCAATATGAGAGGGACATGACATTTGTGGGGAGGAGGGCAGAATGATACAGTTTGGATATATATCGCTGCCATTGAATTATAATCCCCCATTAGCCTGTTCACTCTGATGGTAGTTTCTTTAGCTGTACAGAAGTTCTTTAGTTTAATTAGATCCAATTTTTCAATTTTGGCTTTTGTTGCCATTGCTTCTGGTGTTGTCATCATGAAGTCTTTGCCCATGCCTATGTCCTAAATGGTATTGCCTAGGTTTTCTTCCAAGGACATGAAATTTGGGGTGGGGGGAAGGCAGACAGATATGGTTTGAAAATATGTTGCTGCCAAATCTCATGTTGAATTATAATCCCCCATGTTGGAGGTGGGAGGTGTTTGGGTCATGGCAGAGGATTCCTCATAGCTTCATGCTGTCCTTGTGATAGCGAGTGAGTTCTCGCAAGATCTGGTTGTTTTAAAGTGTGGCATCCCCGCCCTTACTTCTCCCTCATTCCTTCTTTCACTGCTCCTGCTCCTGCTTCACCTTCCACCATGAGTAAAAGCTCACTGAGGTCTCCCCACAAGCTGAGCAGATGCTAGTGTTACCAGTTGAGGGTGTCCAGGTTCTTGGCATTTTGAACAAAGAATTGGACAAAACCCATAAATGAAGCACATAAAGAATGAAGCAACAAAAGCAGAGCTTTATTGAAAATGAAAGCACACTCTACAGGGTGGGATTGGGCCCTAGCAAGCAGCTCAAGGGCCCTGGTTACAGAATTTTCTGGAGGTTCAATTCCCTCTAGAGGTTTCCCATTGGTTACTTGGTATATGCTCTATGTAAATAAAGCGGATGAAGTCAAGTTACAAAGTCATCTACTCAGTATGCGCCCTATGTAAATGGAGAGGATGTTACTGGATGTGTGTTGCCTATGTAAATGAAGAGGATGAAGTGAAGTTACAAATATATTTACATTCCTGTCATTGCTGAAGTGTTTCCATTTAATTTAGTTCTAGGAAGTTTTAGGTTCCCAGTTTCCAGGCCCTATTCCCCTGCCTCACTGGCACCATGCTTGTATAGCCTGCAGAAATGTGAGCCAATTAAACCTCTTTTCTTTATAAATTAAAAACAAACAAAAAAAAGTCTTTTATAGAGAGCAACTCAGAAAATTGTAGTAAAAAGATAACATTCGTTTTGTATTCAAATACCAAATACCAAAAGTCAAATGCTTCCATCAGTTAGAAATGTCATTTTTAAATCCAGAAAAAACAAAAATTTTTCATCTTTATTAAGTGATTAGGAAGCATATATTCTTGTCTGTGCTGTCAAGATTGCAAGGCTGTGACTCAGAACATTTAAATGTCTATTTATCATTGCATAGAGAATCGTTTGCATGATTCAGAGAGCCATAGTCTGTGACTGCTGATTTTCACATTAATGGACACTAGTGTCAGAACTATCTCTTAGTTGTGATTCACAGTTCTTGTTTTGTAATATCTAAGCACTTATTAGCTCAAGATACATTATAAGAGTCTCCAAAACTCTGACAAAATTAACCTTATTTTATTTTAATCTGATTATATTGTGTGCATATGGGTAACAAAACCAAAAACCTGGGAGTTGTCCTAGACTTTTTCTGTAGTTCTGATCTCTTATATCCAATCACTAAGTCCTGTCAATTTTCATTTTTTAAAAAAATTCTCAGATGGATAGATTGCAAAAATTTTCTCCCATTCTGTAGGTTGCCTGTTCACTCTGATGATAGTTTCTTTTGCTGTGAAGAAGTTCTTTAGTTTAGTTAGATTCCATTTGTCAATTTTAGCTTTTGTTGCCATTGCTTTCGGTGTTGTAGTCATGAAGTCTTTGCCCATGCCTATGTCCAAAATGGTATTGCCTAGGTTTTCTTCTAGGGTTTTAATGGTTTTAGGTCTTATGTTTAAGTCTTTAATCCATCTTGAGTTAATTTTTGTATAAGGTGTAAGTAAGAGGTCCAGTTTCAGTTTTCTGCATATGACTAGCCAGTTTTCCCAACACCATTTATTAAATAGGGAATCCTTTCCTCGTTTGTTTTTCTCAGGTTTGTCAAAGATCAGATGGTTGTCCATATGCGGTGTTATTTCTGAGGCCTCTATTTTGTTCCATTGGTCTATATATCTGTTTTGGTACCAGTACCATGCTGTTTTAGTTACTGTAGTCTTCTAGTATAGTTTGAAGTCAGGTAGCGTGATGCCTCCAGCTTTTTTTTTTTTTTTTTTTTTTTTCTCCTTAGGATTGTCTTGGCTATACAGGCTCTTTTTTGGTTCCATATGAAATTTAAAGTAATTTTTTCTAATTCTGTGAAGAAAGTCAATGGTAGCTTGATGAGGATAGCATTGAATCTATAAATTACTTTGTGCAGCATGGCCATTTTGATGATATTGATTCTTCCTATCCATGAGCATGGAATGTTTTTCCATTTGTTTGTGTCCTCTCTGATTCCCTTGACTAGTTGTTTGTAGTTCTCCTTGAACAGGTCTGTCATATCCCTTGTAAGTTTTATTCCTAGGTATTTTATTCTCTTTGTAGAAACTGTGAATGGGAGTTTACTCATGATTTGGCTGTTTGTCTATTATTAGTGAATAGGAATGCTTGTAATTTTTGCACATTGATTTTGTATCCTGAGACTTTGCTGAAGTTGCTTATTAGCTTAAGATTTTGGGCTGAGGTGATGGAGTTTTCTAAATATACAATCGTGTCATCTGCAAACAGAGACAATTTGACTTCCTCTCTTCCTATTTGAATACCCTTTATTTTTTCTTTTGCTGGAATGCCATGACCAGAACTTCCAATACTATGTTGAATAGGTGTGGTGAGAGAGGACATCTTTGTATTGTGCTGGTTTTCAAAAAGGGAATGCTTCCAGCGTTTGCCCATTCAGTATGATATAGGCTGTGGGTTTGTCATAAATAGCTATTATTATTTTGAGATATGTTCCATCAGTACCTAGTTTATTGAGAGTTTTCAGCATGAAGGGGTGTTGAATTTTATCAAAAGCCTTTTCTGCGTCTATTGAGATCATCATGTGTTTTTTGTCATTGGTTCTGTTTATGTGATAGATTATGTTTATTGATTTGTGTATGATGAGTCAGCCTTGCATCCCAGGGATGAAGCTGACTTGATTGTGGTGGATAAGCTTTTTGATGTGCTGCTGGATTCGGTTTGCCAGTATTTTATTGAGGATTTTCACATTGATGTTCATCAGGGATATTGGCCTGAAAGTTTCTTTTTTTGTTGTGTCTCTGCCAGGTTTTGGTGCAGGATGATGCTGGCCTCATGAAATGAGTTAGGGAGTAGTCCCTCTTTTTCTATTGTTTGGAATAATTTCAGAAGGAATTGTGCCAGGTCGTCTTCATACCTCTGGTAGAATTTGGCTGTGAATCCATCTGGTCCTGGGCTTTTTTGGTTGGTAGGCTATTAATTACTGCCTCAATTTCAGAACTTGTTATTGGTCTACTCTGGGGCTAATATCCGGAATCTACAAGGAACTTAAACAAATTCACATGAAATATACAAATAACTCCATCAAAAAGTGGGTGAAGGATATAAGCAGACACTTCTCAGCAGAGGACATTTATGCAGGCAACAAACATATGAAAAAAAAAGCTCATAATCACTGGTTATTAGAGAAATGCAAAACAAAACCACAATGAAATACCATCTTATGCCAGTTAGAATGTTGATCATCACAAAGTCAGGAAACAACAGATGCTGGAGAGGATGTGGAGAAATAGGAACGCTTTTACAGTATTAGTGGGAGTGTAAATTAGTTCAACCATTGTGGAATTCAGTGTGGTGATTCCTCAGGGATCTAGAACAGAAATACTATTTCACCCAGCAATCCCATTATTGGGTATATACCCAAAGGATTATAAATCATTCTATTATAAAGGCATATGCATACATATGTTTACTGCAGCACTGTTCACAATAGCAAAGACTTGGAATGAACCCAAATGCCCATCAATGATAGACTGGATAAAGAAAATGTGGCACATATACACCATGGAATACTATGCAGCCATAAAAAAGGATGAGTTCATATCTTTGCAGGGACATGGATAAATCTGGAAACCATCATTCTCAGCAAACTAACACAGGAACAGAGAATGAAACACTGCATGTTCTCACTCATAAGTGGAAGCTGAACAATGAGAACACATGGAAACAGGGAGGGGAACATCACACACTGGAGCCTGTCAGATGGTGGTAGACTTGGGGAGGGATAGCATTAGGAGGAATACCCAATGTAGATGTTGGGTTGATGGATACAGCAAACCACCACGGCACATGTATAACTAGGTAGCAAACCTGCACATTCTGCACATGTATCCCAGAGCTTAAAGTACAATAAAACAAAATTCTCATGAATTACTATAACAGGCTTCTAGCTGTTTTCTCTGCTGCTGTCTGTCCTCACTTCAATCAGTTTTCCTCACAGCTGCTACCTGAGCTTTCTGAATTCAACACCATTGGTGTTAACTCTCCTGCTTAAAACTTGTTAAGGGCTCCCCACTTCCCTTACAGTAAAGTACAGCATCTTTTATAGGAAATAAAATTCTCCAACACCTAATCTCTGCTTAACATTCCAGCCTTATATTCCCTTTGCTTTTTAAACTCCAAGCAACAGCCACCAGAAACTACGTTTCCTGAACTGTGCCCACTTAAACCTATACATCTTTACTCTGCACTAAGAAACTTTTCTTTAACTTTTAATTTAAGTTTCATTTGTTCTTCAAGATCACCAGATAACTTTTTTTGATGGAGAATTCCAAGATACGTAAAAGTAGACCAAAGAGTACAATGAAACCCTATGTAACCATTACACATCTTCAACTATTAATCTATGGTCAATATTTTTCAAGTATATCTCATTCTTCCTGTATTGTTTTGAAGTAGTTTTATTTATTATATCTTCTGTAAATGCTGTAGTTTATAGCTCTTAAAGAGAACTCTTTTTTAAAACCAAGCACAGTAACATTATCTAAAAATAATTGCCAATGGTTCTTGAATACTATAAAATATTCAGTGACTGTTCCAATTTCCAACAGTCTCACATGTGTTGTTACTTTATTTTCAATTTTAAAAATTTTAAATTTTTATTTATTCATTTATTTTGAGACAGAGTCTCCCTCTGTCACCAGGCTGGAGTGCAGTGGCCTGATCTCCACTCACTGCAACCTCCGTGTCCTGGGATCAAACTATTCTCCTGGCTCAGCCTCCCAGGTAGCTGGAACTACAGGCGTGTGCCACCACACCCAGCTAATTTTTGTATTTTTGGTAGAGATAGGGTTTCACCATGTTGGCCAGGGTGGTCTCAATCTCTTTACCTCATGATCCACCCGCCTCAGTCTCTGGAAATGCTGGGATTACAGCCATGAGCCACTGTTTTATTGTTTGCTGCTTTAGTCTAGATTGAAATAAGCTCAAATATGGCAAATGGTTTATATGTTATTACGTATAGGTCTTCTTTCCAACTTTTTCCCCCTTTGCAACTTATTTGTGGAAGAAATTAGGTTATTTATCCCGGGGAGTTTCTAACTGTCTGCATTTTGCTGATGCATCCCTGTGGTGTTCTTTAACATTCTTCTGTCTTCTCTTTCATCTGTCTTGATAGTTGGATCTAGAGACAACCATATTCAGGTTTAATTGTTTTGGCAAGACTATTCCAAAGCTGCCACTGTGATCTTCCATTAGGAGGCACATACTATCTGGTTACCTCTGGTTTTAGCATGTGAGTAGCTGTTTACACTCTTGATTCATTAATTTAATATTGGTTGCCAAATACTGGTATTCCAACTGTATCATTTGGTTCTCATTTAATAGCTAGATTACTTTAAAAATAGAAACATCCCTTCATCTTCTCTTTGTCTATCAGTGGTAGATCTTATTTACCAATTTATATAGATATGTATTTTTTTTACAAGTTTTCAAAACATTAATTGACTAGCAATTTTTAAAGTTTTATTTTGAATCATTGTAAACTCATGATGCCTCTTTGATGTATTTCAACCCGTTTTAGTTATTTTTGATATTGATGCTCAAATAGTCCCACTTTTAATCATTGATCCCTCCTTAAGTTTGCTCCTTATATCTTTTGCTGACTTCGCAGGTCTTTTTTTAATACCTGATATACCTAGGTGTTTCAGCCTTAGGTTATTTATTTCCTGCCCAGACCTGAAATCAGTCATTTCTCCAGTGAGCTATTTTATTTGTTTGAATAAAAGATAAAGACTATCGTGTGTCCTATTTATATTTCCAGTTAAAATTCAGGACCATGGGGATTTTGTATAGCTTCTTCTACCTTACCTCTTATCGTCTTAGTCCTACATTGAGAATCTTGGTTATAAATGGTATTGCTTGTGATAGAATATTCCATAGGCATTTATTTAATTTACCTTGTCATATAGATATAATGGTGTCAGAATTACAATATAAACATGACTACCAACAATATGATTTCCAAAAATAGCTCAACTTATTTTTTCAGTCCTTTGCCTTTTTGTCCTTAGGGTGTATCCTCTTAGTGATTATAAATACCTAATTTGTTTTAAAGTCGCTTAGTACTAGTACTGGTCTTCTCTGTGTGTATATATCATCATCAACATACATAGTTAAGTTTATGTGTTTCATTGTCTTGATTTTATTAAGAATTTTTAAGAATAAAAAAATTCACACAATTTCTTAATTATGTAAAATATTCTTATAATTTAAAAATCAAAACAAGATATATTTAAGGAAGTTTGGTGTCTTTCACTAATTCCTTGCTCCTAATTCTTCCTTCACTTACATAGGTATCTATTTTTTACATGTTTATTTTCTTTTTAAAAAATATTAAGCACATGTACAATGTACTATTTTTAAGATAAATAGGATCATACTATCCATCACTTTCCACCTTTATTTTTTCACTGAAAAATAATTCCTACCCTCAGTCCCTGGAAGTCCACAGAGATGTTCCTCATTCATTGTTATAGCTACATAGTAACCCACTGAGTGGCAGTGTAATGTAATCCAAACAGCTTCCTACTGATGTACATTTAAGTTGCTCTATCAGATAATTCCCACAATGAAAAGCCAATGTATCTGTGGGATAGATTTCTAGAAGTGAGATTGCTAGGGCAAAAAATTGATTCTGTGTAATTTTGCTAGACATTTTCAAATTATTTTCCATAGCAATTACTTTGATTGCTATGGAATCAAATGTTGATGTCTCTCGAGAGATACAGGAGAGTGCCCCTTTTTCCATAGGCTTACCAACAGAGTAAGTTTTCTTTTTTTTCTTTTTTTTGAGATGGAGTCTCGCTTTGTCACCCAGGCTGAAGTGCAGTGGTGCGATCTCGGTTCACTGCCAGGTTACCTTCGCCTCCCAGGTTCAAGTAATTCTCCTGTCTCAGCCTCCCGAATAGCTGGGATTACAGGCATCCCCAACCATGTCTGGCTAATTTTTTGTATTTTTAGTAGAGACAGGGTTTCACCATGTTGGCCAGGCTGGTCTTGAACTCCTGACTTCAAGTGATCTGCCTGCCTCTGCCTCGCAAAGTATGTTTTCTAACTTTGTGCCCAACTGATAAGTAAAAAATGCTCTCTAGGTGTAGGTTTAATTAGTATATTCTCTTAATATGAGAGAGGTTGAACATCTATTTACATGGCTAAAACCATTTGCGTTTCTTATTTCTATGAATTGATCATGAATTTCTATAGGTCATCTGTAAAGAAACATTGACTCTTTACTATTTAAGGAACATTCAATATATTAGTGATATTAATGATTTATCCGTGATTTAAGTTGTAAATAATTTATTTTATTACTTTGCTTACAGTGTTTTTGACAATTCAAAAGTATTTTCTTTTAATGTGATACAATTTTTAAATTTCTTTTTTTTTTCTTCTTGCCTCTGGATTTTGGACTTTAGATGAGAAAGGTATGCCCACTCAAGGTTAAATATGAATTCAGCCAAATTTCTTTTCTTTTCTTCTCTTCTTTTGTAGAGTCTGGGTCTCACTCTGTCACCCAGGCTGGAAGGCAGTGGCATAATCATGACTCACTGTAGCCTTGGGCTCCTGGGCCAAAGAGATCCATCAGCCTTGACCTCACAAAGTGCTGGAATTTCAGGCATAAGCCACTGTGCCCGGTCTAAATTTCTTCTATTACTTGTATCATTTCATTTTTTTGTTTAAATCTCTGATCCATTTGAAGCTTATCTTGCTGTGTAGTGTGAGTAATGGATCCAATTTTTCTGTTTATCCACGTGGCTATACTGTTCTTTCTGAATATCACTAACCACCACCACCCCCCAAAAAACCCAACAAAAATCCAAACAATATTCACACAGAATTGAGATATTGAGATGGTCCTTTTAACATATATTATTTGTGTATAAATTGCAGGATATTCTTTTTTTCCTAATTTTGTCTAAACCATGCACATATCCCATATTGTTTTAATTTAACTTCTTTATAGATTGAGTTATTTTAATATTTGGGGGAGCTAGCTCATCCTCTTGCTGTTTTGAATCTTCTTCAGGATGCTTTCAGGTTTTTGTGCTCGATGTCTTTAACCTGACTAACTAGAAAAGAGTCAGTCATTTACCTCTTGCCAAATCATAAGAGTGCAGCTAAGGAGGTGCAAATCTGTCATGAAGTCCTGAGTGTTTTTTAAGCAAACAAAATGCCCAAAGATACATTTTTAAATCAGACTTCTGATAATTTTTGACTTAATCTATTCACCACTGAAGTAGGGGACACTCTTGCAAGTACCTTATTTCCTGAACTTAACCTCATGTAGAGAAATACGGGTTTTTTAAAAATTTTATCTTTTAATACTAAGAAACCATAGCAACAATTTGTTTTTCTTCATAATACATTTTTTTATAATGATTTGGCAGATATTAGTTAGAATTTATGCCATTGCTTAATATAAGGATAAGTTTTTTCATGGGTGAAGTTACAAATTGTAGGTGTCAGTATTTTGACCTTAAAGTGAAATCTACAGTTATTTCACAGAGAAGTAACCAAACTCTCCAGCAGAGAATTGCAGACAATATTCCAGATACGTAATCTGGATAATCAATCTTTCTTTAGATAAACACATTTTTCTGGGAAATCATCAAAAATTCAGAAAGTTTAAAAAATTAAATTTCCACAGTTTTCACTAATGTTGACATATGCATCATCATCTCTGTCTCTATAATGTGAATTGTTTTAATTTCAAAATCACCTAATTTCTGAATTCCTTGGAATGTCTATATATCAATTCATTTTATGTTAGCATAGATGCGTCTTTGCTTCTTATAGCTACAGGAAATTTATTTTTGTTAGGCCTTGGATATATCCTGATTTATTTAATTTTTATTTATTTTTACTTTTATTTCAATAGCTTTGGGGGTGCAGGTGGCTTTTGATTACACAGAAAAGTTCTTTAGTGGTGATTTCTGAGATTTTAGTGCACCTGTCACTCAAGCAGTGTGCGCTGTACCAAATATGTAGTCTTTTATCCTTCACCATCCTCCCAACCTTCCTCCACAGTCCCCAAAATTTATTATAACGTTCTTACATCTTTGCATCCTCATAGTTTAGCTTGCACTTACAAGTGAGAACATATGATGTTTAGTTTTCCATTCCTGAGCTACTTCAATTAGAATAATGGCCTCTGGCTCCATTCAAGGTGCTGCAAAAGACGTTATTTCGTTCCTTTTTATGACTGAGTAGTTACAGAAAAATTAAATCCTATAGCTATAGCCAATTGACTTCTTGCAGCCAAAAAATAATAAAATAAAATGATAAGCTGCTTTGTAGTGTGGGTTTAGGGCTCCTACGAGGTCCCCTAGTCCCAGAATACATACTTCTTTAGGTAAAACCCTAATAGACTTAGTTAAAATTCATTTTTAAAAAGCAAAATATAAAGATTTGTTATATTGAGTAACAACATTTTAGCTTGGAAATCAAAGTAACCTATTTAGTAGGCTTCTTGAGGAAATTACATATCTAAACACCCACGGAAGCCCCTGCAAAGTGAGAACACCTAAGACATCCCAACAATAGAATTTTTTAAAAAAGTTTTGGGGAAGTCTGCACCTTGCACAGTATGCAGATCTAGCCTCCAACGCATCAGTTGGCTCTCTGCTGAAACTTTCTACTTTTGAGGGATGTTGTAAAAGCGTTAGGTTGGCACTAGCTACTCGAAGATTAGAAAGTATGGCAGCAGGCAAGCCCATGGGCAGATTCTTCAGCAGATTTAGAAATAAAAATACAGCCCAGGCCACATTAGAGAGCCTGGCCAACTCCAGAGATGTGAGGATGACTCTGGAATTTCCCCGGCCTGCAGTTCCAGCTCATGACCAGAGATGGCGCTGAGGGTACAGGGAACCTACGGCTAACCTGAAATGGGACTGAAGTCTAGGAGCGTGAATCCTCAATTAACCTCAGCAGCACAACATCTCAGAGAGTTTGCAAGAAAGAAAAGCAAAGAATAAATCAAAAAGACTTGCGTTAGGGGAGCGTCACATTAGAAAAGAGATAAGAGAGAAAATCTCTACAGTTAATATGGGTAGAAGCACTAACCAAGTAAGGCATCAGGAATGCAGATGAAAACACTGAATATTGAAGCATCCGTGTATTTTCTCTGGTTAAATCCCCTTGAAGGAAGTTTTTATTTGGCGGAATGATATTGGAAATTTTCAGGGTTTCATGTTATATATTCTAAATGCATGTGGACCGTTTATATTCTTTCTGTCTTTAACAAACGGGAATTCAAAAGTAATTTAGTCCGGGCATAGAGTACTATCCCCAAAGTCTAATTTAATGAATTTAAAATTTCTTTTTGGTTAGCAGATATTTTCTAAACCAACATGAGGTCCATCGTAAGTGAGAAAGGCATTAACTGCTTAACTGCTAGCAGCTGGCATTTCCTTCACTTATATCAAAAAGAAAACGAAATTAGAGACTCCATATAAATACGAAAAAATTATTCAAAGTCCCTACAATGAGTATGACAATTTAAAAAAATTATTATTGGGCTGCTTAACCCTCTGTATTTTAAAATTAAAAAAATGTAAAGGCATAACAAATTCCAAATAAGATAATTTAAAATAGAAAATAAAAATGCCCTCCCTTGCCTTGCTTGTATAGCTCCCTCTTCCATCTCTCCTTGGAATTTGTAACTATGGCACACAAAGCTGTGGTTAAGAGCTACTTGCTTTATCCTTACCTCTCAAACTGTGGTCTGTAAATCAGCAAGTTGAGCATCACATAGGAGCTTATTAGAAGTGCAGAATCTCAGGTCCCAGCCCAGAGTTAATGGACCAGGATCTGTATTTTAAAAAGAATCTCCAAGTTATATGTTGTGTTGAGGAAATTACCCTGAAGTTTGAGAAACTCTACTCTTGATTCCAAAGAAAGAATCTTTAATTGACCTCATGCCCTTCTCTTCCAACTTAGCAAGAGGCTGTAGGAATGGTTTAACTCTCATCAATGACCCTATTCTTAGTCTACACAGAGGGAAATAGGGAAGGAGTGTCTAAGTCCATTGTAACTAGAGACATTGAGAAGTAGTGTTCACAGTAGAGACTTTCTCTTTTCCAAGGGAGTGAGAGGATTCCCTCCAGCGGAATCAGTGATAGACAGAGGTGGTGCTGAGAGTGCACTTGCCTCTCAATGGAAGGCTGAATGTTTGTTGATTTGAAGGATCTGCACAGCCACCTCAGTGTTTCCCGTGGAGTATATAGGAGCATACACGTTCTTAGAAAGGGGTTGTGGTGTATGATTAGAAGGAGATGGTGGAAACCAGCCTCTCAAACCATCTCAGTTCTCTGTGATCTTGGAAGGGGTACAAAAGAAGATGTGTGCTGTTCCTTTGGCTCCCTGAGATGGGGCATAGCAGTTAAATGAGGAAGTATGAGTTCAGGAGACCACTAACCCTAGCAGATTTTAGTCCATTCCAGAAAAGTAGTTGTGAGCATGAACCACTGTCATGGTTAAGGAGACACTGCTGGTATCTCTGAAGGGGGCAACAATAACAGATGAGGCCTGGGTGAATACTGGGGAGCATTGCACTAAGAAGAACACTCATACAGCCATCTGCAGACTCTCATGACCATGAATGGTCATCAGCAGCAAGGAAAATGAACTCAAATCAGAGCAGGACCAGGAGCTAGTGCCCATGATCAGCCTTCAGGTAGTTGTGTAAATACACCTCACCACTAATATTTCTCCCCCAGAACCCCAGGAGATCTAAACGCAGAAAATGAAACAGGAGAAAGAAGTCAGAGTAGACTCCATCTCCCCATCACTCTAGCAGCCATGATTACAAATCAAATCTATTCTTGAAAATGGACGTGGGGTAGAAAAGGAAGATCTATGATTAAAATTGAGTTTTGGATTGGTGCATTAAATTAGTCCGAACTTTAGGAGCTGAAAGTGACCAGAGAGTTGCAGAACTGGCCCAAGATGTAGCTAAGGGATGAGAAAGAAAGATGCAAAACAGCAGGGTTAGAAGACATAATAAGAGAAAAAACAAACCACTGACTGCCATCCATCCACTTGTTTTTAAAAAATTACAAATGTAAATAATAAGTATATATTCCTGTTTCTTTATAAATCACCCTTTTTTCCTTACTCCTTGGTAAGCAAGATGAGGAAAGTGCAATTTTATTACCTCCTACCACCCTTCCACGCTCATATCTCTTGATTGGGAGAAGTTACGCTTTTGTTGGTTTTACTTTGTGCTTAGCTGTACAACTTTACTAAAAGTAATGTAATATCGACATCATTTATGGAAAGAAGCCATCACTGACTCTGTGAAAATGAATTGAAAAAGCTGTTAATGCATTTATGCTCTCTACACATTTTCTTTTAGCATCCACACATTCTCCCAGGACAGTCCTCAGCCACTGGTTGACAAGAATTGGAGCATAAATACCCCAGCTTCTTTTTCCTTATATCAGGAGGAAGGGACAAATCTGAGGTGCATGCTATACCATTTTCCAAAAATTTCCAGTGGGAAAACCTAAAATTATTATTTTTAAAAAAGCTAGCATGACAGAATATATCTATCACATTTATTACCACATATGAAGATTGATGGACTAGAAATAGGAAGAGTAAATTTGCATAATGGAAAGAGGGTCTTTTCTCTGATTTGCAAAATGAGATAAGCAAAAAATATAAACTAATCTGGGGGAAATCCACAATGACTGGAATTGTGTTATAAAATACAGCACAATATAAATGTTCCAAGTCCATTCAGTTTTTTGAATCTTCTTAGGGACTTTTGTAGGAATTATTTTTCTAGTTTATGTTTTTTAGAGTATTTTATTTTTTCTCTTCTTTCCTGCAACCTGCTTTCTAAGACATGTCATTATGTTTTTTAAATTCGTAAGCAGTTAGGGGACATGCAAGATAAAACTCAAAGCAGTTTGTTTTGCTCTTATTAATACAATTTTGCCAAAAAGGCAAGAAGAAGGAAGTTGGAAACAATTATCTAAAATATTTCTCAGACTACCTATGGATTTTAATTTTTAAAGATAGATTTAGCATTTTAGATACAATACAGACGGGCAGGAAGAGGCCACCCACACACACACACAGACATTTACCTTTCTCCCTCTGTTGTAAGATTAGATTACGTTCATGATTTAACTCACCAAGGCTAGAAAAAAAAGTGACTGAAAGTACTGTAACCAGGCAGAAAAGAAGCACAGGCAGCATATCATAATACAGCTTTTCTAGGCCTAGAGATTCAAAAAGTATATGTAGTTACTGATGAAACTGCAGTGGTTTCAGCATGAGGTCAATTACTGTGCAGAGTGGCCCTTTAATTGGGGCCATACATGACTATTCAGGTAGACTTTATGGAAATAATCAGTGTGCTTCTACTCAAGGCAGCATTCCTCAGTCTCAGAACTACTGACTTTGGACTGGATAATTTTTTGTTGTGGGAGGCTGTCTTGTGCATTTTAGGATGTTTAGCAGCAAGTCTAAGCTCCACTCACCAGATGCTGTGACAGCTCAACATGCCCCCAGACGTTGCCAACTACACCCTGGGGAGTAAACAGTGTGCCATTGAAATTCACTGAATTAAGGTAATGTTTACAAATATTTGGCTGTCCTGGTTCTTGATCTGTACTCGCATCATTAAAGCAATGCCATCATACTGAGGGATGCGAACGGAGTCAGTGGTCAGGGGCTTCCGAGCTGTAGTTCCCTACAGTTCCCCATATTCCTGAAAGGCCATTTCTGTAATCCCCCTTCCCCTGCTATCAAAACTAGTCAGCCTGGTTGTGCTTTACATTATAAATGGCATGAAATTAAATATTTCAATGCTTGCTTATACCAGGTATAAATCATACCATGATTTATACATTCTAGCAATGCTCTTTCTTGTTTACCTTCTTTCTTTGGATTATTTTTTCTTCTTCCTACATTTTTTCTCACTTCCCACATGTCAGTTTATTGTGCATGGTGGTTTTTGCAAGTGGGGAGTAAGATAGTTATGTGTGGAATACCGCTACTAGAAATTTAAGCTTAATCCATAGGTCAACACAGATTGTTGTGTTTACAGTGTCATTCTGCATGACACCATGAAGTATTTTTATCACATATCTAAATGCAGCATGTTTCCCAGTCCTGTCCACCCTGCCATAATTCCTATGTATATCTTATCCCCTCCACTTTTGCTATCATCTCTTTTAGTAAACATGAGAAATTTTACAAAGAAATAACATTGTGCTTGCTGCCAGACAGATTTGATGTGACATTCATGTGAAGATCAATGGATTTGGTCTTCTCCAGTGATAATCACAAGTAACAGTTCTCAGATATGAAAGCTTCAAACACAAAGAACAAGCATGGCAAAATCTTTTCTCCACAGCAAAGGGAGAGACAGAGCGCCTGTTACTGAAGTTGTTATTTCCTTGGATGCACATCTCAATAATGAATGTCCTTTACCAGTGCAGTTATAGCTAGTTTGAAAAATACGGGCCGGGTGCCGCCATGGCTCATGCCTATAATCCCAGCACTTTGGGAGGAGAGGCCAAGGCAGGCAGATCACGAAGTCAGAAGATCGAGACCATCCTGGCTAACACAGTGAAACCCCGTCTCTACTAAAAATACAAAAAGTTAGCCGGGCATGGTGGCAGGTGCCTGAGGCAGTTACTCAGGAGGCTGAGGCAGGACAATGTCATGAACCCGGGAGGTGGAGCTTGCAGTGAGCCAAGATCGCGCCACTGCAGTCCAGTCTAGGGGACAGAGCAAGACTCCATCTCAAAAAAAAAAAGCAAAACACAACAAAACAAAAAAAAATGTGAAATAACTTTTTACCCACTAAAATGATTACAGTAAAAAAAAAAAAAAAGCAGAAAACAATAAGTGTTGGCACAATGCGTAGGAACTGGACATGCCCATTGTTGGTGGGAATGTAAAAATGTGACAAGCACTTTTGAAAACAGCTTGATAGTTTCTTTAAGTTATACATAAACTTACTGAAAACTCTGACAATTCCACTATTTCCTATCTACCTGAAAAAAATAAACTATATCCACGTAACAAGTTCATTAATAGCACGATTGTTCATAATTGGAATAAATAGAAGTGATCCAAAAATCGATCAGATGGAGAATGCATAAACAAAATGTGGTATAGCCATACAATGGAATACATACAACTCAGCAATGAAAAGGGTTAAACCACTGATTCATGTTATGACATGAACGAATTTCAAAACGTTATGTTAAAAAGTGCAATGCAAATGATTACATGTTGTAGAATTCTATTGATATGCACTATGCAGAAAAGTCAGATCTATAGAAACAGAAAGTATTTCAGGGGTTTCCTAGGGTTGGGAATAAGAATAGGATTTGAAAAATGGGCACAGGGGATTTTTCTGGGATGGTGGAAATGCTCAGATTGTGGTGATGGTTTCACAGCTCTGTAAGTTTAATAAAAATACGGAATTATACAATTAAAATGGGTGAATTTTATGGTACATAAGTTTTACCTCAATAAAACTATCTTAAGTAAATGGGAAGACAGTCTGAAAATAGAAAAATATGCCTTGTTTGCTTTCTTAGATTATCTTGGTTCATAATTTTACCTCTGTATACAGCATGTCAATTTTATGTGATTCTATCCCACCCTCACCAGTGGTTTCTAATCTCCTTGAGGATCATATTACTAGAATTCTGATTGAGTTAAATGTCACTTATTACACTTAGTTATTGTGTAGTGAAGAATTAACCTTACCCAAAGAAAGGTCTGGACTTTGCCCTAAGCTATTGGGAGGTGAGATCTAAATGCTTGATATTTCGTGCCTGAGGTGGGGAGGGTCTTTGTTTGCCTGGAGGCTTTGGCCATCTGACAGTCTTACAATGTGATTTATGATGGGGCTTTTGGCCATGTGGTTTGAGTTTTGTCTCTGGAGGGAACTGGAGGCTAAATATGTCAGTCTGACTTTGGCAAATCCTGGACACTAAAGATTAACCACACAGCAGTGTGTGATTGAGCCGCAATAAAATCTCTGGACAACACAAGCTTGGGTAAGCTTTCCTGGTTGGTGATACTCCATGCATGTTATCTCACATTGGTGCTGGGAAAGGAAGGTGTTCATGATGCCAGAGGTGAGGACAGCAGAAGTTCTGCGTGTGCCACCTTCCCGGGACTCTGACCTATGCGCTTCTTTCCTTGGATGATTTTAATTTGCATCCTTTCCTTGTAGTAAACCATAATCACGAGTATAATGCTTTCAGTGAGTTTTGTGAGCCCTTACAGTGAATTATCAAATACAAAGGTGGTTTCAGAAATCTGCTCCCATCCCTGAACATTCAATTGGTGTCAGAAGTGAGAGTGACCTTGTGTGGGGGCTATACCCCCTAGTGAGTCCAGTTGTGCAGTTGGATATACTATCTCAAAAAACAGTAGTTCATCTTTATATTTTATAGCATTGTGAACTCCATTTTTAAGTCCTTCGAGATGGTCAGACCTTGAGGATAAGGCCTATGTAGTATCTTCCTGGAAGCTGGCAATTGATAAATAATTACTAGAGTCATGAAAATATTTCCAAAACAAGATTTGTGTGTGTGTGTGTGTGGGGGGGGTGGGGAAGGCATTACACAGTGAGTGTCCTACTCCTAAAAACTGGGCAATGTTCAGCACTGGGCTAGAGACCTTAATGTAGCTAGAGACCTTATGTACTGAAGAGACACACAGAAATATTCATCTGAACTGAAATGATCTGAATTAAATTAAGAAGCTCTAATTCAGACTGTTGGCACATTAGAGGGCATCTGTAACAAGTACCTTATTCTTGAGAACTGACCACAAATTCCTCAGAGCCAATCATTACATACATGGAACTGAATAGTTTAAAAAATAAATTTATGAGACCTGGCACAGTGGCTCACAACTGTAATCCCAGCACTTTGGGAAGCCAAGACAGGTGGATCACTTGAGGTCAGGAGTTCAAGACTAGTCTAGACAACATGGTAAAACCCCAGCTCCACTAAAAATACAAAAATTAGCCAGGTGTGGTGGTGTGTACCTATAGTCCAGGCTACTCAAGAGGTTGAGGCAGGAGAATCGCTTGAACTGGGAGGTGGAGGTTGCAGTGAGTCGAGATCATGCCACTGCACTCCAGCCTGGGCAACAAAGTGAGACCCTGTCTCACAAAAAAAAAAAAAAAAAAGAATTAAATGTACGCATATTCATATCATGATACTTGACTTTAGAAGTTACAAAGGGCTCTCACATAAATTATTTCATATGATGATTACAAAAATCTGGTGAGACAGGCACAGAGTGCTTAAAGATAGTTAATGACTTGCTTAGATTTCCATAGTCACTGAGAGTGGTCTCGTAATTTATCAAGACCTAATCCTTGTGAATGAAACTTCCTCACCTAAATTCCCTGTTATGAACCATGTGACTTTCTCATTAACAAATGATTGGACTGAAGGTGGCATCTGACCCAAAGGCTGGCCAGAAATTGGTGCCATGGATTGATATGAAAAGATGGGGTGGATCAATCAGTTCATCGCTCTGGAGAATATGAACTGTGAATGAAAGTTGCTGGAGTGCAAGTAGAAGTTGAAAGGATCCCATGAGGAAGCAGATGGCCTCTGGGCTCCTGGTGAGTCAAAATCACAGGGAAGAGAAAATTATGGGCCTAGTGGAAGTCAAGAGGGGAAAAAGAATGTCACTAGAAGACATTTGATACAAAGCAGACATTATCAGATATACAGAGGTAATTGTGCTAGGGCTACTCCAATGGTGGATATGGGCATGAAACTACGACTACCTGTACCTCCTGAGGTTGCAGCAAAATGTAACACCCAGACTACATGTGGCCTCTGTGCATATTGTACTTCTGGTTTACTTTGAAGAATTTCTCTTCCCTAACACTAGAGAAACAAGGAGAAGATCTCAAGGCTGCCCTGGATTCTTCATGAAATATGCTCTGGTTTTCATGATTCTTGAATGTTGTACCAAACCGAGGTCCCTATTCCTGTGTACCCTTAAAATAACCTTGTTATGTCATCACCACCGTATGTTGATATATTGATAAAGTTCTAGCTTTTTAAAAAATTATATGTCTTTGATGCTCAAACATACCTAGCTGAATTATTCATAACATTTATCAAATGTGGCTTGTCGATTCAATTCTTCTCAGAAAAAAAAGGAAACTAAAATATTCTCCACAAATATGCATCTAACATTTTTTCAGCTTTGTTCTGAAATTCTTGTCTCATAAACATGTTACCACAGCTATAAGATAGAGCTCTTTGGTTAATTTCAACATTTGCTTTACTTGTGTTATCCCTGGCTTTACTGCAGAATCTAAATCCTGTAAACTGATAAATGCAAGTTACTTGGGCCTCCAGAAAAGGCCACTGGAAACTTACTTTGAAAAGAAGAGGGCTGGATGCTGTGGTTCACGCCTGTAATCCCAGCACTTTGGGAGGCTGAGGCAGGTGGATCACCTGAGGTCAGGGGTTCGAGACCAGCCTGGCCAACATGGCGAAACCCCGTCTCTACTAAAAATACAAAAATTAGCTGGGTGTAGTGGTGGGTGCCTAGTCTCAGCTATTCAGGGGGCTGAGGCAGGAAAATCGCTTGAACCCGGGAGGCGGAGTTTGCAGTGAGCTGAGATCACACCACTGCACTCTACCCTGGGTGACAGAGTGAGACTTTGTCCCCCCCCCCCCAAAAAAAAAAAAGAAAGAAAGAAAGAAAGAAAATAAAAGAAAGAAAGGAATAGGGAATAGGTGGCTCTCATGGAGGCAGCTAGCATGAGGAGGCTGGGGAGCGCAGAGCTGCCTGTCATGCCTTGCACTGCTTAGGCTAGTGAACACTACTGTCAGGATGGCTAATGACAACCCTGAGAAAAAAGGGCAATACGTCTGCTTATGCCTTCTTTGAGCAGATGTGCAGAGAAGAACATAAGAAGAAAAACCCAGAGGTCTCCTTGTCAATTTTGCAGAATTTTCCAAGAAGTGCTCTGAGAGATAGAAGACAAAGTCTGGTAAAGAGGAAGTCAAATTATCCCTGTTTGCAGATGACATTATCCTATATTTAGAAAGCCCCATAGTCTCAACCCCAAACCTTCTTAAGCTGATAAGCAACTTCAACAAAGTTTCAGGATACAAAATCAATGTGCAAAAATTGCTAACATTCCTATACACCACCAACAGACAGGCAGAAAGCAAAATTATGAATAAACTTCCATTCACAATTACCACAAAAAGAGTAAAATACCTAGGAATACAGCTAACAATTGAAGTGAAGGACCTCTTCAAGGAGAACTACAAACCTCTGCTCAAAGAAATCAGAAAGGACACAAACAAATGAAAAAACATTCCATGCTCAGGGATAAGAAGAATCAATATTGTGAAAATGGCCATACTACCCAAAGTAATTTATAGATTCAATGCTATTCCCATTACCTAACATTGACAATCTTCACGGAATTAGAAGAAACTATTTAAAAATTCACATGGAACCAAATAAGAGCCTGAATAGCCAAGACAATCCTAAGCAAAAAAGCAAAGCTGGAGGCATTATCCAACTGACTTCAAACTATACTATAAAGCTACAGTAACCAAAACAGCATGGTACTAGTACAAAAACAGACACATAGACCAATGGAACAGAATAGAGAACTCAGAAATAAGACCACACACCTACAACTATTTGATCTTAAACCTGACAAAAACAAACAATGGGTAAAGGATTCCCTATTTAATAAATGGTGCTGGGACAACTGGCTCACCATATGCAGAAAATTGAAAGTAGACCCTTTCCTTATTCTTTAAACAAAAATTAACACAAGAGGGACTAAAGACTTAAACGTAAACCCCAAAACTGTAAAAACTAGAAGAAAACCCAGGCAGTACCATTCAGGACATAAGCACTGGCAAAGATTTCATGACGAAAATGCCAAAAGCAATGGCAATGAAAGCAAAAATTGAAAAATGGGATCTAATTAAACTAAAGAACGTTTGCACAGCAAACAACAACAAAAACTATCATCAGAGTGAACAGATAACGCACAGAATGGGAGAAAATTTATGTGATCTATCCATCTGACAAAGATCTAGTATCCAGGGTCTACAAGGGATTTAAATTTACAAGAAAAAAAAAATCCCATTAAAAAGTGGGCAAAGGAAATGAGCAGACACTTCCCAAAAGAAGACATCCATGTGGCTAAGAAACATGAAAATAACATCACTGATCATCAGAGAAATGCAAATTAAAACCCCAATAAGATAACCATCTCACACCAGTCAGAATGACTACTATTAAAAAGTCAAAAAACAACAGATGCTGGCAAGGTTGTAGAGAAAGAGGAACACTGTAACACTGGTGGAAGTTTAAATTAGTTCAACTACAGTGGAAGACAGTATGGCGATTCCTCAGAGATCAGAGGTGGAAACGCCACTTGACCCAGCAATCCTGTTACTGAGTATAAACCCAAAGGAATAGAAATCAATCTATTACAAAGGCACATTCACACATATGTTCACTGCAGCACTATTCACAATAACAAAGACATGGAATCAACCCAAATTCCCATTAATGATAGACTGGATAAAGAAAATGTGGTACATATGCACCAAGGAATACTATGCAGGCATAAAAGGTATGAGATTATGTCTTTTGCCGAGACTTGTATGGAGTTGAAAGCCATTACCTGCAGCAAACTAATGCAGGAACAGAAAACCAAACACTGCATGTTCTCACTTATAAGTGGGAGCTGAATGATGAGAACACATAGACACATAGAGGAAAACAACTCATACTGGGGTCTGTCAGGGCGGCCATGGGGAGGGAGAGCACAAGGAACTGTAGCTAATGGTTGCTGGGCTTAATTCAGCTTAATTCCTGGGTGATGGACTGATCTGTAAAGCAAACCACCATGGCACACGTTTACCTATGTAACAAACCTGCACATCCTGCAAGTGTACCCTGGAACTTAATAGTTGAATAAAAAAAAAAAAAAAAAGAAGGCACATGTTTCCATGACCATGCAGGGTTGACATATTTACACACCCATCTTTTTAGTTGCTTAGGCCGAAGAATATCCTATCCACATATTTTTTAATGCATAATTCTGAGTAGGTGATGAAATACCCTGACCTCTTTTGTTGCCCCTGCAAAATCTCACTGTTTTTTAGCTGGTTTAGATTTCTAAAGTTGCCTTTCTCTAGCCTTTTTAACTGGGAGGCTTTTTTCCCCATTAATGCTAAGCAAGATTCTCATTTTCATTTAAAATACTTGCTGACTTTTTGGTTTTTAGAATCTGCAGCTGTTCTTCTTTTGATGTAGTTTATCTCCACCTTTTACATTTTTTCAGTTCCTCTTGAATCTGAGGCTGCCTTAACTTTTTTCATTTGATCTTTCTCTTTCCTTTCATGGATATATTGCCAGTTTAATTTCGGTCATGGTAGAGAATATTTTTCTCATTTTGCAAGAGGGAAAATTGAGTATTAGACAGGGGAAGGTGCTGTGTGACAACAAAAATTATTAAGTGGCAGAGTCTGTACTTGAACCTGTGTCTGTCTGACTACAAACCTGAGCTAATGAGTTTTCTGCTATTTATTGCTAGTTCATGTTCCTGTAATCGAAAATGCCAAAATATATACCTTGCTATTAAGAATTTTCAGTTAGACCAAGATCTCCCAATTGCAATGTCTATTTTATTTGAATTACATCAGACTGCTTCCCAGCAATAATTCCATTTCACTTCGCTTTGGATTTACGTCGTGTTTTCACGTCCATTATTTCAACTTGCCCTCTGAGTTGGGTGAGGCAGATACTACTAAACAGATAAATAAGCCCAGACTAAGAGAAATTAAATGACAGAGCTGAGGTCACAGGCTTAGTAAAAACTTGCTCTCCAAAAGAGTCAGTATTTTTTTGTTGTTGTTTGTTTTGTTTCGTTTTTTGTTTTTGGTGAGACAGAGTCTCGCTCTGTCACCCAGACTGGAGTGCAGTGGCACCATCTCGGCTCACTACAACCTCCGCCTCCCAGGTTCAAGCGATTCTCCTGCCTCAGCCTCCTGAGTAGCTGGGACTATAGGCACATAATCATCACCACGCCCGGCTAATTTTTGTATTTTAGTAGAGATGGGATTTCACCGTGTTGCCCAGGCTGGTCTTCAACTCCTGTATTTTTAAGATGGTTTATTCATATATTATCACATATTTTAAAAATCAGACCAGATTTTGGGCTGGGCACGGTGGCTCACGCCTGTAATCCCAGCACTTTGGGAGGCTGAGGCGGGCGGATCACGAGGTCAGGAGATCCAGACCATCCTGGCTAACATGGTGAAACCCCGTCTCTACTAAAAATACAAAAAATTACTCGGGTGTAGTGGCGGGAGCCTGTAGTCCCAGCGACTCGGGAGGCTGAGGCCGGAGAATGGCGTGAACCCGGGAGGCGGAGCTTGCAGTGAGCCGAGACTGCGTCACTGCACTCCAGCCTGGGCAACAGAAAGAGACTCTATCTCCAAAAAAATAAAATAAAAGAATAATAATAATAATAATAATAATAATAATCAGACCAGATTTCAACTCCAGATGGAATCTTTGTTTATATTAACACATGAAACCCCTGCATTTCAAATGCTCTACTTAAGTCAGATATTGTTTCCAATTTCTCTTTGCTTGACTCCATGGCAAATAACTACACAGACTGGGGCAAAAATAAGAAGAGGATTCTATTGCTGCAGGTGTGTCTCCATGGGCACAGGCAGTTCTGTGGTAGGGGGCATCAGTAAAGCTCTTCTCCGGGGCTAGGGGTCTCCTTATTTCTAGACTGTCAGGGAAAAGGACTTCTTCAAAGGAAACAAGAAGTGCAGTATTCACAACGGACACATGCACTCTCAGTGCTGTATTTGGCTGCAACTTCAGGGAGGTCAGGTGTTCATGCAGTTTACCACTGGGTAAGACCAGGTGACATGTTTCAGTGTTCCCTGAAACATTCAATATCCAGTGGCCATATTTTGTCCCATTTTGTAAAAAGGTAACCAGAATCAAATAGGGATTAAATCCTCAAGAAACCATGAGAATAAAACAAACCTGGTTTATACTATTCAGTCATCCTTATAATCAAATCCAGGTTGCTGAAGGAAAGCAGTAACTTCAGTGTAGACACATTTAGGAAGTTTGCAAAATTGTCTTTTGCCACCTCTACATCTTTTCTCATTGAGATCGCAGAATAACTCTGCACCCTTCCAAGCACATGTCTTGCCAGGATGATGGATTCTTAATTCTAAAGAAGAGTTTGGTCATAATGGAGCAGAAGTAGTTCTATCCGTGATTTTCTACTTAGTATGACTATAATGTCTTTCTCTATTTTCAAAATGAACTCTACCTCATTTGGTTTTGCACATCTTACTCTATCCCTATGAAAGTATCAATAGTAGATTACCAAGACTGACTGTGTCTGAAGAAAAACATGCTTTTTAAAGACATTAAAATTCCTTTGAGACACTGAGAAAAGATGTAAATACATATTCTTAGTTGTTTTTCTTTTTTGATTGTTTGAAGAGATTTCAGTAAAGGAATGGGGGGAATAAAAACAGCAGAGTGTCCCTAACAAGTCCAAGCTAATAAACTACCATTTCAGATGAAGACGAGCTGTAGACTGTCTATAATTTCTCTGATTCTATTAGGCCTGACAGCAGAGATTTTCCAATGTGAGCAAAGCCTCAGAAAATGACAGTTATTATATACCAGTGTCAGAGCTTTCTGTGAGTAATTGTTGTGAGAGGTGTTGATCTTGCTTATCCAAGATTAATTTCTCCTTTGTGTGGTAGCTATCTTGATTCTCTTTGAGGAAAAGAGCTCTCCCTTTTATTGCAGTCAGCCTTGTCTGTGATTTCAACCAAGATGCTTTGACTTGCCCTGGCCAAGAGATGGTAAGTTTATAATCCAACTAGGACAAACTATCTCTCACAGATGAAATGAAGAGGTGAAGTAGTTGGTGAAGAAGTACCTCCATGGTGATGTGGGGATGCTCTCTCTTTGTCTTTTTTCTCATCATCCCAAGGGATTTTTGAGTTTCTGTATATATAGTCAGGGACTCCAGAAAAACAAATGGATAGGATATATATACAATAGTTTTTCAGCCTCTGTATATATTATGTAAATATATGTACCAATATGTATTATAAGGAATTGGATTATGGAGGCTGAGAAGTCCTAAGATTTGCATTCAGCAATCTGGAGACCCAAGAGAGCTGATGGTGTAAGTTCCAGTGCAAGTCTGCATCCAAAGACAGGAGAAGACTGATGCCCCAGCTCAGAAACACCCTCACAGACACACCCAGAATAGTGTTTAACCAAATATCTGGGCACCCTGTGGTACAGTCAAGATGACACATAAAATTAATTATCACACGGTTCTTTAAGAAACTTAGTTTACCAGCTCTGTTTTTCAGTTTCATGACTCATCGCATTTGCTTCCAATAATTAAACAAAAATTTTCTTGCTTAATTTAGCCAATTTTGTTTTTCTTTTGTCAACAACTAAAGAACCCAGAAAACAGAAATGTTTCTTACCATATTGAGGACAGGGCCAGTTGTTGTCATAAAAGTACTAGATAATTGATGCTGTATTTGCAGTGTCAGAGTCCATGGGGCCTATTCCCAAATATCTTTCACTTTGGGCTACCATGATGTGTAATCTCACATTAGCGTCATTGGTAATGGCAGAATTATAGTTGTTGGAACTATAAAGGACCTTGCAAGCTCATTGTCCCCCTGGTTTTAGCAATATGTATACTTGACCAAGAGTGACAATATACTTTCCTAAGGTCACGCAGCTGGTAGTGGGAGGGATAGATGTGGAACCTTGGTCTTTCGATCATATGTCTTAGTATTTTTATGGTACCTCTCCAGGGAATGTACAGTACCTGTGAGCATTTCCCTAGCAGACTCTTGTGTCGACACAGATAAATTGAAAAATCAGATCTGAGAGGATTTAGAAAATTGTTGAGAAGCCTCAAGACAAAATATACAAACTCTACCACCATGCTCAGAACTTGTCCTGACAAAGGGGTAGGAAGAGTTATTTGTGAGTAACTGACAAGAGTAGTTCCGATTGGAGAAGTGATTATGATCTAGAAATTCTATGCATCAAAGCACTGATCCCGAAGTTATAAATCTCAGCTCATTGATGGGCTTTGAGAATCATTTCAATTCTCCATTTAAAAATGGAATTATTTATTCTACTTTTAGAGATGAATTATATACAATTCTATCAACTTGATATTTTTAGGGTTAAGCTGTTTATAAAAATAAATAGCTTTCTTTGTGTAATTAAATTATGCTGTTTATAAATTTAAAAGCAAATTGGGCTTGTGGAGTCTTAAGAAATTATTTCTCAACTCAAATTCATGAAACAACTCTCTGAAATCTTCAAAGTGTTTTATAACATGCCCTTTAACATTTAGGTTTAACGCTTTTACAGTTGCATGGATTGTGTGGTAGGAAATCCACTTGTTCTCTTCTTGTAAGAAGCCAATTTTCCCAACATTATTTATTGTGTAATCTGCTCTTTCTTCTGTCATTTGCAATGTCTTAAAGTTTTGTCACTTACATGTGACTAGGGAAATACTTGATTTCATTGATCTATGTGTTATTTCCTGTGCAAGAATTGCACTGATTTGATATCAATGGATTTAAAATATGTGCTTACATAGGCACGGACAAAGATTTCATCACAAAGATGCCAAAAGCAATTGCAACAAAAGAAAAAAATTGACAAATGGGATCTAATTAAACTAAAGAGCTTCTGCACAGCAAAAGAGCTTCTGCTCACAGAGTGAACAGACAACCTACAGAATGAAAGAAAATTTTTGCAATCTATCCATCTGATAAAGGTCTAATATCCAGAGTCAACAAGGAACTTAAACAAATTTACAAGAAAAAAAACAAACCACCCCATTAAAAAGTGGGCAAAGGATACGAACACTTTTCAAATTAATACACACATGCAGCCAACAGATATATGAAAAATAGCTCAACATCACTGATCATTAGAGAAATGCAAATCAAAACCACAGTGAGACTCCATCTCATGCCAGTCAGAATGGCTATTATTAAAAAGTGAAAAAACAACAGATGGTGGCGAGGTTGCAGAGAAAAAGGAATACTTTTACCCTGTTAGTGGGTGTGTAAATTGGTTTAACCATTGTGGAAGGTAGTGTGGTGAAAGATCTAGAGGTGGAAATACCATTTGACCCAGCGATCCCATTACTAGGTATAAACCCAAAGCAATCTAAATCATTCTGTTATAAAGACACGTGCACATGTATGTTTATTGCAGCACTATTCACAATAGCAAAGACATGGAATCAATCCAAATGCCCATCAATGATAGACTAGATTAAAAAATATGGTATATTATACCACGGAATATTATGCAGCCATAAAAAGTACTAGATCATGTCCTTTGCAGGGACATGGATGGAACTGGAAGTAATTATCCTCAGTAAACTAATGCTGGAACAGAAAACCAAACACTGTGTGCTCTCACTTATAAGTGAGAGCTCAATGATGAGAACACACGGACCCCTGAGGGAGAAAAACACACAATGGAGCCTTTTGAGGGGTGGTGGAGGGAGGAGGGAGAACATCAGGCAGAATAGCTAAGGGATGCTGGGCTTATTACCTAGGTGATGGGTTCATCTGTGCAGCAAACCACCATCGCACATATTTACCTGTATAACAAACCTGTACATCCTGCACATGTATCCTGGAACTTAAAATAAAAGTTGAAGGAAAAAAAAAATAACACGTACTTATATCCAGCAGGTGAATTCTCCTTTTTCAAAAATTATTTCAATGATTTCCTTAGCTGTTTGTAAACTTTTAGCCTTCCACATTTATTTTGGGACATGTTTCTCACATTCTACTAAAATCTGCCTGAGATTACAGCTGCAATTGCATTGGATATTAAAAAATCCCATCCATAATCATGCCATTTCACTTCTCTTATGTCTTTTCATAAAGGTCTTACTAATTTTTATAAAGCTCAGTTCCTAGATAAGATACAGATTTTCACACCATTGCAAAATATATCTTATTTTCCTTTTTTACTCATTGTATTAAAAATTCTCCAGAGAAACATAATTGATAGGATCTCTCTCTCTCACACACACACTCTCTCTCTTTCTATCTCATATCTATATATTTTTGAGGGACCAGCTTACCTAATTGTGGGGGCTAGTAAGTTCGGGATCTGTAGGGCAGGCCTGCAGACCGGAAACGAAGGCGGGAGTTAATACTGCAGTCTCGTGGAAAAGCTTCCATTGTGGAAAACTCGTATTTTCTCGTAAGGTGTTCAAATAATAAGATGAGGCCCATTCACATTACCAAGGGTAATCTTTACTTGAAGTCAACTGATGGAAGATGTTAACTGCATCTATGGAATATCTTCACAGCAACACCTGGATTAGTGTTTCGTTCAAATAACTGAGCACTACAGCTTAGCCAAGTTGATAATATAAAACTAGCCATCACGATTACTCATGAAAATACACAGAGGAACATATTGGCTGTTGGATATTGATACACACAAAGTAAACGTCTGTCTGACTCTGATTCTAACCTGATTCTAATCTCTTTTGATTCTCTTGTGTTTGTGATATAAATAATGGCATATAATTTGATCTTGTTTACTACAATTTTTATATATCTTTTTTTCTCTCATCTTACTGCATTGACCAATATCTCCTCTTCTAAGGTGAGTTATAGGGAAGAGATTCTTTTCTTGTTTCTACCCTTCTGTAGTTTTCCCATTAAATATAATCTTTCTTATAGGGATTTGATAGAGTGCATCAAGTTAAAGAAACTCGCTTATATTTCTAGTTTTCTAAAAGATTTTATTTGTAAGTAGGTATTAGTTTTTATTAAATGCCTTTAGACTCCTAATAAGATGATATTAATTTTCCACTTTTGAACACTGTTGCATAATATCACATTGTTAAATTTTTTGAGGTTGAATCATTTTTGCATTTCTTAAATATACTGTAATTGACCATATTATTTTTCTTATAATTTCAGGACTTTTAAAGCTAAGTTTATAGCTGAAGTTGACTTATTTTTCCTTGCACTTACTTATGAGATTTTGATAGTTAAGTTCCAGACGCATCCTGAATTGGAGCATGTGGACACAAAGGGAGGCAAGGGAGGAGAAGAATTCTTGCTTGACTCAATTCTTGCAAGCGAATGTCAGCTTTTACTAAACTTGGCAGGTGTTTAAAACAAACTCTTTCTTTATCTCATGGAGTGCTTCTGTGGACTTCTGAAGACCCCTCAGCATTGGGAATTTCTCCCGTTGCAATTCCTGTGACGAGGCAAAATGTATCTTTATTTCTGTGGATCATTTACTCCTTCCTCAGCTTCTGATTATCCAGTGATGACTCTAAGTTCTTATTGTTTTGCATTGAATTGCCAGAGAATCCTTGGAATAAAAATGATTAAGAACTGCTGCCTACGGAGAACCAAGATAAATTTTTGAGGCTGAATAATATGCAAGATATATTTTATTCTCCTGAAGATTAATCAAGCATTCTTTTAGTTTTCATTAGATCTCAGGTTCTGCATTTTAATGTAACAGGGATTTACGTTTGGAGAAGTGTGCTTAGATACAGTAAAAAAAAATCACAAAAGCCAGGCATGGTGGCATGCTCTACTGGGCTCATTCTTCCTACTTTAGCCTTTCCAGTAGGGATGGCACCAAGTTTAAGAGTACCTGGGAGGCAGAGGCAGGGAGATTGTTTGAGCCCAGTAGTTTGAGGCTGTAATGCAGTATGATCTTGCTTATGAATAGCTACTACCCTCTAGCCTGGGCAATATAGCAAGACCCCATCTCTAAAAAATTAAAATAATAAAATAACAATACTATGGTATACCTTCTTACTCCATTTAAACCTTTCTTTAGTTTAATTCAATTCACTATTGTTTACTACATAATAAGACGCTCTAACCCTCCTTCTCCCACAATTCTCTACTTTTGAGAGAATTCCAGTCTGTGTGGAGCACATGCTTTCTTCAAATTTTCATGTTTTACTTTCAATCACAGTGTTCAGGGAATAATTCTAATGACTTTCACATAATCAAAATGAGTGGCTGAGGCATGCTTAAGAAAAAATGCTAGCAGCAGGGCGTGGTGGCTCACGCCTGTAATTCCAACACTTTGGGAGGCCGAGGCGGGAGGATCATGAGGTCAGGAGATCGAGACCATCCTGGCTAACACAGTGAAACCCTGTCTCTACTGAAAATACAAAAAATGTAGCTGGGCGTGGTGGCGGGTGCCTGTCGTCCCAGCTGCTTGAGAGGCTGAGGCAGGAGAATGGCGTGAACTCAGGAGGCGGAGCTTGCAGTGAGCGGAGATCATGCTGCTGCATTGCAGCCTGGGTGACAGAGCGAGACTCCGTCTCAAAAAAAAAAAAAAACACAACAACAACAACAAAAAAAAACAAAAACAAAAACAAAAAAACAAGAAAAGAAAAGAGAAAGAAAAAAGAAAAAAAAGAACTAGCAAGGCAGTTGGTGAGAAATGCTTTTGTACAAAAGTTTTAAAAGAGGAAAGAAAAGGGGTAAAAGGCCTTGAGTGCTGAGAGAGAGAAGAGAATAATTTTTGATAGTGGGAGTGGGCTTTTTGTATGAGATTTATGTGCTTTGTTTCTTTGATTACATGAAACAATATAGCAGGCAGACAAAACAGGTTAAACAAATGCAGGACGTTAGAATGCGATGGGCATATCAGAGAAGAAGGAGACCAGGTATGGTTACGGTGTGTGACTAAGTGTTTATTATTGCACAGAGGCAATTTATGGAACGTCTTATTTTCCTTTGAGTAGTTCTAGGAAGCTACTAGGGATTTCTTTGGTTTATTTTCCAACAATTTTTTGGTTTAATGCTAGAGAGGATCCATCCATTTCAACGGTTGGGTATGTAGGGATCGGGTTAAAACTTGCTTATGTTTTACCAGGAGCTTCGTTGGCTCCAAAACCACTGCTTATACATCTTCCAACTCAACCTTCTGTGCTCTTTCAAAAATAACTCCTGCCAAAAAAAATTAATAAATAAATAAAATGAAAATGAAAAAATAAAGATTACTTTTTATTCACAGATATTGTCACCATTACTAATTAGCTGTTTGTATCTTAGATAATTTACCATCCTCAAAAAAAGCAAATAGTTCTGGAGTATTTGGAGAGTGGCTGCATTTCTTAACTCATCCACAGGTCCTCTTTAGCTCCGGGAGCCAATACTTTTCCTGTGGAATTCGATTGCCATCTCCACTCTGGGGAGAAAGTCTTTCTTTAAGCAGGTACTCTTGGAGAGTTTGAAGTATTGATTTATATGTTCGAATATTTTCTGAAGGTGCAAAAAGAGAATCTCAGTTTTTAAAACAATAAATAGATATCTAGGCACACCCAGGAGTGAACTCAATTTCAGGAAGTCTTGGTGAGAATTTTAAAAATATTTGATAGAAAACTGACTGCTGTCGTTCATGAAAGTGTTCTAGGACTTCTATTGTACCTACATATGTTACTTGGTGACATAAGTGCAAATATCATAAAAATGGGATTTAAAAATATTTATTCATTTATTTACATGTGATTATTATTCAATAGATGAACTTGATACATATCAAATAGGCATTTAAAGGAAACCAAATATAAATATTAGATAATCATGCAATGTAATAACAACAAACATGATAATAATAAAGCACTTTCTTATCAATACAGCAATTAGGCTGTTTAAGAAAACAAAACAAATCGAAATTCAAAACCTGACAGTAAGTAGGCAGCTAAAAGGCAGCAAAATTTAGAATCCCCATCATATAGTCAGCACATAAAATGAACATGTAATCATTTGAACAGTATTTATCCTCTTAACTAAATTTGAATCTGCAGTTGCATCTCTGGCTGAGAAAAAAATGAAGGCATTTTCTGGTTTCGGTTTCTATGGAAACCTGTACTTTGATTACCGATGGGTTTTGAATGTATCATGTTTAGTCCCATAGGTACAATGTTTGAAGAAAAAAATAAGAGCAGAAGGAGAGGCCTGCAAAGTTATCAGAAACATTTCCTCAAATACTAATTTTTTTTCAGGCATCATAGATCTGAGAGATGCTGGAAGAGATTCCAAATTAAATTTTAGCTTCATTCAATAGTCACTGAGTGCCTGCTAGGTGCCAAACACTGTCCCAGTGGCCACAGCAGCAAACAAAAAAATAAAATTTAATACCAAGCTTTAGAAATAACTTTACTAAGAAACTTAAGTCGTATTTAGATGTTTGGGTTTTAGTTAACTGAATTTTGTTATTTTCATATTTGTATCCATGCGACATCTTAATGCGTGGGTTTTTTGTATTTTTTTTGGAAATTATGTGTCCTTTCCCTGAAGAAACATTTTAAAAATGTCATTAACCTTTACTTAAACAAGTGGAGAACATGAAATTTGTTTCTGTTTTCATTCTTTGTTCTTTTTCATTGGTTTCCAGACAAAGGCATTAGGGCAATAGTGAATCCTTTGTAATGTTTTCAACAGTGTTATTTTCAGTGTGACATGTTAAGCCAGTGCTTTTATTAATATAGGAACCTGGTATGACTAGCATAAAATAGCCAAAACTGCTACTCACTAGAAGTATATCATATAAAATATGTTTATTATATAGCTAAATCCAATTACTTTCTTTAAAATTAGGTTATAAAATATAATCGATTTTATTCATTTTAAATATTCAAATAAATTATAATTTGGCAACCCTATATTTTTTTACTGGTAGTTTTCAATTTGGGTTAAAACCTATGTAGATATTTACATGGTTCTTATAAATTCTTTAGATCTCAGTTTAATTGACACTTTTTTGGAGAATTCTTCTGTAACCTCAATGAGGTTAAACATCCTTTTATTTGTGCAGTATCTGCACAACTATTATTTGTACCAATTTTACATTTATTTGTAAGCTTTATGCGTCTGCTTTCTCCATCATATCAAGTGAATGGATGAACGAATGGATAACCAGTTGCTTAACTGAAGCATTAATCTCTTCCCTTCCCTTATCCTTTTTATTAAATAAAGGTCATGATGATACAACAGTGTCTCCTCTGCCTCGTTCTGTTCACTTCTCCCTTCCATAATTGGAAAACTTTACTCAACGAGCTTTCAAAGATCAGACAATGCCAGTTAGAATCTCAGGTGCATATCACAAAGCATTCTTAGCTAAATGACAAAATTCATTGCAATGAATTGTTTTAATATATTATTTTCCTAGTAGTCCCCGAGATTTTTGAGTACAGAGGCTAAGTTGGCTTTTCTTTTTTTCTCCGCTACTCTATTCCCAGCACTTTGCTTAGTGAGCAACTCCTAATAGGTTGTGTTGGTTAGAATGTCATCATTTGCAGCAACAGAAAACCAATAGTTCAAACTCTTGGAACATGAACAAGAACCTGTTGGATAATGTAATTATAAACATCTAGATATAGGGCAAGCTTGAGTCTCAGTTTGACCAACCCTTAGTTCCATTTCTTTTAGCCATAATCTCATCTGTATATTGGCTTCATTCTAATCCTGATATCCCTTGTGTTAATAAAAAGTCTGCAGTGGTTTCATCCTTTCCATATGAATACCATGTGATTCCAGAAGAATATGAAACTTCGAACATAAAAAACTTTGAATAAAAAGAATATAAAACTTCGAAGTCCTGAGCTTCACTGTAATTAGAAAACGGGGGATAAAAGACAATGTACACATTCTTTATCAATTTCTATGGTCAGTAGGACTGTCATTCACTGTTGCCTTAGGTCCCTGCAATGTGTCCTAAGTAGGGTAATTTTAGATTAATTAGAGCGTTGCTCTGAAGCTAAGGATGTGGCCCTACTGACTTTAAATGACCAATAGTCAACAGCAAAAGTGTGAAATGCCTGAGAAAAAGTCAACTAAAAATTGCAAAATGGCCACTATTCACATGGAAGTGGGAGAGCCTAGAATTAAAATATGTACAAGATATGTTTTCTGATCTAGCACCTATAACAAAATAAGGTCATTCTCAGGAAGCTGAAGGTCATTCTCAGGCAAATTGAAGACTGAACTTTGCTTATTTACATTTTCATGATTTTATGGATATTTGTGGATACTGGTGGGTTGAATAAGGGTTTTTATTTATATGTTTTTTTGTGTGTGTGTCCTGACTGGGGTGAAAATGGAAGATTATACAGTTGATCCTTGCACAATGCATGGGTTAGGGGTGCTGATACTCTGTGAAGTTGAAAAACCTGTATATAACTTTTAACTCTCCCAAAACTAGATTGCTAACAGCCTACTGTTGACTGAAAACCTTATTGATAATATAAACAGTCAGTTAAAACATTCTTTGTATATTATATGTATTATATACTATATTCTTACAATAAAGTAAGCTAGAGAAAAGAAACTATTACTAAGAAAGTCACAAGGAAGGAAAAGCATATTTACTATTCCTTAAGTGGAAGTGAATTATCATAAAGGCCTTCATTTTTCTTATCTTCAAGTTAAGTAGCCTGAGAAGGAAGAGGAAGAGGAAGAGTTGATCTTGCTGTATCAGGGGTGGCAGAGAGAGGCAGAAAAAAAAATCCATTTGTAAGTGTTTGAAACTGTGTTCTTCAAGGGTCAACTGTACAGTCATAGGTATTATGGAAATTCCAGCTTCATTCACTATTATTCTTTAACTAAATGAAAATAAATACTACTTTAAATTACTGTGGATTGTAAAAAGAGCCTGAGTTGAAACTAAATATTCTTGCAAAAATGTTGGCAGCAAGTTCAAATGTATATTTACCTATGTATGTGTCACCAGGCTGTGATAAATTGCTTTAAAATTGTATTTTTAGAAAATAGTAATGCCCTCCACGTGTATGTTAACTGATTATAATAATTATGTAATCACAAAAAAAATACATCTTTGGCTAATTCAAGAAGAGATAAAGGGAAACACGACAACCAGGAATAAGCCAGCAGAGAGTATTTCGGGGGCTTTGGGGTTGCAGAAGGCATAAGAGGTTCTGGCCATGAAAAACTAGGAAAGATAGAAAAACAAAGACTGAAAAAGCATTTGAGAAACTGCAGGTCATAAGGTGAAAACATTTACTCAGATGTCCATGTTAATGCAGTTGTACCTGGCCATGCAACAGTAGATGGCCAGATGCAGGAAAATAATACAGACACTTGAGTGAGACCTGTGAAAGAAGCCTCAGTGGGGAGAAGAGAGATATCACACCATTAGATAGAAGTGCCCTGGGTATACACCCAAGGGATTATAAATCATTCTACTATGAAGACACATGCACACATATGGTTATTGCAGTTCTGTTTAAAATATAGCAAAGACTTGGAACCAACCCAAATGCCCATCAATGATAGACTGGATAAAGAAAATGTGGCACATATACACCACGGAATACTATGAAGCCATAAAAAAGAATGAGTTAATGGCCTTTGCAGGGATGTGGATGAAGCTGGAAACCTTCATTCTCAGCAAACTAACACAGGAACAGACAACCAAACACCCCACATTCTCACTCATAAGTGGGAGTTGAACAATGAGGGCCTGTTGAGGGATGCGGGGAAAGGGAAGGGAGAGCATTAGGACAAATACCTAATGCATGTGGGACTTAAAACCTAGATGATGGGTTGATAGGTGCAGCAAACCACCATGGCGCATGCATACCTATGTAACAAACCTGCACGTTCTGCACTTGTATTACAGAACTTAAAGTAAAATTAAAAAAAAAAAAAAAAAAAGAAGTGCCCAAATGAATAAGGTCTAAGTAAAATTATTTTTCTGGTATAGGTAAGTCCCAACTTGCCATATAATCTATATACATTACTTGCCAATTGTATGTATCCTCATTTATTTATTGTCTGTATCCTCATTTATTCCCATCTTTTAGCGAAGTGGTTTTGTTTTCATCAATGATTGTACAATTGCTTTAATTATGGAGATGGATACAGGGAGAAAGTGGATGATCTATTCCTAAAACCACAGGGCTGAACCCTCATCCGTCCAAGGTCAGCAGTAAAAGCAGAGGGCTGCCCATGAGGCTGTCACTTTAGCACTGTTGGGGTTACAAAGGAAATACGATTTTTTTACCTTTAGGCTGAAGAGTCTTAAGGGTGGCAGAGGAAACAACCAAATATAGAAGCACAATGCCAGAGGAAATTCTGACAGTGTATCAATGTATAGTGGAGTAAGCTATGTTCAGAAGCTGCAGTGGGTAAACTGGTGTTAAGTCAAAATCAAGTTGGGTTTGATGTTGCCTCCCTTTGCCTCATTTTCTTCAATTGTAAAATAGGGATTATGATACACTCGTATTTGGTCAGTTGTGAGATTTAAATAAGATCAGATACACAGCACACCTACACAAACTAAGGGCTTAAAATTGGAAGTCATTTGTGTAATAGTACAAAAGTAGACAATGAAGAACTAACTCACTGATGAATTTGAAAAATATTTAATTAGTGTAATATTAGAATCAACAGAATTGTCATTTCCTACACATTTCAATGGAAAAAAAACCCTTTCTTTATTTTTATTTGTTTTGATTATAGTCATTTACTCCTCTTTTCCATGATTAGATTTCATTATTCAATTAAAAAAATTAGTACTAGAACATAGTTCTGGTCCTGCCATTGACTGAGTGTGTGAACTAGAGTAAGTCATTTAAACTTTATGCATTTCTTTCCTTATCTGTAGAATAATGCGTCAAACTAGGTAATCACTAAAATCTCTTTCAGCTGTGACATTCTATGTGCCTTTTTCCTCCTTGTTCCCATTACTAACCTAAGAGAAATGACATAGGTAATCTGAGGCAAACGATACACCATTTTCTCTATGATAGATTCCCATTAAAATGAGGCCGATGGTTTGATTAAAATGTATGAGCATTAATTCTATTTCTCTTTAGATCTGAGCTAGCTTCTCGTGCCTTTGGGCAATGGGATTAGAGATTATTTTCATGACTGACTGCATGTTAATAGAGTTACCAATGGTTCCTAGGAAAAGTTATTTCCGTTTCTATGATTTTATGATATGTGCCTATGTAGGAAATGGCAAACTCTCTGGTATCTGAAAAATCAGTAAAATGAATGAATTCTTGTGGAATTCATAATACAGATTCCAAGAAGCTCATGACTTTAAGGGAAAAAAATGATTTGGGAAGGATAGAATAATAGGGAAACCCAGGAAAACATTTTAGAAAATGTTGTGTGCTCTGGATCATTTATTCTCCAAAACTGATCCTTTTTACTGATGGTTTGAGACACCTAAATACACTGACACTGAAATTCCTGGTGTGGGGAAAACAAAACAGAAACAAAATAAGAGCAAGGATAAATTGTTCAAGAAAAGTGCAGGCGTTAGAACAAAAACCAGACATTTAGATGGACTGAATGATAACATACATACATATGGATTTCTGACCCGGTGATTTACACTGAAATAAAGCACGACAGTTTGTCTTCCTTGGTGAGGAGACACAATGAGGTTTTGGTAGCTCTATGATGTTAAGAAAGTTTCTTAGTCTCTCTGAACCTCAGTTTTCTCATCTGCCTCCAGGCTTTCTTGTGTGTATAGCATGAAATGACATAGAGCCTTTAACAGAGAACCCCAAACGATCTGATTTGCAGCAATCTTGTCCTACCATCTATTCTAGTATCTGCCTGATCTCAGAAGCCATCCAAGCCCTGCCCCTAGTCCTTGCCCAGGAGCCAAGTGAGGTGACAGTAGAAACCGCCTTGTCCCTTTGTCTAGCTTTATAAGGAGGCTGAGGTGGGTGGATCACGAGGTCAAGAGATCGAGACCATCCTGGCCAACATGGTGAAACCCCGTCTCTACTAAAAATACAAAAATTAGCTGGGTGTGGTAGCGGGCGCCTGTAGTCCCAGCTACTTGGGAGGCTGAGGCAGGGGAATCGCTTGAACATGGAAGGAAGGCAGAGGTTGCAGTGAGCCGAGATCGAGCCACTGCACTCCAGCCTGGTGAAAGAGCAAAACTCTGTCTCAAAAAAAAAAAAAAAAAAAAAAAAAAGGAGAAAGAAAGTGGATTACTTGGAGAATCTTTGCTTCCATGTAAACATTCATCATTCCCTAATGGTGACTTGGAGTTGCCTCCTACATGGCTTCTCTCCCCTTCCCTCTCTCCCCTCTCTTCCCCCATTTGCTTTCCCCTCTCCTCCTCTCCTCTCCTCCTCTCCCCTGTGCCCTTTCCAATCTGATCCCTTCCCCCATCCCCACTCTTTCTCTCTCTCCCTTTCCCTCTCATTCTTCTGCTGCCTCAATCTTCAGCTCCTATTGTATTTGTAATACAGATCTTATGAGAATTATTCTAACTGCTGTTTAAATCCTCTTGATTTATACAGCACTACATTACTTATGTATCTTTTATTGAATAATTCATGAGATTCAAAAAATTCTTGAAAATGGTTTTTCTTCATAATCACTTTTTAAATTGTCTCATAGATTTCTCAGAAATGAAATAAAAGTTTATTACTAAATATCCTATCTCTCTTCTTTTCATCCATACATGGAAAGATGGAATCACATTTATTTTGTTACCAGCATACTTGGTTTCATTAACCTGGTAAGCAGATGTCACAGAAAACAGCATGGTAACATATGTGTGGATAACTTTATGGAAAATGTGTGGCTCTTTAGTACCAGTGTTCATTAGTCAGGATACAGGCATCAAAGTTTAAAACTATTAGAGAGAGCATTAAAATTTGGCTATATTATATACAGGCTTTTTATTATTATTTATTTTATTTATTTTTTTTTTGAGCTGATGTCTTGCTCTGTTGCCCAGACTGTAGTGCAGTGGCACAATCTTGGCTCACTGCAACCTCTGCCCCCCTGGGTTCAAGCAATTCTCATGCCTCAGACTCCCAACTAGCTGGGACCAGAGATGCATGCCACGAGGCCCAGCTAATTTTTGTATTTTTAATAGAGACAGGGTATCACCACGTTGACCAGGCTGGTCTTGAACTCGTGGCCTCAAGTCCTCCACTGGCCTTGGTCACCCAAAGTGCTGGGATTACAGGTGTGAGCCACCGTGCCCAGCCTATACAGAAAATGTCATAAATGATGTAGGTTACAATTTCATGGAAATTCCACAAAATTTTTAAGATTTGAGCCATAACATGCAAAGGAAGGGAATGATTTGCATTGTAGTAAATTATTTCTTTATTTCTCTTATTGTAGACTGTAAGGTTGTCTAGAACTAACTTTTAACTGTACTCAGAGATGGTGCTTCTGTCTGAGAAAAATGAACAATGACAGCACCGACAGAGGGATCCCATGGTTTACAAGACTTATACCATTTGCCCCTAGACATCTTGGGGAAGGTCTACATCACATTGGATTCAGGCTTCCAACAATGATGCTGAAGAATAAAGAGTTATATCTCCAGTGGGAGCCTGAGAGTCTTGGCAGGAAACAAAATGCTTTGCAGAACCAAATAATCTCTGTGCTATGTGCAAATTCTGGTGGACTTGGGACCTGAGGTACTGGAGGACTGAGAGGTCAAGAGACCTCCACTGACAGAAAGGACCTGTGATGGTTAATACTGGGTGTCAACTTGATTGGATTGAAGGATACAAAGTACTGATCCTGGGTGTATATATCCAGTAATATACCTTTACTGTCCTATCTCAGGGGCATATCAACTCTCCAGCTTTGTATCATAATCTTATTCGGAGAGACCTTGATCGCTTTTTGCTTCCACAAGATATCACTCTGGTCCATTACATTGATGACATTATGCTAATTGGATCCAGTGAGCAAGAAGTAGCAAACATACTGGACTTATTGGTGAGAGATTTGTGTGCCAGAGGATGGGAAATAAATCTGACTCAAATTCAGGGAACTTCTAACTCAGTAAAATTTCCGGGAGTCCAGTGGTGTGGAGCCTGTCAAGATATTCCTTCTAAGGTGAGGAATAAGTTGCGTATTTGGCCCCTCCTACAACTAAGAAAGAGGCACAATGCCTAGTGGGCCTATTTGGATTTTAGAGGTGACACATGCCTCACTGGAGTGTGTTACTGCATCACATTTATCAAGTGACCTGAAAGGCTGCCAGTTTTGAGCAGGGTCCAGAACAGGAGAAGGCTCTGCAACAGGTCCAGGCTGCTGTGCAAGCTGCTCTGCCACTTGGGCCATATGACTCAGCAGATTCAATGGTGCTTGAAGTGCCAGTGGCAGATAGGGATACTGCTCGGAGCCTTGGGCAGGCCCCTATAGGTGAATCACTGTGGAGACCTCTAGGAGTTTTAAGCAAGGCCCTGTCATCTTCCGCAGGCAACTACTCTCTTTTTGAGAGGCAGCTCTCGGCCTGTTACCGGGCTTTGGTGGAAACTGAACATTTGACTATGGGTCATCAAGTCACCATGGAACCTGAGCTGCCTGTCATAACCCATCTAGCCATAAAGTGGGTCATGCACAGCTGCATTCATCAAATGGAAGTGGTATATACATGATCAGCCTCGAGCAGGTCCTGAAGGCACAAGTAAGTTACATGAGGAAGTGACTCAAATGCCCATGGTCCCCACTTCTGCCACCCTGCCGTCTCTCCCCGAGCCTGCACTGATGGCCTCATGGGGAGTTCCCTATGATCAGTTGACAGAGGAAGAGAAGACTAGGGCCTGGTTCACAGATGGTTCTGCATGATATGCAGACATCACCCGAAAGTGGACAGCTGCAGCACTACAGCCCCTTTCTAGGACATCCCTAAAGGACAGCGGTGAAGGGAAACTTCGAGCAGTGCACCTGGTTGTGCACTCTTCATGAAAGAAGAAATGGTCACATGTGTGATTACATGCTGATTCATGGGCTGTAGCCAATGGTTTGACTGGATGGTCAGGGGTTTGGAAGAAGCATGATGGAAAATTGGTGACAAAGAAATTTGGGGAAGAGGTGTATGTGGATGGACCTTTCTGAGTGGTCAAAAACTGTGAAGATACTTGTATCCCAAGTGAATGCTTACCAACGGGTGACCTTGGCAGAGGAAGATTTTAATAATTAAGTGGATGGATAACCCATTCTGTGAACACCACTCAGTCTTTTTCCCCAGCCACCCCTGTCATTGCCCAATGGGGTCATGAACAAAGTGGCCATGGTTGCAGGGATGGAGGTGACACATGAGCTCAGCAACATGGACTTCCACTCACCAAGACTGACCTGGCTATGGCCACTGCTAAGTGGCCAATTTGCCAGCAGCAGAAACCAACACTGAACCCTCGATATGGCACCATTCCTCGAGGTGATCAGTTAGCTACCTGGGGGCAGGTTGATTACATTGGACCTCTCCCATCATGGAAAGGGCAGACGTTTGTCCTCACTGGAATAGACACTCCAGATATGGTTTGCCTATCCTGCATGTAATGTTGCTGCCAAGACTACCATCCATGGACTCATGGAATGCCTCATCCACCATCATGGTATTCCACACCGCATTGCCTCTGACCAATGCACTAACTTTACAACTAAACAAGTGTGGCAGTGGGCCCATGCTTTAGATTTCATTGGTCTTACCATGTTCCCCATCATCCTGAAGCAGCTGGATTGACAGAATGGTGGAATGGCCTTTTGAAGTCACAATTATAATGCCAACTAGGTGACAACACTGCACAGCTGGGGCAAAGTTCTCCAGAAGGACTTGTATGCTCTGAATCAGCATCCAATGTATGGTACTGTTTCTCCCATAGCCAGGATTCATGGGTCCAGGAATCAAGGGGTGGAAGTGGAAGTGGCACCACTCTCCATCACTCCCAGTGACCCACTAGCAAATTTTTTGCTTCCTGTTCCCATGACATTAGGTTCTGCTGGCCTAGAGGTCTTTGTTCAATAGGGAAGAACGCTGCCCCCAGGAGACACAACAATGATTTCATTAAACTGGAAGTTAAGATTGCCACGTGGACATTTTGGGCTCCTCCTACCTTCAATTCAACAGGCTAAGAAGGGAGTTACATTGTTGGCTGGGGTGATTGACCCAGACTATCAAGATGAAATCAATCTACTACTCCACAATGGAGATATGGAAGAGTATGCATTGAATACAGGAGATCCATTAGGGTGCCTCTCAGTATTACCATGCCCTGTGATTAAAGTCAATGGAAAACTACAACAGATCAATCCAGGCAGGACTACAAATGGCCCACACCCCTCAGGAATGAAGGTTTGGGTCACTCCACCAGGGAAAAAACCACGACCTGGCAAGGTGCTTGCTGAAGGCAAAAGGAATACTGAATGGGTGGTGGAAGGTAGAACCAGCTAAAACCGCGTGACCAGCTGCAGAAATGGGGACTGTAATTGTCATGAGTATTTTTTCCTTCTTTTGCTAAAAACATGCTTGTGCTTGTATACACTTGTCTTAAGAAAATATCTTTATTTTATTTCCTTTTCCTTTACCATGTGACATAAGATTGATTGACTCTATATCAGCAATTAAGTATTGTTAACCTTATGTAATAGTATTTGGATTGGTGACTGGTGCGTTTCCAGTTGTATGAAGGACAGTTGTATTATGTTAGGCATAACTATGACCTTATTATTACCTTTATTTGAAGACTATGTGTGATCTTAGGAGATGTGTATGGGTTCAAGTTGACAAGGGGTGGACTTGTGATGGTTAATACTGAGTGTCAACTTGATTGGATTGAAGGATACAAAGTATTGATCCTGGGTGTGTCTATGAGGGTGTTGCCAAAAGAGATTAACATTTGAGTCAGTGGGCTGGGGAAGGTAGATCCACTTTAACCTGGTGGGCACCATCGAATCAGCTGCCAGAGAATATAAAGCAGGCAGAAAAATGTGAAAAGGAGACAGACTGGCCTAGCCTCCCAGCCCACATCTTTCTCCTGTGCTGGTTGCTTCCTGCCCTCAAACATTGAACTCCAAGTCTTCAGTTTTGGGACTTGGACTTGCTTTCCTTTCTCCTCAGCCTGCATACAGCCTATTGTGGGACCTTGTGATCATGTAAGTTAATACTTAATAAACTCCCCTCTATCTATCTATCTATCTATCTATCTATCTATCTATCTATCTATCTATCATCTATCTAATCTATCCTCTTAGTTCTGTCTCACCATAATATGGGCCCTTTCTTGTTATTGCTTCCATAAGCATTAGAGAAGCCTTTTTTTGAAGTTTCATTTAGTTATCTAATCTATAATCTTAAAAAAATGTTGTGGGTACATAGTAGGTGTATATATTTATGAAGTACATGAGATATTTTGATATAGGCATGCAAAGTGTACCAATCACATCACAGTTAATGGGGTATCCTCTCCCTCAAGCATTTATCCTTTGTGTTACAGACAATCCAATTATACTCTTTTTGTTATTTTAAAATGTGCAATTAAATTATGGTTGACTATAGTCACCCTGTCTTATTCATTCTGTTTTTTTTCTGAATCCGTTAACTATTTCTACTTGCCTGTGTGTCCCACACTACCCTTCTCAGCCTCTGGTAACCATCCTTCTACCCTCCATCTCCATCAGTTCAATTGTTTTAAGTTTTAGCTCCCACAGGTATGTGAGAATACGTAAAGTTTGTCTTTCCATACCTGATTTATTTCACTTAGCATAACAGCATCTGTTTCCATCCATGTTTTTGCAAATAACAGAATCTCATTTTTTAAATGACAGAATAGTACTCCACTGTGTGTATGTGTGTGTATATATATATACATAAAAAAAATTTACAAATACACACACATATATATACATATATGTATATATGTAATAATGTTTATATATAAATGTTATATATAATATATAACATATATTATATATAATTATATATTATATATGTATTATATATTATATATTATTATGTATACTATATTATATAATATATACTTATATATAAATTTATATATATAACATAAATATATAACATTGTATATATAAATGTGTGTGTATATATAATTTTTTTTTATCCATTCATCTGTTGATGGACCCTTAGGTTGTTTCTAAATCTTAGCTGTTGTGAATAGTGGTGCAACAAATATGGGGTAGCAGATATTCCTTTGATATACTATACTGATTTCCTTTCTTTTGGGTCTGCATCCAGCAGTAGGATTCCTGCATCCAGCAGTAGGTCATATAGTAGCTCTATTTCTAGTTTTTTGCAAAACCTCCAAACTATTTTCCATAGTAGTTGTACTAATTTACATTTCCATCAACAGTATATGGGTGTTCCCTTTTCTCCACGTCCTTGCTAGCAATTATTTTTGCCTGTCTTTTAGATAAAAGCCACTAAACTGGAATGAGATGGTATTTCAGTGTAGTTTTGATTCACATTTTTCCAATGACCAGTTACATTGAGCACTCTGTTTGTTATTTGTATATCTTCTTTTGAGAAATATCTATTCAGATCTTTTGCCTGTTTTTAAAATTGGATTATTAGATTTTTTTCCTGTAGAGTTGCTTGAGCTCCCTATATATTCTGGTTATTAATCCCTTGTCAGATGGTTAAGGTATTAGTCTGTTTTCATGCTAGTGATAAAGACAAACCCAAGACTCCGAAGAAAAACAGGTTTAATTGGACTCACAGTTCCACATGGCTGGGGAAGCCTCTAATCATGGTGGGAGGAGAAAGGCACTTCTTACATGGCCGTGGCAAGAGAAAATGAGAAAATGAGGAAGATGCAAAAGTGGAAGCCCCTGATAAAACCATCAGATCTCATGAGACTTATTCACTACCAGGAGAACAGTATGGGGGAAACTGTCCCCATGATTCAAATTATCTCCCACTGGGTCCCTCCCGCAACATGTGGGAATTATGGGAGTACAATTCAATATGAGATTTGGGTGGGGACAGTGAGTCACACCATGTCATCCCACTCTTGGCCCCTCCAAGTCTCATGTCCTCACATTTCAAAACCAATCATGCCGTCTCAACAGTCCCCAACAGTCTGAACTCATTTCAGCATTAACCCAAAAGACCACAGTCCAAAGTCTCATTTGAGACAAAGCAAGTATCTCCCACCTATGGGCCTGTAAAATCAAAAGCGAGGCAGTTACTTCCTAGACACAATGGGAGTATAGGTATTGGGTAAATACAGCCATTACAAATGGGAGAAATTGGCCAAACCAAAGGGTTACAGAGCCTATGCAAGTCCAAAACCAGTGGGGCAGTCAAATTTTAAAGCTCCAAAATGATCTCCTTTGACTCCAGGTCTCAAATCCAGATGCAAGAGGGGAGTTCCCATGGTCTTGGGCAGTTCTACCCCTGTGGCTTTGCAGCCTCCCTCCCAGCTTTTTTCAGAGGCTGGCATTGAATGTCTGCAGTTTTGCAGGCACACGGTGCAAGCTGTCGGTGGATCTACCATTCTGGGGTCTAGAGGACAGTGGCCCTCTTCTCACAGCTCCACTAGGTGATGCCCCAGTAGGGACTCTGTGTGGTATCTCTGACCCCACATTTCCCTTCTGCACTACCCTAGCAGAGGTTCTCTGTGAGGGCCCCTCCCCTGCAGCAAACTTTTGCCTGGGTATCCAGGTATTTCCTTGTGTCTTCTGAAATCTAGGGAGAGGTTCCCAAACCTCAATTCTTGATTTCTGTGTACCTGCAGGCTCAACACCACGTGGAAGCTTCCAAGGCTTAGGACTTGCACTGTTTGAAGCCACAGCCCCAGATCTATATTGGCCCCTTTAAACCACAGCTGGAGCACCGAGTCCCTAGACTGCACACAGCATGGGGACCCTGGCCCTGGCCCATGAAACCACTTTTTCCTCCTGGGTCTCTGGGCTTGTGATAGGAGGGATGCCATGAAGATCTCTGACACGGCCTGGAGACATTTTCCCCATGGTCTCGGGGGGATTAACATTTGGCTCCTTGCCACTTATGCAAATTTCTGCAGCCAGCTTGAATTTCTCCCCAGAAAATGGGTTTCTCTTTTCTATTGCATAGTCAGGCTGCAAATTTTCTAAATTTTTATGCTCTGCTTCCCTTATAAAACTGAATTCCTTTAACAGCACCCAAGCCATCTCTTGAATGCTTTGCTGCTTAGAAATTTCTTCTGCCAGATACCCTAAATCATCTCTCTCAAGTTAAAAGTTCCACAAATCTCCAGGCAAAATGCCACTAGTCTCATTGCTAAAACATAACGAGTCACCGTTGCTCCAGTTCCCAAGAAGTTCCTTATCTCCATCTGAGACCACCTCAGACTCTACGTTATTGTTCGTATCACCATCAGCATTTTGGGCAAAGCCATTCAACAAGTCTGCAGGAAGTTTTAAACTTTCCTGCATTTTCCTCTCTTCCTCTGAGCCCTCTGAACTGTACCAACCTCTGCCTGTTACCCAGTTCCAAAGTCGCTTCCACATTTTTGGGTACCTTGTCAGCAATTGCCCACTCTACTGGTACCAATTTACTGTATTAGTCCATTTTCATGCTGCTGATAAAAACATACCTGAGATTGGGAAGAAAAATAGGTTTAATTAGACTTACAGTTCCACATGGCTGGGGAGGCATCAGAATCATGGCAGAAGGTGAAAGGCACTTCTTACATGGCAGCGGCAAGAGAAAATGAGGAAGATGCGAAAGTGGAAACCCCTGTAAAACCCATCAGATCTCCTTAGACTTATTCACTACCATGAGAACAGTATGGAGAACACTGCCCCCATGATTCAAATTGTCTCCTACTAGGCCCTTCCCACAACATGTGGGAATTATGGGAGTACAATTCAAAAGAAGATTGGGTGGGGACACAGAGCCAAACCATATCAGGTAGTTTGCCAATATTTTCTTCCATTGTGTGGGTTCTCCCACTCTCTTCACTTTGTCGATTGTGTCCTTTGCTGTGCAGAAGATTTTTAGCTTGATGTGATCCCATTTGTCCATTTTTGCTTTGATCGTCTGTGCTTGTGGTGTATTACTCAAGAAATTTTTGCCTAGATCAATCTGTTGGAGATTTTCCCCAATGTTTTCTTTTAGTAGTTCATAGTTTGAGGTCTTAGATTTAAGGATTTAATCTATTTTGATTTGATTTTTGTAGATGTTGAAAACTAGGGGTCTAGTTTCATTATTCTGCAGATGGATTTACAGTGTTCCCAGTGCCATATTTGAAGAGACTGTGTTTCTCTCAGTGTGTGTTCTTGGCACATTTGTCAAAAATGAGTTTATTTTAGTTGTATGAATTTGTTGGCCTGTAGTTTTGTTTTTTAAAGGTGTCTTTATCTGGTTTTGGTAGCAGGGTTATCCTGGCCTCACAGAATGAGTTTGGAAGTATTCTCTCCTCCTCTATTATTGGAATAGTTTGAGTAGGATTGGGATTAGTTCTTCTTTAAATGTACAGTAGAATTCAACAGTGAAGCCATCAGGTCCCAGGCTTTTCCTGGCTGGGGGAATGTATATTATTGCTTTGATTTTGTTACTTATCATTGGTGTGTTTACGTTTTGAATTTCTTCATGGTTGAATCTTGGTATATTGTATGTGCCTAGAAATTTATCCATTTCCTCTGGATTTTCCAATGTATTGGCATATAGTCATTCATAGGAGCCACTAATTACCCTTTAAATTTCTGTGTTATCAGTTGTAATGTCACCTTTCTCATCTCTGGTTTTTAAAATTTGGGTCTTGTCTCTTTTTTTTTTTAACATTTATTTTGGGTTAGAGGGTACATGTGAAAGTTTTTTACATAGTTAATCTCATGCCACAGTAGTTTGTTGTACAGCTTATTTCATCACCGAGGCATTAAGCCCAGTATCCAATAGTTATCTTTTCTTCTCCTCTCCCTCCTCCCACTCTTCTCCCTCAAGTAGACCCCAGTGTCTGTTGTTTCCTTCTTTGTTTTCATAAGTTCTCATCATTTAACTCCCATTTATAAGTGAGAACATGTGATATTTGGTTTTCTGTTCCTACATTGGTTTTCTGAGAATAATGGCCTCCAGCTCCATCCATGTTCCCCCAAAAGATATAATTTTTTTTTATGGCTGCATAGTATTCTGTGATATATATGTACCATATTTTCTTCATCCAATCTGTTATTGATGGGCATTTGGGTTGATTCCATGTCTTTGCCATTGTGAACAGTGCTTCAATGAACAATCACATGCATGTGTCTTTATTGAAGGAAAGCTTTGTCAATTTTGTTTATCTTTTTAAAAACACAACTTTTTGTTTTGTTGATCTTTTTTGTTGCTTTCTTCTTTTAATTTCGTTTATTTCTATTCTGAATTTTATTTCTTTTTTTTTTTCCTATACTTTTGGGTTTGGTTCGCTCTTGCCTTCCCAGTTCTTTCAGATGCATCGTTAGGTTATTTATTTGAAAGTTTTCTTCTTTCTTGATATAGGCACTTATAGCTGTAAATTTTCCTTTTAGTACTGCTTTTGCTGTAGTCCATGGGTTTTGGTTTGTTGTGTTTCCATTATCATTTGTTTCAAGAAATTTTTCAATTTCTTTTTCAATTTCTTTATTTACCCATTGGTTATCCAGGAGCAGATTTACATGTGTTTGTATAGTTTCCAAAATTCCTCTTGTTATTGATTTTTAGTTTTATTCCATTGTGGTCAGAGAAGATACTTGATATTATTTCATTTTTTGAATGTTTTAAGACTTGTTTTGTGACCTAAAATATGGTCTATCCTTGAAAATGATCCATGTGCTAAGGAAAAAAATGTGTATTCTACAACCATTGGATGAAATGTTCTGTAAATATCTGTTAGGTTAATTTGTTCTCTATTACAGACTAAGTAGGGTGTTTCTCTGTTGATTTTCTATCTGGAAGATCTGTCTAATGCTGAAAGTGAGGTGTTAAAGTCTGCAGCTATTATTTTATTGAGATCTATCTCTGTCTTTAGCTCTAATAATATTTGCTTTATATATCTGAGTGCTTCAGCATTGGGTGCATATATATTTATATTTTTATATCTTTTTCCTGAATTTTCCCATTTATCATTATATAATGGCTTTCTCTGTCGCTTCTTGTATTTTTTGTCTTGAAATCTATTTTGTCTGATATGAGTATTGCTATTCCTGGTCATTTTTGGTTTTCATTGGCATGAAATATCTTTGTCTATACTTTTATTTTTAGTGTACATGTATCTTTATAGGTGAAGCATGTTTTTGTATGTGGGAGGGGAAGGGAGACAACAGATCATTGGGTCTTCTTTTTTACTGATTCAGTCATTGCATATCTTTTGTTTAGAAAGTTTGGTCCATTTACATTCAATGTTATTATTAATAATGAAGGACTTACTCCTGCCATTTTGTTATTTGTCTTCTGGTTGTTCTGGGGTCTTGTCTTCCTTCTTTCCTTTCTTCCTGTCTTCTTTTGGTGAAGGTGATTTTCTCCGGTGGTATGATTTAATTTCTTGCTTTTTATTTTTTGTGCATTTGTTGTACATGTTTTGATTTGAAGTTTCCATGAGGCTTGCTAATACTATCTTATAACTCATTATTTTAAATTGATGTCAACTTAACCCTGACTGCATAAAGAAACATACAAACACTAAAAAAAAAAAAAAAAAAAAAACTAATAATGATTACACTTTAATTTTGTCTCTCCACTTTTTAGTATTTTTTTTTCTTTTAATGTCTTATACTACTGAGTCTTGAAAGTCATGGTACTTATTATTTTTGATTGGTTCATTTTTCAGTCTTCTTGCTTAAGGTAACAGTAGTTTACATACCACAGTTACAGTGTCATAATATTTTGTGTTTTTTTGTGTACTTACTATTACCAGTGAGTTTTTTTTTTTTACCTTCACATGATTTCTTCTTGCTCATTAACATGGTTTTCTTTCAGATCAAAGTATTCCCTTTAGCATTTCTTGTAGTACATGTCTGGTGTTGATAAAATCCCTCAGCTTTTGTCTGTCTGAAAAGGTCTTTATTTTTCCTCATGCTTGAAGGTTATTTTCACTGGATAAACTATTCTAGGATAAAAGTTTTTTGCCTCAGCACTTGAAATATGTCATGCCACTCTCTCCTGGCCTGTAAAGTTTCCTCTGAAAAGCCTAAAAGCCTGCTGGCAGACGTATTGTAGCTCCATTAAATGTTATTTGTTTCTTTTCTCTTGCTGCTTTTAAGATCCTTTCCTTATCCTTGAACTTTTGGAGTTTGATTATTAAATGCCTTGAGTTAGTCGTCTTTGGTTCAATCTGTTTGGTGTTCTATAGTCTTCTAGTACTTGAATAGTAATATCATTCTCTAGGTTTGGGAAGTTCTCTGTTATGATTGCTTTGAACAAATTTTCTACTGCCATCTCTTTCTCTATGTACTCTTTAAGACCAATACCTCTTAGATTTTACCTTTCGAGGCTATTTTCTAGGTGTTGTAGGCATGCCTTATTACCTTTTATTCTTTATTCTTTTTTCTCCTCTGACTATGTAGATAGGCTATTTGAAAATAGCCTGTCTTCAAGCTCACTAATTCTTTCTTCTCCTTGATCAGTTTTGCTATTGAGAGACTCTGATTCATTCTTTTGTATGTCAATTGCATTTTTCAACCTTAGAATTTCTGCTTGGTTCTTTTAAATTATTTCAACCTTTAAAAAAATTATCTAATAGCATTCAGAATTCCTTCTCTGCACTATTTTGAATATCTTTGAATTTCCTTTAAACAGCTATTCTGAATTTTCTGTCTGAAAGGACACATATCTCTGTTATTCCAGATTGGTCCTTGGTGCCTTATTTAGTTTGTTTGTTGAGGTCATTTTTTTCCCGGATAGTCTTAATACTTATGGAGTTTTGTCATTTTCTGGGTATTGAAGAGTTAGGTATTTATTGTAAGCACTGTCTGGGCTTGTTTGTGTCTATCTTTCTTGTGAAGGCTTTGCAGGTATTCCAAGGAACTTGAGCATCAATTCTAATAATGCAGTGGTTCTTGTAGAATCATAGAGGTATCACCTTAGTGATTTGGGATAAGATCTAGAAAAATTCTTAGGATCACCAGGCAGAGACTCTTGTTCTCTTCTATTACTTTTTCCCAAATAAACAAGAGTCTCTGTGCTGATCCACCTAGAGCTGCACATGGGGTGACATAGGCACCCCTGTAGCCACCACAAATGGGACCACACTGAGTCAGATCTGAAGCCAGCACAGCCCTTGGTCTCACTCAAGGCCTACTATAACCATTACCTGTTGATGGTCTGTGTTCACTCATGGCCCTAGGGCTCTACAATCAGCATGTGAGGTAGCCAGCCAGGTTGTGTCCTTCCCTTCAGGGCGGTGAGTTCCCTCAAGCCCCAGGCAGATACAGAGATATTATCTCAGATCCAGGAGCTGGAGAAAAAGCCTTAGCTATCTACCTGGGTGCTCTATTCTACTGTGGTAAGCTTGCACCGACACGTCAAGACAAAGTCCTTCTTGCTCTTCTCTCCCCCTTACACAGGAAGAGGAACATCTCCTAGTAGCCATTGCCACCACCACTCCCTGGGGAATTCTGCCAGGCCACCATCCATGTTCACTTAAAGCCCAAGGGCTCTTCAGTGAGATTGTAGTGAATGCTGCCAGGTCTGGGACTCACCCTTCAGGACAGTGGACTCCCTTCTTGCCCAGGGCAGGTCCAAAAATGCTGTCTAAGAACCTAGACCTGGATGCAGTGATCCCGAGAGCCTGCTTGGTGCTCTATCCCTTTGTGGTTAAGCTGGCACTTAAGATGCAAGATGAAGTCCCCTTTACTTTCCCCTTTGCTTTTCTGAAGCAATGGGAATCTTGCCTCATAACCATCACAGCTGGGAATATGCTGGGTCACACCTGAAGCCAGCCTGTCTCTCAGAGTCTCACCCAAGGTCCACTATGTACTACCTGAATATCACTGTTGGTTATTCAGGGCTCAAGGGCCCTTTGGTCAGCAGGTAACAAATCCTGCCAGGACTGGTTTCTTCCCTTCAATGCAGTGAATTCCTTTCTGGACCAGGCTATGTCTAGAAAAGTCATCTGGGAGCTACAGTCTAGGATGGGGGCCTCATGACTCTGCCCAGTGGCCTGTTATACTGTGGCTGAGTTGATATTCAAGATGCAAAACAAAGTCTTCTTTACTCTTTGTTCTCTCCTCAAGCAGAAGGAAGGAGTCACTTTTGTTGCTGCTAGTTGTGCTGCCTAGGACTGGGGGAGATGTGGCACAGTGACTCTCTTAGCTGCCCAGGCTGGTGTCTCCTTAGGTCATGTGCTACCCTAGTCCACTGGCTATAGGCCAAGCCCAGTGCTAAGAGTTGCTTAAGAATTGTAGTCCTTGTGGCCTAGGCTGTCTTTCAAAGCCCAGCATGGCTTTACTCTACTGTGACAGGGCAGCACTGAGTTCAATGTCAAGTCCCCAGTTTACTGTGTTCTCCCTCCCTCAAGTGCCAGATTCTCCATACCACCTAGTAGCACCTGGTGCTACTAGGAGAACAAGGGAAAGGTGGTGTTGACAATTCAAGACTGTCTTTCCTTCCTTCTTTATTGCCTCTTTCAATGGTATGGACATTAATAGCAGGTACTGTGATTGCTCACCTGATTTTTGATTCTTATGATGGTGTTTTTTGTGTGTGGAGTTAGTTGTTAACAACTGGTGTTTCTGCAGTGGGGACAATCAGTACAGGCTTCTATTCAGTCATCTTCCTCCATTCCATGATCTACAATCTTGTGTCAAAGTCTTAATATATATTTTTGATATTTATGTTATTTTGGTCCCTCTTTCTTTTCTTCCTTCCTTCATTTTCCTTTTTCCTTCATTCTTTTATTTCTTTCTATCCTTCTTTCTTTTTTATTCTTTTTGCACATTCTCAATATCCATATGCTACTACTAGACATTCAAAACTATTTACAAACTTCTGTTTTCTCTGGAGGGTGCTAGGCAAAGAATTTTAATTGACATGTGCCTGCAGCAGACCTTAAAATGGAAATAAAAGTAACTGAAATGGTTATTTCACTTGTATGTCCAATACCATCCCTGCTACAGCATCTTCCTTCTTTCTGGCTTTCTGGTTTGAAGGGAGAAGAGACTGAGAAGGAGAAAATAAAAGCACCTTTTAACTATCTTTGAAGTAAATTGTGTTATAATGTTTCTGTGAAATCAAGTCTATGTTTCTGAAAAAAGGGTCAGAATTAAAACTAACTTGCATTCTGAAGATCTGTGATTTTGTTTTCTGGAACCAGGTAAAATTTGGCATAATTTCTGTAAACTAACCATATAAGAGTTCTTCAGTCATAGGTATTTATTATCTATTAAAATTGTGATAACATATATTAGGAAAACTGACTCGTGGCTAATTGAGATCGTTTTTTAAGTTGAACATTTTTTAGTGTTTGGGGGTACTATCTATTTAAGTACAAGCCATTATCCTGAAAGTCATTTAATTAAATACAGGAATACTCGAGCCATATAGGCAATTCAACAAGGTGTTAAATTCTAGAAATTCCATTCTTTTTTTTTCTTTTCAGAAGGAGAAGTTGTGGGAGACGGAAATTCCATTTTATAGTAAATATCATAGAATGGTGTTTACTTATGTTCAGGCAGTTGCTGGCAACATGAGCTCATGCTTTGACTGACAATTGCTGAGTTTTCTGTTTCCAGAATGCAAGAAACACACTTACCAGTCCAAACCCAAAAAGTAGACTTAGAGACAGGAAGAACAATGGAAGTGAAGCTTTTAATGGCGGTCTTGCAAGATCAGGTGTCTGGTAGGCATGCACACCCAGGACAGTTGCAGCGAGTAATTTATTTCCTAACAAGCAAGTCCCTCCACCAGCTCCCTATTGGTGGAATACTATGGGGTTACAATCTTCCCGGACTTCGCCCACGTTTTGTTATCCCTTTATAAGGTCATACACTGGTCCCCTTCCCACTTAAGTTTCAGTTTCCCAATAAAGACATTTTATTTCATTTTGTGAGCTGACCTCTCCTTTACATGCTGTTTGCTTATTGTGACTTTCTAGGTGCATGGGCCGTGTGACAGTACCTAGGTACTGGCTGTCAGTATCTAGATTTTTCATGCCTTGAAAATGGACCATTAAAATGTTTTTCCACACAGAACACAATCATTCTCTTGTTGGTTATGAACAGGAAGGTCTGAAGGAAAGAAATTTGCTGTACATGCCAGTTTATCCTGCTACTTTCAGATAGTAGAACCACCACCTATGCAGGCCTGCCTCTCAATTCCACAATATAAGTTAACTCTGAACTCTAGCTTCCACATTCTTTATTACACGTCTGTCATCAGTACACATAGAAAGCAAAAGTGCCTCTAAATTGTTTTATGCCGCAAACGTGCTTTTTTGTTGACAACTTATTTACCTTCCAAGTTGTTGATGACATTTTAAAATCGTTTTCTTCTGTGTACCTAGGCCTCAATTACAAAGACAAGTTTCCTGAGCTATGCAATAAAAGCGAGTATTTGTTTAGCACTTTGTGAGTTACAAAGGTTTATTGAATACATGATCACATTTGACATCCACCAGAACTCTCCAGTTAGACTTGACTATTCTTCATGTTTCGTTGGCCCTGTGCCAAGAGATTTACTTATTATTTTGCTTTCCCTTTGCTGCTGTAACAAATCACTACAAATTTAGTGGCTTAAAACAGCACAACTGTATTACAATCCTGTAAATCAGAAGTTCTAAAACGAAGGTATTGGCAGGGCTGAGTTCCTTCTGGAGGCTTTGGTAGGGAGTCCATATCCTTGCTTGTCCAGCTTTTAGAGGCCACCTGGATTCCTTGGTTCATGGTCCCTTCCCTCTGTGTGTAAGGCCAGCAGTGAAGCATCTTCCACTCTCTCTCTCTCTTTGCCTCCATTGTCATTTTGCTTCTTTCTGACTCTCTTGCTTTCCTCTTATATGGACCTTTTGGAGATCCTTAACTTGATAACATCCACAAAGCCCCTTTTTCAATGTAAGGTAACATATTCAGTTTCTGGGAATTAGGAGTAAGGACATCCTTGGTGGATGGGTGGGAAACATTATTTAGCCTCTCAAACCTGCATTATCTCATTTAATCTCACATCAACTGTGGCGTTGATACATTTTCTCCATTTTATAACATCAGGAAAATAGACTCAAAAAGAATGAATAACTTGTTCAAGATACTGAGATTTTAGTAACTGAGAGAGTGGCCATTGTCCTCAAGTCTGTCTGCAAAGCCCATGATTTTTTCCTACACAGTAATTTTAAAATCTGATGTTCTCAGGGACTCTCTTCCAGATGATAACAGCACAGGCCTCAGGCAAAAAAAGGTTCACAGTAAAGAAAGTTGGGAAAAAAAAGCTTCATGCTCTAGCCCTATTAGAGGTTTATAATGTGCCTAATAATTTTGTAAGCACCAGATTCCTAAGACAACAACAGCTACACTTGTCTAATAAATTTTGCTTAACCCGGCATTTCCTAAATTGTCTGTGCAAGAAAGAATATCACATTGTTTTTGAGGGAATGGGGAAGGGATCATACCTAAAAACTTCTCTCAAAACAGAAACAGTTTAGTTTTGATAAACATTAGGCAGATGCTGCATTCCCTTATATAAAATTTGTAGAGTTTAAAAAGTAATGTTATTTTAACTAAGTTCACTCAGTTACTGATTGGCAGGTCAGAACATCAAGGCCAGGTCTTTTGACTTTAAAGAAAATATTATTTCTTTATATTAGTGTTATAGATACCCACAAACATTTAAGAAGCCCCGTCATTTGAAAGATTTATTCTACTAAATGCATACCATAGTATTTTATTTCTGAAACAATAGCAGATAACTAGTTAATGAAGGTCATAGAAGAAAAGTTTGATCTTGGGCCTAAACATTTCAAAGAGTGGAGGCAATCTGTCTAAGGTTCTAAAAATAAATGTTTGCACTCTTTGAATCTGCTTTCAGATTCATGAAATGGAGGTATTGCAAACCACATAGAATTTAGAAGCTAGCTATGTGGTCACTAATATTGACTAGTACTTATGCCAGATGCTTTTGTCTTTGAGCTTGGAAATTGAAAGTTTGAACTTAGAGTGTAAAGTCAATTTCTGTACTTTCTCCATTTGAAATAATATTGAAGTAAATTACTTTAAAATACTAAATTTTCTTTCATGTTTATCCAATGAAAAAATCATTAATTGTATTAACTAGAAAAATTATTTCTCTGTCACAAGGAGAGAGACGTTCTTTTCTCGGATCATCATCAAACAAACTGGCATAACACCAGTTGTTCCACTTGTAATTTGCTGATTTTAGGCATAAATTTTCTTCATCTTCTAATGGACAGGTCATAATTGCATTGATTTCTTCTGAGTTATGAACTTGATATGAATAACTCTCTCTTTTATTCTGATTTTTTAAATCAGAAATTATCTCTTCCTTTAGCAAAAAAGTTGACATTGCAGATTTAATTTGACCTTGTTGAGTTGTGAAATTAATGAGAATCCTGTTTTGTTTATTTTCATTGTGGTGATCAACAATTAACTATTCATTAAATAAGCAATTAGTAAAGTCCTATTCTCAAATTTCATATTGACCATGCTTACCAGAAGCTTGCTTGCTTTTATTGGTTCTGGTTTTTAAAATGTAAGCACGATGCCTCTTTAAAATATTTCTCTTTTTAATTTCAGTCATTTTCTGTAGTTTTATTCTTGTAGTTTTCATTTCTATTATTTTATTGACTTATTCTTAATGATCTAGAGGATTGAAAAAATGTAGCCAAGAAATACAAAATGTAAAAATATTTTTATCAAGTATGTAAATCAAAGTAAACAATTGAAATATTCAAATTATTACCATAAGGTATTTTTCTTCTCAAATATTCAAAATTATCTATTAGAATTTCAGTATCAAATAATGCTATTTTTTTTTCTATTTGACTTTTTGAAAATGTTAAGTTTGATTAAGTTTCTCTACAAAATAAAAAATTTGCAATTCTAGTGTTCATTGTCCATCTAGTTGCCAATGTTAAAAAGTCACCATCAGCTTCACTTATGTTCTGTCTGGAAATACACACTTGCACCCCCCTCCCACCCCCACACATACACATGTATAAAACGGACAAGATCATTTAATATTGCAATATGTTCTTTGGCTGTAATATTCAAATAGTGCAATACTGTTCTGATTAGCTAATGCCTCTGCAGTTAAAAATTAGCATAGAAATAGAAATAAGAAAATAGATGCTTTGTAAAAATTAGAAACAATACTTTGCAATGTAAAAATCTTTTGCAATCATACTATCTAAAAGGCAGAATGTTGCAAGTAATCTGCCTTGTCTATTACCTAAATGCTTCCCCTGCTCAAATTCTCCTTACCCTATAAAGTAGTGTCTGTTGGTAATTTTGGTTGCAATTAACCTAAAACCTTCATGCCTTCATAGTGTTTGAACAGTGGACATTTGCTGTGGGGAAACATGGAGATAGCTGTAGAGAAGCATTTTTTTGGGGGTAGTCTGAACAATGTATGCATTTTTCTTGATGATCTTCACTGATAATCACATTGTTGACCTTTTTTCTTTGAGTTTTCAGCAAACGTTTCTTTTTCGTGTCTTTCAATGTATATTCAATACATATATAATAATTGGCCATTATACACAAAGCATAGAGCTAGGTATAGGAAGTTGGGAGGTTAGAAAGATAGCATCCTTACCTTTAAAAGTTCACATGTTAATGTGAGAAAAAAGACAAATGTATAGAAAATGATTTGGAAGGTGGGTGCAAAGTTCTATAAAGGTGTTAAGCCCCAGTGATAATTTATAGCAGAAAAAGGAGAGCTTTCAGGTTTAATCACAAGGGTAAGTAGACTGAAAAATAACCTCAAAGAGGGAATTCTTAAATTGCAACATCATCTTTTAATCTCTGCTCTTTATTCTCTTTTCTTTCCAGTTTAGTGGTAGCAGTTTTGATTTATTTCCTTAAACAATAAAATGTCCGAGAAAAAATCTAGTACATATTTCATGTTCTTGGTCTGACATTTAATTCATAGAACTAAGTACAACACTAAATCTCACCATATGCTTTAGCCCTTGTCATTTTCACTTTGAAATAAGTATATTTAAAACTAAAGAAATGACTTCAATATAGCCTTCTAACTTAGCCCATTCAATCTAGAATGTTCTTCTTTAAAAAATAGGCTATAGAGCAATCACAATACATGTTAAGATTTTAGGGATCTTTTAATTGAAATCGTTGTATTAATATATTACTATAGTAATAATAACAAATTATGTATTTATTTATTTATTTTCTATGTACCAACATCAAAGGAAATATGCTCTGAGCAAGTTAAATAGGCAAGGAAGATTTTATTCCAGACTACTGCAATAGAGGAGAGATATTGAACTCAACCCCGCTGAAAGAAAAGGAGGAAGCTAGCAAGGAAGTACTGGATGTTAGGGGAGTAGTTGGTCAATGCGATTAGACCACTTGTGCTTGCTGACTGCCGCTGATTGAAGTTATGCTTCTACCCAACAGATACTGGGAGTAGGAATGCTGTCTCCTTCAGGGATGATTTCCAAAAAGATTACTTCCAGTTTCTCGAGAAAGACATTTCTGGGTTATAAAATTGACAAGAAACTGGGGGAAAATGTACTGTCTCTCAAAAAGTCAGGGAAATAATTTACAGAATTATAGAAAACAGAAAGTTTTCTAAAGAATTGCTCTAAGTAAAAGGAAGGCAGGAATCTAGCACCTGGAAGAAATTAGTCTAAAGTTTAGTCAAGCTGAAGGAAATTTAGGGTTTTTTTGGCCACAGGACATTGAGTTTATTTATATATATTGTCTTTTGAAATTTTCATAAAACTGTGCATCAGGAAAATTTTATATTAATCTTTCTTTTAAAGTTACGTAACTGGGGCACTGTGGGATCAAATGAATTGCCTAAAATCGTAGTGCTTTTAAGTGGCACAAATGACAGTGGAACCTGGGCTGTCTGACACACAGTCTGTGGCTTGCCCACTGTATAGTAAGATTTTAGAACAGCCCATTAGGGTTTACAACGTACATTTTTCATGTTGAATCTTTACAATGACCCTATGAGATTGCAACTTTTTTTACAAAGGGAATCTCAGACTCCTAGAGGGTGATAGGCAAAATGAAATACAATTGGTGAGAGATGTTTCATCCTGTTACTATCCCGAAGCTGCTTTATTATTCATTGCAGTAAATACTTGAACTTCTCAAAAAGTGACGTCTACAAACAATAGCTAGAGTCGTTGCCTTACCAAAAGTGTCATATATTTTTGTTTAGTGAGAAAAAGGTTAGAGGTCAAATATTTTTGCTTTTCTTTTAAGGAAATATTGAAAACTTACAAAAATTATGGAAAATAATAAAAGTGAGCACCCATGTACTCACTATCCAGGTTTGTCAAATCTTGTTATTTTAACATGTTTGCTTTAGATCTTTTTCTTTTTTATTTTATAAGGATATAAAAGATGAACTTGGAACTCACTGTAATTTCTGAATATGAGGATTTATACTTTATTCAATTCAAGAGAAATGTCAAAATCAACTTGCAATTTGCAATTCCAGTTAATTCATAGAAATTCATAGTTTGTGGACGTCTCAAGCTTTATTACCATATCATGCAAGGAGACTCATCTCCTTTTCTTGTATAGGCATTAAAATCCAATTTCTTCACTTACTAAGACCAGCTCCCACTTTGGAATCAACAGCATCAGCCCCTTGGTTTGCTATTGAGGCTTCCAATTCTTCCACAATTTTTGTCCCTGGAGCTATTCCCAATTTTCTTGCAACTCAGCTACAAATTTAAGGGTTTTTTGTTATATTTTTTTCCCGGAACTTTTAGCTTTTTTTCACTATTAGCAGAAACATTTTCAGATAATTGAGATTTTTATATTCTCATAGGTATTTTTCAGCAAACTCCTACATGTTGATATAGACACTTGTAGTGACTATGACTTTTGTGGCCATGGATACATATTGTCAAATAAACATTAATGCATTCTGATTATATATAAATATTTGAGTGTACTTGAAAGCTTTAGGTGAAAAAGTGTTGGATATACACTTTTATGTACTTTTTATCTGCAGTTTATCTGCAGGCTGTTTAATGCTGTTGAGTCATGCCATAAAAATAAATTATATTTTTGGTTTCCCATTTGAAAGTTGCTATAGTATGTGTGTTAGCCTGAAGTCCTTCTCAGCACTGACTCTTGCATTTTATGAAGGTGTACAAAAATGCAGAACCATTTTTATAAATGAAGGTTGGACGGATAGCATGGAGACTGAATATAAGTTACATATGAAAGTTTATCTTATGATCTTTGTTCAAGTGTAGAGTGGTTTTGAAGAGAAATGACAGGTATCAGCATAAGAAAAAAAGGCTTATCAAAACGGCTCTTTCTCGTAAGCCATTTTTTCCAGAGAAATTTTGCTAAATTTCCACTCATCAAATTAAATACGTGTATTTTACCTCAGAGTCAATCACTGTAAGTGGATCGATAGCAAATGAATTCAAGTTTTGTGGAGCAATAAATAGTATTTCAACTCAGATTCTTTTCATCTGCAATTTCCCCTGATTCTTGTCTCTCTAATTTTTATTATATTTGAAGGTGTCCCTGTTATGTAGAAACACAGGATCCAGTCTAATGGCTTATCTCTCCTATTATGACTTTAACCCAATTAATAAATCTCACATACATTTAAATAATTGAAAACTGTTTTTTAACAATTAAAATGCTTCGGAAACACAAGAACTCCTATAATGTGTTAAAAAATAATCTTTAAACAAATTACATTTAACAGAGTTTAATTGAGCAAAGAATGATTTAAGAATAAGGCAGCTCCCAGAACCACAATAAGTTCAGAGTGACTTTAAGTCTGCCCCATGGTCAGATAACATTCCTGGACAGAAGGAGGAAAGTGACATACAGAGGACAGAAGTGAAGTACAGAAATAGATGGATTTTTTTACAGCTTGGCATTGCCTTATTTGGCCAAAGTTTGAACAGTTGGGCAGCTGTGATCGGCCAAAACTCTGTGATCAATACAAGAAAAGGTCACAGTATGTTTATACATCCAGTTAGTGGATGTGTAACTAACTATTCACTATATGTGGAGAAACCTTTAGACCAAACTTTAAATATTTAAGGAGGCAGCCTTAGACTCAATCCAATTTAACCATACTCCTCTTTTGGTCAACCTCTCAATTTTGAGATATTGACAAAAACTTTAGGCATTGACATCACTCCATCACCATGGTAAATGAACTTATTTAATATCAAATTCCACTGGGAAATAGCAGATGAATGGATTTTGTATGATGGGAACAAGAAAACAGAACAATTTAAAAAATGATTGGTTACTTCAAGCTACTTTTCTTGTAAAGGTTAGAGCGGGGGCGGGGACTTCCTTATGCTGTGATCTCCTGTTTTCAGGAGACAGAAATGCTGGGCTCTCTCTGCTTTTTTAAAGTTTCAGTTTGCTTAAGTCAATTTAGCATGAATGATTCTATTTTGGTTTGGTCTGGTCTGTTCAGGGGTCTAGTTCAGGAGCTCAGTCCAGAACAATGGCTTCCCATAATTTTGTGTAACAACTCCCCACTCTTGTGATCGGGTTTCACCTAGGTAAAGCTGTGTCGAAATCTTGGGGCTACTTCTAGTTGTGATCATTTCAAGTTTCCCGTCTCAGCATGTCATTCCCAGGTTATGGTGTTCTCATGGTTATATATTTCTTTACTTGTTTTTGTCATTCCAGTCAAAGAGAGACCATTCTATGGATGGCTGCCTGTAAACATTCAAAGATTTTGAGAGAATACAGTACACCAGGGAGACTATTATGACTATCTATCAGGAGGATAACACAACAATTTGAAATACACTCCTTAGCCGGGCTCCCAAAGAACAATATCAACTCAAATTAAATACATCAAAGGATGAACCAGATGAAGAATCTAATCATTTTAACCAAGAAGCAAGCAACCTGTTTGTTAATCCCTATAATTGACTCTCTATAATACTCTGCATATTCATCCATATGCAGCAAGAAGTGTCAGTAACTGCACAGATTCTTCCCTATTCAGTCAGTAATCTAGATAAATTCTATTATTTAGCACAACTTTAGTGAAAGAATTTAAAGAAGTATGCTGTGTGACCATAGCCTTTGCAGTAGAATTTGCTATAGAACTTAATATGAGGGAAAATTTTCTAATCATTGCCTCATTTAATCCAAACCATAGAAAAAGAGACCTAACAAATTATGCCAACTCAGAAGCATGAAGGCCGCTGGACAATGTTCCCTTTACCTATGATGTGTGTTAAAAGGAGTGAGTCAGTATTCTACTCCTGACTGGTTACTGAGCAACAAAAATACCATCAACATTTTTAGCCCACATTGGCTCTTCATCTTCCATCCATCAAGCTGTAAGATTGCTCATGTATAAGATTGGTTGCAAAATCCTTGACAAACCAATGTATACCCCGTGGGTCCACACAAGCTCCCTTTTCCAGTTCTATTGGTCATAGAGGCACAGGCCAAGAAAAAAAAATACAAGAGGTAACAGTATCATAACATCAGAGTAGCCTTGATCTGTGATCTTGGGGAGGCTGTCCACATCTAGGATGCCATCTACTTTTGGGGAGAAACTTTGCTTAGTTTTACCTTGAGGTCTCCAATGGGTGTACAATTCTACCATGATTCTGAAGGAGCCCTTCTGAGTTGTGAGATTACAGACTCAAGGTTCGAGTTTCCCAACTTCTGTTGCTGTGTGGGTGGCAATGGAAGTCTTTCTCTGATGACATTTTCAGAAATCTGGTTTCTAGATTATGAAAGGTTTGATCGTCCACAGTTGGTGGATCAAGAAAAGCTTCCTTTACTTAGTGAAAATACACTTTGGCATAATGAATTAAAGCCTTTCAGCATTTAGTCATATCAGAATTCAGGAGGGAAAGATACATGAGGTGCAATCATTAGTGTCACAAACCTTCCAGTTACTATTCACAAAAAAGTTAACTTATATTTTACACTGAAAGTGGATCTGATTGCCATCAATATTTAATATCTCTAATCAAGGCAATACTATCATTTCAGTTAGCTTTAATGCTACTGTGCCTGTAATACCTTATTTAAATGTATTATAATTTATCCACTGGAGCAAGTACCTCTATTGCTGGATATTTCTCCAGAAATGCTTCATGAGAGAAACACATTTTCTAGTAACCTTTTATCTACTGTTATAACATTGGTGTTCTTTCATGGGAAAGCTTTTATACAACCAGAAAACATGCATTAAAAGTGGCAATGGAATTAAATTCCTATGTAAATGTTCAAATGGTCTACCCAGTTAGCAGAAATGTACCTAAAATGTTGACTATCTTCCCAGTGTTATGGGTTTGACAAACCAAACATTGGTAATGAACCATTTTAGCAATTTAGAACAGTCACCCCCCCACACACACACACACACAGAGAGAGAGAGAGAGAGAGAGAGAGAGAGAGAGAATTTTATCTCTTCTATGATGAGTCACGAAGTGCAGAGTTTTAAATAACGGAATATTTAAAGACTCAGGAAGGACCAGATAGCCATCCAGGCGCTCTGTGAGTCCATGCTTAACACTCGATTTATATTTTCTTAAATATCAATTTTGCTTTTCCAACTCAGACGTATATTAAATGGGTTATCATCGGTAATTTGGTTGGACCATTCAAATTACATATCTTTATATTTCTATACTGGCTGATTTAGCATGAATATCTGGCATAGTATTTTCTTGGTATTCAATTAACTCTTGTCCTTCTTGAGTTAGCAGTTTTATAAATCAGTCAGGCTGTTCCTTAGAGTTCTGGGAATTTTACACAGTGCAAATAATATGATCCTAAAATTATTAGAAACCTGTATTCAAGAGTGCTTGAAGGTATAACACTTTAGGATTTTACTTGCTTTTAAAGAGCTTTCTGAGAATGCATCAGAATTAAGTAATTAACTGTGAGCGAGATTTAAAATGATCGTGGTTAAAGATTCAATTGACAAGAAAATTTAGTTATTTCTGTGGACTACAATAATTTTACATAAAAATCATAATTATGATGGGTAATGTATAAGACATTTCAGAATTTTAAGACTCTTACTCAATTTTGGAGCACATTTTAATAATATATCCATAAAAAAATAGCTCAAAGAAGGTCAAACGTCATTTCTTATTTGACAGTGCTTCCCATCTAATTTAACACATCAAATAAGCCTATTTATTATCTCTCTTTTGTATTCTTCATGGGTCCTTTGGAACATCCCAAGTGAGAGGACAAAGAAACTTAATTTTAGAATTTGAAATTTGATTTCAAGAAGCCGTCAAATATAACAAAAGTTTAAAACACTTAATCAAAATGGGATCACAGGTCACTGTGGTCAACCTAAATAACAGAGAAAGGCTCTCTAAAGTAAAAAAAAAAAAAAAAAAAAAAAAAAAAAAAAAAAAAAAAAAAAGTTTATTTAGTAATAAAGCATTGTAATGGAAATATGAATGACATAGTAAACTATGCAAATGTGAAAGGAAAATATCTTAGGGTCCCCAAATCACTAAGCTAAAGGGGAAAGTCAGGCTTGGGAACTGCTTAGGGCAAACCTGCCTCCCATTTCATTCAAAGTCACCCCTTTGTTCACTGAGATAAATAGATAAACACATATCTGATTGCCTCCTTTGGAGAGGCGAATCAGAAACTCAAAATAACGTAATCATTTGTCTTTTATTTACCTATGACTTGGAAGCCCCCGTCCCTCTTCCAGTTGTCCTGCCTTTCCAGACTAAACCAGTGTTCACCTTACATATGTTAATTGATGTTACACGTCTCTCTAAAATGTATAAAACCAAACTGTTCTCTGACCACCTTGGGCACATATCATCAGGACCTCCTGAGGCTGTGTCACGGGTATGCATCCTCAACCTTGGCAAAATAAACTTTCTAAATTAACTGACACCTGTCTCAGATTTTGTGGGTCCACATTTTGGTAACCACCAAGGGATTCTCAGTGGAGGTGCCCTGACCTTTGACAAATTTCCTATCGGTGCTTGGAACCAGCTTGAGCTATATTTACAGCTCAAACCAATAGGACAATTTGCTGAAGCCTGGAAGCACCCCTTCCAGAGAATCCCTGAGCTCCCAAAATTTGGTCGAGATCTAAAGTTTATTTTGTTGTACAACTCCTTCTTTGGAGTTTTATTTGCTTCCAACACAAGAAAGGCAAGTTTTTCCTGCTTACATGACGATGTAAAGCAGGTAACTCCTTGATGGAGTTTGAGCTCGATTCCAATAGGGAAGATGATATTTTTTTTCCTACTTCTAGGATGGCAGAGAGCAAGTCTTCAACCTGAGACCCATCCCTATGGAAGTAACTGAATTGGGATTTGTTTGGCTAAAGTTAGAATTAACAACCAGCTCCTCTTAATTTATCCTTATCATTAGAGCACTCAATAATCGTATAAGTTGTGTGATGATTTATTTTGCTTAACTTTTTTGTTGTTGTTGTTTGTTTCTCTTTTTGTTGTTGTTTCAGTCTTTTTTCCATTGGGTTTGACCAACTCTATCCGACTTGATCAAATCCAAAAAAAAGTTCCAAATTATGGGGAACAAGGCCTCTGAAGTGGCTAAATTCCCACAAAAACAACAACAACAAAACATGGTATGGTTGGGGAAGAAAAACAGTCAGCAAAAGGGGAAAAAAAGAAAAGGAAAGATTTTTGATTTTGACTACTAAAGGGGCTTTATTTACATAACAAGGCCACCTTTTTGCTAACCAGGCCAAATGAAAGAGCAATGACTGTAATTCCGAAATAGCAGCAATTTGTCCTAGCTGAAATATGGTAATGAGATTTAAGATTTTTTTAAAGCAGCTCAATGGTTAAAAGTCAACTTCATTAAAAGGTAATATCCAAGACGTGTATGTGTGAATGTGTGCATGTGTGTGTGCTTGTATTTAAAAGGCCTTCGTATTTTTACTTTTGTTTTTATCCTAGAACCTTGTCTGTTTTTGAGCAAAAGTTTTTTTCTTCTCTGCTGACTGAACTATGTTTTCTTCATTTACTTCTGTTGTCTCTCCTTTCTCTTGCACCCTGTGCTGCATGAGGGACCTAAAACAGTTTATAGTGGCCTGGGGTTTCGTTTAAAAAAAAAAAAAAAAAAAGGAGAAGGCGCCAGACTCCCTTTGGGGGAGAAACCTCTGATTTTCCTTATGGAATCCCAAGAGTGTAAACAGAAAAGTTTGTCTCAGTTCTTAAATTACTTACTTTTGTATTGTGTTACTTGGTTTGTTTTGACTAAAATAGTTATTGCAACAAAGGTACTCTTGGGTTTTTAAGGAGGAATGTAGTTTAGACACTTAGAAATGTCTTTGTTTCAAAAAAAAATTTTTAAGTGTGCTGTAAAAATATTACGTAGTCTAGCCTCATAATAATTCTCCCTTTTTGGAGACCCAGGATTCAGTGTGGGCTCTGCACAGAGTTCAGAGATCCAGTTAATAGATAGGTAGTCCCTATCTAAAAAAAATTGATCTCTTGATACAATCCTATGATAGATTCTATAATTTTAAGTTTGATTTGGCATCCATGTTTAATCTCCCTCCAGCACCACCAGACTTTTTCTCTCTGTACCTTGAGATATAAATTTTACTATTTGATTGGATTGTTTCCTTCAATATGCAGAGTTAGGGCTATTTAGCTGACAATGGCTAGAGTGGTAAAACTGGTTACCAAGAGTTTGCAGGTCTAAGATAGGCAAAAAAAGAAGTCTTAGGAATCTTTAAGTATTTCTATCGGTATGCTTAATTTGTCTAAGTGTTTATGTGTTCTGTACACAATATTTCACTACTAAAAATATATAAAAGAGCTCAAATTAATTGGCTTAAGAAAATAAAAGTACTTGAATCAAGTAATTTATTAGGAAAAAAGAAAAGACTACTCAAATGCTATTTCAAGTTTATGTAACATAAGTAAAATCTTTAATAAATAAGTTAGCTTTAAAATTATTGGTAAAATAATATTAGAAATGTCTTAAGAATTTCCAGTGGCCGGGTACAGTGGCTCATGCCTGTAATCCCAGCACTTTGGGAGGCCAAGATGGGTGGATCACAAGGTTGGGAGATCGAGACCATCCCGGCTAACATGGTGAAATCAAGTCTTTAATAAAAATACAAAAAATTAGCTGGGAGTGGTGGTGGGCACCTGTAGTGCCAATCACTTGGGAGGCTGCAGCAGGAGAATGGTGTGAATCCAGGAGGCGGAGCTTGCAGTGAGCTGAGATTGCACCGCTGCACTCCAGCCTGGATGACAGAGGGAGACTCCATCTCAAAAAAAAAAAAAAAAATTTCCAGCATACGTTTTTGGTTGCATTTATCAATCAAGCAATTTTGTACTTATCCCTGTCAAATACTATAAGGTGTCAAAATTTGGAAAAGGGGTTACAAACTATAAGCCTAGCCCAAAACAGAATGATCTTTACTTGTGTAATCTTTAATAAATAAGACACTGATATTGATTTAATAAAAATAGCTAGATTTTTAATTTAGTAAGATTACCATAACTTCTAATCTTGTGACTTTAGGTGACCTAGTCCACAGGCAGTGTGGTTTGTTATCATCTTTGTTTCGAAGCTAAACTATAAACTAAGTTCCTCCCAAAGTTAGTCTGGCCTATGCCCAGGAATAAACCAGGACAACTTGGAGGTTAAAGGCAAAATGGAGTCAGTTAGGTAGAATATTTTTCATTGTCTCAGCTATAATTTTGCAATGGTGGTTCCGTAACTTTAGATGACGACTATTTCAGTTTTCATAAATAATCTAGGTAAACAATTAAAATAAAATAATTAGGTAAATGTAATGGAATAAATACCTGTAAACAAACTTGTCATAATTTGGAATCTAAAGTTATGTTAAATTAAATGATAGATATTTCATTAGGTGGATATTTTTCCAATAAAAATATATTTGCAGGAAAACATTCTTTCTTTAAAAAAAAGTTTGTCCTTTTAAAGAAGATGAACAATTTTTGTCTAATTCAAAGCGTATTTAAAGGTCATGTATAAAACAAGGTAAAAGGAACCAGGAAACAAGAGAGATATAGAGAAAGTTATAAAAATAAACAAGTTTTTAATTTTATTTTATTTTTATAAGAAAGGTTAAAGAGAAGTAATTTCATATGAGAAAGAATCTTGTATGATAAATTTAGTCCTAGAGTAAAATGGCTGTTTAAGAAAGAAGGATGTTCAGGACAAACCAGGGAGTCCAAGCATGTCATGAACAGTCTGTGTAAGTCACAATAAGAGAATTTATAACAGCCACAAAAAACCCCAAAAACTTTTATATGATCATGTTGTCATATTAAGTCTTGGTTTGCTTCAAAAAATGAGATTAATTTTTTTAAAATTAAGGTCATTACATCTGTGTATCTCTCTGTATGTGCCCTTAAAGTACTTGTGACATGGAGATACAGGGCTTTGACTCTTGGGTATACAAAGGACACCATGTCTTGCTAAATTTTATTTATTTATTTAATTATTTTTTTGAGACAGAGTCACACTCTGTCACCCAGGCTGGAGTGCAGTGGCACGATCTTGCTCACTGCAAGCTCCAACTCCCAGGTTCACACCATTCTCCTGCCTCAGCCCACTGAGTAGCTGGGAATACAGGCGCCCACCACCGCACCCAACTAATTTTTTTGTATTTTTAGTAGAGACAGGGTTTCACCGTGGTCTTGATCTCCTGACCTCGTGATCCCCCCACCTTGGCCTCCCCAAGTGCTGGGATTACAGGTAGCTGGGATTACAGGCATGCACTACCATGCCTAGCTAATTTTTGTATTTTGTATTTTTAGTAGAGACAGGATTTTGCCATGTTACCCAGGCTGGTCTCGAACTTCTGACCTCAAGTTATCCCTCCACCTCAGCCTCCAAAAGTGCTGGTTTTAGGTGTGAGCCATTACACCTGTCCCCATTTAGCATTTTCTATATTTTTTCCTTCATTTAGTAACAACTCATAAAACTTCTAAAATAGACAAAATTACTTTTCTGTTAACAAAAACCACTTTCTTGTGTTTTGTATACACTTCTTTGTAAAAAAAAACACATCTTTTTTTACACTCTGTACACAGATTTTTTCTAGTAGTTTTAATGACTTATTAACTGCAATTAATATTAACTGCAGTTTTAACTGTTAGTAACTCTAACTTACAGTGAAAAACCTAGGAAGTAAGTAATTTGAACTGTTTTATATCAGTATTTGTAGATAAACCAATGTTTTTAGAAAGATGTTTTTCCAATGTTTTTGTTTGTTAACAGATCTTCATATATTTAGTTTTTCTATATCATACAAAAACAAGATGCCAAAGTATGTAAACTTAAATTTATATTTAATAATTAATTTTTCAGCATTTTAACTTACTCAGAAATGACTCACACATTTTATGATTTTTTTATTACTTAATTTAACATAACATGACTTTAAGATTTTAAATTACTGAAAAGAATTTTGCAACTATGACACAGGTACCCTCCCTAATGTCTTCTTCAGTCATCCTAGGTCTTGAGTATACATGTGGCACCCAGGATGGCTGTGAAGGGTAGAATCTGTCAGGGCCCTGAATTTACACACTAGGTTTGGAGTTCAGGACAGAAGACAGAGCTGTGAAGAGGAATTCTTGGCATATCCAACCCCTCCCAGCATGGCCAGGAGGTGATGTTGGGCCAGGGAAGACAGGGCCATATTGGTCTTGGCTCTGCCTTGGTGCTGGTAGCCCATGCACTATGGACACACATATGTCCTCAGGTCTCACCATGGCCATTTGTCCATCTCCTGGAAGCCAGAGGTTCAAAACCAAAGACATAAGCTCATATTAAGATGTGTGCAGTGCTTCAGGGGAGCGCAGGATCTGGTCCATTACAACTGTAGCTCACAGACAAATCAAGCAAGTATTTATAGATAAACCAAGTTTTTTAGAAAGATGTTTTTTCAGTGTTTTTGTTTGTTAATAGATCTACATATATTTAGTTTTTCTATATCATACAAAAACAAGATACCAAAGTATGTAAACTTAAATTTATACTTAATAATTAATTTTTCAGTGTTTTAACTTGCTCAGAAATGACTTACACATTTTATGATTTTTTATTACTTAATTTAACATAACATGACTTTAAGATTTTAAATTACTGAAAAGAATTTTGCAACTATGGCACAGGTACAGAAGCAGCAGTTTTATGACCTTAAAATAAGTAACAGACAGCATAAGCCTGTCTGACCCAGGGAAAAATCTCTGTATTATATTTAATAGTGACAATTCTGGAGACTATTTCATTTTACCAACAATTTTAAAACTAGCTTTATTTATCAAATTATCTTAGCTCACAGAGAGCTAAAGTCCTAGTCCAGGTTCAGACCCACTCTATATAGTTACCTCCAGTGCCACAGTGCATGGCCACAGCTTGCAGGCATTCCACAACTCCAGGAGGCATCACTGATGAGCAGGGCTTACCACATACTTTCAACCTTAATGCGTTTCTTTTTCAATACTTGACATCCTTGGGATTTCAGCAATGCACTTAAAATAATATTACTATGCTTATTCAGTTAAAAGGTAGTTCATACCAAAAATATTAAAGTGTCTGATTTGCTTTATGACCTGAAGTGATGTTGTTTTGTTCATTTGCTTTTTCAGTTGACAAATTTCATGAACAGTTTTCCGTGAAATAAATCTGCTTCTATTATTTTATCTTTAATTGTTGTATATAAATACATTATACAGATAGTCTATTTAATGCCATATATGTGGCATTAATATATATTTAATCTCATATATATGATCAATATTTTGTTTATAACTATTTTATACCTATTTAAAATTATAAATCATTTATAATTATAATTATTAGAATAAATTGCCAGATTACCTTATTAAAACCTAAACATGATACATTTTGGCCAGCTATGTGAGAGATTTTCCCTTACCTTCACCTATGCTTACCATACAGTTGACACTAATTTTCAATCTTCAATTTTTATCAATGTTAGGCTAATACTAAAAAGGCATTGTATAGACAACTTGTTTTTCTTTTATTTCTAATAGTGTTAAACTTGTAAATTTACCTTTTCATTAGTTATGTTTTCCTATCATTGTGTTATTTGTTCATTTATTTTGTCAATTTTCTTATTGAGTTATTTACCTTTCTCTAATGATCTCTAAGGCATTTCTATACATTGCCCAATTCACCGTTGGAGGGGACCTAGATTGCTTCTATGAGAAATTGCAAATATATTGCAATTATTACTTTGCATTTATTAATTTGCATTTTGCCACATTTTTGTTCATTTTGACTCTAATGAATACACATTTCTTTTCTGGTGAGTTCTATCAATTTTTTGCTTTTATGCGTTCTGATTTTGGTATGTTTGTTAACTAGCTGATTACTGAGGACATGTAATATAGCCAGAGAGGTGCTGAGTACAAGATGCTGGGCTGGGTTAGATGAGACACAGAATAATTTCTTCCCCATGCCAAAATTTCTGTACAGTTTATTTATATTACCTGATATTTACTTATCATAGCATACATTTTTCATAAATTTATATTTTTCTAATATATTTTTATCTTTAATCCATCTATAATCTATTTTTACATAAAGCATAACATAAAAATCTTTATTTTTCTGCATGATTATGTCCAGTTTTTGTAGTGACTTTTTAATTATTTTTTCATGTATTTAAATGCCATTGTTTCAATATATACTTGGATTTATCATTGGACTGTCTATGTCAATAAATAATCTTTCTACTTTTCCATTAGCAACAAATTAATTTTATTATTTAGCAACATAATAGCATGTATCTGTAGAGTAAATAGCTTTTGTGCTTCATTACTCATTCATTTTAGAATTATCCAAGCTGCACATGATTTATGTTTGTTATTGTAGATTCACTTTAGGATCATTTACTTTCCAAGTTAAAATATCCATCCATTTGAATCTTTGTATTACATTTAGAGGTCAGTTTGTGGTCAATTTATAACATTTAAATAAATTAGTCTTTGTTCAGTATAGTTCCCATTTGCCTCTCCAGAGCCAATCTCTCTTCTTCTCTACCTTGTTATATTCCCTGGGAGGCTGACTTTTATGAAGCATATCAATTGGTATAGACTATTTCAAATGGGTGTAGGCAATGTAAGATGCTGGTAGGACATTAGGGGGCAAGGAAAAAATGACATCTACTTTACTTATCTCCTCCTTTTCTCTCCTGTAGGCCATCATGTGACAGTGACTATATCCCTTAGCCCTCCTTGTGCAGCCCCCTCCTACTATTTAATGCAACTTCAGATGAGTAACTGATTCTTCCTCTTGATCCTTCAGACCTATGGGAGGTGATGGCTCCCATTCTTGCTAACCCTGGGTTCTTCCTCTTCCTGATTTGTTCTAATTAAGGCCACACTTGGTCCTTTGAATTAGCTCTTTAAATGTGACTTCTGATTCATGTCAGGATCCTGCCTGATAAAACTACTTAAAACAAGGTAGCGTTCCATTTTCATTTCATTGTTTTTGTGTTCCTCAGTAGTTTAATAACTTTTTTTTACAAAGTATCTGTATACTTTTTGTAAAGTTTTTTCTTAGATTTTTTTAAAAGGTGGAATTTGTCTTAGTCTGTTTTATGTTGCTATAACAAAATAGCTGAAACTGAATAATTTATAAGGAAAGGAGATTTATTTAGCTCATGGTTCTGGTGGCTGCAGAGTTCAAGATTGGGCATCTGCATTTGGTCAGGGCCTCAGGTTGCTTCCACTTATGGTGGACAGCACAAAGGGAGCTAGTGTGTGCAAAAAGATCACGTGGTGAGGAAGAAAGGAAGAGAGTAAAATTGAGGAAGCCAGATTCTTTTCAACAACAACTAATCCACTAGAACTCACTCACCTCAGTGGAAAGGAGCAAGAGGACGTTAATCTGTTTATGAGGGATCCAGTCTCTTCATTCACACCACACTTCTATACCTTCCAACACTGCTACATTAGGGATCAAATTTCAACATGAGCTTTGGTGGGAATGAACAAACCGTAGCCAAACCACTGCAAAGCAGCTGCATGAATGCTGCTGGACTCTGTATATTCTTTATGAGCCCTTCCACTTTACTCCCTATTTTTAAGGAATATTCACATGTGGTTCTCAAAACTATGATGCGCTGGAACTTATGTACATAGTAGATAAACAGAGAGAGAATAGGCATTCTAACAATAACACAAAGTAGAAAAAGCCAACAATTTTGGTTGTGTGCCATAGATATTATCATTTGCATTACTTTAACAAAGCAAATGATCAACCGAACACTCCCTTTTTCTGAAGGTTAGAGATAAATGACAAAAATTCACAATTAAAAAATCAGCACGAAGTCTAACCTTAGATATATACCCATGTCCACTGTTGTAAGCATCAATTCAGATTTGAATTGATGATAAGACATTTGTTAAAGCACTCCAAATTAGATCAGATTTTTTTTTCTGGCATAATATTCATCACATCGTACCCTGCTCCAATAGATATAACAGTTTCATTTTCCAACACAATAGTTCTTTTGTCCATTTTAAAAGACCTTCACAGCCTGGCCTGGCACACAATAGGGAACCGTTTTCCTTCTACAGCTACAGCTGCTCCACTGTCTCCTTTGCTGGGTATTTATTATTTCCTCAACATCTAAACACGAGTGTGCTCCAGGGTCGATACTCAAACCTCTTGTTTCATAGAGGTCCTGTGTGGTCTGCTTTACTTCCTCCCGGCCTTATTTATGATTCCAGCCAGGACTATGGCAAAGAGGTCCATGTGTGGGCTTCTACTCCCTTCAGGCTGCAGCTCTCACCTCCTTTATAATCTCTGCCTGAGGCTTCTCCTAACCTGGGGGTGGCACCTGCCTATTAGGTGCTAGGGCTCAGCCTGGAAGTCCTGGTGAGTTAAGCCCTGTGGGTGACTCCTCAATCATTGGAGCCAATAGAAAAACCTTTCTCCTGGTCAGTCCTCAAATGAGACAACACTGTGAAACATTTCAAATGGTTTTCAGAAGGTTCTAGTGGAATCAAGCTCCTATTGCCCGAGTCAGTGATCAACTTGATAATATATGATTGCATTGGCTCTTTTTCCTTCCCTCATTTGTTCTTCATAGTCTTTTATCCTTTTTCCTAGAACTACCTCTTAAATAAACTACTTGCCAATAAGTCCTGGTTTCAGGGTCTTTTCAGAGGGAATCCAGGTTCAGACAGTGATTTAATCCAATTGCATGAATTAAGTACCATTTTAACATGGATGAATCTCAAATATATATTTCTACTCAAAGCTTTTCCTATAATTCCACATTTGTGTATCCATTTTATTGGACATTTTCAGGTAGATGTCAAATTGTTTTGCTCAGGCTTATGACTGTAAGTGACTGAATACTTTTGCATGCACAGTAAATGAGGTAGGAGGCAGGACTCAACTGCAGAGGTGGGGCTCAGTCACTGGACCAAATATAGGAATAGCTAAAAAAAAAAAAAAACAGGAAAGGGGCAGAAGCACCTCTCCATAAGACATGCCCAGCAGTGTGCCATGTCAGTTTGCCATTGCCATGGCAATATCCAGAAATTACCACCCCTTTTTATGGAAATGACTCAAAGACCTGGAAGTTACCACCCTTTTCTAGAAATTTCTGCATAAGCTGCCCCTCAGTTTGCACGAAATTAAAAGTGAGTACAAATATGACTACAGAATGCCTGAGCTGCTACTCTGCAAACACCACCGATAGGGTAGCCCTGCTCTGCAGGAGCAGTCACAGAGCTGTAACACTGTTACCTCAGTAAAGCAGTTTCCTTCTAATGCCAGCTCACTCTTGAATTCCTTTCTGAGCAAGGCCAGGAACCCTCCTGGACTAAGCTCCAATTTGGGGCTTGCCTCCTCTCCATCATACACACCAGCACAAGCTAACTAAAAATTACTAAAATCACTATGATAAAAAGAAGGATGATAACATTATGCAAACCTTATAAAATCATGTGGCATTTTTCACCTGGAACAGATTTGGACAAAATACTTATCTTTTAATAATTTGTCAAGATGAGATTGAGGAACACAGATGCCTCCTGAAAAAATGATACTTTTTTCCTGATAGCCAGGTTTGACAAATGTCAGAAGGAACCATGCAACCTCATGTTTCAATTTTGCTTCTAGTCCACTACATGGTATAGATACTTGTAACTTAAAAAAAATCCATTTGCTTAATTCTTTATGTAAGTAATATACTCACACGTTCAAATATCTTAAAAACTGTACAATGAAAGTTCCTCTTTCCCATCAGTTGAGTTCTGTCTCTTTGAAAACAAAAATAAACAAAACAACCCAACCCCCTCACCAAAAAAACTCCCACACTTAATCTAACCACTTACTAATTTGATGTGTATCTCTCTAGGATTTCTTTATTCATATATGTGTAAGTGTGAATATTTGTTTTTATTTTCTTCATTTTTACAGAAAAGATAACATATACATTGTTCTATGAAATGTGTGTAACAGATTTTCCTATGTCAGTAGATTGTCTTATGTCAGTACTGTACTCCTTTTTTAGAACTGTATAGTATCCCAATGTATAATATGGCATAATTTATTTTATTAACCTTGCATTGGTGGTTGTTAGGGTGCTCATGAAAGCATTGTGGCAAGGGATAACTTCCTACGCACTTGCATGGAGATTGAGTGGATAAAAATTCTAGAAGTGTTGCATGGAGGAAATGTCCTTTTAATATGCTTAATGTTCATAGATATCACCAAACTGCACTCCATAAAAATTATATAAATTTATTTTTCTATAAGCAGTGTCTAAGAATGCCCATTTCTTTACACTTTTTACTGTCTTTCCTTGAACTTTCTTTGGCCGGTCCAACAGGTGCAAAATAGTACCGCAGTCTAGTTTTAATTTACTTTTTTCTTATTAGGAGTGAGAATATGCATCTTTTCATGTTTTATAAGTCATCTGTAGATTCTTTTATTGAATAGTTTTTAGCAGTGTGTTCATTATGAGACAAGAAAGCTCATGAAGTATAGGACATACACTTTGCACACTTACTTCTGCTCCACTGTCCACTACAGCTCTGTGCTTCTGTATATATCTCACATCCTAGAGCAACTGGATTCCAACCAGACCTTGTAAGTTGCCCAAGGAGGTGTACATACCTGGATCAATGAGATCCAGAGTACACATGCTGTAGTACTTTCCACAGCTGTGCCCAATTCAGCATGGCTTCCATTATCATTCATGGTACTCACTGATCTTAGCCAACAGACCATAGTACTCCTTCCTTCCTTCCTTCCTTCCTTCCTTCCTTCCTTCCTTCCTTCCTTCCTTCCTTCCTTCCTTCCTTCCTTCCTTCCTTCCTTCCTTCCTTTCTTTCTTTCTTTCTTTCTTTCTTTCTTTCTTTCTTTCTTTCTTTCTTTCTCTCTCTCTCTTTCTGTCTGTCTGTCTGTCTGTCTGTCTGTCTTTCTTTCTTTCTCTCTCTCTCTTTCTTTCTCTCTTTTTTTTTTTTGGACGGAGTTTCGCTTTTGTTGCCCAGGCTGGAGTAAAATGTACAATTATGTGATCTCAGCTCACTGCCATCTCTGCTTCTCAGGTTCAAGAGATTTTCCTGCCTTAGCCTCCCGAGTAGCTGGGATTACAGACATGCATCACCGCACCCAGTTAATTTTGTATTTTTAGTAAAGACGGGGTTTCACCATGTTGGTCAGGCTAGTCTCGAACTCCTGACCTCAGGTGATCTGTCCGCCTCGGCCTCCCAAAGTGCTGGGATTTCAGGCATGAGCCACCGCGCCTGGCCCATAGCACTCCTTTTAATCATCCTGAGGCGTGGCAGTTGTGCCAAGCATGATTAATTTAGCTTTGCCTTCTCTAATGATTTTCAATATCAATATGTGTCTCAGCACATATTTTCCAGTTTGCATTTGCAGCTAGAGTCCAGAGTTCAGATCCCAGGACTTTTTCTTGTAGGACCCATACAGTCTCTATTTGGGGTTCTTCTGGTTTTATTCAGTGCTACTGTACGAATTACCATGTCCTGACATCCTCGTAGATGTGGGTCCTCCAGTTCCTTCACTAAACACAGTGCCTATTCCCACAGTCTGCAAGAGGCACTCAATAAATGTTGATGTCTGCTTCTCTGCCACTATTTCCCTCAGAGCTCTTCAGAAAGACTTCCTCTCTACCAATATTACGGGCAAAGACAATGTTCCAGGAAGAGGATGGATGAAGAAGCTGAGAAAACTGTAAGTGGGTGAGGGGTGAGGGTGTGGAGGGGTGAGGGTATGTAGACCACTCCTATGAGAGGTGATGAGAGTCCCTTGAGGCTTCCTTTTTCTGTGTATCTATTTTTTTTTAAAAGAAAAAGGCTCTATACCTTGATGTTGAGTAAATATTAACATACAGTGTTCCCATTTGTGCACCATCATGGTTCCTTATCTCCCTGATTGAACATTTTGTAAGTGCCTTCTAGTTAGTTGAGTATATGACTGTACCTGTAAATCATATGTGAATCATATCTCATTCCTACTTGAACTTAGTTGCTGAAGAAGAGTGACTTTGTCCTATGCACCTCTATAGTCCAACCCCTACCTTGACCCAGACTTGGTACATGTCCTATTTCTAATGAATACTTGCTCAAATCAACAGCATACTCAAGAGTTGACCTTGATTTTACAGATATTGGTTTATCAATATCAAATCAAGGATTTCGTAATGGTGGCTATCATAGTATAAAGTAACACACATTGTTTTCTGTTTCATTAGTTAATTAAGGGATGTGACAAGGGAAGTATTGCATTATTCAAAAACAAATTGAGACTAACTAACAACAGAAGTTCCCAGGCTTTGGAAGGTGTACCAAAGATCTAATGAAACTGAGGTCATAAAAAAACCAATGTTGTTTTCCTCTACGAAAATACTGTACAGGGCTGGGCACAGTGACTCGTGCCTGTGATCCCGGCACTTTGAAAGATCAAGGTGGGAGGATCACGTGAGCTCAGGAATTTGAGACCAGCCTGGGCAACTTGGGGAGATGCTTTCTCAACAAAAAATTTAAAAATTATTGGGGATAGTGGTACTCACCTGTAGTCCCAGCTACTTGGAAGACTGAGGAGGGAGGGATTGCCTGAGAACAGGAATTTGAGGCTGTAGTGACCTCTAATTGTGCCACTGCACTCCAGCTTGTGTGACAGAATGAGGTTCTGTCTCAAAAAAAAAAATGTATATATAATATAGTACTTTTGCAAATGAACGGTTTAGCCTGAAAATGCACCATGAAACATTTTTTCCTTTCTCTCTAGTCTCAAGGTGTAACCTTGAAGTTTACTACAGAAACACTTTTTTTTCCTCCTTAGTCTTATAATATATCCTTGGAATATACTTTCTTTGAAACAACACATCCCTCCTTTTCTTACCATACTCTCCTTTTCACCATGCACTTTTATCTAATTGTATGATAGTATCTAACTGTGTGCTTATTTAGAAGTTCTGGTGGTTAATCTTGGGATAATCTTGGAGACCCAGCTGCAATATTACAGAGACTACGTCAAGTTGGTTAGTCTATAACCAGGCTTTTTTTTTTTTTTTTTTTTTTAAATTGAGACGGAGTCTCGCTCTGTCTCCCAGGCTGGAGTGCAGTGGCGCGATCTTGGCTCACTGCAAGCTCTGCCTCCTGGGTTCACGCCATTCTCCTGCCTCAGGCTCCTGAGTAGCTGGGACTACAGGTGCCCTCTCAACCATGCCTGGCTAACTTTTTGTATTTTTAGTAGAGACAGGATTTCACCGTGTTAGCCAGGATGGTCCCGATCTCCTGACCTCGTGATCCCCCTACCTTGGCTTGCCAAAGTGCTGGGATTACAGGCATGAGCCACCACGCCTGGCCAACCAGGCTATTTTTAAGATGTCACCAGCTCACACTGATAACCACCAGGACAATGAACAGACCCTGTACTCAGCACCAGTCTTGCATAACTCCCATTCCTAGTTCTCCCTTTTAAGCTCCTCTCTCCAGCCTAAAGTTTGAAGCAGTTTCTTTAGTTCTGAGCCTGGCTGTTTCCCCACTGCTAGCCCTGGAATGCAGTCATTTTCTTTCACTCCATCTTGTCTTCGTTACAGGCTTTGCAAACAGGAAGCAATTGAGCCTACCTTTGGTTACACTTTGACAATTCTAAAAAAACTGCTCAGATAAAGAAAATCAGTATGTCTATATTAAGAACAAAGATTGAATCTTCATTTTTCTGTATATATGCAAGTGAATGTAAATGATTTTGTCATAATGCAACTGACTTCCTATCTAAAACTACAAAATATTAAAATTCCACAGTTGAGTTCCTTGCCTAATTTATTCAGCCACCTCTAAGAAAACAATAACTAAAAATGAAGGCTGTTTTAAAATTAATAACTATATCACTAATTATGACCAAAAATGAAGGCTGTTTTTAAATTTTATGTCATAATCTATTGATTCTGATGTTCCAAACATTAACTGTGTATACTTTCATGCACATACACACACACAAATCACACCAACAAATATAATAATTGTCTTTCCTCCAGTAGAAGAAACAGAGAAACAAGAAACAATTTCAACTTAATTTTCACCAATAATGATGAACTAGTTAGTGAAATGAAAGTAATGGCAAATGTGAAAAAAAGTCATTTTGTCATCATAAAGTTTGTGAAATAAAAAATAAGATTTCACAAAATCAGGCAGGTACCCTAGTTTTGCATAATAATCTTTCAGAAAATAGAAAAAGCGACTTGGTTAGACTCTAAAAGGAAATATGGCTCAAGAAATAAAGGAGATTAAGAAGACATTTTCATAACACAAATGATTCTAATAGGAATGAAATTGAGAGAATTACAAATGTGTAAGTTCAAATGGCTGTTCAAAAAGGATTTGTATAAGCAATCAACATAACTAAAAATGACCAAAAATGGTAAGGACAAGCCAGGAATAAATGAAACTTGTGCATGTTTCTAACAAAATAAAATAACTTGAAAATATACATGTGTAACAAGAATAAACTTGCTTGGGATTGGTGAAAATAATAACAGAATTAGGCAATTCCATTTAAATGTTAGAAAATTATCCTCAACTAAAGGACCATGATTAAAAAAGAATGTAGGTACAGGTGGCTTTAAATGCCTCCAGGTCTGCATTAAACTTATGAGAGGAAGCTACAGAATTTGCTGGTTGAATTGTTTAACGAATGAAATATCTCGACCTGTGGGCAGTGTGACTTGGAAAGGCAGGTCTCAGCTAATTTACCACAGACTCTTCAGCCCTGGACAATAAAGTGAGTGAAGTTCCTGTTTTTATCATCCCTCTTTGCAAATGGCCAAGGCTCTGCAACAATGATTGCATCCCCTTCTGTCTCTGTCACATCCTCATTCAGCACAGGGAATGTCTTAGCATTCCCACTGTTACAACCTCTGAGAGCATCACAGTGCTGCACCTTCCCTCAGTGATGCAGTCCTCATTGCCCTTCATGTAGCTAATGACCGAATCCAGGATCTCTTCGTTAATGCCTGCATAAGGGCCACTTCTTACCCTGATTGTTTCAGGTTGGGTTTCTTAGAAGTAGAACTTGAGGCGGGAGTTCTTGGGCAAGTGGTTTATGGAGGAAATGCTCTCAGGAAAAATCTACAAGGGAATGAAAGAAACAGGTTAGGAGAGAGGAAGAATATTCAAAAGGTTTGATTTTAGGAAAAGTCTAGCCTTACTTAGACTGATCTCCTGGCGAGTTCTGAGGTAAAAATCACACCACAGGGGTTTCTCCTGTTGAGGCAAAGAGCACTGAAAGGCAACAGTTGGCCATCGACAAATCGTAGGTAGAAGGGTTCATCCTTCCCAGACTGTTTTGGATAAAGTGACTTCTGTAGGCTAAGAGCAATTCTTCAGATATATATAGAGAGATGCAGGAAAGAGCTATTAGCAAACAATACTTACAGTGGCTGACAGATGTTGTAAGGGGGAAAATACTTATTTTCTCACCCATTGCAAGGTTTATAGCTGATACCCCATAACAAAAACCAGATTAACAATATAATATAAATTTTATGTGACATGGAAGCTTTCAGAAAAGACTGAAAAACTCAGGCAAAAATGTATTTTCATGGCCAGTTGTGCACAAGTATGATTGGAGGGCAAAAAGGTATGATCGAATGGTAATAAACTAGGGGAAACTTAGCAAGGCCTTTTCAGATTCACCTGGGTCTCTGGCTATAGATCAGAATTCCTCTGCAAACAGGGTATTAGAACCTACTTTCAGGGTAGGTATTCAGAGAACTATTTTCTGGCCCGCTCCAGGGGAGAAAGGTGGGAGAAAATCAGAGTGACTTTCCTGCTTCTGCAGTTTTCCCACCTTTCCTCGGCTTAAAGTTTTCAACATACCAAGGCGCCATACTTGGAGAGTATCATGTTCTGAGCCCTAGCAATGTTGGGAAAGAGGCCCAGGCCACATAGGAAGAGCACATATAGGAATTCCCAGTTAAGGTCAGAACGGATGACTAGCCTCAACTTCCAGGTATGAATGAGTGAGCACTCAGAGGACTCCAGTCTCCAGCCGGCTTCTGCTGACGCCTCAAACGTCATGGAGCAAAGCAAGCTGTCCCTGATGTGCCCTCTCTAATTTCCTGACAGAATCCATAAGTATAATCAATGGCCATTATTCTGAGACTGAGTTTTGGCGTATGAGCGGATCTTGTTTTATTGCACTTTGCTTTATTGTGCTTCACCGATACTGCATTACTTTACAAATTGAAGGTCTGTGGCAACCCTGCAACTAGCACATCTATTGGCGCCATTTTTCTATCAGCGTGTGCCCCCTTCATGTCTCTGTGTGACATTTTGGTAATTTTCACAATGTTCAAACATTTTCATTATTGTCATTTTTTAAGGTGATATTTGATGCTACTATTATAGTCATTTAGGGGCACCATGAATCACCCCCACATAAGACTACCAAACCTAATCGCTAAACATAGTATGTCTGTCTGTTGCACCAACCAGCCAATTACTCCATCTCTCTCCCTCTTAAGACTTCTTATTTGCAGCAAAGCAATACTGAAATGCAGCCAATTAATAACGCTGCAAAGGCCCCTAAGTTTTCAAGTCACATGTCTCTCATTTAAAATCAAAGCTAGAAATGATGAAGCTTAGTGAGGAAGGCATGTCAAAAGCCACAGTAGGCTAAAACCCAGGCCTCTTGTGCCAAACAGTTTAAGTCAAATTATGAATGCAAAGGAAAAGTTCTTGGAGAAAATTAAAAGTGTCACTTCAGTGAACACACGAATAATAAGAAAGTAAAACACCCTTATTGTTCATATGGAGAAAGTTTGAGTGGTATGGATAGAAGATCAAACCAACCACAGCATTCTCTTAAGCAAAAGCCTAATCCAGAGCAAGGCCTTAACTCTCTTCGCTTCTATGAAGACTGAGAGAAATAAAAAGGCTACAGAAGAAAAGTTTGAAGCTGGCAGAGACTGGTTCTTGAGGTTTAAGGAAAGAAGCCACCTCCATAACATAAATTTACAAAGTGAAGCAGCAAATGATGATACGGAAGCTGCAACTAGTTATGTGGAAGATCTAGTGAATGTAATTGTTGAAGATGACTACACAAAACAACAGATTTTCAGTGTGGATGAAAGAGTGTTTTATTAGAAGATGCCATCCAGGACTTGCATAGAGGAGAAGTCAATCCCTGGCTTCAAAGTTTGAAAGGACTGGCTGCCTCATTAGGGAATGAAGCTGATGACTTTAAGTTGAAGCTGGTGTTCATTGACTGTTTCAAAATTCCTAAGGCCTTTGAGAATTATGCTAAATCTACTCAGCCTGAGCTCTGTAAGTGGAATAACAACACCCTGATGATAGCACATCTGTTTACAGCATGGTTTACTGAGTATTTTAAGTCCAATAATGAGACCCACTTCTTTTTTTTTTTAAAGGATGGTATCTCATTCTGTTGCCCAGGCTGGAGAGCAATGGTGTGATCTCAGCTCACTGCAACCTCCGCCTCCCAGGTTCAAGTGATTCTCCTTCCTCAGCCTCCCAAGTAGCTGGGATTACAGGCATGCACCACCACACCCAGCTAATTTTTTGTATTTTTGGTAGAGACAGGGTTTCACCATGTTGGCCAGGCTGGTCTTGAACTCCTGACCACAAATGATCCACCCACCTCGGCCTCCCAAAGTGCTGGGATTACAGGCAGGAGCCACTGCACCTGGCCGAGACCCACTTCTCAGAAAAAAAAGAAAAAAAATTCAAAATAGGTGCTCATTGACAATGCACCTCATAACCCAAGAGAACTAATGGAAATGTACAGGCAATTAATGTTGCTTTTATGCCTACTAAGACGAAATCCATTCTGTAGCCCATGGATCAAGGAATAATATTGACTTTCAAGTCTTATTATATAGGAAACACATTTGGTAAGGCAGTAGCGTCTATAAATAGTAATTTCTCTGAAGGATCTGGGTAAAGTAAATTAAAAACTTTCTGGAAAGAATTTATTTTTCTAGATACCATTAAGAATTTGACACATCCCCACTCCAGCCTTCAGCAACCACCCTGATCAGTCATAAATCATACTGAAGGCTCAGATGATAGTATTTTTTTGGCAATAAGTTATATTTAAATTAAGGATATACATTGATTTTTGGACATAATGCTATTGAACACTTAACAGACAGTAGTATAGTGTAAACATAACTTTTATATACACTGGAAAATAAAAAAGAAATTTGTGTGACTCACTTTATTGTGCTATTTGCTTTACTGCGGTAATCTGAAACCAAATCTATAATATCCTCAATTTGTTGTAATGCTTGTAAATTATTGTGTGCCAGAGTAATTGAAAAGAATATGTAATATACTATGTATTTTACTTATTTATTGTTCCCCACTATAATATACTATGTATTTTACTTATTTATTGTTCCCCACTATAAGCTCTATGAAGACAGGATTTTTATATATTTTATTTACAGATACGTGCCCAAGACCTCCCAGACTGCCTAGAACATAGTAGGCAAGTACTCAGTAAGTATTTGTTAACTGAAAGGATACACTGAAAAATTGTTTCTTATACTTCTGTGCTAGTTTGGTTGAATGTTGAATTCTAGGGTTTAAAATAATTCAATTTCACAATTTCAGGTGTGTTTAATTACCTTCTCCTTCCCATTGCAACTAATGAGTAGTTTTGATGACCTCTAATGCTCATTCTTTTGTAAAACTCCATTTGTCCCATGGAAGGTTTGATTTTTTTTTTTAAATCTCTGGATTTATGAGCATCTGAAATTTTACCATGTTATGAGATTTTCTTTTTATCTTTTAGTTTAATCTCTTTGATGATCAGAGGATGCAGTCTAAAGACTTATCTCCTTTCAGCTGCAGAAAATCATTTCCTAGCTTTTCTCTGATTATAATATCTTCTTTTCTATGGGAAGGGCCTCTTAGAGTTTTCTGTGTCAAAATACCTTAGCTGGTTCTTCCCATGCTTTCTTTTTCATTTTGTTTTTAAATCTGTGGAGAACTTATGTACAATATCTCTATCTCTATAATCCCAACAGTCTCTGTAATAGCTCCTTTAAAGCATCTTTCTCAAAACATTAACCGCAGGGCAAGATTCATTCTGCCAACTGAGGACTTGGCCGTCCCAGCTTTACCAAATCAATATTTCAGTTAGTAACCTTTGATCACCTCAAGGCTGACTCAGGTCTTTGTTCTTGTTTTTACTTTGAGTTTGGATTATTTCTGGAATTACTTACAATTCTACAGTAGTTGTTGCCTGAGATTTCCTTTACTCTTGTTCCTCTATCAACGTAACCTCATTTATTTTCTATCTTCCAGGATTCCTCAAAATTTTAGTCTTTCTAGTGTTGCTATTTATTACATTCTAATATTCTAATACATTTGTCCTTTAAAATATATATATATATTTTTGTTTTTGGAGGTAGTTTCTGCCAAATCTTTGTAAGAGGAGACCCTAGTGAGTGTGCTTGATTTGTTATTTTTAATCCAATCTCAATTTAATCACAAATCCTCTCACAAACTAGATGTTCTTACCCATTTCACAGAAAATTAGTGGACAAATTCAGTGTTAGGAAGATTTCTTATTTATTTATTTTTGAGATGGAATTTTGCTCTTGTTGACCAGGCTGGAGTGCAATGGCACAGTCCCAGCTCACTGCAACCTCCGCTTCTCAGATTCAAGCAATTCTCCTGTCTCAGTCTCCCAAGTACCTGGGACTACAGGTACCTGCCACCACGCCCAGCGAATTTTCATATTTTTAGTAGAGACAGGGTTTCACCATGTTGGCCAGGCTGGTCTTGAACTCCTGACCTCAGGTGATCCGTCCGCCTCGGGATCCCAGAGTGCTGGGATTATAGGTGTGAGCCAACATGCCCAGCTGGAAGATTTTTAAAGGAAAGAAGTGTGAGAGAAGGCAACTCAACGGCCAAACAGTTTTATTTACAAGAATAAGCCTGCTAGGGGTCCCAGTGAGGAATCTGGCTGAGACCCCGAGAGCTTTCAAGTTGAAGTTTTTATAATATAGTTTCTATAGGGGAGGGGTTGGGGAAGCACTGGCAGGTGGACACCGTAGGGGCCTGGGGAAAGATGTGGTAAGGGCCAGTCAGGCTTTGTTGTGGTCAGGGTTGTGAAGCTCTGTTAAAGGTATGGGTGAGGTTGACCTTTGATTTGTTTTTGGGAACACTTTCACCAAGGTAGGAAACACAGTCACCAAGGTAGAAAAATGGTATTGCTATTGTCAATTCTCACACCTAGAACTTTAGACATTGCATTACAATTGTTTTTAATTAGCAATCCTCTTGACAGATGTGCCATGAATGTTCTTTGGTTGTGTACAAAAGGGAGTTGGTAAAAAAACAAACAAACAAACAAACAAACAAACATGGGGTGGCTGAAAGAATCAAAGGTAAAAATGAAGAACCAGTCTCAAAAAGTCAAGATGGGAAAAGCCCAGGGACATATGTATAGAACTAATAATGAAGCATCTTCCTGGGACATTTTAACTGAGAAGAATAAATATTATTTTCAGGTTGTGTATTATTTTGCTGAAGATAGAAATCTCAGGGGAAGAGCTTAGGATTAGACTTAGTTTTGTTTAAGGATGCCATCTCTTCATTTGCAGGGGGAACACTGAGCTTTTCTGCCAAGACTGACTTGAATTGTGAGCAAAGCAGATTGTCGAAGCAAAATCAGGGTGCTATTAGCAGAAAAGGGACGTGATGTTGGATAGACAAACACAGCGGTACTCACTAGACATTAAAACTCCTTGGAGTCATGGGCTGACTTAATTACTTAACAGGCATTCTCAGAACTGGAACTGTGCTCAACGAACGCTGCAAATCAACAGTTACTGAATGAGGCTGCCCTAATTTGTACAGCTAGGCACTCTCATTACTGCACTCTGCCTTACTCCTATTGCCTACTATCATTGCACTCCTTTATATAAGGATCAAAGACTGTTTCCTTAAATTATTAAGCAGTATTCCACCAAGACTTTAACTGTTTTCTCTTTATCTTTAGGATAGTGACAGAATAATTGATGTGATAAAATAACTAGCTCATTCAGCAAAATTCCAGTAATAAGACTATTTGTGCAAAGGTCAATCTAAATTAGGGATGGCTGTATTATGAACTATTTTAATTCTAAATATTTTCCGTTATTTTTATTAGGAGGATTATTGGTAAGAAACTCTTGCCAAATAGGATCCCTTAATGTCAATTTTAACTGAAGGGGCATTTGTAATCAACTCTTTCCAAACTAGAGATGTTAAAGTCCCTGAAGCCATTTAGCCACTTTTAATCTTTTAAAGAAGTCAAGTACCTTAAAATATCATTTTTAATTTGCTTTGTAAATGCTTTTTTCAGAGCTCATCTATAAATTTCAGCCTCTCTAGTTAGATAACTATAAATTTTATTTTGGTTTGTGCTGAGTACATGACAAGAATTTTGCAACTATGACACAGGTATAGAAGCAGCAGTTCTATGACCTTAAAACAAGTAACAGACAGCATAAGCCTGTCTGACTCAGGGAAAAATGTCTAAATTATATTTAATAGTGACAATTCTGGAGACGATTCCATTTTACCAACAATTTTAAAACTAGCTTTATTTATCAAATTATCTTAGCTCACAGAGAGCTAAAGTCCTAGTCCAGGTTCAGGCCCACTCTACATAGTTACCTCCAGTGCCACAGTGCATGGCCACAGCTTGCAGGCATTCCACAACTCCAGGAGGCATCACTGACAAGCAGGGCTTACCACATACTTTCAACCTTAATGCGTTTCTTTTTCAATCCTTGACATCCTTGGAACAGTAATTTTTCACCACAACAGTGACTAAATGTAACAAAATACTGTAAAAAATAATGAACACCTACTGTGTGTTAGATACTCTTCTAGGTTCTGGGAATGCAGTGGTTAATATTACATGGTCTGACTTCATGGAGCTTAGAGTCTAATGGGAAAATGTTTCCCTACATAAGCAATTATCTTCTTGCATTTAGAGTTTTATTATGATACTAAACAAACTGTATATTTTTAGAAACTCATCTATTACAAAGAAGTATACATATTAGTTAGAAAATCAAACAGTTCAACATCTCTGTACCAGTGTTGTCCAGTAAAACTTTCGGCATTGATAGAAAAGTCCTCTGTGTGGGCAGTCCAATAAAGTAGACACTAGGCACATGTGACTATTGAAGATTTTAAATGTAGGCTGGGCACGGTGGCTCACGCCTGTAATCCCAGCACTTTGAGAGGCTGAGGTGGGCAGATCACGAGGTCAGGAGATTGGGACAATCCTGGCTAACACAGTGAAACCCCGTCTCTACTAAAAATACAAAAAATTTAGCCAGGCATGGTGGTGGGCACCTGTAGTCCCAGCTACTCGGGAGGCTGAGGCAGGAGAATGGCGTGAACCCCAGAGGAGGAGCTTGCAGTGAGCCGAGATCGCGCCACTGCACTCCAGCCTGGGCGACAGAGTGAGACTCCGTCTCAAAAAAAAAAAAAAAAAAAAAAGAAAAGAAAAAGAAAATTTTAAATGTAGCTACTAGCTAGTGGAAGAGGAGCTGAATTTTATTTTTTTCATTTCTCTTTTTTATTGATACATAATATTTGTATCTATTTATGGGGTACATGTGATATTTTGTTACGTGCATAGAGTATGTAATGATTAAGTCAGGATATCTGGGAAATCTATCACCTCGAGTATTTTTCTTTTCTGTGTGTTGGGAACATTTCAAGTCCTCTCATCTAGCTATTTTGAAATATACAGTGCACTGTTGTTAACCATGGTTACTGTACTCTGCTGTCAAACATTATAACTTATTTCTCCTATATAACTGTATCTAATCATATGTTTGTACCCATGAACCAACCTCTCTTCATTCTTACGCTGACCCGCCCTCCACACCATTCACAGCCTCTGGTATCTATCATTCTACCCTTTATCTCCATGAGATCTAAATTTTTAGAGACCACATGTGAGTGAAAACATGCAATATTTGTGTTTCTGTCCCTAGCTTATTTTACTTAACTTAATGATCTCTAGTTCTATCCATATTGCAGCAAATAACATAGATTTTGTTCTTTTTTACGGCAAAATAGTATCCTGTTACGTATATTTATCATATTTTCTTTATTCATTTGTCTGTTGATAGACACTTGGGTTGATTCCATACTTTCACTAGTGTGAATAGTGCTGCAATGAACATGCAGGTATTCTTTTGATATACTGATTTCTCTTCCTTTCGATAACTACCCTGTAGTGAAATTGCTGAATCATACGGTAGTTCTATTTTTAGTTGTCTGAAAAATCTCCATATCCTTTCCCATAGTGGCTGTACTAATTTCATTCCCACCAACAATGTGTAAGAGTTCTCTTTTATCTGCATCCTCACTAGCATCTGTTATTATTTTTCTGACTTTTTAATCATAGCCATATATTTCTATAGTTTCTGAACTTTCTCTTGTTATTTATTTCTAATTTCATTTCATTGTGGTCTGAGAAGATACTTGATATAATTTTGATTTTTAAAAATTTGTTAAGACTTGTTTTGCATCCTAACATACGGTCTGTTCTGGAGAATGCTCCATGTGCTAATGAGAAGAACGTGTATTCTGTACACATTGGATGAAATGTTCTGTAATTATCTGCTAGGTCCATTTGGTTTAACGTGAAGTTTAAATTGCATGTTTCTTTCTTAATCTTATGTCTACATCATCTAATTCTGAGAATAGGGTGTTGAAGTTTCCAGCTATTACTGTGTTGAAGTCTACCTCTCTTTTTAGATCTAATAATATTTGCTTTATGTATCTGAGTGCTCCAGTGCTGTGTGTATATATTTAGATGGATACATCCTCTTACTGAATTGGTCCCTTTATCATTATATAATGACCTTCTTTGTCTCTTTTTACTGTTTTTGACTTAAAGTTTATTTAGTCTGATATAAGAATAGCATAAGTATAGTAATTCCCACTTGCTTTTGGTTTCCATTTGCATGAAATACCTTTCTTTCATCCTTTTTCTTTCAGTGTGTATGTGTCTTTATGAGTGAGTTGAGTTCCTTGTAGGCAGCATGTAACTAATTGGGTTATGTTTGTATATCCATTCAGCTCTTGTATATCTTTTAAGTGGAAAGTTTAATTTGTTTATATTTAAAGTTCTTACTGATAGTGAGGTCTTATTCTCACCATTTTATTAATTGATTTCTGGTTGTTTTTGTGTATCGTTTATTCCTTTCTCTCTTATTGTTTATCACATGGCTCGGTGGTTTTCTCTAGTGGTAACATTTGAGTCCTTTGTCTTCCTTATTTGTGTGTTTACTCTACCAGGGGCTTCTACACTTTTATGTGTTTTCATGAGTGTAGATATCATCTTTCACTTCTAGGCATAGGACTGACTCCCTTAAGTATTTCTTGTAGGGCCAGCCTAGTGATTAATTCCCTCTGCTTTTGCTTGTCTAGGAAAGATTTTATTTCTCCTTCATATGAAGGAAAACTTTGCTGAGTAAACTGTTCTTGGCTGGCAGTTTTTCTCTTTCAGCCCTTTGAATATATCATCCTAGTCTCTCTTGACCTGTAAGATATCTACTGAGAAATCTGTTTAGTCTGATGGGAATTCCCTTATAAGTGTCTAGAGGCCTTTCTCTTGCTGTTTTCTTTTCGACTTTTGACATTTGACTCTAATTGTGCCATAGAGAAGAACCTTTTGAAGTGTAATTATTTGGGGATCTCTGAGCTTCTTGTGTCTGCATGTCTAAATCTCTGGATAGACTTGGGAAGTTTCCAGCTATTATTTCATTAAATAGGTTTTCTCTCCCTTTCGTTTTCTCTTCTCCTTTGGGGTCACTGAAAATTTGAATATTTGGTCACTTTGTGGTGCCTCATATATCACATTGGTTTTGTTCATTCTGCTTTATTATTTAAAAATTATTTTTCTGATTGGGTTATTGCATAAGATTTGTCTCAAGCTTTAAAATTCTTTATTCTACTTGATCTAGTGCATTATCAAAGCTTATGAACATATTTTATATTTCATTCAATGAATACTTTAGTTCCAGAATTTATGTTTGGTTCTTTTTTATGATATCTGTCTCTTTGGTACATTGCTCATTTGTATACTGATTTTTAAAAAATGTCTTTGTATCATTTTTCTGAGTTCTCTTATATCTAATTGAGCTTCTTTAATATCATGATTTTTAATTGTTTTTCTGGGATTTCTTGAATTTTTTAATTGAAATCTATTGCTGGAGAATTGTTGCATTCCTTTGGAGGCATCATATTTCCTTGTCCGTCCTTCCTTCCTCTCTCCCTTCTTCCTTTCCCTTCCCTTCCCTTTCCTTCCCCCCTTTCCCTCCCCTTTCTCCTTTCCTTTCCTTTCCTTTCCTTTCCTTTCCTTTCCTTTCTTTCCTTTCCTCTCCTTTCGTTTCCTCTCCTTTCCTTTCCTTTCTTTTCGTATGCATGTTATTACATTGATATCTGCTCATCTGGTGTGACAGTTGCTTTTTCCAGTTTCTTGAATTTACTTTCATAGGGGAGGGCTTTTTCCTAAAGATGTATCAGTAGTGTTGGTTGGATAGGGCACTTTGGTTCTGATTGTGGGTGCAGGCAGTAGGGAAGTCTCCATGTGATTTCTTCAGCTGTAAACAGTGTCAGTGGGGTCATCAGTTTCCCCAGTGGCTTAAGGTATGGTTCGTAGAGGCCATGGTGAAGTTTCTATGGGAATAAAGATGCCAGGTGGACCAGTCATCAGGCTTCAGTAGTGGCAGCAGCAGGCTGAGCATGGTCATCCTTGGTTCTCCAAGAGGCTTAGAATGGCACTGGCGTTAGTAAGTCCAGGTTGGCTAATTCTTGGGTCTCCAGGCAGCTTTCTTGGGTTGTGGTAGTGCCAGTGAGCCAGTTGGGTGAGTGGATCTTTGGGCTCGCGAGCAGTAGATGTGGCATGGGCAATGGCAGTAGCCGTGGCATGACAGCACTATGACACCCAATCAGTTTATGCTAGTGTTGGTGGTGGCTGCAATGAGATTTTGCACCAGTCCCCAGCCCCACAGTTGGTGCATATGGGTGGGTGCCAGCTGTGGTGGTGGTGACAGGTTGGGTGGGCGTGACCCCAGTTCCTCAAGATAAATGTTCAGGTGCCAATCATAGTAGGCCAGGCTGAGCAATCCCCAGATGTCCTCGGCACCCTAGGTGGTATGTGTTGGCACTGGCTGTAGTAGGCAGGGGAGGAGCGATCCCTAGGCTTCTGGTAGAATGCGCAGGTGGGTGTGGCTGTGGCCATGCTGCAGTCCTGTTACAGGGGAGGAGGGTGGGTTACTTTCAGTGACAACAGTCAAAGGAAAGCAGGTAGAGAGCAAGCACTGTGCTCTTCCTTTAGCCCCAGCAGCAGTAGCCTACAGTGGTTGCCGCTGTATGAGTGGGAGAGTCTGCCCTTGGGGCACATGAAAATGTGTAGTGGCTCTACTGCTGAGGGTAGTGGGATTGTTACCAACGATTCCCACTGTGACCCTCATGGCAACCCAGCACGTTGTAGAAGTGAATGAAACTCAGGGCATGTGGAGGTGCGGGGTCTGTTGAGCCTCTAGTAGAATGCAGGGCGGAGAGGGCTAGGATCTCAAAAGGCACTTTGCTGCAACTGCTTAGGACTTAAGGGGTGTGTGGGCCCAAGCATGAACTCCTTTCCTGGAGCAGTGTTGTTGTTCAGTGTCCAGGTAGCTCCCTATGTTAGTCCCAGGGCCCGTGAGGATTGAGCGGCAATTCTGTGGCTAGGATTGTGAGAATCTAGGAGGCTGGAATTGATGTAAGGATTTTTTTTTGAGATGGAGTCTCACTCTGTCACCCAGGCTGGAGTGCAGTGGCTGCATCTCAGCTCACTGCAAGCCCCCCCTCCCGGGTTCATGCCATTCTCCTGCCTCAGCCTCCCAAGTAGCTGGGATTTCTAGCTCTAGACTTTAGTGAAGCAAAAGTGAATTCATGTCTTCCTCTACAACAAAGGGATTTAGGAAAAAATATGAGTGTCATGCAATGAAACAAAATAACTCATAATTTGAAATATTTAGAATTGTTATGAGACTAAATCTAAGTAATACATAGTACAAAATAATTTTGGTCCTTAAATTTTTAATGTATATCCAGAAAAAGGATTCTAAAACATGTAATTTATTTACATAAGACCAACTTCTAGTAAATGTTTTCAACATTATTATGCATTCAGTAAGACATGGAAATGAGTGAAGTTATTTGAATTATAAACCATATGAGGTGACAAGGCTCTAAGCATCATCCCAGTATACATGAGAAAACTGAGGTGTAGGGAGATTGAAAAACTTGCTTGAAATTTATACAGACAGGCTTCAGGGTGGTGAGGTCATATTCTCTCATCATGTCCCTTTATTAGAGGTATGGATTGTAAAGCTTAGTGCCTTATTCTCCACTTTTCCACACTACTTTGCCTCGTATTTATAGAGCATTTTAACAATTGTCTTTGGATTTGTAAGCCAAACATGTATTTTTAAAATATGCTAGTTGTATAAATTCAAAAATTATTTTTTTAAACATTGTGGCACCAAAATGCTTACTCTTAGCTTGGGTTCCCCACCACCCCCATACTAAACCTAAATCTACACAAATACTGATTTGCTAGCAAGCACAATGACAACATTAAAAAACATGTTTAATTTTGTAAACTACGGGATTTTTTTAGGCTTAAGGGTTTAATTGAACTATTTAGGGAATTAAAAAAACATGTGAAACCTGCCTGTATCTTTAAATGCTAAGGAGTCACTCATTTTCAGCTGCAGCTTATACTACCCAATTGAAAATACAAGTAAACCAATCAATTTTCCAGTTTGAGAAGACAGATTGAAAAGAGATACGAAAATAACTTAACATTGTAGTCAAGTACTAACAGTGCTTAGGAAATATAGATTGCTCATTTGGCAATAGTTCAGTAAAAAAATAAGATTTAAAATAGTATTACAGTAGTTCCTCATTATTCATGGGGGATACATTGTAAGCCTCCAGTGGATGACTAAAATTGTAGATGGTGCTGAGCCCTATATATACTATGTTTTTTTCTCATACATACATCTCTAGGATAAAGTTTAATTTATAAATTAGGCACAGTAAGAGGTTAACAATAATAATATGGTAGAACAATTATAACATTATGCTATAATACAGTTATGTGATTGGATATGGTTGCTCACCCCTGTAATCCCAGCACTTTGGGAGGCTGAGGCAGATGGATCACCTGAGGTCAGGAGTTCAAGACCAGCCTGGCCAACATGGTGAAACCCCATCTCTACTAAAAGTACAAAAATTAGCCAGATGTGGTGGCAGGTGCCTGTAATCCCAGCTACTTGGGAGGCTGAGACAGGAGAATCACTTGAACCTGGGAGGCAGAGGTTGCCGTGAGCTGAGATCGCGTCATCACACTCCAACCTGAGGGTCAAGAGCAAGACTTCATCTCAAAAATAAATACATTAATTAATTAAATAAAAGTTAAGTGAATGTTGTGTCTCTTTTGTAAAATATCCACCATAAGTAATACTTCCAGATTCCTGTTGACCCTGGGTAACTGAAACTATGGAAAGAAGAACCACAGATGAGGTAGTCTACTATATACGTTTTCTCATTTTTTTTTCTTTAAAAGAGAATCATATAGATTATTTACAGGATGATGCCTAGCACATTATGACCGGCTGGAAAACAGATGCAACTGGAAGCCTTGATTCTAAGTTTCAAGGTCAGGAGCCAAACTTACCAATTTTATCATAGTAATAAAAATGATATGATTGAAGATAGAGACATTCGGTATCGTTACCAAAACATCTGGGGGTTGGTCTTGGTCCTGCTGCTCGCCACACAGAAAGCCAATCACTAAGGCACCGAGTACTACCAAGGAAGGAAGGAAGACAATGAAGGCAGCTTTAGTCGGATGCCACAGTCGAGGAGATGGGAGTCCTAAATCCATCTCCCTAACTGACTAAAAGTAGGGGTTTATATAGTGGGAAGAAATGTAACAATATGTAAGAAAACAGGAACTGGGAAGCGGTAATGGAGCAATCATGATGAATGAGGGGTGTCTCATCTCATTGTCTGGATGTGGTGATGTGGTGAGTTTCAGTTCTTTGATACTTTTTTATCTGAGCAGCCTGAAGGTCCTTTTCTAAGGAAGGAACACAGATAAAACAAATACAAGTTTCAAGCTTTAAGACCAGAAGGGTCAATTTCTATGTTTATTTAAAAAACAACCAAACGAAAAAATTATCTATGGGACTATTGGGTCGGTTTCAGCATTACCTCTAACAAGGATCTCCTGCTTTGGCACAATCAAGAACAATACAATCTTATTAATGTTTTAGAGAGCTGATGTTTAGGAAATCAATGACATGTAATGTTTAGAAGGGTTTTTGGTAGGCACATGCTTAAAGACCCTGCTCATTGGCTAGTAGGTGAATATCTGAGGAAAGAAATAATGTGTCTTGAGAGAGGATTAACTATAGCCTTTTTAAAATTCATTGAGATGATAAATTGCCTTCTTTATCATTCAGATATGGTAGCAGGTTATCTGTGTTCTAATTTCGAGGGATGACCTTTATCATTTCTAGCAACCAGTACAAAACATGTGATTACAGCCTCACAGAAAGGAGAGGTCATAGCCTCTGAACAACGCAACTTAGGTCAAATTCAGGTTCTTTCATCTTCTATCTGACATTAGCAATTTACCTTTCTAAGAAGCAGTCTACTCAACTCTCAGTTGTAATAATAACACACGTGTTGGAATGATTGTGAAGAACAAGTATGTAAATTTATGTAAAGCATTCAGCACAGTTGTGACTGTCTAGAATAGAGGAAATTCTTAGCTGAGTGTGATCAAAGGGGCACCATTTCAGGTTCTTTTCTTTGTTATTCTATAACTTTCCCAATTCTCAAGTGGAAGTTAATGCCAGAGTTTCATATATATTAATTTTGGTTTATAGCATATGATTATATTTTAATTATATATTAAGTAGATTGAAAAGTTTATGTCATGCATTATTCTCAATCATTCTATTGCTTAATTGCCCTTATAAAACCTTGAGTTAAAAAATTCCTCTAAATATTTTTAAAGACAGGTTTTTGGACCAATTCAAATCGGCTGACCATTTAAATTAAAAAAAAAAAATTTGTATTGCCCAGATTGTATAGGTCATGTAGACAGTGTTTCTTTCAGAAAGACAACCGAATGAGGTTTATTGCCTTTTAGGCTTGCTATGGGTTAGCAACATGTTTCATTGACTGTAAAAGCTATCCAGGTTTGCCAAATAACACACATCTGCTCTCTTTCCGAAGGCAGCATCTTGATGACCATATGTTACAGCTTTGTCATTACAGAGTCAAATCAGCTTGTTATTCTAATCTCTGGTTGTGAGTCACTTAACATCTCTGGCTTTGGTTTTCTTGCCTAAAAATGATTGTTCAGGGAATTAAATAAGTGTGTGTGTGTGTGTGTGTATACATATGTGTGTGTATATATATATATGTATATCGGTATCTCTCTATATATGTATATATCTCCTAATATAATATTTAACCCATATTAAACACAATAAGTGGTACTCATTTTTAATAACTTTATGGAAACAAATGATGTATGACAAAACTCACCCATTTGAAGCATGCATTTCAGTCATTTTTGGTATGTTAGCAGAGTTTTGCAACCATCAATCACAATTAATTTTAGATCATTTTTATCACCCTCCAGAAAAACTCTCACACACCCATTAGCAGTCACTCCCCTTTCCTGCCTAGTGCCTACTCTTCCCCTTCCCCAAGCTCTAAGCAAGCAGTAATCTATTTTTCTCCCCTATAGAGCCATCTAGTGTGGACCTTTCATATAAACAGAATTATACAGTACATGTTCCTGTGTGATTGTTTTCTTTTCTATTTAGCAAAATGTTTTCAAGTTTCAGCCATGTTTTACAGTGTATCATATCATATCATTTTATTCTCAATCATTATATGACTATACCACATTTTGTTCATTCGCTCATCAGTTCATTTGGGTTGTTTCTGCTTTATGACTGTTGCAAATAATGCTGCAATAAACATTCATGTCTAAAGTTTTTGTGTGGATACATGTTCTTACTTCTCTAGTGTACCTAGGAGTAGATACACAAGGTTACTCTATGCTTACCATTGTGAGGAACTGCCAAACGGCTTTCCAAAGTGGCTGTACCATCGGCACCCATTTTTGATCTCTTGAGGATGATAGTTCTCTGGTGAGAATAAAGTGAGGAATACATCACATTTGAGGTACTTCTAAAGCTGGAGTAAAGGATGCATCCTCAGATATCATCCAATAAATTCTAGTTTTCCTAACGTTTGCTGGGAGGCTTGCTGGAATTGAGCTGCTACTAAGAAGCCATTCACTTTTATCTCTAACTCCTAGAAGAGCAAGAACATCAGCCCTTAGTGAGCCAGTTTTAGAGTTAGCAGAATATTACTGACTTTGAAGAAAATTAGGTCTTTTAAAAATATCAACTTGTGGTGTCAGAGAAGCATCAGAAAGCAAAAACATATAAATTGCCTTTTATTAAAATAAGAACCAGTAAGGTGGTGAAATAATCTATCTGGAAATGACTATTTGGATGGTAGACTATAGTACCAGGTGAAAGAAAGGCAAATTTTAAAAGTTTTTAGCAAACCGGAACAACGATAGCGACCCATAGGAAATATTATGGGGGTATGGAATAACCTGCTTGCTTTTAAATAATTTCTTCTGTATGACCAGACAGGTCTATACTTGATGTGATGATTATTGAGTCAAATACAATTCATGTCATTAACATCCCCAACTAACATGGGCAGCTGGAACTCAGCTGAGGACAGTCCTTGTCAAATCACTTATTTCCACATTAGCAATAAGGTTACTTAATTAAGTGAAAGTTACTTATATTTGAAGGCATGCAGTTAAAGACATTGCTATGGTTTATAATCAAGGATTTAAAAAACTTTCACTTAGTGTTAAGAAATCAGTCAACTTTATTTTTCAGAGTGCCGTGTTATTTACTTTAAGCTCAGAGATAAGTGTTTTAATCTTGTTCGTTGCCTGTTATTAACTCCTATAAAACAACTCATTGAGTTGAATTGGTGTGAAAATATGATGAGGTTCAAGCCAGAAATCAGACTGAATAGTTGGCTGAAAAGCTTCCACACTCCCTCTACTCACTCCGTGACCCCGTATGTAGTGGGTTAATTTTCCACAATAATTTAAGGGTCATTGGACACCTTCATTACATTTTTCCTTTATAAAGAAAAATGTACTTGCAAACAGCTTTTATGCAATCAACAAAGAACTGCTGGTAGAACCTGAAGCAGAAGCAAGTACGCCATCTGTTTTTATTTTTGAATAAATAAGCAGAGCACTGCACAGTAAAAATAACTAGAGGATAAACGAATGCACACACTCATTTAAGCTGCAGTGAAGTCTGTTAGTTCTTTTGGCATGTCATTAGTCAAAGTCAGGGAATTTCGATTGAAGGGGTATTTGTATTAAATAAGGAAAGTAGTTTACAGACCAAGCAATCCATTAATGTCATGGAACAAAGGAAAATTATATGATCTGCACAAAATATTTTTGAAAAGGCAATTCAGGCCACAGAAAAACTTCGATAATGCATTCAACATTTCAGAAGCTTTGCCATTTCACAGACTATGACTTCGGCCACAGCTACACATCACTTGCTGGTGTGGGAGAAACTTTAGTGATAGCAACTCCAGAACTACAAAATTTTAATAAGCTAACTCATGCCTCAAGAGAGTTTGATAAATCAAGATTATATGAATATACCACCAATATGAGGTCAATGCTACAATTAAAACCCAATGAAGTGCAGCAATATCTTTGATATAATTATTAGCCTGTAAGTGGCCCATATGTAATGGGACAGCATCCCATCCCGGACTTAACAATAACACCATTAATTTAAAACAGAGAGGTCAAAATGATTAGACTTTGTTGAGTAGCACAGAAAAGAGAAAAATATAAAAACTTTTAGAAAAGATGATTCTTATTTGGGGGGCGCTGGAAGTATGCAGCATTGATCTTACATCCCTCTAATTTGTTGAAACATGGAACATGGAAGAGTAACACAAAAATATCAAAACACAACTGTCCGGGTTCCCAGGGCATTTGTCAGTCCTACATATTCACTGTATCATATGAACTGTGGTACAGTCACAAGATAGCGCAATCTGAACAGTTGTGAAATCAGAGGAAGCCTGCTGTTACCTTCACATGGCGAATCTGCTGAGTGTCAGGAGACATCAGACACAAGGTCACCTAGGAGGGCAACATTGGAGATACTTCCAGGGGTCCTGGCACTGAGAGTTTCTTGGGGGAATAACTTGGCAACTGATTAACTTGGAGATGATCAGCAACTCCATTTTATCTTGGATGTCTTATGATATGAAATCTCTCTTTTCAATTATAGTGTCCAAAACCCACCTATTAAATGTTTGTAAAGCACTTAGAATAATGAGTGACCCAGATCATGCTATGCATGTGTTTATTGGAAAAGTATGCTTTCAGTTTTATAGCTTCCAGCAAATACTAACTCTCATGTTAAAAAAGGGGATATGAGTGGCAGGACGGCATATGGAGCTTAGGGCCTTGTTTATTAGAACCTCCAGGAGATTCTGAGATGTGGCTCATTTGATAATTCATTATGACTCACTGCGATTGGGAAGGCGAGATGACATTACACAACAGAACCCTTGGCAGGTCCAGATGCCAATTTCCTTTAGCGATGTGCATAATCCACGCTAATCTTTAAACATGACCATTTAATTCAGGGTGACAAAGCATGATATTGACTGCTCAGATCAATGTTGTTTTCACAAATCTCTTACCTTTATGGAAGACAAACAGAGAACCATTGTTAGAAGCAACAGTCTCCGGAAACTCATGATTTACGAATAAGAGATGCCAAATTGTGTCTCTTGTGGCAGATGTTTAAAATGGAAGTATGAGCCTTATGAGGTATATTGAGGTGAATTCTATCTTCAGAAGTTCCGCCTCTAAAATGTTCCTTCAGAACAAAACAGATTTTATAACCAAGCTTCCTTGTTTGTATCTCTTGAAATATCATCCTAAACCTCTTAACAAGAATGGTCTAAAAGTGACTGATGATTTCATCAACATCATAATTATATTAGGGTTCTCTAGAGGGACAAAACTAATAAGATATATATATATATACACACACACACATATATGTATATACACACACACACATATTATATATGTGTATACATGTATACACCCAAACTGTAGTCTTTGGGTGATGATGTGTCGGTGCACATTCATCAGTTGAACAAATGTGCCAGTCTGGTGGTGATTTGTTTTTAAGTTCAATTATTTTAAGTTCTAGGGTACATATGCAGAATGTACAGGTTTGTTACATAGGTAAATGTGTATATATGTGTATATATATATGGGGAGTTTATTAAGGAGTAAACTCACATGATCACAAGGTCCCACAATAGGCTGTTTGCAAGCTGAGGTTCAAGCAAGCCAGTTTGAGCCCCAAAACTGAAGAACTTGAAGTCTGATGTTCGAGGGTGGGAAGCATCCAGCACAGGAGAAGAATATAGGCTGGGAGGCTAAGCCAGTCTAGTCTTTTCACATTTTTCTGACTGCTTTATATCCTACTCACACTGGCAGCTGATTAGATGGTGCCCACACAAATTAAGAGTGGATCTCCCTTTCCCAGCCCACTGACCCAAATGTTAATCTCCTTTGGCAACACCCTCACAGACACACCCAGGATCAATACTTTGTATCCTTCAATCCAATTAAGTTGACACTCAGTATTAACCATCATAATAATCAACTAACATGTAATCAAAATGTAAATTCATGTCATACAAGGTAAACATAGTTTTGTAAGCCCTTTCTTTTCATTTACACAACTATTTTTGAAAAACAGATTTTATTTGTTTAGAGCAGTTTTATGCACATAGCGATACTGAGTAAACAGTGCAGAGATTTCCCATATACTCCCTGCCCCTACATATGCACAGCCTTCCAGACTATAAACATCATCATCAGAGTACATTTACACCATGGAATACTATGCAGCTATAAAAAGGAATGAGATCATGTCCTTTGAAGTAACATAAATGGAGCTGGAGGCCATTATTCTTAGCAAACTAACTCAGGAACAGAAAACCGAATACTGCATGTTCTCATTTGTAAGTGGGAACTAAGTTATGAGAACACATGGACACATTGAGGAAAACAACACACTCTGAGGCCTGTTAGAAGGGGGGGCATGGAAGGAGGGAGAGGCTCGGGAGAATATCTAGTGGATGCTGGGCTTAATACTTGGGTGATGGGATTATCTGTGCAGCAAACCACCATGGCACACGTTTACCTATGCATCAAACCTGTACATTCTGCATATGTACCCCAGAACTTAAAATAATTGAACTTAAAAACAAATCACCACCAGACTGGCACATTTGTTCAACTGATGAATGTGCACCGACACATCATCACCCAAAGTCTACAGTTTACATAAGAGTACACTTGTATGCTCTACAGGTTTGGACAAATGTATGATGATGCGTGTCCACCATTACAGTATCATACAGAGTGGTTTCACTGCCCTAAAAATTCTCTGTGCTCCATGTACTCAATCCTCCCTCCTCTAAACTCCTGACAACCACTGATCTTTTTTTGTTTGTTTTTTTTTTTTGAGACAGAGTCTCGCTCTGTCGCCCAGGCTGGAATGCAGTGGGGCGATCTCCGCTCACTGCAACCTCCGCCTCCCGGGTTCACGCCATTCTCCTGCCTCAGCCTCCCGAGTAGCTGGGACTACAGGCGCCCGCCACCTCGCCCGGCTAGTTTTTTGTATTTTTTAGTAGAGACGGGGTTTCACCGTGTTAGCCAGGATGGTCTCGATCTCCTGACGTAACCACTGATCTTTTTACTGTCTCCATTGTTTTGTCTTCCTCAGAATGTCATCAAGTCAGAATCCTGCAGTATGTAGCCCTTTCAGATGACTTTCTTCTTTTGTTTAGTTATGTGCATTTAAGTTTCTCCCATGTTTTTTCATAGATTGATAGCTAATTTCTTCTTAGTGCTGAATGCTATTCCCCCTTTTGGTTGTACCACAGTTTAGTTATCCATTTACCTATTGGAGAACGTCTTAGTTACTTTCCAGTTTGGGCAATTATGAATAAAACTGCTGTAAACATCTGTGTGCAATTTTTTCTTTTTTTTGTGGACATACATTTTCAACCAATTTGAGGAAAGTGAAAAGAGCACCATTGCTGGAATATGTGATAAGACTATGTTCATTTTTGTAAGAAACTGCCAAACTGTCTTCCAAAGTGGGTGAGTCATCTTGCATTCTCACCAGCAGTGAAGGAGCGCTCCTGCTGCCATATCCTTTTGCAGCATCTGGTGTTGTCAGTGCACACTCTTTTAAAATATAATATTAGGTAATCAGATATAATATTGGTTTCTGAAGTTATCAAGACACTCTGACTAGTTAAGTTGCTGTCTCATTCTCTCTGAAGCTGCAAATTTTGTCCAGGAATACAATACTCTGAGAGGAAAGTTGCTATACTTCCTTGCAGAAATCCATTCTTTACAATACTTATTGAGGTGAGTTTACTATATAATGATGCCATTGTTACAGTGAGCTACATATATCGTCCATGATAGTCATTCACCAATATAATAATCGTTGAAATAAGTATCGAATGGGCACTAATATATAACAGATCCACAGATCCTCTGCTAGGCACTGGAGGTACAAGAGTGGACAAAAGTATTACAGTCTCTCCCTTTAGGAGCTTACAATTTAATGGTGAAGAAAGATTTTAATCAAATAATCGCACCAATGAACCTATAACTAAAAGCGGAATAAGTTATATGAAGAATACCGCAGGAAGTGAAGAAGGTATGTAATAAGGAGATCTGACCTAGTTTGAGAGCGTGTGGTGTATGGCAGGGGAGGAGGATGGGTAAAGGTCCTGGGACACTTTCCAGACAGAGTGGTGATTGAGCTTAAATATGAAGGATGAGAAATAATTTAGTGGATATTGCCATATTCCACCCAGTTTCTCTCTTCAGAGCCCATGCACCCATCTCCCACTTGCTGATGGTTGGCAGCTGTGTCCTTCACTGGAAATTGCCCTCAGCCTCTGGGAACTGTATTGCTCAAGATTACAGCTCCTTCTGCTTGCAGGGAGCATCCTGAGGCCAACAATGAAAGTGAAAATACTAAGACCCCACCCCATACCTATTTGAGACAATGTTGAAGGATCTTCCCATTTCCACATCTTCTCTTAAGTTTGTCTGAGGTCTCAGTGGCAACTGCATTGTAGGTCAGAATTTCCCTCTGCCCAATCCCTCTGGTTTTACTTCCTTGCAGCTGTACCTCCTGAGATCACTTCTTAATATATTTCAGCACACAATTCTCTGCCTCAAAGGCAGGTGAAGGCGGATAATGGTATCGGTCCTAGGAAGCAGAATCTAACACGGAATTTGGGAGATGGATCACTTGCCAGCTATATGGCAATAGGACCCTATCGCTGGTGGTGGGTGGTGTTTGAATTGCTCCTGGCATGTTGCAGTGATGCAGCTGTTAAAATTTGCACCTGTAGTGAACTGTGACCGGATACCTGTGGAAAGAGATGCATTGACAGATGTGTTATTTTTGGCTCTCAAAGGGAAAAGGGAAAACTATAAGGCCCATGGAATTGGGTTTCTAGAGCTCCACTGATTTGTTGAAAAGATATACTTAAGGGCTCAGGGTGATCAATTACCTGTTATAGGCAACATTAAAAGCAAAAAAAAACCCCACAACAACTGGAGAATCTCATCTTTTGCCTTCTTATCACAGGGCAAAAAGATGAAGGACTCTGATCAGAACTTAATCATAAGAGTAGTGGACATCCAGAAAAGGTTGAATTCTGAAACCTGGTGGATTTTTCTTTTCTTTTTTTTTTTCTTTTTTTTTTTTTTTTAAACCAAAGTTAGGGCTCTAATAAAGAAAGAGTGAGACCTTGAGACTTGGGATCAGCTCAACCCTGAACACACAAATTATTCTTATTTTTTGGGCCTATAGAATTGGCCAACTCCCCCTTTTTAGAAGGTAACTCCCTCTAACCCATCCTCCTATCCTTGCCTTTGCTTGAGGATCATAAATAGATCTCAGATGAGGTAGACGTCTTATAGAACAATGCTTGTTCCCAATTAGGATTTACTCCTGCCACTTTTCCTCACAATCAGACCAAAAACAGAGGTTAAATTGCAGCACAACTTGGTGAGGTGTGCCAGACCTGGGAAGGGAAAAGAGGGCATACACATCAGTGGAGCAGTGTGATCTATTACTATGTACCAGCAAGAGCTGGAAGAATGTGCATAGCAGAGCTCTCCAATGATATTGGATCAAGGGGCAACCAATTGACACAGGATGCTCTTCTGCGATACAGGGTTTAACACACTGGCGAGTGCTCTTAGAAGTTTTAAAAAGTGATGTCTCGCATTAAATGAAGTGGATATGATCAAACTATCAGGGCAGACAAGGGCAGAAAGAAATAAAAGGTTCTGAAAAGAGTATCCTGGAGTACATGTACTGTGGAAGGTTGAAAAACCTACTTGCCTACTAAGTTCTGCAACATAACATTCCATTTACTGAACAAAGAATGTGCTTTTGAGAGGGATGCGAGAACTTCATCATTTAGAAGCTCTGCTGTGTCTCTCCTCTACAGACTGAACTCCTTATAAACGATGGTGATGATAGGGTTCCATAATAATACAGACCATGTAAAGTACTTAATTGCCAGAAACAATTACTGGAGAGGCAGTTACTGCAATGGATGGAAAGATCAAAGTGGTAGCTAGGGGTCTCAATCCACAGAGAACTATGGAGGTGGTTAAGAGAACATTGTGATTTCAGGGACGAGATAGATGGGCAAGTAGTAAGAATTTTACTTTATTCATGCAATCAAAGGAAATCAGGGATGGATGATCAGAAATCCAAATGCAGCTGACAGAGTCTGGACCTAGATAGTTCTCAGATATGGAATCTCTTTGCTGATGAAAAAGTCAAGTCTGCACCAGGAACTTACAACACTGTGACAAGCATATTCAACAGCTGTTTCCCACTGTTCCCCAAAGGTATCTCTAGCCATTCACTTAGATAATCATGCATTGGCAAATGGGAAATAATTACACATTTCCAGGATAATGAGACATAGAGTCTGAATTGACATTGATACCCATTGATAACTTAACCCCCCTATCTGAGTGGGGACATATGGAAGGCAGATGATAAATGAATCCCTGGCCCAGGCCCAACTTACAATGATTCCACTGAGTTTAAAGACTCTCTTGATTTTTATTTTCATAGTTTTTGAATTTACATTTGGGATGGATAGAGGTGGTAGTTGGCAGAATTTTCCTATTGTTTTCTTGGTCCAAGGATGAAGGTAGGGAAAAGGGCACTGAACGTACCAGTATAATGCCTTGAAACAGACCCACCGCTCAGGAAAAATAGCAAATCAAAAACAATATCAGATCACAGGGGGACAGGCAGAGATAAACATTATTTTAAAATATTTAAAGAATGTAAGACTAGTATGTCCTGTCATATCCTCATTGAGATTCACTGGTCTAGCCTTTACTAGGACTGGATGGATAATGGCAATTTACAGTGGACTACCATAATTGCAGTTGCTGTGCCAGATGGCGTGTCTTTACTAGATGAGAACATCACAGCCTGTGAAATATGATACAGACCCACTGAGAGATGCATTCTTTTTCCATTCTATCAAGAAGAAGGATTAAAATCCCTGGTTAATATCCTGAATGCTTGGTCTGGAATTTGGAAAGAGAAAGATTCCAAATCTTTGCTATTGTGACTTGGAATCAACCCAAATGTCCATCAGTGACAGACTGGATTAAGAAAATGTGGCACATATACACCATGGAATACTATGCAGCCATAAAAAAGGATGAGTTCATATCCTTTGTAGGGACATGGATGCAGCTGGAAATCATCATTGACAGCAAACTATCGCAAGAACAGAAAACCAAACACTGCATGTTCTCACTCATAGGTGGGAATTGAACAATGAGATCACTTGGACATGGGAAGGGGAACATCACACACTGGGGCCTATTGTGGGGAGGGGGGAGGGGGGAGAGATGGCACTGGGAGTTATACCTGATGTAAATGACGAGTTGATGGGTGCTGACGAGTTGATGAGTGCAGCACACCAACATGGCACATGTATACATATGTAACAAACCTGCACATTGTGCACATGTACCCTAGAACTTAAAGTATAATAATAAAAATAAATAAATAAATAAAAATAAATCCTCAAAAAAAAAAAAAGAGAAAGATTAGAAGCTCAGGGACCAAGAGATCAGAGGAAGAGGCACATGGATAGACCTATGAGAGTGGGCACAGAATATGGCGATCTCTGCATCACAGGTTAACCCACCAGAGGCATGAGTCAAGCAAGGCCTCCAATGAACCAATCACTTCTTTTTCAGGTGGCTAGGTGACATCAGCCAGTCTCTATCAATCAGTCACAGGGCTGGCATAATTGGCACATAAATAAAGTACCCATGGTGGCAGAAGTGGTGGTGAAAGCCCAGTCGCATGCGCTTAATAATGATTTTGCTATAGCCTCTGCCAAAAGTCTAGCTTGCAATATCAGAAACCAATATTTAGCCCTCGGTGTGACACACTTTCCCCAAGGAATAGAACTTACCAGAAAGTTGATTGCAATGGACCTCTCCTATCCCTGAAGAAGCAGTGATTTATCCTTAATGGAATCCACAGATAGTTTGGGTGTGAGCTTTTATTTCCTACTGCAAGGCCATTGCTAATATCACTAGCTGCAGATTTCTGAAAATTTTGTCTGCTGGTACAGGATACTGTGTAGCCTGTCTTTAGACCAAGAGAATCAAATGATAACAAATGAGGTGTAGTTGCAGTAGAGCATGCGTGAGTACAAGCTCCATTTGTTTTATATCATTATTCTCACAAACCAAAACCTGTCAGTCTGATACGTTGGTAGAGTCATGTTTAAGACATGCAGCTGAGGTGCCTGGTCAGAAACCATACCCCGTGAGGATGGTATTCACTTCAGGACATGGTATTCACTTAATGACTATTAGGTTGTTCTGTATCTGCTTTAAGTTAGAATACATGGATCTGGGAATCAATGGATAGAATTAGAAGTGGCGTTGCTTTCCATCACCCCAATTTTCTCTAGGGCATTTGTAATTTCTGTTACCACAGTTACAGTCTCCATGAGTCTAAAGATCTTGGTTCTTAGAATGGCAGTGCTTTCCACTAGAGGACACAGTAGAGTCCCATTAAAGTTTAAGCTAGGTCTTTCATCTGGTTACTTTGGTCTTTTCATGGCAAGGGACCAGCAATCAAAGGAAGGAGTCACCATTTCAATGGGTGGTCAGCTCAGATCAGCAGGAGGAGGCAGGGCTGCTGCTGTACAATGGGGATGGGGTGGAATGTGCATGAGCTCAGGTGATCTACGAAAACATCTCCTGGTGCTCTGTTGTCCAGTTTTAATGTTAAATGGAAAGGTATAGTATCCATTATCTGAGAAGGATATAATAACCACTGTGACTCAGAGCCCCGGGGATAAGGGCTTGGGCCCCCCACCAGCCAAGCCACCAGCTGGACCAACAGAGGGACCAGGCAAGGTGAAAACAATCTAAGATGAGTGCTGGAGGAGAGGATGATGAGGATCAGTTATGGCCTTGAGATCAACTGCAACAATACAGGTTGTTTCCTCCCACTTCCTTCTACATTCTCCTGGAAGTAAGACCAACCAACACCCTGAAAAAGCTCTTTCCAGATGGGGCAAACTTTCTATAAACAATTAGCAAATTGGAGAATGCAAGGGATTTTGCAGTACTTCACTCACAATGCATTCCCAGGACCAATGCACCCCTCCCCTGAGCTGCTGGGCATGTCAATTACTGATAGGTCATGGCTGCATCCCTCATGGTACTTGGACACACGGAGCTGCAATAATCAAGTTTATACCCTTCCCAGGGCAGTTCTTGACTAGTGACTGTTGTGAGTACGTGAACAGCCAACCCTTTTCTATGACTTGGGGGCTAACCTGAAGGACTATCCCAGTTCCAGAGCTCTCCTTAGGCAGGTGGAAGTCTCAATGGCAACCTCATTGCAGGTCAGCTCTTTTGCCCATCCCCGTCTTCTCCAACTCTTTACAGGTGTAACCCCAAGAATGCTCCTCCATAAGGTTGTGGCCCTGATCTTCTAGGATTCGTGTCGTTATAAGAGGAGGCAGCAAAGAGCTCTCTCCTTGTCTCTGAATACACACACTGAAGAAAGGCCATATGAGGTCTTAAGAAGAAGGCAGCCATCTCCAAATCAGGAAGAGGGTCCTCACCAGGCAAAAAATCAGCTGGCACCATGATCATTAACATTTAGTCTTCAGAACTGTGAGAAAATGAATTTCTATTGTTTAGGTACCAAGTCTGTGGCATTTTGTTATGGTGGCCCAAGCTGACAAATACACCATGTCACTCTATTTCCAGGGCACTTAATCTAAAACACACACTAAAATATTCCAGAGCAGGCACCGCTGTCTGTCCTGAGCTCTAAGGAGGATGTTGGGTTGTAGAGTTTCAGAAATAGTTCTGGACCACAGAGTTCTGGCAATAATTTTAAAGGAAGAGACTTTTAAAGGTATATTCGAGATTCTATTTAAAGAGGAAAGAATGACCTATAAATTGAAAAAAAAAAAAGTTTTTCTCAGCAAAATTTTTAATCTCAACTATTTTAAAGCTAACACAGTAGGATTTTAAAAGAACGATTTTCGGCAATACAGAACATGTGGATTACAATTACTTATTTAAGTGCAACAAGATACTAGAGACAGGTAAATTACACTTTATTATTGAATCTATCTTTAGCAAGTTGCTTGACGTGTATTTAGTCCAGTACATAGAGTAAAACAGAGTATTTACAGGAATGGTACAAAAGAATCATATGCCCTTTAACTGGACCCCCTAACAACTCTTACTCCTTCATAAGCAATGGAAGGATCTGAAGCCCAGGCTGGAGTCCAGTGGGATGATCTCGGCTCACTGCAACCTCTGCCTACTGGATTTGAGCAATTCTCCTGCCTTAGCCTCCTGAGTAGCTGGGACTACAGGCATGCACTACCACACCAGGCTAATTTTTGTATTTTTTAGTAGGGATAGGGTTTCACTGTTGGCCAAGTTGGTCTCGAACTCCTGACGTCAAGTGATTCACCCGCCTTGGCCTTCCAAAGTGCTGAGATTACACGAGTGAGCCACTATGCCCGGCCCACCAATTGGGTCTTAAATTTAGAGGAAGAGGAGGGAGGTAGACTAAAGAAGAGAGAAAAATTTAAAAGAACAAATCAAGGAGATTTAAGAGAAGATAAGTTTTGAAAAGAGGTCAAGTTGAGGATGGAAGAAATATCTGGTATAGAGCATTCACGAATAAGGGAGAAATGCTAAGGCCACATGTAATATTGAAAAGTCCAGGCAATAACACACACACACACACACACACGTGTGCACACACACACACACAGAGCAAACAAAAAACTGTAACTCAAACCATCTTTCTTTCCCCTTCCATTTCAGTCATTTTGCCACCCCTGCCACCACCCCCAGGATATTTTAACAACTTGTTTAGTTCAAAGCAGAAACAAAGGGAACTACTTTACCGCTTTATTTTTATGTTTCTGAACATAGAAGCCAACACAGCATGGGGTTTGACACATGCATACAAAACACTGTGCCCACAGCAAACCTCAAAGGAATCAGTTCCCCTAACAAAACTAACAGTTAGGGTCTCTTTCTGCAATAGGAAAGGGCTTGGAATCCATCCCCTGTTACTAATATTACATTAGTTCATTTCAGAATTCAGTAAGAAAGGATCATTTCAATATTGATTTAAAAATTACATGTTCTCCAAAGGAAAAAAAAAATTCTTTTATAGTTTTTCCATGGTGAATACAAGTCATAGTGAGTAGGAAGGGCTGGAAAGAGATTCCACATGTTTTGTGTAAAACTTTTTCTCTTCTTTAAAAGGTCAATTCATGGACAATATATTTGAACTACCTTTGTAGCTATTATTTTATCTACCCTTAAAAATAACTATCCTTGTATTTATCCAAATAATGATATTAAGGTTTAGTAGTTTCTATTTGCTTTGGGGTGTGAGTTATCACAGTCGCTTTTTCTAGGAGTCTTCTTTTCTCATTTAAGGGTGAAAAATATGTTACATCAAAATCTAGTTTCTAAGAAACATTGTTTTAACGGAAACTTGTAGTTTTAAATATACCTGACTAATGTTTAGGAAGAGACACCTGTTTCCCATACCGCTGATTTTTCCATCTGTTAGGGTGTGCCTTAAACTCAAGAAATAGGTTTTGCCTATAAGATCCTTTAGAGTAAGGTCTAGGTTTTGTTTCTCTCTCCCTGGAGTATAACAAACTGATAGGCATACAATAGCTTCTTTTCCAATTAGAACCGATTACATTTTTTCCTAAAATTATTTATTTCTAATGTCTGTTATGTGACTAGAAAATATTCCACTATTCCACTCTTGCTGGCCTTCTGTTTCTTTTCTTTTTCTTTTTCTTTTTTTCTTCTTTTTTTATTGAGACAGAGTCTCGCTCTGTTGCCCAGTCTGGAGTGCAGCGGCACAATCTCCGCTCACTGCAAACACCGCTTCCTGGGTTCAAGCGATTCTCCCTCCTCAGCCTCCTGAGTAGCTGGGATTACAGGAGTGTACCACAACACCCAGCTAATTTTTGTATTTTTAGTAGAGATGGAGTTTCACCATTCTGCCCAGACTGGTCTTGAACTCCTAACCTCAGGTGATCCACCTGCCTCAGCCTTCCAAAGTGCTGGGATTACAGGCATGAGACACTGCGCCTGGCCGCCTTCTGTTTCTCCTATATGTTGTGGTGCACTTCCCTCCTGGGAGTTCTGAAATCATTCTAGAGTGAAACTTTAAGCAGCCTCAAGTTTTTCTCAGCTTTTAAAATGTACTTTATAGTTTTTTCCCATTTATTTATTTACTTATGTATTTATTTATTGAGACGGAGTCTCGCTCCATCGCCAGGCTGGAGTGCTGTGGCGCGATCTTGGCTCACTGCAACCTCCGCCTCCTGGGTTCAAGTGATTCTCCTGCCTCAGCCTTCTGAGTAGCTGGGATTACAGGCACGTGCCACCATGCCAGGCTAATTTTTGTATTTTTAGTAAAGACCGAGTTTCAACATGTTGGCCAGGATGGTCTCGATCTCCTGACCTTGTGATCTGCCTGCCTCGGCCTCCCAAAGTTCTGGGATTACAGGCGTGAGCCAGTGCGCCCGGCCTTTCCTTATATTTATTAAACTGGTTGGACCACACTCTATTTCATGAGAATGAGTTCAGTATTAAATATTTGTTGAGCAGTTTCTACATGTACAGCAGCACTCTTGATGACTTTTTAAAATGAAACTTTGCTGTACTTTAAAATTACTGCACAGCCAGAGATGTGTCAATAGTATACATAAAATTTATTTCTTCTTCCTAAAGTTGTTTTCTCAGCCTGGGTATGGATATGCGTTAGTTTCCTAGGGCAGCATTGCTTCAAATCACTTTCTTCTCCACTACGTGGTGACATCTTGCGGCCTTTTTTTTTTTTTTTGACCAGAATATGAGTAAATACATGGAGCCTGTCCTGAAAACTCATCACCTCACTCATGAAAGAAAAGCTCATATGTGTTGAAAATTATCTTCATGATTCCAGATAAAATTCTCCTAAAATATTTTATAAATCAAAAATGAAAATGGTTTATCTCTCTGAAAGGCCTTCTACTGCAGTGAGGTTGAGGCTGCTGGTAATCTCCTTTGATGCAGCATATCTGTCTCCAAGCCCCCTTCCAATCCACGCTCTGGAATCTTCCACTGCTGGTTTAGGTCATCTTGTTTACATAGGAGGATAGCCTCACTCTGGCAAGATGAATATATTCATATTTTTCCCTGCAGATAATGTATTTGCTCAGACAGAAAAAAAAAAGGAGAATAAATCTAAACATTCACAGATGCAGAGAACTTGTACAGCTCCTGGTAAATGTGGTGCTTCGATGAGACATTAGCTACTGCAGGACACAAATATGTCCCTTATACCACCATTGCTCGGGTGCTCTAATGCCACCCATCACACATCTGTGGAAACAAATCAAAGCATATTACATAATCATCTTGGATCAAAAAGTTATTTTCATAGGCATTTGATGTGAACTAATAAAAAAATGAACCACTTAACTGACAGCTCTTCAGCATGGGAAACATCACTAGTGCTTCCCAGAGGACAAAGCAATAAGAAGGCTAGAGGAGACAAAATGGAACGCTGAAGTTCGAAACACTGGGTAATTGGCCCCGTGTATCTATGCTGTTCTTACTACGCTGATACTATTAGGCAGCATCCAAAAATCAAACAGTACTGCCCCTGAGATAGGGAGCAAATTAGAACGCAGTCCTGAAACATGCCACGCTTCCTTTGATGTCTCATAACTTTAAGGTTTCCTGACTAGCATTTGCTCTTCTGGAATATTTTTCACTTTCTCTTTACTTTCTACAAATACACTTTCTCTGTAAAGTTCAATACAAACGTTCAGCAAAATTATCAGCTAACTTTTATTAACATCTTGCTTTACAGCAGCATCTAATCCCTTAGGCTCATATTTAAAGTGGATCAAAACAGTTGCTTTATGGCCAACAACTTCATGCCTGTAGATTTCATAAGTAGAACCACTTTCCAAATGGCCTGATTTTAAAAGCTACAATTGATTCCTCCAAAACTCCTTAAAATCTTCTATCCTGGTGTTACAGAGCTTTTGATAAAATTTCCTAGCTGGACATGCTGTACAATGGACCAGGAAGAGGTCAAAGACACACTGGGGATTTTGAGCCTCAGTGCTGGAGAAGAGGGAATCATATGGGAGAGGCAATAATAAAGAAGAATTTATATTTGCAGGCAGCATACTTAAAAGACAATATAGGGGCCGGGATCCCAGCGCTTTTGGGAGGCTGAGCAGGGGGATCATCTGAGGTCAGGAGTTCGATACCAGCGTGGCCAACATGGTGAAACTCTGTCTCTACCAAAAATAGAAAAAAATGAGCCAGACATGGTGGCGGGCGCCTGTAATCCCAGCTGCTTGGGAGGCTGAGGCAGGAGAATCACTTGAACCCGGGAGGCGGAGGTTGCAGTGAGCCGAGATTGCACCACTGCACTCCAGTCTGGGTGACAGAGTGGAACAAACAAACAAACAAACAAACAAACAAATATGGGGTGAGACCATTTACTAAAACTTGAAAAACAAAAAAGCAATTATCTGGCCTCTTTTCTGGTCAGTTTTGTCCCATCTTCCTTCTCTGGATGTCCCTGGGTCATAAAGCACATACATTTGGAAGTAGACAAGTAACAGCTACATCTTTCTCCTAACAAATTCCATTGCATTACTTATCATAACTTTATATAAAAATACTATATAAATTTGACATATTTTGGGCACTATCCATGTATCAACTACTTTATTTGTTAGTTACACCTTCTATGTTATTTTGTTAATTTTTCAAAATAACTCTATGTGGGAGGCGTTATTAGGTAACAACCCTATGAAGGAGATAGCTGCAGAAACTTAGCCTTGTAGAGCTTAGGCAACTTACTCTACAGTTACATAACCATCGGGTGGATGGAATGTTTGAATCTAAGTCTCTCCAGGAAATTTTGTGATATCTCCACTAGTATTTGTTGCTATTTTTCTCAACTAATTAATAAATCCACAGTGTACAATTTTAGTATTCTTACTTTGATTTCCATTGATCTGAAAGGATGTAGCATGCTTTTCTGTTGCTCTAGTCTCAAATGTCGTTGTTCGGTGGGTGTACAGTGAAAAGGCAAACATCGGGCTTTATCAGAAGCAAATTCCTTTCTAGTATCTTCTTAATGACCCTGTCTTTGATGCAGCTACTTTGCTGCAGTTTTGCATTTCTATGGTAGCAACCCTACTTCTGAAAAACCATTTAAAAAACATTCTGAATCCTCTGCCATAGAGGCAACCTGTTACTGAGTAAGTGATTGCTCTTACAACAACATGATGTTACCATAAGAGGGTCAGATGTTGAGTGCAAGCCATACTCTGTCATGTAGAGAGAATTCAGCATTTCAGAACAACAAAGAACATAGGAAAGAATATCATTAAAGATTCTACACCATGTTTCCCTATCATGCTTTTTAGATATACATGTCATGATTTTCTTTGACCCTGATCCTCCTTGTCATTCTGGGATATAGGTGGACTTATTAGGTACTTGGCCAAAATATGGATGAGGTATACAAGTCCCAAGAGATCAAGTTAAGGGCCCAGTTTGCTGAAGCTGCAGGGAATTGGAAGTCCAGAAGTCAAAGACCAAAAGAGACACAAGAAAATAGTAGATTACTGTGCTAAAAAATGATTTTTTTTTCTTTTTTTGAGACGGAGTCTCGCTTTGTCCGCAGACTGGAGTGCAGTGGTGTGATCTTGGCTCACTGCAACCTCTGACTCCCTGGTTCAAATGGTTATCCTGCCTCAGGCTCCCAAGTAGCTGGGATTACAGGCAAGCGTTACCACACTCAGCTAATTTTTGTATTTTTAGTAGAGACGGGGTTTCACCATGTTGGCCAGGAGGGTCTCCATCTCCTGACCTCGCCATCTGCCCGCCTTGGCCTCCCAAAGTGCTGGGATTGCAGGTGTGAACCACCACGCCCGGCCGCTAAAAAATGATTTAAAATCTAAAAACTCAGAGACCCCAGTGATGGTAGTGGCAGGAGGGAGAACTGTGGAGAGAGAGGTATTGGGTTTGTAATAGTTAGATCTTGATTGTGAAGAAAATAAAAGTTTTCATTCTAAGGGTCTGGGTCTCTGAAAATTCTGCAACAGCGAGAAAGCCCAGTGAGTCCGGTTCTGCCAGAGTCTTGGCTTTTTCCTTTATGAACGCTCAGCACTTACACACAGGCTGGTCTTCACGCTTTTCCAACTTCACTCCCTTCACTTCCTCTGGGCTGTCTTATTGTACCCCACATTTGTAACTGCCCACTGTTCGGTGAAGACTCAAATCTGTCCCTAGTCAAGATTTCTTAAGTTCTAGATCCATGTAGAAAACGGCCTACTGGACATTTAGGTACAGATACCCAATTAGCACCTTAAAGTCACAATGATCCTTGCTCTGAAACTACTCTTTTGTGTTTCTTTGCTGTACCTATAAGTAACTTTTTTATTTTTCCTTATATATAATGCATTTCTGTGGTCCCTGGATTTTCTCTTGCTGGTTCTTTTTTATGGAGTGTCTTACATTTTTTTCTGAGCCAGTTCTCCTTTTAAATTTCCTTATTATAGTTGCCGAATCAGCCTTAGTGTTACATCTCGTTTGAAGCGTTTCTTCACCACCTCAGTTATAATTGAACATTAACTTCTGTACCCTTTCTCAATATATATCTTATCCATCATTCCAGCACTGCTTCATACTATATTCACATATATCTGTTTACAGGCCTGTTTCCACTATTAGTCTTTTCATTCTTTTAAAAGCAAGAACTATGATATGTCTTACTTATCTAAAGTGGATGCTGTTGTTTCAAATATGAAAAACTCCAAGTAAAATCAGATATTTGTGTGTGTTGGAGGTGGAGTAGGGGTAAGGGATGTACTTTTAAGCTTATTTTTCACAAACCCAAGGGAAGGGAGTATAGCTTCTTGCATAGAGGATACAGAATTTCAGATAATTTTGTGGATTCTTTATTTTTTATCTCTTTCTCCATTTCCATTTTTATTTCTTAGTATCTCTCAGATCTCATTGTCTCTGCTTGGATTTACCCTTAGTCATACTTCCCTTTAGGAATGGTAATACATCTGCTGGTAGCCTTGGGCTCACGTAATCTTTACAACTTTAATCACAAAGGAAGAGAGAGTCCTTTTCCTTCCAAATGTTTTCAGAGCAAATCTTATGGCAACATTCTGATTGGCCAGAGCCAGGCTCTAAGCCTACTCCCATAGCTAAAGTTTGTGTGTTGCATTATTTCGTAGTTCCCGTGAACTACATAGGTTGGAAGAGTGGCAGTTTCCTTAAGAAAGATAAATCGCGCAAATGACTTAAAGTCACAATGCAAGAAAATAGAAAATATACTGTATACAAGGAATACAAAATCAATGATTTGTTGGTTGAATACATAATTGAATATAAATAAATTTTAGTTCACCATAAAGTAGCAGATAGGTTAAGAAATAATTACCAAAGAATGGAAAAGGAAAAAGAAGTACTTGGTGGTGATTAGATACAGCCTGAGGGTTGCACTGTTATAATTATATTATTATTATTAAATTTAGTGTTTTTTTAGTATGTCATAAAATCACCACCATCTATTTTCAGTACTTTTTTTTTTTGAGACAGAATCACCTTCTATTGCCTAGGCTGGAGTGCAGTGACGCGATCTTGGCTCACTGCAACCTCCGCCTCCTGGGTTCAAGTGATTTTCCTGCCTCAGCCTCTAGAGTAGCTGGGATTACAGGCACGCACCACCACACCCGGCTAATTTTTGTATATTTAGAGAAGATGGGGTTTTGCCATTTTGGCCAGGCTGGTCTCGAACTCCTGCCCTCAAGTGATTCGCCCATCTTGGCCTCCCAAAGTGCTGGGATTACAGGCTTCTGACCTATTTCCAGTACATTTTGGTCACCTGAAAGAGAAGCCGCATACCCATTAGCAATGTACATGTTTTCTACTGAGATCTTAGGGCGCGTGCTTGGCTACACTGTACCACCAGAAATTGGATAGTGTAAGGAATGAGACACTATTAATCAAAATAAGCAGAAAACATGGAATGTTCTGGTTGCTTGTGCCCTATTCCTGTCTTAGTCATGTGGGATGGTCCAATGAATGATTGTTTCCACAGAAATTTGACTAACCATGGTAAAAATAAGGAAGTCCTCATTTCTCTTTTCAGTGCTGACTCCACTTCTCAAGCAAACACCTTTCTGCACTTTGATGCATTTAAAGTTTCTTTCTTTTTCTGTTTCTTAGGAAAGATTAAAAAAAAAGTGCATTTTAATTATATACAAATCAACATTTATGTTATGCAAATCAATTCTTTAAATTAGCATATTGTGATAATTTATTAGTGTCCTATCATTAATATCTATAGTTTCAGACAGTGGAAAAGTATTAAAACAAATATCAGGCTCTCTTGCTGATACGCAGGAAAACATTGACGGTAATTCAACCTGGATTACCTTCACTTCACTCCCTCTTCTGTTTCTCTAGAAGTGTCACCTTGGGATGGTATTCCAGATTATTGCTGTCCTCAGGGTTTTGAGCTCATGCAGACAAGATTCAGCAACCTCCTTTTCACTTGGCTGCATCTGTCATGGCTAAACTCAGGGACAAAGCAAACGCCGGAGAAATTAAATTATAGTTTGGAATACATAAAGAAAAGACAGGGGAGATGAGAATTGCACTTTCAGCACTATCGAAAGCAAATTTTGTTTCAACATCCAGAAGAAGTTTCAACAGCAGAATAATTTAACCACAGTTCTTTATGTGACATCCTGTGCTCTCTTTTGAAAACTTGTAACATCAAGAAGATACAACAAGCACTAGATAGACGGTCGTAGGAAAATGAATGTATCTATGGATACCTAAAAACGCAGAGTGAGAAATTACATAAGACAGAGGACTTGTCATTTCAGTGTTGCTAGGAAGTATTGATGAGGTCTTAAGCAAGCTACTTGATTTCTTCTGGCCTCAACTTAAAGGGGCACAGTCATATGGAAGGAAAAGTAGATTTCTCCTACGCTTGTCCAGAAGGAGTCCAAAGAGACAGTTGGAAGTTATAGGGGATGCACAGTCGATGTTCAGCAAGTTTATTACTTTCATTTATAAGGTAACATATAAAGAAGCCCTGCCGGATAATTAGAATTGGTTAATAAAATAAATAATTCTCAATGTTGTGAAATATTCAAACAGGGTTCATATGGCTATCAAGCATGTATAGGAGAAATCATTTGTATTAAATTTTATTAAAGATGATAGAACTGGAATAATTAATCTTAAAGTCACTACTGAAAAATTGAAAAATTGTAACTGTAAAATGACCACAGGCAATAATTACTAAGAGTATCTATAAGTATGTAAATAGGCTTTTCAGATGAAGACGGTCTTATGTTTTCATTAATGAGTCAGATGTTATTTAGTGTCTACACAACAGTCACACTCCTTCAGAGTAGCCTGGAAAATGGAACCCCAGCATTCTTTAGAACCAGGGCAACCAAGAGCTTCAGCTTGATTTCTCTAAGACGGTCATATAAATTCCATACCCCTTGGTGGTACCTGGGTTACTAATGGGCATATGATGCCATCTGTCCAGTGTGATCTGAAGAGAACTTATCTAGAAAGAATCATTATTGTTAAAATGGAACATGAGAAGAGGCTATACACTGTTCTATTTTGGCCTTTGATTATATTATAAATGGGGGAGCCATTGATGCCTGAAGTCTGCTGTAGCCAAACTCCTAAGATGTGGGTCTATCATGCAAGTATGGAGAAGAAAAGATGATACAGTACCTGGTTTTTGAAGATATCACTGGCAACTTAATTAACCAACTCTAGTACTGGATTGATTTTAGATTTCTTGTTATGCCATGGAGAGAGAGAGAGTGGGAGAGCAAGAGTGAGGAGAGCAAATGAGAGAGAGAGAGAGAGAGAGAGACAGAGACAGAGAGGATAGTGAAGGTCATGGAGACTTTGTACTGAGTGTTCTCTGCATTTTATCCTGCTCTAAAAGTCTACGATTTATCTGCTTTGTCCGTTTCACAGAGTCATGAGAATAAAATAAAATATTTTTATGGGAAATTGCATTGAAATGGATAAAGCACAATGCAATTGTCAGGAACTATTAGCATTTGTTGGTAAGACTAAAATATAGCCCACAGTTCTTAAGTTGACACATATTTATGGATTTTTGAAAAATTCAGATGTCTGTAGTAACAAAAAAATGCAGACATACATGAAATACACAATGAATAGAAGTTGACATGGCTGTATTGGGAAGAACTATTTTTGACAATGAAGAGGTAAAATCTTTTTCTGGAAGGGAAAGAAATTATATGAAAGGAAAAATTTCATAGGGGTGGATTATCCTGTAACTGAAAGAACTAGGATACCTTAGTGAGAAAAGGGAGATGTGACAAGTTTGAGAATGAAGACAGCAGAAATTCCATAAGTAATGAAAAAAGAAAGCAAAAACAAAAACAAAAAAATCTTGCACCATGTTTATGACTATGACATTCCTCTAAGAATGTTCTCTCTCATGGCACTGCCTTTTTTTCCACAAGTTGAAGTGGATTCTAAAACAATTCTTAGCTATCCATATCCTATAAAATAAAATCATCTCTGATGTTTTTAGGTGCCAGGTTAGCCAACATCTGTTGATTTCTCCATCTGCTTCTATGCTTCCTTTTTCTGTTGCATTAAAAATACATTTCTTACACTCTTTGCTCTGAAAGTTTCTTTTAAGCGCATATATATGTGTATATATATATATGTGCATCTGTATGTGTCTGTGTATGTGTGTGTCTGTGTGTGTGCATCTGTATGTGTGTCTGTGTGTTTGCATGTGTGTGCATGTGTGTTTATGTGCACATGTGTGTTTCTGTGTGTATATGTGTTTTTGTGTGCACGTGTGTCTGTGTGTATGTTTGTGTGTATGTATGTGCATGTGTGTGGTTGTGTGCACACGTGTGAATGCACGTGTGTGATCTGTGTATATGCATCTGAGTGTGCGTATGCATGTGTGTGCATGTCTGTGTGCACATGTGTGTATGTACGTGTGTTTCTCTGTGTGTATGTGTCTGTGTGTGTGTGTAGGTGCACATATGCATGTGCACGTTGTGTATATGCATGTGTGTGTGTGCATCTGTATGTGTGTCTGTGTGTGTATGTGTCTGTGTATGTATGCATGTGTGTGTGCGAGTGTGCGTGTGTGCCTCCTCTACTTGTTTCTAGATATTCTACCCTTTCCTTGCAGTTGTTCCTAGACAGCAACAGGAAGAGGCAGAGCACATGTAATTCCATTTCTATCTTGGTTAATTTTAAATAGTGACAGAAGTACAGTTGCACTTAAATTATTATGTTGACAACACAAAGAGATGGTTAATAAGATGCTCATATAAAATAGTCTCAGGTATAGAACAACGAAATGATAGTTCATTTGTGTCCTCACCCAGTTGATCGGACTGTGTTTCAACACTTCATGAGTTAAAAGTAAAAGGTGGGGGAAAAACTGTCAGCATCTAATACTTTTCGAAGAAATTTTGTGAGGCTTAGAAGATTGAAAATGTGCCTCGGAGTTGAATGCTTTATGTGACAAGATAGCGTTTATGATGCAGAAAGGACACAAGCCACAGTTGAATAAAAGCTGTATCATACTCTATTGAAAACGCAGTAATAGGACATTCATTCATGCAACTAAGATGTAGATTCCTCTATGCCAGGCGTGGGGCTAGGTATTAACAAGTACCAGTTAGCATCTTGTCAGTACATACAATGCCACATCTACCATTTCAGCACAGATAATTTCATATAAAGAATTGTAAAATAGGTATTAATGAACAGACAGAAAAACAATAGAGCACTTAGACCACATGCAGGGAGCAACCATAGGAAGCAGTTAGTACTCCTAGGGTTGAGGAACAAAGGGCTGAAGTTGAAATTACGGAAGCATGGAAGTCTGGAGGTGGGACGTTGGAATTGAAATTGCCCTCTGAGGAGGGGTCACCGCTCTGTGGATAGTGTCTCCAAGGAAGGCACAGGGTCTAGTTCTAACAGGGGTTAGAAAAATTTCCATCTAGAATTAATCGCTGCTAGCAAAACAAATAGCGCTTATCCTATTGAAGAAAATTGATTAGGGTTTGATTCAAAAAGGCAGCGCCAACAAAAACGGAATAGGAATGAAAACAGGAAGGAATTTGTCCCACTTCTCCCTCAAGCCTCCCTGTCTCCCTCCAGCACCCTCTCCAGACTGAGAGCCTGACAGTCAGCCAGTGGACCAGGGAAGTCCCTCTTTCAGCACCACACGGCAGAGAGTTGAAGGTGGGGTCTGAAGCTGAGAGACCCTATCTTCATAACTGGCGCAGGAAATAATAAAGATTTATGAGACATTTATGTTGTTTTTAAGGAATTTTCATTTTAGTAGGGGAGAGAGATCTGTGATCAAATGCTTGTAAAAGGAACACATGCAAAAATATACAGAGGTGACCTCCGTATGTGTATATTTTGAATTACAAATTTTAAAATATATCAATATTACTAATATTGATATTGACATGTTTCTTTTAAATGAAAAAATGTGATAATACAGTTATCAAGGAAGCTAAAATTAGAAGAGACTTTAAGAAATAATTTGACCCTGCTCCAAACCTTCATCTAGATAAGGTATTTTTGAAATGATTTTGGCTTGAATGCAGGGGTGAGTGTGCCTAGGGTCTCTTAGCTGGCATACTGGGGAGGGTGAACCTCTGCTTCCTAGTAGAAGGTTATATCTACCTCTCCACCTTGTGACCCCTCAAGACATATAAAAAATAATGATCTTATTTCACAGTTTAATTTAAAAATCATTGATTCTTCTAAATATGTCTAATACAGTGCTGCATTACATGAATGGCAGTGCTATATTACATGAGTGGCACTGAGTATTCTAAACATTTCTAATACAGTGCTATATTACATGAGTGCTATGGTACGTGTTGTCGGCTGGACAGCCGAGAGCTGCTTATCTTTAAATCTTTAGACGTCTTTGATGAGATTCCTGTAAGTGTCAATCTGCCTTACCATTAGATTACTCTGATCTGCCTGATCCGCCATCTTCTCTTAAACATAAATCTGCCTATATCAGCAGGAAAGTTACAGAGAGAACACATAAATATATATATCATACTTTTATGTAAAGGTAAACCTTAGACTATTTTATCATAAAGTATCAATTGCTGATGAGTACATATGCATGCATATATGTAAATATAAAATTACAATATGGTGAAGAGCTAGTGTTCCATGTCTTGTTCCTTTCACAGAGTGTGTCACGGTTCCTTGAATATTGTATTATGTACAGTCATGCATCACATAAGAACATTTTGGTTAATGACAGACCACATATACAATGATGTTCCCATAAGATTGTAATATGGTATTTTTCCTGTACCTTTTCTATATTTAGATATGTTTAGATGCACAAATATTTACCACTGTGTTACAATTGCCTAGAGTTAGTATTCAGTACAGTCACATGCTGTTTAGATTTGCAGCCTAGAAACAAAAGGTTATATCATATAGCTTAGTCATATAGTCGACTATGACATCTAGGTTGTGTAAATACAGTTTATGATGTTTACACAATGACAAAATCACCTAACAACTCATTTCTCAGAATGTACACCCACTGTTAAATAATGTCTGACTGTATTTGAGAGGCAGTGAGGCACTGTGCTTACAGGTGTTGGTATTGGTAGCACCAGACACCTAGCAGGATTACAGAAACTCACTAGCTCTTGTAAGATATGCCAACTGACCAAACAACTATAGTATATAAACCTCATATAAAGATGGCAGTCCTAGTCAGTTCTCTGACTAATATGTGCATATTTACTTAATTTCAATTATAATGTAGATGTTTACTATTCCTCAAAAATTTTCAGATGAATGGATCTCTTCCTTAATCAAAGTAAAGTTGGATTCTTACCTTTCTGTTACTTTATAAATTCTTTTCTGGGTTCTGAGCATCTATTTGGAATTAGAATTCAAGTCTCTCACAAAAACAACAAAATAACAACACGCAACAATTTGGAGCTGACCAAATGCCCTCAAATAAAAAGATGGACTGAGCCTTTCAACGACCCTGTTCTAACATCCACATGTGTGGTTAGGTCTGTGGAAGCCAGGGAGTATAGACATTCCAGGGGGCTGCTAGGGAATCTAGCTTGTAGGGATTTGCTGTGGCTCAGGAAAGCATAGCTTGTGTCTGTTGCTGAGAAGTGGAGGGCCTCTCAAAAGGGGCTGCACATATTCTTAGCTGAGGAAAGAAAGATAGGACTACCACTGGACAAATATTCCACAAGAAAGCTTTAATGACTCTAAAATAATAGGACTAGCAAGACCATGTAATGCTTACTGTGTCTCGGGAACTGTTCTAAGAACTTTATACGTACTTTTTAAACTTGTTTTAATCCTCATAACAATCCCGTACGATTGGTGTTACTATCATGCTCATTTTACAGTTGAGGGAACAGAGACCCAGAGCAGAGACCAGAGCCATGATTGAAATCCAAGAAATTTGGCTCTAGCATTTATGTGCTTAACCATATGTAATATTGTTTTTCAGATACCAGAAAAGCACAAGATAGGGGTATTTCCTATTTTTCAGGCTCTATGCCGATTTTTCTCATATATTATTTATTTCCTGACAAACAACACAATATAATCAAACAATACAGGTAATATTAGCATCTTCACTTTGCAGATGGAGAAATGGATGAAGAGATGTGAAGTTATATTCCAGAGCTTACAGGTCTAGTAAATGTGGAACATTGAGATGGATCCCTGTGTTTCACAAATATTGAATCAGAAGTTCTAGCCAATTGGGAATTGGCATTTTATTAAGCATTCTGAGCAATTTTTGCAGACATTAACATTTGAGAATCACTGCCATAGAGGCCAAGATTTTTCAAATTTAGAATCGGTGCTAATTCGTATACTTTATGTTAGGATAGCACTATTTACATGTGTAGAGCACTTTTAATCAATTGATTAATTCAAAAACTTTTGAATGAACATCTGCCATCTGTCAAGTGCTCAGCTAAACTCCTGAGATAGAAAGTTGAGTTAGAAATGGTTCTTGCTCTCAAGGTTAGAAAATATTAGAAAATAGTAGGAGAAGAAGACAGAATGATATGTAATATAGTATCATATAGAAAATATTATAATAGAGATTTGATTAAAATGCCAGGTGATAAGATAGAAGGAAATATCTAATTCTTCCAGGATGAGTCCAGAAACATGCACAGAAAAGATCACTATTTAACTGGATCTTAAATTTGTAAGAAATTAGTAAGTGAATAAAGGGCTTACCGGGGGAGTGGAGAGCAAGTACAAAACGATGGGAATATGAAAGAACATAGCATGTTTAAGCTTCTTTGGGCTCGCCAAAGAGGCCAGATGCATAGGTATGTGTTTGAGTGTGGCAAAGGATGAAAGTCAGGTGAGGGTGGGAGAATGAAAGCATGTTTTGAAAGACTATATGTACATTTTGTACCAACTAGGCAGTGTTGTGCTGGAAATAATTAAAAATGCAACTGAAACTGGTCTAATGATTTAAAGGTAAAGGTATTTATTCTTTCACAAATTCGGAAATTCCATATAAGTGCTGATTGATTTCAAGGCTCAATAATGTCATCAGGGTCCCAGTTTCTGTCTCCTTTCTCTTTTATCAGTGTTTGCTTCATACTAAGATCGATTTCTTTTCTCATGGTCATACTCAAACACAATCAGTGTTACAATCTTCTATGCAGTAGGAAAGTAAGTACTTTTTCTTGTCAAGGTAGGTAAGCATCCTAAAATTCACACGTCTTAGGTTGTTTGTTACACATTGTATTACTTAGCTAGTGCTGTGTAACAAATAACCTCAAACCTTTCAGCTTCAGACAATAAATATATATTATCCCACACTGGTTCTATGAGACAGGAATTTGTGAGTGGCTCAGATGAGAGGTCCTTACTTGGGGGTTTCTCATGAAGTTGCATCTAGCATGCTGCAGACGAAGCTGCAGCTATGTGAAGATCTACTGCAGGTGGAGGATCAGTTACTAAGATGATTCATGTGGATTGCAAATTGATGAGGGCTGTAGACAGGAGGTCTCATCTTTCTGTAAGGCTGCTTGAACGTTCTCCCAGTATGGCGGCTATCTTCCCTCAGAGTCAGTGAGGCAAGACAGAACAAGGCAGAAGCCACAGTATCTTTTATTACCTGGCCTCCGAAGTCACATTCTGTCATTTCTGCAATGTCCTATTGGTTACACAGTCAGTCCTATTCACTGAGAGAGAAGATTACATGGAGGCATGAACATTACAAGGCAAAAATCACTGGGAACCATTTTGGGAACTTCATCTTTTTCTGGATCTTCTTAACTATTTAATTAAGGTTATGAAAGGAGCTGTGTCCTGGATTCCTACAGACATGCAATTCTAAAATGGCAACTTCAGTCGCTGTGACACAACAAGGAAACATCCCTTCTCTCCCCACCCATTTACCAGTATTTCTGCCCATATTCAAAGACCACCACCACCTGAAAATAAGAAGAAAGGATAAGCAGTAAAGAACCACACCCTAGAGAATGTAATCGAGTATTCAAAGGCCTTAAAAAACAACAATGGGGAAAAGTACTGCTCTGGTACTTGCTAAGGATGACAGTTTTCAATTTATTCTGTATTCATGTTTTTAGAGAAAGATACACTGCACCGAGCCAATTCCTAAAATTTTTTTGAAAGATGTGTAATACATGTGCTTAATTGTCCTTGAAGATTATTTTTATCAGATCTACATATGGCCTTAGGCATTATCATTTACCAATGACACCAATCTTACAAACAGTCCTTTGTTTTCATTTTAATTTCTTTAATTATTACCGAGCTTAAATTTTTTTTATATAATTACTATATGCTTGCCTTTCTTCTTCCAGTATTGCCTATTCATCTGCACATCCTTGCTTCTTCATCTATTGGGCTGTTAATGATGTTCTTAGTTCTTATTTATTTGGAAGTGCACTTTTTATTAACATGCTAAATATTTTTGCCATTCACTGATCAAGCATTCTTAAATCAATTTTTCCTTTGTCTTTTATTATGTAGGAGCATACATTATGTAGGAGCAGATTAGAGCTTGCTTAACACAACTGCACCAGGCAAATGCCCACAACGCACTACAAACATCACAACAGCTTGTTCCTTTATCATAGAAATGTAACAGTTACTCTTCTCAAACTGGAGAGGAAGTTTGCTAGGATTGGATTCTAAATATGTTTCTGTTCCAGAAACAAGGGCCTCTGTAAAATGATACTAGCAAAAGTTTCCCACATTCTCACTCTAGGTTTGTGCTGTTTATACTTCATTAATATGTTTCTTAGCTGTTACAGTGGGAGTTTTGAAATAAAAGACTAGAAACTTAAAATTGTAAGAGGAACACATAATTTTTAAGAAAACTCAAAAAGGCAAAAAGAAAAGAAAAACCATTGCTAATATTTTGGTCTGTAACATATCAGTCTTCGTTTTGTGAAATAAATGTATGGCTGTTTAGTATCAATAGACCTTGTAAACTACTTTCACTTAGCTAATTGCAAATACCTTCTCATGTCTTAAAACATATTTTTTGAAATTATTATTATTATTATTATTATTATTATTATTATTATTATTTGAGACAGGGTCTCACTCTGTTGCCCACACTGGAGTATAGTGGCAGTGGCTTGATCTCGGCTCACTGTAATCTCCGCTTCCTGAGCTTAAGTGATTCTCCCACCTCAGGCCCCCAGGTAGTTGGGACTACAGGCAGGAGCCACCACGCTGGGCTAATTTTTGTATTTTTTGTTGAGTCAGGGTTTCACCATTTTTCCCAGGCTGGTCTTGAACTCCTGAGGTCAAGTGATCCACCTGCCTCAGTCTCCCAAAGTGCTAGGATTTCAGGCATAAACCACCGGGCCTGGCCTTGTGAAATTGTTTTAACGACAACATTGCATGATATTATGTGACTAGACCACAGTTAGTTTTACCAATTTTCTATTACCAGGCATTTAGGCTCTTTCCAGGTTATTATTATTATATATCAAAGCATTACTGTGGATAAATCTCTACATGAACTTAATTTTTTTTTCTTAAGTAAATTCCTAAGGTTGTTTTTGGAGGGGGTGGAGGGTGGATGGAGTCTGGCTCTGTTGCCCAGGCTGGAGTGTGGTGGTGCGATTGTGGCTCACTGCAACCTCCACATCCTGGGTTCAAGCCATTCTCCTGCCTCAGCCTCCTGAGTAGCTGAGATTACAGATGTGCACCACCACATCTGGCTAATTTTTGTATTTTAGTAGAGAAAGGGTTTCACCATGTTGGTCAGGCTGGTCTTGAACTCCTGATCTAGTGATCTGCCCACCTTGGCCTCCCAAAGTGCTGGGATTACAGGTGTGAGCCACTGCACCCAGCCAATTCCTAAGATATTTTTGAAAGATATTTAATACATGTGCTTAATTGTCCTTGAAGATTATTTTTATCAGATCTACATATGGCCTTAGGCATTATCATTTACCAATGACACCAATCTTACAAAAAGTCCTTTGTTTTCATTTTAATTTTTTAAATTATTTGCGAGCTTAAATATTTTTCATATAATTGCTATATACTTGCCTTTCTTCTTCCAGTATTGCCTATTCATCTGCACATCCTTGCTCCTTTATCTATTGGGCTGTTAATGGTGTTCTTAGTTCTTATTTATTTGGAAGGGCACTTTTTATTAAGATGCTAAATGTTTTTGCCATTCACTGATCAAGCATTCTTAAATCAATTTTTCCTTTGTCTTTTATTTGTAATTATGAAATATTTATTAATGAAACATTTAATTCTAATTTGTCATAATGTATTTATCAATATTTTCCATGGTGATAATTCTGTTCTTGGTCACATACATATTTAGCTAAGTTTTCAACTCGATCAGTTACATTTATCTTTTTTAAAATATTTATTCAGCTGGAATTTATTTGGTATACAATGTGAGTTAAGAACTTTTATATTTTTCCAAAGCAGATAAATTTACACTGTGTAGAAAAATAAATTGCATAAAGTTTTTTGGTATTAGAAGTGTTTTGAGCCAGTAATCCTGTTTCGTTGGCTTTTTACCCTTTGACCATTGCAATCCTATCTCAATAACTTTATTTTAGGAAAATAATGGATGCAACCAAGGTGCACATACGAGACTTATTAATAGCAAAAAATTAGAAGTAACCTAAGTGTTCAATAATAACATTAAGTAAATGGTTAATGGAAAAAATACAATAGGAAAAAATGTAACTACTGAAATCAAGTCCGTGAGTAACATTTAATTATTTTGAAAGACATGCTCAAGATATAATCTTAAGTAGCAGATTGCAGAAGTTTATGTGCAGCATATTCTGTCTTCCACGGATTATGTTCAAACTATATTTAATTTGAAATATGTCCTGTGATTTTCAGTTTTTCAGCAAGAATGTGAATAGCTATATTACATTTATACACATTAATGATTTTTGAAAGATAAAAATATGATGATAAAATCAAAGGGAAATTACTTTTTTCTTTGAACATAATTTTGTAAAGATGAATTATAAACTTGTTTCTGATTTTAGGTAGCCTCAAGCGTACATACCTAGGTTTAGTCACCACAATTGGCGAACAAGAATGAGTGTCTCATAATTATAATGACAGAAGCATTTACTAATTAATATTTATGATGGAATATAGTCAGTGGTAATTTAAGAAATGACTACTTGAAGTTACTTCAAGCAACACCACCACAACAGAGGTTTTTATGTTGAAAACATCTCAAAAAATAGTAAAATCTGGTAGCATGAGAAGGTAGGAGGAAGAGTCTCATGCTCAAATACACTCTACAATTGAATTAACACTGTCTCTGATCTTTCAGGATTGATCTGCTTTTCATGGAAAAATTATATTTTTCTGAAGCTACTTCTAAATCTTATTTCAATTACTTGTCTTTTCGTGTACTTAAAATTATATATATTATGTAAAATCATTTATATATTTGCAATCAAATCAAACTTTCAGTTTTTTTTTTTTTTTTTTTTCAGTCGGAGTCTTGCTCTGTAACCCAAGCTGGAGTGCAGTGGTGTGATCTCGGCTCACTGCAATCTCCATCTCCCGGGTTCACACCATTCTCCTGCCTCAGCCTCCCAAGTAGCTGGGAGTACAGGCGCCTGCCACCATGCCTGGCTAATTTTTTTCTATTTTTTTGTAGAGACGGGGTTTCACCGTGTTAGCCAGGATGGTCTCGATCTCCTGACCTCATGATCCACCTGCCTCGGCCTCCCATAGTGCTGGGATTACAGGCATGAGCCACCGCACCCAGCCCAAACTTTCAGTCTTATATCTGTATGGCACAAAGACCTACAAAAATTAGTTACATTGTAAATAGTATGGAGTTCGACTAAAGGTTTATGACTTTTTTCAAAGCCAGCTTTAGGGGCAAACAATCTGTGCAGTCATACAAGGTTAGAATGGCCCCATCCTTGGTTGTACTTTTTCTGATGTGGTTTGCCTGTGTCCCCACCTACATCTCATCTTGAATTCCCACATCTTGTGGAAGGGACCTGGTGGGAAGTTATTGAATCATGGGGCAGGTCTTTCCTGTGCTGTTCTCGTGATAGTGAATAAGTCTCACGAGATCTGATGGTTGTACAATTAGGAGTTTCCCCAAACAAGCTCTCTCTTTTTGCCTGCTGCCATTCACGTAAGATGTGACTTGCTCCTCCTTGCCTTCCACCATGATTGTGAGGCCATTTTAATAATATAGATTCTTTCTACCCATGACCATGGAATGTTTTCCATTTGTTTGTGTCATCTCTGATTTCTTTGTGCACTGTTCTGTGATTATTATTGTAGAGATATTTTGCTTCCCTTCTTAGCTGTATTCTTAGGTGTTTTATTCTTTTTGTGGTAATTGCGAATGGAAGTTTATTCATAAATTGGCTCTCGGCTTGCCTGTTGGTGGTGGATATAAATGCTAGCATTTTTTTGTACATTAATTTGATATTCTGAGACTTTGCTGAAGTTGTTTATCAGCTTAAGAAGCTTTTGGGCTGAGACTATGGGTTTTTCTAGATATAGGATCATGTCATCTGAAAACAGGGATAGTTTGACTTCCTTTCTTACTTTTTGAATGCCCTTTATTTCTTTCTCTTGCCTGATTGCTCTATCCAGAACTTCCAATTCTATGTTGAATAGGAGTAGTGAGAGAAGGCATCATTGTCTTGTGTTGGTTTTCAAGGTGAATGATTCCAGCTTTTGCCCATTCAGTATGATATTGGCTGTGGGTTTGTCATAGATGGCTCTTACTATTTTGAGGTATGTTTCTTCAATATCTAGTTTCTTGAAAGTTTTTAACATGAAAGGATATTGAATTTTATTGAAAGCCTTTTTTGTATCTATTGAGATAATTATGGATACAGTAACCAAAACCGCATGGTACTCATGCAAGAATAGACACATAAACCAATGGGACAGAATAGAGAACCCAGAAATAAGACTGCACATCTACAATTATCTGATCTTTAATGAACTTGGTAAAAATAGTTAATGGGGAAAGGATTCCCTATTCAATGAATGGCGCTGGGATAACTGGTTGGCCATATGCAAAAAATTGAAACTGGACCCATTCCTTACATCATAAACTAAAATTAATTCAATATGGATTAAAGACATAAATGTAAAATCCAAAACTACAAAAATCCTGCAAGACAATCTAGGAAATACCATTCATGACATAAGCATGGGCAAATATTTCATGATGAAAATGCCAAAAGTAATTGCAACAAAAACAAAAATTGAAAAATGGGATCTAATTAAGCTAAGGAGCTTCTGCACAGCAAAAGAAACTATCAGCAGAATAAACAGACCACTTACAGAATGGGAGAACATTTGTGCAAGTTGTGCATCTGACAAAGGCCTAATATCCAGCATCTATAAAAAACTTAAACAAATTTAAAAGAAAAATCAAACAACCCCAGTAATAAGTGGGCAAAGAACAAAAACTTCTCAAGAGAAGACATACATGTGGTCAAGCATATTTTAAAAAGCTCAATATCACTGATCATCATCAAAACCACAATGAGATATCATCTTACACCAGTCAGATGACTAGTATTAAAAAGTCAAAAAAGATGCTGGCAGGTTGTGGAGAAAAAGGAACACTTATACACTGTTGGTGGGAATGTAAATGAGTTCAACCATTGTGGAAGACAATGTGATGGTTCCTTAAAGACCTGAAGTCCGAAATACCATTTGACTTAGCAATCCTACTGTGTCCAGAATTAGTTCCTTCCAGTAAGTTCTTGGCGTCACTGACTTTAAGAATGAAGCCGCAGACCCTCGTGGTGAGTGTTACAGTTCTTAAAGATGGTGTGTCCAGATTTTGTTCCTTCAGATGTTCAGATGTGTCCAGAGTTTCTTCCTTCTCGTGGGCTCATGGTCTTGCTGACTTCACGAGTGAAGCCACAGACCTTTGCAGTGAGTGTTACAGCTCTTAAAAGTGGCATGTCCAGAGTTGTTTCTTCCTCCGGTGGGTACGTGATCTCACTGACTTCAGGAGTGAAGCCGCAGACCCTCGTGGTGAGTGTTACTGCTCATAAAGGTAGTGCAGACCCAAGAGTGAGCAGCAGCAAGATTTAATGTGAAGAGAGAAAGAACAAAGCTTCCACAGCGTGGAAGGGGAGGGGACCCGCGTGTGTTGCCGCCGCTGGCTTGGGTGGTCAGCTTTTATTCCCTTATTTGGCCCCACCCATATCCTGCTGATTGGTTCATTTTACAGAGCACTGATTGGTCCATTTTACAGAGCGCGAATCGGTCCATTTTACAGAGTGCTGATTGGTCCATTTTACAGAGTGCTGATTGGTGCATTTACGACCCTTCAGCTAGATACAGAGCGCTGATTGGTGCATTTACAATCCTTTAACTAGACACAAAAGTTCTCCAAGTCCCCATCCAACCCAGAAGTTCAGCTGGTTTCACCTCTCAATCCCCCCTCTAAACAGGACACCCCAACTGCTGTTGGGAACTGGGCAATGACCACTCTAGTTAATTCCTGCTGGATTGGGGCAAAGAAAGGGCCTTGCAGTTGTAGTGTTCTCCAGAGAGGAACTCTATAGGTCAGTGAAAGGGCCAGCAGATCGGTCCAGGGGTCCTTGGTAGAAGTTGTTAGTTGAGCTCATTTGGGGTTCCATTTGTAAGACCATCTGTAGCTTGATGGCCTCGATCCTAGAGGAAACAAATTTGACAAGGAGGTTAAAAAATACAGGATCTGAAGGCGAGTAATAGCAAGATGGCTGCCATGGGACCTAGAAAGGGGAGAAGCCATGTCGCCCAACTCCGGAGGTTGGTATACGAATTTGAAAGGCATTGTCTGATTTCAGAAGCCTTTTCCTGTAAATGCCAGGTGGCATCTCATACTATCCCTGACTGATTAGTGTAAAAACAACACTCTTCCCCTAAGAAGGTGCAGAGTCCTCCTTTCTCAGCAGTGAGTTGGTCTAGGCCTCAGCGGTTTTGGAGAGTCACTGCTGCCAAAGTGTCTTTTTGGGATTGTAGAGTAAGGATAGATTTCGTTATTTCTTGCAAACTGAGAAATCCTTTGAGAGTGTGTGGTAGTAGGATAATGAAGTAGATCAACTGCTTATTCCGGTTCCTGTAGCAGTAGCCATTCCTAATCCTATAAGCAGGGGTATTAGTTGTATGGTTCTGCGCTGACGGGCTTGAGCTTTGAGGGGTACTGATAGGGTCTGATTTCCTGGAGCAATGTTAATGTTGGGACTTAGAAAGACTAAGGTGCAGGTGCCTGTCCAGTTGGTGGGGAAGCAGATATATGTTGATGTTCTACATAAGAAGAATACACCTTGGCTGGGTAGACAGAACTGGTTGTGTACGTTAAAAAGGTGTGTGAGTTTGTTGTTTTCACTTTCCCATACTCCTAGAGTACTTGCCAAGGTAGCTCTGGTGAGCGGCTGGAAAGGGCTGTTGGGAGCAAACTGAGTGGCTCCCTGAGTTCTATTTTCAAATTGGAGAAAAAACCATTTTGTATCTACTAGGAACCATTCAAGAGAGTGATTGAAAGAGGGGATGAGAAGGCATTCACTAGTGGTGGGGGCGCTGCAGCAGGGGTCCAGGGGTGAATGGTCATGCAAGGAGTATGTTTGCCTTTACAAAACCTGTACTGTTTGTTAAGCAGGGAGGAGGCGATGATTTTTGGAGGCCCTGAGAAGTGGACAAGCCATCTGAATGGAACTGTTTGGGTAACTCGGAAGTTACTATGATCAGCTGGGGCCTGAAGTTGTAGGGTGTAATTACACTGATGGGGTAGTGAGTGCCCCAGGGGCAGGTCTGATAACAGATTGAGTTGGATGCATAAAGGGGCTTGGAAAGTTAAGATGGTATTCGTAGTTACAGGGCTCTCTATGGGCTTTTCATTGCTTGTGTGATAGGTGAGGTTGGAAATGTAAGAACGTAAAAGGTGGATTGCACATCCTGTTAGGGTATTCTTGGTCCTATCAGAGATGGGGAAGTTGGCTAATGATTGCATATTTAGAAGCCAGAAAGGGTCTTTTCTTTCACAATGAGGGTGGTAGGTTAAGTTGGTAAAGACCCAATTTTTTGCAGGAATGGGAGTGGCAATGTAAGCAGAGGCTGATAGAGAGATACAAAGCCAACAGTCATTTGCCAGGGAAGGATTGGACTGGTTTAACAGAGAGTGGGTTGAGAGACTTGTAGAGGTAATTAGGAGCTAGTGGAAGGGGAGGGGTGATTGTGTGAGTTATCCAAGGAAGCAGGAGGGATAGGCAAAGAGTAAATAGGAAGGTAAAGAGGGTGCTCTGCAAGGCGAGATCATTTTATTCAATCTGAGTTAAAGGTAGGAGTAAATTGCTGTCAGAAGGAAGGATGACAGAAAGAAGGTTGATGTGATTATTATTTTCATCCCAGCAGGAGCTACAGTATATAGCCCTATCGCAGAGAGTATGGTTAGTATGCTGCTTAATAATATCATGAAATAGTAAAAGGATTCCATTAAAGGGACAAGGAGAGGTGTTAAAGATAAAGATTATGTAGGTTTTCACTTAACTTTTTTAAGGAGGAAGGGGTTTTTCTTCAGGATCAGTGGTAGGAGCCTTTTTAGTCTGGGATGTTTCCTTCTGAAATAGGAGATGCAAGTCCTCCAACGGTTCGCAGGTGTATCGAGGCTGGTCTGGTTGACCTTGGGACTGCTGAGCTGATGGTCCCGCAGGTTCCTCAGGGGGTGTCCAAAATTTAACTCCGGTGTGGTGAATCCAAGATTGCACTCTTGCCACCTTAACTGCAGTGGGAGTAGGGAGGATTACCGAGTATGGTCCTTCCCACAAAGAGTCCATAGATGGGGAGGTAGAGGGGAGAGATTTGACCAATACTAGATCTCCTCATTGAAACAACTCTGTTCCCTTTTCTCTGTGACATCCTTCAGGTAGGTTTTTAAGGTTTTGTTGATATTTTGCCAAAGAAGTTATATCTTTGACCAAGTTGGCCATCTCCTGATCAAGTAGGATGTCATTTTTGAGAAAAAGGTCATCCATACAGCATTTCATATGGACTGAGCCCCATTTTGTGAGGAGACAAAACCGCCCATGGTTTTGGTTTGTTTCAACCCCTGCCCAAGAACCCGCAACGGTCCCTGGACCCTGCTGATTGGAATAGTTGCACTCACTGACGCAGCAGCAGAGACACTAGTTTTCCTTCTAGACCACAAGGAGGACTGAGGAAGGTCAGATTTAGTGGCCCTTACCGACACATTCTCGAAAACCTGCACCCTTGCCTGTGCTCCTAGACCACAAAGATGACTGAGAAAAATCAGATTTAGTGGCCCTTACTGACGCATTCTCGAAAACCTGTTAGAGTCCTAAGCATTCTCCTGTTAGTACTGAGACTTTACCTCTGGCCTATAAAGAAGTTATGCTCCAAAAATGAAGTCGAGGGCCATACCCTGAGAGAGGGAAGGGATTTCCAGGGTTGGAAGAGTGATGCCTTTTGTCCTCACTTGAATAGGAAGGATATCATTTCTGAAGCTCCCCATATCCTAGCTTCAGGAATAGCTTTTGTTAGGCCTGCTAGTCTTAGGAAGGATCCTAAAATTCCAGATAGTCCCACCCCCCTGATGGACCTTTGGGCAAAAATTATGTCTTTTTGATTGGTGAGCCTGGGAGCCTAAAGAAGGGAACAGAGTCTTGAGGTTTATACTAGAAATAATTCTTATAGGAGAAACTAGAAAAGCACCAGAGACAGGGAGTGGTTTTTAGAAGCAAGACTAGCCTCGTTCAAAAGAGCGAGAGGAAGTTTGTCTGACAGGCACTAGGACCCAGGAGGCAAGGGTCAGGATAGAGAGGATAGATGGGCGAGTCTTGCTTGGGCGACATGACTTTGAGAATTCTGCTCATGGCTGCAGGATCAACCAACTTGTTTTTGGGACCCCTCAACTCAGCCCAGAAGTATAGGAAAAGCGGAATATGGTTCCAGGCAAACCAATGCTCCCAACTCTGAAGAGTCAGGGGTTATTAGAGAGCCCTTTCCCAGAAAGCCTGACACCCGTGTCTTTAGTCTGGCAGCCGTGCTAGTCGCTTTTAACTGGCCGACAGGTGTCCGGTATTTAGCCCCAAAATTCTAGGGAAAAATAGGACAGAATAGCATGTGAAAGGGGTCCGATGGTACTCACTGCTTGGCAATAGGTGTTAATCCCTTCGTGGTCACCAAAATGTGTCTGGAATTGGTTCCTTCTTGTGGGTTCTTGGTCTCACTGACTTCAAGAATGAAGCCGTGGACGCTTGTGGTGAGTGTTACAGTTCTTAAAGATGGTGTGTCTGGACTTTGTTCCTTCAGATGTTCACATGTGTCCAGAGTTTCTTCCTTCCGGTCGGTTCATGGTCTCGCTGACTTCAGGAGTGAAGCCACAGACCCTCATAGTGAGTGTTACAGCTGGTAAAAGTAGTATGGACCCGAAGAGTGAGCAGCAGCAAGATTTATTGTGAAAGCTTCCACAGCATGGAAGTGGATCCAAGTGGATTGCTGCTGCTGGCTCGGGTGGCCAGCTTTTATTCCCTTATTTGGCCCTGCCCACATCCTGCTGACTGGTTCATTTTGCAGAGTGCTGATTTGTCCATTTTACAGAGTACTGATTGGTGCGTTTACAATCCTTTAGCTAGACACAGAACGTTGATTTGTGCGTTTTTACAGAGTGATCATTGGTGTGTTTACCATCCTTTAGCTAGACACAGAGGGCTGATTGGTGCATTTACAGTCCTTTAGCTAGACACAAAAGTTCTCTAAGTCACCATCCAACCCAGAAGCTCAGCTGGCTTCACCTCTCACTACTACTGGGAACACCAACCCAGAAGTTCATTCCATATAAAGACACACGCATGTATGTGTTTACTGCAGCACTGTTCACAATAGCAAAGACATGAAATTAACCCAAACGCCCATCAGTGATAGACTGGATAAAGAAAATGTGGTACATATACACCATAGAATACTATGTAGCCATAAAAAAGAACAGGATCATGTCCTTTGCAGGGACATGGATGGAGTTGGAGGCCATTATCCTTAGCAAACTAATGGAGGAACAGAAAATCAAATACCACGTGTTCTTATGAGTGGGAGCTAAAGGATGAGAACACATGAACACATAGAAGGAAACAACACACACTGGGGCCTATCAGAGGGTTGAGAGTAGGAGGATGGAGAGGATCAGGAAAAATCACTAATGGATACTAGGCTTAATACCTGGGTGATGAAATAATTGGTACAACAAACCTCCATGACACATGGTTTCCTATGTACCAAACCTACACATCCTGCACATGCACCCCTGAACTTAAAATAAAAGTTAAAAAAGAAAAGAACAATTGAAACTGGCCTAAGCCAAACAAGGACAATTTTGGGAGGGACATATATCAGGTGTTTTCAGGGCAAGTGTAATTCCGGGTGATACTTTATTCAGGCAAACAAGCATATTAAAAAAGCTGATGGGTCAGGGTGTGTTATCTCAGTGCCAGATGTTCTGAGGCTCATCAGCACTCAGGTTTTGGAACCAAGATGGCTACCAGCACCTTCTGGCCTGTGTCCTCTGTTGCTCTTTTCAGGAAGGAAGACTGTCTTCTTTAAACCTTTAAATCAAAGTTCTGGACTTCATTCTGGTCGGCTTAAGTGAATCAACCTCTAAGAAAGAAAAAGTAAGGATGGAAGAAAGGAGGGGAGGGAGGAAAAGAGAGGGAGGGAGGGAGGCAGGAAAGAAGGAAGGAAGGAAGGAAGAAGGAAGGAAGGAAGAGAGGGAGGGAGGGAGGGTAGGAAAGTCTTTAAGACTAAGGAGGGGAATGTAATGATGCTGATTAGCCTAGTGTTGAATAGAGGGATGCCTCTAAAGACAGTGTGGGGCTGGCTTTTCCTGAAACTGCATCACACAGAAATGAATGACATGAGGGCACTTCTACCAAAACAGGAAATGGATACTAGATGGGACAAATTTTTTCTGATGACTTTACAGAGAAATTAGAAGTTTATTACAAAAATTAAAAAGCATAGTTATTAATTTTATTAGTGAAAACTGAGAGAATGGAAAAGAATATATAAATTATTTCTGCATACGTTTGCTTTAAAGTGTCTGCTGTGTAGCCAAAATTCAAATATTTGATGATTGATTGACCAAAATGATTTAATAAGCTAGAATGGATTAATTTTCCAGACAAAATAATACAGCAAGATCAACATAGTCCTCCAGCTGAGAAGAAGATATTCTATTAAGAAAAGTTGGAATAAATACATATAAAGGCTTTGCCAGTGTAAATTCAAGGTGTTTAGGGATTTGGGGTATCTGTAACACCACTACTGAAGGTGTGGTGGACATTCAATTACTTTGTACAAAGCAATGAGGAGCCACAATGCCGAATTGTTCTTTCTCTTGCAAACTAAAATTAGAGGCAGCTTTTCTTCTTTCAATGAAACTAAAGGCTGCATCATTTGTAATTCAGGCTAGCAGTATTATTTCTGGCCAAGTCTTATTGACTTTCCTTTCCAGTGACATTATTTTAATTAACCACTAGGACAAAGCAAGTTAAATGCAGACTAGAAGAGTGGTTTCATGATGAAGTCAGGGTCATTTCCAAAATACAGTCTGTTCTCAATGTACATTATCATTGCCATTTCCCGACCATTCAATGTGTCTAATTTTGGTTTGACCAGTTCAAACTTATAAGACGATATCCCAAAGTAGAAAATGATTACATCTTTTAGAAAAATATAATTTTGATTTTGTTAAAGAGTAAAGCATATGCTTTATTTCAATGTCGATATAGTCATCTTACAATGACGTAAGAACACAAATGCAACTGTGTGATTACTAAGGCATAATAGAGGAAAGTATTCTTTCTCAGGCCAAATGATCAAAGTGGGGAGAATGAAATCAATAGAAAGGTAAAAAGGAGAAGTCAATGATCTTTATAACTTTATGTAAGAGAGCAACTGGGAACTTTGGTAGTTAGCATATTTCTCTGTCTTAAATGAGTGAATAAGCACTCTAGAAGAAAGGAAATTATTCATCCCACACACGTAGTGGAGAGGAATTCAAACACTTAATTTTCTCCTTTCAATGCCACAGTATACATAAATATTCTCTGATCTTTCCTATACTTCCTGTTTCCTTCGTGTTAAGTTAACTCAATTGAAACAAATACTTTCTCTTCGGAGAAGATGGAAATCCTAAACTTAAATAACGTTTTTGATCATTTCAAAATTAAAACCCTGACTTGACCAGCAGATATTTCGGGGTTTGGGATTCAGAGTGTAGGAATCCAAAAGATGTTTGACTACTGGACAAGACCAATGTGAAATTGTACTGGAAAGAGAAACTTTATTAAAAATTTATTCCTTGGTTATTCATTCAACAGATACGTATAGGACACATGGCTATATGCCAGGCATTGTGTTGAGACATAAGTAAGAGTTTCCATCCCTAAGGAATTTTCAGTTTAGAAGAGGGAAACAAACATGCAAACAAGTGTAAAAACAAATTATAGATGAAATTAATACAACTTTTAATGGAAGACAACAGAGGAACTTGGCTTTTATATATAGAAATAAAGAAAAATGTTCAAAGAAGATGCACATGACTTAATTTTGGGGGGATGGTGTCAAGTAATTAGGAGTTTGAAGGAGAGACGTTTTTCTTTCCTCTCTCAAGGGTTCTCTGCTTCTCTTATTATTATCAAGCAACGATTGTGTTAGTGTCAGCCACAGAAAAAAACAAGGCTTCAGTAAAGGGTATTCCAATACTGCCAAAAATGTACTTTCATCTCCCAGCACAGAGATGACAGTCATTGAAAGTTGGATGAATAAAGGAATTAATAAATACATGAAATGCCTTTGCTTTCTAGAAGCTCAGAGTGTCTAAAAGAAGCATGAATTAGACCTCATCAGATTATTGGATAAGTTGAACTAACTCTAGCAGATGATGGAAAAGCTTCACAGAAGACTGCGAGTCTTAAAGGATGAGTTTATCAGGTGGAGGAGTAAACGGCTCTTTCAGACAAAGGTAATGGGTGTATAGAATCATGGAGAAAGGACTTGGTGTGTTGGAGGGTTGATGTGGCAAAATTTAAGAGTTCATGATAGGAGAAGAGTTGTTGATGTGGTTGATCAGGTTAAGATAAAGAAGAGACTTGTTTGCATGTAATGCCAAGAATCAGATGATCACCATATAGAGGTTTCTAAAGGAAGGAGCATTCTGTTTTTGTTTTGTTTTGTTTTGTTTTCTGAGATGGAGTCTCGCTCTGTCACCCAGGCTGGAGTGCAGGGGCGCAATCTCGGCTCACTGCAAGTTCCGCCTCCTGGGTTCGCACCGTTCTCCTGCCCCAGCCTCCCAAGTAGCTGGGACTACAGGCATCTGCCACCACACCCGGCTAATTTTGTTTTCGTATTTTTAGTAGAGACGGGGTGTCACCGTGTTAGCCAGGATGGTCTCGATCTCCTGACCTCATGATCTGCCCGCCTTGGCCTCTCAAAGTGCTGGGATTACAGGCATAAGCCACTGTGCTCGGCCAGGGAGGAGCATTCTTTGACATTTTATGGCTCTCATTTATCAGGCTGCAACTCTGTACCCCTGAATATTCTGCTTCTTCATTCACATGCTTTATCTCATTCCTTTCCTCCATGACAGTCTAGTGAAATCATTTTTTAAAAAAATCTCTATTTAATTAAGGGGTAAAGATTGGAGAATATAACAACTTTCCAAATATCACATAACTAGTAAGAGTCAGTGGAGTGCAAATCACCACAAAGTGACATCTGCGTATGCAAAGCTTTCACCTGTCTGTGGAGGCCTGGGGTAGACCAGTGGAGGCAGATATGTTATTGATTGAGCTGACATTTTCTTTCCCTGCATACTGCATTTATAGCTGTCATCACTGTTTCTGCACAGGCTTTTCTTTTCTGACAGTTTATAGTGTACATCTAATCCAAATCCCTCCATGCTGCCTTAGGCCACAGCTCAAATGGCTTTATCACTTTAAACAACGAGGTACAACGCTGCTCTGCACAGAGACGAGACGTTTTCATCTACATTTTAATTTCATCTCCTGGTAGGTTCCCATGTGAACAGCACCTTTTACTGGGTCTGTTCACTATTCATTTGTCAGTGTGATGAAGTATGCCTAGTGTTTTCCACCTAATCTTTATTTCTCTTATTACTTGGTCACCCACAACAGCTCCAGCTGTACATGAAAAGACAAGAATGGTGATGGTTCACTGATTTTTAGATGAATGTGTCTTCACAATGGCAATCAAATTAGGAGAATTAGAGGACGAGGCTTTTGTCTTGAGAATTCATTTGCATAGTTGGATCTGTGTGTGTGTTTGTGTCTGTGTGTGTGTGTGTAGTGGGTTATTTGAAGGGCTTTTATCATTATAAAATTATAATCAAAAATATATTCATTAAGTCTCCCCTCCCAATTTTCAGAGAACAGTCTGCAGTCTTGAAATAAATATTTTACAACACTTTTTCAAGATATGGCAGCAAAGAGTTTGATAAAGGTTATCTCCAGGTGAGAGTCAATAAATCGTCAGACCTGAGCAGCTGCCAGATCTCGATTCCTCTTAGAACTGATCTATTAAACTGATCTATTAAACCCAAAGCAGGGCCTCTGAGAATAAAGGACTCTCAGATCTTTACTAACATGCTGTGTTCTGAAACTTCATTATATCCAACGACATGTCACTTACAATACTTGCACTTTGTAGCAAGGGCAACATGCCATTTATTTCAGCTCCATTAATCTGTCAAACCTGACAGCTTCTGGGCTGTAGTTAACCTTTGAAATTAATGATGATGAACAAATGATAAGATAAGCATATTTCCAAGGTGTTTATCAGATCTTCTTTAGAAGATAATGTTTTCAAACAGTTCAAAATCTCTATTTACAAAAGGTATGTTGATTGGAGATTGTTATAATTTCTTACTGTCACATTTTCCAAGATAATATTTGGTAACACTGAATAAGGGGTTGAAAATCTGAGCTGTTTCGTATACTAGTCATGTGGCTCTGGATAAATCAATAAATATTTCTGAACAACTATTTCTCTTTTATTTTTAAGGGATATAATGATTTTTACCCACTACAACTGTGGTAAAGATTAAATGAAATATTACTTGTGAAAACCTTAGAGAACTAAATAATGCTAATTAAAGGTAAGATGCAAATATATGACTTCCTTGAGACTCTTCTCAATCAAGAACTAATCGCTCATGTATTTTTGGTTTCAGTCCTTTCTTACCATAAGTAGATTATTTCTCATTTTCATATTAGTGTTAACTTTGTGTATTTTCCTAAGTATTTCAATTTCATCAAGTTGCTTGAGGGCAGAGTCATCTTATTTATTTTGATCTTTAAAAATTAATTCTCTTAGTAGACATTTGTGATGGTTAATATTGTGTCAACCTGATTGGACTGAAGGATGCAAAGTACTGTTCCTGGGTGTGTCTGTGAGCGTGTTGCCAAAGGAGATTAACATTTGAGTCAGTGGACTGGGAGAGGCAGACCCACCCTCAATCTGGGTGGGCACCATCTAATCAGCTGCCAGCACAGCTAGCATAAAATCAGGCAGAGGAACTTGGAAGGATTAGAATGGTTGAGTCTTCTGGACTCCATCTTTCTCCCACGCTGGATGCTTCTAGCCCTCGAATATCGGACTCAAAGTTCTTTAGCTTTTGAACTCTTGGACTTACACCAGTGACTTGCCAGGGGCTCTCAGGTCTATGGCCACAGACTGAAGTCTGCACTGTCAGTTTCCCCTGCTTTTGAGGTTTTGGGACCCAGACTGGCTTCCTGGCTCCTCAGTTTGCAGACGGCCTACTGTGGGACTTCACTTTGTGATCATGTGAGTCAGTTATTAGAGAACCCTGACTAATACAGCACTGTTATAACAAAGAGTGGGTTGTATTAGTCAGGATTTTTCAGAAAGACACCACCAATTAGATAGATAGATAGATAGATAGATAGATAGATAGATAGATAGATAGATGAAAGGGGACTTATTAGGGGAATTGACTCACATGTTTATGAAGGCTAAAAAGTCCTATGACAGTTTATCTGCAGATAGCTCTTAGATTTGCCCCTTCGAGGGATTTTATAGGTCCTGTAAGTGTGTTTTATTTATTTTTTTTATTCTTTTCTCTTTTGTCTCCTCTGGCTGTTTTCAAATAGCCTGTCTTCACGCTCATGAATTCTTTCTTCTGTGTCATCAAGTCTGTTATTAAAGGACTCTGATACATTCTTCAGTATGCCAATTACATTTTTCAGCTCTAGAATTTCCCTTGATTCTTTTTAGTTATTTTAATCTCTTCGTTAGATTTATCTGATAGAATTCTGGATTCCTTCTCGGTGTTATCTTGAATTTCTTTGAGTTTCCTCAAAGCAGCTATTGTGAATTCTCTGTCTAAAAGGTCACATATCTCTGTTTCTCAAGAATTGGCTGCTGGTGCCTTATTTAGTTCATTTGGTGAGGTCAGGTTTTGTTGGATGGTGTTGATGCTAGTAGATGTTCTTTGTTGTCTGGGCATTTAAGAGTTTAGGATTATTACAGTCTTCACTGTCTGCGCTTATTTGTAGCTGTCTTTCTTGGGAAGGCTTTCCAGATATTTGAAAAGACTTGGGTGGTTGTGATTGAAGCTGCTTCTGCTTTAGGGGGCACCCCAAGCCCAGTAACACTGGGTTTCTTGCAGACTTGTAAAGGTACCGCCTTGGTAGTCTTGGCCGTGATCCGGGATAATTCTCTGGATTACCAGGCAGAGAGTCTTGTTGTCTTCCCTTACATTTTCCCAAACATACAGAGCCTTTTTTCTGAGCCACCTAAAGCTGGGGTGGAGTGACATAGCACCCCATGTGGCCACCATCATTATTTGTGCTCTGGTTCAGACCTGAAGCCAGCACAGTTTTTGATCTTGCCCAAGGCCTACTGTAACCACTCCCTGGGCCCTGGAGCTCTACAACTGGCAGGTGGTAAAGGCCAGCCAGGCCTATGTCCTTACCTTTTGGGATGTGAGGTCCCCCAAACCCAAGATGGGTCCAGAAGTTAGGGACTAGAGTCAGAAACTCAGAAGTCTACCTGGGGTTCTATTGTATTGTAGGTGAGCTGGCACTCAAACCACAAGATACAGTCCTTCACACTCTTCCATCCTCTTTTCAAAGGCAGAGGAGCTCCATCCCATAGCCACCACCAACCCTGGCCACAAGGAATACTGCCAAACTACCACTTATGTTCCCTTAATGCCCAAGGTCTTTTAAGTCAGCTTGTGGTAATGCTGCCTGGCCTGGGACTCACCCTTTAGGGCAGTGGGCTCCCCTCTCACCCAGGACGTGTCCGAAAATGCAATCCAAGAGTCAAGTCCTGGAATGAGGAACCCTAAGAGCCCACTTGGTGCCCTACCCCCTTGTGCCAGTGGTGGTACCTGAAGCCAGCAAGTCTCTCACCAAAACCTTTGATGTAGTCCTTGGGTGTCACTGCTGGTTATTCAAGGCCCAACAGCTCTTCTTTAGTTAGCGGGTGACGAAGGCTGGCAAGACTGGGTCCTTTTCTTCAAGGCAGTGGGTTCCCTTTTGACCCCAGGTGTGTCTAGAAATGTCATCTGGGAGGTAGGGCCTGGAATGAGAGCTTCATGACTCTGAACAGTGCCCTCTCCTGCTGTGGCTAAGCTGGTATCCAAGATGCAAGACAAATTCCTCCCCACTCTTGACTCTCCTCTCCTCAAGTGGAAGGAAGGGATCTCTTTTGGAGCTGCAAGCTATGCAGCTTGAGATCAGGGGAGCGGTGATGCCAGCACTCCCTTGGCTGCACCAACTGGCATCTCAATATTTCCCATGCTTCCTCTACAGTCCACTGTCTCTGGGCCTTTTTCAGCCCCAGGACTTGCCTAATAGTTGCAGTCTTTATGGCCTAGACTGCCTCTTAAGTTTACTCAGAGACCAAGAGCAATTTGACCCCCAGTGGCAAGGTTTGTAGGCACTCAATTTTGGACTGCTGAGATTGGCAGTTCCCCTCTGGCTACTTCTGGTTTAAATGCCCTCTTTGTGTGTGGCCATCAGGTGAGTTTGGTCCAGGTTTCGGTTCTGCTCTAACAAGATAGCACTGATTTCAATGCCTCACCATTGCTGTGTTCTCTTCCCCCAGCACCCAGAGAGGTTCTCTGTACCACACCCCAATGTGGCGGGTAGGAGAGGGGCATTGGTGATTCAGGACTGTTATGTCTATCTCTTCAGTGCCTCTTTCATCAGTATGAAGTTAAAACCAGGTGCTGTGAGTGCTCACCCGATTTTTCTTAGGAAGGTGTTTTCTTTGTGTGGATAGTTGTTAATTTGGTGTCCTGTGGTGGGGACAATTGGTGGAGGCCTCCATTCCTTCATCTTGCTCCACCTCTTTCACTGTGCTTTATTTTTAAAGCACATCTCTTTTTAACATTTCCAACACAGTTTTCATCACTGTGAGCTCTGTCACCTCACAGTCAAAATGGTTTCTAAAAGTATAAGTTGGGTCTATTTGCAATTTGATACCTCATCAGTGTATTCACACAATGTCCATCTCGTGATCAGCTGCTTCAACAGTCGGTTGTCCTAGGTGTCTATTCTTGAAAGCAAAAGAAAGGAATGGAATCAAAACAGCAAAATTGGAACAGGAATATATACACACACACACACAATGTACATCATATACACACATATATCTATATATCTATGTATATCCCTCATCCCTGTTCATATATATTTTAATGGCTGGGCATGTAGTAAGCAATAACAACACTATCTCTCAAAAAATATCCCTACATTTTTGGAAACTAAGTTACCCAATTTCAAATTATCTATAGTCAAAACAATAAATCAAATGGAAATTAGTAAATATTTTAAAGTAAATAAAGAAGAAAACCACAGTATATCAGAATATGTGGGATGCCACTAAAGCAGTATTTAGTGGGAAATGCACAGCACTAAGCACCTACTATGGTTTGGATACTGTCCACTTCAAACCTTATGTTGAAATTTTATCCTCAATGTTGGAGGTGCGGCCTAATGTGTTAGGATCATGGAGGCAGATCTCTCATGAATAGGTTAATGCTCTCCCTTGGGGGTGAGTGAGTTCTCACTCTATTGCTTATCATGACAACTGATTGTTAAAAAGAACCTGGCACCTTCTTCTCCACTTTGCTTCCTCTCTCACCATGTGATCACTGCCTGACTGGCTCCTCTTTGCATTCCATCATGACTGGAAGCAGCCCAAGGATCTCACAGATGTAGATGCCAGTGCCATACTTCTCACACAGCCTGAAGAACTGTAAGCTAAATAAACCTATTTTCTGTATAGATTACCAAATGCAGGTATTCTTTTCTAGCAAAACCAAATAGACTAATACAGCACCTATGTTAGAAAAGAAGAAAGATTACAAATTAATGACCTCAGTTTCTACTTTAAGAACTAAAAAAGAACAAATTAATTCCAAGTTATGCAGAAGAAAAACCATAGTAATGATTAAAGTCAGTAAAACACAAAAGAGAATATCAATAAAATTTTGATCTTCTTTGAACAAATAAGGAAAATTAATAAAACCCTAGCCAGATTGATCATGTAAAAAAGAGAAGATATTATTTTTACCATTATATATGTGTGTGTGTGTGTGTGTGTGTGTGTGTGTGTGTGTGTATATATATATATATGAGAAAAAACTCTACATTTCTACAAATAGTTAAAGAATAGAGACCATGGGGTATGGTGAAATAATACTATGATAATAAGGATAGTAAGAGAATACTATAGACAACTTTATGCCAGTAAATTTTACAATGTAGCAGGAAAATTTTTCTTAAATAATACAAACTAAAAAGGTTCACTCAAGAAAAATAGAGGCAACTCAAATAGTTCTATGTTTATTATAAGCTTTGATTTTTAGCTTAAAACATTACCACAAGGACAACTCCAAACCCAGATGACTTCCCTGGTGAATTCTACCAAATATTTGAGAAAGAAAGAACACCAGTTCTACCCAAAGTCCTTCAGAAAAATTTTAGAAATGAAATGCTTTCCACACATTCTTTGAGGCTAGAATTACCCTGATACCAAAGTTAGACGAAGATATCATAAAAGAGAAAATTACAAATATCTCTCACAATTGTAGATACATTTTCTGCAATATTTTGTAAAGTGAATCCAACAATATATTAAAAGGTAATATATCATAACAAGTCGTTTTTTCCCCCAGAAATGCAAGATTGGTTTACCATTAGAAATCAAGCAATGTGACTCAATATATTAACAGACTGTATTAGTCCCTTCTCGCATTGCTATAAAGAACTACATGAGATTGGGTAATTTATAAAGAAAAGAGGTTTAATTAGTTCACAGTTCTGGAGGATGCACAGGAAGCACGGGGAAGCCTCAGGAAACCTATAGTCATGGCGGAAGATAAAGAGGAAGCAGGTATGTTTTATATGGCCAGAGAACAGAGAAGGAGGAAGAGGGTGAAGAGGAAGGTGCTACACACTTTCAAACAACCAGATCTCATGAGAACTTACTCACTATCACAAGAACAGCAAGGGGGTAAATCCGCCCTCATGATCCAATCACCTTCCACCAGGCTCCTCTTCAAACACTGCAGATTACAATTTGACATGAGATTTGGGCAGGGCCACAAATTCAAACCATATCACACACTAAATTAGAAAAAATATATAGTCATCTCAAGAGATTGAGATAAAGCATTAGGCAAACTTCATCAACTATTCTTGATAAGAACTTTTAGCCATCTTAAAAGATAATCAGGCTGTTTTATTTCAATAAAAGGCATACAAAAAAAACCCTGCAGCTAACATTATTCTTAATTGTGGAAGACAGAGTGCTTCCCAGTAAGATCAGAAACAAGGCAAAAAATCTGCCATAACAACTTCTATTCAACCTTTTCTGCAGGTTATAACATGTTCAATAAGGCAAGAAAACATTTTTTAAAAAGTCTACATTGGAGAAACAGTACAGTTGTCTTCATTTGCAAATGATGTAATTATCTCCATAGAAAATTGTATGGCATGTGCAAAAAACTATTGGAATGAATAAATGAGTTTAGTATGGTTGCAGGATACAATATCAATTATACAGAATTGATTGTAATTTAGAATATTAGCACAAACATTCAGGAATTGCCATTTAAAAAAATACTATTTGCAATACTACAAAAAACTGTGTGTCGGGCACCGTGGTGTGTACCTGTTGCCCCAGCTACTTGGGAGGCTGAGGCAGGAGGACCATCTGAACTCAGGTTTGAGATTAGCTTGGGCAACATAGACGGAACCCCATCTGAAAAACAAAACAAAAATAAACAGACAAAAAAGAAAAAAATGAATTGTGAGATACTTATGACTAAATACACTATGAGTTGTGTAAGACCTGTGTATGAAACTAAAAAACATTACTGAGAGAAATTGAAGAAGACCTAACTAAACAGATATACCATGATTATGTATCTGAAAATTGTATTTATCCATTTCTTGACTTACACAGCAACACGATTCCAAAAATATATATAGTAGATTTTTGTTGGTATATTTGACTCATATAAATGCAATGAATATTGAATAGCCAAAAGAATTTTCAAAAAGAAGAAAGTTAGAGGGCTAACACTACCTGACTTCAAGGCTTATTATAAAGCTATAGTCACCAAAACAGCATGGTATTTGCATCAAGATAAAGTAGATTAATGGAACAGAATAGTCAGTTTAGAAAAAGACGTGTGTGTGTGTGTATAGACAATTGTGTGTGTGTGTGTATGGTCAATTGCTTTTCAACAAAGTTGCAAAGACAACTTTGCCTTTCCACAATTCAGTAGAGTAGGGACAGTGTTTTCAAAAACTGCTTTTTAAACAGCTGAATATCCATGTGTGGAAAAAAGTGCCCCCAAACAAAACCAAACAAAAAAACTCAATCCATTCTTTGCACTACATACAAAAATTAACTCAAAAGTTAAGAAAGAAATTTATGGAACAGGCCGGGCGCGGTGGCTCAAGCCTGTAATCCCAGCACTTTGGGAGGCCGAGGCGGGTGGATCACGAGGTCAGGAGATCGAGACTATCCTGGCTAACATGGTGAAACCCCGTCTCTACTAAAAATACAAAAAACTAGCCGGGCGTGGTGGCGGGCGTCTGTAGTCCCAGCTACTCGGGAGGCTGAGGCGGGAGAATGGCGTGAACCCGGGAGGCGGAGCTTGCTGTGAGCCGAGATCACGCCACTGCACTCCAGCCTGGGAGACACAGCGAGACTCCGTCTCAAAAAAAAAAAAAAAAAAAAAAAAAAAAGAAATTTATGGAACAAATAAGAACTTTTTACTTTGTAAATTTTTACTTTGTGAAGTAGGATCCCTAACAGGTATTAGAGGTTGCCATTATTGCATTTTACTTATTCTCAGTCACATTTTTTTCATTTTTAAAGACGTCTTTGAAATCAGCTTGTGATTTAAAATTGATGGCTACTTACAGTTACCATTAATCAGGTGGTAGTCACAGCACAGTTGTCACTTCCTTCATACGTGCAAATTTGATCATAGTTATGATGTTTTAGGTGCAGCCCAGGTATTAGATATATCTTAATATAACCAATATAACATTATTTTAGCCATATCTAGTGTAGGAAATCTCTCTTTGAGTTTATACTTGATTTTGCCAACAATTGCAAATTATTCAGAGCTAACTTTTGTAAGATTGGGCATCTATCTGGGGAACGTTTTATGTCAAAAGGTGATATAACTATAATGAGAGAGTATGTCTTGTGTGATGTATAAACTTACCCTAACAGTAATTCCAAAAGAACAATTCTAACATGTTTTGTGCAGTATCATACTAAATTTGAATCTGCATTCAGAGCCTCAAGAAGAGAGAAGTTTGAAAGACAGCATTCTTTGTGTACTAATATGCTGATGTGTACAAAACATATTACTTTAGAATCTTAAGAAGGAATTATAATAATTATTAATTTTATCCAACTAATGTATAATGACTGACTACTCCAAAGGATAATGCTAGTAACCATAAGGAAGCAATAATAATTAGTAATAGTATCAATCTTGGATGAAAACAATACATTTGAATAATAGTTTTTAGTGGTTGAATATTAAGAGGTACATATTACCTCATTTAATTGCTATAACAACCCTGTGAAAATGCATTATTATCATAATTTTCTAAGAGAGTCAGTGGGGAGCTGGGTTAAATGACTTGCCTAGGATCACTCAGCTAGAATTTGGCAAAACTCAAAATGTACATTGATATGACTAGTGAAACTTCCTCTAACGTTGCCTTCACTTATGTCCTTAAGCAGCTTTCATTTATTAAGGGAACAAGTGATAAATGCCATGGAAAATGTGGAAACACATGGCCATAGTTGTCAGAAAGGGATCACAACTAGGGGAAGGTAAGAGGAATTTTCAAGGAGTTAAAATTTTAGTTGATTAAAGGAGTAAAAATTTAGTTAAATATTGAATTATTTTAGCAAGTAGATTTAGAAGTAGGAGACATTGTATTTGGAGGGAACTGTAGAAGGTTAGACATAGAGATAGTAAAACACACGGCAGGTTGCAGATATTGTATATAACTAAGTGATTTTTTTAGCCTAAGCCTATGCAAAGGAACAGAGAAAATACACCTAGAAAGGCATGTTAGGAACAATCTTGGAGGACTTGATTACAAAGGTGAGGACTTCTTGTCTATTTTATTAGTTATATATGGAAGAAAATATGAGCCTTACTGTGCAAAGAAAGGATGTGTTAACAGCTGAGTTTTATTTAAGAAGACTAAGCCTGGTGCGGTGGCTCATGCCTGTAATCCTAGCACTTTGGGAGGCCGAGGCAGATGGATTGCCTGACCTCAGGAGTTCAAGACCAGCCTGGGCAACATGGTGAAACCCCATTTCTACTAAAAATACAAAAAATTTGCCTTGCGTGGCAGCATGTGCCTGTAATCCCAGCTACTTGGGAGGCTCAGACAGGAGAATCGCTTGATCCTGGGAGGCAGAGGTTGCAGTGAGATGAGATCGCACCATTGCACTCCAGCCTGGGGGACAAGAGTGAGACTCTGTCTCCAAAAAAATAAATAAATAAATAAAAGAAGCTTAATATGGCATTTGGGTATAGACTGGATTAAATGGGAGCAATAAATCAAGAAGAAATATTAGACAGCTGAGCTATGATGATGGCTTTGAGGATAGAGCTAAAGGGATAATAAATCTGGAGAGAGAAAATAGAGAGAAAGAAAGGACCATGAGAGAGAGAAACTGATTTTTACTAGATGGCATCTATTCTTTAAGGGTTTATGAAAGCTAAATTCTAATGAGGAATAACTGATTTTGCCCATACACACAAAACAGTTTCCTGTCAAAATTGAGAATAATCTACTATTTTAAGGAGTATGTAGCTTTTACAGAAAACAGAGTTATTAATACACCTTGATCAACTGATCAATCTCTTTCTCTGTCGCTCTCTCATTCCGTATTTATATCTATCTATATCTATATCTATATCTATATCTCCACCCATCACCCATCTGTCATCATCTATCCTTTGCCTTTGGCTTATTCATTAAAGGCTGAACTTAGTGCTAGACAGATTTCATTTTCTCTGAAATTTCTAACATGGACATGAGCAAAATTTCTGTGCTAAACCTAAATTTCCTCATATGTAAAAACAGGATTATTAATGGTCCTTTCAAATAAGGTTATTATGATTAAGTGGAATAATATATGTACAATTCTTAGCAAAGTCTTTTGTAATAGTCACCACTTAAAAAATATGAACACGCATACATACACAGATTTACAAATGTATAAATATGTTTGTAGACTGGCTATCAATTATGTTGTTTATTTTGTTTGGGGACTAGCACAGTACTTCCAATGACAGGTTATTGAAAAGTTTATCCTATGGGAAGAGTTAATGTGTCATGCCTTGTCAATCCTTTTTCATTTCCTTTGATGGTTACTTCCAGCCTAAAGCCTCCTGAATTCCCTTGATCTTCCCTAGGAGTATCATTCTGGCACCATCTGTCCATTTTTCTTGGTACCAGGAGACCTTCCTAATTTATCCTTTTCATCAGCGGAGTCAGGTTTTATTCTTGGGCTTGATTCTTTTAAAATGATAACTTCATGTATGTTTAAGTGGGTTATAATTGCTTAATGAGTTACTTTTTTCAGATAAGTGATTTACAATTAACTGAAATTGTTAATGGGTTAAGCTGATGGTTCTCAATGTTGAATATGCGTCAGAATCATCTGACGGGAATACAACACAATTTGCTGGGTCCTAATCCTGGAGTTTCTGATTCAGTAGGCCTCGAGTGGGATCTGAAAATATGCATTTCTAACAGGTTCCCAGGTGATGTCGATGATGTTGGTGTCAAGACCAAGCATTGCGAACCACTGGTTTAAGCCAAAGGGATATTATTAGAAGTTTAAATCATCACAACTAAGTTACTAAAGGAGACATTTGGTGGTAAGAGAGACATTCAGTATTGCTTCAAGAAAATAGGTGGAAATAACTTCACAGTCAAGTAACTTATACTATTAACAAAAAATGTACTTTTGTATTGGAAAGTCTGGAACATTTTTTTTTCCATAGTTAGTCCCTAGTTTCTTTATTCCACAGAAATTTCTGTGTATACGTACAGTACTAACTTCTCAAAATCCACATGCACCAGCAATCTACTGCCTAGTCTCAAATACATTTTATTTAGGCTTACATTTCCTTTGTAAAGGTGTGAGAAATCTAAAGCTAATCCCTGTCCTTTGGTCCTCCTTGATGATCAATATGTTGCCGCTAGGATGGGAAGGAAGAAAATTGCCACCTCTATTGGAGTTGGTATACCCTACAAAACAGGACTACTAGCCAGACATCCCAAACCCTAGTGCTGGTTGTTTTTTTGAGTCCTTGGTGAACGCAGATGAAATGAAAGGGAAATTCATGTCATAGGATGACCTTAGTATTCTGCATGCTTCAGGTGATTCTGTTTCTGTTGAATTTTTCACATAATGACTTTAATTTTCTACTTTATTTGCATACATATGCCGGGCCAGACTCCAACAGCTGAGGTCCTTCAGATAACCAGCAAGAGTATCTTGGAACAATTGGCAATTGCATGGAAATTCATGTTTTGAGTAATTATATGCACCGGTATCTAACAATATGTGTACTGACGTACTCATTTGAACAAATTATGAATAACTGCCCCAAATTGCCCTGAGATTTTCTCTGCTGAATGCTCCACAAGTAGAGTTTCAGTGCAACACAATCTTTGCTTCAAGGCTTCCTTTTGGTTACTGAAGCCTGCTGACAATGGTTCCTCTGCGCTGTCTGTCACAGTGCACAGACTCCTGTCTCCTCTTCCTGCACATTGAAGCTCCTTTATTCTTCACAACACACTTCAGTGTCTTACCTTTTCTCCTCCTGAAACATTTCCGTCTTTGTGAAATCTCATTCGAGTATTTCTTAGTATGACATGCTGTCTTGCTGCACATCGGTATTTTGGCACAATTTGTCATTCTAAAATAGGCTATTCTTAATTTAGCTTTAGCTTTTCTTCAGTGTTTTCATTTAATTTCTTATCAATTGTATTACCTATCAGAAAGTTGGTAGAGATGTTAAAAAGATATTATTTGAAACAGGTGGCTGTAAGATTTAGATGCACACACTCCCCTGGCCTTTCTCACTTTTTTATTCTTTACTTTTCCTTTTCTCTAAACCCAACCCGTTTACGTAAGCAGTGCTTCATTGCACCCGAGCCCCACCTGAGTCCCACCTGAGTCCCACCTGAGTCTCTTTTGTGCTTCTTTTCCTAGGTGTAATGGAAATGTCATAGCCATTCATGATCTAGAGTCAACAATGCCAAAGGACAGGTGGTTTTGAAACATCTGGAATCTGATTAACTCTTTCCTCTTCTTTCCATGCGTCTTATGGATTTGTGTGAGTATATGTTGGCAGGTCACAGTGAGTTATAAAAATAAAGATATGCTCAGCATAAGAGAAGATTGTGGAAATAAATTAAGTAAAAGCTACTGAAATCCCAGGTTCAGTGTGCAACATTTTTGAAATGCTAAAGGTAAAATTAGACCACAACTTCTTAGGGTTTACATTAGGATTTTTTTTTTCTAAATTTGTGCTTTCTTATTTTACTGTCTCTGATTTTTCATCTTTGTTTCCCCTAGTGGTCACTGAACAATTTTATTTGCAGGCATCACAAGCCCATCAGTGGGAGGTTTAAATTTTTTATTTTTCATTTCCTGTAGCATATATTAATTCTTCCAATTCTAAGGATGAAGCAAAGTGTCACATAAGACCTTGGTGACAGAAAATTTGAAAATCTCTTGTTAGAACTAAATGAAGAAAATCTTCCAGGGATTTCAGGCGATTTCATAGAGGACAAGGATTATAAAGCAGAGAAATAAAATTTTGATTGACCACCTGAAAAACAAATAAAGATATCACAAACATTTCAAAATTTAAAGGAAAAAAAAAACAAACCTCTTGATTGAATTGTTTGGTTGGGGTGTAGGAGATTTGATGATCATGACGAGAGAGAAAAGGATTTTGGTGGAAAGCTTCCATGTTGAAGTGGAAAGAGTCAGCTACAGTGAGTGTTTATGCTTTACTCATATATGTAATTAGGATTCAGAATAATGCCTGGGACTTAGCACATGTTGCTTGAATGAATGCCCGTTAGATTAAGATAAGAGGGTGTTCACAGGACTGCATATTGCATCCCTCTGACCCTGAATATCCCTGTTATTACCACAATCTTAACAATTTGGGCTCTTGCTTGTTGGACTTTCTGACTTACAATCTTGTCTGATTCTAATTTGCTTTCTCCTTCTGAACAGATAGAGCTTCCTAGCATATTTTCTCATCCTGATTAGCATTTCCTCCACCTTTAAAGGCTCCACAGTACTTCAAGAAAATAAATCCAGGCTTCCTCCTGAACTTCAAACTATAGCTTGAATTATTTCCATCTACGTGATCCACTGCTATGTTATTCTTCCAAAAAACTGTATACTCCTAGTCTAGCAGATTTTCTATTGCCTTCTATACATTACCATCTTTTTAACTTATCCCACTTGAAACAGTGCCTCATGTATTTTTCTCCTTTTATCTAATCACTTCAAAGAACAGCTTAACTGTATTGTCTTATTAAAACCTTCCTAGTTATTGCAACTCACCTTAGTAAAATTTTTCTGAAGTCTAAAATCCTTACTGCCTGTAGTACTTTTTGTGGTCACTTTTGTGCACATATGTGTCGTACCTTCAAAAAACTTAACTATTTATGGAACACAATTCTCAAAACAGTTGACTGCTTTAGGAACTTGCAAAAGCTTTTCCATAGTAGATATACAAAAAAGGTTCATGACAATGATGGTAGATACTAAAATAATGGTGCCTTTTATTTAAAAAAAAGTTAAAACTGATTTGTTTTCTTTGTGAGCATTTTCAGTCAGTGTTAGTAGGAAATTCACTTGAATTCATTGAATTACACTATGTTGACAACCTACCAAAATGTATCAGATGAGTTGACTTTGGCAATTCTCATACTGTAAATGCACCAGGTTCATTGTCCGGTGCATGGAAAGTCAATACACCAAGACACTTGTAGCAAAGAGGTTTAATCCTAAGGCAGCCAAATGAGGAGATGGTAGGAAACCTCAAATCCACCTTTCCGAGGAGTTTGAGGATAGAGATTTTATGGGGTTTGGATGAGTAGTGGGCTGAGGTGTGGGGATCATTTATTGTTGGAAGAGTACAGGGTGAAATCATAGAGTAAGGAGATGAAGAAACTGGTTAAATTCCTCTGTGAGGGTATCTTGTTGGTATCAGCTATTCCGCTGAAACTTAGGATCTGAAAAACATCTTAAGCAATACTTCAACAAAAGCCTTATGATTATAACATCAGAGGTTCTATCTATAGAAACAATGGGGATGCAAATGTTCAGTACCTAGAGTGTGTGACTTTTGGTTAGTAAGCAGCTGCAAGGACGTGGGCTAAGGTACAACCTAATTAATGCTTAACTATAACTGTATTTCTGTCCAGAACCCAGCATGTAATTCTTATTGACTCTGTGGGGACAGTTTCGATATTGAAAGCTCATTAAATAGGTTCATTCAATTGATGAAAACTAATTTCACATTAAAATACTTACATTTACAATTTTAGGTATATTAGGACATACTCCAGTTTTACCTTCATTTACATAAAATGAGATGTGGCTTTACTGTAAATTGATATTTTCCCTAATGTATGCTGATAGTGGTTTGACTGATAGCTTAACCGGGCAGACAAAGGGCAATATTTTTGATTTATTGGAGACTAATAACTGCCAAAATATGAGTAATAAACTAGACTGGCAATCAGAAAGCAAGCATATTATGAAAGCATAGTGAGGTTTTGCTTAATGCCATGGAATGTTTTATTTCCTGCTAGAAGATAGTTATATCAGGGCATATTAATATGTATTTATCTGTCTTGTTCTTGTACCAAAAAAAATTAAGGTGGTGACTGATAAAAACACAATGTGTGTATGAATAGAAAGTAAGTGTAATTTGCATGGATTCTGGAGCCAGACTACATAGGCTCAAATACCATTGCACTATGGCTTATTTGGAAAGTTACTTAGCATCTCTGTAGCTCAGTTCACTCATCTGAAAAATAGGGGACCAGAAGAGTACCTACTGATAGAATTCTCATGAGGACTAAAAAAAAATTAGCATTTGCAAAATGCTTAGAATAGTGCCTAGCACAACATATAACTTTTTGTTAAATAACATTATTGAAACTACCAGAAAGAAGACTTATTTACATATGGGACTTATTCACATGATGGGATAACAATTAAACCGAGTGGTGATTTTGCAATAGCAGCAAAAGTTGCTAGAAAAAAATCGTTTAATACCTTGAAGTTCTGAAGGAAAATGCGGGTCAAACTTGAGTTCTATATATAGCTAAACTATAATTGAAAAATGAGGTCTGTGGTAAAATAAAGAATATGTTCTGGTTTTTAATCCCAGTTTCTGACAAAGACCTTCAAAAACCCTTGGCATTTCTTGAGTGTTGGAGTATCTTTTATGACTTATTCATAAGAACCTCTTTCCAGCACACCTGAGTTTATACTAACCAGGTGACAAGTAGTGCGCCCTTTTACAGTTTCAAGAAAGGGGCCAAGCACTCCAGAAAGACCTAGTATGTGATTAGAGGGTGGGAAGTTTCAGCCTCACACCACAGCAGAGAAGGTCTGGAGACTGAGCTCAATTATGTGACCAATGATTTCATAAGACCAAGACCTCACACTCTGGATACACAAAGCTCAAAGAGCTTCCGGGTTGGTGAATACATGGATGTGCTGGGAGGGAGAACACCCTGACTCCATGGGGAGAGGTCATGGGAGCTCTCCATTTGGCAGTTCCTGATTCATATCCTTTATGATAAAACTGGAATTGTAAGTATAGAGCAGTGAATGCTAGAAGTCCTTTAAGATAATTAACAATTCTGAGGAGGTCATGAGACCCCCTGAATTTATAGCTGGTCAGAGGTGTGGAAACTCCCCAGGAGCTGCAACTGGCATCTGAGGTGGGTCTTCCCTTTACCTCTAGGATCTGTTCTAACTCTGGATAGTTAGCATCAGAATTGGGTTAAATCGCAGGACATCCAGTTTGTGTTAGAATTAGTGTCAAAACAAGGTCAAATAAACAGAACTTATAGACATAAAAAAAAGCAGAAAACTTACCATCTGTGCAAGCTTACTAAAAATTCCACCCAAAGAGGTATTATAGCAAGAGATAAACCCAAAGTAAAAAAGGAGTTGTATGTAGAAGATAATATAAATCAAATACAAAGCGTGACTTTTTTTTTTTTTTTGGTAATTCTAGTTAACTCGATGAATAAAAGCAAAAATTTGTTTTGTGCTAAAAATAACATTAATTAAAAATTTAGATACTAGTAAAGATGTAGGAATGCAGTTCTGAGTGTGTTTAAGCCAGATAATAATGTCCCTGCTTTGATTAGGAAGAGGACAGAGATTTCAATTAATTTTAGATTTTACTTAAAAAATAGATATTTATATCTCTACCTATAAATGAATCTATCTATATTAGAGTCATGAGGATAATCATGAAAGCCATAGAAACTAATTATATTACTTCCAAAATACAGAAGGAAAGGAGATTAAAGGATACTTCGAATCTTCAGCTTAAAAATGACCAGGGAAAATCAAACAAAATGAAATGTATGCTAAATATGAACACAAATTAGGGTTATACAAATTCATATACCTCAGTTACGTTAATAAATATAAACAGTTTAAACCCAGTGATTCAAATATGGAAATCTGATGGCTTATATTAAAAAGTCAACCATGTTCTGCTTTCAAGAAAACAAAGTCAGAAAAAAAGATTTTTTTCATGTAAAAAGAGATTTTACATGAAGTGTGAAAGAATACACAAAGCAAATAGTGACCGAAGATGAACTTGTATAGCCATATTAATTTCAGATAAGAGAATTTAATGCAAAATGTATTAATAAGAATAAAGAATATCACAGCTTAAAGTTCACAGAATCAATCCGCTGAAAACTTGCTTCAGGTACATTTGGTCGCCTGGTGGGCCATTTAAACATTTTATGAAGGGATTTTGTTCCATCGTTTTCTTCAATGCATGTTTTCTCTTTTCCACGCAAGAGGGCTGATGTTATAATAATAAATGATTATGCTACAATGAATTTTCACCAGGTAAAGAAAGCTTTTTGTGGTTTGAATCTTCTGAGAATATCAAAGACTGTCCTTGCCATCCACACTACAGCAAAACTTTGGCACCTTGAACTGTGGGTTCATAATCTCATAATTGAGAAGGGTCCCTCCACACTCTTGAAATCATGTACCCACTGGAACACTTAAGGTGAAACTAATCAGGGAAGTTTCTCCCCAGAGGAGAAAGGCATCCTTGATGTGAACAGCTTCTCCCAAGTTCACAGATTAAGGCTTCTACTATCACGAAACTCTTATCTGTGAATATTTTTTCTTGCTTATGCCTCTGTGAACAATAAAAATGGAAAAGAGGTCAGCTATGTGCTATTATGGGGTATGCTTTTATTTGTGAAAAAGTTTGCAACTGGCCTTATTCATGGATAATCTTATATTTTGATAAATAAAAGAGGAAGGCCCAATGTTGGTAAGAAACTTTAATGGTACATACGTTGTCTGATGATCACTCAGAAACAAAACACTAGTTCCCTCCTCTTAACCATATCATGGGTTAAAGGGAACTTTGCCAGGAGGCTTTCACTCTTCTAAAAGGGCATCGTTTGTTAGATTCTTTATCCACAGTTTAAATGGAAAGAAACAATGGTTAGGAATGTATTCCTCATAATAGGCTCCATAGCAAATTCCACTGTAAAGGGCAAAACAACTTTAAATTTTCTTGTGAAAGTTATTAGAATTGACTGAGCAGAGAAGTATTTGTGCCACTGCTGGCACTCACGGCCTATGGAAAAAACATCGGGTGTTACAGAAATTCAATTGTAGCAGATTAATGAAGAAACTGCTTAGTTAAGTCATTCTTTGATCTATTTGATTTTAGGAGGTTTGTTTTATGGGGACCTTGGGTAAGGAACATACTATGAACTCTTGGTATTATCCTCCCAATAGTCAGAATAATAGTATCTCTAGTGCGCTGGATTCTCTCAAAGGTTGTAAGTGCTTGCATGCAGCCATCTCTAGAATGTCATATGGTTTCTCTTCAACTGGAATGACAGGAACTGAAAGAAGTGTACAACCATGAGGACACTGTAACCTATAAATGATGCGCTGAGACCAGAAACCCAAAATGATGGTAACTGAGAGTGGCACTACGGCCCTAAGTGTGGTCACACTCTCAGCTGAGTGAGAACCGAACCATAAAGGGGGAAGTTTTTTAAAGGAAATTCTGGGAGGCCACTGTTTTGGACTGAGCTCATGCCCTAGGCCCCAACAAACCAAACCAAAATGGAGTCACTTGTGCTAAGACTTTAAGGAAATACATAGTTTCTAGAACACACCACAAACCAGGTTTTGTTTTTCTCCTGCAAATCTCTATAACAAATATTCTTAACAGCATAGTAATCCATCCCCTGAAGTTCCCATTAAAACTTTTTTGTTTGTTTGTTTGTTTGAGACAGAGTCTCACTCTGTCATCAGGCTGGAGTGCAGTGACATGATCTCGGCTCACTGAAACCGCCACCTCCCAGGTTCAAGTGATTCTTCTACCTCAGTCTCCTGAGTAGCCAGGATTACAGGCACATGCCACCACACCCAGCTAATTTTTTTTTTTTTTTTTTTTTTTTTTTTTTTTTTTTTAGTAGAGACAACATTTCACCATGTTGGCCAGGATAGTCTCAATCCCTTGCCCTCATGATCCACCTGCCTTGGCCTCCCAAAGTGCTGGGATTACAGGCGTGAGCCACCGCGCCTGGCCTAAATCTTTTAACTAAATTCATTTTCTCTCAGAGACCATCAAGCTTCAGATGATCAAGCAACAAAGGTTTCAGCCAGTTCCAGGTGAAAGCACCACCCCGGCCATCAAGAAGCCACCCTGCCTCCACTAGACAGAGCAGGGCAAGAGGTCCATGATCCCTGACAGGTAGGGACTATGCCCCATGCCAGCATGAAGCAGTTACAGAAGAAAGATAACTGGTTCCTCTGCCTCCCATAACGATTTATAGGGATCACATTTCTCACGGGAGATGAGGCAGGAAAATAGAGTCTGGAGGCAGGGAGCATAAAGTCAATTCACACCTCAGCAATGACAGGAAATATCCTCTCCATAGAGCGTAGGCCAAGTAAATGACTTTGCAGCTTTACTTCATCCTCTTCATTCACATAAGGCGTACCCAAGTAACCAAAGGAATCCTCTAGAGGGTAAACTCTGAAAAATTTTCTAATGGGGCCCTCGAGCCCCTATGCTTGGGCCTGCTCCCACACTGTGGAGTGTACTTTTATTTTCAATAAATCTCTTAATTCCTTCGTTGCTTTGTTTATGCGTTTTGTCCAATTCTTTGTTCAAGACACGAAAAACCTAGACACTCTCCACCAGTAAAAATATGATGAAACAAGGATAAAGAACTAAGTACTGTTAGGTCATCTACGGAAATGAAATACTCTTTCCCTTTGTGCCTAGCTGGGGTACTATTAAACTCTTTTTCTGCCAATATCCTGCACAAATAATGTGGGATAAAGGCAGGAAGCTTTTTTGTAGAACCTTACTCTTGAGAGGAGGTCCATCCAACATGAAGTTCTTTGTAATTCTTAACTCTATATACCTAGTGAGCTTTGACTAAAGCTAATGCATTTGTAAATAAGACAAATATATATTGCTTACCACTCCTTATCTGTTTGCTAACCAACAGAGTCATATAAGATAGCTGAGTAGAAGATGGTGCCAGTGTTTGAAGGGTTCACACCTTGTGAGTACCCTCCCCTTTTACCTGACATTACTTAGCTTAGGAAATTCCATAAAATCAGGAAATCTTCCTGGAGACACCACTGGACAATGGTACACCTGCTGGGAGAATAGCTCCCAGTGATCTATCCTGAGCTCTTCATTTATTGTCTGATGCAAGTCCATGTCTTTGACTACACCTTCTTTTAAGTCATTAGGATAAACTTAAACACTCCCGAACAATGCAAGCGTTATCATTGTTGATACTGTGTTATTTAAAGGTTAAGATCATCTTTTATATATATGTTATCTCACTTCATACTTATATTTATTTGGGGTATTATTAAACCCATTTCACAGGTGGGGAAGGCAGTAGAGAAGGGTAAAATTGCGTTTTCCATGTCACACAACTTGTTAACAGTGCTGCCAGGATCAAAACCCAGGTCCATCTGATTTCAAGGTCAGAATGTCACATCCTTTGTAGAAAATGATAAATATAGAACGAGAAATGGACAAGATCATCAATTCTAGGAGGCCTTCCGTGACTTTCTAAATATGACAAGCCAGTGCTTGAGCCCTTCCCATGGCAAAGAGCTATTTCACATGGGAGCTCATTTATTTGTTGGACTCCTCTAATAATTTAGAAGTTCTACCTTATACTACCTTCAAATCTTCCTCCTTATAACTTCTAACTTTTAGGCATTGTTTTTCCCAATAGAAAATTTCATCTTGCTTTCCCTGAACATTATAATTTAGTTTTGAACCTGTGTGGGGCTTTATATAAAACCCTATTAAATAATAGTTACAGCACTTTAGAATGACATACTTTGACATTGAGAAATGAATTTCATATTAAAGTATTTTGTTTTATTAAAAATTTAAATAGCAATCTCATCTGAATGTCCTTTAAAATAAAAATTAAAACATAGCTTATAATAAGATTAGACTTTTTTCAGACTGTGAAAGTCATTAAAAACCGTATCCTACTTCATTACATTATTATAAGAGTGACTTTCGATGCAGGAAATTAAAGTATAATTAGCAATGTGCATTTTGGCATTACTTCTGAATGTATTATTTTATTTCTCCTATATATTGTAAATTTCAAATGCCCAGGTAAAATTTTGCATTTTATTTCTAGAAACTGACTGAACAACAATACAAAAGATAAACCAAAATAGTACTCAGATTTTTGGGATGTCCAGTATTTGTTACATCAGATATTTCTTTTTCTCTTTTCTCTTTTTTTTTTTTTTTTTTTTTTTTTTTTTTGAGGCAGAGTCTTGCCATGTTGTCCAAGCTGGGGTGCAGTGGTGTGATTTCTGCTCACTGCAACCTCCACCTCCCCAGAGTAAGCAAACCTCTCACCTGAGCCTCCTGAGTAGCTGGGACCCCAGGTGTGTGCCACCACACTCAGCTAATTTTTGTATATTTTGTAGATCAGTGTTTCTCCGTATTGCCTAGACTGGCCTCCAACTCCTAGGTTCAAGTGATCTGCCTGTTTCGGCCTTCCAAAGTGCTGGAATATATAATATATATAATATATAATAACATATATTAAATATATATATAATAAAATAAGTCTACATCTAAGATGACTTGCATAATTTGGGGGTAAAATGGTATTAGCTGTGATGGAATTAAACCTAACCTGCTTGCCATCCTTCCTGCCCTCCCTTTCCCTTCCTTTCCCTTCCTTTCCATCTCCTTCTCCTTCTTCTCCTTTCACTTTTTTCTCTTCCTGCTCCGTTTTCTTTTGCATAGCTTTACAGCTTAATCTGAGAACCCAGATCATCTTTCTTTCTCCATGTCTTTTTCAGTGTGTGTGAATTAAGCAGAATATAAACATCCCCCTAAATTGAACAAGTACTTATTTGGAGATCACTGAAAAATCTTGAATTTAATGATTTAGTCAGTTTTTCTGGCCACCCTCAATTATCATTTATCCATAGAGTAGCAATTTGCTAAGTTAATGCAGTCAGGTTTTGGCAGTTGCCAACCTCTATTTTTTCTCAAATTGACCTCTTGATAAAGTCGGATGAAGTATAAATTGAAGACTCCTCAATATTTTAGAAATTGCTCTTCTCCTCTGCAGATTTGCATTAGAGATCATGCCCATTTATAGAAAAGAATAAATTGATCATTTTATGCATTCATTTTTTTGTCATTTGTACTCTGTAGTATTGGTAAAACTTAGTTGTCAACCATATTAGTACAGAATTTGAAATAAATCTTTTTCCTAAGGTTAACTTAGCTGTTAGCTTCATATATATATATGTGTGTGTGTGTGTATATATATACACACACACACACATATACACATATATATACAAAATACATATACACACATAATGTAGGCCATGTGAATAACTTCATAAGCACAGTTTTACATTTTTGGCTAGAGAATATACTCTTCAAATACTTATAAAGCATGATTTTTGTCAAATAGCCCATTTGCTAAACCTTTATAGGCACTATTTCCACATGGCAAGGCAGTCTGAGACTGCATTGCAAACTCCAGTTTTGCAATTACTTGGTATGTAACCTTGGCCAAGTCACTTATGCTCTTTGCACCTTTGCATGTTCATCTGTAAAATTAGGCTAATAATACCTATTCTACTTAAATCACAAGAGTATTAAATGGATACAGTCAGATGACAAAGTATAATTTAAGTTGAAAAAACTAAGAAAATTTTAAAAAATCCTTATCTTTATTATATCACATTGAACTCAGTTGAGTTCCTGCAATTTTGTTAGGCTGCTCTCATGTGGCAGTCATGTGGTTTAAGCCATGTGTGTGTTAGGACCACATAAATGTAATGAATGCCTACAAGAAACTAGGAACAGTACTTGCAGCTCTGGGGCAACAGCTTAATCAGACATGGCTTCTGGGCATATTATAATCTACTAGGGAGACAGACATAAGCTTGTAAAATGTGTTACAATGAAGGCTTAAAAAGTGCAATGGAGAACAAGGAAGGAAAAGTTTAATTATTTCCAGTGAGATGTGAGAAGATGTTGTGAAGAAAAGAGGGTTTGTACTTAAAAAGTAGGTGTAGCTGACAACTGGTATTTATAAATAGAAAAGAAAGAAGACTTAGGTTGTTCTTCTGTTAATATTATTTAAAAATTCACATAGAAACTAGTTAAAGTTAATTAAATATTAATGATGATATTTAAGAGCAAATTTAATAGAAAATTGCCAAAAACATAATTATGTGTCTTCCCCAATATTCAAATGTGTTTTTCTTTGTCGACTCTTCTGGAAGTTCAGATTAGTCAGGAGTCTTTCTTGAGTGCTTCCTCAGGGCTCATAATTGTCAAAATGTCCCAAAAGGGATGACTCTGTCTTTGCTACATGTTGGCAAGACAAGCCACCTTAGCTTGTGAGATTTCCAGCCTTTCTGCAGTTAGAATTCCTGCTTCTTCTAGACTTGAAAGAGGCAGACAAGTCCAAGAGCAGCAAAATTCAATAAAATTATGTGACGAGTAGTTGCAAATTTCCAGTCAATGGCTCTGTTTTTCCCCCCAAAGAGAAAGGTGTTTTTCTGACACTGATTTTAGGAGTTATTTATGTATTAGAAATTCAGGGGGCACATGTGTAGCTTTGTTACATGGGTATATTGTGTAATGCTGCGGTTTAGACTTCTAGTGAACCCATCACTCAAATAGTGAAAATAGTATTTGATAAGTAGTTTTTCACTCCTTATCTGCCTTTCTCCCTCCCTTCCTTTGGAGTCTCCAGAGTCCATGATTTCCATCTTTGCTCTAGCATAGCCAATGGAAACATTCGCTTTGAATAGCTGTCTCACTTTAGTCATCCTTTTAGTAGTGTTAGAAGCAATGTTTTCCATTATAAACAAAATCAGTGAGAATTATGTCTTTCAATACCAAACCACATTGGCTCAAATTGAATCCTTTAGGGATGTATGTATTTTTAAATGTTAAATTTAGTATGAATACATTTCAGAAAATCTGGGAATGGCAAAAATAAATTATCCCAGTCCCATTCCAAATACTGTTGGTATTTTGTTTTCCATCTTTTTCCCTTTTTTCCTATATGACTGATTATATATTGGCCTCCCTGCCACTGTATCTATTCTTTACAGCCTATCAATAGCATCATAGTTATATCTTTTGTTTTGTTTATATAATTATCAAGGTATCCAGCTTGGATTTTTATAAAGTCTTAATAATCAAGGGTTGCTATAGCTGTATCTTTTTAAAGAGTGAATACAATATATAATTTTAATGCAGTGCCACACTGTTAGATTTCTAGGCTGATCCTAGAGTTTTTTGTTGAATCATAAGCATACTTATATGAAAGTATTTATACATGGAACTTTGATGAAATATTTGGGTAAAACGGTATGAACAATTCTACAGCTCTGGATTACACAGATACAACATCAAAAAAATTTTGACATTCTCAGTTTCTCTGTTATAATCCCTGGTTTCCTTGTTAAGTGATTAGCAAAATGCTCATCAGTTATGTATGGTAAATTATTTACTTTCTAGCTCCTGAATTTGGGAGGTTATGTAACCTGGAAAACCTCTGTTTACTCACATGGAAACTTAGAATAATACTACCTTCTAGAAAAGTTCTGATATTTAAAAAATAGTATGTGTAGTAAATCTTCTAGAAAATTGCCTATTTAATGAGTTCTCAATTGGTAGATATTAGCATTAATTTGTTTCAGTTTACTTTTTTTAATGATGAATGATGCTAAATTTGTTCTGAAGCATTTGAAGGTCATTTGGATTTTTTATTGTCCTATGCACACTCAAGTCTATTTTCTCATGGCTAAGTGACCGTGCTAGAAGTAGGCAACAGCACCAGATGCAGTCCCTGGGGTGTCCTGAGTAAAAGTCTTCCTACCTAGGATGTATTGGCATAGTCTCTGGTTTTAGTAATTCCATTGATTCACCATGGCTCTTTCGGGGATTGATTTGGCCTTTCAAAACTGATAGTAACACTATTATTATTCAACTATTTAATACTACCATTTTAATAAGGAAGCATTTCATATTCTCCACTTTGATAACTCACCAGCAATTGTATTATCACCTTTTGAGACTACTTAAGATCTACCTAGAATAAGAAAAAATGTGCTTTTTGTGGCCAGCCTCAAATACAGAGGTTCAATCCTAGGGCTCATGACCACCTCTCATTTTCTTACAAAGTGCTGCTTTGCCCTGCTTCCTCTTCTTTGTGTTTGGTATCTGTGAGAGCTTCCTAGCAGGAGAGAATTCCTGGTCTGAGGGTTAATTTTATGTGTCAACTTGGCTGGGCCACAGTGCCTAGATATGTGGTCAAATGTTCTGGATGTTTCTGCGAGGGTATTTTTTGGATGAGATTAACATTTAAATTGGTGTACTTTGTGCAAAGTAGATTGTCCTCCAAGACGTGAGTGGACCGCATCCGGTCAGTCGAAGGGCTGAAAAGAAAAAAAGACTGGCCTCCCTCAAGCAAAAGGGAATTCTGCCAGCAGATGGCAGACTTTAGACTTGAACTGCTACATCAACTCTTACATGGGTCTCCAGTATGCCAGCCCACCCTGCAGATTTTGAACCTGCTAATCTCCATAATTACACGAACCAGTTCCTTGTAATAAATCTTTCTCTCTCGATACACACACATGTCCTCTGAATTCTGTTTCTTTGAAGAACCCTGACTCACACAATCACTAGTGGCGGGAACACGTCTCATGATTGAGTGCCTTGTCCAGAAACTCTTGGAGACGCCCCAAAAGCTCTCTTTTTGGCTGCCTGTTCTATTTGTTTGATAGCTCTGCTGTTGAATATTAGGGAGGAGGACAGAGGAGAGACAAATGAAAAAATAAACTTCTGCTCCTCGATAATTGAATCATGGGGGTGAGTCTTTCTCATGCTGTTCTCATGATAGAGAATAAGTCTCATGAGATCTGATGGTTTTGCAGTGGGTACTTCCTCTGCCCATGTTCTCTTGCCTGCCACCATGTAAGATATGTCTTTGCTCCTCCTTCACCTTCCACCCCAATCATGAGGCCTCCCCAGCCATGTGGAACTGTGAGTCCATTAAACCTCTTTTTCTGTATAAATTACCCAGTCTCAGGTATGTCTTTATCAGCAGCATGAAAATGGACTAATACCTTCCTTTAGTGGCATGTATATGAGGCATCTGGAGATCACTCTGTCACTTTTCTTCTGAAAGAGGAAATTTCATTGGGTACTGCATTGGGTAGACCTCCAGAGGAGAAAGTTTTTTTCTTATACTTCTGCCTTCTCAACTTTAGCTGAACCTACAGTTTATTCTAAAAAAAGTGCTAATCAAATTCATCTACTTCTGGTACATTGAATGGAACATATTTTCTAGAAGACTAATGTTGTGTGTGAAAGGGTCAGGAGCATGTGACTCATCCTCTCTGTCTTCTCCCTTCTGTGTATGCAGCTGCAGAGGGAGCTGACTTGTGATTGGCTGTCTTCCAATCTAGAGTTCAGATTCCAGACCCATGAATTCTGGAACAGGAAGAACAGGAAGCTCAGTCACAACCTCTGTGCTGTGAATGTCAGGGCTGCTGTTCCTCCCGAGGCCTCCAGGGACTGCTAAGGAGACAGACTCTCAGAGAACTGTCTTCTGTGTGCACCCTGCTGGAGTCTGCCTGCAGTGTTCCAGCAAGCAGGGGGTGCTGACCCTCTCCCGACCACCCTTGCACTGTTTGTCACCTGCACCCCGAAGCAGGGTTCTTCAGTTTCTGCCAGCATTGTATGCTACTTGGTCCAAGTTCCTTCCTTCCTCTTTCCGGTCTTACTTGCTGTTCTGTTGCAGGATGCAACCAGATATATATCATTGATTTTTCTCAACCCAACCTCATCTGCTCTAGAATTTGGATTTTTTTTTCTGTCAGATTGTTGGGGAAAAAACAAATGTTGCATGTTATCCTTAAACTTCTGAAACTGTTGTGACTTGTTTGTCTGTCTGCTTGCCTTCATGAGGGGAATGGGAGGCAGCACTCATGAGAAATGGCTAGACGTCTGACCTGGGTTATTTCTGTTACTGACAAACTCGGAAGATTTCTCCTTCCCAAGTTGAGTAATGTTAGACTGGCTTATATTTTCCTATGGTTGAACTAAAAATATAATTTACAGTTTGAATTGGGTATTAATTTAAATTTTGATGTAAATTTTAGAAAAAAATAAAAAGGAAATTGGAAAAGAAAAAATAGATTGAGAGATATCAACAAGAGAAATGAGACTTAAAAAATAGAAAAAGAAAAAAGGAAAATAATCACAACATATTAGTTATGGGAAGTACAGCACTATTGTCTAATATGTTCCATAGAAACCATAGCATCTGCAGTAGAAGTTTTCTATTTCTAGTTTAGTCAATGAATCTGTTATTGGCTATAAACTTTTCAGAGGTTTTGATAAGAAAGAGGTAATATTGACTAATGAATAACTTTGAATAATTTTCAATTGCATATTCTCCAATACCATATCAATTTGCTGTTTCTTTAATCATGGAACTAATCTGAAACCACTATTTTTAAAAATGTTGCTACTGAGAGTTTTTTGTTCCAGTCAGCTCATCTCTTTCTGAATATTAGATTTCTTCCATTTAAAAAATAGTCTTAACAGTAAGCATTCTCAACACAGCATGTTTCTACATAAAATGCTAGACTCTTCTCGTTCTTAGAAACAATTTTGAATTTAGATTTAGAATCTGCATAACCTTAATAACAGCTCCAATTGGTCCAATCCTTAGTTGGAACTGAGAATGTAGTTTAAGTTGAACATTGATTCTCAGTTTAGTTTTGTTCCTAGGAAAGGTATAGACATTCTGAATGCATTAGAAGAGAATACGTAAATATGGACAAGACAGCCTTGATTTTAAAAAGTATAGTGAGATACTGTCATCCACAGAAATGTTTTTCAGAGGACTAAATTTTCCTGAAAGGTAATTTTGTTAGGAGACATACCCACAGTGAATTAGAAGATCATGAAAAGAGGTAAACAGACAAGTTCAAAGTTTGTTATCACTTACTAATCATTTGACTTTGGGAGAACCACCGTGTGGATATCTTCATGAATAAAATCAAGTATGCCATGCCCTCTTTTATAAGGATTTTGTAAGAAATTAAGTTTAAAAAATTATGAAAAGCAATATCACAAAACTTGGCGTGCAATAAATAATAATAGATCATATGTAGTTGCTTTTATTATTGTTTAAAATAGCATGCATTTCTCTGCAACAGTAAACTGAATACAATAAATATAAATTTGCCTTTTTGGTGAAACCTCTAAAATTATTAGACAATTTTGAGCTAGTTGCTTCCGTTTGTGGCTCAAAGGAGTGAGTTGGGGAGAGGGAGCATGGCTGCCCTGAAGCCTCCAAAATACACATATCCTCTAAGTAGAAACAACAGGCAGAGACTGTTCCCTGTCACAAGGGAGTAACTGGAACCAGACTTACTATTCCACTATGAACAAGTAGAAAACTACAGAATATATGTGGCAACCATTTTTAGACATTGGACAACCACCAGGTCAGGACTGTGATCCCTAAGAGCAGGAAACACAGAGAACTTGGAGGCACTTTCCCAATGGGGATGCAGGGAGGAAATTCTAAACAGTGCAAGCATTGCAGGACTTTTCCTTAGTTCAGCTGAAGACAGGGTCCTTGTCCCATGGTCATGAAAGTTTAGGCTTGCAGACAGTTTGAAGAGTGAGTAAAGCAGGGTTTTATTGGATGAAAGAAAAAAAAAAAAGCAGAGCAGAGGAAAAGGGACTCTCCACAAGGCCAGAGTCCCTGCTGGGGCACTTCCTGCCTTGCTGTTTGAATCAGAGGTTCCTCACAAGAAGAGGAGGGGCCAGGCTCCTCCCCAGTGCAAAGGGCCCGATTTTCTGTGTCTCCACCCCAGTACACTGGCAGGCTGCAGTTTTGCCTGGGAGCCTCTCCCACCTGGCTGTCTCACAGGAGGCCTCATTGAATCAAAGAAATAGAGATCACCTGGGTGCGGTGACTCACGCCTATAATCCTAACACTTTGGGAGGCCAAAGCGGGAGGATCACCTGAGGTTGGGAGTTCAAGACCAGCCTGACCAACATGGAGAAACCCCATGTCTACTAAAAATACAAAATTAGCCAGGCGTGGTGGTGCATGCCTGTAATCCTAGCTACTTGGGAGACTGAGGCAGGAGAATTGCTTGAACCCGGGAGGCAGAGGTTGCGGTGAGCTGAGATCGTGCCATTGCACTCCAGCCTGGGCAACAAAAGCAAAACTCCATCTAAATAAATAAATAAATAAATAAATAGAAATAGAGATCACCATTCAGGGAGGTGAAGTCGGATGGAATTTGTAGAACAGTACTAAAGATGACAGAACTATTCAAGAAAATGCACCAGAAATTTGTTCTGATCTCTTAGGTCTGTTTAGCATTTAGTAAACAATTCCTGGGCATATGACATTTTAAAAGTGTGAATCATCACCAAAGGTCACTTCCTGAATGAAACTTTTAAATGACTTCCTATAACTCTAAAAAAACTACTCCAGTCTCAAAAAGTTGACTTAAATGTGAGCCCTGAATTATCTGTACAGTACTTGCATCTCTAGCCTCATCCATAACCAGTGTGAGGCAGCCTGGCCACCACTATCCCTTCAGTGGCTCCAGGGTACTAAAGTTATTGCAGCTCTTCAAATGCCCCATTCTGTTTTTCTTGATTCCATGTCTTTGAACATCGTCTTTCATCTGCCTGGATCTCTGGTCTCTCTTTCTCTATTTATCTTACGAAATCCTACTCTTCCTTCAGGTCTCAGGTTTTTTTAAATTAATTAATTTATTTTTTATTATACTTTAAGTTCTAGGGTACATGTGCACAACGTGCAGATTTGTTACTTATGTATACATGTGCCACGTTGGTGTGCTGCACCCATTAACTCATCATTTACATTAGGTGTGTCTCCTAATGCTATCCCTCCCACTTCCCCCCACCCCACAACAGGCCCTGGTGTGTGATGTTCCCCTTCCTGTGTCCAAGTGTTCTCATTGTTCAATTCCCACCTATAAGTGAGAACATGCAGTGTCTGGTTTTCTGTTCTTGCGATAGTTTGCTGAGAATGATGGTTTCCAGCTGCATCCATGTCCCCACAAAGGACATGAACTCATCCTTTTATATGGCTGCATAGTATTCCATGGTGTATATGTGCCACATTTTCTTAATCCAGTCTGTCATTGATGGACATTTGGGTTGGTTCCAAGTCTTTGCTATTGTGAATAGTGCCGCAATAAACATACATGTGCATGTGTCTTTATAGCAGCATGATTTATACCTCTTTGGGTATATACCCAGTAATGGGATGGCTGGGTCAAATGGTATTTCTAGTTCTAGATCCTTGAGGAATCACTACACTGTCTTCCACAATGGTTGAACTAGTTTACAATCCCACCAACAGTGTAAAAGTATTCCTATTTCTCCACATCCTCTCCAGCACCTGTTGTTTCCTGACTTGTTAATGATTGCCATTCTAACTGGTGTGAGATGGTATCTCATTGTGGTTTTGATTTGCATTTCTCTGATGACCAGTGATGATGAGCATTTTTTCATGTATCTGTTGGCTGCATAAATGTCTTCTTTTGAGAAATGTCTGTTCATATCTTTCGCCCACTTTTTGATGGGGTTGTTTTTTTCCTGTAAATTTGTTTGAGTTCTTTGTAGGTTCTGGATATTAGCCCTTTGTCAGATGAGTAGATTGCAAAAATTTTCTCCCATTCTCTAGGCTGCCTGTTCACTCTGATGGTAGTTTCTTTTGCTATGCAGAAGCTCTTTAGTTTAATTAGATCCCGTTTGTCAATTTTGGCTTTTGTTGCCATTGCTTTTGGTGTTTTAGACATGAAGTCCTTGCCCATGCCTATGTCCTGAATGGTATTGCCTAGGTTTTCTTCCAGGGTTTTTATGGTTTTAGGTCTAACATTTAAGTCTCTAATCCATCTTGAAGTAATTTTTGTAAAAGGTGTAATGAAGGGATACAGTTTCAGCTTTCTACATATGACTAGCCAGTTTTCCCAGCACCATTTATTAAATAGGGAATCCTCTCCCCATTTCTTATTTTTCTCAGGTTTGTCAAAGATCAGATGGTTGTAGATGTTTGGTATTATTTCTGAGGGCTCTCAGTTTTAACATCAGTTCCCTGGTAAGTACTTTTACAGGAAACACAGTTATTGTTCCCTGCCCCATGTCTGGAGCTGCTTACTTTCCCTTTCCTAATCTGCTTCACAGTTAATTTAGTGTGTCTCCTTCTCCCTAATGGTCAGCAAACCCATGGATGTTGGGTCCTATTCTCTATTGCCTCCAGCACAGTAGCTGGCCCATGATAGGCTCATTGTAAATGTCAGGTGGAATGAGTAAGTGAACAAGCTCAGAGACAGAAGTTACTCTTGAATGGGTAGAAGGATACTTGTAATTTCTTCCTTTGACTTTTTAAAAAAATTTATTCTTAAAAAAATGGGATACATGTGCAGAATGTGCACCTTTGTTACATAGGTATACACATGCCATGGCGGTTTGGTGCACCTACTGACCCATCCTCTAAGTTCACTCCCCTCACCCTCCATCCCCCAACAGGCCCTGGTGTTTGTTGTTCCCTTCTCTGTGCCCACATGTTCTCATTGCTCAACTCCCATTTATGAGTGAGAACATGCAATATTTGGTTTTCTGTTCCTGTGTTAGTTTGCGAGAATGATGGCTTCTAGCTTCATCCATGTCCCTGTAAAGGACATGATCTCATTCTTTTTTATGGCTGCATAGTATTCCATGGTGTATATATACCACATTTTCTTTATCCAGTCTCTCATTGAGGGGCATTTGGGTTGGTTCCATGTCTTTGCTATCATAGATAGTGCTGCAATAAACATATGAGTGCATGTGTCTTTATAGTAGAATGATTTATACTCCTTTTGGTAGACACCCAATAATAGGATTGCTGGGTCAAATGGTATTTCCTTCTAGATCCTTGAGGAATCGCCATACTGTCTTCCACATTGGCAGAACTAATTTATACTTCCACCAACAGTGCAAAAGTGTTCCTATTTCTCCACAGTCTTGCCAGCATCTATTGTTTCCTGACTTTTTAATGATCATCAGTCTAACTGGCGTGAGATGGTATCTCATTGTGCTTTTGATTTGCATTGCTCTGATGATCAGTGATCTTGAGCTTTTTTTCATATTTTTTTGGCTGCATAAATGTCTTCTTTTGAGAAGTATCTGTTCATATATTTTGTCCACTTTTCAATGGGGTTGTTTTTTTCTTTTATATTTATTTAAGTTCCTTGTAAATTCTGGATATTAGACCTTTGTCAAATGGGTAGACTGAAAAAAATTTCTCCTTTCTGTAGGTTGCCTGTTCACTCTGATGACAGTTTCTTTTGCTGTGCAGAATTAATTAGATCTCATTTGTCAATTTTGGCTTTTGTCACAATTGCTTTTGATGTTTTTGTCATGAAGTCTTTGCTCATGCCTATGTCCTGAATGCTATTGCCTAGGTTTTCTTCTAGAGTTTTAATGGTTTTGGGTTTTACATCTAAGTCTTTAATTTCTCTTGAGTTAATTTTTGTATAAGGTATAAGGAAGGGGTCCAGTTATAGTTTTCTGCATATGGCTAGCCGGTTTTCCCAGTGCCATTTACTGAATAGCAAATTCTTTCCCCATTGCTTTTGTCAGGTTTGTTGAAGATCGGATGGTTGTAGATATGTGGTGTTATTTCTGAGGTCTCTGTTCTGCTCCATTGGTCTATATGTCTGTTTTGGTATGAGTATCATGCTGTTTTGGTTACTGTAGCCTTGTAGTGTAGTTTGAAGTCAGGTAGCATGATGTTGTTCTTTTTGCTTAGGATTGTCTTAGCTATACAGGGTCTTCTTTAATTCCATATGAAATTTAAAACAGTTTTTTTCTAATTCTGTGAAGAACGTCCATGGTAGTTTGATGGGAATAGCATTGAATCTGTATGTTACTTTGGGCAGTATGGACATTTTCACAATATTGATTCTTTCTATCCATGAGGATGGAACGTTTTTCCATTTGTTAGCATCCTATCTTATTTCCTTGAGCAGTAGTTTGTAGTTCTCCTTGAAAAGGTCCTTCACATTTGTTGTTAGCTCTATTCCTAGGTATTTTATTCTCTTTGTAGTGATTGTGAATGGCAGTTCACTCATGATTTGGCTCTCTGCTTTTCTATTGTTGGTGTAAAGGAATGCTTGTGATTTTTTCACATCGATTTTCTATCCTGAGACTTTGCTGAAGTTACATATCAATTTAAGGTGGTTTGGGACTGAGATGATGGGGTTTTCTAAATATGCAATCATGTCTTTTGCAAACAGAGGCAATTTGACTTTCTCTCTTCCTATTTGAATACCTTTATTTCTTTCTTTGGCTTGATTGCCCTGGCCAGAACTTCCAATACTATGTTGAACAGGAATGGTGACAAAGGGCATCCTTGTCTTGTATTGGTTTTCAAAAGGAATTCTTCGAGCTTTTGCCCATTTAATATGATATTGACAGTGGGTTTGTCCTAAATAGCTCTTATTATTTTACTAAAAGCATTAAAAATGGTGGATGTGGATAACTATGCACATAATGTTGTAATATTTCTGGCAAGAAATTAAAAGATAGCACTTGATTAGATATGAATGGTAAAGATGGGGCTATATATTTTAATAGTGGCTGACCAATAAACATACACTTTGGAGGTTGATTACTTTGATGCGTATTTTGGTAATGTTTGAGCTTTTTTGGTTACTTTTGCACTAGTAGCTCCTCCAGATATTGGTCAATACTCCTTCCACTCATTAGTTAAAAAAAATTACAATTCACCTTTAGTATGACCTGTTTAGAATATTTATTTTACCTCAAATACTTACATAATTTAAATAGCAAGAAAATGTTACTCATATAGAAGTTGGAGGGAAAATTCAGACTAGAAAGTTCTGTTTTGGAAATATTTGTAGAGAATTTCTTAGGACTTTAGCTTAAGAAAATATTTTTGATGGAATGATTTTGGAGAAAATATTTGAGAGTTTTGAAAAATCACATTCTTTACTCTATTTAATAACAATTTTGTAAGTCTGAAATTCAACAGACTAGATTTAGATCTCACATTACCTCACAAACCCAAAGGAACCCTTGTTATGCCACTGCTTTGTTTATAAATAAATAATCTTGGGGCACTTTTGAATTAAAACAGAAAAACTAACTCATTTAGTTGCCTTTGTAACATGGTAAGTGTATGTTTTCCCCAGGGGATAGCAGTTTTTAGCTGTGTTACTAATTCTTGCTTATGTATATAGATAAAGAAAATATTTTTGGTGGTTAAATGTGTTTCAACTAACAATATATGCATCTCAGATAGTTGGCTTTGTTTATTGATGTTTCTCTTTTAATTTCAGAAACTATAAATCTTTTTTAAAAAGTCTTTCTTGTGTTCCATTTTTCTACTTATATTAAAATCAAAGATCAACATGATTTTCACCAGATTTACACAACTCAAGATTAAATTGAGAAAGGATGGCTATAAATATATTTTTATCATAAAGATAGCCTATCTTGATATTCTTGGAAAACCCTTTAATTTAAATGAATATATTTTCTTAGTAGGTTTATTTGCTGTGAGCCAAATATTTTGGCTATTTTCCACAGGCAAATGCTTGATCACTAATTGTTCACAAGATTCTCATAGAGACTAGATGTGATTTCTGAGATCTTCTTGATACAGTGTTACTGATAACTGTATTAATCAAATTTACCATTAAATATGTAATCCTTTTATATCCATGTCCCTACAAGATCTTTACAAGGCTATAATGTGATTTTTAAATCATTATTATTATTATTATTATTGAGATGGAGTCTTGCTCTGTCGCCCAGTTTGGAGTGCAGTGGCAAGATCTCGGCTCACTGCAACCTCTGCCTCTTGGGTTCAAGCAATTCCCTGCCTCAACCTCCCTAGTAGCTGGGATTACAGGTGCCCGCCACCAGGACTGGCTAATTGTTGTGTTTTTAGTAGAGATGACGTTTCACCATCTTGGCCAGATTGGTCTTGAAATCCTGAACTCGTGATCCACCTGCCTTGGTCTCCCAAAGTGCTGGGATTAAAAGCGTGAGCTACTACACCCGGCCGATTTTTAAATTCTTATGTGTAAAAGAGAAGCATTTGCCTGATTTATTAAAAAAGTCGTACCTATGTGGAATTGGCTTTCAATAAGTTTTACAAATACACTCTCTCAATACACCTGACTTTAAGTTTTAGGATTTATTTTTAATATATGAATTTTTTTTTGAAATGAAGCTTTGTGTAACCCTGTGGAATGTAAACTTTTATTGCAATGCTTTATAAATCAATCTAAAACTTATGAAAAATCTTCAAGAAAAGAACAAGATTTTTTTCCTCAACCATTAGAAAGGAGCCTGCCAATCTGATATTTTAATAGATGTAAAAACTTTGAATGTGTTTCCTAAAAACAAGAACATTCCCTGCATAACCACAATACTGTGACAGATAAAATAACACTGATGTGTTTCTACCACCTATTTATCATGCCCCATTCAAGTTTCAGCATTTTCCCAATAAAGTTCTTTTTAGCAGAAAAATCTAATTCAGATTCAAACACTTCATTTAGTTGTCAAATTTCCTTAGTCTCTTTCAATCTGATGCAGTTTTTCAGTCTTTCTTCGACTTCTAGGCCTTTGATTGTTATGGGAACTACAGGCCAGTTATTTTTTAAAGTATTGTCAATTTTAATTTGTCTGATGTTTTCTTGGGATTAGATTCAGTTTATCCATCTTTGTTAAGGATATAAAAGAAACGATGCTGTGTCCTCATTGCATCTGCTGTGGTTTGGATCCCATCAAAACTCATATTGAAATTTGATTCTCAGGGTGACAGTTTTGGGAAGTAGAGCTTGGTGGGAGATGTTTGGGTCCTGGGGGAGATCCTTCATGAATAGATTGATGATGGTTCAGAGGAATAAGTTATTTCTTATGTGGGACTGAATTAATTGCTGTGAGAGTGGGTGGTTTCCTCTCACATTTGGTCTGTTTGCACACATCCACTTTGCCTTTCATTTTCCACCATGAGTTAAAGTGGCACAAAACTCTCACCAGATGAGCTGCCTGCTCTTGGACTTCCCAGCCTCAAGAATCATGAGCCAAATACAGTCACGTGTTGTATAAGGAGCTTTCAGCCAACAATAGACAGTATATATGACAGTGGTCTCACAAGATTCAACATCGTATTTTTACTGTACTTTTTCTATGTTTAGAAGTGTTTAGATACACATTTACTATTGTGTTAAAGGTGCTTACAGTATTCAATACAGTAACATGCTCTATGGGTTTATAGCCTAGAAACAATAGGCTACATACCATATAGCCTGGGTGTATAGTAGTACCATGTAGTTGTGTGTAAATACACTCTTTAAGCTCACACAGTGTCAAAATCACTTAATAATTTCTCAGAACGTGTCTCCATTGTTAAGCATGACTGTAAACTTTTTTCTTTATAAATTACCCAATCTTGGTTGCTTTGTTATAGCAACACAAAATGGACAAAAACAACATTCAATGGGTAGAACTACTTTTCTTTGTCCAATTTTTGGTAATGTTTATTGTAATCACTTGATTTAAGTGGTGCTCATCTTCTCCAACTGCAAATTTATTCTTTTTCCATTTTTTATTAATAAGTAATTTTGAAACTAGGCAGCTCCTCTGTTCTTTACTTATCTTTGCTAATTTAATCATACATTTATAGAATTTAAGAAAAATTTAATGTTTTATTATTTATATTTGTCCCAGATTTAGCTAGAGTAAATTCAAGCTGGCTTTTTTTGTCCTTCTGACACCCCTATTATTTTATTTTATGAATTTTTTGCTTTCTTACATGACAAGTAGTACCAGGCACATCTTGTATTTCCCAGCTCTATCCCTGGATTCAGTCATTTCTCCAAAGAACCAAGGTTTTTGTAAAAGAAAAATGATACGTAGAAGCCAAGGTCTGGTGATACGAGTGCTCATGACTGTTGTGGGAGTGGCTTGCTGCTCTGCATCCTTTTAAGTGGACAGAGTTATACATGCTTACATATTCATTTCTGTTCTAGATTTTGTTCATTTATTGACTCCTTACTGTAGACTTCGACTTCCCATGCTGGGCTAGGAAGCATAGATGCCCTCCTAACCCCACTTGGACCCAACACCTGTACCAGGCCATGTCCCCAAATAGATTTTCTATTCACACTGTGTGGATAACCTCCATACAAACCCCATTAGATTTCTGCACATCACATCAGGCTACCATTATGTCCAAATTGTCTTTATCTTCTCCGGGAAAAAAAAATGACTTTAGGATTAAATATTTCGGTAAGAAAAGAGAAAGGAAAGAGAAGAGAATGAGGAAGAGAAGAAAAATACTGAATTATTCAGGAAAGATAGGAAAAGAGAAGAGAACCAAAGAACTTTAAAAATGTCATCTCAGCATCTTCTGGCTTTCATAGATTGAGATAAGAATTACTCAGTTATTCTTTCCTTTTTATTTAATGTTCCCTTTACACCACATGATTTTAAAAAATTACTATTTTTAGCAATTTGATTATGATGTTTCTTGGTGTGGGTTTTCTGGTGTCTATTTCAAATATGAACTGAGCTTCCTGATGTTTTTATAAAAAGGGGAAATTTGAATACGTATACACAGCGGAAAATGCCACATGACATTAAAGGCAGAGATTGGAGTGATACAACAGAAGCTAAGGAATGCCAAGAAATACCCCAATTTAGGAGGCAGGTATAAAAACGATTTTCTCCCATAGCTTCAATGGAATCAACTTCACCAATACCTTGATCTCTGAATTCTTGCCTCCAGACTATTAGATACTAAATTTCTGTTGTTCTGAGCCACTCCATTTGTAGTATTTTGTTATAGCAGCTCCAACAAATGAATAAAGGTAGGTTTCCTTTTATCATCAAATTTGTAAAATATTTGGCCGTTGTAAGTTCATGTATTTTGATTTCTATACATGAGTCACTGTGTAAATTTCTAGAGTCCTTACTCGCAGTAGCTCCTTCTTCCTTGGTAGTCTGCCTCACAAATGACTGCTGGAGCTGACTCCTTGTCCTCTGGTTTTTGTTTCTTCAACTTTGTTGTACCCTGTCTGCTTTAGATCCTACTCTCTTTACCATAATTCAGAAAGTACATTTAGGCCAAAAGTCAGGGCAATTGTAATGCTCACTTCATTTGTATTACTTCTGTCAGAGGGCACAATTCTTTGTCCTTTTGTCATTAGTGAAAAGAATTGTTTTAATAATTTTATCTCATTTTTAGTTATTTTTAATAACAAGAGGATACTTTTGATCCCAGTTACTCTACCATAGCTGGAAGTAGTAGTACTACATTATTTTCGGAGATCTAATAATTTGGTTTACTAATTCACGTGATATTTAGACAATGGGTATAGATTCATCTTCTAAATACATTTTATATTTAGAATATGTAAAGTTTTACTCTTATCCAGTTTAGAAAGGCCATTTTTTAATAAAGAAGTAGAAAAGGAAGTGCTAGTATTTATTAAGGATTATTGATCCTTTTTAGACACAAAGACATAAATTAAGCCCATCAGGTCTTTGGAGAAGCATCATTATCAAAATTCTAAGCAACTTTGTGATTTTCTTATGAATTTACCAGTGTAGGCTTTGAAAGTTTTTCTTTCATTCTCTAAAAATAGTAATAATCTTTTTTCATTAATTTTATTTAAGGAGTCCTGAAGAGATACTGATTTGGAATCATTCTATCATTGGAAGTCTTGCATAACAATGAACAAAAGTTGACCAAAGTATGTTCAAAATTTCATTTCCTTTCATTCAAAAGCTTTATTTGATTGAGAAACTGATATTGGTACAAATACTAATCATATAACCAGAGACGATTCCCTCAATGGTTAGAAAAATAACAAAAATATCTTAATGCTTGGTTCTCATATGTAAAAAATATGAGAATCTTCAAACAAACAGAGATGCACAAATTATATAAAGACTAATAAGAAAACAGATTCCAGACTTTTTATCAGTTGCACCTGAAAGATACACAAATTCTGACATCTACTATATGTCAATTTTGTGATTCAAAATCAGATTTCACCCTTGTTATTACCTAAAACAGACTTGGCCATAAAAACAGTGTTTCTGAGCAAAACTGAAGAGCTTCCTCACCATGTAGGAGATTTGCCAGAGGAGTCAAGTGAAATCGAACTGAGCACTCAGCCTGTCCAAGTCCAGACAAGGTATGCCACTGGACTACATGTTTCTGTTGGCTTTGATGACAGAACACAAGTGAATTATAACTTAATGGAACCTTTAATGATGACTTTCAAAGAAGACTTTGAGACAAATTCATTCAGAAAAAAAACAATACTTGTAAAGAAAGCAAGGGAGTCACATTCCAGAAGGAAAGAGTTGCCAAATATAAAACACAGCAAAGGACAAATGTAAAAATTTGCATTTTTTGAGAGAAAGGGTCTTACTCTGTCACTGAGGCTCCTGTAAAATGGTGTGATCATGGCTCACTGAAGCCTTAAACTGCTGGCCTCAAGCAATTCTTTCACCTCATCCTCCCAAGTAGATGGGACTACAGAGGCCCACCACCAGGCCCAGCTAATAAAAAAAAAAAAAATTGTAGAAATGAGGTCTCACTACATTGCCTAGGCTTGTCTTGCACTCCTGACCTCAAACGGTCCTCCTATCTCGGCCTCTCAAAGTGCTGAGATTACAGGTGTGAGCCAGTGCAATCAGCCAAAATGTAAAATTAATGATTACTTAGTGTGTATTTATTCACCTGCTTACAGTTAAAAACTGGTCATTTTTTCAAATGTCATATTCATATTCATAAGCAATATGACATGTTTTCAAGTACCAACACATCAAAAAATAACAATGAATTTGCTTATGTTAAGAAGTCTGGTTTAACAAAAATACTCACTATGTTATTATTGTGAGGACAAGGATCAATCATGGTGACTCCTTATTTTTAATTTATCATGAGATATAATTTTTCTTCCCCTTGAATGAGGTATGTGAAGTATATAGTTTCAGTACCTGCAACAGGACAAATGTCAGATAGCATTCTATATAACGTATTATCTCTGTTCCTTAGGCAAGATTTTTACCTTCTTTGTGCTCCAGATTTCTCACCTATAAAAAGTGAATGGTAATAAAGTTATATTTCTCAGTGAATTGTTATAAGGATTAAATTTGTGTTCAGCAGTGCCTGCAATATCGTGAGCGGTACAAAAATGCTTTCTGTTACTGTTATTATGTTGATGGAGATGATTCAACGGAGAGTGAAAAATGGATGATGCAGGAGAGGAGAATTTCTGCACTGATGTCCTTAAGTAGGTAAGGATAGGGAGATGGGGCCTGGTGCCTGAATGGAAACTCTGGTCTTGGACAGAGGCATAGATTGTTTGTCCATATAAGTATGAAGGCAAAGCAAAGCAGATGGCTGTAACATAGGACCAGAGTACATGGGAAGTGTACTGGAAACAGCCTGGAGAAGTCTGTCTAGATTGCTCACATTTTCTTCATGAATTGGGAACTAATGTCATTAGTTGGAAGTGAGAATAAGGAAGAAACTATGGGAGGAGCTGTGATAATGTCATTTCAGAGAGCAGTAGAGTAAGTTGACCAAGACAATTTAGTGGGACTCTAGAGGCCGACTCTGAAATACCAAGGACTATGGCAGAGAATATTATTGATATAATATGTTGTTTTAATGCTTTTATAGGGTTTTAGATCCAGGACCACATTCTACTTTATATTGGACTTAAGTCCTGCAAACAACATTATAGAAGTGGTTATTGTAGTTTTTACTCTTTGTCGTGACATAGCATTAACTAATGTTATTTATTTACTGTGATATCTTGATTACATTGTAACAAATTCAGAAGAAATTCTTGGTGGATATAAACACGTTATTTATATGCATACCTGTTTTATGGATATGTGTGAATTTGGTTTTAATGATAAAATATAACAGTAGAGAAATGTAGCAAGGGTGAGGAACCACCTGGGCTTAGTGGTTGTGCATAAGCAGTGGAATCAGTCGCACAAGATTCTGTAGGAACAGGGAAGCTGGAGACTGGGACATCACTCGGATTATCAGGATAGAAGGGAAAGGAAGTTAAGGGTGTATGCAAGATGGTCATGTAGAGATGAACTTTGTAACCTCTACTGGATAAAGAGGGAAGAAAGACTGTAAGTGGGTGAGATCAAGGAAAAATTGGTTAGGATTAACAGATTAGGAAAAAGGACTTAGTTATTGGTAATTGGTAATGGCATGTTCTGGAAGAAAGTGGCTGAGCAAGTTAGGGAACAATACTATGGATTAAAAGAAGTCAATGACCTAGGAGTTCTGTATGTTTGATGATTTTATCCAAATGCATATGCAAAAATCACCATCATTTTTAAAGATAATATCCAAGGGTTGGTAGAATCATGACCACATGTATCCCTAATCTTAGAAAACATAATTAATCTTTTTTTTTTTTTTTAAACTGTGAGCTCTAGTAACTCCACTCTTTTTAAAAGGAAAATTCATAGTGAGGTAGTCTCTCCCCATTTAAGGTAGTTTTACAGTATAGAGATAGTGGTCATATAATTTTCAGTGAAATGAAGACTGTAGGATAGAAATGAGACCTGGATAGTTTCCTGTTCACAATAAAGAGGTCCATTCTCAATGTACCCTATATCTAGAAGAGAAAATCATGTGTCACATTGCTTCTGAGAATAGTAATTCATTAATTTATCCTTTCCAAAAATATACTTTGAAGAGTTTGATATATTTAGAGATGTTAATTAGAAGTCACCACCCACAGTAGAGAAGTGCTGAAAATAATATATTGGAAAAATGAGGATAAATCTCACTTGACTTTAAAATATTAAAAATACTTGAAAGATTTCTTTCATATATGAGTTATCTGCAAAATTCTTCCTCTTTTCTTTTCTTTTTTTTTTTTTTTTTTGGTCAGACGGATTGTTGCTCTGTCACCCAGGCTGGAGTGCAGTGGCACGATCTCCACAAGCTCGGCTCACTGCAACCTCCGCCTCCCGAGTTCAAGAGATTCTTCTGCCTCAGCCTCCCAAGTAGCTGGGATTACAGGGACCTGCCACCATGTCTGGCTATTTTTTGTATTTTTTTGGAGACAGGGTTTCACCATGTTGGCCAGACTGGTCTCCAACTCCTGAGCTCAAGTGATCCACCCACCTCAGCCTCCCAAAGTGCTGGGATTACAGACAGGACCCACCACGCCTGGCCAACTCCTCTTTTCTTTTATGCAATTATTTTTAGTAGATAACTAATTTTCTAGTTTACAAATTAAAAGGCATGTAAAACATTTCTAAAAATGACTGATAAAAGGTAGTATTGTAGACAGTTAAAAGAAAAACAGTTTGAACAAAATCATTTAGTGGTATTTCTAAATCTACTTTGTTACAGCAACAGGAGAGAAACTTCTACTCTTGTGAGATTCTGCAGTCTCATATTCAAGAGCCCAGTTTTGAAGGGAAATCAGGAATATAAGCACTACTGCCAACAGCATTATTGGCATAGCTGGACATTGCATTTATGTTTTCACAACAGATTAGATTCATGCCCAGTTTACACTTGGTGCTGGAAATAAATCCTGCCAACTGCTTTGAACGTGTAACTATGGTGACTTTTTATTCTTTATTTTCCTGTCCATATTTACTTAAAAACAAAGCACTTATTTATCTACTAGGGTATGTTTATCCAGAAATATTCTTGTTGCAAATTTAAACTCTAAAACTAATCCTTTCTGACAATAAACACAACACATACCATATGCACCTACTTAATTTATATGCAATGCTAAACTAAAAAGTAAAGGAAGTGTTAGTTGGCGTAACTATGGGAGTGCACTTAGGTCTGTGTGAACAGTGACAGTTCAGTTGAAGATTATAGCTTCTTTATGAATAAACCTATAATATAATAAAATTTAAAATTTCAGCTGAGCTATTTATAAGCTATCAAAACTCCTCATCTAAACCTGTCATTCTCCAGATGCTAAGGTTGTCTTAATAATCATGAAAATAAATTGAGCCCTGATTTCAGAACAAAGTAATTGGCTTTATTAAGACTCTGTTTTCTGAATCTTCATCTGAGTTTAAAAGGAGTCTATTATCTTAACAAAGAGACCAAATTAATTCTTGTCTGCATCCTGACATCAGGATGAGCTTATCTTTTGTGTGAAAATTATTCTTGTTTTGTAAGAAATAATTAGCAAATATATCTAAGTGTTTTGTGTCATTATTCAGTCTTTAATCAAGTAAAGTAGTTGACATCAAGTTTTCAACCACGCTAATGAAACAATTATTATTAACATTCACTCTTTCTCCTGTCTATAAATCAGTCTGAATATACACAGTGAAGTAGATGCCATTCTTTCTCCATATAATTTGCATAAGTATACTCTTTTCACAAAGAAATGCATTTTGCTTCTTGAGATCCCTATAAAGTATTGTGGATGAAATTTGACTACAACTAGGACACCCACCTGGGACGCAGAAGAGCTTTATTTTGCCAAATCGTCCAGTCTAGACCATTACTTCCTTCCTCTGTGCACTGTAAATAAGACTCTTCAGCATTTCATTCCTTCTTTTAGCCTTTGGATTTCTTCTTCTGTATGAAGCCAGGATCAGGTGTCATGTGTGCGCTTTTGATACACAATGGGCCAACCTTCTCAGCAGGTCCTTTTGATACACGTAGACCCCTGATGGCACACTCTGTGGACATCTGACAGCATACTCTGGACTGTGGACAAAAAGTCACATTTTCTCAATGTCTTCAGGAGTCATTGACACAATTTCAAAAGGTAGGCTCCTCTCTTCTGGTAAGAGCTTAGACAAAATTCCTCTTCTGTCTCTTTCAAAAATGGACATTCCTCTCTTGCCCAAGACAGAGAACCATTCACATACTCCTAAGTCTAATTACATTTGTAAATTAAAACATAGTTACTTGTCTTCTTTGTGACGTTGATGGTGGGGTGAGAAGTGGGAAGAAAGTGACTTGTTTCTTAATTCATCTTTTTGGTCAACATTAAGGAAGACGTTTCTGATCCACATTTCACTCTTGAAATTGTGGCAGTTACATAAATTTAGCATACGCTGCATAATAGGCTTCAATAAGTATTTGCATTGTGATAGTGAGCATTTATATATAGGAAAAAATTTGATCTATTAAAAAATCCTAGGTTGATTCATTTCTTTTATTTATATACCAGTTCTTTCCTTATAAAATACAGTACTTTTTAATGTTTATTTTTTAATGACAGAGTCTTGCTCTGTTGCCTGGGCTGAAGTGTAGAGGTGTGATCACAGCTCACCACAGCCTCGGACTCCTGGGCTCACGTGATCCTCACACTTCAGCCTCCTGAGTAGCTGGGACCACTGGTGCAAGCCACTGTACCAGGCTAATTTTTGTATTTTTTGTAGGGACAGGGTCTCACTATGTTGCCCTGGCTGGTCTCAAATTCTTGGGCTCAAGTGGTTCTCCCGCCTTGACCTCTCAAAGTGTTGGGATTACAGGCATGAGCTGTCACGCGTGGCCTCAGTACTGTTTTAGTGGTTTAATTCAACATTTAATATTTCCTTCGTTGTGTACTTTTAACAAGCAGAAGAAAAAATGAAGAAACAAAAAATGCATTTGCATTGCTTTTATTTTTCCCTATGTATTTATCTCTACTGATGCTCTTTATGTCTGCATATGGATTTGAATTACTGTCCAGTGCCCTTTCTTTTTTCAGCCTGCATGTGAATAAAACTGGTGTTATAGGCTGAATTTTGTTCCCCCAAATTGACTCTTGAAATCTTAACCCCAAGCATCTCTGTAACTTTATTTGGAAATGAAGTCTTTAAAGAGCTTATATAGTTTCAATAGGACCTTTCAGGTGGCCCTTAACACAATGTGAGTGGTGTCCTTATATGAAAGGACATTTGGACACAGACATGTGTGCATAGAAGAGGGACAATGTGAAGATAAAGGGAGAAGGGGACTATCTACTATACAAGCCAAGGCAGAGGTCTCCTAAGAGATTTACGCTGCCAACATTTTGATCAAATTCTAGCCTTCAGAACTGTGAGAAAATGAATTTTTGTTGTTTCAGTCACAGTCTTTGGTATTTTGTTATGGCAGTCTTAGCAAACTAATGCAACTGGAGAGGATGTTGACAGTTTGGTCTCCATAAAAAAAGTACAGGTGAGGAGTGTTGATAGTCTGCTTTGAGGCAATACTGTGAAACAGAGATACAACTAATATGACTGACATTTAGAAGTAGAATCTGTAGGACAAAGAATTTGTTCACACGCAGTTGGATGGTGAGTGCATCCACATTCACAGGGAACATAGGTATTGGAATAAGTGGATAGAGGGTAGTGGAAAGATACACATTTGATCTTGAACATGTTGAGTTTGAGATGCTTATAAGACAACTAGACAAAGATACCAGGACTTGTTTACATACTCGAGTATAAAGCTGAGCCCATATGTAGAAAGAAAAGGAGAGTCAAATTTTCATTTTCAAAATGGGATAAATTTTAATATATTTGCATGCCAAGGAACTTTGTCTTTTGATAATTTGATCACTATGTGTCTAGATGTGCATCTCTTTGAGTTTATCCTGGTTTGGAGTTTGTTGAGCTTTTGTATGAATAGATTAATATTGTTTCATCAAATTTGGAAATTTTTTGGCCATTATCATCAAATATTTTGTCTTTTTCTCTGCTTCCTCTTCTGGGACTCTGATTATGTGCATGTCAGTACATTTGCTGGTGTTGCACAGGTCTCTGAGGCTCTTCAGTTTCTTCTCTCTTTTCTGTTGTTTGGAGTGTAGAATCACAATTTATCTACCTTCAACTTCACTGATTCTTTCTTTTGCTATCTATCATCTATTGTTCTTTCCTAGTAAACTTTTATTTAATTAAATTATTTTTTAAGTTCAGGATTTCTATTTCAGTCTCTGCTGTAATTCTGCCCATTTGATGGATATTTAGTGAAATACTATTCTTATACTTTGATTCTTTAGAATTCCTTCTATGGTGTTTAATTTTTTTTTCCTTTGTGGATTCTTCAAATTCTTGTCGTTTATGCTATAATTTAATTATTAAAATTGTGCTTTGTCTGGTTTCAAAGCTGGTTTAATGCAAGTTGTTCAAACTTTATCATTCACCAGTGATCAGATAGAGAAGTCAGGTTTTTAAGGAACAATTTTCCCCAAGATTTTTCATCTCTTATTTTTATCTTCACAAGTGGTAACAAAACTTTAAGATCAAAACCCCTAGATTAATTTTGCAGTGGATTTTTTTTCACTCTTCCTACCCATGTCTCTGTTTTGCAACTCTATCAGAGAAGGAGTACTACCTAAAATCAATTAGTAATACTGTGTAGTATTTATGCCTATGCTGTCACTTCAAAAATATCAACAGTTTTACATTACATTTAGTTATCCACTTCTAATCCTGATAAGGATATTCAGTAAGAAGGAGAGCTGCCTTTGATTTGATCTGTTGGAGAGTGCTGGAATGACAAATGTCACCTTGGCCAGAGATTAAAATGTTGCTTACTAAGAATTCCATATATATATATGGAATTCTTAGGGAAAAAGGGAGTGGTGAGGATAGTTTTGAGACATCAAATTATTATGACATTGAGTTTTCATTTCTTCTGGCTCTGTGAAGCAAGTAGAACACATTATAAAGCCTGGTATCAAGTCATGGAAATGCAGACAAAAGAACAGACCTGCATGAATGTGGGTCTCATAAGAGTCACAGCCTTATTTTAAAGGTGAGTATAGATGTGTGGTAGTATTTCTGAGGCCTCCGTTCTGTTCCATTGGTCTATCTCTCTGTTTTGGTACCAGTACCATGCTATTTTGGTTACTGTAGCCTTGTAGTATAGTTTGAAGTCAAGCGTGATGCCTCCAGCTTTGTTCTTTTGGTTTAGGATTGTCTTGGAAGTGCGGGTTCTTTTTTGGTTCCATATGAACTTTAAAGTAATTTTTTCCAATTCTGTGAAGAAAGCCATTGGTAGCTTAATGGCAATGGCACTGAATCTGTAAATTACCTTGGGCAGTATGGTCATTTTCATGATATTGATTCTTCCTATCCATGACCATGGAATGTTCTTCCATTTGTTTGTGTCCTCTTTTATTTCATTGAGCAGTGGTTTGTAGTTCTCCTTGAAGAGGTCCTTCACATCCCTTGTAAGTTGGATTCCTAGGTATTTTATTCTCTGAAGCAATTGTGAATGGGAGTTCACTCATGATTTGGCGCTCTGTTTGTCTGTTATTGGTGTATAAGAATGCTTGTGATTTTTGCATGTTGATTTTGTATACTGAGACTTTGCTGAAGTTTCTTATCAGCTTAAGGAAATTTGGGGCTGAGATGATGGGGTTTTCTAAATATACAATCATGTCATCTGCAAACAGGGACAATGTGACTTCTTCTTTTCCTAATTGAATACCCTTTATTTGTTTCTCTTGCCTGACTGCTCTGGCCAGAACTTCCAACACTATGTTGAATAGGAGTGATGAGAGAGGGTATCCCTGTCTTGTGCCAGTTTTCAAGGGGAATGCTTCCAGTTTTTGCCCATTCAGTATGATATTGGCTGTGGGTTTGTCATAAATAACTCTTATTATTTTGAGATATGTTCCATCAATACCGAATTTATTGAGAATTTTTAGCATGAAGGGCTGTTGAATTTTGTCAAAGGCCTTTTCTGCGTCTATTGAGATAATCATGTGGTTTTTGTCTTTGGTTCTGTTTATATTTATTGATTTGCATATATTGAACCAGCCTTGCATCCCAGGGATAAAGCCCACTGGATCATGGTGGATAAGCTTTTTGATGTGCTGCTGGATTCGGTTTGCCAGTATTTTACTGAGGATTTTTGCATTGATGTTCATCAGGGATAGAGCCCTCAGAAATAATACCAAACATCTACAACCATCTGATCTTTGACAAACCTAACAAAAGCAAGAAATGGGGAAAAGATTCCCTACTTAATAAATGGTGCTGGGAAAACTGACTAGCTATAAGTAGAAAGCTGAAACTGGATCCCTTCCTTACACCTTATACAAAAATTAATTCAAGATGGATTAGAGACTTAAATGTTAGACCTAAAACCATAAAAAACCCTAGAAGAAAACCTAGGTAATACCATTCAGGACATAGGCATGGGCAAGGACTTCATGTCTAAAACACCAAAAGCAATGGCAACAAAAGCCAAAATTGACAAATGGGATCTAATTAAACTAAAGAGCTTCTGCACAGCAAAAGAAACTACCATCAGAGTGAACAGGCAACCTAGAGAATGGGAGAAAATTTTTGCAATCTACTCATCTGACAAAGGGCTAATATCCAGAACCTACAAAGAACTCAAACAAATGTACAAGAAAAATCCCATCAAAAAGTGGGCAAAGGATATGAACTTGCAATACGTAATCTTATCTTAGGTTACATTTAAAATGTACCTCCTAATATACTTCATATACACTGTGTGAAGCCTCTTTGATCGTGCCAAGTACTACTACTTTCATTTCACAAGTTTCTCCTTCTAGTTCTGTTACATGGGAAACAAACATCTCACTATGTCGATAGATGTACTTAGTAGAAACATTTTTGAGAGCTTAATTACTGTTCCTCTTATACATAATTAGCCAAAAATTATTTTCATTTTTAGCTATAGAAGTAATTTTTATTCACAGCTTGGATTTATTAAGGTACCATATAATGCATGGTCTATGATTTTGACATTTTAAAATTATTCTTTCTCTAGTTGATTGCTATTCTAAGTTGTGATCTTTAGCAAGAATATAGATTTTCAGTATATAAAATATACCATTGAATTAAAGTATTAGATCTTCGAGGTTAAAGCCAGATACTGTTCAGTAAAAAATAAATTATTGAGTACCTCTATGATGCAGCATTGGGAAAGAGTCTCATAAAGCAATTGTGAATAAAGGAGACATCGTCCCTGTACTCATAGAATTTATAATCTAGTGAAGGATATAGAAAATAAAGCAGGTTATTAAAATTGAGTTATGCTCAAAAAACCCACAAGTCTGTAATCAAATGAAAAGAGCCTTTATTCAAAGGATTATTTCAATAAGGGGAGGAGTATACTGTTATAAAAAGTGGGGTACTGTAACAATTGGGAGGGGCCTTTGACTATAAGGTCTGAAGTGTCGGCCGGGCGTGGTGGCTCAAGCCTGTAATCCTAGCATTTTGGGAGACAGAGGCAGGCGGATTGTCTGAGCTCAGGAGTTTTAGAAGTGCCTGGGCAACACAGTGAAACCCCGCCTCTACCAAAAAAAAAAAAAATTAGCCAGGCGTGGTGGCAGTCGCCTGTGGTGCCAGCTACTCAGGAGCCTGAAGCAGAAGAATTGCTTGAACCCGGGAGGCGGAGGTTGCAGTGAGCCGAGACCACACCACTGCAGTCCAGCCTGGGTGACAGAGTGAGACTCCGTCTCAAAAAAAAAAAAAGAAAGAAGAAAATATCTGAAATGTCAGGCAGCAGAAAGGGCTTTCCTTTATAGAGAGAAGAAAGTATGAGGTGTGGAGAAATGGAGTGAGGCGGGATGATTGCAAAGCTGATAGTTTCCCCAAAGATCCGCAATTCTCTGCAGGGGCTTTTATTAAGGCAGGTTTATTCTGTGTCCCAAAGCTCTAAGGTAGGCCAAAGCTCACGGGCCTGGAGGAAGAAGACAATCCTGACTAAAGTTTGGTGAAGTCTAGTCAGAGGACATGTTGCTCTGACTGATGATTGTGGACAAACAGTTGAGCTCTTATTTATTTAAGACCCAAAGAATAGGAGTGTAGAGTGTCTCTGGCCTCATCCTTGGTAAACAAGTGAGATCTCCAGTAGTCTTATCTAATTCATTTGGGGAAAGGGGGTTCTTTGCAGTAATTGTTTTCCTGAACACAAAGCATGGGGGGATTTATTTTACCTATTGCTGTTTTCCAGGAAAAAGGGCTCAGGTGAAGTCGTATGTATCATTCTACATGGTTCATGATGGAGGCTATGATGGAATATTTGCAGAATGCTATGGAAACACCAAAAGGAAGTCAGGGAGGAAGTGCTTTTAAGAATCAGGGAGGCAGGCCGGGCGCGGTGGCTCAAGCCTGTAATCTCAGCACTTTGGGAGGCCGAGACGGGCGGATCACAAGGTCAGGAGATGGAGACCATCCTGGCTAACAGGGTGAAACCCCGTCTCTATTAAAAAATACAAAAAACTAGCCGGGCGAGGTGACGGGCACCTGTAGTCCCAGCTAGTCGGGAGGCTGAGGCAGGAGAATGGCGTGAACCCGGGAGGCGGAGCTTGCAGTGAGCTGAGATCCGACCACTGCAGTCCAGCTTGGGCGACAGAGCGAGACTCCGTCTCAAAAAAAAAAAAAAAGAATCAGGGAGGCTCTGATTTTGAGAATTAGTAGGAGTCAAAGATGCAAAAGGATCGTTGAATTAAAAGACAAGAAATGTATAATTTACTGGCAGAATATATGGCCTTGAAGAGTGCACATTCAAAAGAGTCAAAAATCCATCCCCCACAGATTTGTGCAATTAGATTTTCATTTTGGATGTGTGTTCGTGCAGTGGTGCCTTCACTTAGCATAAGATATTTGGGAACCAGAAAGGAGTTGATATTTATTCACAAGGTTTTGCTAACTGCAGGACCCCAGCCCCTAATACTTGGGCCTTGCAGGAATTACAGGAGCACTAGGGCAGAATTCAAGCAGACCTAGTGTTAGGTGGAATGAGGAGGATAAACATTTGGTCGACACACATGTGGTGAGGGCAGAAAGTAATGGAATTGGGGAACTCCGGCGCGTTAGCTCCTGAATCTGGGTAGGAAGAATCAGCAGAAGAAGAGCATGCAGTTTGAATCACCAAATTCCAGGACTAGGGAGAAAGAATTCTTTAGAAGACCCCTGTGCGATTGTCTCCTGAGGTGTTTTGTGCTTCAATCAGATTTAACTCAGTATCTGAGGTAGCACTTTGGCATCAATACTGATGGTTTAGCACTGTGTTGAATGGATGATATATAGTCACTCATTTCGGTTAGGCACCATTATCTTCAGATATATGGTGTTAAGGAAATAGCGACAGAGAAATTTAATTATTTCCAAGGGTCACCATGCAATTATTGATGGAGTTCACATTACAAACTCAGATGATCTGGTTTTGAGTCTGAGCTCTTCACCACCACACTATGCTGCCATTCAGCATCGAGACATCATGGTGCTCTAAGTCAGAGGGGAAAAGAATATACCTTGGGTCTTGTAGGGATGGGAGTTAGTCTAAAGATCAAGTGTAGATTGCATCTCATCTTAGGCCATTGGTCTCTTTCCAGAGGTCTGTGTCTCAGGTATATTTGTTAGAGCAGAGGAGAGAAGGTATCAGTTCTTCCTTCTAAATGCAAATAGTCCTGGATCGATAAATTATCAAGTCTTCAATACTTGTTGCTCAGCTCTTTTCTGGTATTTGGGGGAAGATAGAAAACTTTGAGAATCCCTACTTGGTGGAAGATAGAAAGCTTTGAAAATCCCTAACGTGAGGGCAGAAGGCATTGAGAAGAAAATAACGCAGTAAGAAAGGAGCAGATCTTCCCATCCACCCCCACGATGTAGTCTATGTTGGGATCAGCCTGGGACCTGAATTTAAAGCCAGTTTGCCATATGTGACAGCCACTACTGATGAGAGGGATAGAATAGATGGTCCTTTCACTGATTCTCAGGGTCTTCTAAGCAGTAAATTTGCCCCAGTATACACTGTTTGTGCTCAGTTCCACCAAATCATCCTCTTTTTAAAAATCAAAAATAGTACTTTGTGTCTGAAGATAGTGTCTTGTAGTATTTTTTCTACTTAGATTTTTATGGAAGTTAAGTTTCTAAACACCTGACCTCTCAGGAATGACAATGAAATACATCACTGAGCTGCTGACTCATAAATCTGTCTGTTTTTCTGTTTTTGTGAGACTCTTTATTTCAAAATCCCTAAACATAAACCACAGAGTTCTGTTGCATTCATTTTATTTCATAAAAGCTTTGATTTGGTGGGATAGGAAGTGGAATTCTGTCCAAAACTTAAAACATTCCTTTAATAACCCTTGTATACCTCTTCCCCACCAAATGTTTTAATATGTTTTTTGTACTGTACCTCCTCTTTATTCAGACCTCAGAAAAATAGGATGTTCATTATGACATCTATATACAAATTTAATGTTGTCCATATAGTAGGCATAGTATGTATGATCATAGAAAGGCTACATTTGGGCTAAATAACTCCTTTTTCTTCGATGCTTTGAGCCTCCTGAGTTTCCTGGCCTCCGTATGCAAATTCAAAATGCTTTATGATTTCTGTTAAATAACTTGACCACTTTCACAGAGCTTGTTGCACATCTCTGCCATTCGTAGCATATTGTTTTTGGTAGTTAAACAAAGGGGAACAATGAAGTCCCGCAAAAGTACACTATTGCTGTTCAGGGAACACTCTTCAACTACCAGCACCTCAACTATTTTTTAAAAATAATATTTATTTGACACATTAAAATTATAGAAAAGCATAAGAACATAAGACCTACTTAACTACTCTCCACCATAATTAGCAATTGTTAACATTATGCTGTATTTGCTTCATATCTTTAAATAAAATGTAACCCTTTAAATTTATATACATATATATATATAATGTTGGAAATTTATTTATCACCTATTTCCAAATTTCCCTTTGTTTCCCCACCCCTCTATCTTCTGACAACCATTGTCAAAAATACAATAGCATTCTTTCTTTTTAAAAAAGTTTTTATTTCAATAGCTTTTGGGATACAATAACAATAACAAATGCTTGTGAGGACGTGGAGAAAAGGCAACCCTCGTATACTGTTGGTAGGAATGAAAATTAGTACAATCATTATGGATAGCAATTTGAACGCTCCTCAAAAAACTAACAATAGAGCTACTGTATAATCCAGCAATTCCACTGGGAATAAGGGAAATCAATATATCAAAGGGATATCTATGCTCACATGTTTGTTGCAGTACTGCTCATAATAGCCATAATTTGGAAGCAACCTAAGTGTCCATCACCATATGAATGGATAAAGAAAATGTACTACTTATACAATAGAGTGGTATTCAGCCATAAAATAGAATGAGATACAGTAGTTTGCAACAATATGGATGGAACTGTAGATTGTTATGTTAAGAGAAATAAACCAGGCACAGAAAGACAAACATCACATATTCTCACTTATTTGTGTTATCTAAAAATTAAAACAATTAAACACATGGAGATAGAGAGTAGAAGGATGGTTACCAGAGGCTGGAAAGGGTAGTGGGCAGGCAGGGGTGGGGACTGGGGATTGAAGAAGGTGGGAATGTTTAATAGGTACCAAAAAAATGATTAGAAGGATGATCAATTCGTTCTGCCATTTGGTATTTTTTAAGTCAGAGGTCCCCAACCCCTGGGTCATGAACCAGTGCTGGTCCATGGCCTGTTAGGAACCAGACCACACATCAGGAGGTGAGTGGTTGGTGAGTAAGCATTACTGCCTGAGCTTCACCTCCTGTCAGATCAGCAATGGCATTAATTTCTCATAGGAGCACAAAGCCTATTGTGAACTGTGCATGCAAGGCATCTGGTTGCACACTCCTTATGAGAATCTGACTGATGATCTGAGGTGGAACAGTTTCATCCTGAAACCATCCCAATACCCTAAGTCCCTAAAAAATAATTGTTCTATTAAATGTGTTGTCAAAAAGTTTGGGACCATTGTTTTAAGTGGGGCATTTAGGCCATTTATATTCAATGTTAATATTGAGATGTGAAGTACTGTTCTCTTTATCATGTTAATTGTTACCTAGATAGTTTTTTCTCATTGTGTTATTGTTTTATAAGCCCTATGAGTTTTAAGCTTTCAAGAAGTTCTATTTTGGTACACACCAGGCTTTTGTTTCAAGGTTTAGAACTCCTTTTAGCATTTCCTGTAGTGCTGGTTTGGTAATGAACAATTCCCTCGGCATTTGTTTGTCTGAAAATGACCTTATTTCTCCTTCATTTATGAAACTTAGTTTTGTGGGATACAAAATTCTCGGCTGACAGTTATTTTGTTTATGGAAGTTGAAGATAGGACCCCAATACATTCTAGCCTATAAGATTTCTGCTAAGAATCCTGCTGTAGGTTACCTGATGCTTTTGTCCTACTGCTCTTAAAATTCTTTCCTTTATGTTGACTTTACACGCCATGATGACTGTATGCCTTGGTGAAAATCCATTTGCAATACATTTCCCAGGAATTCTTTCAGCTTCTTGGATTTGGATATCTAGATCTTAAGCCAGGTCAAGGAAGTTTTCCTCAATTATTCCCTCAAATAAGTTTTCCAGACGTATTGTTTTCTCTTCTCCCTCAGGCACACCAATTATTCTTAGGTTTGGCCATTTTACATAATCTCACATATTTTGGAAACTTTGTTTTCTTGTTTTGATTATTTTTTCTTTATTTTTGTCTGATTGGCTTAATTCAAAAGTCTTGTCTTCAAGTGCTGAAATTCCTTCTTCTATTTGTTCTAGTCTATTGATAAAACTTTCCATTGTATTTTATAATTCCCTACATGTGTCTTTTATTTCCAGAAGTTCTGATTAGTTTTTCTTTGTGATATTTATCTATCTAGAAAATTTTTCATTCATATCCTGAACAGATTTTTAAATTCCTATATGATAGTTTTCACCTTTCTCTGGTATTTCCTTGAGTAGCTTAATAATTGACCTGCTGAACTCCTTATCTGGTATTTCAAAGATTTCATCTTGATTTGAATCCATTGCTGGAGAGCTAGTGTGATCTTTGGGGGTGTTATAGAGCCCTGTTTAGTCATACTACCAGGGTTACTTTTCTGGTTCTGTATCATTTTGGTAGAGCAGGGTTCCCCAACCTCTGGCTCACAGATCACTACCAGTCTGTGACCTGTTAGGAATCGGGCCACACAGCAGGAGGTGAGTGGTGGGTGAGCAAGTGAAGCTTCATCTGCTATCTCTATCACTCATATTACTGCCTCCTGACAGATCAGCCGTGGCATTATATTCTCATAGGAGTGCAAACCCTGTTGTGAACTACACATTTGAGGGATCTAGGTTGCACACTCCTTATGAGAATCTAATGTCTGATGATTTGTCACTGTCTCCCATCATCCCCAGATGGAACTGTCTAGTTGCAGGAAATCAAGCTCAGGGATCCCACTGATTCTATTACATAGTTAATTATGGTGAGTTGTTTATTTAATAATGTATTTGATATGGTTTGGCTCTGTATCTCCACCCAAATGTCATCAAATTATAATCCCCATGTGTCAAGGGTGGAAACCAGTGGGACGTGATTGGATCATGGGAACAGTCCCTCCTGCTGTTCTCATGATAGTGAGTGAGTTCTCATGAGATCTGACAGTTTTATAAGTGGTGGTTTCTGCTCCTCTCTCTCACCTGACACCATGTAAGATGCCTGCTTCCCCTTTTGCCATGATTGTAAATTTCCTGAGGTCTCCCCAGCCATGTAGAACTGTGAGTCAGTTAAACCTTTTTCCTTTATAAATTGCCCAGTCTTGGGTATTTCATTATAGCAATATGGGAATGGACTAATACAGTAAATTGGTACCACAGATTGTGGGACACTGCCATAGAAATACTTGAAAATGTGGAATTGACTTTGGAACTGGTAATGAGCAGAGGTTGGAACAGTTTGGAGGGCCCAGAAGATGACAGGAAGATGTGGAAAAGTTTGGAACTTCCAAGAGACTTGTTAAATGGTTTTGACCAAAATGCTGGTAATGATGTGGAAAATGAAGTTCAGCCTGAAATGGTCTCAGATGGAGATGAGGAACTTCTTGGGAACTGGAATGAAGGTCACTCTTGCTATGCTTTAACAAAGACACTGGAAGCATTTTGCCCCTACCTAGAGCTCTGTGGAACTTTGAACTTGAGGAAGATGCTTTAGGGTATCTGGCAGAAGAAATTTCTAAGTGGCAAAGCATCCAAGAAGAAGCAGAGTATAAATGTTTGGAAAATTTGCAGCCTGACCTTGCGGTACAGAAGAATAACTCATTTTCTGGGGAGGAATTCAAGCTAATTGCAGAAATTTGCATAAGTAACAAGGAGCTGAATGTTAATCATCAAGACAAGGGGAAAATGTCTCCAGGGCATGTCAGAGGTCTTCACACAGCCCCTCTCACGACAGGCCTGGAGGCCTAAGAGAAAAAAATGATTTTGTGGGCCCAGGGCCCCCACTGCTCTGTGCAGCCTTGGGACATGGAGCTATGCCTCCCAGCCACTTCAGCCCAGCCATGTCTAAAAGGTTTAAAGATACAGCTTCGGCTGTTGTTTCAGAGGGTGCAAGCCCCAAGCCTTGGCAGATGCCATGTGGTGTTGGGCCTGTGGGTGCACAGAAGTCAAGAATTGAGGTTTGGAAACCTCCGCCAAGATTTCAGAGGCAGAAGTTTGCTGCAGGGGCAGAGCCCTCATGGAAAACATTTGCTAGGGCAGTGAGGAAGGAAAATGTGGAGCTGGAGCCCCCACAGAGAGTCCCCACTGAGGCACTGGCTAGTGGAGCTGTGAGAAGAGGTCAACCATCCTCCAGACCCCAGGGTAGATCCACTGACAGCTTGTACCCTGCCCCTGGAAAAGTCACAAACACTCAATGCCAGCCAGTGACAGAGCTGTCGAAGGCCATGGGAGCTCACTCCTTGCATCAGCATGCTCAGGATGTGACATTTGGAGTCAAAGGAGATTATTTTGGACCTTTAAGATTTAATTGCTGTCCTGTTGACTTTTGGACTTGCATGGGGCCAGTAGCTTTTTGTTTTGACTAATTTCTCCCATTTGGAATGGGATAATTTATCCAATGCCTGTACTCCCATTGTATTTTGGAAAGAACTAACTTGCTTTGGATTTTACAGGCTCATAGGCAGAAGGGACTTGCTATGTCTCAGATGAGACTTTGGACTTGGACTTTTGGGTTAATGCTAGAATGAGTTAAGAATTTGGGGGGTTGGGAAGGCATGATGGTGTTTTGAAATGTGAGCACATGAGATTTGGGAGGGGCTGGGGTAGAATGATATGGTTTGTCTGTTGTGTCCCCACCCAAATCTTATCTTGAATTGTAATCCCCATATGTCAAAGAAGGGAGGTGGTGGGAGGTGATTGGATCATGGGGGTGGTTTCCCCCATACTGTTCTCATGATAGTGAGTGAGTTCTCATGAGATCTGATGGTTTTATAAGTGGTAGTTTCTGCTTCTCTCTCTCTCCTACCATGATGTGAGAATGCCTGCTTCCCCTTCCTCCATGACTGTAAGTTTTCCGAGGCTTCCCCAGCCATGCAGAACTGTGAGTCAAACTTCTTTCTTTTATAAATTACCCAGTTTCAGGTATTTCTTTATAGCAGAGTGATAATGGATTAATACAATATTACAAAGTGATAGTAATAGAAATAAAGTGCATAATAAATACAATGTACTTGAATCATCCCCAAACCATTTCACTCCAATTAGTCTGTGGAAAAATTGTCTTCCATAAAACTGGTTCTTCATTCCAAAAAGGTTGGGGACTGCTGGGTAAACTATTTCTTATCATTGTTCTTGAATTTATGTTTGATTTGACCATGTTTCTTTTTTGTTTTTTAATTTCTTTTTTCCCCTTAAAGATGTGACTTTAATGTTTACAGTTAATCATAACCAAATTTGGTTCTTGGTGCTTTCACATGTGAAGACTCTGTAAGAGTTCCTTGGTCACAGAAAAATGTTTGTAGGATGACTTTCTCATGTGCTGGTTGTAGAAGTAATGTGCTCAGTGTGTGAGCAAGTTCACTGTCTTTTATGGGGTTGTGATGGTAGAGGTATCTTAAAGCTTATATCATTCCCCTGTGGCATGCATTTTTAAAATTTATTTTCTCTCAATAGCTTATGTACTGGTTTGATGGTTCAGGCTTCAGGCCAGTAGGGGAGGTGTCCCTGGGTAGGAATCAGTTTTGGCTAAAGCAGGTGAGTAAATGCAATACCCAATGGTAGGCAGAGGTCCCAGCCTTGACAGAGGTGGCTGGAGGAGCTCTCAGTGAGTTGCACTAAGGGCTTCTTAGGGGGAAAGGTTGGAGTCACCTCAGCTCCCCTTCCAGGTCAGCAAGAAAGTTATCCAGTTCACAGACACATTCCATTCCCAGTGCTTCAGCTAATCAGATCAGTCAGGCACCTCTTTTCATCTGTAGGAATGTTGATGTTCCAAATAAGGTGGAATTGTGACTCTGTCTCTCATGCAAGCCTGAACCTGGAGGGTGCTCCTCCTGCGTGGATGTAGTCACCCTGATCTGTTCAAGAAAGACTGTCTATAGTTGCACCCAGGCCATGCTCCCATGGGAGGAGCTCCAACTGTGCCTGCAGTGATGGATAAGAGGTCCCCTTCTCCAAGACCCTTAAGGCACACCAGGGCTGTCTGACTGTTGGGTTAGAGCTGAAGACTTTCCCTACTGTGCCCAGCACTGCAACTGTGCCTATGTTGAAAGAAACTTCCCACAAGTGGATAGATCTGGCACTTAAGGTCTACTGTCCAGACTGTTTTCTATCCCACTAGGTGTTCCCTTGTTGTGGTACACACACTTTCACTTCCCCTAGGAAATGGAGTCCCTGAAAGCCAGACTACTGTGAGTGTTGTTGCTTCTCTGGACCTAGCTGCCCAGTGAAGTTGCCACATTCCAGGCTCGTATTAGGGAATGACTGCAAAGCAGCTGGTGATGTGACTTGTCCTCAAGTCTCCCAGCAGTGGGTAGCAGGACCAACTCTAATGGAAGTGACAGGGGAGTGACATAGACTCTTTGAGATTCCTTGGTTATTGATAGCTCTAGCGTGTTGACTTTCTTGAACCTGGTTAGAGTAGTAATGAACCAGTCATGTGGACAGACTCAGGACCTCCCGGTTAGCCAGAGTGGTGCAGGCAGTGGCGATAGCTGAGACTATGCAGACATCTTCTCCTTCCTAGGTGCAGTGTTATCCTATGAGGATATGGACTGTGTTAATAATGGACTGTGTTAGGTTGGTTGGCCTCCAGCCAGGAGGTGACATTTGCAAAGCAGCACCAGCTGCAGCAGTAGGAGTGGGACTTTTGCTTGCCTTACGTTTCCCAGGGTGGATACTATGGTTTCTCAAACAATGGGTGGGACCATATAGTTCCTAAGAGTTTCTGTCCTTTGTGTTAAGCTACCAGGGCTGGGATGGGCAAAGCCCTGTGGGGGTAGTGTCAGGTGGGTTTGCACTCTGAGTCTCCATGTGCAAGGCAAGCAGCAGACCCTTTGGGTGTTGAGGAATGGGAGCAGTTCTCAGGCCACTGGGTTGGTGTTCCAGAGGGGACTGTTGCTGCCTCTGCTCCACTCTGCTTCATGCAGGAAGTGAACCCCACACAGGCAGCAGTTAGCCCCACACATATCCCACATACTTGGTGAGCCAGATTCACTCCCACAGTGTTTTTCTGGCAGCAGTGGACTAGGTTCCAGTCAGCCTGCACTCAGAACTCTCATCTGCCCCAAGTCATAAGCTTTCCCCACAGATACAGCAACTGTGGCTTTCAGGCCATGCACCTTTCCATCCACTGCAAAGCTGGGCACCGGGCTCCTGCACTCATGGCTCCTGCACTTCTGGCTGCAGCCTGCTTTTCACTCTTCCCTGTCCTGGCCCTGGCCAAAGGAGTTTGTGCCCACTCAGAATTAGGCTGGAGGCCTCTTTCATCTTGTGTTCACTGCCTGAACTTTTTGGATGTCATCCACAGGGCTCCCTTTGAGGAACAATAAGCAATGGCTTCCCTCAGTTTGTGCTGAAAACTGGGAGTGCATACAAGGATCTTCCTGCTGCTGCTCCTAGTTTTATATTCCATGATCCTCTCCAAGTCAGTTTCTGTACTAGGTAGGGTTAAAGTCTTCCCCTGTGGCCTGGACTTTCAGGGTCCCCAGTGGAGGTGTATATCCTGGAGGCAGTCAGTCTCTTCCCATTTCACACTCTGGGGACTCACAGTCCTTCACCTAACTAATGGTGTAGGCTGCAGCCTCCTGCCTCCTTCAAAAGCCCTGTAAATTCCTTCAGTTTTCCTGCTCAGTTCCTGTGTCACTTCTTGAAAAAATGTTCACTGTGTCTGGTCTTCCTTCTAAGCTAATTTTACTTAGGTGACCATAAATAACATAGATTTTTTTTCAGGTTTTGAAAAATCCCTGACAATACATAAATTGTATATATTATTCTATATTTTTTATTAAACATTTTGTTTTTGAGATCTATATAATACCTGAACTTTATAAAATTGGTCATGTGTTTTTAAAACAAACATCAATAGCTAATAAATGGACTCTACCGCATTATTGTTAAAAAACAGCATCAAGCAGGTGAATTTGCTGCAGGCAAGAATTATGAAAAGAACTCGACAAGAAGCATGACTGAACTGTGAAACCAAATGGAAAGGGCAAAGATGCAGTGTTCCACAATAATGATAATCATTATAAAAATGCTGACTTACAGCATATTTTAGAGGCCAGCTGCTAGAGAAAGCATTTGATTCTTTCTCTCACATGCTCTAATGGATGGAGTCTCCTGGGGTAGTGATCCAATTTGCCATATCCTCAGGCTGGTTCTGTCCAGGGCTTGAAATGAAAAGTTTCCCCATTAACGGCAGTCCACCCACGCCATCCATAATTGGAAGTACAGTGCAGCCACCTCTTGGAGGCCTCCCACTGGTGCACAGAGATGGAAAGGGATATATTGCATGTGGCCCATCTGACCAGCCTCTGTCTCAGATACTGTCCTTTGGCGAACATAATGTATAATGGATTCAGTTTCAGTGTAGATGCTATAAAAGACCAGGGACCTGACTTTCCTATGTGTAAAAGGGACAACAGTCCCACTCCAAAATATTAACAGGTACGTGGGAAAACTGGTATATGTCTATCATTTTACCAGCAGCAAATGTATTTCTACAGAATGAATAAAGTAGTTCTATTTGCCTTCAGTTTTATTTCCTGGCTACAGTGTTGAGACATATGCCATTCCAAGCAATGATACATGAATTACCTACATCTCATATTTCAGAGACCCTTATTAACTCAGAAATGGAATTTTAGGGTTTTTTTTTTTTGGTGTTTAATAATTTTTGACTCAGATTTTCTACTCTCCTTGAATTTGAGTTACTGAAATGTGGGAGAAAAGATCCCTAAATCATTTACTTGAGTTAAAATTTCAGACACTATAATTTTCCATTCAAATGTAGATAAACAGGATGATACCCCATATCTTACCATTGCCCTAAAAATTTCTAGTCACCCTTCAGATTATATCTCAAACTTGAACTCTTTCAAAATAACTGCTAAGGTCTCTACAGCCTTGCATAGTAAGTATACTTCCTCTGAGCTCCTATAGCATTTTGATTTTGTGATATTTTTATTTTATAGCAGTTTTCATTTTCCATCTTAGAATCATGAGCATATTTTGTATAAAATGTATAACTCCTCTATCTTATATTTTATATTGCTTGTAGGAAGAAACTCTGTCAAATTAATTTTTCTATCTTCTACAGTGTCTATCACAATGCCAGACACATAGTAAGCACCAGATAAATATAAATTGATGAAATGTATGAGCAAATAAATGAACGCCCAAGGATAGGCTTTTAAACAACAGTAATCTTAAAATGCATGCAAAATATTTAGTCTTCTTAAATGAAATAATGTATTCAAATTGATTATCAGCTTAAATGGTCTATTATATAACTCTAAGATTTTAAAGTATAGATAACATTTAAAAAAATATGACCTGTAAATATGTAATAGTCAATATCAAGAGTATTTACATTGACATATTTTTCTCTCTGTCTCTCTCTCTCTATATATATAATTATATATATATGTATATATGTTTTGAGAGAATGAGAGAGACCAATCAAAGGGTAAAGAGAGAGCTAACTAATGTAAATGGAGTGCCTATTGCATGAAAATTACTCAGTTACTCAAATAAATTCTTTTGTTACATCATTTATTCCATACTTAAAATATTTGCTACATCATTTATTCTATACTTAAGCCTTTATAAGCCTTAACGTAAAATATTTTAAGTGTAGAATAAACAACAACATAGAGTAACAATACAGAATTTTTTGTGGAATTTGCAGTAAATCAGACCTAAGCCCAGTCCCTGAGGCACATTTTCTCAATTAGCATTAGTAATAGTCTGTACCTCTTCAAATTGTGAGGATTATAGAAAATGATATACACTTAGGAGAGTTAATACTCAGAAAGTACTAAGTAAGTACTAAGTATCATGCTTTATAAAACTATATTTTAAGTATAGAATAACTACTTATTCTAGCCCGTAAAAGTTACTTATTCTGTAGCCAGTAAAAGTTCCCAGTTTAGCTAGTAGAAAAAATTGCATAAAACTTCAGTACCACATTTGAGGTCACGTGGCTCTTAAACAGCACAAAGCACAAATTTATTAAGCATAAATAAATGAAATATCAGTAATTTCTCTTAGAATCACATCTATCAGAAGATTATTAATTTTATAATTAGAAAGATGTTAACAAAAAGTAATTTGTCAGTATTTCCAGAGTGTGAAATTTCTGGGACAATAGTTTGAAAAGACTAAAGACAAATTGAATTTATGTGAACTGAAGTTATAAATTTGCTCTTTTTGTCAATGTTAAGAAAGAACATTTTCTTCATAAGCCATAAATATTCCATGACACACCAGCTTTTGCTGTTCTTGCTGTTGAGAAATAATTATAGATCTTAGAACACACTAAGTATGCATATGAGAGCAAACAGTGAATTTGATGCACACAGTATCTTTAGTGAAGCTTTACTGCATATTTGTGGTATGGGCTATTTGGATTGACTTTGGATCCAGTCTCTGTTAACTATATAATTGTATACTCATCCAAAATTTCCTGGGTAACTAGATCAATCTTGCTTATTTTTTGAAATATGTATATAAATTTGCACATTTGCATCTGGAAAGTTTACAAAATCAGGAACCTAGTGTAAATGGATGAAATAATCTGCTAATGAGAAGCTCAGAACAATGAATAAAGAACCATTTCAGCAGAGCAATTGTGTTTATATCTTTGATTATTTCATCTTTGAATATCTTTGATTGTTTTATTCAAGCACACACTTAAATAATCATTCTAACTTCAAAGGCTAATGATACAATGTGTTAGTGATATTAATAATACACTATGGGGGAATGGAAGAACATTTTTTGAGACCTGCCATAAAAGGACAACATAAAGTAGTTTGTGAAATTTTCAGTAAATCAGACCTAAGCCCAGTCCATGAACCACTATTTTCTAAATCGGTATTAGTAATAGTCTCTACCTCTTCAAACTGTGAGGATTATAGAAACTGATACATGGATAATAACATGCTTAGCAGAGTTAATACACAGTAAATAGTAGTTAATTTTTAAAGAGATAGTTTTCTACATTTAAAGAATTTCCAGAAAACTGATTAATAGTAGAACGACTTCATTTAAAGATTGCTGATCATGTATAAGGTAAATTATATCAATAAATGAGTGAATTATATCCATATGGAATCCTGGAAGGCAGTGGACATTTTTATTTATTTATTTATTTTACTGTTTATCCATTGGCTATGATTCACACCTGCTATCCATGATATTCACTTGACTTACACCTCCATTCTGTGAAATTCTTACATGTTGTTTTCTTTTCTCTTTTTGAGAAAATTCCATCTCATTCCATGTGAATTCTTTGCTCATGTTGCCCCTCTTACTTTTTCTGTTTGATCATCTTCCCCTTGGAAGGGACTGCCTTGTGGTCCCTTTTGCCTTAGTTCTCTTATATTCCCATTTTCATTGCCTTTATTCCCTTTAAATTTATTATGACATCTTCTTTCCTGATGTTTACCATAAACCAATTTAATTTATCTTTTTAAAGGTAAGTTTGTCTTCTCTTTTGTGGGTGCTTTTTCCACCCCTTAAATATAGGTAAATCCAAAAAGCTACTTTTGCCCCTTGTTTTTCTAATTCTACAAGTTTATCCTGAGAGGGACTACTCACTGGTTTAACTAACTCTTGCTTTCTTGACTCTGACATCTTTAGCCCAGTCTTTTCTCCTAGACAACAAACTTGTATTATTCAGCGGTCTTTAGAGAGGCAGAAGCAATGGGAAACATATAAACATATGAGAGAAAATTTATTATGGGAATTTACTTGCACAGTTATGGAGACTGAGAAGTCTTATATGTAGTCTGCAAGCTGGAGAACCAGGAATGCTGGTATTGTAATTCAGTCTAAAGACCCGAGGACTAGGAGAGCTGATAGTATAAGTACTGGACTTCAAAGGTACAAGAATCAGGAGCTCCAATGTCCAAGAGTAAGAGAAGACGAATGTCCTGGTGCCAGGAAAGAGAAAAAAAATTGCTCTCCCTTTGCCTTCCTGTTTTATCTTGGTCCGCAACAGACTGGATGATGCCTGCCCATACTGGTGAGGATGAGTCTTCTTTACTCAGTCTACTTATTCAAATACTAATCTCTTTTGAAAAGATCTTCACAGAAATGCCCAAAAATAATATTTTTCCAGCTATATCTGGGCATCCTTTAGCCCAATCCAGTTGACACATAAAATTAACTGTCATATGATTCTTCTTTTCTTTTTTTTTTTTTTTTTTTTTTTGAGACGGAGTCTCGCTCTGTCACCCAGGCTGGAGTGCAGTGGCCGGATCTCAGCTCACTGCAAGCTCCGCCTCCCGGGTTCACGCCATTCTCCTGCCTCAGCCTCCCGAGTAGCTGGGACTACAGGCGCCTGCCACCTCGCCCGGCTAAGTTTTTGTATTTTTAGTAGAGACGGGGTTTCACTGTGTTACCCAGGATGGTCTCGATCTCCTGACCTCGTGATCCGCCCGTCTCGGCCTCCCAAAGTGCTGGGATTACAGGCTTGAGCCACCGCGCCCGGCCCTGATTCTTCTTTTCAACTCCCTCTAAATATCTCCATGTTGACACATCAAAGACATTTTTAACTCACTATTTGAAAAGCCCCTTATTGTCACTAAGTTGTCAACACCCAGTTACTCAAGCTAGAAACCTGGTAGTTACCCTCAACTCTTCCTTCTCTCATACCACACATGTAATCAAATTCAGCTAAATAGTTTTGAAACTTCCCACCTCTCTATGTCAACTTTGTCAGGCTCATTCTTTCCTTATCTGGACTTTTTCACTTAAGATTCTTAGGACTGCAATCAATAGAATATGTTTTGTGCTTAGTTGAGCACTTCATAAAAAAATATAGACTGCTTAACAGCCAAGTCTCTTAAAGAGAAGGGATAAGACAGCTCCAGGAACTCCAGAAAGAGATTTTTGTTTTTTCTCTTTGGGATTATAGTATTTGAAGAAGTGTAGCTGTTGTAACAAACAAAAGCATAATCATATCTCCAGCAAAAAGAATTTTATTTATCTCTCATAGAAAATCCAGAATGAGTATTCCCCAATATTTAATTTGTGTCAAGTGGTGAAATGGGAAAGAACATGGAGGGTTGTACATGGTCAATTATGGGCAAGCCTGGTATAACGTCTAAAGCCACACATAAAGTCCATTAATATTTCACTAATTGAAAATCCGTCACATGGCCACAAATATCAGTAAGGGAAGCTGGGAAGTGTTTTCTAGCTGTGTGCAAGGGAAAACAGAGACTAGGCTTGGTAATCAGCTAGCAGCTTCTGCCCGAGCTTACCTTTCTGCCACTATGTTTATATCTCAACCTTCCTTCCATGACAAGAACATGCTCATCCCCTCTCCAGGAGAGACAATTCAAAGCCTCCTCTAGCTCAGTTTCTCAGGTCCTTGATTGATGCGAAATTCTTAGTATCAGGACATAAAATGACAACATCTGTAACCCTGCTGTGCGCACCCTGTATAAGATGGCACAGAAACAGGAACAACAAAAGAACTTCCATTAGAAAATGAAAGAATAAAAGATACATAGCAGACATGTACTCTTACAATTATGAGTTCTTGCTGGGCAAAATTTGCGAAGGCCCTACCATGGCTGCCTGGCTCCTTGATTAGATCCTGATTCTTGTATTTGGTTAGAAGAAAATTCTTATCGGTGACACCTAAATTTATTCTCTTGTTTTGTTTTGTTAACTTGTACATTATCTTTTAAGGCTCTAGTTGTAGTGGACCTTGAAAGTATAGGTTCCATTGGGACTTTTGCTGTTTTTGCAGTCTTTTTCCTGGTTAATAGTTTAGGTAGTACTGAATGTTGTTTTAAGACTGAACAATGAAAAATGTTTTAGTTCAAGGTCAAGGGTTCTTTCTAATATCATACAATTCTCTCAGAAACCAATATTGCTTCCTACATATTGTTTCCAGAAATCCTATATGCTAGTAAACATCTCCAGAGTTCTTTTCTACGTGCAATGACCACACCTGATGTAGTTCTTGGTTTCCTAGTTTCTATTGATTTTTTCTTCTAAATTTAATGGTGGCCATATTAAAGCCATTTGAGATAGTAGGGGGGAAAGCCTGTAAATCTGATTTTTTGCTGCATGGCTGTCACTTGCCTGGATGAGAAGTCTTGGGGCTTTTTGAGTCTTGTCTTTTCTAATTTGAAGTCCAGGTGAAGTTAACTTTGCCAACCCTGCAAGACTCATGCTCTGGATATTCTCCATTCTATAATCATCTTTGCTTAAAAAACTGTAACTTCTTACTTTATTTCTTGTAATGCCTTGTTAAAAGAAGCCAAGAGAAGCCAACACATACTTACCTACTTTTAGAGGTCAGGCCTACTAGCCTTCCGAGTAACTGTAGACATATGTTTGACCAATTATGTTCCCTCTACATAAGAAGATTCTTCAGTTTTCCAGCCTGTGCTGCACTAAGTGCTGGGACACTGGGGTTGTTCACCCAACTCCCACCCTCAGATTGTGAAGAATTTCATTGGAAGAGCTTAATTTACTCATATTAATATCTTTCATAACGAATCAATGTATTTCACAGTTTACGTACTTAATATTTTTTGTACAAATGAATCACATGGGCCAAAGAACTAGCCATTATATCGCTGAATAGACCATGATGAGGATTTTTATCTATACTTATCTATTCTGTGATTGTTTTTTCAACTGTAAATTGAAGAGGTTGAATAAGTCACCTGCTAGCTGAAGTGTTCTACATTTCTAATGATTTATGCTTGTTCTCTATTCCTTTCACATTTGGACAACTTCCACATAGAAGAGGAAACAAAAGTGAAGAGCAATGCAGGAACTAACACATACATTTTCCTTTCCCTTTTTTCCTTTCTTTTTTCATTCATTTAAAAGCCTCCATTTTTTTCTCTTGCCAAATTCTGTAAAAATGAGTAAAACATCATCCATGTCTTCAATGAACTCTCGTAAAAGTTACGAATACAGCATTAATACCAAATTGTATATCTCGACATCTTATGTGCTATGATACTGATTTCTGCAAAGTGTTATGGAAATAAAGATTTTATCTTCTTAAAGGGTATTAGATAAAGCATCAAACAGATGGAGAACAGCTGAGCTGGGCTTTGAAAAATCTGTGAGATTTAATAGAACTAAAATTATGGAGCAGGGCATTGCAGGCCAAGGAACAGCTTTTAGAAAGGACATAAAGTTATGCAAATGAAAGCCTTATTTGTTTCAGAATTCAAAATTCATCTAGGGTATGTACAGTACTTTTTTTCCTTTTTTGTTAAGAGTGGTAAGAGATAAGATGGAGAAGTTGACATAAACTTAGTTTTAATCCTTGTTGGTTGAGAAAAAATATTTGTGACTGAAATTTATTTCCTGCTGAAGACCTTCAAAGACTAGTTTTGATCCATTACTCATTTTTTAATTTTTAGTGAAAAATTTTAATTTTTAGTGAAATCTTTGATTTCATTTCTTTTCATATAAAACTTATAAGAAATTCTTGGAGGCTCATTCTAAGATTAACATCTAGGGTACTGACACACCGCATTGCATTTTCAAGGCAACATTTGTAAATCCAAGTTTCCTACTTTTTAATGCCCAAGTGAAATTGCAATCACTTAGCCAGCACTTCTGTTACAAAAGAAGAAGGAGTGGGTAGTAAGTTTTCAGCAGTTCTAAAGAAAAATAAAGGAAGTGTTTTCTCCCAGAAGACTCACTGAAGAAGTGGCATGAACATCCAAGAAATGATTCTAGAATAGGGGAACGATGCCTGAAGATTAGGGATGGGTGTTTAGAATCTCTGGCACACAAAGCATTTGTTAAGGCAGGATCAAAGTTGTCATGCCAGGTGTAAAGTCAAGAGTTGAACGACTCGTATAATAAGTGTTCCACAATACTGATTATCTTTGTTTTCTTTTGGCTTATCCTATTTTGGGAGTGCTACAGTCATCTATCTTGCAAACCTGCCTCCTATTTCTAATTAATTTTAGACTACAGTCTCAAGAGCCCATTTTCTTCTCGCCTACTAGGAGACTGATAAATATTGGAAGGCATTTGGCCATCTCAGCCTATGACCATTAGGAAGCAAGTCTTCTGGGATGCCTTAGTGCTGTTGGCTGGCAAAAGCCAGATGGGAAATAAACTGCTTCAGAGACTCAGGGCTAAGCAATGGAATTACATTCTCAAAGGGAAGAGAAAAGAAACAGAGCTAAATATCAGGCTTTGGCATTCACTTTGCACTTTTAAACCATGCATGGTGAGAGTTGCTGTGGGATAGGACAATATGTTTGTAAGAAGGTAATATCAGAACTGTACTCAATTTGCTCCACATCAGTAGTCTCCATTAGACTTCAGGCATTCCCTACACAAATTGCATTTTCTTTAATGCAATATGTATTCTTACTGGCTTGACATTTGAGATTTTTAGTATTAATCTGCTTCGCATTCCTTTTTCATAAAATAGCAACCCCAGGATAATCCATTTCTAAGATCCTACCCCTCTAATGGCCTGTGGTTCCATTGGCTGGTGGGATGTGCCTATGTGCTTTCTGATGACCTGATGAGGGTGGGTGAAATTTCATCTCTCTTGGAAGTTTCTGGACAGATTTTTGTGCTTGAAAAAGTTTCAATGATCCAACAAAATTAATTTCCTTAATAAAAACACCTATGATTATAGTACTGAACAAACAAAAACTGGTCTCCATTCACACTTATTTTCTGTTTTGTAGGAAATGTTCCAACTGCTTAAATTGTAAGATGAGCTCATAGCAAACTCAGTATTTTTCATGACTCTTCACTTGCAGTCTTACTTGTTCTCATGAACAGTTGCACACTCATATACCAACTACACACATACACACACATATATAAACACCATTCTAAGGGAAAAAAAGGATAGCAATGGGTAAATTATATATATATATGTATACTTCAGCTGTGATCATATATTCAACAAAATATCATATATATATATATCAGAACCCATTCAATGTTTTAATGTCTCAAATTCATGATTTATAAATAGACTAACTTCTATTGATGTATCAGTTATCCTAACCAGAGCTTTAAGAAAACTGAAGACAATGAATTAGTATTTTCAGTGGCTTCTTATAGTTTGAATTTATCAATCAAGTAGAGAAACAAGTATCTGTTCCTGATTGAATCCCCAGTATCTAAATTGGCCTTTTGTCATAGTTAATTCCATCAGAAATAACATTTTAAGTGTAGCTCATTATTTACAACTGAGTACTTAATGATGAATAAAAAAGAAATAAAAATTGTCTTATATGGAGGAAAAAAGAAAGTAGAAATGAAAGATAGTAGCTCTGCTATTCACCAACGCTACCAAGCTGAGAATCAAACCAAGAATTCAAGCCCTTTCACAACAGCTGAAAAAGAAGCAAACAAACAGAGGAATATACTTAACCAATGAGGTGAAAGACTTCTACAAGGAAAACTACAAAACACTGCTGAACGAAATTATAGACAATACAAACAAATCCTATGCTCATGAATGAATATAATCAATATTGCAAAAATGACCATACTGCCAAAAATAACCTACAAATTCAATGGAATCCTCATCAAAATTCCACCATCATTCTTCACAGAACTAGAAAAAGCAATCCTAAAATTCATTTGGAACAAATAAAGAGGCTGGATAGCCAAAGCAAAGCTAAGCAAAAAGAACAAATCTGGAGGCATCACATTACCTGGCTTTAAACTATACTATAAAGCCATAGTCACCAAAACAGCATGGAGCTGGTATAAAAATAGGCACATAGACCAATGGAACAGAATAGAGAACCTGGAAATAAAGTCAAATACTTACAGCCAAATAGTATTCAACCAAGCAAACAAAAACATAAAGTGGGGAAAGGACACCCTATTCAACAAATGATGCTGGGATAATTGGCAAGCCACATCTAGAAGAATAAAACTGGATGCTCCTCTCTAACCTTATACAAAAATCAACTAAAGATGGATCAATAACTTAAATCTAAGACCTGAAACTACAAAAATTCTAGAAAATAACATCAGAAAAACCCTTCTAGACATTGGCTTAGGCAAAGACTTCATGACCAACAACCCAAAAGCAAATGCAGCAAAACAAAGATGAATAGATTGGACTTAATTAAACTGAAAGGCTTCTGCACAACAAAAGAAATAATCAGCAGAGTTAATACACAACCCACAGAGTGGGAGAAAATCTTCACAATCTATACATCCAACAGAGGACGAATATCTAGAATCTACAAAGAACTCAAACAAATCAGCAAGAAAAGAAAACAAACAATTCCATCAAAAAGTGGGTGGTTAAGGACATTAATACGAAATTCTCAAAGGAAGATACACAAATGGCTAACAAGTATATAGTAAAATGCTCACCATCACTAATTATCAGGGAAATGCAAATCAAATCACATGCAATACCACTGCATTCCTGCAAGAACGGCCATAATCATAATCATAAAATCAAAAATAATATATGTTGGCATTGACATGGTGAAAAGGGAACACTTTTCCACCCTTGGTGGGACTGTAAACTAGTATAACCACTATGAAAAACAGTGTGGAAATTCCTTAAAGAACTAAAATTAGATCTATCATTTGATGCAGCAATCCCACTATTAGGTATCTACCCAAAGGAAAAGAAGTCATTATACAAAAAAGATACTTGCACATGCATGTAATTTGTAATTACAAAAATATGGAACCTGCCCAAATGCCCATCAATCAACAAGTGGGTAAAGAAAATATTATATAGATATGCATATATATATAAAATATATATACACACACACACACACATACATACATATAGATGTATACCATGGAATACTACTCAGCCATAAAAAAGAATGAAATAATGGCATTTGCAGCAACCTGGATGGAACTGGAGACTATTATTCTAAGTGAAGTAACTCAGAAATTGAAAAGCAAACATCTTATGTTCTCACTCATAATTGGGAGCTAAGCTATGAGGAGGCAAAGGCATAAGAATGATACAATGGACTTTGGGGACTCAGGGAAAGGGTGGGAGCGTAGTGAAGGATAAAAGACTACACGTGGGATACAGTGTACATTACCGAAACCTCAGAAATCACCCCTAAAGAACTTTTTCATATAATGAAACACCACCTATTCCCTCAAAAACCTATTAAAATAGAAAATAAATTGAAAACGAAAAAAAAAAGTTTAAGGTAAAAAAACAGAATAAGGAAGAACAAAAGAACAGTTTCAAATTTTACATTTATTTAAATTAAATAAAGTAAGTAATTGAGGAAATAACAAAAACCCCAAAACTGTAAACTCTGACATCATAAACACCCTTGTACTTCATTCAAATTGTATCATTAAGACTTTGTTTTAAACATATCTATTATGGACACTGTCAGAAATACAAAGGAATATTGATTCACTGAAATCACTATATAGTAAAAAGAGGAAGAAAAAATAAAGTTTAACATGTAATCAAAAACATATTTTGGGCAATACTGAATGCATTTTTTTTTTGAGACTGTTGATATTTCACTGGTCACCCAAGAATGCCTAAACCACACACTCTTCCTTCATTCCTCCTCTTCCAGGAGTTCCCCTGAAAGGATATTATTTTTAAGAAAAACAGGCTGTGCATGGTGGCTCACGCCTGTAATCGCAGCACTTTTGGAGGCAGAGGCGGGCAGATCACCTGAAGTCGGGAGTTCGAGACCAACATGGTGAAACCCCCGTCTCTACCAAAAATATAAAAAGTTAGCTGGGTGTGGTGGTGCATGCCTGTGATCCCAGCTACTCAGGAGGCTGAGGCAGGAGAATCGCTTGAACCCAGGAGACAGAGGTTGCAGTAAGCCGAGATCACACCATTACACTCCAGTCTGGGCAGCAAGAGTGAAACTCTGTTTCAAAAAAAAAAAAAAAAGGCCAGGCACGATGGCTCACGCCTGTAATCCCAGCACTTTGAGAGGCCGAGGCGGGAGGATCATGGGGTCAGGAGTTCGAGACCATCCTGGCCAACATGGTGAAACTCCATCTCTACTAAAAATGCAAAAATTAGCTGGGCATAGTAGTGGGTTCCTGTAATCCCAGCTACTCAGGAGGCTGAAGCAGGAGAATCACTTGGACCAGGGAGTCAGAGGTTGCAGTGAGCTGAGATTGGGCCACTGAACTCCAGCCTGGCACCAGAATGAGACTCTGTCTGAAAAAAAAAAAAAAAAAATTGCAAAGTGAGATATAAAGTTCTACTTTATTAATCACTGGAAAAGTTCCAGGTAACTCCCAAAGACTGTATCTGGTGAAGGTTGGATTAGAAATTGGGAATCAAGTTTTAAGTGTCATATTCTGCTTCCAGTATATTGGCAAATCGCTTGGTTTAACACCTGATTGAAAGAGATTAACAACCGCCTTACGGCTTATACATGGTATAAAGTATAGGGAGGGGCCTTGTCTTTTGTGCCCTGTGGAGACAGATTCTATTTCATTTGCCTACTTATGGTCATAGATAGCAAAATTAGACAGTATTTTTCATGGCCGTTGATCTTTAAAGGGCAGTAATCCAGCACACTAGGAAAATGCCACTTTTAACATTTTTCTAGACTCAAAGAGGGTATAAATGTTCCCTCTGCATGAGCTAGGTTCCAGGAACAAGGAGAGGATATTCAGCATGCTTTTACCTATAGCAAATTAGAAAAGAGAGACTGAACGTTCTAAATGGAGAGAAACGGCATGGACCAAATCATGAAAATAAAAGTGATGTATCTTGCTGGCAGCAATCAGTCAGTGAAATTCCGTAAAGGTCTCAGACTAAAAAGGTGACAGATGATCACCCTTCCGTGTCAGCACACACTGTGTTTGTTGGGTGGTTGCAAAAGGGTCAGAAAGGGCTGTCTCTCCCAAACTATCTTCCCTGTTCAGAGACTCTTTGATACGCCTTGAAGTGCATCAAAGCCTTTACTTGCACAGTTAGAACTACTGTTTCCTTTGTACATATCAGTGGAGAAAAGACATGGACTTAAACACAAACTTAGGCTTAAGTTAGCATTTGCAAAGCACTTAAAGGATCAGGAAAAAAATATCAACAACAAAATATTGGGCAGGAACGATACAGGGTTACTTACACTTTATTTTGCCAAGAACCTACATTAAAATAAACAAGAAATGTACGTATAATAATAATATCATTATGGAATGTGTGTTTTGGCTATATTGTGGATAGAATTGGTTTGATCCATGAATTCATTATTTGAACCAGTTGACAAAGTTTTCCCTAGATAGCTGACCTTTGCATTTTGCTTGGCATATGGAGTATAAATATTCATGTTTCTTTAATCCAAGCAGTAAAATATGATGAAAAGAAAATTATGAGCAAAATAAATGTCAGCTAGAATACAAATTCTTAGTCAATGCTGAAGTTTTTTCTTAGAAATTCTAGCTACATACTTGCCAGGGTATTTGGAAAATGAAATAAGATTTCAAAGGTACTCACGATGTTTAAACACTAATGATAGATCAGTAAATGGTAACTTGATGCTAAAAAAAGAAAATCTGGATGAGTATCTTTTCATAAATCATAATTAAGATAGTACTTGAGAATTAGAAACCAGTTGATCACTTTCCATGTTTCTATAAAAATATCATTTTAATAAAAAATCAACTCGGAAGCACCTGGAACACAAAAATGTTAAGTAGCAGTGAACAATTTGTCAGAAATAATTCTCAAGGAACTCTAATTTCTGTCTCTGTCTAAATAATTTACCTACTAAATGGTGAGCAGTTGGCTCACAAAAATGGTATCAATTTGTGTTTTAATAAAGTAGAATTAATCAACATAATTAATATATAGTCAAGGTAAACATAATGAAACTTTGATGCGCAAGTTTTAAATTGTATTTTATACATGTAGAAATCACAAAAATTAAACGCATTTTAAAAGTAATATTATTATCTTCTAACAAAACATAAATTTGGATAGAGATGACAGATTTCTTTAAAACTTTAACTTGATTGGTAGAAATAGTGATGTTTGGAAGAAATTTTAAACAATATTCTGTACATTTGTAATTTATTTTGTCTGTGCAAAAATCCAGATTACAGCATAAATACAAAATGCATTTTTATTTCATGTATCTGTTATTTTAGTGTCAATTGTTAAACAGTGCTGATGACTTAGGTTGTGCAGATGTTGATGTTATTCTGGGCACAGAACTCTGGGAGAAGCATAGATGATACCATAAACTATAATTCTTATTTGTTCTTATTTAGTCCTTTATTTGATTATGTCTCTCCCTCAAATTCTCATATATTAGGTTGGTACAAAAGTTATTGTGGTTTTTGCCATTGAAAGTAAACTTCTGCACCAACATAATGCATTTCTCTCCATATTCACTGGTCTTGAAAGTAAGCCATATTTTACCTCCCACAATCCTGTCTCCCATTGGTAATATTCTATATTTTCATAGTAATCTAATGCTTGAAAAGTGTTAAGACCATTATTGTAATGTAATGTACCCAATCTCCCTGTTATTCACTCCACATTATACATTTTAAATAAATGAGAAGTTACATGACTTGACCAAGTTCACACAGTAAAAGATGAAATATGGTCATCATTCTAGGTTTTCTTATTAGAGCTCCATTGTCTTTCCCTTCCATTACGTTAACCTTTAAGCTCCGGTCTTGGAAATGGAGGCGATGAAGGAAGTAGCCTTTCTCCAACCTGAAACATGGGGGTCTGGAAAAACCTACTCAGTCTACATTTTGTCAGTTCACAGGTGCCACCTAGATGTAAAGAGAACGGGAAAAAAATTATCGTGTTCCATTTTTTGTCTTTAAAATATGTGTGTTTTGGAGAGAAATGAAACAACTGTTCTTCTAATGCTTGTATTCAAAATATAAAATATCAAAATTAAAATATATTAACAGAAAAAAGTTAGATTATTAACCATTAATATATCTTCTCTCAATGTTTACTTTGAACTTTTCTTTCACATAAGCATGGGTTTGCCAATGGAGTTTGCCCAGTTTTTCAAGATTTCTGCTCCATACATTTTAACTAATTTTTTTTTTCTCTCTGAAAGTAAGGATTCTGTTAAAAGATTAATTGGGAAGCCATTAGGCTGGGGAAACTACAGTGCCTGGAGTTTCTACATAAGCAAAGCAAACCCAACTCAGTTGGAAGGTCATATTCTTTGGCAGTCAGAAACCACCAACGAACTTTTAGAAAGGATTCTCCCACTGATATGATGCAAATAAATTTACTGCAGTATTAGCCAATAGAAGATGTTCTTTGCCTTGCTTCCATATTCACCTTAAAAGTCTTCCCCTCATGCCCCTTTGGTGGAGTCTCTGACCCCCTTGTGGTCGGAGCTGCCCAATTCATGAATTGCTGTCTGCTCAGATAAACTCTTTAATATTTGAAGGTACCTCAGTTTATCTTTTAACACGTCTTTCCCTATTGTTGACATGCTTAAGCTCTGTATCATTTAACTCTGTTCTTTCTCTTGAAATTTGTTCTGAGTGCCTTTTGAAAGAATGATATAGCATTTGATTATATTTCCATCTTGACTTGATTCTTTATGACTCCAGACTCCTTTAACATGCAACTTCTTCTGGATGACAAACTCATTTTTGGCATTATAAAAGCATAGGAGCCGGGTGCTGTGGCTCAAGCCTGTAATCACAGCACTCTGGGAGGCCAAGGTGGGTGGATCACTTGAAGTCAGGAGTTCGAGACCAGGCTGGCCAACATGGTGAAACCCCATCTCTACTAAAAATACAAAAATTATCTGGGCATGGTGGTGGGTGCCTGTAATCCTAGATACTTGGGAGGCTGAGGCAAGAGAATTTCTTGAACCTAGGAGATGGAGGTTGCAGTGAGCTGAGATCATGCCACTGCACTTCAGCCTGGGCAACAGAGTAAGACTCCATCTCAAACAAAGCAAAGCACAACAAAAAAAACAGCATAGGGATTATAGAACATAGAATACCAATTCTAAAAAGGAGTTTTATCACCTGATCTGGTTTAGCTACACAATGTTAGCAACTTTTCATTCTCCATGTGAGTCTTTAGAAATTGTTGAAACATAGATGTGAATATGAGAAACTCTTAATTTTGAAATAAAAAGTTTAGACAAAATTCTAACAGAAGTACAGGGAAATGAGTAAAATACTTTTCAAAATTGATCCAATTTTTTTCTTTTCTTTTTTAGATAGAAGTAAAACTTGCATAAAATCAAGAATGTAAACTGAGCATAGTGGTGCGTGCCTGTAATCCTAGTTCTTTGCAGCACCAAGGTGAGAGGATCTGTTAAGACCAGGAGTTTGAAACCAGCCTAGGCAACATAGCAAAACCTCATCTCTACAAAAAATTGAAAAAATAAAAATAAAAAAAAAACCTGTGCATGTTGGAATGAGCCCATTGTCCCAGCTACTCTGGAGGCTGAGGCAGGAGGATCATTTTAGTATGAGATTGCCTTGAGCTATTGAGAGGTGACAATGTGCTAGCAGCCTTCACTCTCAGCACCTCCTTGGCCTCGGAGTCCACTCTGGCGGTGCTTGAGGAGCCCTTCAGCCCTCCACTGCAGTGTGGGAGCCCCTCTCTGGGCTGCCTGAGGCCAGAACCGGCTCCCTCTGTTTGCAGGGAGGTGTGGAGGGAGAGGCCCGGGTGGGAACTGGGGCTGCGTGCAGCACTCACACGCCAGCGGGAGTTCCCACTGGCGTGGGCTCCACGGGCCCCATACTTGGAGCTCTGGCCGGAGCCACCAGCCCAGGGCAGTGAGGGGCTTAGCACCTCGGCCAGCAGCTGCGGTGGGTGTCCCAGGTCCCCCAGCAGTGCCAGCCCACGGGCACTGTGCTCCAGTTCTCGCCGGCCTCAGCTGCCTCCCTGCTCCCCCTGCAGTGGGCTCCCACGAGACCCAAGCCTCCCTGATGAGCACCACCCCCTGCTCTGGGGAGCTCAGTCCCATCAACTGCCTAGCGGCTGAGGAGTATGGGTGCATATGGGTGCATGGCAGGGGACTGGCAGGCAGCTCCACCCACCCTCGGCCCCTGTGCAAGATCCACTAGGTGAAGCCAGCTGGGCTCCTGAGTCTAGTGGGGACTTGGAGAACTTTTATGTCTAGCTAAAAGATTGTAAACAGACCAATCAGCACTCTGTGTCTAGCTCAGTGTTTGTAAATACACCAATCAGTACTCTGTATCTAGCTAACCTAGTGGGGACTCAGAGAACTTTTCTGTCTAGCACCCTGTGTCTACCGAAAGGATTGTAAAGGCACCAATCAGCATTCTGTTTCTAGCTCAGGGTTTGTAAATACACCAATCAGTACTCTGTATCTAGCTAACCTAGTGGGGACTTGGAGAACTTTTATGTATAGCTAGGAGATTGTAAATGCACCAATCAGCACTCTGTCAAAATGGACCCGTCAGCTCTCTGTAAAATGAACCAATCAGCAGGATGTGGGTGAGGTCAGATAAGGGAATAAAAGCCAACTGCCTGAGCCAGCAGTGGCAACTTGCTCCAGTCCCCTTCCACACTGGTGGAAGCGTTGTTCTTTCAGTCTTTGCAATAAATCTTGCTGCTGCTCACTCTTTGGGTCAACGCTGCGTCTAAGAGCTGTAACACTCACCACGAAGATCTGTAGCTTCACTCTTGAAGCCAGTGAGACCACGAACCCACCCACCAGGAGGAACGAACAACTCCAGACATACCACCTTTAAGAGCTGTGACACTCACCACGAAGGTCTGCAGCTTCACTCCTGTCAGTGAGACCACGAACCCACCAGAAAGAAGCAGCTCCAGACACATCTGGACATCTGAAGGAACAGACACCGGACTACCATCTTTAAGAACTGTAACACTTACTGCGAGGGTCCGCGGCTTCATTCTTGAAGTCAGTGAGACCAAGAACCCACCAATTCCGGACACACTATGTTTGTATCACTGCACTTCAGCCTGGGCGACAGAGTGAGGCCCTGTTGCGGAAAAAAAAAAGTCGAGTACTCTAATCATAAGTGTAGAGTTTGCTGAATTATTATGTTTGCTCATTTATCAATAATCCCATATCACAATGTAGGTCAAGTTCAGCACCCTGAACGGCTTCTTTATGCTCTTTCCCATTTGATATTTACCACCAGTGGCAACTACCGTGTTGACTTCTGTTGCCATGGACCAGCTTTGCTGGTTACAGAACTTGATAGCAACTGAATTCTAATATAGACACACTATCATGTCTGACTTTTTTTTTTTTTGCTCAGTATCTGTGTGAGATTCATCCATTTTTTCACATAACTGTGGTCTGTGCATTCTTACAGAATATAATCTAAAAGCAAAAGACCTGATTCAACATTTACATTGTTTTTACCAAAAACAATGGAAAGATAGTATATGCTAATACTTTCAATTTATGATTACTGAATTTTGAAATTAAGAAAACATGTTTTAGGAAAGTATTTTTAACATGATACATTTACTTGTGTTTCATTTTTTGTTGTTTTATGACTTTTTTATTGTAATAAAGCATTTCCTACTTTACTTTCTCTCCCATGACTAAATTCAGTATTGTCAATTTTACAAAAAAAAAAAAAAAAAAAAAAATGAAGGAATTGTTTGCTCTTATAAGTTCTATTTAAAAAGTATATTCATTAGTAAAATGAGGTGTGTTCTTTTATTGATATTATTTATGTAGTTGTTACTGCAAGTGAAATTACCAGCAATTGATGAAATATGGGGTGAAAGAAAATAATTACATCTAGTTTTCATGTTTGGATTGTAACTGAATTCTGAAGTGCCCTATGAGTATTATTTAAAATATCTAAGACCATAAGAATTATCAATATTCAATTATTTTGACACGACTAAAACTACAAAAAATATAAATTTGTTTATATTAATTATGAACTAACCTTTTTGTCAAAGATTAAAAACAATGATAGTAAACAATGAAAATTTAGACTTGATCAAAATGAGGGAAAAACACAACAAGTATGCCTAAAATTTTACACAATTCAAAATTTGACCTTGAAAAAATTGAACTACTTGGGAAATTGCTCATAAAAAGAAACTAGAAATGAGACAAGTTGTATTTGGTAAAATCACATGTCATTAAATAAATCACTCTGATTAAATCAGTAAACGTTGTATTGTAAAGATATATTTAGAAACAACTTTATCAAGGAGAATATAATTTTATAAAATTCAAGTGAAAATGAGAACAGTTGTAAGCTACCAATCAGAAAATATTTCTATAGGAAATGATTTAAAATCTGCTTAAAATCATCTGAAAAGATTAAAATGTTTATTTATTTTATGTAACAAAAGTCTAGGTTTAGCTAGTCTGGGGGTAGCATGACAACAATGAAAGGACCCAGCCTCTTTTTATCTTCCAGCTCAAAGATATTCTATAGTTTTATTTATTTTCTCCTCAGGGTGGAAAGATAGCTGCTGTTTCTCCAGCAATCTTGTCCATGTACAAGGCAGGAAAAAACAAGAGAATGTAAAAGTCACAAATGACACTACAAAATGCAACATTCTAGCTAAACCCAGCCCTTGAAAAGATCTGTTCTGGAACCCCGCCCACGTGTCTTTCTTTTCTATTTCATTGCCCAGAAGTGGATTACATGTCCTAGAAGTAAAACTATCCAGACAAGTGAGTATTATGGTTTTCTGGTGTGGGTAGTAGAGGAGTGTAGTGGAGAAGGGAACTTGGAATGATCAGGGTAACCCATCCAATATCTATCATTCAGTTCCTCTGTTCTCTTTGGCTTCTTGAACAAAGAATTAAATTAATCTAAGGGAGTTCTTTACCTGAATAATTTATATTAAAACTTGCATAAGTCTATTTAAAATTCTTGTGCTTATAAACAAATTAAAAAATGTTTGTATTGCAAAATGCCAGAGGTGACACTTCTGCTACTCCAAATGGCAGGAACAAAATGGGGATGAGTTGCTAAATGTATTAGCTATTTAAAAAAAAAAAAAGGTAGGGCGTGACGGCTCAAGCCTGTAATCCCAGCACTTTGGGAGGCTGAGGTGGGTGGATCATGAGGTCGGGAGTTCGAGATAAGCCTGGCCAACATGGTGAAACCTCATCTCTACTAAAAATACAAAAATTAGCTGGGTGTGGTGGCGGGTACCTGTAATCCCAGCTACTCAGGAGGCTGAGACAAGAGAATCTCTTGAACCCGGGAGGTGGAGGTTGCAGTGAGCCGAGATCATGCAACTGCACTCTAGTCTGGGCGACAGAGCAAGACTCTGTCTCCAAAAAGAAAAGAAAAAAAAAGGAGGACTGCAAAAACCTGTTTAGTGATTATCAGTGAAATTATACTAAGGATAATTTTTTAAAAATTCATGGTTTTAGAATCCATGAAAAACAGTATTTAGAGAAAGAGTGGGGGCCATTGCAAGTGCCATCTTACAGCACTGCATCAAATACTGTTTCAGGGCTACTGATTCCTCCTGAATGCTGATTATCTTTTAGTTTTGTAGCTGTTCAGTGTCCTGTATCATGAATACATAGAGATAATTTTGTTTTAGTTTGCGGTAAACTCAAACTTGCATTACTTTTTTTGGTTAACTTTATGTCAACCTGTGCAGCTTGGCCTTCTCATTTTATCTTTTCTGTCCAATGAAATCTTGCCAAACAGTGTTTGTAGAAATATATTAACTTTATTTTCTTATCTTCATATTTACCCTGTTCTTATCAACCACGCAATTTTCTTTTGTTAAGAATATAATGTTCATGTTTTACCAGTATTTCTGTGGAAAAAGATTTAAAGAAAAAGAAGAAAAAGAATCTAATGTTCTGTACCAATCTATTTCCAGCTCATGTTCTTATTTTTATTTTTATTTATTTATTTATTTATTTTTTCAATTTTACCTTGTTTCTATTTTAAGGTATCTGTGGATTGGTTTTGGCTGCTGCCATAGAGAGAAGCAGATCATTTCTACACTTAATTTTACAACAAATTCATTAGCTCCTTTGGAGATGGTTGTTGAGGATGCGTTACTTTCTATACTGATGGCCATGGATATGTACTATTAATATTTAAATTAAAGTTTGAAAAATTATATGAGGAAATAATATCCATTTCTTAAATTTTAGTGACATCTAATAGCATATATAAACAAAATACTGATATTCGGCTTAAATAATCACTATTTGAAAGGATTATTGAGCTTATAGGGTCAAACAAATTTTTTAAAAAGGCATTTTTACTCCTGATGGATTTTTTTTACCCCAAGTAATAAAGGCTTTTTAGCTATAAAGAGTTCCCCCCACAACCAGAGCTTTAATTGGAGGAAACATTCATTCTGACATTAAACAATGTGGTTCTTATGTTGCTACTCATTTGAAGATCTGTAAAAATGTCACTTTATATGGAAGCATTTATAGTGCCTCTTCCAATGATCAATGGATTGAGAACCCGGAAAGTATAAAGTAATGCCAGGGATTTTTAACAAAGGCTATTGATACATGCCTTGCCACTTCAAGGACTGATTCAGTGTCAGGAGGGCCACAATGAAATTGTGGCATCTGAGTAAATGCCTGAAAGAGATGAGGGAGGAAGCTGCCAATGCCTGGGAGCAGAACTCCAATAAGAAGACATAGCAAGTACAAGGGTCCTGACAGAGAAGCATGCCTGAGTGATAGCCAGGAAACACTGGGTGGCTTTGAGTAGAGAAGTGAAAATATATGATGTCGGAGGTCATCCTCACTCCTCTGTTGAGGGTATTCTGAAGGAGGGCTAGGGAGGAATCAGGGAGATGGGTTAGGAGACAAAACTTTTGTTGTAATCCCAGCTAGCGATGACCATGGCTTGGACCAGCAGGGAAAATGGGGAGAAGTGGCTGTACTCTGAAGATAGAGCCAAGAGGATTGCCTACATGAATAAATGTGGAATCCAGGAGAACTTCAAAGTTTTCATCCTGAGCAAATGGCAGGAATGTGTCATTTAGTAACACAAGTAAGGTTATACGTGCCATAGATCTTAAAGCTCAGAGGTTCAGTTTTAGACTTAATCAATGGCTACTAGACATTGCAATGGAAGTACCAGTTATCAGCTGAACATGTGACTCTAGAGTCTGAAGGAAAGATGTAGAGATCTTGAAAGCCTACCAGGAAGAATAAGATGTTTCTATACCCATGAACTCCTCAGTATTTGAGTTTAGTCAGTATTCATGAGGGCTCATTCATTCCTCACTTACTGACTCAAATTTCCTCTCAATGGGAAGTAAGTGTTTTAAAAAATGTTGCTGTGGGTCAGGTGTAGTGGCTCACGCCTATAATCCCAGCACTTTGGGAGGCTAAGGCAGGCAAATCACGAGGTCAGGAGATCAAGACCATCCTGGCTAACACGGTGAAAGCACATCTCTACTAAAAATACAAAAAAAATTTTCTGGATGTGGTGGCAGGCTCCTGTAGTACCAGCTACTGGGGAGGCTGAGGCAGGAGAATGGTGTGAACCCGGGAGGCGGAGCTTGCAGTGAGCAGAGATCGTGCCACTGCACTTCACCCTGGGAGACAGTGAGACTCTGTCTCAAAAAAAATAAAATAAAATGTTGCTGTGAATCTTCAAATCCAGGATTCAGGAAATTGTCCAATTTATGTTTAAAAGAAATGGACTTTTTGGGGGGCAGAAAGCCCTCAAGGAAAATGAAATATTTAGTAGATGAATATGAGACATGGAGAGAAACAAATCACAGCAAGATTTCTCTATATGTTTTTTTCAAGAAAAGTATTGTGGGAACTGGCCAGCAGCCCGCAATGCAATGGGGCTCTCTCTTTGCTCCCAGGCGGATAGGCAGGTCGAGAAATAATAGACACACACAAGATAGTGAAAGCTACGTCCTGGGGAGTCACTGCCTTCTGCTCCCATGGTGCCAACAATGCACTGGATATGCCAGCATTTATTATTAAGTTTAGTGAGGGCGGGGTAGGTTAGTGAGGGATTTAGGGTCATTTCATTATGAGGTGAGATGGTCACATGGGCATGAAGTAATTCTTTAACATAACATCCGTATGCAGAAGTACAGTATACAGAGATAAGAATTTACAATATAGTGTGTGCATCAGTCATTTCTAATAGAGCCTTAAAACAGGAACAGCAGTAACAGTTGCGGCAAAAGCTGGTTACAAACAATTCATAGAAACAGGACGTGAAGTTTAATTTCTAACAGAGCCTTAAAACAGGAACACAGTCTTTCCATAACCTATGACTAGCAAGATATTAATCAGCAGTAACAGTTGCAGCAAAAGCTGGTTACAAACAACTCATAGAAACAGGACGTGAAGTTAGACAACGGGTTAGTCCAGAAATTCTCAGAAGGGAGTATGAACCCTAAAGGGGCCTAGAAGAGCCGCGGCAAATGAGGGTGTTTATAGCCCTAGCTTATCCATATGGACAGACACCCCCCATGCGCCCGTTTATATGTTCTCCACGAGGGTCGCATTCCATTCCCAGAGCTATGAACATCTGCTTTTCTGGGATAGGAATCTTGGTGATGTGAAACCTCCCTGACTACAAGTCCATTCACAGGCTCTCTGCAGGGGGAAGCACATCACGCGCTGTTGGCTCATTCTGGCAGTCCAACCTGGCATTGTCTTTACACAGTCCTACATGCAATTTTGTATTTACAATAATCAGAAGCATTTCATCTTTTATTCCATAGCAATAGTTTCAGGGGATCTCCCTACAGAAAAGGAGCAAACATAAATGTCAACTAAATGCAGATTCATATCCCTAGTCTATTACTAGGAGTTAATCAGAAACAGCAATTTTCACAGGACATGAACAAATAAGATTAGCTATTACAAAATGCTATGCTGATTAAAACAATTTTTGTTCACTGCTATCTCTTATTCTTAAACTTCAGTGCTCACTGGAAAGAATGAACATTGTTATCATTGTCACTTGACTGATGAGAAATATTGTCTTGGCATGAGAGCTATAGATGTAGAGGGTTAGATCTAATATCATAGCATGTAAGTTGTGGAGGTGGAAATAGATCTGTGTTCTTCCAATTTCCTAGTCATTAAATTGCTGATTAAAATGCTTCTGGGCATGTCGTCCTATGAAACTTTAATTAGAGACCTCATTTTCCAATTTGGGATCAATAGAGTCTAAAATAAACCTTGCTTTTTCTTAAAAAAAAAAGTGCTATTTTACATAACAGTGCTATTATTATTATTATTATTTATAGTAACATTTAGGATATTAAAAGTTATAAATGTGGAATAGAATTTTTTTTAAAATGTCACGACTAATCCTTATGATGAGGTGATATGGTTGTTTTGAAACATATCCTTCCCTTAGACAAGATTCAGGCAAAATTAAAATTCTCCTTTCTGGGAATCTGCCCTCAGAATCTGTTCCACAGAGCAGTAGTTAACTCTGCTGTTAACATGGGCTTCAACGTAATTAATGGTACATGTAAAATAAAGAAACATTGTCTTTTAAAATATTGGAGGGAGGTGGGGAAAAAATTGGAAACATTAACATAAAGTTTAAAAGGTTTCGTTACCATATGACTTTGCAGAGTCCTTAGTAAATAAAAGTGCGTGGTAAATACATAAAAGAGAAATAGTCTGAAGTGTTCTCAAAACATATTTAGTCATAAACACGTTTTAGTTTGAAGGGAATCTCATGGGAATAGATTCTCATTTGGGGAAAAACTGCTTTAATGTGGACCAAGCCAGGCCAACAAATTCGCAATACAAACCTGGTTGCTGATTGCAATTGTAAAATATGCTGTGGTCTGAGCTAAAAAAAACTGGTCTTTTTTTTGTTACTCTCTCCGCATAGTTGAGGAATGTTCCTACTCTCAGTCTTAGGCACACAGGTAAAATTTATGTGTGTGTGTGTGTGTGTGTGTGTGTGTGTGTGTGTGTGTGTGTACATATATTCCAATTAAGTAATTTGTTTGGTTTCATGTACTTTCATCTGAAAAGTTCAGTGCAAAATAAAAAGTAGGGCTATTTTTCTCTAACATTCATTGGGATTATGGGATTATGTTCAATGGGTCTATGGACTTAAAATTGTATTACTTGTGTGTCCTTGAATATTTTTAAATTAACATATTTATCTTATCTCAGATATACTTTATACTAAATTTAAGCGTATTTACCAATTTCTTATGCTCTAGAATTTTACATTTAAGAGAATTTCTTATTTAGAATCATGCTAGGTAGTTGGTGCTGCTTTTTCCCGTTATTTTTAGTGTCACCAGTTTAAGTGAAATAAGATATAATCAGTGTAGTTTTCACAGGAAGAAAATCCGGTATAATATTAGGTATTAAACTGAGCTATCTATATCATTTATTTCTAGCTAAGTAACTCTCTAGATATCTGCCTTGGTGAATCTATCTGTTCCTTATGTTCTGCAGTTGAGACTGGAGTCTTATAAAATCTGTGCATTGATTCTTTTTCTCTGCCTAGTCCTTCCATGTCAGTGTTTCCTGAAGTTCTATAAATCAATCTGTGTGTCTCTAATTGTACATGTTGTAAAATTAGAGTTATTTCATCCCTATTCACCCCAGCCATCTCTGATCTTCCTCTGAAATGCCAAACACAGCTTTGGCACTTGTTATTCCCTCTTCCTGGAATGTTCTTCCCTCAGAAACTCCCAGAGCTCACACTCTTACTTTATTTGGTATTGCTTCCTTAAAGAGGTCTTCCCTCACTTGCTTTATTTTTTATTTTTTATTTTTCTGAGATGGAGTCTCATTCTTTCACCAAGGCTGAAGCACAATGACAAGATCTTGACTCACTGCAACCTCCTTCTCCTGGGTTCAAGCAATTCTCCTGCCTCAGCCTCCTGAAGTAGCTGGGATTACAGGCATGCGCTAGCACGCTTGGCTAATTTTTGTATTGTTAATACGGACTGGGTTTCACCATTGTTGGCCAGGCTGGTCTCAAACTCTTGACCTCAAGTGATCCACCAGCCTCAGCCTCCCAAAGTGCTGGGATTACAGGTAGGAGCCACCACATCCAGCCCTGACATGCTTTTTATATTAGTATACCACCTTGAATTTCTACTCCCTTACAGCATTTCCTTTAAAAAACAATGAGCCTAATTGTTAATACTTGACATTACATTACACGTTTCTTAATTTTTCTTCCCTCACTAAAATATAAATTAATCAACCACAACCCGATGATCATGAGTATGAAATCTTTTTAACATTTTTAAGTATTTTTTTTTTAAATTTTTTTTCCTTTTTCCCCACAGTCCCTAGAGGGAAAATGGTATGAAATCTTTATCTCCAGCACCATCTGTCTCTAAGCCTCAGACTCATATTAACCACTGAAAGAGAATTCCAACTAGCTTTACCTCTTGAAGGTCAAACTCAACATATCATCCACCTAGCTAATTGCCTCCCTGACTCTTTTCCATGCTATCACTCTTAGTAACGTCTCTATCCCAGTTCAATAAAAAGTATCACCAATATTCAGTTATTTCAGCCAAATGCTTGTTGTTATCCTTGATCCTATTATTCCCTTTACTACCCTCAGGTTTCACTCTCCCATTTATTCGTAAGATAAATATTTTGGGGGATTTAGATTATTTTCTAGACATTGTTCTAGATGCTGGAGATACAGTGACAAAAGTATGTCACTGCCCTAATGAAATTTGCCTTCTAGTGGAGGAGCAAGAAAATAAACAATATAAGGGAATAGACATTGAAGGATGCATTCTAACATAAAAAGTAAGCCAGGGAAGACCTTTTTCAGGAAGAGAAGCCAAATAAAGTAAGAATATGAGCTTGGGGGCTTTCTGGAGGAAGAACATTCCTAGGCAGATGGAAAGCAACTGCCTCAGCCAGTGCATGGCATGTCGAAGGAAAATCAGAGGTGGCCAGTGTGGCTGGAAAAGTGAGTTATATCCTAAGTGTCATAAAAATGCTCTGGAAATAATTTGATGTGAACTTCGAAGGCATTGGATGTTGGGAACAGGCCCTCAAAATCTGGCCATAAACTGGCCCCCAAACTGGCCATAAACAAAATCTCTGCAGCACTGTGACATGTTCATGATGGCCTTGACACCCACGCTGGAAGGCTGTGGGTTTACTGGAATGAGGGCAAGGAACACCTGGCCCACCCAGGGCAGAAAACCACTTAAGGCGTTCTTAAACCACAAATGATAGCATGCGCGATCTGTGGCTTAAGGACATGTTTATGCTGCAGATAAGTAGCCAGAGCCCATTCCTTTATTTCGGCCCATTCCTTTATTTCCTTCCCATAAGGAATACTTTTAGTAAATCTTATGACTGGCTTGCTATCAGTACATATGTGGGTATATCTCTGTTTGAGACTCTCAGCTCTGAAGGCTGTGAGACCCCTATATTTCTGTGTATATATGTGTGTGTGTTTAATTCCTCTAGCGCTGCTGGGTGAGGGTCTCCACGACCAAGCTGGTCTCGGCAAGTGGAGAATGTTTTGAGTATGAAAATCAACGAGTTCTGGAAATTAAAGAGCTTCCCAGAGAACTAAAGTACCAGCAATTGAGACTGGTTAAGACAGCTTTAGCATTTCTCTCAGCGTGGCTAAACTTCATACAAACTTCTTTCTGACTCTAGTTTCTTGACTTCTCTTTTCTTAGAACATTTCTTCAGAAAACTTGTAATTGCAAATTATTTCTCTGCCCCTTTGATGTAAATCATTTTAAAAGCCTCTGGCCAGTTTGACAACCCAGAAATGCCTTTCTCAAGCACCTGGGGGCCATCTCTTTGAAATATAATCCTTATGATCGTTCCCTATCTTCCAGTCTCTATGGTGACTGACTCCAGTACACATCTTGCTCCAAGATGGAAAATGATCTCAGGTCATAATGATGAGAAAGTTTATGTTTTCTTTAGGTAAAGCCAATTAGCAACACAGATGACAATGATCTCTCTCTTCCCCTAGAATATAAATACACTCCCACCATTTGTGTTGGCTGAGTAGAATTCAGGCTTTGTTTTGGTCAGTCTTCTCTCTTGCAATAGCCTTAAAGTCTTCTTTGTTTAATCTGGCACAGTGCAATGTTTGATTTAACAAGACTAACTACTGACAATGTGTTTTAAATTGGTAATTATGCTACTCATCATCCCAAAGTATCTACAGGATCTGCTGAACGTGTTGAAATGGGAAGATATATTCACATTTTCACTTTGTGTATTACGTATTACCTACTCTGAAAAACACATAGTTTGTGGCTTGCAATATTTTCTACACACTATTATGGAGACACAGATTGTAGCTTAAAATGGTTGGGTGTAGTGGGCCAGCTAAAGTGTTCTCTAATTCCTTGTCTGGACATTCATCCCAGACAAGCCAGACCGTAGATGATAAAGCTGTGCTTATTTTCTCAGTTCATGGTGCTGTCATGGGCAGGATAGACTATTGGAATGCAGAATATGGAGATGAAATGGGGTGAAATAAGATTGGGAGCTAAAAGGAAATTCAGATATATGACATCAGGGCTGATCCCAGAGCAGAGAATGGGGATGGAAATGGAGTCTGGAGAAATTTGCTGACCCTCCATGAATAGGCTACAGAGCACCCCGACAGCATGGTCCTGGGTTGAGTAGAGCTCTCCAGGCTGCCATATTACCTCAGGCAAACTTCAATTGCCTTTTCTGTTTTGCCTTTTGTGACTGCACCCCAAACCTGTTTAACTTGTGATGGTGGCAGTGGATCACCTGAAGTGACCACTGTGGGGATGCCAGCTGCAGCAGAGGGAGTTGTGTCCAGAGGTGAGTGCTCTGTGGAGCTGGTGGGAGCCGGGAACAGTGATCTCAGTGGGAGCTCTGTGCCCTACTGAGTTGTCAGGGCAGGAACCTAAGCTCCAGCGTGCAGCTACAGCCCACCCAGCCACAACTCCAGACCCAGGAATCCCTGTGCTCTCAGGGGCTCAGCAAGCCCCCTGCCCTTGCAGGTGCAGAAGTACCTGCTCACACTCCCTGGCCTTTTATTGCTTCTGGCAGCTGGGGAGTTGTAACTAAGCCCATGTACTGTCACAACCTGGCCAGGTGTGTGTGCACTTGAGATGGTGCTGACACATCAGCCCCCACTGCTGCCTCAGTCCTTTCCAGATTTTGGGTGCCAAAAAGTGCAGAGGGGAGGTAGTGGGTATGGTGGGGCACAGGCTGAGGGTGGCTCAGCATGGGCCTGCTGTAGACATTCCTTGGTGCAGACAGCCTGGGCACTGTGGATGGCATGTTGATGGTGGCCAGAAGAAGACAGGTTCTTAGGTGGGAAGGGGCAATCCCCAGTTAAACCCCACCTTCAAGCCAGAGAAGGCCTGAAGCCTGGGGGCTGGGCTGCCAGTTCTGCATGGAGTCCACAACTGGGAGTGTGAACTTCATTAATACCTTTTGGTCAATTGGATGGTGCTGTTTCCAGGCCTGCCCATGGTTGCCCATGGACCAGTCAGCATGCATTTCCTCCATTCTGAGCACATAAAAACCCCAGAATCAGCCAGAATCACACGCTTGCTGGGACAACCTGTCTGCAGAAAGAAGCTACTGACTTCAGGTCTCCTGAGAACTGTTCTGTCTCTCACTAAAGCTCATCACTGCCTTGATTACCCTCCAGTTGTCTGAGTAACCTCATTCTTCCTGGACGTAGGACAAGAACTCAGTACCCACTGAACAGCTGGAGTGAAAGGAGCTGTAACAGGAAGTGGTTCCTGACTGGCTTGCTTAGCTGTGGGCAGTGACATGCTCCAAGACTGTGGGAGTGAAGAGTGGTGACCCTTCTGGGGGCCCAGATCTTGGGGTTCCTTGAGCCAGAGCTGTTGGAACACTATAGCCCTCCCACCCTTTGCTGGCACCAGGCAGCTGTTCCACATGACAGGAAGCAGCAGTGGGGCCAGGGCGGTCCACGAGCTGGGGGACAGAGCAGGATGGCCGGATTGAAAGAGCTGTAACATGAATTGGTTGAAGCATGCCAGCACTCCCAACCCCAACAGCTTCCCACTCACCACACTGTAGGCAATAAGAAGGAGAGAACTACAGTTCTATGACACAATGGACTTCATATAAACCATTATAAGAATGAAGACTAATTAATGACCTTCATGATTTATTTTAATTAAAATATTGTCATATTGAAAAATGTTATTCTCTGAACATGCTACCATGTATATATCACACTGTTGAAATCTACTTAAAATTTTTCAAACCAATAATGTAATTCAGTTTATAACAACTAATTTATCCAATGACTATTATATTCAAGTTGTGATGCATACTTCAGGACTCATGAACATTAAGGCCCTAATACCCAGTGTTTTGTGAGAATAGTAACACTTCTTTGCCATTGCTTTGGCAAAGTGGCAGAAATCAAACTCTGGTGGAACGACTAAGGTTTTCGAAGACATTTGAACAGAAATTAGTCCATCCAGAATAAATGAGGAGGGAACAGTGTCACAGTGCAGTCTTAGCAGAATTGATGTGCTTCATGTCACTTGGAGAAGTGGCAGAGATGACTCTGGTTGATTTTATAGTTTTCCAGGTCTTAGATTGATCTGTGAGTTACACACAATTTATCTTTAAGAAATATTTTTTATAGTGTGCTTTTCTTTTTAGTTAGACAAATGTTGCTTTGGAGAATAAAAAGTTACATTTATTCATTCTTCAAATTTTAACAACTAATACTAATCTCGATTTCAACAGGTTTCATTGCATTTATCTTCACATGTCAGTTCTGCAGATAGTCACAGAAACATAATAGTGGAAGATAACTGAAATTAAATGGGCTGGCTTTAACTGATCTGTCCATGCCTAGCAGGATCACATTAAATGAGTCTTCGAGCAGCTGTCTTTCAAGAATGTGTTGACTGATGACTGAAAAGATGATAAAAATGCATATTCTTGCCTTTATTTATTGTAATCACTATGTTGAAAAGTAGATTTCTTTCAAAAAGAATCCCTGATTTTTAGAATTCTTAATATTAAAAAATGCAACAAAATCCAAAGAAAATGTATTTTTCTAGGTCAAAGCACGAACATATATTTCAGCTAAGTTGAAAAAATATGAAAAAAATGCTTGAAAATACAATATGATTAAAATAGAATTATTTTATTTGAGACAAAAGCATTTAAGGTACTAATATGCCCAAGACCAGTGGAGAAACACTGATTACTTTTGTAAGTATTAAGACATATATAATTTAAAACATCAATTCCCAATGCAGTGTTAATAATAAAAAGGTAAACTGTAATAGTACAGTATTCACATGCCAGTAAAAAGCAAAAGATAGTTTCATAATCAATTGGAGTTTGAAAGGGAGGAAAGCAAGAATAGAAAAAGCAGGATAAATAAATTAAGATAGTAGAAATAAATCTAAATATATTCATAATAAAATAAAAATAAATAGACCAAACTAACCTATTAAATGACAATAATTTTCTGAGTGGGTTTTTAAAAAATCAAGCCATATATTTTTTGACTTTTTTGAGATGGAGTCTCACTCTGTCACCCATGCTGGAGTGCAGTGGCGCCATCTCAGCTCATTGCAACTTCCGCCCTCCCAGGTTCAAGTGATTTTCCTGCCTCAGCTTCCTGAGTAGCTGGGATCACAGGTGCCTGTCACCACACCCAGCTAATTTTTATATTTTCTGTAGACACAGGATTTTGTCTTGTTGGCCAGGCTGGTCTTGAACTCCTTACCTCAAGTGATCCACCCGTCCCTGCCTCCCAAAGTGCTAGGATTACAGGTGTGAGCCACCGCGCCCAGCCAAGCTATATACTTTTGAAAATACAAAGGAACTTCAGCTTGAAAATAAAATAACAAAAGAAGATATACCAGGCAAATAGTACTCAACAGAAAGTAGGCAGAACCACATTAGTAACAAATCAGACTTTAAAAGAAATGAAAGTTTTGATACAAAGATATTTAGCACATAATATAAAAAAGAATGATTCACAGTGAGATATAATAAATTCTAAACCCGTGTATAAATAATATCACTGCCCCAAGTAAATAAAACATTATCACTATTACAATGCATTATTGACAATTTATAATCAGAGGATTTTTGTAGCAAAGCTCCCTAAATATTTGCAATATCAACTAAATACATTTAACAAGGTAAAGTTTGAAAAATATGATTAACAAATTTTATCTCATGACCATATAAATTATAATGCACAATAATTAAATACATTCTTCTCAAATATTCATAGACTGTAAAATTTAAAGATGTGGAAAGCTAAAAAACCTATCTTAGTAATTGGGTAATGCAAACATTCAAAGTTTATGCTATGACATAAACCCAATTAAGGCAGAAATGAATTTTAAAAATAAAATATCAGACTTTGGGGATCTTTTTTAAAAATTTATTTATTTATCATACTTTAAGTTCCAGGTTACATGTGCAGAACGTGCAGGTTTGTTACATAGGTATACATGTGTCATGGAGGTTTGCTACACTCATCAACCTGTCATCTACATTAGGTATTTCTCCTAATGCTATCCCTCCCCTAGTCCCCTACCCCTCCACAGGCCCTGGTATGTGATATTCCCCTCCCTGTGTCCATGTGTTCTCACAGTTCAACTCCCACTTATGAATGAGAACGTGTGGTGTTTGGTTTTGTTCTTGTGTTAGTTTGCTGAGAATGGTGGTTTCCGGCTTCATCCATGTCCCTGCAAAGGACACGAACTCATCCTTTTTTATGGCTGCCTGGGATTCCATGGTGTATACGTGCCACATTTTCTTTATCCAGTCTATCATTGATGGGCATTTGGGTTGGTTCCTAGTCTTTGCTATTGTGAACAGTGCCAAAATAAACATATGTGTACATGTGTCTTTATAGTAGAATGATTTATAATCCTTTGGGTATACACCCAGTAATGGGATTGCTGGGTCAAATGGTATTTCTGGTTCTAGATCCTTGAGGAATCGCCACACTGTCTTCCACAATGGTTGAACTAATTTACGCTCCCACCAATGGTGTAAAAGCGTTCTTATTTCTCCACCTCCTTTCCAGCATCTTTTGTTTCCTGACTTTTTAATGATCACCATTCTATCTGGTGTGAGATGGTATCTCATTGTGGTTTTGATTTGCATTTCTCTGATGGCCAGTGATGATGAGTATTTTTTCGCATGTTTGTTGGGTGCATAAATGTCTTCTTTTGAGAAGTGTCTGTTTATATCCTTCGCCCACTTTTTGATGGGGTTTGTTTTTTTCTTGTAAATTTGTTTAAGTTCTTTGTAGATTCTGGATATTAGCCCTTTGTCAGATGGATAGATTGCAAAAATTTTCTCCCATTCTATGGGTTGGTTGCCTGTTCACTCTAATGATAGTTTCTTTTGCTGTGCAGAAGCTCTTTAGTTTAATTAGACCCCAATTGTCAATTCTGGCTTTTGTTTCCGTTGCTTTTGGTGTTTTAGTCATGAAGTCTTTGCCCATGCATATGGCTTGAATGGTATTGCCTAGGTTTTCTTCTAGAATTTTTATGGTTTTAGGTCTTACATTTAAGTCTTTAATCCATCTTTAGTGTTTCTATAATGTGTAAGGAAGGGGTCCAGTTTCAGTTTTCTGCATATGGCTAGCCAGTTTTCCCACCATCATTTATTAAATAGGGAATTCTTTCCCCATTGCTTATTTTTGTCAGGTTTGCCAAAGATCAGATGGTTGTAGATGTGTGGTGTTATTTTTGAGGTCTCTGTTCTGTTTCATTGGCCTGTCTCTCTGGTTTGGTACCAGTATCTTGCTGTTTAGGTTACTGTAGCCTTGTAGTATAGTTTGAAGTCAGGTAGCATGATGCCTCCAGCTTTGTTCTTTTGGCTTAGGATTGTCTTGGCTGTATGAGCTCTTTTTTGGTTCTGTATGAAATTTAAAGTAGTTTTTTCTAATTCTGTGAAGAAGGTCAGTGGTAGCCTGATGGGGATAGCATGAATCTATAAATTACTTTGGGCAGTAAGGCCATTTTCATGATACTGATTCTTCCTATCCATGAGCATGAAATGTTTTTCCATTTGTTTGTGTCCTCTTTTATTTCCTTGAGCAGTGGTTTGTAGTTCTCCTTGAAGAGGTCCTTCACATCCCTTGTACGTTTTATTCCTAGGTATTTTATTCTCTTTGTAGCAATTGTGAATGGGAGTTCACTCATGATTTGACTCTCTTCTGTCTATTATTGGTGTATAGGAATGCTTGTGATTTTTGCACATTGATTTTGTATCCTGAGACTTTGCTGATGTTGCTTATCAGCTTAAGGAGATTTTGGGCTGAGATGATGGGGTTTTCTAAATATACAATCATGTCATCTGCAAACAAAAACAATTTAACTTCCTCTCTTCCTATTCGAATATGCTTCATTTCTTTCTTTTGCCTGATTGCTCTGGCCAGAACTTCCAATACTCTGTTGAAGAGGAGTGGTGAGAGAGGGCATCCTTGTCTTGCGCTGGTTTTCAAATGGATTGCTTCCAGGTTTTGCCCATTAAGTATGATATTGGCTATGGGTTTTTCATAAATAGCTCTTACTATTTTGAGATATGTTCTATGAATACCTAATTTATTGAGAGTTTTTAGCATGAAGGCTGTTTAATTTTGTTGAAGGCCTTTTCTGCATCTATTGAGATAATCATGTGGTTTCTGTCATTGGTTCTGTTTATGTGATGGATTATGTTTATTGATTTGTGCATGTTGAATCAGCCTTGCATCCCAGGGATGAAGCTGACTTCATCGTGGTGGGTAAATGTTTTGATGTGCTGCTGGTTTCGGTTTGCCAGTATTTTATTGAGGGTTTTCGCATTGATGTTCATCAGGGATATTGGCCTGAAATTTTCTTTTTTCTTGTGTCTCTGTCAGGTTTTGGTATCAGGATGATGCTGGCCTCATAAAATGAGTTAGAGAGGAGCCTCTCCTTTCCTATTGCTTGGAATAGTATGAGAAGGAATGGTAACAGCTCCTCTTTGTAGAATTTGGCTGTGAATCCGTCTGGTCCTGGACTTTTTTTGGTTGGTGGGCTATTAATTACTGCCTCAATTTCAGAATTTGTGATTGATCTACTCAGCGATTTGACTTCTTCCTGGTTTAGACTTGGGAGGGTGCCTGTGTCCAGGAATTTATCCCTTTCTTCTAGATTTTCTAGTTTATTTGCATAGATGTGTTTATAATATTCTCAGATGGTAGTTTGTGTTTCTGTGGAATCAGTGGTGATTTCCCCTTTATCATTTTTTATTGCATCTATTTTATTCTTCTCTGTTTTCTTCTTTATTAGTCTTGCTGGTGGTCTATCTATTTTGTTGATCTTTTCAAAAAACCAGCTCCTGGATTCATCGACTTTTTTTGAAGGGTTTTTGGTGTCTCTATCTCCTGCAGTTCTGCTCTGACCTTAGTTACCTCTGGGATTTTTTAAATGCTTAAACATGGCCATACTTATAAATAGCCAATTGTTCAAAGATGATATCACAATATAAATAAGAAATGTAGAGATGTAGACAATTGTATTTGATTTAAATGCTTATACTATTTAAAAAATAAAAATTAATGAGCTAAGTGTCTGACTTAAGACGGTAGAAAAAGAATAGTGGAATAAAACCCTAGGAAGATGAAGAAAGGTAATGCCAACATAAATAGATTTGAATTAGAAAATCAAGATATAATATAAAATGTTAATAAAAGTTGGTTATTTGAAAAGAATAATAAAATAGACAAAACTCTGCAAAATTTATTTGAAAACATAAATTTAGCAATGGATGAAATAATTATAGTTTAAAATTCTATAAACTCCTATAACAATTATAGGAAAATCATATGAAAAAAATTAAGCCAATAAAATTGGAAATATATCTTAAATGAACTTTGAATTAAAACATGTATACACCAAAATTAAGTTGAATTTATTGAATATAGGAAAACTGGTTATGCAATTTACCTCAACAACAGAAACAAATACTTTGTTGTCAGCCTCTATAGATGCACAAAAATATTGGATAAAATGTGTAACTCATTAATGATATAAGAATCAACACCTTAGCAAATTTATAAAACAGAATTTTCTAAATTTGATAAAGTAAGGGTATTCCTCAAAAACTGCTTAAATATCACCACAAATTGTGAAATAATAACAGTATCTCCTTTAAATTTAAGAATAATCAAAACAAATCTGCTCTTATGGGTTGTATTTGTTAGGCTAAACAGCACAAAAATATAAAAGTAAATATTTAAAAGTTAGAAATAACCAGAAAGAATAAAGAAATCTGTCATCATTTACAAATCATATGATTATTTGTTCTTTTAAAAACTCAGAACAATTGACAAATTGTTGTAATTAACAAAAGCTCATGAAGTTTGCTATATATTTTGATTGTATAAGCCCAAATGAATCACATTTATGCATACTAACAACTGACCTATAAAAAAATAATAAATATATGTCATTTCCAGTGGTGATAGCAACTTTAAAATACGTAAGAATAAACCTCACAACAGATCTATTGAGTTGTTTGAGTTCCTTATATATGTTGGATATTAACCCTTTATCACATATGGTTTGAAAGCATTTTATCCTATTCCATGTGCTGTCTCTTAAGTCTGTTGATTGTTTCATTTGCTTTGTAGAAGGTTTTTGGTCTGACACCAATCAGATTTGTCTGTGTTTGCTTTTGTTGCCTATGCTTTCAGGGTCATATTAAAAAACTATTTGCTAAAACCAATGATAAGAGGCATTTACCTTCTGTTTTCTTATAATGATTTTACAGTTTAAAGTCTTAAGTCTTTAACCTATTTTGAGTTGATTTTTATATATGTTCTGAGATAAAGGTTGAATTTCTTTCTTCTGCATGTGTATATCCAACTCCTGCATCACTGTTTATTGATGAGTCTGCCTTTCCAGTCTGTGAATTTTGTTGATTTTTTAGTTGTTCTATATATGGATTTTGTATCTGAAAGACAAAAATAAGAATTGAAAGAAAACATCTCCAGGTGAGTATGTAAATGAAGCTATTATAACTAAGAGGAAAAAACGATGATGATTATTCAAAAGACTTAGCAATAAAAGTCTTAAATTGGTATTAATAAAGTAATTATATTCTCAGTATGATTTTCATTCAGTTTGTTTCTAAACACCCATATTAACTGAACAATGCTGATTTGAAGACTTAGACCCCCAAGGGATTAAAAAATGCTTTAGGATAGCATGTCACTTTGTACTGATAGTGAAAGCACATATATGACTTGGGAAATTGCTAGAAAAATCAAAGAAATTTCTTATCACCATGATATTTCCCATATTATGGGAATCATTGCAGAAAAAGGAGACAGATATTTCATAAAATGTCACACTATAGCGATATGAAGAAGTGCTGTTTCAATTTTTGAAAACTTGCATGACTGTCATATTGAGGTAAAGTTTAAAACTATACAAATTCAGGAAATTTAAAAGTAATTTTTGAAAGTCTGCATATGATTTCTTGTTTATACTTGATGGATTTTTTTACAACCCTGCTTGTCTTTATCTTGTGAAAATTAGGCCTCCAGCTTAAAGTACCAAAATACTCATCCATGTTGAATGTGTGCCTCAGCCCTTTATCTCAACAGGAAAGAATTCTTGACAAACAAAGCACAGTAGTTCTGTGCTGGAAAATGAAAACAGCCGCAGTGGATGCTGTATCCAACAGTGTACTCACTAAAATACAAACTGTTAGTAAGATCATGGGAAATTTCTAGAACTGGCTGGCTGAATATCTATGCTGCTGCTGCTTTTAAGGTAAGTAATATGTCAGGAGGCTACAAAGCCTCTGTTAGCAAAGGAATAAAGATGTGGAGTAGTGTTTCGCAGTTTTCCCTGATCCATATAGACTGACTGAATAAAATATACTCTTAAAGATGCTTACTTATTTATATGCACTATTAAAAAATAAAGAAATGACATAAATAATTGCTCCCCATAGTGTCCCATTTGTTTTTCCAGAGTAGGATGCTCTACCCTATGGTACTATCCTCCGGATGGCATGGCTATGAAGAGTCTGAGACTATAACTAGTGTTGTGAGAGTACTAGCTCTATTATTTCATCCTGTAATGGGTTTTTCTTCTTTCCCTGAATCACTTTAAGCTATAACATTTCTTATAGATAGAGTCCTTGTCTTATTCAACCTTGTACTAGTCACAGTGCCCATGTAGTGCTTTGAATGACAATAGGTAACCTAAAATTACTTATTAAATGAATAAAATTACCTGCCATTTCCCCATGTCTGAAGCTCATTCCATTGATATTTTCTTCATTATTCAAAGTTAAAACTTGTTTTTGAGAGTTCTGTGCTGGCTAGCTAAATGTATTACTATAGCCAGGACTTTGATCTTTGATCAGTGAATTTCCCCCACTTCAAGGGGAGACTCTCCAATAGGCAGGTTTTAATCATTAGTAATAAACATCCCCAATAGGAACATTCCTTGATAATTCAAATTGTGTTCATCAGAAGTGCTTCTCCTTCAACATGCACGTTTAGGTGTATGTAAGTTCAATACTTAGCATGGGATAAAGTGTTTTAAAGGTTTGGGAGGGCTCAAAGTAATTCATCTAAACTTTTCCTTCTCAAGATCTCCTCTCTGTGTCAAAAGCTCCCTCCTTCACCTTTAATGAGAATATATCTGAAGGCATAAACCTCTTAACTCTCTCTGTATCTCATACAGAGACCTTTAGAGAGACCATTTTGACCAAGAAATGAAATAATTATTGGTGCAACACTTGCACTCAGATTTTATTCTATTTTGGGAATAATGCAAAATAAGGTGTCTTTTCCTATTTTTAGATAATAAAACCTACCTTTCATATTATGCTTCTTAAAGAACAGATATATCCTGCACATATTTAAAATTTTTAAAAAAATGAGGAAATATCAATATCAGTTTATTAGGGATAAAATTCTAATTTTTCAAAACAAACAAACTGAAGACACAAACATATCAACTCATTCATATATTCATTAATTCAATAGGTTATACATGCATATGCTTAAACAGATAAATATACATATATGTATATAAAAATTTCCATTTATAAGTAAATGTTCCTATTTCTCCCACATTGTTTCTGTTCCTTATTTGTTTTCCCAAGAGACAAATAAATATGTTACCACATTTTGTTTGTATACTTTCCATTATATTCTATGCATATACAAACATCCACACATAATACATATTATGCGAATCTTATAATTTATCAAATAGTAGGCTATAATACTACTGCACACCTTGATTTTTTCCTTGCTTATATAACCTTGGCATTAATTCATATAACTATTTATAAAACTGTTCAATCTTTTCGAAGATCATAGTATTTTATTACATGGATTACTATAATTTTCTTAACTCAGATTTTCCTGATGGACATTTAGACTTTATGATTAAAATAGCTATTATGAACATGCAACCTCATAGACTCATTTCTCCTGCTTCTATTTTATTTTGAAGTAACACATGCTGATTGACATTTGAACATGTATGACTCCTTATATATGACGATGGAATGAGACTACGATTGCTGTAATATTTTATAAATAGAACAGTGCCTACTTTTAAGGAAACATAATTTTCAAACTTGAGGGATTATAAAGATAAAAGAGAGTTTTCCTTTACCTTAATATAAACACGAGGCATGTATTTTATGACCCAAATTTCACTCTTTCCATAAGCATGAAAACAGAAATTATGCATAATATATAATCAGAAACGTACTTACATAGGTTTGTGACATTTAGGAAGCATCTTTCATTTTTTAAAAGTTATTACCTTATGTGTACGTGACCTTTCCCAAAGCAGACCCTGAGATAAACATTCATGCACAAGCAAGTTATAAGAATCACCACCACATCAAATCAATAAAAAATAACAGGGCAGGGAAAGAGGAACAGCCAAATGGGCACAAGGATAAGACAATTCCTAGCATCAAATTACTTCAAAAGAGCTACTGAGTACAAGTCATGCCTCAAGGAAAGGGAGCTAAGCTTTCTTATTTTCACAAGGGAAATGCAGACTCCCAGGAATTTCTGACTCTATAATGAGGGCTGAAGCCTCTCTAGGAGTCGAGGGGCAATCTCCTGAGAAAGTTTGCAAGCATGAAGCATTAAACAGATAAAATACAAAAGCTGGGGAGTGAGTGCACAGATTCCTGGATATTCTGTTCTATTTATTCTCTTTCGTTTTCCTATTTGGATTTAAGTTTGGGGAGGTTTTATTGACATGTCATCAAGTTCACTGATCCTGTCATTGGCTGTGTCTAGTCCACTGACCAGCCTATCAAAGGCATTTGTCATTTGTGTTACAGTGTTTTTATTTCTAATATATTCTTTGGTTCTGAGAAGTTCTGTCTCCACTTACATTACCAATCTCTTCTTACACCTTGTCCACTTTTTCCATTAGAGCCTTTAACATATTAATCATGGTTATTTTAAATTCCCAGTCGGCTAATTCTAAAATCTCTGTCATATCTGAACATGGTTCTGATTTTGTGCTGTCTCTTCAGACTGTGTTATCATGACTTTTAGAATGCTTTGTCATTTTTGGTTGAAAGCCAGACATGATGTATCAAGTAATACGAACTGAGGCAACTGGGCCTTTAGAGTGAAGTTTTATGCTTATCTGACTAGGAGTTAGTCTGTGTTTCATGTTTATTGTAGTTGTAAGAGTCAAGGACTTGAAATTCCTCTACGATCCTTGTTTTTGTCTCTCTGTTTTCTTTGGATTTCCCTAGAAACTCCTTTGTAATTAGTCTTTGCTCTGTAACTATTATAATCCATGAGTGTTTTACTGTAGTCAAGTTACTGGCTGTAGTGGCTTCTGATCCCAGTAAGCTGTGATCCTCTGTATTTATCTGTCTCTCCATTTTTGAGGGCAGTGGTTTCCCTGTGATCTTAATTCTTTGAAGGATTAAGGAAGATTTTTTTTTCTGTTTTCAGCCCTTTTTCTGTGTGGACAGAGTGATACAAGTGATTGCAAACTTTTTACATATTGGAGTGGAAAACAGAGGTTCTGTTGAGGAATTTTACATCTAGATACATGAAGAATATTGACCTGTAATTTATTTTTCCTAGAATGTCTTTTCCTGCTTTCCTTATCAGTGTAATACAACTTCATAGAATGAATTGTGATGTTTTCCCTCCTCACATAATTTTTAGAAATAATATTGGTTGAATAAATATTCTTTTAAAAAATGTTTGATATTGCTCTCCAGAGAAGAAAACTAGGCCTGGAGTATTTTTGGCAAAATTTTTAACGATAAACAATTTCTTTTACAGGTATAGGGCCATCCAAGTTTCTATTTCATTCAGTATCAGTTTTCAGACTTCTAATTAATTAGTTCATTTCATTTAGGTTGTCACATTTTTTGGCATGAATATCCATATAAACAGTTATTGTGTTATTCATCTGATGTTCTGGGATACATAGTGAGATGTTTTATTTTGAATATTTGTAATTTGTTTCATTCCTTTCTTGATTAACCTACCTAGAGTTTATCAAATTTATTTATATTTTTACATCTAAAACTTGTACTTTTATTAATTTTCTCTGTCATTTGTTTATATTAATTCTATTATTTATATTCTGACTTTTTTTTTTTTTTTTTTTTTTTTGAGACGGAGTCTCGCTCTGTCACCCAGGCTGGAGTGCAGTGGCCAGATCTCAGCTCACTGCAAGCTCTGCCTCCCGGGTTCATGCCATTCTCCTGCCTCAGCCTCCCGAGTAGCTGGGACTATAGGCGCCCGCCACCTCGCCCGGCTATTTTTTTGTATTTTTTAGTAGAGACGGGGTTTCACCGTGTTAGCCAGGATGGTCTCGATCTCCTGACCTCGTGATCCGCCCGTCTCGGCCTCCCAAAGTGCTGGGATTACAGGCATGAGCCACCGCGCCCGGCTATATTCTCACTTTTGTTAGTCTCTTCTTTCTACTTACTTTGCATTGAATTTGATTACTTTTTCTATTATCTCAAGAGAGAAATTTAAATAATTGATATTAGACCTTTATTCTTTTCATAAAATTTGCGTACTATAAAATTTCTTTTAAGCACTGCTTTACTTGCAAAATATATAACAAATGTAAATATATGTTTTTACTTTTATTAAATTCAAACTATTTGCTAACTTATCTTGTGATTTCTTCTTTGACAAGGAGTTTATTTGGTAATGTGTTGCTTAATTTTCAAGTGATTGTGGATTTTCCAGTTATCTTTTTATTATCAATTTTAAATTTATTCGTTTTGTAGCAAGAGAACATATTTCCAATGATTTCAAAATGTGTGAGACTTTGTTACATAGTCTACCATATTATCTATCCCAATGTATTTTCTGTGTACTTAAAAAGGAAGAGTACTTTTCTGTTGTTGATAGAATGTTTCTGGATTTCCATTGGGTCAATTTGGTTGATAATTCTATTCCACTCTTCTACATCCTTATTTATTTTCTTTTAACTTGTATCAATTACTGAGAATAATTAGGAGTGCTAATATCTCAAGTATACCTATTTGTCCATTTACTTCTCTGTTAGTTTTTCCTTCATGTATTTTGACACTATTTCCACTTTATATGAGCTATGTATTTTTTCTATGCCTCCAAGAAAACTCCCATCAGCTCCAGGGTCCTTGACTACAGCATTAAAACTAGGCAATGGGAAAGTGCTCCTATATGACAAAATTTATCTTACCCAACTTTATATTCTAATACTCTGGTTCAGCATCCTCAATATCTACCTCTGGCTTTTGTCAGTACGTATTCATCAGGCCCTATAGCTCATTTGTGAGTAATTCTCTTTGTCTCTTACCAGGGACGTGATCTGCCTAATTGTAACATGAAGTGCCTTGACACTAGTTACCTTTCTCGTGACACTGAGAGTTTGTGGGGAAAGATTCTGAGGAGGAAAGCATTAAGAAAACAAAGAATTAATTACATCCCTTACCTCCCTTTTGCAGTCTTCCTGCAAAGGAGAAAGCAATTCTAGCCCCTACCAAGGTGGTGGGATACTTTTTTTTTAGGCAAGCAGAGTGAGCAAGAATTGGGGGTTTGATGTTCTTAAGTTCATCTACCCAGACCTTCCCAATTCAAGTCTCAGAATCTCACTCCTTCCCTATCAAGACGAAAAGTCTCTGTAGGAGATTTATTTAAATTTAAAATGCATTTCTATCAAAATTTTCCATTCTTACAATTGAGTTCCAAGCCGATTGGCCCTCTGTTTTCAGGAAATGAGGGTTTTTTGTTTGTTTGTTTGTTTGTTTTAGATGGAGTCTCGCTCTGTTGCCCAGGCTGGAGTGCAGTGGTGCAATCTCGGCTCACGGCAACCTCTGCCTCCCAGGTTCAAGTGATTCTCCTGCCTCACCCTCCCAAGTAGCTGGGATTACAGGCGCCACCACCACGCCCGGCTAATTTTTTGTATTTTTAGTGGAGACAGGGTTTCACCATGTTGTCCAGGCTGGTCTTGAACTCCTGACCTCAGGTGATTCACCCACCTCGGCCTCCCAAAGTGCTGGGATTACAGGCGTGAACCACCATGCCCAGCCAGAAATGAGGGTTTCTTTAAACCCTACCAAGGAGGCTTTTTGATTTTCAAATTGTATCTTGGGTTGGAAATTGATTGATCAGAACTTGCCATTTGTTATTTTCAATACATAAATCATACCTAACAACAACAAACTGATTCCAGAGTCCTCATGCTTATCATTTCCCCCAGTATCTCTCAAATGCCAGAAAAGTTGCAACATACAAACCAATGCAGTCCCTTCTGCCTGTATTATATATCCAATTTGTCACAGGTGAAAGTCTCATCAACTATAGTGATATATTATGTCAAGGCTATCAACAGCTTATCTGTTATAAATGATGAGGATCTTTATTTCTATTTGGGCAATGAGTGAGCCAGCATCATTACGTCGTTTATGCAGACTGTTCCCTAGAACCAATATTGTTATTAATTCTCTTAGGTACCAGAAATAGACCTGAAGATAAAGATCCTAATGCAAGTGAGTTACTGAAGAGACACAGGAGCTGGGTAACTATATTTTATTAGTCTTTTCTGAAATAGCCAACATAACATCACAACAAAGAAATAAAATAAAGCATGGCATCCTTATGTGCTGTACTATTTTTTAACATTTATATTTTCTTTTTTTTTTCAACTTTTAAGTGCCAGGGTACATGTGCAGGATGTGCAAGTTTGTTACATAGGTAAGTTTGTGCCACGGTTGTTTGCTGCACAGATCAACTCATCACCTAGGTATTAAGCCCAACATCCTTTAGCTAGTCTTCCTGGTGCTCTCCCTACCACTGTGTACCACCTCCCAAAAGGCATATGTGTTGTTCCCTTCCATGTACCCATGTGTTCTCACTGTTCAGCTCCCACTTTTGCTTGTTTTTCTGTTCCTGTGTTTGCTGAGGATAAAACAGCTTCCAGCTCTGTCCATGTCCCTGCAAAGGAGGTGATTTCATTCATTTTCATGGCTGCATAGTATTCCATGGTGTATGTGTACCACATTTTCTTTATCCAGTCTATCATTGATGGGCATTTTAGTTCATTCCATGTCTTTGCTATTGTGATTAGTGTTTCAATGAACGTACATGTGCGTGTATCTTTATAATAGAATGATTTATATTCCTTGGGGTATACACCCATGAGATTACTGGGTCAAATGGTATTTCTGCTTCTAGATCTTTGAGGAATCGCCACACTGTCTTCCACAATGGTGGAATCAATTTACACTCCCACCAATGGTGTAAAAGTGTTACTATTTCCCTGCAACCTCACCAGCATGTGTTATTTCTTGACTTTAATAATCACCATTCTAACTGGTGTGAGACGGTATCTCATTTTGGTTTTGATTTGCATTTCTTTAATGATCAGTGATGAGCTTTTATTCATATGTTCATTGGCTGCACAAACGTCTTCTTCTGAGAATTGTCTGTTTACTTATTTTGCTCACTTCTTAATGGGGTTGTATTTTTTTTTGTATTATCAATAAACCAGTTTCCTTTGTCATTATAGTGTAATACTATATCCATTCCTTTGCAGAACCTCTCTTCCAAAGACATTGAATGAACATGTATTCTGGTCCTATCCAACCATGTCATTACATCATCACTCTGGTACAGTGAATGACCTGGAGACCACCACAGAACACGTATAAAGTTGATTCAAGTCCTCCAGAGTGCTAGGAAAAAGAGGGAGACTTAATTACTGACTCTATGGAGATGTTCTAGTCTGAGACATCTATGAGAATTCCTCCCTTTTGTACCATATTAAGAAAAAAAACTGTAGCTTAACACAGAAAGAATTAAAACTGAGAGATGGAGAGTTCCTATGGTAACAATTGTGCCCTAGATCCAGGTCCATTTCTCTGATTACTTCACAAGTATATGGGCCAAAACATTCTGATTTTTAAATCTCTGTATAAGCTTGTGTTAATTAAAAGCGAAAGGGTGAGATTATTTCTCTTAATAAACTGAAAGTGTTAATATAATGAATTATAATGAAATGAACAACACAGAAGAAATCCAGAAGAAAATCAAATAATAATTTAAAATTATGAAATAAAATAGTTACTAACCTAGTATTAGAAAACTAGCAAAAAAATCCTCCAAATATGAAAATGAAATTAACATGTTTCAGACAAACAAAAATAGAGAAAATTTTCCATGAACGGACTAGAATGAAAATAAATGCCTAAGGATGTTTTTGAGGAAAAGATGAATATTTCCAGACATAAACAAACAGAGAAATGAATTGACAGCAGAATACATAGTGAATATGTAGATAAATTTAAATAAATTTTAATTGTGCAGAATAATAAGGAAAGTGTCATCAAAGTTTAAAATCTGATTCAATATGTCAAAAATAGTACAAATATGAGATTGGGCTAAGAAAATTAAAGTGTTTTAAAACCCTTATATTTTCTGAGAAGTAATAAAAGTACTAATCTCTAGTAGGTGCTAATAAATCAAGATGTTATGTTGTAATCTTTAGAGAAACCACTAAAGAATAGTAAAGGAATGTAAAAAATGACAAGAAAATACAGCAGAAGATTGAAAAATAAAATTTCATTTGATTATTTCAAAAGAAACTAGATAAGAGAGAAAAGACAATGTAAAACAAATAGGAAAAATAGAAGGCAAATGGTAATACAAGAGATATAGACTCAAATATTTCAATAATTCCATTGAGTATTATGGAGTAAATGCTCCAAGTAAAAGTGTAAGACTCACAGACCCATTGAACAAAACAAAACCAATTATGTACGGCTTTTGTGAGACACACCTTAAAGTAATAGAAGAGAAAAGAGAGAATAAAGAGACTACAATAAAGATACACCAAGAAAACACTGGCGTATAGCAAGCAAACACTATCTTGCCTCATCCATGACCCCTCTCCCCAAATGATGTTACTATATAATTTCAGATAAAATTGACTTTAAGTCCAAAAGCCTTATTAAAACTGTACATGCCCTAGTAGTATACACCAGCAACCTGTGAACTATCCTCCATCTTCTGTTCCTCTAAATGAATTTTTATTAAAACACAGGCACACCAATGTATTTTTATGTATTATACATGGTTGTGTTTATGCTAGATAGCAGAGTTAAGTAGTCGCAACAAAAACTATACGTACCACAAAGCATAAAATTGTTACTATCTGGTCCTTTACATATAAATGCATATTCAAAATATATATACTATAAAAGTAAAGAACTAGACAAAAAATAGATAAGCCCACAAACATTTTGTTAGATTTTTAATGTATCACTTTCATAAAAATTAAAGAATCACTATGGATAAGGAAGATTTAAACAAGCAAATAATGAAACAGAATGAATTTATATATTAAGAACACAACACTCAAAACCTACAGTTTTTTTCAGGTAGATGTAAATGGAATTTAACAAATGTTAAAAGGTAGAAATAATATAGCACATATTTCTAACCACAATGAGTTAAGGTAACAAGAAAAAGATCATTGTAAAATCTTCAAAGGTTTAAAAATTAAACAATATACTTCTAAATAGTCTATGCATCAAAGAAGTCACAAGTGAAATAGTAAAATCATTTGTACTAAATAATAATGAAATTATTCCAACTTATTACATATCACAATTAGTTGAATTCATCTCAAACCATGGTTAGAAATTTATAATGGTAAATGCATGCATTAGAAAAGGGTGAAAGAAAATCAACCATATGAACATCCATCTCAGGGAGTTAGAAAAATAACTGTAAGTTAAATGCAAAGAAGTAGATGGAAGGAAATAATAACAAGAAGAGACTATGTTAGTAAATTTAACAGAGATAGAGAAAATTAATAGTCACTTATAAATGGGAAGGATACTTCAAAGACCCCACAGATGTTAATGAGACCACAAAGAGCTGACAGAATTTTATGACAAAAAAAATTGTAACTTTATTTGAAGTGGAAACATTTGCAGAAAAATACAACTGACCAAAGTTGACACAGAAAAAAAATAGATCTACGAAAGGCAATACATCCATTAAAGACATTGAATCTGTGTTTAACATTTTTTTCTCAAGAAATCACTAGACAAGATGAACCCGTTAGTACAAAACGGTACAAAAGTACTAACGGTACAAAAGTTCCCCTTTAGTACTGAAAAAACACACAGCATCTCTAATTTTAAAAATTACTTTCCAATAGTATTCTAAAGATATATCAAGCCTCTCAGAAAATGTGTACATGAAAGGCCACAAAAGGAGGTTGAAATGAAATGTGAATAAATGGAATTAAGGAGAATCAACCTTTCTCTCTCTCCTCTTGCCACTCTAAATATCTGTGAACAGCCTGTATTTTACTTTGTGAATAATAGTCGCTGATCCTTTAGTACTTAACCACTTCCTGGGTAGAACAATCCCTAATTTTGGGCAAATCATGACGAATACTATTTTTTTTATTATTTTCCATAAAACTGTCAAGCTTTCATTCATAGGGTTTTATTTATTCCATTTGAAAACAGATTAGAAAAGCAACAAATGATAAAAAATCATCATCTTCTATTCAAATTCCTTCATGACAGATTCTGGTACTTTGAACATTCACTACAAGAAATTAACGAGAGTGGTAGGTTTTTAATCTTTCATCCCAGAAAATCCCTTGAGTTGTATGGCACAGCAAGAGTTTCCAGGTGACTGAAAATGTCAACATAGCCTATATCTGTATTGCTAACTCTATGAAACCTATAGACTGTATTTAGTATCCACCACATATACCATCACATATATACACCCGCAGTAAGGCCAAGTTTTGATGTATTGCTTTTCTAAAATGAAGAATATCTTTTTATTAATGTAAATCACAAAGGGAGAATCAAAAAATTTACCGAATTATGGATGTTGTTGATGTTTCTGTAAAAATAAAACTGTAGATTATGTAACATGATATAGATGAAAGAGCTCTTAACTTAGTGCGATAAAATCAGGAAGAAGGATTAAATTCTCCCATTCATTGGCTCTGGACAATCTTCTTAAACTTTCAAGCCTCTTTTCTTATCAGTAAAATGTGTTTTTTCTTATCTAGGAAAAAGATGGCTTATTTTACCTAATGCTATGATCTGAATGTTTGTGTTGTTCTAAATCTAATCCACAACATGATGACAGTATAAAATAGGGCCTTTGGGAGGTGACTAGACCATGAGGGCAGAGCCGTGTTGAACAGGATTAGTGTCCTTATAAAAGAGGCCCCACAGAGCTGCCCTGTCCTCTTGCCCATGTGAGGGCACAGTGCAAACGCATTGTTCTAAGAACCAGGAAGTGGGCTCTCACCAGACGGTGAATCTTCTGGTGCCTGTATCTTGGACTTCTCAGCCACCAGAACTGTGAGAAATAAATTTCTATTGTTTATGAGACACTCATTTTATGGTATTTGTTTTAGCAGGACAAATGGAATAAGACACTTAACTGGCATATTTCACATAAAAGTAAGTTGAGGTAATCAATAGAAAAAGACTATATAAACTTTCACTGTTATCCACAAATAAATGAACATTACTATACTCTGAAAAGAGATTTCATATTTCTTATTTCAAAATAAGAGAAATAAAAATAATTCATTTTCATTGTCATGTATCTATTACCATATGTATCTTCATCTTTATTTGTTGAGATTGATAACTACATTTTTAACTGCATATCTTTTGTAAGTAGAAAAAAATATTGTGCTCTGAGAAATTTGATGATCTGCCCAGGGTTGCTAGACTCCCAATTCAGAGGTCTTGCAAGACTCTGAGCTGTGATGAACATTCTCCGTCCAAAACGCCAAGGCATTTTCCTTTTTGTTGTTTCACAAAAACAGGAACTAGAAATTCAGAGTGGAGGTTGCTGTAAAAGAATACTGCAAACTCATAATTTTTGTAATACAGATAACCATTTGCATTCTTTATATAAAATAGATAAAGTAATTTTAAAATATCAGCTTCTGAACATTATTATCTGCTCCTTTGTCCCAGGAATAAGTATCTTAACAACACCATTACATGGGCCACCTATTTGAATATATTGCCAGGATTGTACCTAGAGTATAAAGTATATAGAGCTGTTCTTTCTGTCTCAAAAACTATTTCCTTTGACTTTAACTTAGCTTTCATATTCTACGGGGCTCTGGCAACTCAAAAGCAAAGATAAAAGTAACCTTCTGGCCGGGTGCAGTGGTTCACGCCTGTAATACAGCACTTTGGGAGGCTGAAGTGGGAGGATCACGAGGTCAGAAGATAGAGACCATCCTGGCCAACATGGTGAAACCCTGTTTCTACTAAAAATACAAAAAAATTAGCCAGGCGTGGCGGCAGGCGCCTGTAATCCCAGTTTCTCAGGAGGCTGAGGCAGGGGAATCGCTTGAACCTGGGAGGCGGAGGTTGCAGTGAGCAGAGATTGAGTCACTGCACTCCAGCCTGGGCGACAGAGCAAGACTCCAAAACAACAACAGCAACAACAACAACAAAAACCCCAAAAAACAAAATTAGCCTGGTGTAGGGGCGCATACCTGTAATTCCAGCTACTCGGGAGGCTGAGGCAGTAGAATCGCTTGAACCCAGGAGGTAGATGTTGCAGTGAGCTGAGATCATGCCATTGCACTCCAGCCTGGATGACAAGAGTGAAACTCTGTCTCAAAAAAAAAAAAAAAAGAACCTGCTACCATATAACCATATTAGTTTAGAAACATTTAATGCGAATCATATTTCTAGACTTCCTTTCTCATAGTTTTAAAATTTCATCATTTTTAGTCTCATACAGTTCTAAGATATTAAATATCACCATGAAAAATGCAATGTCCTTAGTAGTGCTGTGACGATTGGTCAGCAAAAGTACCCAAATTCCTTTTGTTTCTCTGTTGCTAATGGTAACTTGGAAATTAGAGTTCCTAGGAAATTCCTGAACAATTTAATTTCTCTAGTGCTTACGGTAACCTGGAATTTGTAGTGCCCAGAAAACTTCCATCTTCCATAGCTACCTACACACTGTGTTTTGAGGAAAGCAACTAACGAGGATATAAATCTTGGGGGATCAATTGAAAAAACAGTCTCAGGATCTACATACTTCAAGTTTGTTGATATTCTAAGGCCTTCTTATTGAATAATTTTGGTTAATAAAATTAGAGAGAAAGCACAGTTTAATAGTGACTATGAAATGTAAGAAATTATCATTAGAAAAATTAGTCCTGTCTCATTTATTAGAAAACCTATTTTTATAATTAAATCAGACCTGTGTATTTTAACTTGTAATTTATTAAACATGGTGAAATTTTATTTGGAAGACATTATGAATAAGTGCTGATAAATTGCTTAAAAATGATGGTCACAATATTTTATTCACATATTTTCCCCATACACTTTGAAAAGGATTTGAGATATGTTACACAATGAAACATAAGGTAAAATAAGCCATATATGTATATGGATAAAACAATAGTCTTTGTTTTGAGACAGGGTCTCTCTCTGTTGCTGAGGCAACAGTGAAGTAATTCAATCATCGCTCACTGCAGCCTCCATCTCCCAGGCTCAGGTGATCCTCCCTCTTCAGTCTCCCAAGTAGTCAGCACTGTAGGTGTGCACCACTATGCCCAGCTATTTTAAAAAAAAAAAAAAAATCTGGTGAAGGCAGGGTCTCCCTGTGTTGCGCTGGGCTAGTCTTGGGCTCAAGCAATCCTCCTGCCTCAGGCTCCCAAAGTGCTGGAATTACAAACGTGAGCCAGATGCTTGGTTGGCTTAATAAAATGATAGTCTTAATGCTAGCATCTCTTGAGAGAGCTGAGAATTTATGATCCAGGTGTTTTGCTTTCTTAAAATCTAACATGAATAATGATAACATATAAAGCTTGGAAAAAATATAAATGAAAATTAAAACCAAGTAGGCTGTTTCCCTTAACTGTTAGGTATCTTCAATGAGCCTTTTAAAGGCACTGTATTTTATTTCATTTTTAAATTTTATTTTAAGTTCCAGGATATATGTGCGGGACATGCAGATTTGTTACAGAGGTAAACGTCAAAGCACCATATTTTAATCAATGCATGTTTTGTCTTTCTGTTAATGTCATGTTGAAGATAAGCTATCAGATATGAGAGATAGGAACTCATGCTCCTGTAATGCTAGATATATATTATCCTTCAAAAACCCCAGATCGTTTAGTATGAGGATAATCCTCAAAAATCAACACTGAATCTTCTCAAGGACTTTTACAAGGTCTTGGTCATGGTTTCCAATGGCATTGCCAAATGCATCATAAGGAGTACTTTATCTTAGGAAGAAAAAGCAAACAAGGGAAAAAACAAAAACAGCTCCCATATTTTCTGAGATGAGTAAGTGCACTGATATGGTTTGTATCTGTTTCCCTGCCCAAATCTCATGTTGAATTGTATTCCTCAATGTGGGAGGTGGGGCTGCTGGGAGGTGATTGGATCATGGGGGCAGATTTCCCCTTGGTGCTGTTCCCATGATAGTGAGTGAGTTCTCCTGAGATCTGGTCTTTTAAAAGTCTGTGGGCCTCCCCATCTCTCTCTCTTCCTCCTGCTTCTACCATGTGAGATGGCTGCTTTCCCTTTGCCTTCAGCCATGATTGTAACTTTCCTGAGGCCTCCCCAGAAGCCAAGCAGATGCCAGAATCATGCTTCCCGTGTAGCCTGCAGAACCGTGAACCAATTAAACATCTTTTCTTTGTAAATTACCCAGTCTCAGGTGTTTATTGCAATGCAGGAACAGGCTAATACACAATATGCTAATTGTTAGGTATCTGTTTAAAATCAACTATTCAATTTTGTTGTAGTTCATGCACAAGTTGTTTTTCCTAATACTGTAAACAGGATTTTAGAATGGAAATATTTTATTTTCAGATTTTGCCGAGGTCTGTTTTCATATTACAAAATACAGTGCAGTCAAGCTAGACAGGAGCTTGCAAAAGAGGTACCCCAAACCTCTTTTGACACCCATCACTATTTATTAAATTATAAAACTGGAAAGGCCAGGGAAAGTAGATACTACCCCAGATTTATTTCTATGTCATAGAGTGTTGTGAATACAATCATACCTAACTCCGTTGAAGAGAGTTGGGGATTTTTCTCTGACTTCAAGGCTACTGAGAAGTCCTCAAAGAGACTCTTCCACGAGCTTGTCATTTGTGCCCTGCCATTTGGGCAGGAATGGTGAACTGGTATCTGCCTGACACCTGAAAAATCTAAAACAAAATACTGAGTGAGCTGACTGCTGGGAGTAAATAAAACGGTTGTGTTTGGGAACTGACCATAATTAGTGATATGATCCTAACAATTTTAAGATACAGAGAGTTGTTTAAAAATAATTATACTAAATTCCTCCAAGTGCATGCATATGTGTGTGTGTGTGTATGTGTATGTGTATGTGTATGTGTATGTGTATGTGTATGTGTGTGTATGTGTATGTGTATGTGTATGTGTATGTGTATGTGTATGTGTATGTGTATGTGTATGTGTATGGATTCCGAGGCAGTTCTCTTGGAACACTCCAGTAGAGGGTTTCCCAGGAATGGAGGGAAAGGGTTAGAGGTAGAGAGATTGCTTCCAAATAACCCGTGAAGGTGCCCATGAGAGAAAGTGTCCATGTTAAACACTTGTCAAGTTAACGGAAATGGAAGACAAAGTAGATGGGTATGAGGTAAGAAAGTCTTATTCACCTACGTCATTAAAAAAAACTGGTCTCACTCAATAAATTGATTGTACAACTCACTAAGGATTCTAACACAGAGTGGCGAAAATATTGCATTAGAACACGAAACACATGATTTATTATTTTAACCAGTAGAAAATCATATTGAACTACTCTCACTGTCCCTACCCTGGGCACACAGGCCAGCTTTGATGAGAACTGTCTTATTAGTGAACCAGAGTTGGAGGCCTACGCTTTCACCTCATGAACTTCTTGTTTAGTTTTTTCATTATTTACAGACAACATTTCCAGGAAGCAATTCAAAAAGAAGTAAAGGAAGTATAAAGGAGTAGGAATCCTAGTTACTCAAGAAAACTATTATAAATAAAAATGGATAGACCTTAGTGAGTATTTCAGATCAGATGTAGTTTTATAAGATGGGCTAAATGTTTCATGTTCAACACTGTTCAAAGAAGAACTTCAAAATGTAAGTGAATTTCTTTCTCACTTTAAAAGGGAAGATGCATCTGCATTAGCTGAACGCACCTATGCTGGACACCAAGGGTTGAGCTGAGCTGCACAGGATTAACCTGACTCTTAGGGGAAAGCTAAATGAAAAAGTGTGGAGCACCCATGTGCACTCTGAGAAAGCTGCATGCAGTATAACAGCCCCATTTGTTATCAAATGAGGGATCTGAGTAGATTAGGCAGCACCCTCAAAATGTTAAAAATTGAAAATGTAGTCACAATTTCATTTTTTGGGAATATAAAGCATTCATATCCACAATTTGATATTTTTAACACGAAAAGGTTTTCATGTTTCATCCTGGAACCTTTTGTATTCTCTCATAACTAAAGAAAACTATCCAAAATTGTTGAAAGCTAATTATTTAAGCACAAAAGCAAGAATTGGTAATAACAGTTCATGAAATAATTTTGTATATTGTAAAGCCATTTAATGTAATACAATGTTAAGCTAACCAGAAATCAATGAGAAAAGGATAAAGTACCTCAATGAGCTATATTAGTCAAACGTCTTCTATCCTAAAATTTTGGTTATCATCAATTAAAAAGAATAATAACTATCAGTATAAAAATCTGGAAAAATGTAGATGAAGATTGTCTTTATCTAAACGGAGAAGGGTTTTCTAAAACATAAAAGCAATGACAACATCATAATAAAAAATACTATCACATATTTGAATAAAAAGCCTTTCATATACCACAAAAGAGAAACAAAAATAAAGGCAAACTGTTAAGTCAGGTAAGATATTTCAACAAATATGACAGATAGAGTCAAAAACATAATTTCTATTTTATAGATTGATTTATTCACTTATCATTTATTTACTAATTCCCTGAGTGTCCGTTGTTCCTCTCGGCTTGTGCTAGATGTTAAAACTATAGACAGTGATCTACGTAGTGATTTCTGTCCGTATGGGAAGACAGACAATAAAAAAGTTCCAGAAACAATCACAACAAATATAAACATTGACAAGTCAAATCTAATTAAACTTAGAGCTTCTGCACAGCAAAACAAATTATTAACAGAGTAAATAGCCTATAGAATGGGAGAAAATATTTGCAAAATAATCATTTGACAAAGGTCTAATATTCAGCATCTATAAGAAACTTTAAAAAACTACAAAAGAAAAACAACCCCATTAAATGTGGACAATGGACATGAACAGACAATTTTCAAAAGAAGACATACATGTGGCCAAGAAGCATATGAAAAAAAGCTCAATAACACTCATCATTAGAGAAATGCATATCAATATCATAATGCCATACCATCTCTAGTCAGAATGAGTTTTGCTAAAAAGTAAAAAGTAACAGACTCTGGCGAGATTGCAGAGAAAAGGAAACAGTTATACACTATTGGTGGGTGTGCAAATTAGCCCAACCATTATGGAAGGCAGTATGGCAATTCCTCAAAGAGTTAAAAGGAGAATTACCATTTGATCCAGCAATCCCATTACTTGGTATATACCCAGAGGAATATACATCACTCTACCATAAAGATATATGCACATGAATGTTCATAGCAGCACTATTCACAATAGAAAAGACATGGAATCAACCTAAATGTTCATCAATGATAGACTGGATAAAGGAAATGTAGTACATTTACACCATAAAATACTATGCTGCCATAAAAAAGAATGAGATCGTGTCTTTTGTAGGAACATGGATTATGCTTAGCAAACTACCACAGGAACAGAAAACCAAATACTGCATGTTCTCACTTATAAGAGAGAGCTAAGTGATAAGAACTTATGAACACAAAGAGAAAAACAACAGACACTGGGGTCTACCTGAGGGTGATAGGAGGAGGAAGAGGAGCAGAATAGATAACTATTGGGTACTGGGCTTAATACCTGGATGGTGAAATAATCTGTACAACAAACCCCCGGGACACAAGTTTACCTATGTAACAAACCTTCACATGTACTCTGGAACCTAAAATAAAAGTTAAAAAAATTCTAACTATAAGAGAAAAATTGTATATAATGAGACAAGAAATACAAATTATCAGTAAATATAGGAAATGCTAACTCTCATGAATGATAAAATAAATAAAAAATTAAAACAGGACTTAATGTTTTCTTCCAGGAAATTGGCAAAAATTGAATAAATGTGATAATTCGGTAGTAGATATTTAGAGAGTGGAATAAGGCAGGCTCTCTTACACACTGCTATTGGAAATGACATTTGGTATTATATTTCTAGGAAACAGTTAGGTAATAAGCTTAAGGTACCATATAAAAATGTCATTGCTTCAAATTCTGTTTAAGAATCTAACCTAAGGATATTACTACATATAGATCATTATTAATGTAAAACAATGCATCAATGTTTATCAAAGCTTTATATGTAATTGTGAGAAATTGGAACTAAGTTACATGCCAGAATATAGATTGTGCATGGACAACTTGCAGATTCATTTCCAGATTAAAAAAAAAAATTAAAACCACATGTAGAATAATTTAGATATTTTTATACTTTCAAGCTTGCATATTTAAAGATATTTAAATGTCTTGCATATTTAAAGACACTTGAAGGAAATACATGAATGTTAACCTTGGTTTTGTCTGGGACGAAGGGTAATAGCTGATGTGACTTTTTCTCTATTTAAAAATGTTTTGCCTTATTTTTGTGTGTTCTTTTTCAATTTTCTATCAGTGAGTGTGCTTGAATTCCATAAATAAAAAATATAAAACTTTCATTATGACTCTGATTTTAGCCAAGGTGGTACAATTCAAGTTTGAAGAAACAATGTTGGTTATATTCTTTCATATACTGAAACTAATCAACACTTTTTTGTTACTTTCTTAGTATGTGACAAACATTCTTTTAATTTCTGAAGATACTGTGATAAATATTAGGTAGTAATTAGTGCTAAGAAAAAAATAATAAAGTAATGTAAGGTGGTAGATAGAGATGGGGGTATTATTTTAGATTAGTGGTCATGAAAGCCTCCTTTAAGTCATGCCATTTAACCCAATAACTGAATGTAGTCGAGCGAGTAAGTTATTAAAATATCAGAGGAAACAACAAGTGCAAAAGCTCTGAGGTGGCAACATGCCTGGTGTGTTCACAGAATGTAAAAATACTACTATGGCTGTGGTAAAATGGCTGAATAGAAGAAAAGTAGGAGATATACTCATCATTTGATTGATATTGTCAACTTCCGTAAATTAGCCTTAACTATTTATTTTCTTGATGAAATTTTATTAAGTAATGTTTTTAAATTGCATATCAAAATTAATACTGAATTACTTGTTCTTGAAACCTATTCACAGTGTCTGGAAGAAAACACATATTAAAAATAGAATAGTTAAAAAGACCTCTGGAATGGTAGAATGAGAACCTCTTTAAATTTACTCCTTCATAAAATCAATAAAAACAGCAGCCAACAAAATGGTAAAATCAAGTTTTACAGAACTCTGAAAATTAATTGAATGTTTGCAACATTCTGGGAGCAGTTATTCAAGAAACAACGCTGAATCTCAGTAAGAATAGTGGGCTTTGTCACTTTTTAACTTGATCTACTCCCACTGCCCTCTGACAAAGCCCTCAGCAGACTTGAAAATAAGCAGTTCACAACCACAGTAGCTGAGAAAACTAGCAGTCTTGCAACCAATAGAGGAGGTAGACTGATGTTGAAGCTCCTCACAAAGTCTAATTTCCAGAACATTGTCATCTTTAGAAATGTCTGGCAGCTCAAAAGATGACAGTGTTCTGGAAGAGGCCAATTGTAAGGATACTGATACTATTTGAAGTTATTTGGAATTCATACTGTAAGAAATTCCCACATGCAAGATGTTTGCTAAAAACAATCAGTGAGAATTGTTTAGCACCATGGCTGCCTGAGATTATAATAGATAAGGCAAACAAAAGCCCAATAAAAACCTTAAAAATATCCAAGAAAAAGATGTCCATAGGAGGCTCTGAACAACCCTGTCATATTCCTGGGAATCTAAAAGGCTACATACATCTGCAGGGCTGTGTGTAATCACGGAAAGGATCTAAACGGGCCCTAATGTGTCACCTCTGAATGTTCTTAAAGCCCTGCATAGGCAGAAAATGAAGTCAAAGACAGAGTTTAAAGCTACCTGAGCATTTGATGATCTGTCTCAACTTTCTGATTTGGATGCCTTCAGTGAGAGAAAGAGATAAAGGACATCCACATTGGAAATGACACACACACAAAAGATCTCTACTTGTAGATGGTGTAGTCTTGCATACAGAAAATCTTAAGAAATCCATCAAATTTATTATAATGAGTAAACAAGTTTGGCAAGGTTACAGGATACAAGATCAATGTAAAATATTAATTATATTTATGTATACTATCAATAAAAATTTGTAAATAAAATCAAGAATGCAATTTTATTTACAATATCAAAAAACTGAAATCCTTTATAAATTTAATAAAAGTAGTTGAAGACTGTTAAACTGAAAGTTACAAAACAATTGTTAAAAACAAAGATCAAATTAAATAGAAAGGCATCCCATGCTTATGGATAGAAAAGATTAATATTTTTAAGATGGCAGTACTCCTTAAATTGATCAATGGGGTTAACATAATCTATATAAACCCCCAATAAGCTTTTTAATAGGTGTTAATAAAGTGATTCTACAGTTTATATCAAAAGGCAAAAACTTAGAATACCCAACACAATACCGAAGAAAAAAACCAAGATTGGAGAACTCATGCTATCTAATTTCAAAACTTATTATAGAGCCAGAGTAATCGAGACAGCCTGGTATTGGTGAAAGAATAATGATCCATATGATAACAGATTTGAGTTGTAGACATCAGTATGAAGTCATATTTAGCTTAAGATAGATACAGATGATTATATATAGAAATATTTACAGATAGGTGTATATATACTGGTTAATATACACACATATATTTCCTTGTTTTGTCAGATGAGAGGACCTGTATGAAAGAACACCCCAGTAGAAATGAGCACACCTTATATTCAGATCATAGCTTGGTTTCTAATACCATTCTCTAGAAAAAGAAACCAAGGTTGCTTGGAGAAGTGGCCGATTCTTGGGCCAGTTGAAAATATGTAAGATGAGCCCGTCACATCTTGTAATGACAGAATAGAACATGCTCAAACACATGCATACACACCCCCCCCAACACACACACACAGTGATAGGTTTATATCAAAGGGACACAATAGTCAAATGAGAGGGCTCCTAATAAACAAAGTGGAAACAATTTGAGCCACAAAATAAATAAACAATGTTACAACAAATTAAAATACAAACTGTAACAAAATTCATTGGCCCATATTATTCTAAGTAAGTGAATAAAAACATAAACGAATGACAAGAGACAAATGTCACATGCAGAAGAATTCCATGTAATTTAAATAGTATTTCACCCCCAAGGAGGTGATACATGACTCATAACTCCTTTAGTGTGAGTTTTTCATACTGACTTCCTTTCAAATAATATAATACAGAAAGGGGGAAAAAGAGTAACTTCACAATAGATTAATCTGACAAATACTACTTCAGCCACGTGGTCAAGTTAACATTAACATTGATGTTATGTTGATAGTATGTATCTTTGATATGATGTGATGAAAATGGCACTTAATCTCTGTGGTCTTCCTCCATAAACCTTATAGTCCCAGTCAAATCAGGAGAAAAATATAGGACAAATCCCAACTGAGGGACATTCTACAAAATGCCTTACCAGTTTTTCTCAAAACTATCGAAGTCATCAAAAACAAAGAAAGTTTGAGAAATTGTCACAGTTAGGAAGAATCTAAGGAGAAATGACAGATAAATGTAACATGGTATCCTGGATAGAGTCCTTGACAGGAGATGGACATTAGGTAAAAACCAAGCAAATCTCAATAAAGTACAAACTTGAGTTAATAATGATGTAACGCGGTTAATTAGTGATAGCAAATGTAACACGCTAATCCAAGATGTTCATAAAAGGGAAAACCGGATGCAAGGTATTAAAAACTCATTTTTTTCCTCAAAATCTAAAACTGTTTCAAACTAAAAAGATTATTTTTAAAAAGCACTACTAGAGACAATTTCTGCTTAACATAATGGACCCCTGTAGAGACTCAGGAGCCATGCTACTCAGGTTTCAATTTAGGTTACCACTTAGCATTTGTGGTTTTAGATAAGTTGCTTATCTTCTTTGGCCTCATTTTCCTTCTCTGTAATAAGAAAATGGTAATAACACCTAACTCATAGTATTTTTATAAAAAATCATATATGTTTAAAAGTTAAGTACAGCATGTATCACATAGTAAGCACCATGAAAATGTTTATTAAATGAACAATATGCTAGAAATCCTTTAGGGAGAAGACTGAATTAAAGAAAAAGATCTTTGATAAGCCCCACAAGATACAGTGAAATAGCAAATGGTTAGACTTAAAAGCAGAGACTGCGAAACTGCTTTCCAAGCAGGGTAGAGTTTTATTTTGCATTTAAGAATAGAAGACTCAATGCCCACACAAAAACTTGCACATAAATGTTTATAGCAGTATTATTCATAATAGCTACAATGTCGAAACAACCCAAATGTTGATCAACAGACAAATGTTGATCAACAGACATAAACAAATATGATTCACTGGAATATTATTTGGCCATAAAAAGGAAAGAAAGTGATAAATGCTAAAAGTTGGATAAAACTTGGAAATGGTCACAAAACTCCACATACTAAATGATTCATATGAAAATACAGAATAGAAGAATCTGTAGAAACGGAAAGTGATTAATGGCTGCTTAGTGATGGAAGGGGAGGGTGGTGATAGCAAAATGGTACATGAGTTTTTATAGCTGATAGAACTGACTGTGGCAATGGTTGCACGTACATGTGAATACTCTAAAAGCCACTGACTAGAATACTTTAAATGAGCAAATTGTATGGTATGTGAATTATGCTTTAATAAAGCTATTTAAAAATAAATAAAAGCAAAGTGAAAATATTTTCTGGTAAGAACAAAAACCAAAGAGCACTCAAATTATTAGCTTGTCTTGCTTTTCTACATTTCTTATAGTCTAGAAGTGGTCTAGATATTTGAAATATAAATAAAAAGTGACATGCAGAAAGAATTTAGTATCTTGCCTGGTAACATAGCCCAAATCTGCTTCTTCAGTCTAAGGATATGCATGTTTACTTTTAGAAGAGAGAACATGAACTATCGTCAGTGTAGGCAGAAGGTCTACTTTTAATCCCTGATCTCACATAACTGCATAAATTACTGTCCTCGTTTGCCTCCAGGATTGGGTGAAGAATGTGATCTGATAGCAGTTGAATGCTAAGCAGTAGACACTATTAGTAATTCAATTTTTTTTTTTTATTCAAGAATGGAAGAAGTCAATTCTAGGAATACCAAACAAATCTCTCTGAACTCTGAGAGAAGAACATGGCAAAATATAAACATCTGCATGAGACACTTAAGCACACTATTATACAATCTGTGTTCACTGCTTGGTGTGCCTGCCCTTCCTCTTCTATGTCCACATCTGCTCACCCACTTACTCATCTGCTTGTAGACCCAACCTGCCTTTTCCAAGCATTGCTTATGCTCTTCCAGGCATATGTGTGGCTAAGGCTATGTGCTTCCACTATGCTATATCCAGGTGCTGCCTCTAGTTATCTACTGACTTTCACATTTCTTTATTAAATAGTCTCTCTGAAAAACAGAATGAGTCCTCTCATTACCTCAGGATCCAGATCAGTGTATTGGAGATAATAAGAGGTAAATAAGTCTTCAAAGTTGATATATTCATGATTCGAAGTTGATATATCTTCCTTTCTGATATGAAGAACAAAATGCCCATAGGCATTCCCTTTTATGAATTGATGATTTTTTTGGTTGAAATGTGAACTTCTAAAATGTAGGAAATAGTGAAGGTAGACTTGAGACACCAGAGATAATGAGTAAAATGTAGCTGATAAAAAGTTGTACAAAATTAAGCAATGGAAGAATAAAGAACTGAAAAATAAAATAAAAATAAAAATAACCCTTTGCATTTATTCCACATCCCTTACTAAAACATATTATCAGATCGTAACACTTGCATCAAAACTATTGAGCCTTCATCACCTACAAGGCAAAAAGTCTTCACACGTTTTATCCTCTGCCACGTCCCATCAATCTGGAAACATCAGCAATGAGAAAATGATTGTACATCCCTGAATTATGCTTTTCACAGTCCTTGCCTTTCCATAAATGTTTTTGTGTCTCCTGTCTCTTGGGAAAATATCTTTTTATTTCAAATTCCAATTCAGAATTAGCTTTTCCAGAAACTTTTCCTTAGCCATCCCCTTCCCACTAAAATAGTTAAGTACATTTTTTTGTTGTTGTTATGCTGAGTATTTTACCTACTTCTGTTTTTGCATTTATCCCACTGAATTTCAACTGCAGTTAGTTTTTCTAATTCAATGGAGAGATCACCATGACCAGGAATCATATTGCTCTTCTTTCGCACAGTATCTTGTAAATAGTAAGTAATCAGTAAGGGTTCGATTTTGGTAATTGAATGATGAATAAACAAATTAATGCTTAGACACTTTTTGTTTCTTAACATAATGCATCATATCATATATTTTTATGTCCACGCTGAATTAGGCATTTTAAGTATCAAAGTCCTTTTAAAACCAAGAAAACCAAGAATCTGAAAAGTGTAGTAACAACCAGGAGTAGAAATCTAGCTTTTCTGGCTTCTGAATCCCATGATGAAAGGACATCCAAATTTGAGACAACAATTTGGTGAGCATGGGAGCTACACAAGCATAAAAATGAGAAAGAAACGAAAGTAACTCAAGGAAATATATGTTGCTGCCATCTAGATTGTAATATTTCACTGTTCACCGGGAAAGCAGTCTTATATAAAGATTTTCTTGGAGAGTCACATTTCCTCCAATCACTATTAAACTCATTTCCATCAAATGGAACTACTTATTACTACTGAATTAATGCTGCTTTGGGAACATTGACTTCTAGGTCAATTTTTATTCAAGAATTGCAGTCTCTTGATTAAATCATTATAGATTTACCATTGATTAGATCAGCAGTCTCACGTCACTAGGTATCTACACATCCTAAAAAATGTATGACAATCTTCTATCTAAAAAGCTAATTTTAAAAAGTTAGAAGATTATGTATTATTTAAAGTGAAAGAAATCATCACCAGCTCTTATTTTAATGTTAAAAAGAACAAAGACCCTAGGAGGTGAAATAATTTGCTTAAAGTGACTAAGTGGCAATATGCCCGGGAATTGGCCCCGATCACCTGCCTTAATATGGGCTTTTGTTTTACTCTTTGTAGATACTTTTTGAGATGGAGTCTAGCTCTGTCACCAGGCTGGAGTGGAATGGCAAGATCTCAGCTCACTGCAACCTCCATGTCCTGGATTCAAGCGATTCTCCTGCCTCAGCCTCCCAAGTAGCTGGGACTACAGGTGCGCACCACCACACCCAGCTAATTTTTGTATTTTTAGTAGACACAGAGTTTCACCATTTTGGAAAGGATGGTTCCGATCTCTTGATCTCATGATCCACCAGCCTCAGCCTCCCAAACTGCTGGGATTACAGGCGTGAGCCACTGTGCCCGGCCAATCATCATATTCTTTTCATCAATTGAGTTACCCCAAATTTTGTTATCACGTAAGAGTGGCTATCTCTACTGTAGGAAAATTCCTGAATTTTTTTTAAAAGGCTCCCCATTTTCATCATGTTACCATTGTAAAAGGACCCATACAGTATAACCTTTACATGTAATTATTTGGACAATTACTACCTATGACTATGCCTAGAGATTGTATTGTTAAAAACAAGTTTGCATTTCTGAGTAATTTGCAAGATTCATTTGAAAGGCATTGCTTGGTCCTTGAAAAGCAGCTTTCAGCAAACACACAAGTCAGCTTAAATTCGTTTGTTTGGCCTTATAATGCTGCCTTCAGTTACCTTCTTGGCTTTGGCCATTTTCTGGTTGTAGCTCTGGATTTTAAAATTTTTTCCACTTATTTGTTGGCTTCTAACCTGGATTTAGTTTTCTTCCTAATTCTGTAGAATTCATAGACATAGACTCTCTGACACTAAGTAGCTGTGAAAAGTTTGGGAAAAAAGTCACTGAGATTATTTTCCATCTGATAAATGTTGACAATATTAGTACCTACCTCAAAGGTTGTCAACATTATATGAATTATTTTATTTAAAACAAGTAGCAGATTACACAGTATTTTAACTCATTAATAAATGTTAACTATTAGTACCATTATTACACAAATCTCTATGAATATAGAAAATGACAAATGTGATTTTACACTAAGAAACATCATATATGTGAACATATGATATATATCAATTTTTCTTGCATCCCTTTGGCAAATATTTGTTTAAGAATAAATAACATTAAAATGCAATCTTGAACCAGAATCACTGCTAAATACTGCCTCTGGAAAAATACTACAACAAGATTATCAAGGTAAAATAGTTAGAAATTCTCCAAAGATTAGATTAAAAACAAGAATATAATGATTTATCATATTCATGAAGAAGACAAATGGTTTCATTTTAAGGAGAATCTGACACATCATTATTCCACAGTAATGTGATCAACTTGCATTCCTCAGTTGTGCAAACACACAGGCTAGATTGATGAATGAATTTTTTTAATGCAAATACTTCATAAGTATTGCCACTTGTGTGGCAAAAGAAAAAGCTGAGTATAATTCAGAGTAATGACAGAGGAACCTCGAAATAATTTTTACATTTTCTAACAAGTTAAATATGCTGTTCTCTGCAAGGATCTTTACTGTTGTATTATAACTGCAACTTGAATGCATAATCAATGAAAGTATCCCTTCCTTATAAAATACACAATTCCTATTCAAGTATTTTAATACAAAATCTCATCTGTGCCTAGAGCCCTGCTGTTCAGGACTGGGGAGAAGCTCTGTGATGAGACAATGAAAACCTTTCTCCTGGCGCTCCTGGTGTTTTGGCAATAGAGAGGTGAAAAAAAGCCTCCTGGTGTTTTTGAGCACCTCTTTTCTAAAGCCAATGCAAGAGAATAGGAACTGCTTCCTCTGCCATCTGAGAGGGGACAAAGCGGTGGAGATTGGCTGGGACAGGAGGTATAGAAAGATACTTCCTTCTCTGGAGTATTTCTCTCTAAATAGTGATTGTTATCCTAGACATTGCAACTCCGTTCACCTTTCTCTTGGCAAGCAGATCAGTGTTCTTTTGCCTTGAACGCTCTGCAGACTACGGTCACGGGGACAAGAAGGAAGATGAGTCACTGCAAACTTGACATTAAAGATGTGACTTTTTTAGCATTTGGATGCTTCCTTTTTTTATTTCCATTAAGTGCCTCCTTGGAAAGAGTGGCTTAGGACACGGTATTTAATTATTAACGATCAATACAGCAGAACAGCTATAGATTAAGAGCCAAGTGTTTTTTATTTTTAATTATGCTTCAAAGTTTCAACTCATTAAATGTCCATTGAAACAACCTGAAAATTGTGATAGCTAACTTTACACTGTATAAAAAGAGTATTTGCTAACTTTTAATCTAAAATATTATGGACATTCCTTAAATATTGTTTAGTTATCCAGGCAAATAATTGTGACACTTTGAGTAGTGATACTGTTCACCATTATATTATGTTCAGGTCATACTGTTATGAAAACACAGCAAAAATAATTTTATTTCTAATCCATAGTTAATCTCTTTCTGGTTCCACTTGCATTTAGGCATAGACTGTCTTAATTTAATTTAATAATTGTCTTAATTTAATACTTAATTTAGGAGAGCTAAATAATTAAACATGAGGCCAAAGTACATAAGAAAACCGCAGTCTTTATTGCAAATATGCACACACTCTCCGGCGAGGTTCTCCGGTCCTGAGGCATGGGACCAGGGAAGTCCCACCGGCCCTCTCCGGTGAGGTTCTCCGGTCCACAAGTAGGAGGGGCCAAAGAAGTCACGCTGGCTCCTGCCGGCAGCGGACTTTTATGCATTGGTACTGGAAGGGGGAGGGCAGTGGGTGGGAAAAGGGCGTGATAGGGGTGTCTCCATAGGTGTGGTGGGGTAAGTTTCCATCTCTTCGGATTGATGTCACCTGGCACATGCTCTGTTGATCTGCATCTTCCCGGTGGGGGCTGCATTTTCCCGCATGAGGGAAAGTTGGTGAGGAAGAACCCGGAAGCAACATGGATTGTGCCTTCCTGTTCACCTTCCTCCATCTTGTCCTTTCTCCCTCACCCAAACATAGACACCTTCTTAAACTAAGAAACAACAAAACTACAACCAACAATAATAGACAACAGTCAATCAGACACCTGATGCTTTCTGGACAGGGCTAAGTTATTTCCTTGTGTTGTGAACCCATTGTTGATTCATTGTAGATATCAGAAGAAACAAGGCAAATATAAGCCAGAGGTCAGAGAAGGAGTTGTTATCAGACTGGCAAAAATAAAATAAAAAAATAAATGAAGTAAAATAAAATAAAATAAAATTACTTTTCTTGCTGATCAATGAAACTTTGGGTATAGGTATTATTTGCAGAGATATGAGATATTTATGCAAGGTGAGGATGAGTTTAAATGGATGAAATTGCAGTGGTTAGATACAATATGGACCCTCCTATAAAATTCCTCATAGAAGAATTTCAGAATGTGGGAAATTTACTCCAGTTCTCTTGGCTCCCAGCTGCATTCCCACCGTTCTGGATTCTTCTTTGCATATCAGGGCCCTCCAGCAGTGTTGGCAGCAGTTTGTAAAGAGCAGAAGCAGGAGTGCAAATTCCAGCCCCTTAGCTGAGATGCAGTTCAGTGGCAGTGGATGCCTGAGAGTGCAGGCAGAAACATGGGAGAGCACTCCAGGCTCAGACAGAGAACTGGGATGCCAGTAATTCTGTCTCATTGTCTAAAGGCAGGTAATACGACTGGACCCAAAGTCAAGGAGTGGGAAAATCTATTGTGATCCTTTCATGCAGGGTGTCAAATCTTTTGGCTTCCCTAGGGCGTAATTGGAAGAAGAATTGTCTTGGGCCACACATAAAAGACGCTAACACTAACAATAGCTGGTGAGCTTTTTAAAAATTGCAAAAAAGATCTCATAATGTTTTAAGAAAGTTTACAAACTTGTGTTGGGCTGCATTGAAAGCCATCCCGGGTTGCATGCGGCCCATGAGCCGTGGGTTGGACAAGCTTGCTTGAATGAAAGTAACTGCAAAATCACATACGAAAGACATCAAGGATTGGGGCAAATAATGCAATCTGCCGCATGTGCTTACTATGTTCCTAATTAGACAAGAACTAACATTAAATGCAAATGCCGGAAACATATCATGATTGTCTGGCTTGAGAAACATAGTCTGCAATTATTCATCTTTACTGTTTCTTTAGAAAACAGGGTCGTAGGAAGAAGGTGAAGGTTCTGAAAGAAGAAATTTTTACCAGAACAGATTTAAACGTTACATTTGGTCAGAAAACAGCAGATAAATAATCTGAAACCTAATTTATTGCTGAGGATTGTTTTTGCTGCTAAATATAATCTGAGCCAAACAAAACCTTGATTTCTATAAATATTATAAATTAATGATAATCTATCAGAAGTTTTTTTCATTCCTATACATGGAGATATTTAAAAATCCCTATATCAGTATATAAATATTTTCCATCATTATTTTTCATAATGCTATTTTTTCTGTTTTTATTTTCCATAAAGTGATATAAAACCACAGAGATTATAGCATTTTTTAAAAAACCATCCTCAGATGATGCTAATTTGGGGCATACTCAAAGACTCTAAATAGAACAAAAAATGAAATAAATTCTCTAAAAAAGATATAAAAGGGCTATGAAAATCCTCAAAAAGACAGAATTCTATCTTATGCCCAAAGGCATGCTATAGAGAAGGCATAATTAGTTTCAGGATTTAAGTCTGCCTTTTTTAGTCAATAAAAATTATGACCGCATTTCAGCTTTCTGACAGTTTAACTACGTAAGAAATTACACAAAGGTTCTTGAAACTCTGCAATATAATTAAGAAGCTTTAAGAGGGAACTAGGAATAACTACAAAGAGAAGAAGCAGAAAAGCCTAGAAGACATTTTTATAATTTCGTATCTTAACTAGAGCGTTTGCTGGTGAGCTAAAAAGTACTTGACACATGTGAATATAGCCCAAAATGCAGTAGCATTCAAGAACGTGGGAACAAATCAGTTGATTATCAATATTTCAGTAACAATCTGACAAATATGTACATTTAACATCATTTATTCCAGCATCCAAAGACAAGAATGCAATTTTCTATGAAAGTTGAGGTTTACACATTAAGAAAATTGTCACTTTTCATGACAAAAAATGGAACTAAAAGATTGGGAGATGCCAAGTCAATGCTCTCCTACCGTGATGAACATGCCTCTCTGTGTTTTTAATTAAGCTTTCTGTAAGGAGTCCTTTCGTCTCAATTACTGACCCTATTATGGAGAGGTCATTTCACCGTGGCAAATGGTAGTCAGAGACAATGCATTTGTATGCCATGATCAATTTTTAGGCATGGTAAAAGTCCTATAATTTAGAAATGACCTCTAGTTTTGGATGTGTGTGTTAGTATTAGTTTTCTTTGTTTTTAAAAGGAGATTTTTGCTTCTTGCTGTGGTGGAGTAACAGAAACTGGATTTACCTTTTGTGTTGTAAAAAAAAAAAATAAGAAATCTGGGCAAGATATATGAAACCGTAAGTGTAGATAGTGGAAAATAAGCATGGCATGACTGATTCTTGAGGAAAGAGAAAAATAAAAATACTAGGTGAACCTTCAATAGCCCCTGACTTTATTCCTGAAAGCACACTCCGGAGAGATGGCCAGGCCAAGTGGACTAGGGTGGTCCCACTGAATCCAGGACACAGAGATTGGAGTTAGTGACACTGAAGTGAATGGAAATAGCAGCCTGAGTTTCCAGACATGAAATGGCTCTACAGATAAGTTCCGGAACTTTGTATTGGGGTCTTTGAAGAGCTTTGCATCTTTGCTAAATACGAAGTATGCATGTATAGGTTAACACGCTTTGAAATTGGGCAAAGAGTGATTCTTGAGGTTTTGTTGAATATAAAGATGTGCATCTAACCCCAAGATGGGTTAGATCTCAAAAAGGCCTGACACAAAAGCAACTGGGGAGCTGTGAGTTGAGTAGTCCTCAGAGCTGGCATGCTTTGGAGTTCTAACTAGTCATGGTGGGGAGCCTCATCTGTCACTCACTGAATTCAGTAGAGATGCCAGAATAACAAACTCTAATAGTAGGGTTAAGTCCTCCCTAGAGTAAGACTACCAACTACTCACCCCAACGAAGATAATTCACAAACCCTGAAAGGATTAAAATGAACCATGAGTAACTTAACTGGCTACCCAAATAAATCCTTCCATTTTTGAAAAGGAAAACAAAATCCAAAAACTCAATAATGTAAAATCAGGATATCTATCATAGCAGTCATCAAAATGTATTAGATATATTACGGCACAGGGAAATATGAGCCTTAATCATGAGAAATATCAGTCAAGGGAGAGAGTTTGATTTACATAGAAATCAGACTACTAGATCCCAAGAAGGAAAACCAGAAACTTTCTCAGGTAAGTATAGTTCTTTTCCTTCTTAGGAATACTCACTTCTCCCCCTGCCACTTGCTTTATTTTCCCCCTAGCATCAGTTTTTATTATTTTATGAGACAGAGCCTTGCTCTGTCACCCAGGCTGAAGTGAAGTGGTGTGATCTCAGCTCACTGCAACCTCCGCCTCTAAAGTTCAAGTGATTCTTGTGCCTCAGCCTCCCAAGTAGCTGGGATTACAGGCAACCACCACCACGCCCAGCTAATTTTTGGATTTTTACTAGAGACGAGTTGCACCATGTTGGCCAGGCTGGTCTCGAACACCTGGCCTCAAGGGATCCACTTGCCTCGGCCTTCCAAAGTGCTGAGATTACAGGTGTGAGGCATCACACCTGACCTATTTTTCCCCTAACATCTGAATTCCTAGTAATTACATTTTTTCCCTTTCTCTCTATCTCTGTCTGATATTCTAGTAGTTGCATTTTTTGCTCCTCTTTCCCAGTCTGCAAACTGTATTATAAATTCTATTATATCAGGAAGTTTGTATATTTTGTTCACAATTGAATCTTTGCTTTCTAGGATACTGCCTGGCACAAAATGTTGACAATCAACTGTGTATGTGGGATAAACAAAGAGTGAATTATTTCTTTGAGAATGAGCCTGTTACACTTCTCAAAAGAAAACATTTATGCAGCCAACAGACATATGAAAAAATGCTCATCATCACTGGTCAAATCAAAACCACAATGAGATACCATGTCATGCCAGTTAGAATGGCAGTCATTAAAGAGTCAGGAAACGACAGATGCTGGAGAGGTTGTGAAAAAATAGGAATGCTTTTACACTGTTGGTGGGAGGGTAAATTAGTTCAACCATTGTGGAAGACAGTGTCGCGATTCCTCAAGGGTCTAGAACTAGAAATACCAGTTGACCCAGCCATCCCATTACTGGGTATATACCCAAAGGATTATAAATCATTCTACGAAAAAGACACATGCACACGTATGTTTATTGCGGTACTATTCACAGTAGCAAAGACTTGGAACCAACCCAGCTGTCCATCAGTGACAGACTGGATTAAGAAAATGTGGCACATATATACCAAGGAATACTACGCAGCCATAAAAAAGGATGAGTTTGGCCAGGCGCAGTGGCTATGCCTGTAATTCCAGCACTTTGGGAGGCCGAGGTAAGCAGATCATGAGGTCAGGAGATTGAGACCATCCTGGCTACAATAGTGAAACCCTGTATCTACTAAAAATAGAAATAATTAGCCATTCGTGTGGGTGGGTGCCTGTAGTCCCAGCTACTCAGGAGGATGAGGTAGGAGAATGGCATGAACCAGGGAGGCAGAGCCTGCAGTGAGAGGAGATTGTGCCTCTGCACTCCAGCCTGGGTGACAGAACAAAACTCCGTATCAAAAAAAAAAAAAAAAAAAAAAAGGATGAGTTCCTGTCCTTTGCAGGGACATGGATGAAGCTGGAAACCATCATTCTCAGCAAACTATCCAGATTCACCAAGCAGACCTAATAGACATCTACAGAACTCTCCACCCCAAATCAATAGAATATACATTCTTTTCAGCACCACTTTGTACTATTCCAAAATTGACCACATAGTTGGAAGTAAAGCACTCATCAGCAAATGTAAAAGAATAGAAATTATAACAAACTGTTTCTCAGACCACAGTGCGATCAAACTAGAATGCAGGATTAAGAAACTCAATCAAACCCGCTCAACTACATGGAAACTGAACAACCTGCTTCTGAATGACTACTGTGTACATAATGAAATGAAGGCAGAAATAAAGATGTTCTTTGAAACCAATGAAAACATAGACACAGCATACCAGAATCTCTGGGACACATTTAAAGAAGTGTGTAGAGGGAAATTTATAGCACTAAATGCCCACAAGAGAAAACAGGAAAGATCTAAAATTGACACCCTAACATTATAATTAAAAGAACTAGAGAAGCAAGAGCAAACACATTCGAAAGCCAGCAGAAGGCAAGAAATAACTAAGATCAGAGCAGAACTAAAGGAGATAGAGATACAAAAACCCTTCAAAAAATCAATGAATCCAGGAGCTGGTTTTTTGAAAAGATCAACAAAATTGATAGACAGCTAGCAAGACTAAAAAAGAAGAAAAGAGAGAAGAATCTAATAGATGCAATAAAAAATGATAAAGGAAATATCACCACTGATCCCAAAGAAATACAAACTACCATCAGAGAATACTATAAACGCCCCTAATGCAAACACACTAGAAAATCTAGAAGAAATGGATAAATTCCTGGACACATAACACCCTCCCAAGACTAAACCAGGAAGTTGAATCCCTCAATAGACCAATAACAGGCTCTGTAATTCAGGCAATAATTAATATCCTACCAACCAAAAAAAGTCCAGGACCAGACCGATCCACAGCCGAATTACACCAGAGGTACAAGGAGGAGCAGGTACCATTCCTTCTGAAACTATTCCAATCAACAGAAAAAGAGAGAATCCTTCCTAACTCGTTTTATGAGTTCAGCATCATCCTTATACCAAAGCCTGGCAGAGACACAACAAAAAAACAGAATTTTAGACCAATATCCCTGATAAACATCTATGCAAAATCATCAATAAAATAATGGTAAACCGAATCCAGCAGCACATCAAAAAGCTTATTCACCATGATCGAGTGAGATTTATCCCCGTGATGCAAGGCTGGTTCAACATGTGCAAATCAATAAACGTAATACATCATATAAACAGAACCAAAGACAAAAACCACATGATTATCTCAATAGATGCAGAAAAGGCCTTTGACAAAATTCAACAGCTCTTCATGCTAAAAACTCTCAATAAATTGGGTATTGATGGGACGTATCTCAGAATAATAAGAGCTATTTATGACAAACCCACAGCCAATATCATACTGAATGGGCAAAAGATGGAAGCATTCCCTTTGAAAACTGGCATAAGACAAGGATGCCCTCTCTCACCACTCCTATTTAACATAGTGTTGGAAGTTCTGGCTAGGGCAATCAGGCAGAGGAAAGAAATAAAGGGTATTCAATTAGGAAAAGAGGAAGTCAAATTGTCCCTGTTTGCAGATGACATGATTGTATGTTTAGAAAACCCCATTGTCTCAGCCCAAAATCTCCTTAAGCTGATAAGCAACTTCAGCAAAGTCTCAGCATACAAAATCAATGTGCAAAAATCACAAGCATTCCTATACGCCAATAACAAACAAACAGAGAGCCAAATCATGAGTGAACTCCATTCACAATTGCTTCAAAGAGAATAAAATATCTAGGAATCCAACTTACAAGGGATGTGAAGGACCTCTTCAAGGAGAACTACAAACCGCTGCTCAACGAAATAAAAGAGGACACAAACAAATGGAAGAACATTCCATGATTGTGGATAGGTAGAATCAATATTGTGAAATGGCCATACTGCCCACAGTAATTTATAGATTCAGTGCCATCCCCATCAAGCTACTAATGACTTCCTTCACAGAATTGGAAAAAACTACTTTAAATTTCATATGGAACCAAAAAAGAGCCTGCATAGCCAAGACAATCCTAAGTCAAAAGAACAAAGCTGGAGGCATCACGCTACCTGACTTCAAGCTATACTACAAGGCTACAGTAACCAAAACAGCATGGTACTGGTACCAAAACAGAGATATAGACCAATGGAACAGAACAGAGCTCTCAGAAATAATACCACACATCTACAACAATCTGATCTTTGACAAATCTGACAAGAACAAGAAATGGGGAAAGGATTCCCTATTTAATAAATGGTGCTGGGAAAACTGGCTAGCCATAAGTAGAAAGCTGAAACTGGATCCCTTCCTTACACCTTATATAAAATTAATTCAAGATGGATTAGAGACTTAAATGTTAGACCAAAAACCATAAAAACCCTAAAAGAAAACCTAGGCAATACCATTCAGGACGTAGGCATTGGCAAGGAATTCATGTCTAAAACACCAAAAGCAATGGCAACAAAAGCCAAAATTGACAAATGGGATCTAATTAAACTAAAGAACTTCTGCACAGCAAAAGAAACTACAATCAGAGTGGACAGGCAACCTAGAGAAAGGGAGAAAATTTTTGCAATCTACCCATCTGACAAAGGGCTAATATCCAGAATCTTCAAAGAACTTAAACAAATTTACAAGAAAAAATCAAACAACCTCATCAAAAAGTGGGCAATGGATATGAACAGACACTTCTCAAAAGAAGACATTTATGCACCCAACAGACACATGAAAAAATGCTCATCATCACTGGCCATCAGAGAAATGCAAATCAAAACCACAATGAGATACTATCTCACACCAGTTAGAATGGCGATCATTAAAAAGTCAGGAAACAACAGGTGCTGGAGAGGCTGTGGAGAAATAGGAACACTTTTACATTGTTGGTGGGAGTGTAAACTAGTTCAACCATTGTGGAAGACAGTGTAGCAGTTCCTCAAGGATCTAGAACTGGAAATACCATATGACCGAGCCATCCCATTACTGGGTATATACCCAAAGGATTATAAATCATGCTGCTATACACGTACACACATATGTTTATTGTGGCACTATTCACAATAGCAAAGACTTGGAACCAACTCAAACGCCCATCAATGATAGGCTGGATTAAGAAAATGTGGCACATATACACCATGGAATACTATGCAACCATAAAAAGGATGAGTTCATGTCCTTTGTAGCTGGAAACCATCATTCTCAGTAAACTATTGCAAGGACAGAAAACCAAACACCACATGTCCTCACTCATAGGTGATTGAACAATGAGAACACTTGGACACCGGAAGGGGAACATCACACACTGGGGCCTGTTGTGGGGTGGAGGGAGAGGGGAGTGGGGAGGGATAGCATTAGGAAATATACCTAATGTAAATGATGAGTTAATGGGTGCAGGACACCATCATGGCACATGTATACATATGTAACAAATCTGTTGTGCACATGTACCCTAGGACTTAAAGTATGATAATAATAAAAAAAAGAAAATGTGGTGCATATATACCATGGAATACTATGCAGCCATAAAAAAGGATGAGTTCATGTCCTTTGCAGGGACATAGATGAAGCTGGAAACCATCATTCTCAGCAAACTATCACAAGATCAGAAAACCAAACACCGTATGTTCTCACTCGTAAGTGGGAGTTGAAAAATGAGAACACATGGACACAGGGAGAGGACCATCACACACCAGGGCCTGTGAGGGATGGGGTTCTAGGGGAGGGATTAAAAAAAAAAAGTGGTATGCAACACCAAGAAAGACATTTTCCTGATACATGTAAAACATGCAAAAACATAGAGAATCTCACAAATGTAATTATGAGCAAAAGAAGCTAGACACAAAAGATTACATATTGCTTGAATTAATTTATGAATCTTAATGACAGGCAAAGCTTATTTATGCTAATATAAGAGTGGTAACTCTGGAGGAGTTATTGGCATAGAGGGGCATATGGGACAATTCTTAGGTATTTGGAATGTTTTGTATCCTAACCTAGGTAGTGTTTATTTAGGAGTACAAATATGTGTATTTGAACTGTACAATTTTCTTACTGTATATCTACTGTGACTTATATATTAGCATAAATAAGTTTTGCCTGCCAATAAGATTCGTAAATTCATTCAAATAATATGTAATTTTTTGTGTCTAGCTTCTTTCTTTTGCTCATATTTATGTTTGCGAGATTCTCTATGTCTTTGCATGTTTTACATGTATCAGTAAAATGTTTATTTAGGAGTACAAATATGTGTATTTGAACAGTACAGTTTTCTTACTGTACTATGTACTTATTATATCCCAATAAAGTAATTAACTACAACAACAACAACAAAAAGAAAACAAGCTTGTTAATTTATCCAGAACGGTTGTTTTGTAGAGGGTTAGATTTTTTATTAAATTATTGGCAGGCTCTAATAAGATTGTAAATATACAAAAAAGTTTGTGTGTTATGCCATTCTATATTTAAGTTAAAATTAATGCTTATTTTAAAATAGTGGACACAAACTATTAATTGACTAACAAAATGTTCTCTTAGACACGGAAGTGTTAAGCCTGGGGTCTGCTTGTTCCTTTAAACATGCAAAAGGCCCGAGTTCCTCAAAGACAACAGTGTGGGTTGTTTTCTAAAATGTCCCCTATCAAGCTTTATTTTAATTTTTAATTTTTTATTTTTTACTTTTACGCATAAAACTTTTTGGGGAAATTGAAGGTCCTCATCTCCATCCCATTATCTTCCCTCATTTCTCTTCAGCACAAGCAATACCATGGACCACATGTTTAGTTACATTCTTGGAGAATGAAAAAGCCTTAGGTGGAAGTCGGATTCTGGCATTTCTGTGCTTTGTAGGTTAATAACTGGTCTGGGACAGGCCTGATGAATTAGAGATATTCTAAAACAGTTTAGCCAATGAATGACCCCTCCAAACCATCTGTGAGATTTAATCATATAGTCTCTGGAATCAATTTGATGAAATTATCTTATCATCATCATTACTGTGGTTGGATGAACAACTACTTTCAGGGCTAGAGGAAGGGTGGGAATAAACAAAAATCTAAGGATAATTGCTTTTTTAGAAACTCCAAAATAACAAGTGCCATTTAATTGGACTGTATTAGGCATGTCAAGGAGCAGATTCAGAGCTGACATGTTATAGTGTCAAGAATTGTAGTAACAGTTTTCTTTGGCCAATGATACTAGGTTCCCTGTTCAAAAAATTTTTCTTCCTTTTAAGTGGCACCCACAGTAAAACAATATTCTGATCTAATTGTGTATCTATGACTAAGTGAAATTTTGCCAGAATTTTCGAATAATTTCTCCCCTTGAAAATCAATCACTTCCTACTGAAGTTAATGTCTAACCAAATAGATTAGAACACTGTCTATAAGCCAAGAGAAATTAATTTGTTTTTCATTATATGTGGACAAACTAATCTCATTAAAATTAATTGCAAATAGAATATATTAATGAGGGCTATGATTTTTAACTGCTCTAAAAAAGCAAGATTTTAATACTAATTCCACTGGTTATGAACTGTGATCACAAGTGAGTATATTAATTTCTCTCTGCTTCTATTTTACTCACATATAAAATAGGGCTATCATGAAGATTGATTTGAAGATTGGTCTATTTTTGCCATCGTTTTAAATATTTCATCCAGTCATCAACAAAATTACCTTATCTTTATTCATTCCCACTGAAAAAAAAAAAACAAGCTGTCATGATAATTAATGGATGTCTTGACTACCACATCCAGTGATTTCTTCTCAGTCTTCCCTCTCTTGAGATGTCTTCACTATTTCAGTTTAATCTTCTTTTAATCACGAAATTATTTTGCCTTGGTTTCTTTGATAATATTAACTTCTATCTTTTTTTCTGACTCCATGAGAGCTCTTTTCTCTCTTTAAATGCAATCCATGTCAATGTTTCCTGGTCATTAATTCTGTCTCATTTAACACCCTTGTCTTGGGTAATAACGCCAGATATTACCTGTTCAGTGGTGACCCAGAAATTTTATCACTTAGGATAATCTCTCCTAGGTTAATCCAGATATCCTACAGACATTAAAGTTATCATATATCCCAAATTCCAGATTACTTTTATCCCCTTATATCACAAAGTGCCCTAAACTGAAAGCTTTCTGTTGTTTTCTAATTGGCACGACAACTACCATCACCATCAGCATCACTGTCAGAAATGCAATATCTACCTATTATTGAACGTTCACTGTAATCCAGGGATCGTTAAATGATTTGGGAACATTATCTTATTTAATCATCCCAAAACTGCATGTAATAATATAAAATAATGAGGGTAAGTGAGGTTAAACCAATTGCCTATAGTGTTATTGTTATCAGGTGGCAAAACTGAAATTATATCATCATTTCATTTGATAGCCAAGGCTACGATTTTAACTGCTACTCTCTATTACCTCTCTCACTGTAATTTATCATTTTCAGTCACTTCCTAAGGACGCCTATTTATGTCTCAAATGTGCCTCAAACTTGTCTCATCTGGTTGTTATCCTCCTTCTTCAGGTTTTTATTTCTCACTTCTAAACAAACCAATTTAAGACTAATTTTACTTCCACTCATATTTAAATTAAAAATTCCTTGCTTTTCAGGAAGGCAACTTTTTTTTATCTTCATTTTTATTCTCTTAAGATATTTCTTAGTTTCAAGGGTACATGTGCATGTTTGTTATTTAGGTAAACTGCATGTTGTGGAGGTTTGGCTACACAATATTTTGTCATTCACATAATAAGCATAGTACCCAATAGGTAGTTTTTTTTTTAATCTCAGCCTCCTTTCACCTTCCCACTTTGAATTGGCTCTGATGTCTATTCTTCCCTTCGTTATGTCTATCTCTACTCAAGGTTTAGCTCCCACTTGATTTTCTATTCCTGCATTAGTTCACTTAAGATAATGTCCTCCAGCTCCATCCTTGTTGCTGCAAAACACATAATCTCATTATTTTATTTTATGACTGTGTGGTATTCCATGGTGTACATGTACCACATTTTCTTTATCCGGTCTACTGTTGATGGACGTTTAGGTTAATTTCATGTATTTGCTATTGTTAATAGTGCTGTGATGAACATACAAGTGCATGTTTCTTTATGGTAGAATGGTGTATTAGTCTATTTTCACACTGCTGATAAAGACATACCCAAGACTGGACAATTTACAAAAGAAAGAGGTTTATTGGACTTACAGTTCCACATGCCTGAGGAGGCCTCACAATCATGGTGGAAGGCAAGTCACATCTTACATGAATGGCAGCAGGCAAAGAAAGAGAGCTTGTGCAGGGAAACTCTCATTTTCAAAACCATCAGATCTTATGAAACTTATTCATTATCATGAGAACAGCATGGGAAAGACCCATCCCCAAGATTCAATTATGTCCCACTGGGTCCCTCCCACAACACATGGGAAATGGGAGCTACAAGATGAGATTTGGGTGGGGACACAGAACCAAACCATATCAAATGGTTTATATCCCTTTGAGTATATGCATCCAATGATGGGATTGCTGGGTTGAATGATAATTCTGTTTTAAGTTCTTTGAGAGATGAACAAACTGCTTTCCACAATGGCTGTACTAATTTACATTCCCACTAGTAGTGTTTAAACATTCCCTTTCCTCCACAACCCCACCAGCACCTGTTATTTTTTGACTGGTGTGAGATGGTATCTCCTTGCCATTTTGGTTTGCATTTCTCAAATGAATAGTGATGTTGAGCATTTTTTCATACACTTGTTGATCCTGTGCATATCTTCTTTTTAAAAGTGTGTTTTTTGCCCACTTTTTAGTGGGGTTATTTCTTTTTTGGCTTGTAAAATTGTTTAAGTTCCTTATAGATTCTAGATATCAGACTTTTCTCAGATTTATAGTTTGCAAATATTTTCTCCCTTTCTGTGAGTTATCTCTTTATCCTGCTGATGATTTCTTTTGCTGTGCAGAAGATCTCTAGTTTAATTAGGTTCCATTGTCAAGTTTTTTGTTGCAATTACTTTAGGCATCTTTGTCATTGTCATAAGATGTTTGCTTATTCTTATGTCCAAAATGGTATTTCCTAGGTTTTCTTCCAGAGTTTTTATAGTCTTAAGTTTTACATTTAAGTCTTTTTTTTTTTTTGAAATGGGGGGTCTCGCTTTGTCACCCAGGCTGAAGTGCAGTGGCATGATCTCAGCTCACTGCAACGTCTGCCTCCCAGGTTCCAGCAATTCTCCTGCCTCAGCCTCCTGAGTAGCTGGGATGACAGGCATGCACCACCATGCCAGGCTAATTTTTGTACTTTTAGTAGAGACAAGGTTTCACTATGTTGGCCAGGCTCGTCTTGAACTCCTGACCTCAGGAAATCCACCCATCTTGGCCTCCCAATGTGATGGGATTACAGGTATGAGCCACCACATCCAGCCTACATTGAAGTCTTTAATCCATCTTGAGTTGATTTGTATATGGTTTAAGGAATGGATTCAGTTTCAGTCTTCTGCATATGGTTACACAGTTATCCCAGTGTCATTTATTGAATAGGGAGTCCTTTCTCCATTGCTTGTTGCTGTTGAATTTGTTAAAGAACAGATGGTTGTAAGTGTATGGCTGTATTTCTGGGCTCTCTATTCTATTCCATTGGTCTATGTGTTTGTTATTGTACAGTATCATATCGTTTTGGTTACTGTAGTCTTGTAATATAGTCTAAAGTTGGGTTATGTGATGCTTCCAGCATTGTTCATTTTGCTTATAATTGCCTTAAATCTTCAGGCTCCTTTGGTTCCATAGAATTTTAGAATAATTTTTTTCTAATTCTGTGGAAAATGTCATTGGTAGTTTGATAGGAATAGCATTGAATCTGTAAATTGCTTTGGAAAGCATGGTCGTTTTAACAATATTGATTCTTCTTATTCCTGAGCATGAAATGTTTTTCCATCTGTTTGTGTTTTCTCTGATTTCCTTCAGCAGTATTTTGTAATTCTTGTTGTAGAGATCTTTTTTCATGTTAACGTTGAAAAGTCTGATGTGTATGTGTCTTAAAGATGCTCATGTTATCTTTCAGGGACTCTGCATTTTCTGTATTTAAATGTTGGCCTTTATAGCAAGGTCAGGGAAATTTTCATAAACAGTATCCTCAAATATATTTTCCAAGTTTCTTGCTCTCTCTCTCTTTCTCCTTATAAATTGTAGCTAAATAATGTGTACATGTGGACACCAGAGAGTGGGATAATATACATCAGAGACTCAGAAACATGGGAGGTTGATTAGGGATAAGAAATTATCTAATGAGTTCAATGTTACACTAAAAGCTCAGACATCACAACTATGTCATATATCCATGTAACAAAAGTGTGGTTGTAGCTTCTATTGGCAGGGATGCCAAAGAGTTTTAGATTTGGTCTCTTTATATAATCTCATTTTTCTTGGAGGTTTTATTCATTCTTTTTTTTTCTTTGTTTTTGTCTGACTGAAATAATTTGAAGAAATGGTCTTCAAGCTCTGAAATTCTTTCCTCAGCTTGGTCTATTCAGCTGTTAATACTTAAAATTGTATTATGAAATTATTTTGGTGAGTTTCCCAACTTTATCAAATCAGTTTGGTTTTTTTCTTGAAATGGTTATTTCATCTTTCAGCTCCTCTATTTTTTTTACTGGATTCCTTAGATTCCCTGCATTAGGTTTTGGCTTTCTGCTGAATCCTGATGATCTTCATTTCCATCAAGATTCTGAATTTTATGTCTGTCATTTCAGCCATTTCAGTTAAGGACTATTGCTGGAGAACTAGTGTGGCCATTTGGGGGTAAAAAGACGCTCTGGCTCTTTGAGTTTCCAGAGTTCTTGCACTGGTTCTTTCTCATCTGTATGGGCTGATGTTCCTTTAAACTTTGAAGTTGCTATCCTTTGGATGGGTTTTTTACTTTTATATTAAAAATATGGAATGCTTCACAAATTTGCATGTCACCCTTGCACAGGCACCATGCTGATCTTGTCTTATTGTCTGTGTCATTCCAATTTTAGTATAGGTGTTGCTGAAGTGAGTGTAAACATCTTTAAAATTTTAGTTTTACTTTATGTTTGTGATGCATGTGGCTCATTATATTGAGAGAAATAAGAGACAATAATATAATTTGTCAGAAATGGAAAATAGACTCAATCATGGTTTGCTCTTATCATGTCAATGTTAAAAATGTGGCATACACCTTTTATTAAATTAATTTGATTCTATTAGATTAGTAAAACAGGTAAAATATTTAAATCTAATTGGGATGCAAGCATTTGTACTTCTAATGAAGAAAAATGTACTGAATATAATCCAGGGTAAACCATTAACTTTTCATATTATTCCATTACAATTTTATATTATTTTATTGTAATAGATTTAGAAGCTACAACCACAGTTTTGTTACATGGATATATGACATAGTGTGATGTCTGAGCTTTTAATGTAACATTGAACTCATTAGATAATTTCTTATCCCTAATCAACCTCCCATGTTTCTGAGTCTCTGATGTGTATTATCCCACTCTCTGGTGTCCAATTGTACATATTATTTAGCTCCAATTTATAAGTAGATTACCTGGTGTTTGACTTTCTGTTTCTAAGTTATCTGACTAAAGATAATGGCCTTCAGTTCCATTCATGTTGCTGCAGAAGACATGATTCCATATTTTTATGACTGAGTAGTATTCCATGGGGTGCGTGTGTGTGTGTGTGCATGTGTGTGTCTGTGTGTCTATTACATTTTCTTCTTTTAGTCATTCATTGATGGATACTTAGGTTGATTCCATATCTTTGCTATTTTTAATAGTGCTGCAATAAATATATGAGGGCAGATATCTTTTGGATATAATGATTTCTTTTCCTTTGGGTATATATTCAGCAGTGGGATTGCTGGAATGAATGGTAGTTCTGTTTTTAGTTCTTTGAGAAATTTTCATACTATTTTTAGTAGAGATTATATTTTTATGTACATTCCCAGCAATGGTATATGTTCTGCTTTCTTTGCATCCTCGCCGTTTTTTGTTTTTTTTTTTTTTTACACTTTATTAATAGCCATTCTCAGTAGTATAAAATGGTACTTCTTTGTGGTTTTAAGTTACATTTCTCTGATGATAAGTGATGTGGAACATTTTTTCCATGTGCTTGTTAACTTCTTATGTATCTTCCTTTGGTAATTGACTGTTCATGTCCTTTGCCCAACTTTTAAGGGGTTATTGGTTTTTTCCTGTTGAGAAGTTCAAGTTCTTTGAAGATTCTGGATATTAGCCTTTTGCTGGATGCGTAGTTTGCAATTATTTTCTCCTATACTGTAGGCTGTCTGTTCACTCTGTTGATTATTTCTTTCACTGTGAAGAAGCTTTTTAGTTTAAAAATCCCATTTGTTTATTTTTGTTTTTGTTATATTTGCTTTTGAGATCTTGGTTATGAATTCTTTGCCTGGGCCAATGTCCAAAAGAGTTTTTCTTAGGTTTTCTCCTAGAATTTTTATAGTTTCAGGCCTTATGTTTAAAGCTTTACTCCATTTTGAGTTAATTTTTGTATATGGTGAGTGATATTGGTCCAGGTTCATTCCTCTGCATGGGGCTGTCAAATTTTCCCAGCACCATTTATTGTATAGGGTATCCTTTCCTCAGTGTATGTTTTTGTTGACTTTGTCAAAGATCAGTTGGCTGTAGATATGTGGCTTTTTTCTTAGTAATTTTTTATACTAAAGACATTGACTAAATCACATGCGAAAAAGATCAGTTTATAGAATGAGTCACATGCAGTTCATATGTAATAGATCTTTTCCAATCAAAGTAATGCTTTTTAAAACTATCTGATAAATCAAGTTCATGATAACTAGTATTTGTTGAGGGCTGAAATAGTATCAAACATTGTTCTAAGCACTTTACATGAATCAAACTATTTAACTGTCATACCAACCCCAATTTGCCAATGAGAAATTAAGGCACACAGTGGTGAAGTGATTTGCTCACAAAACCAACATTTAACACCTGGCAGTCTAGCTCCAAAGCCAAAGTCTTAAATTATCTAGTCCATAAACACATTTTTATTAGAAACAATCAAGAAACATCTAACATATCCTTAATAATTACTATTGCACATTGTTTTGTATTTATCATTATAGTTGATATGGTTTAAAAGACAGGGTGGGTAGTGTGCAATTTGAGCAATCATATAACTGGATCTTATGCTAAAAGAACACATTAGTAATAGAGACCTCTTATATTACAAATTTAATGACAAAGAAAAAAAATGTGTGCTGATTTAAATGCAGGTGGAATTCACATACCAGAGCCTCTATCAAGAAGTGCTGTTAACACTATTTCAGCAAACAAATTTATTTAAACGTGACACTTTCCAATACTGTAATGACTGCATCACAAGATGATTTTCCCCAAATCATGCTGCTATAAAGACACATGCATATGTATGTTTATTGCAGCACTATTCACAATAGCAAAGACTTGGAACCAACCCAAATGTCCATCAATGATAGACAGGATTAAGAAAATGTGGCACGTATACACTATGGAATGCTATGCAGCCATAAAAAAGGATGAGTTCATGTCCTTTGTAAGGACATGGATGAAGCTGGAAACCATCATTCTCAGCAAACTATCACAAAGACAGAAAACGAAACACCACATGTTCTCACTCATAGGTGGGAACTGAACAATGAGAACACTTGGACACAGGAAGGGGAACATCATACACCAGGGCCTGTTGTGGGCTGGGGGGAAGGGGGAGGGATAACATTAGGAGAAATACTTAATGTAAATGACAAGTTAATCGGTGCAGCACACCAACATGGCACATGTATACCTATGTAACAAACCTGCACGTTGTGCACATGTACCCTAGAACTTAAAGTATAATTTTAAAAATGCAATGCAAATCCAATGAATAATGGAATTTGCATTACAATTTTGGCATACATTCATCTTGTTGGAATGAATGATTTTTCTATTTTTCGAAATGTGTACAGTCATGTGTCACTTAACAACCAAGATCTGTTCTGAGAAATGTGTCATTAGGCAATTTTGTCATGTGAATGACATAGAATGTACTTACACAAACCTAGATGGTATAGCCTACTACACACCTAGGCTAAATGTTGTAGCCTATTGCCCTTAGGCTGCAAACCTCTTCAGCATACTGCTATACTGAATACTGTAGGAAATTGTAACACGGTGATGAACATTTGTATATCTAAACATATAAAAGGCATAATAAAAATACAGTATTAAAAGAAAAGAAGAAAGTGTTAATTTTTCCCCAGGGGAAAACCGTTCATGAGATATTACATGGAAAACCGAGTTAAAACTGAAGCATTCAGGCTTCTGAGATTACCAAGCAGTAAGGTGAACTGGTATACCTGCCCTAGACAAATGGTTTCAACCTCCTAGTCCCTTAACCAATTTTGTTGTTAAGTGTAGTGTAGTAATAGTCAGTGCAGATGGCTTTTTCAAGGAAAATGGGCAAAGTAACCGGAAATTCAGACAAGTTAATATAGCTTGACTTAATTTATTGCATTTTAATTAGTTTGGTACAGCATTTCTTGTTTCTTTTTCATTTTTCAAAGTTTATTTTTTTCTACCTTATAGGGAACGTTTTGTTAGAGACCTACTTAGAATTCCTCTTGTAGTTCTAGTTCTTAATCTTAAAGAGAAAGAGATAGTCCAGAAGCTAGATGGTCTATACGCATTATGTGATTCCTTGAGTGCCTTCTTTATTCCTCACTTTAATAAAATCTAAGTTGTTTTACATGATCTCATTTGCATTCTGCAGTCTTATTAACATTCATCATAATCACCGAGAGAAATCACCAAGATAAATCATCCTTTATTTCTTAGGTGCTTCATCAGTTTCTTGCTTCATCTCACAGAGCTTTCACAGAACAAGAAAACTTGTAAAAAGATTATTTTTCTTCTGTGAAATCTTATTATATCTAAAATATTGTGAGCCTATTTTTTTAAGTTTTTGGGTTTCAAAGAAATGAAGAAATATCTTTTCCTCTTATCTTATTATGGGCAGTCTCATGACATATCATTCTTAGATGATCTGAATAATCTTAAAGTAAAGGGGGAATTTTGGATATCAAATATTAGCTGAAAAATTAAAAAGTGATTGCTGAAAGATGAAGCACAATTAATAGCACTTTTCTAAGAGAATGCACTGATTTGATCCTCCTTGCAGAACTGAGATACTGTCTTGATTCAGTCGATAGTTTTGCAAATGAAGATTTTTTTATGTAACTTCTCAAAGTTCCCAACAAGTATGTGGGAATGATATTGAGAACAATTGAATAAACTTTTCTTTTTAAAAATGTTATATTAGTCTCAAGAAAGAACTTATATTTGGAGGTTAGGTGAAGTTTAAAATGGAAAAAAATGTTCAATTAGAATATTTATAAAATTCAATTAGCATACACATCTCAAGATTCAGAGCTCAAAATCTGAGCATACACTTTAAGGAGTATTAAAATAAACTTATTGTGAGTTTATACAGCCTAATAATGAGAAAACTATTGCTAGAAAGGAGGACGTCATTGAAGGGGTTATGTACTATAGCAAACATTTCTAAAATGAAAACAATCTTAAAATTCATATCCTCAAAGCAGTGGCATCAACCGTTACAGATATTGCAATAGCAACATATGCAATGCAATGTAATACATTATCTGCTTGTGATATTTCCTCAGTGGCTTTATGAAAGAACCACTTTAAAATGGCATTGTTTTGATTCTCATCTAAGTGGCTGTGGGTTCTAACCTAATTTTTTACCCAATTGACTCTATAGGAAAACGGAAACAGTTCAGATTCAGACCTCTGAACATGGAGCGCTGATGAGAGCCAGTAAATCAAAACAGTGCTTAGGCAAAACTGTACACAGAAAACACAGCAAACAATTTCATGTTTTCATTATTTGCATTGTTTTAAATTTTAAGCAAGATAAGATAGAGATAAATGGACTAAGTGAAAATCAAGAGATTACAAGGAACTGCAAATAGAATTACCCAGCATTATCCCATAATGTTATCTCATTACTGGGTATATACTCACAGGAAAATAAATCATTTTACCAAAAAGACACCTGCTCTTGCACGTTTATTGCAGTACTATTCACAATAGAAAAGACATGGGATCCACCTAGGTGTCCATCTGTGGTGGATTGGATAAAGAAAATGTGGTCACCGTGGGACACTACACAGCCATAAAAACGGAAATCATGTCCTTTTCAGCAACATGGATGCAGCTGGAGCCCATTAGCCTAAGTGAATTAACACAGAAACAGAACATCAAATACTGCATATTCCCACTTATAAGTGGGAGCTAAACGTTGGGTACACATGAACACAAAGATAGGAACAATAGACACGGGGACTCCAAAAACGGGGAGGAAGAGAGGAGAGAAAGGGCTGAAAAACTATCTATTGGGTGTACCTATTGTGTGTTGAAAAGACACCTATTTGGGTGATAGGCTCAACTGAAGCCCAAACCTCAGCATCACGTAATGTATCCATGTAACAAACCTGCACATGTACTTCCAAATCTAAAATTAAAAATAATAATGTTAAAAATAAAGATGCAAAACAAAAAAAAGTTTAAAAAATTCCAAAAAATTAAGCTTGTATAAATCAACTTAAAGGAATCATTGCTAAATTTTTATAATACTTATTTCCAGTCTGCTAGTCTTTTTCTACTTCTTTTTAAAAAATCTGAATCTTAGTAAAATACACATAGATTATTTAGCTTTTTTATGCATTGTTTATCGACAATGATGACATACTTTTTCTAGAGTGAATCTATAATACTGTAATTATCTATAACATATCATTAAGTTTCTAACATATAATTAAGTCACAGAACCATTTTTACAAAAGTTACATCTTCAGTGTTTGATAAGTACATCAAATCATCTTAGTTAGCATTCTGTTCTCTATATATACAGTGGGGATGCACATTCATATCACTCAAAGACAGTATCCTTCTTTATCTGCGCTAGACAACTGTGGATCACCTATGTGAGGGTTTTTTTACTTGTGCTGATTCTTAGTGTCATTATTGTTTTATATGTGGTTCAAGATGTGGGAAAGGCAAATTACTAGAACTGTGTATAAGGCGAAGTTAATGTATTCAGGAGCAAGGCAGGAAGTTCAAGGTCAGAGAAATCCTAATATCAAAGGTGCTTTGTTTCTGAGCCCAGATCTGTTATGTCACTAGAGTATCAATAAAATTTGGAAATATCAAAATATATTTGCAGGTATGACATCTTGCAGAATGAATCATACAAGCAAGCAAAAATAAGTCAATGAGACAAAAGACAGAGGTTTTCATTAGCTTTCACATTTTGTAATTCTAAAGTCCAAATAGAAAGATAGTACAGTCAGTTTTGCCTTAATTCCTATTTTGAAAACAAATTTGTTCCAATGTGACTAATATATTAGGGAACATTTGAGCATAACTTGAATTTCATGTTTACTTATGCTTGATTTTATCTGCAAGAAATACTCTGAACCAAAAAACCGTACCTGGATGAATCCAAGGGATAGAAACGCATAAGAAACATACATGTACTCACCTCATACACCTACCAGATACCTCAGTTCATCATGCATATTTTGAGCCACACCCATCTATATCTGGTGCTGGAAATTTCCATCTGATTTCAGATAACCCTCCTCCATCACAAAAATTCGTAACCCGTAATCCCTCAGATACCCACTTCCAATCTTTCACCAAGTAAAATGTTATATTTACTGTAGTAGTTATGCATTTTTAAACAATCAAATATGTAAAATTATGCTAAAGTTTTTGTTACTTTCTTTTCTTATTTTTTATATACCACAAAGTTGTTTGGTGTTATGCTCCGAAGCCCATTTTTCCTTATTCTCTCTAAAATTTTATTATTGATTTTTCCTAGAGCAGAAATTTTTAGGAGTTGATGTCAGGTTGCAGCAGAACTGTTTGGATTTTATGCTGAAGATCTCAATTAATGTATAAAATCTTGTTTTCTTAGTTGTTAAATGTAAATAGATATTAAAAAAAAATTTTAAACTACATAAAAATTGGGATGGGTTAATTATAAAAACTTTCACTTGTTAAATTTAGAAACATATTAAAATAAATTTTAGACAAACAATTGGAAAAAATCTTACTAGATAACTCATCTCAATTTTATTTTGTAAATGCTTAGGAAAAAATATGAAAAATTATTGCCTTTAGAGTAAACTATTATGAAGACACATTAAAGTCTAGAATAATCATGGCTATGCTACTACCATGAACTGTACCATAATATCTGAGTCCTATATATAATTTACTTAATAAGAATCTTTAAACTTAAAAAAAAGAAATTAACATGAATAAATAGGGACAAATGCCATGTCATTTTATTCTGTTGGTGAAACTTTTGTAGAGTGACAGAAAATGTTGAATGAGAAAAGAGAATGCAAGGTAAATTGAACCTGCAAGCTTCTAGCAACTTCCAAAATTAGCTGATTTAAACTGAATTAATGCTGATGTCTCTAAAATATGTTTTGCAAAATTTTAGAAATGGTAGCATTTTTGTTATTCATCAAGAAACTGCTTAATGGTGATCAAGTTTAAACTTATTAAGTCCTAAAGCATGTATTAGCACCTCATCAACATTTTCTTTATGCAAGGGCTGAAGGTTTGATAGGCAACTTTTATTAGAAAGCTCAGATGCCACAATTTACATTAATTATAATTTTTGTTTTTTCTACTTTTAAAGGTACCTTGCTTACTGATGTTAAATTGCTTAAAAATAGATCATGGATATTATTGTCAGTGTTAAGTGTTAAATATGGAAAGATATTGTTGATACCCTACATCCAAAGACCACCAGGAACAAATCCATAGTCAAATAGATTTGGGCTTATTGACTCATTTCAATGAGAGAGACAACATACTATGGGCAATAATGTGGTATCTCAGTAATAGGATGTTAGGAGGGGTGTGGTACAGAATTTGAACTTGTGTTAATGATTTGTAGAACAATTCAAACAATAGTGGTTTTTCTCAGGATAGCATCATATTAAAAGTGGAGGCAGTTCCATCATCGAACCCCTATAGTTTTTATCTAGAAGGCAGGATGAATGAACAGGAAGTAAACACTAATTAGCAAAGACACAAAAGTTTTTCACACTAGCCGAGAGAGGCATGTTTGATCAGTTTTGTGGTTGGTGCATTGCAATCTTGTCTGGTGCGGGTATTCTGTGAAATTGTTTATAATCAACAGGAAAACACTGTGGTCCAGCTGTTAGTGCCAGACCAGCTCCCATCTAATAGCTTTCATCTCCCATATGCCATATTTATTAATTTTTGCTTTATATACTTTGTACATAATGTTATTTTCTTGCCTATTTTTAGTTTTCAGCAGATCTTTCCTTTTATTATTACTTAGGGTTTATCTTGAAATAAATATTTTGTATAATATAATACCTGACATGAATACCATATATAGTTTTTTGTGGCTTAGTGTTTTCTAGGTATAATAGTTGCTATGATTTTTTTCTATTCCTTTATTTTCAACATGTATATTTTTTCCCCAAAACATGACTTCCATAAGCTTCATATAACTGGATTCCAATCTCTCTCTCGCATCCTCTCTCAATCTCTTTTGCTCAGTAAATTAGCTTACTCCAGTAATATTTACTGTGATTAATGATCTATTTGTATTATTTTTGCCATCTATTTGTATTTTTAATTACCGTGATAGTATTAGTTATCCACTGGCTGTACAGCAAATTATGACAAGTTTAACAGCTTAAAATAATACATATTTATTATCTTTTGCTATGATATAAATGTTTATATCCCCCCAAATTCAGATGTTGCAATATTAACCCCTCAGCTGGCAATATTAAGAGGTGGGGTCTTTGGGAAGTAATTAGTTCATGATAGTAGAACCTTCAAGAATGGAATTAGTACCCTTATAAAAGAGACCTCAGGAAGCTAGCTAACCCCTCCAATGTGTATGGACATGTTACATGGTACATGGTACGAAGGCAGTGTCCATGAGGAAGCAGTTCCTTCTCCTGAGTCACCAAATCTGCTGCTGCTTTGATCTGGGACTTCCTAGTTCCAGAACTATGAAAAATAAATTTATGTTTTTTAATAAACTACTTAGTTTATGGCAGTTTTCATAGCAGCCTGAATTAACTAAGATGTATTACAGTCTGTAGGTAATAAATCCAGGCATATCTTAGTTGAATAAATCTTCTGCTTCAAAAGAATGAATCTAAGTGGCGGCTGCAGCTGTCTGAATACTTGACTGGGTAAGACTTCACTTCCAAGATCACTCATCTGGCTTTTGGTAGTTCCTTAATGGTTGTTAGAGTCGGGGACCTCACTACTTATCTGTCTGTTGGTAAGAAGCCCTCCTTCAGTTTCTTGCTATGTGGACTTCTTCATACGGCAGCTCACAATACATCTTGCTTCATCAGAGTTAGCATGAAAGAAGAGCCACAGAGAGAGACAGACAGACAGACTGAGACAGAGACAGAGACAGAGACTGGAGAGAGGGAACATGCAAGCCAGGTGGAAACCACCATCTTTTATTACCTAATCTTGAATGAAACATCCCATCACTTTGCAGGTTAGTAGCAAGCCACTGAGTGTCAGATAGCTGGCAAATCAATAACAAGATCTTCAGCTGAGTTGAATCTGCCTGATAGCATTTAAAATTGTATGTTTAATTGTTGCTGTGGCTTGAATGTTTGTGTTTCCCCAAATTTATATTCTGAAACCTTAATCCTCAATGTGGTGGTATTCGGAGATGGGGCCGTTGGAAGGCAATTAGGTCATGAGAATTGAGCCCTCGTGATGGGATTAGTGCCCTCATAAAGTCACAAGAGAATTCACTTCCCTCCAATCTCTTCCATGTGAGGACAACAAGGCTTCCATCTGGAAACTAGGAAGAGGGCCTTCACTAGGAATATAATCAGTATTCACCTTGATCTTGAAAGCCTTGAACTTCCCAGCCTCCAGAACTGTGAGAAATAAACATTTGTGGTTTATACCACTAAGTCTATGGTATTTTTGTTATAGCAGCCTGAACTGAATAAGGCAGTTTTAAATAAGATATTTTGAACAATTGTTATTTAAAATATACTTTTAAAAATTGACGTATTATGTTATAATTAAAACAATAAATATTTATTCAGAGTGAAAAAGAGACTTAAATATTGATTCGTGATTCAAATATTAAGACTTATTTTAACTAAAAGAATGTTTGATAGTCCAAGAGATTATTTTAAAATATCAAGTCTATTTTTCCAGATTACTGTGACAACTTGAACATTATTAATCATAGTAGTTGACATTGACATTATATGAAATTTGATTAATAAGAATAAGCTAGCATTGTCTGACTCATAGTTCACCAAGAAGATACGCTTGAAAAATGTGGGCACATAATTTCTTCTGTTGGTAGAAATATCAATCGCAAAATAAGAGTGGCAAGCCATCATCTTTATCATTTGTCTTGGATAAACAACTCTTTCCTATTCATATTATTTATTGAAAGCCTTTCAAATTGTTTAACTAATCAAATCATTGCTAGAAACATGTGCATTATTTTTAGCTGATAAGCAGTATAAAATGAACTGATTTTCATTTTATCTGGACTTCCTTTAATTGAATGCCTTTAGAATGAATGAGACAATTGTTCATATAATTATGAAAAAAATTTTACTTTCCATGGTAATTTCTATTTCTAAGTCTTCTTTTATTTTTGAAGTATGAAGTCAGATGTTGTCTTAATTGATTCTTTCAATAATCTTTTGAAGTGGATGAGGTAGCTATTGTATTTAAACCTCAGTTCTTCCTGTGAAATTAAATTAAAATGAAGTCATTCTTTCTGAAGAAAAATAATTCACATTCCACCATGTATAACATTTTAAAGTTTTCTGTCTTGCAGTTAAGATGATTCATTTTAAACTAGTAACCTTTATTGTTCAGTCATCCCTGGAGAATTAAGAGCATTAATATACAATATCATCCCTCTGCAAAGCTCCTGTTTGTATCTAGACTTCTTGGTGTTGATGATTGCCAGTGTTTCTTTCACATTCTCTAACGACATACACTTGTGAAGGAAGATAAATCATGGGACCCCAGACTTATTAAGCCAAAGGGAAAAGTCAAGCTGGGAACTGGGTCACGCAAACCTGTCTCTCCCTTTTCCTTCCTAAATAAGATGGTTACAAGATGAAAAGCTACACATCTTCCTCATATTTTGCCAAGGAAATTCTTAGTGAGCTCTAAGATATTTACCCTAAAGTATTTCTGTTAAAATTCACCATGGCAATGTAAATGGATAGCTTATCCTTACAGATGCAGTCACCCCTCTGCCCACCTGGCACAAATGTATATCTGATTGTTCCCCTGCCCCATTTATCTTTGTTGGCTTATGCAAAAACACAGATTCCCTGCATTTTCCCCTATTTGTCTCCACTACCTTATGCAAAAATGCAGATTCACTGAGCCAGACAAAAGCATGAATACGTTCCTTCTAGTCCCCTCTTACATGCATATGTAAAACAAGAAAACTTCTCCACATCTAACCCTTTATATAGGCTGTTGTGCCTATAAAATTTCAGGGCATTTGAATGAGAATAGCTACCATAACGAGTGCCATGTGGCTTATGGAGGAGTAAGCAATGAGTGATTGGTTTGGCGTAGACAAATGGAGTCTGCCATGATTATTCCCCATAGGGATAGTATGAGGAAAGGGTAGGCTATGTATTCTGTCATGGAATTAAGGATAGCCACCTAATTTTAGGAGTACTGCTGTAAGTACTATTAAGCTGGCAATGGGGGCTTCTACGTGGGCTTCAGGGAGTCACAGGTGGAGTCCAGAGAGAAGCATTTTTACCAAAAATGCCATGATCTATGCTAGTCATAGAAGTTTACTGGATCAGGAGGTTGCCAATTCTTACGAAGTGTATGTTGTTATTAATATGTTTAGTAAGCTGAATGCATTTTGAGTACAGATAAGTGCTACGAGCAAAGGTAAGGATCCTACCGGTGTCTAAAATAAGAAATATAAGTCTGCATTAAGGCTTTCTGTTTGATCTCCTCAACAAGTAATAATAATTACGGTGGGGACTAGCATGGCTTCAAAGAGAATATAAAATATGATTAGTTCTGTGACTGTGAATGTTATAATTAAAGATATCTGTAGAGAAATTAACATTAAGGTATAAAGCTTTTTTTTTTTTTTTTGCAGGAATGATTCTTTGGATAGATGATATTGGCTTGCTAAAATTATAAGGAGCAGTAACCAGTATTAGAATTCAGTAACCAGAATTAGAAGGGGTGATGACAGTGGATCAGGAAAGAAAGTTAATGAGAAGTTGATGAATCATCATTAACCTGGTTGAAGAAAAGCAGGCTGTTGAGACTGATGAGTCAACTGTGGGAGGCTGTATTAATTCAGACCATAGAGTTCTTAGAGCATCATGTTATTGGGAGTAGTATAATTGTTGGGATAATAATTTTTAGCATTGGAGTAAATTCAGGCTTTGTGCATAATCTAGACCATAGTTACTGGAGGCCATAACCAGTAAGCCTAAACCTACAGTGGCTTCACAGGCTGCAAAAACTAAAAGGATAATAGGTATTATGGATGCTAGTGTGAAATATATGTTTAAAGTTATGAGAGTATTTATGATAAATATTGATAGTATTATGCCTTCTAGGCATAGTAGGGATGATATCAGGTGGGATCAATAGATTATTACCCTTATTAAAGACATAATGAAAGGTAATGTAATGTTAATATAAATAGAGGGCATTTGGTAATTACAATCCACCATAATTTAATGAGTCGAAATCATTTATTTTGACTTAAACTAATTATCAACTCAGTTCATTCTAATCCTTTTTGGGTTCATTCATAGGCTAAGCCCAAGATTAAAATGATAACTAATATGAGGGCTGCCCTAATCATTAATTTTAGGTTGGTTGTCTGAAAAACTCATGGTAGGTATAGTAATAGGGCAATTTCTAGATCATAGAGGAGAAATGTGTGGCCACTAGGAAAAACTTCATAGAAAAGGGGAGGCAGGTAGAGCCTATTGGGTGAAACTCACATTCGTAGGGGCTGGATTTTGTTGCTAGGGCTAATGTTAGATTAATTACTCTTTTTCACATAATACCTAAGCTAATTGATTGGAAATCAATTAGATTGTGCTATTTTATACTAACAGAGTAAGATCCTCATCAATAGATAGAAACATATAGGAATAGACATACTACATCTACAAAGCGTAAGTACCAGGCAGTGGCTTCAAATCCAAAATGGTGGTTGGATGTAAGGTAAAATTTTAGTTGGCAGAATAGGCAGACAGTAAGAAATGTCGATCCAATAATAACATGAAACCCATGAAAGCCTGTGGCTATGAAGAATGTTGACACGTAAACCCCGCTGGAGATAGTGAAAGGGGATTCGAAATACTCTGAGGCTTGTAGAAGTGTAAAGTAAACACCTAGGGCAATTGTGATGGACAGTACCTGAAGTATGTGTCTTTGGTTACCTTCTATTAAGTTATGGTGAGCCCAAGTAATTGAAATCTGGATGGAAGTAAAACAAATGTATTAAGGAGAGGGACTTCTAGAGAGTTAAGAGGGTAAATGCCTGTTGGAGGCCAGCATCTTCCTAATTCTGGAGTCGGGGCTAGGCTAGAATGGTAGAATGCTCAAAAGAAGCCGGCGAAAAAGAACACCTCTGAAATAATGAATAAGATTATTCTGTATCGAAGGTCTTTTTGGACGATTGATGTATGGTGGCCTTGGAATGTGCCTTCTTGGATAACATCACGTCATCACTGATGTGTTGTTAATGTATTGGTTAATAGGCCAGGGTTAGTTAGGAGAGGAGTAGAGTTGAAATGAAATCATATGGCCTGGCTGGATGTTATCAGTAGTGCTGCAAGGGCTCCCGTGATCAGGGGCTAGGGTTAACTATGTGGTAAGCATGAGTTTGGTGGATCATTATGTGTTGTCGTGTAGGCAGAAGCTCACTAGGAGTGTAAAGACAGGCTAGAATAAGGGCTATGGCAAAATCAAGTATGGTTAGTAAAACTAGAATAATAAATGTAATTGAAGCTGTGGGTAAACTAATAGTTGGTAATACTAGTGTAGCTTCTCCAGTTAAGTGCATTAGTAGGTGGCCGGCTGTAATGTTGGCTGTTAATCATACAGCTAGTGCTATTGGTTTAATGAATAGGCTAATAGTATCAATGATTACTAATATGGGGATAAATGGGATAGGTGTGCCTTGTGGTAGGAAGTGGGTTAAGAAAGCTTTTGTCTTAAAGTGGATGCTGGTGATCACTGCTCCAGCTCACAAAGGAATTGCTGTTCCTAAGTTTATTGATAGTTAAGTAGTTGGTGTAAATGAATGAGGTAGAAGTCCAAGAAGATTAGTTGAACCAATAAAGAGAATCAGGGAAATTAACATAAGGGATCAGGTTCGTCTCTTGATATTATGCATTGTTATTATTTGTTTAAATACAAATTGGATTAGTCACTGTTGAATAGAGGTCAGTCGGTTGTTGTCTAAATGACTAAGGGTGGGAAGTAGCATAGTGGGAAATAAAATAATTAAGGTTGTGATAGGTAGACCTAATATTTGTTGGGATAATGAAAGAGTCAAACACATTTTCATTTATTTTAATTCTCAAGGGGTTGAGTGTTTTTGCGTCTTAATTGCTTTTGGTGTGGGATTCATAGGGTAAATAAAACTTGAGACTTTTAATTGAAGAATGATGAATAGAATTATGATTATGGATAAAATAGTAATGAGTCACATGGATGTGTCTAGTTGGGGCATTTTACTGCAGGATAGTTTAGAAATCTCAATCTTTAACATAAAAGGTTAACGGTAATTAGCCTTACGGTAACATTGGAGTATGGATATAGATCAGGTTTCAAAGCATTTTAGGGGGACTAATTCTGGAACAATGGGTACAAAGCTGTGGTTGAATCCACAGATTTCTGAGCATTGGCCTTAGTAAAGGCCTGGCCGTGTGGTGGTCAAGGTCGTTTGGTTTAAGCGCCTGGGGATTGCATCTGTTTTGAGGCCCAGTGATGGGATGGCTCATGAGTATAGAACGTCTTCGGATGAGATTGATACATGAATAGGAATTTCTATTAGGAGAACTACTCGATTGTCAAATTTGAAGAGTCGTAGTTCTCCTTGTTTTAAGGCTGTTGTAAGGATTATGTAAGACTCGAAGCCTAAGTCCTCATAATCTGTATATTCATAAATTCAATATCACTGATGGCCAATTGTTTTGACAGTGAGAGAGGGGTTATTAATTCCATCTAATCATATATAGGATACATTGAGATGGGAAGGCAATTAAAATTAGGATAATAGCGGGTAAGATCTTCCATATAGTTTCTACTTCATGGGCATCTGTAGTGCTAGTGTGTGTTAATTTTGTTGTCAGTATGAGGGAAATATAGAGAACCAGAGAACTAATTAGGAAAATAATTATAAGAGTGTGGTCTTGAAAATTAAGTAATTCTTCTATAATAGGAGATATAGCATCTTGAAGACCTAATTGAAATGGATGAACCATTAAGACACATAGGGTTTTAACCTATAAATTAACTTTGACAAAGTTATACCAATATCTCATGGAAAAAGTCATAGAGGTTATGAGATTGGCTTGAAACCAGTTTTTGGGGTTCAGTTCCTTCCTTTCTCCCTTTAAATTTGGAGCCTTCAAAACCGTCTTTGGAGAAAGGGATAGACCTATCTTCTGGGAGTGCATCCTTAACTTTGGCTAATAAACCTCCTGAAATGACTGAGACTTGTCTCGTCATTTTTCTCAACTGACATACTTATAACCAAAATTCTTTTGGAAGGTAAAGCCAGTTAGTATTATAGCCATTATCTTCTACACACAGACTGTGTATGCTTACATAATGTTCTTGTCAAATGTAAAACTTGATAAAATTGTTTTGTTTAGTGCCATTGATTATGAGGATTAAAGTTGTTATAAAGAGATTATTAGCAAAGTCAGTTCAGGCATGGATAATTTATTAATATGGATAATTTATTAATTCAACACATTTGGATAATTTATTTTTTTTTTAGTAAAAGGATAATTTATTGATTCAACACATTATGTTACATAAAGGGGATTACAAAAAGAGGAAGCAAATATATTCATAACAAATCATCATGAAATTAAAACCTGGCAATATTTTGTGTTACACTTTGAGCATAAGTGACAGTCTTTGCAGCTCTTGTTCCAAAATAAAGCTAAATGATTTGGAAATTCAACAAATAAATAAAATCTTCTTAATCTTATATTATGTGTTGGTCTCTGCTCCTTCCTTGCAAATTTATCTGGACAAATAGATTTAACAGAACAAGTAATGAATGACTATGCTTTATACAGCCACAGAATAAAAAACTTAGAAATAAAACTAATGTTTAATAAAATAGACTTTTTGATGTATATTCCACTTTGCATTACTTATCCTGTATTACTTAATGTTTTGATACACTAAAGCAACATACAAATAAATAAAACATCCCAGTGAGATAAGCCTTGCTTTACCTAGTGGAAAAACAGATTATTATCAATTTTAGTTAATATGGTATAAGTTAAAAACTAAATATTTAATAATTTTAGTGTAGTGCACAGATCAAGATTGTATAAGAATTTCTATATTGTGGTAAAATGTTATCTGTTACTTCATTTTATTATCAATAATTTTTTAAAATACAAGGTTTAAATAATCAGATGAAATATACTAATATTAAAAGTATAAAAACATATTACTCTTCAGTTTTTATTTAAATAGTTTACAAGGTCCATTAGACTTTTTGAGATTTTTGAGACTATATTATAATTAAGCACATTCAAAGTAAACTTTGAAAGGGTTGTTACCCTATGAAATTCCCCATGGAACCTATGAACCCCAAAAATTTGAGACAGGTCTCAGTTAATTTAGAAAGTTTATTTTGCCAAGGTTGAGGACAGGCACCCATGACACAGCCTCAGGAGGTCCTGATGACATGTGCCCAAGATAGTAGGGGCACAACTTGGTTTTGTACGTTTTAGGGAGACATGAGACATCAATCAGTATGTGTAAGATGTATGCTGGTTCAGTCCAGAAAGGTGGGAAAACTCAAGGTGAAGGTGGGACAAACAAGGTAAGGAGGGGGTTTCCAAGTCATAGGTAGATAAGAAACAAATGCTTGTATTCTTTTGAGTTTCTGATTAGTCTCTCCAAATGAGGCAATCAGATATGCATTTATCTCAGTGAGTAGAGGGGTGACTTTGAGTAGAATGAGAGGCAAGTTTGCCCTAAGCAGTTCCCAGCTTGACTTTTCCCTTTAGTTTAGTGATTTTGGCCCCAAGATTTATTTTCCTTTCACAAATAGAACTAAATAATAAGTAGCAAAGAAACATAAAATCAAATAATTTAAAATTGTATAAAATTCAATATATCTTGAATTAATTTTGACCATTGAAATATTTTGTTGCAATTCTCCCTTATAAATACATACATTAAAATGTTTTCAGATAGCTAAAGAATTAAGATTAGAAATATTTGTACTATGACAAAAAATATTTTCAATTTAGGTACACTTTTTAACACACGATAATTATATGTGAGGAATGATGTTAACAAGTTGGTAGAACAGAAAGTCCCAGACCATTTTCCTCCAAAGACAATGATTTAACAGCAATGTATTTCCAAAAAGCTTTTATAGAAACTTTAGAAACCAGTTAAGAATTTGTAATCCACCAAGTGAGCAAAAAAACCAAGAATAGCCACCACACTGGAAGGGGTAAGAAAAACTGTTGTATTTTCTCTTTGATGGCCCCTGCCTAATCTGGCACAGTTAGGAACAACCAGGAGAAAAGGTTCAACTTACAACTATTATCTTATGAGGAAATGTGAAGAGTGGGTCCCTTGTCCAATGTCCTGGTGTTTGGGGCTCTGCAGAAGGAACTGGTTTCTGTTTTGCCTGATTTGTAGCATAGATGGAGAAGTGGCATAATTTGGATGTCTGGAGGCTTCTGAGAACAAAGGAGAGATTGGTGCGTTCTTGAAACACAATAGAACCTGGATTACTGTAGATAGACACCAGAGGGACGAAGACAACCCGAGCTGCTAAAAAATAAGCTCTGCAAATTTTCTGATTGGAAAGTTAGATCTGCAAGCCAAGAGAAGTTATGTCTCCAGAAAAAGTTGGAGAGGGCTCCAAAATATTAAGCTGGATTAATTAGTGAAGCTCTCCCACTGTGCAAATCCAGTCCATGAAGACTGGGAGAGGTAACTGTTTTTTTAAGTGCCAAAATCCCAGTAAAATTTAACAAGACATATGAAGAAACAGGAAAATCTGATCAAATCAAAAGAAAAAGAAACCTCCAGAAAACTATCCTAAAGAAGTGAAGATCTATGAACTACTTGACAAAGAATTCAAAGCAACCATTTTAAAGAAATTCAATGAGCTAACAGAGAACAGATAGACAAGTAAACAAAATCAGGAAAATAACGCACTAACAATACGGTAGAAGCTATATCAAAGAACCAAACAAATTCTGAAGCTGAATAATGCAATAACTTAAAGAATTTATTAGAAATGTTTAACAGCAGACTTGATCATGTAGAAAAAAGAATCAACAAACTTAAAGACAGGTGATCTGAAATTAGCATTCAGAGGAACAAAAAAATGCATGAAGATATGTGAAGAAAGTCTAAGGAAGTTATGGTACATCATCAGGCAAAACAATACATGAATTATGGATGTATAAGAAGGAAAATAGAGAGAAAAGGGGGCAGAGAGCTTATTGGAAGAAATGGTGGCCCAAAACTTCCCAAATCTGAGGAAAGAAATGGCCATTCACATTTCAGAAGTTTAATGTACTGTGACTAGGATAAACTCGAGAAGACCAGTACCAAGGCAGGTTATAATCGAACTGTCAAATGTCAAAGACAAAGAGAGAATCCTTAAAGAAGTATGAGAAAAGCAATTTGTTACATAAAATGGAACTTCCATAAGATAATCAATAAAGGAAATAATAAACATTAGAACAGAAACAAACAAGACACAGAGCAGAAAACAATAGAAAAAAATCAACAAAACCAGGAAATGATTTTTTGAAAAGAACAACAAATATGAGAAATATTTAGATTAATTAAAAAATAAAAGAGAGAAGACTCAAATAACAAAAACTAGAAGTGAAAGAGAAGACATAACAATGCCACAGAAATAAAATGAATTTATGAGACTATCATGAACAATAGGCCAACAAATTGGACAAGCCAGAAGAAATAGATAAATTCCTCAATATGTACAACCTGCCATGATTAAATCATGAAGAAATAAAAAATCTGGATAGACCTATAAATAGTAAGGAGATTGAATCAATAAACAGAAACCTTCCAACAGTAAAAATGCCAGGACTACATGGCTTCACTGGTGAAATCTATCAGTCAATTAAAGAGAGATTAACAGAATCATTTTCAAAGTCTTTCAAAAACTAAAGAAGAGAGAATATATTCTCATTATATGAGGCCAGTATTACCCAAAGTCAGACAAAGATACTACAAAAACAAAACAAAACAAAACATAACAAACAAAAAACACTATAGGCCAATATCCTCTGATGAATATTGATGCAAAAATTCTGAACAGAATACTAGCAAATCAAATTCAAAAGTACACTAAAAGAATTATAAAATCATAAACAAATGGAATATTAATATATTCTTGGAATGAAAAGATAGTTCAACATGTGAAACTCAATGTATAAAGCACATTGATAGAATGAAGGTCAAAAACTTCATGATTATCTCAAATCATGCAGAAAAAGCATTTGACAAAATTCAACATCGTTTCATGGTACAAAAACTCATCTCATTAGAAATGGAAGGAAATTACCTCAATATAATACATGTTACATATGAAAAGCCCACAGCTAGCATTATACTTAATGGTGAAAAACAGAGTTTTCCTCTAAGATCAAGAGCAAGGCAAGGATGCCTACTCTTACCATTTTTATTAAACATAATACTGGAAGTCTTAGAGCTATTAGAATAGAGAAAGAAATAAAATAAGTCCAAATGGAAATGGCAGAAGTAAAATTATGTTTGCAGATGATAGGATCTTACACGTAAACACCATAAGGTTCCACAAATAGATCTATTAGAATCAATAAACAAGTAAAGTTATAGATACAAAATAAACACCTCCAAAGTAGTAGTTTTTGTTTGTTTGTTTGTTTGAGACAGAGTCTCGCTCTGTCACCAGGCTGGAGCGCAATGGTGCGATCTTGGCTCACTGCAATCTCCGCCTCCCAGGTTCAAGTGATTCTCCTGCCTCAGTCACCCAGTTAGGTGGGATTACAGGCGTGCGCCACTACACCTGGCTAATTTTTGTATTTTTTGCAGAAACAGGGTTTCACCATGCTGGCCAGGCTGGTCTGCATCTCCTGAACTAGTGATCCAACCACCTTGGCCTCCCAAAGTGCTGGGATTACAGGCATGAGCCACCACACCTGGCATGGTGGTTTTTAATACATGTACAATTAATAATCCAAAAAGAAAATTATTAAAACAATACCATTTCTAATAGCATAAAAAATAATAAAACATTTAGGAATAAACTTAACCAAGCTGGCAAAAGACTTATATACTGAAAACTGTAGAATATTGCTAAATGAAATTAAAGTCATAAGTGAATGGAAAGGCACTCCCTGTTCATATATGGAATATTTAATATTGTCAAAATATCTATACTACCCAAAGCAATCTACGGTTTCAATACAATTCTTACCAAAATCCCAATGACACCTTTTGCAGAAAAAAAAAAAAAGAAAAAACTAAAGGATTCACACTTCCTGATGTCAAAATGTGTGCAAAGCTACTCTAATTAAAACAGTATGAGCCGGGCACAGTGGTGTGTACCTGTAGTCCCAGTCACAAGCAAAATGGCTAAATTGTATCTTACCCTGGAGATGAGTGTTTGAATCTGTTATGTATTTTGCATGTGAGTGGAAAGATTAGAGGGTAATTGGAGAAATGTATTGTCAATGTGATGTCTTTTATAATTTAAATCAGTACTCCTGATTTGCAGAGGAATTTCAGAAATAATTATTACTTACCATGATTCATGCTGGAAGTCAGTTGAATAAGTTTAAATGTTTGTCTGAGACTATAGCAAAGTCCATTTAAAATGTTACCTAGTGCTAAATAACAAACTACCCCAAATCCCAGTGATTAAAACAATAAGAATTTAGCATTTGTTATGAGTTCACTTATCAATTGGGCAAATCTGCCTGTATGGTCAATTTTGACTGATCTTTTCTGGGCTTTGCTAACGTGTCAGTGATCAGCTGACAGGATTGGCTAACAGCTTGGCTGGCCAGCTGGGAGGGCCACTCTAATATGTCTGACTGTAGCCTTGGGTGATGGGTGTGAATAGCCACGAGACTCTTAACATCTAGAAAACTGTTTTTTAGTCAGCAGTTGAATTTCAAGAGCAACAGGGGGCAAAAGCCAAAATTTGGAAGCACTTTGCCAAGTTTCTTTTTAGGTTATATTTAGTACCATCCTGTTGACAAAAGCAAGTGATAAGGATGGCCCAGAGTCAAGAACTGAAAAGTCATATTGCAAAGGATAAGTATTTAAAGAAGTCTGAACAACTGGGGGGAATTCTTGCAATAAATCTTCCATCAATGTATACAATTTCAAGATCCCTCAGGCAATCAGTGGCTATGGGGTCAAGGTACAAACATGCCAGAGTCAGGAAGATACAGGGAAATTTTTAAAGAGTTTTCCAATGAATCAAGTAGAATGAGAACACACTTGTGCTTTGAATTTGCTCTGTCATTCAAGGATTTCTTTTTATCCATGTAGGCTTAGAACAGCAGACTATAGCTTGGAGTTATGGTGTTTCTCTCAACAGTATCAAAGATGATTTTTAAAAAAATAAAAGGTGGCATTAAATTATATTTAACAAAGAAATGAAATCTGTAAACCAATTTTTATATCAACTAGATATTTTTCAAGGTTTCAGGATAAGATTGAAAAAATTATGTTTGTCTAAGAGTAAAACTATAATCCACTTATCTAAAACAATTTTCATGAGAAAAGTAAATTTCAATATTATAATGGCCTATTGGTTTAGAGAAGAAAAAAATACATGTGTATTTTTAAAAGTAGGCACTGATTGATTTAAGCTTGAAAACTGTACTTCTAAAATGGATTTAGACACAGAATGATATGTTCTCAATTTATATATGAGAAGCATTTTGATGCCTAGTTATCCATGAAGTGTTTTTGGAAAAGAAATGTATACTCTCATCAAATGTACTTAAACTTGTACAATTGGGGCTTTTGGAAAGACAGGGGAAGGGGGCAAGTAGTACACTTAATGTGAACTGAGATTTTCAGAAGAATGGATATGTCTCTAGTGAAAATTGGCTAAAAACATAAATTTCATGGAAGTTGGGGAGTATGATGGTGTGATTAATTATTTAAATCAGTAGACATGGAGTAAAGCAGATTACCCTCCATAAATGTGGCTGAACTTCATCTTATGAGTAAAGGCCTTAAGAGAAAAAAACTGAGGTCCCTTTAGGAAGATGGATCTCTGCCTCCAGACTTTCAGACTGAGACTGTAACATTAACTCTTCCCTGCTCTCATTTAAGATTTGCCAGCTCCTCCCACAATCATGTGAGCCGACTGCTTAAAATAAATCTCTCTCCTCTCTCCTCTTTTTCTCTCAATAGATGGATAGATAGAAGATAGATAGATAGAGAGATGATAGAGAGATGATAGATAGATAGATAGATAGACAGACAGACAGACAGACAGACAGACAGATAGATAGATAGATAGATAGATAATAGATAGATAGATAACCTTCTATGGGTTCTGTTTCCCTGGAGAACCTGGATTAATACAGGGAGTTAAGAAAGGACACACTATACTACCCACGGATGCAATAATATTTTCAGAGTCTCAGGGTCACCATCTTATAGAAGAATACTAATTTGCATGAGTTGTTATATATACATTGTTTATCATTTAATTTATAGGAGTAATTCTAATTTGCATAACTAGTGAGTACATCCTGCTTTTCATTATCTTTTAAAATTAAATTTACTATTTATTCCTTCCCTAGAAGAACCATTATATATGATTGTACATATTTTTTGCTATACAAGAGTGTCTAGCTGAAGGGCCAAATGGGGTGGGAATAAAATCTCCACTCTACATGTAAATTGATTACTCTGGGAATAGGATGCACTCACCTACAGAGATCCCTTTTCACTATAAAATAACTTTCACTTGCTAAACTATGATTAAATGACACTTTGTTTACCTACAGGAGGTGGTTTTTTTGAATTTGCTTGAAGATACTTTATATGGTAGAAACAATCTTCTCCCACCCTAATTATTGAGAACTGGATGCCACTTGTATTCTTACATTCTATGAAGATAAAGCTACCTCATGTTGTTTCGTGCAAAAACAATAGATGTGTTTTAAGCCAAACTTAAAAGCTGTGTTTTCCTAAATGAATAAATATGGACCCAGATGCAAAGGCTTATTTATTAGCTAAAATATTGGTTTGTGCATTTGCAAAAAGTAGGGTTTACTCAGGTTTGGATTAAAACAATTATTTAAAATGAAATTTTCAGTAGAGTTAATACTAGGTGATTTGTTTCAATAAAATGAAATCAAATCATTGCATAAGTCAGGTTATTATCTTGCCGTAATTGATTAACATTGATATTTTTAACTCAAAGAAAAAAAAATTAAGTGTATTATGTTCTAAGCCTCAAACTTGTCATTTAATTTAAGCAGTCCCATTCTTTTAATGATCTGGTTACATTATATGGAGCTTATGTTGTGTTGGCAAAATGAAATGACATTTTAATCGGTTTTCAAATTATGTTGAGCCAAGCGTATGATCAGGTCGACATAACTTTTTATCTAGTATAAGACTTCGATATTTCCTCATAGTATTTAAATGCTTATTTAACTTATTTTCCCACGGCTTTAAAATCACTACTGTAGTCATTCCTATGAACATATTCAAAACTAAATAGTCATTTTCTTATTGACTTTGCTCATAACTTTTTACTTCTGTTAAAAATGTTAAGAGCATTGACCCAGTCACCAACACGTTTCATCCTCTCCACCTCCCTTTCTAATTTAATCATTATTCCTTTCGATTCTGTCTCCCATCTGCTTCCTTGATCTTTCTTCAACTTCCCAATCCTATTGCCACTTCATTTTCATAAGAACTGTTGGAATACTTTCCTAAATGATCTTTCTGCTGTCTAACCCTAATACTTCAGTGAACAACAGCCAAGCAAAAAATAAGTGGTGTAGCGTGTGTGCGTGTGTGTGTGTGTTTGCATGCCTGTGCACACACTGGCATTTGTTTATATGAACAAAGGTGTGGATGCAGAATGCTACTGTTTATACCAGTCTGTTAGCATTGGACACCTCCAGGGGATGGCACTGAGAGAAATAGTGATATTTTATTTCATAAATATTTGTAACATTTGACTACTAAAAAAGAGAAAAAAACCCTAAACTTTTGAAGATGCTCTATTAATTACCTTTACTGTGACCATTTTTAATACTGTATCAAAACCACTGTATGGTGTCAATTTCTTAAAAACTCTCTTTGTGGCAAGGTTAACAGATAATTGCCAATTGAAAGTCAGCCAAAGTCAATTCAGAGTGGAACTTTTTCTATCATCAAAAATAGGTCTAATGACTGAGAAATTTGGCTTATAATCTAGAAGAACAAATAAATAACCCAGGTGATTAAGTAATGATTATGTTTAAAAATGTGGGTAGATGCAGTGTCTAAATAACACAATACCTACAAATATATGTGCATACTTCTATTAAAACCAGAGTTCACCATTTTATTCCAGTTTGGCCTAAACATTTCTAAAGGAAGGCTCACTCTAATTAGCAGATGGGGATACCTGATTTGGCACTATTATCATATAGATCTTTTCAGTGGAAGAATTGGGATTGTGCACAAGGGAGGGAAAAGGAGCATGAGTTCTGTTAACAACTTATCTAGATGTAAATCTACTGAGGTGGTATTTTCTAGTGTACTTACACACATTTAATTTATTCAGAATAAAATTACATTTCTGAGTTCAACCTGAAATGTTTAGGGAAAGGTAATGAAATGTGTAGCTGGGCATTTATGCATGAACACACATATATTTGTGAGTATTGTTAAAAAAGAGTTGCTCAGAAATTTGCCAGTTTCCCCTTCTGTTTTACCCTGCAGAATATTTAGTGATGACTAATCAGTCTCACAGGCATCATCGAATCTTCTACAGCCTCAATAACATGTTCCAACCAAAGAGGACACAGTGATTTAAGAAATCAGTTTAAGGAGGGTTACAGTGATTCATAAAAGTGTTGATTTCTGCAAACTGAAGCAAAGTTCCCAGTTTATTAGAAAGAAAAAAATCAATACCAATATGAAACATTACAGGATGTGAAATGTCTTTCAATTTCAAAGTGCAGAGAATGCTTGGGTATTCAGAAGATAATAAAATTTGATGTCTATTAGCTAACTTTGGCGATGCAAAAGAATTGCTGAAGTCTTGAATCTGACCAAATAGAACTCAAAATCAGCAGAACAGAATTTTGCTTATTGACTCTGGTTTTCCCTTTGTGACTCAAATTTAATTCTGGCAACAACTGCTGAGTTCATTTAGAACAATCTTCTTGTTTTACAAATGAGGAAACTTAGCCTCATCAAGCTTAATTGTCAAGGTTAGGTCATGGCACATCACAGATTAGAAGCCTGGGCTTCAGTAATGCTTCAATTTCAGTGTAAAAACGTGGATGGGGGAAATGAGGGTGGGATGAATGGGAGGGGCAGGATTATTCCTGACATCCTGCCTGGAAGATATATAGTGTGGCTGAAGCCATATCTTTGGAAAACCACTGACAGAGACAGACCACGGACCTGTCTTCCTCCTGTGAAGCTTCAGCAATCTACAGTCGTCCCTCGGTATTTGCAGGGCATTGGTTCCAGGACAAATCAGTGGATACCAAAATTTATGGATGCTCTAGTCCCTGATGTAAAAATGGTATAGTATTTGTTTATAACCTACATATATTCTCCCATGTACTTTAAATCATCTCTAGATTACTTACAAGGCCTGAGAATATGTAAATATGGTAGAGATAGGGGTTATTGTCTTTTTGTTTGTATTACTATTATTATTATTTTGAGACAGGGTCTCACTTTGTCATCCAGGCTGGAGTGCAATGGCATAATTTGCACTCACTGCAGCTTTGACCTTCTGGATTCAGATGATCCTCCCACCTCAGCCTCCCAAGTAGCTGGGACTATAGCTGTGTGTCACCGCACCCAGCTAATTTTTTGTAGAGAGAGAGAGTTGCACCATGTTGCCCAGGATGGTTTCTGACTCCTGGGCTCAAGCAATCCTCCCACCTCAGCCTTCCAAAAATGCTAAGATTACCATTGTGAGCCACTGTGCCCGGCCTTGTTTGCATTATTTTTTATTGTTGCATTATTATTTACTATTATTTTCCCAAATATTTTGTATCAGGAGAATCTGCAGATGGGAGCCTGTGGATCCAGAGGGCTAACTGTAAATTGGCTATAGGCACTCACTAGGCGAGTACTTTTCCTTACAGAGAAAGCTGGTAAGAGGTCCCTACTTAGTTGGTTAGAACATATTCTGAAACATAATCTGATGCTTGGTAAAATCTTATGGGTTTGTTAAGAAATTATCAAATAAATATTAAATATTTATTTCTATTCTAAACTTTATAAACTGCTGTTTTACAGAATAACTTTCAGAGTTTCTCAAAAAGATTTTTCTTAAAACATCAAGGATATGACAAAGATTACTAGCTGTCCATCAAATATTCATGTTCTTCCTTCCATAGCAGATAGCTACTTCTTAAATGGTTTTTCTCCAAGAACATCATATCCCAGGTATCTCCAGCTCAGTGTGAGCATGTGGCTTAAATCTAGTCAATGGAGTGTACTTAGGATACTAGGCATCACTTCTAAGCCTGTTTCATAAAATCTTCCCTGAGATGTTTCTCCTGATCTTTTGTACAGCTGGTTGCTAATCACAGACAACTTCTCAGAATCACCTGCGAACTCCTAAGTAGATCACACAGCCTTGCTCAGCCTGAATCTGTGGAATATTGCGTGGAAGTACACCCCCAGCCTACCAACCCCCAACCCCTTAGATGTGCTTAGCAGTTGGTACTATCTATTCCATGATAAGGAAGTAAACTTACACTGTGTTTGAATCAATATATACCATGAATTCATAGTATACACAGCAATCAGGCAGCCTGAGCAAATGCAAAGTAAAATTCAAGATGGACACAGTTGTATCAGATTCAAATATTGTTTTTAAGGATAAAATTTAATGGTTCTTTTAACACCTACTGTTTATAATTACAAATATATGTACCAACAACTTAATTACCTTCTTACATCTGTGATCATTTCAAAATTTCTTTGATGAGTTGTATATTTACTCTACCCCCACCATTATAAAAATAGAAAATGTAAAAGCACTAGAGATTATTTAGTTTAACTCTCCAATTTCATCAATGAAGGAATTAAGTTGTTAAGATATGTAATAAATTATGGAATGTCATACTAATGAAATGATGAAATCAGAATTCTTTCCCTGATTCCTAGAGTGTTTATTACAATAGATTGATCTTCTTCCAGAGTAATAATTGCAACTACATTTCCTTCTTAACAATGGTTTGTACATTGCTCTTAGCACAATGGGTATTCAAAAAATGTCAACTAGATGAATCAATGAGTTTAGGAATTAAATAAAAATTAACTTAAACCAGATTTATATAAATTTATTATAGCAATGTATTGGGTTACTAAAATGATATTCTTTAAGCAAACAGGCTATTTCATGACAAAATGAAAATTAAATTTTTGTAACCACATGAGGCATTTTAGGGCAAAACATATTAAATGTTAGACATTATTCCTTTTAATGAAAGTTCAATGCAAATTACATATCTTGCTCATTAGTATAAGTTGATTTAAATATCATTTGTTTTCTAAGTTGAAATGTGGACTGTCTTTTTTGAACTTGGCACATCTAAGCAGCAAAAAATTTGAAAGTAGCTCTAATGAGTACATTTTATCATTTGTCAGATTTTTGAATTTATGTTTTCTGCATATATGTTTAAAACCTGTTTACAAGTTAAACATGTCAATTATATAAATAAAATTACTGAATTGTACATCTCTGTATAAACGAACATACTTAGAAAGTAGTAAACATTAAGTCTGGTTTTCAGTTGTCCAATTCATGATAAATGATTTGGTTGGTAAAGGATAAAGTTATGGCAAATTTCCAAAAAACTTGGAAAATATTTGATTAGAAGGAATGCTTACATGATAGCTACCTTTAAAAGTAAAATCTACATCTAACCATGTATACATTTAAAGTTATATTTTTGTTTTAGAATATTTTAATAGTGTTATCTTTCAGAAAGATTTTTTATGGATAGAAAATTGCTTTTTATACAATTAATTTAGGTGTTATATATTTAAATATCATATGAAATAACCTACTTGTGTCTTTAGTAGTATTGACTCTTTCAGTATAAGCCTTGTTTCTTTAATGGTCTTATTCATTTTTATGGTAGAAAATATATTTTACTATACATAATATCTCACAGTACCACCATACTGTTGAAACATTTGTATGGCAAAAGTTTTGAGAAAGCTAAAATGTACTTGCCACTTCTACTCACTGTTTATCACAAAAATTTCCTTACATGAGATAGTTTGAAAATCAGTGGCAAAATCTAAACCCCTTCCATTAACAAAAATAAATTAACAACCTGAAATTATGTTTTCTCCTTTTCATGTCTATTTTCCCTGTCTTCAAGATACTAAAAGGGGAAGCTCCTTCAGGAGCCTTTACAACCTCTGTTATGCTTGAAAACAGTCACCTGAAAGATGAGCCTACTCTTTCAGGTGCTTATTTTTAGGTAAGGGTTTACTTCCAGGGACCAACAGATGGATGACAGACGAGCCTTCTTAGGTGACATGAGGGTGTGATCATAAAGATATTAAATGAGATACAGCCTCATTAGTCATTGGAAGAAAACTGGACATACCTTACAATATATTCACGTGTTAAAATACTATTTGGTAGTGAAAATGAATAAACTACCACTTCAAAAGGATAAATGCCACAAATACAATGTTGAGCAAAAGAAATGTCACTCTGTGCAAGAAATAGTTATTTTTAAATGTAAAGTCAAATATGTAGAATGTTGTATATTTGAACATAAAATACATACATGAATGTATGTGTATATAGTAAAGCTGATATTTAAATGAATGACAAACACACAGCTCCTCATGATAGCCGTGTATATGGGGGTGGGGAGGTTGGTGTTAATGATAAAAGGGATGAATTCACAAATTGACTGGATAATCATCTATATCTTAATCTCTGTGATGGGCACTTTGGGGTCCTTTTATTGTTACTAATTTTATGAATAACAGTATGCATTATTTTATCTGTATGAAGTATTTTATTAAGAGCAATAAAATAGATTGAAAAATTAATGGAAGCCTGATTCCTCAGGAAAAATGTAAAGAAGCCACTAATGAATAAAATATCAGATGCAGCTTTCCTTGAAGTCTTTCTTTTACCTAAAGAGAAAAATGAGCAGTTTATTACCTGTTAAACGTGGCATTTAAATTAGTAGGTTTGCCTATTAGTAAGATAACCATTGAGAAAAATATATAAACCTAGATCCCTTTTTTACTATTTCTATGTTCCAAGATTCCAGATGCCCTTAGATAACTAAATGTAAAAATATAAAAGCTATTTAAAAACTTGTAAGTAATTAATTTTATAATTTTGAGAGGGGAGAGCTTCCAAATCCAGGGCTGGGGTAAGATGAACTGAATGAGGCAAGTGCCTCACTGACCTCTTGTGCACAATTAGAGGAGATGCCAAAAAGCTCAGTCATAAAGATAATATTTAAAACATGCTGAAATATTTTTAAATACTTAAATATTCTAAAAATCAAAGCTATCTATCATGAACAAAATTTTAACTAAGGATAGGATTATTATTATTGATGCTTGAATTAAATCTTTGCCCTAAATCCAGAAGCCATGAAGAAACAAAGAACAAGCATGATAACATGAAAAGCAAATGATGAATGGTGATGATAAACTATGTATGCCCACATTTTTACAAAAAAAATCAAAGGACAAGACAGAATTGGGTATAAATTGACTATAACATATCTTACAAATGTTATAACATATCTTACGATTCCATATGAAGAATTGGAAAATGATATAAAAATTTTTAAAAAATAATAATAAATGTTTGACTAATATATAAAAATGTTTAACTCCAAACATAATTAAGTAAACACATATCAAATCAATAAATTATAATTTATCATGTAATCAGATAATTTATAACTAATATATATAGGTAATACATAACTTATATATATACTTATATATATAACCTATATATAGGTAATATATAACTAATATATATAACATATATAGGTAATATATAACTAATACACTGATAAATAATGAAGCTATATATGTACATGTATAGAAAACAAAGCTGATATGTTAAAATATGGTCATCACTTATAAACTGCCATGCAAACTTGAACAAATAAAATTAAATTCAAGTCAGTTGGACAAAAATAATGGTTTAACCATTTGATTCTAGAAATCAAAGTACGCAAATTATTACAATAATGAGAAACTAATCTCATACTCTAGATGAGAAAAGAACAATAATTAATGAGACTCACTCTTGGAAAACCCTGACTTAAGGAAAGTCTGAGATATTTCTGCTCAGTGTATGGTAATTTCAGTTCTGGAACTTTCCCCAAGAAATAGTCGAAAGACAAACGTAATGGAGGTTCATTTCAGTGTAAATTATATTTGTGAAAAACAGAAAGAGGTAGTGATAAAATAAAAACTATAAACCTGCACATTAAGACATAGGTTTTATTCCTACTGATTAATTTGGAAAGATATTTGTAATATAATCTTGTCTGAAAAATCAAGTTACAAAATAGAATGTATAACATGATCTCATACATTTTATGAATATATATACGTGTTCATGCGTTCCTAGACATTTTGAGAACATGCTCACCAAAATGTTATTGTAAGACATCTGTTTGATAGCTTAAAAGTGGTTTTCACTTTCTTGTTACTATCTTGCATTATTTCCCGTACAATTAGTTTTGTAACTTGACAACATTACATTAATTAAAATGTAATTTAGAAATGTAAGGGGGCACTTTTACTAAAATACTTGTCAAAAGTAAAGCTAGCCATCCAAAGTAATTAATTTAACCAAAGTTTGGTGACACCTTACCTGTGCTTCAAGCAGTAACAAATGAAGAATATCGTTTCACTTGTTGAACAGGGATGATTTAGCCTGAATTCCTTTCTCCTGTATTTTTTTCCTGTAGTGGAAAGCTTGAGGGTGCTCTGCTTAACTTGGGGTAGGTTGGACTTATGATATAATATACGTCAGGCAATAGTACCAGTTGATATGCTTAGGATAAGTGAAAATGAATAAATGCAAATGTGACACATTTCTTGATAAGTAAGAGGACAAGAACAATTAAGCAACATGTCTTAATATTCCAAGTGAACAGGCGTACTCACGAAATCCAGCATCTAGATCGTAGGACTGAGCAAAGAAGCTCTATTTGCTTTCATGGGTAAGGTCTGGAAAACTAAGGGTACCGGGGCTGTAAAATTATAATCAGATATATCCCATAAAGCAGTTCTCATGATGGTAATAAAAATCCTTTATTCTGAAGAATAAGGAAATGCTGGCGCACTGGAAAGACAGCTCAGCCAAGTCGCATTATTGGGTGTTTAAATTGTTATTATTGTTGTTGTTGCTGTTGCCATTATTGTTGCATTGTTGTTGCTATTTTAAATATTTAGGGCATTCACATTGTGAACATTGAAGATTGCAGAAAAGATAAACAACCACGTTCGTACTATGCCCCCAAGAATTCCAAGAATTCTAGTTCCCTAGCTCGCAGGCCAGTACCCTTATAGATTCACATAATGGACAAGATAAGGAGGTAAATATCCCCATGATACTTCATAATTATCACATAAGCCTTCTTTAACGTTTATATATTTGAGGTTAATGATCTTATTTGCCATCTGTATCATTTTCTGTAACTCTTCTGAAGACAGAAGAGATTTTTAAATGAAATTAACTGTCATTTCCTAAAACTGACTTAAGATGAACTCCAGTTTATTATTATTATTATTATCATTATTTTACTTTTTTTTTTTTTTTTTTTGAGACGGAATCTTGCTCTGTCACCCAGGCTGGAGTGCAGTGGTGCAGTCTTGGCTCAATGCAACCTCTGTCTCCCGGGTTCAAGTGATTCTCCTGCCTCAGTCTCCCAAACAGCTGAGATTACAGTCGTATGCCACTACCATGCCTGGCTAACTTTTTGTACTTTTGTAAAGATGGGGTTTCACCATGTTGACCAGGCTGGTCTCAAACTCCTGACCTCAGGTGATCTGCCTGCTTCAGCCTCCCAAAGTGCTGGGATTACAGGCATGAGCCACTACGCCTGGCCAAGTTAAGTGTTTTTTACCACAATAAAAACAAAAACAGAAACAGTAATGAGGTCCATATTCTTAATTAGCCATCATTCTAAATAACAGGCTATACACAAAAATTAATCAAAATTGGTAATGAGATAGAAATAAAGTCAAGGAATTATTCATTTTAATGCAACCAGAAAACTTAGTTACCAGATTCATGAAATTGGCCATATAAGCTCCTCCTACATTATGACATTTCAAATTATGAATTTTCATAACTATGAAGGAAGATTCTTTCCTGAGGAGAAATGTCACTCTGCCTGCCATCAAATGCCTTATAATTTGCATGCTGTCATTTTTGTCTCCTCCATCACACTGTTTCTAATCACACTTTGTGCTCATTTTGTCCTTAGTGTAGAGGTGCTTTATGAATAATTTAAACCCATCATGTCCAATGAATATGAAAAACCATGAGAAGGTTGAAAGTGCTAATAAGATCGGTAGTGCAGTTAAAATGAAAATGGAAGTACAGCTCATTTAAAAGCCCAAAGGAATTAGAAAAATCACACATGTTGCCTGTGCTTATGGGAAAAATTATCAGAGTAAGAACTGTTTTGAATAATAGAGCAAATGATGCAACATGTAAATAATTTAATCAACAATAATCAACAAAGGGTGAGGAAAGCAATTAATTAAATAACAACATTGAGTGTGTGTCTAAGGGATTATCGCCAAAGTTAGAAACTTATTTGTAAAATGTTAATTCTGAGGAAGTTCAAGAAGTTAAAAGATAGGCACACTGAAAATGCTGCCAATGGCAAATTTTACTCAAGAACATATGATTGCACATGCTCAAGGTTCTATTCTGCCAATGAAAATGAGTGGCAAAGCAGTAAGGTATTAAGCAGTTCTTTGGAACACCTATGGGATGATAAAGAGAGAGTGCTACTACTCTCATTAGATACTTTAGCACAGAACACGTTGTTCTATTTTGGGGGAGGTGCATCTGTGAATAAGTGAAGGGCATTCTATTTGAATGACTTGAAGGGCAGGTCTGTTTCTATTTGGCCTACAAAGTTAGAGCAGCCTTTGGAACCCAACCTTTCTCCAACATAGGCATGCATCACTCAATGACAGGAATACTTTAATTTTATTTAAATTTATTTAAATTTATTTTTAAGTAACTATAATTTATAGATAATATAATGTGAGCCAAAAAGGCAAACCACATATGTAGTTTCTTTCTTTTATGAGATCATTATAAATCAACATGAAGTTACAAGAAATAGTACTGAGCAATATTGTTGTTCCCTTTACCCAGCTTCCTGCATTGGCAACATCTTGCAAATGTATAGTGCAGTATACAATTGAGATAGTGACATTACATGGAACATTGTTCATGACAAGCATTCTCATGTGGTCCTTTTATAGCCATACCCAATCTCCAGTCACCTTCACTGACTTCTTACCCTTAACCCCTAGCAACCACTAATGTGTTCTCCATTTCTATAATTTTGTCATCTAAAAAATGTCATGTAAAAGGAGTCATAGAGCATGTAACCTTTTGGTTTGACTTTTCTTTTTTCATTCACCATAATTCTCTGGAGATTCATCCAGGTTGCTGCATGGATTAGTATTTTGTCCTTTATATGGCTGAATGTACTACAGCTGTGTTAACCTCTTGAAGAACCTTTGGGTTGTCCTCAATTTGGGCCTATTACAAATAAAAAGTAAATTAGGTACGGTTTTAGTGTTAACATACATTTTCATATTCCTGGGATAAATGCGCAGATGTTTAAATGCTGGGTCGTATGACAGTTGCATGGTTAGTTTCTAAAGAAACTGCCAGGTGGTTTTCCAGAGTGACAATGTTGTTTTCCATTCCCACCAGCAATGTATGAGTGATCTAATTTCTGCAAATCTTTGCCAGCATTTGGTAATTGTCACCACTTTTCTTTAATTTTAGCCATTCTGATAAGAGTGTAAAAATCCTGCATTGTGCTGTTCATTTGCACACTTTAATAGCTGATGATGTTGAACATGTTTTCATGCTTATTTTTCATTTGCATTTCTTCTTTGGTGAACTCTTTCTTTGTATTTTTTGCCTATTTTCTAGTTGGATTTATTATTTTTACTGTTAAATTTAGAAATACATACATATATATATATATACATATATATGTTCTAGATATTTGTCCTTTGCCATATTCACAAATACTCTTACTCTGTAGTTTGTTTTCTAAAATCTTTTCAACTAAGTACTTTGCAGAAAAAAAGGTTTTGATTTTGATAATGCCAAATTGATCAATTTTTTTTCTTTTATGGACTGTATTTTTGGTGTTATGCCTAAGAATTCATTGCCAAGTTTTAGATTTCAAAAATGTTATCCTAAATTTTTCTAAATGTTTTATGTTTTCATTTAAGTCCATGTTCCATTTTAATTAAGTTTTTTTTTTTTGTTTTTTTTTTTTGAGCAGGAGTTTCGCTCTCGTTGCCCAGGCTGGAGTGCAGTGGCTCAATCTCGGCTCACTGCAACCTCTGCCTCCAGGGTTCAAGCTATTCTTCTGCCTCAGCCTACAGAGTAGCTGGAATTACAGGTGCCTGCCACCACATCTGCTTTTTTTTTTCTTTTTTTGTATCTTTAGTAGAGATGGTGTTTCATCATGTTGGCCAGGCTGGTCTCAAACTCCTGACCTCAGGTGATCCACTCGCCTCGGCCTCCCAAAGCGCCGGGACTACAGGCGTGAGCCACCGCACTCGGCCCATTTTAGTTAACTTTTAAGTCTTAGTGGAGTTTCATTTTTTGCCTATGAATGTTTAATTGTTTCAGCAGCATTTGTTGAAATGGTGATTATTTTCCCTGTATAGAATTGCTTTTGCACCATTTTTGTCAGAAATCAGTTGGACGTATTTAGGAGAGTCTATTTCTGGTGTTCTGTTCTATTGCTTTATGTGTCTATGCCTCCAGCACTTAAAATCAGGTAAACCAATTCCTTCTACTTTGTTCTTATTTTTCAAAATTGTTTAATTTGTTCTAATTTCCCTGTCTTTCTATATCGATTTTAGAATATTCTAGTCTATAACTGCAAAAAAATCTTGCAGGGATTTGGTAGGAATTGTATTAAACCTGTGTATACTTGAGAAATTAACATCTTTACTGTGTTGGATCTTTCAATCCATGAACAAAGTAAGTTTCTTCATTTATGTAGATCTTCTTTCATGTCTTTCATCACTGTTGTGTAGTTTCCAGTGTATGAGTCCTATACATGCTGGTATGATTTGGATATCTGTCTCCTCCAAATCTCATGTTAAAATTTTAACTCGAATGTTGGAGGTGGTGCCTGGTGGGAGGTGTTTGGATCATGGGGGCAGATCCCTCATAAATGACTGGAAACCCTCGCCATGGTAATGAGTGAGTTCTCACTTTATAGTTCACATGAGAGTCGGTTGTTTAAAAAAAAGGCTGGCCCCTCCTCCCCTCTCTCTTGCTCACTCTCTCACCATGTGACATGTCTGCTCCCCCTGTGCCTGATGCCCTAAGTAAAAGCTTCCTGCAACCTCACCAAAAGCCTAGCAGATGCTGGTGCCATGCTTGCACAGCCTGAAGAACCATGAGCCATAAAAACCTCTTTACATAATAAATTACCCAATCGCAGGTATTCCTTTGTAGCAATGCAAAATGGGCTAACACAAATGCCTTATTAGATTTACACACAAGCAGTTCATTTTGTGAAGTAGTTATTGTTTCTAGTGCATTTTAATTTTGATGTCTGCCCATATGTTCATTGCTAGTATATTGAAATGGAATCCATTTTTGTGTTGAACTTGCATCTTGCATGTGATCTTGCTGAATTCACTAATTAGTTCTAAGAAGGTTTTTGTTTAAAAAAAATGTAAGTAGTTATAATGCACGCAAATAGAAATAGTTTTATGTTCCCCTTTCTGAATTGTGTGATTTTTGCGGGGGGGGGCGGGGAGCGGGCGGGGAGCTTATTCCGATAGAATTCCAAAGAAGTGTTTCCTGCTCTTCTGTTATCTGAAAGAGATTGTATAGAATTGGGATTAATTCTTTAAAGGTTTGGTAAAATTTTTCAGGAAAACCATCTGGGCCTGAATATTTCTTTTATTGGACGTTTTCAACTTTTGAATTCAATATTGTTAATAGTTATGGGGCTATTCAATTCAAATTTTAAATTTCATATTAGGTGACTTCTGATAAATTGTGTTTTTCAAAGAGTTGGTCCATTTAGTTTAAGTTGCCAAATTTATGAGTGTAGTCGTTTTTGTAGTATTTTCTTACTTATCTTCTTGATGCCTGCAGGATCTGTAGTGGTATCTCCTGTTTCATTTCGGATATTGTTAATTTGTATCTTCTCTCTTTTTTTCTTTGTCAGTATTGCTAGAGCTTGTCAATTTTATTGATCTTTTTAATGAACCAGCTCTCTGTTTAATTGATATTCTAGATTTTTCTCTTTTAAATTTCAATACATATGTAGTTATAAATTTTCTAACAGCCACATTGAAAAAGTAAAAAGATGTGGGTGAATTTAATTTAATACCATATTTTATTTATTCCACCATAGAATCAATGTAAAATGTATTACTGAGATATTTTAAACCCTTGTTTTTATTCTATGTCTTTAAAATCTGATGTATAATTTAAAATTGTCACATATTTTAATTTAGATCAGTGCATTTCAAGGCTACTGGCTACCATATTGAATAGTGAAGATCTACAGGCCTTTTTGCCATAACAAAATATCAAAATGTAGTGCATTTTTGTGCATCCTTTTAGAATTTGGGAGTAGCAACGGGAAAAAGAAAGGATAAATAACATTGAAATTTAAAGAATAACTGTCAAGTGCACTGCCACTTAAAAGTGTTTCTGGGGGATAGATTTACTGTGATGTCACAGCTTCATTTATTCACTTGTTCATTCTTTCATTCCTATTTATTGCATAACAACATGTGCCAGGTAAATGGGACACAGTGGGGGACAGGTGAATCAAAATATTTGATTGCTTGCACTCTCATTTTATTGGAGAAGCACAAACAATGAACAAAATAAATTCTAGTATGTTGAATTGACTTGGTGGTCATAAGAGTGATGAAGAAAAATCGGGGAAGGTGGAGTTAGTGTTGAGACTTTTCATTTGAGTTAGTTGTAAAGAGCCTCACTGAGAAGATGATACTTGAGGAATGACTTTATAAAGCCAAGTCCTAATCTAACCCTCAGGCCCTTATGTTCCCTTTACACTATGTATGTATGTCCCAACTATAACCTAAAATTCAGAACACCTAAAACAGAAGTATACTTTTCTTTTAGTTTCCCATATCTTAATGAATGTTAGCTATCAACCATCCAGTTGTTTAACTCAGATATCTGATATTAAGCCTCCCATCTACCATCATTTCCCACTGGGCTTAACAAAGTGGTCTCCTGCATCCACACTTGCCCCACCTGCAATGAGAAATCAAATTATGTTAATCAGCTCCTGACTGCCTTGTGAGTGCACACCATCATACACACACATATACTCATCACAATCATTTACAAACAAAAGATTTCCAATCCTTCTTAAGATAAAGAACAAAACTGTCCTAACACATATAACAACGCTTTACATTGTTTGTCTCCTTCTACTTCCCCACCTTCAACTAAAATTGGTTCCCTCTAACACTGTTTTGTGGACATGTTATGATTACATTACAATCAATAATTTTGTTTTATTGTTTTGGTGGTTAAACTTTGTATTGTTGTCAATTATTTGCTATAAAAAATAATTCTATCCAAAACATTATTTTATGTGTCCTTGAACATACTTGTGTTATTCCACAAAAGAGGGTCTTTCAGATTTTTTTACCTGAACTCAAGGTAAGAAACACATTGATATCAAGATTCAGCACAAAAGAACATGCATGCACATAAATAGGTGAACTATAACTTTACAAACCAATACTTTACTTTCTAGTCATAATACATTCTGATTTTTGTATTTTAATTTTATATTATTACAATTGATTAAATTAATTTCATAACACAGTAATATGTCAAGACTCGTGGTTTGGAAAATACTCCTCTATGATACAGATGGAATGGAATTGCTAGGTGAGTGGGCATGCACAATCTTAAATATACTATGTGCTGTCAACATATTCTACCAATCTACATTTCTACTAATAAGCATATATAAGCATTCTGATTGCATCATATACATATCAAAACAATATTCTGATACACAAGATTTATGCCAGCTTGATATATGAAATACCATCTTATTTTTGCTTTAGTTTGCAATTTTCCACCCACGAGGTTGGGAAACTTCTCAGGTGTACATTGGATATTCTAGCGTCCTCTTCTATTAATTTCCTATTGATAGATTTTGCCCACCTTTTTAAACAGTTACTTGTCTTTTTTTTGCATTTGGAAGATTTTTATATATTTAGGATATTAGCTTTTATGAGGTAATTCTATTGCAAATGCTTGTATTTAGTTGTGATTTATTTTTATTTCAAATACGCATTTTATCTGTGGCTTTTCTGTTCAATTGCTTTATAACGTCTTTTGATTCATGATTTAAAACAATTTTTATATAATCAAATTATCTGTATCATTATTGTTTGTGGTTCATTTTGTGGATTTGTCTTATAATACTCCTTTGTTATAGGATATATTTTTACCTAATGCCTTTAAAGAATGTTTAAAAATATTTACTTTTTAATTCATGAAGAATTTTTTGTTACATAGGATTGGAGATAGAGATCATACTACAAACATATTTTTTTCCTATGAGTAATTAATTGTTTCAGCAGCCTTTACTGAAAAAAATATATACTTCTACTCTAATACACAATGCAACTCTTCCACATGTTAAATTTACAGTTATAAATGGAATTATTTCCAGATGTTTTTGCTCATTATTCTGTTTTTATCACGATAGACTTTTTCCTGAATAAAGGAAAGTGCTTCCCCTATTACCGTGCTATATAAATATAAAATTTTGAATCTATAGATGTTTTTGATTTAGTAAGCATTAGAAAAGCAACAACTGACTGGGCACAGTAGCTCATGCTTGCAATTCCAGTGCTTTGAGAGGCCACGGCGGGAAGATCATTTGAGCCCAGCAGTTTGAGACCAGCCTTGGAAACATAGTGAGATCTTGTCTCTACAAAAACAAACAAAAAATAAATAAATAAAAAAATTAGTCAGGCATGGTGGCATGCGTCTGTAGTTCCAGCTATTCGGGAAGCTGAGGCGGGAGGATCAATTGAGGCCAGGAGGCTGAGGTTGCAGTGAGCTCTGTTGGTGCCACTGCACTCCAGCCTGGGCCGCAGAGTGAGACCCTGTCTCAAAAAAAGAAAAAAAAAAAAGAAAAGAAAAGAAAGAGAAAGAAAAGAAAGAAAGCAACAACTATCTCTTCTTGGAACTTTAGGAGTTTTTAGGGGAGGTACCTGTCATTATGATACTGGAACTTATTCAGGAGTCCAGCATGTTTTGTCATACATGTAGGTATTCTTTAAACGATTTTGAAGAAGTTTATCATCTGCTCCATGTAGTCTATTTATTTCTATTATTAGATTTCTTCCTAATTGACTTATTTTATTATTATAAACAATGCCTTCTGTAAATATCACATTATGCATATATTTGTTACTTCTGTGCGAGTATGCTGTTGATTTTCGAATACTGCTGAACAATATAAAGGAATGTTGTTGAACTCCATTATTAATTTGAATTAATTTTTCTACGTTAGATGCAGTCTCTTATACAGAAAATCTTGTCCTTGGTAAATAATATCATATTCATTCAAATTTATGGGGTTTTTGTTATTTTCCTCCTTTTACTGCTCTGGTTAGCACCTCAGGTTCCATGTTTAGATATCTAGTGAGAGAGGAAATACTTGTCTCACTTTAAGGAGATTATTCCAGCAATTCACTGCAGAAGGCCATGTTTATTTGCTTTCTGAAACCAACTTCATTTAGATTTAATTTACATGTGATAAAGCAAAGGTGCTTATTTTAAGTGTCAGTGAGTTTTGTCAAATATAATTAGCTGTGTAACAGCCATCCAAGCCATCGTATACAAAATTTTCATCACCCCTCAAAATTATCTAGTGCTCTTTTTCAGTCAAATCACCCACAATAGCTGGCTTAGGCTAACATTGGCCTAATAGCGCCTGATTGTAAATCAAACAAATGTGTATTCTTTTATGTCTGGCTTTTTACTCAGCTTAGTATTTGAGAAGTTTGTCCATGATGTTATATACTATAATTTGTATTGCTGCATAGTATCTCTTTCTAAGAGTATACCATTTATATGTGCCACATTTCATGGATGGATATCCATTCACCTGTTGAAGCATGTACTTCATTGGGATTTTTAAAAACATTTAATGCAATATTTTAAAAAATTAACATTAATGCCAAAAAATCAACGATGAACAAATATGAACATTTTAATAATGATGAGACCAGTCACAGTGCTGTGCAGAGCCATAATGAAGTTGGAGGCAAAAGGAAACATCAGTAATATAAAGTCCCTTTTTATTTAAACTTCTTACATGTTTTTCCTCTTCTGAATTTTAATTTTCATTTCCTTATGACTGACTAAAAGCTCTTAAAATTATCCATGAATATTAAATTGAATTAAATGGCTATTCTTCCTCAATAGAGATTATTATAAAATATTATGTGAGTTATAGCAAATTTTCTAAAGTTAAACTACTTTTTAATGTCTCACGTGATAATATTTGCTTATGATATATAATTTTTAGAATTGCTGGATTTAGTGTGGCAGATTTTTGATTTTATATTTTGCATCTATGTGAAAGACAGCACTTTTAATTTCTCAAATTGTGTTCATCTTTTTTTTTCTGAAACAGACAGTTTTCTTGAAGATGTTGTATAAGGCTGTAATTATCCGTTAGTTAAATATTTGGTAAAACTTGCTTATATTCATATGCACATCATTGCCTAGTATTTTTTTCCTATTTTTATATCTTTTTTTTATATGTTTTAAAATGACTCATATTTTGGGGCTATGCTCTGTTTAGATTTCCCATATATTTTAAAATTCATCTTAGTAAGTTAAACTTTTAGAGAAAATTGTCTATTTATTCTACCTCTCAATTATATTTGAATAAAGTAGTTCATATAGTTATAATTGTGTTTCATTTGCAACTTGTCTACAACTGTTTGCCTTTTAATTTCTTATTTTTTTACGTGAGCTTTCTTTTTTACTTTAACAATATTGCCAGAAATTTACCTAATTCATTGATCTGTTCAAATAATCAAATTTTGGTTTTGGCAATATTCTATATTAAATATTTATTTTTCCTTAATTTTGGTATACATTTTCTGTTTTATATTATTCCTTCTACTTTCTCAGGCATATTTTACTTTCTAAAGTTGGATGCTAATAACATTAACTTTGTCTTTCTTACTAATACATGCATTTGAGTTGGTAAATATCTAAATACCACTTTACCTGCTTCCCACAAGTTTTGATATATGATATACTTACTTTTGTCCTATTTTGATTATTTCCCAATTTTAGTGATTGCTTTTTCATTGACCAATTAGTTATTTAGAAATAGGTTATGAGCTGCCAACAAATAGTGTTTTTGTATTCATATATTTTTGAATACTTGTTAATTTAGTTGCATTTAAGTAAAAGAATATGCTCAGGATGATGTTCTTCGAAATTTGTTGAGACTGGAATTCACTGCATTACACATGATCAGATTTTACATATATTTCACATGAGCTTGGGGAAAACATATTTTTAGGTCATTCATTATATATTCCTCTAAGATATGATTTTCAGATAAAACTTTGTTTATGTGTTGTTCAAATATTCCATAACCATACTATTTATCTAACTCTTCTATCAATTACTGAATGAGGAAACATATAATAGTTTTCTGCACAGATTAATAAATTACCTCTTATAATTTTGTCAACTTTTGCTTCTAATACTTTGAGGCTATTTTGTTAGGTGAATGCTAGTTTTGAATTATTATATATATGCATATATATATCCTAGTATATTGAATTTTTCTCTAATACCGCCTTTTGGCTTATAAACTCTATTTTTGAGACATGCTTCCTCTTATTTGATTTTCATCTGTAATATAATTTTCCAGCCTTAAAATTCAAACTTTTCATGTCCTTACATTGTAAATTTGTGCAATATAAATACAAACATGGTAATTATAACAGATAGGAATAGCTGTTACATTAATTGATAAGTTCAATCCATTTACATTTATTGAGATTGTACATATTTGTAAATTTTTTGTTATCATTTTGTATTGTGCTTTTTATTTATCTGTTGCAAAGCATCTTGTTTTTCTCCTATCTGTTTTTTTTTCTTTAAATTGAGTTTTTAAAAAAATTGCTTACCTCTAGTAATTTAAAACTGTATGCAATTGCTAGTTTGGGTCATTATGATTAAAAATAATAGTTACATTTAACCACATTGATATTTTAATCAATATCTTTACTTTCTTCCCAAATATCATAGGAACTTAGCATGCTTAGCGCTAGATTATATCTGTCCAAAAAAGAAATTATTGTACTCTGGCATTTTGTTTCCAGATTATTTTTTCTTATTGAATTTAGCATTACTATTACCATTTTATACAGTTGATATTTGTTTAGATCTATTTACCTGTTTACCAATATTTTTGTTGGTAACCATGGTTCAAGAAGAACCATTCCTTCTTGTGCTGCTAATGCTCATTTTGACATTATTATCCTTCTTCCAGAAGTTCATCCTTTACAGAAGATGTGTTGGTAGAAAACACTAAATTTAGTTTCTCTGAAAATGTCTTGCTTTGGAAACATAGCTTTGCTTAGGCATACAATTCTAAGTTGATAATTATTTTCCATTAGCCCTTTTTAGGTGTTATCCATTGTTTCTGCCATTCCCTTTTACAGTTGTAGCTATTGTAGTTGTAATAAAATTTTTATTTTGTGTTGTATGTTATTCTGCTGAATCTCACTCAAGGTGGCATTTTCCATTTTCCAAGTTTATTTGTAAGAATAGGCTGAGCTCATATGCAGTAACCAGGGAAAGGGTACAGCAGATCATGGCCAAGACCCAGTGCTGCACTGGCTTTAGGTCTGACCAAGCACAGTCATAGTGATGGTGCCACAGGTGTGTTTGTGTCACTCCACCCCCAGATTTAGGTGACTGAGAATAGAGAGAGAGACTTTGTTTGCTTGGTATAAAGTAAGAGAAGAGAGCAAGAGTCTCCACCTGGTAATTCAGATAATTCTCTTGGATCTTGTCCAAGACCATCAAGGTAGTACTCTATAAGTATGCAAGCATCACAGCATTGCTGGGCTTGGAGTGACCCTAAAGCAGATACAGCTTGGAATACAGCACCCAAATTATTTCAAATATCTGGAAAATCTTCCCAAAAAGAATGGGTACAAACAAGCCCAGACAATAAAGACTACAATAAATACATCACTCTTCAATGCCCAGACACCGAAGAATATCTACAAGCCTCAACACCAACCAGGAAAATGTAACCTCACCAAATAAATTAAATAAGACACAAAGGACCAAACCTGGAGAAACAGAGATAGGTGACCTTTCAGACGGAGAATTCAAAATAGCTTTGTTGAGGAAACTAAAAAAAAAAAAAAAAAAAAATCAAGATAACACAGAGAAAAAATTCAAAATCCTATCAAATAGATTTAACAAAGAAATTGAAATAATCAAAAGGAATCAAGCAGAAATTCTGGAGTCAAAAAAATGCAAGTGGTATACTGAAAAAAGCATGAGTCCTTTGCTAGTAGAATTGATCAAGCAGAAGAAAGAATTTGTGAGCTTGAAGATAGGCTATTTGAAAATATATAGTCATTGAAGGCCGAGTGCAGTGGCTCACGCCTGTAATCCCAGCAGTTTGGGAGGCCGAGGCAAGTAGATCACGAGGTCAGGAGATGGAGACCATCCTGGCTAACACGGTGAAACCTCGTCTCTACTAAAAATACAAAAAATTAACCTGGCATGGTGGCGGGTGCCTGTAGTCCCAGCTACTCGGGAGGCTGAGGCAGGAGAATGGTGTGAACCCAGGAGGCGGAGCTTGCAGTGAGCTGAGATCCTGTCACTGCACTCCAGCCTGGGCGACAGAGCAAGACTCTGTCTCAAAAAAATCCACAAAAAACAAAAAACAAAACAAAACAAAAAAACAATGAAGCATGCCTATAGGATCCAGAAAGTAGCCTCAAAAGGACAAATCTCAGAGTTATTGGCCTTAACGTAGAGATAAAGAGATAGGGGTAGAAAGTTTACTTAAAGAGATAATAAGATAAAATTTCCCAAACCTAGAAAAAGATATCAATTCCAAGTACAAGAAGGTTATGGAACACCAAACAGATTTAACCCAAAGAACACTACCTTAAGGCGTTTAATAACCAAACTCCCAAAGATCGAGAATAAAGACAAGATCCTAAAAGGAGCAAGATAAAAGAAATGAATACCATTCAATGGAGCTCCAATCTGCCTGGCAGCAGACTTTTCAGTGGAAGCCTCACAGGCCAGGAGAGAGTGAGGTATGACATATTTAAGTGCTAAATGAAGAAAAATACTTTTAACCTAGAATAGAGTATTTGTTAAAAATAACCATCCAACATGAAGGAGAAATGAAGAATTTCATAGACAAACAAAAGCTGAGAGATTTCATCAACACCAGACCTGTCCTATAAGAAATGCTAAAGGGAGTACTTCAATCAGAAAGAAAAGGATTTTAATGCACAATAAGCAATCGCCTGAAAGTTAAAAACTCACTGGTAATAGTAAGTACACAGAAAAACACAGAATATTATAACACTGTAACTGAAACTACTCTTATCCTAAGTAGAAACATAAATGATTAATGAATTAAAAATTAAATCTGCAACTTTTCAAGACATAGACACTACAATAAGATATGAATAGAAACAAGAAAAAGTTAAAGCTTAATATATCAGTAAAAAATATGAAGTTAAGGTATAGCATTTTTATTAGTTTTTGCTTGTTGTTCGTTTATGCAAACAATGTTGAGCTATCAGGTTAAAATAATGATTTATAAGATAGTATTTTCAAGCTTCATGGTAACCTCAAACCAAAAAACATATGATGGATACACAAAAAATAAAAAGCCAGAAGCTAAATCATGTCACCATAGGTAATCACCTTCACTAAAAGAAAGATAGGCCGGAAAAAAAGAATGAAGAGAAGATCATAAAACAACCAGAAAACAAATAACAAAATGGTAGGAGTAAGTCCTTACTTATCAATGATAGCATTGAATGTAAACAGACTAAACTGTCCAATCAAAAGATATAGAGAGGCTGAATGGATAAAAAAAACAAGACCCATTGATCTGTTGCCTATAAGAAACACATTTCTATAAAGACACACATAGACTGAAACTAAAAGAATGGAAAAAGATATTCTATGCCAATGGAAACCAAAAATGAGCAGGAGTAGCTACATTTATATCAGACAAAAAAATTACAAGGCAAAACCTGTAAGAAGAGACAATAAAGGTCACTATATAATGATAAACAAGTACATTCAGCAAGGGGATATGCAACAGGCATATGTTGCATCTACATAATTTTAAATATATGTACACCCAACACTTGGGCACCCAGATATATAAAGCAACTATTATTAGAGCTAAAGAGAGAGATGGGCTCCAATACAGTTTTAACTGGACAGTTCCACACCCTGCTTTCAGCATTGGACAGATATTCCAGACAGAAAATCAACAAAGAAATAAGGGACTGAATCTGCACTACAGACCAAATGGATCTAATAGATATTTACAGAACATTTTTTTCAAGAACTGCAAAATACATACTCTTTTCCTTAGCACATGGATCATTCTCAAGGATAGATCATATGATAGGTGAAAATACAAGTCTTAAATCATTCCAAGAATTGAAATAATATCAAGCATTCTCTCTGACCACATGGAATAAAACCAGAAATTAATAACCAGGGGAATTTTTGCAAACTATACAAACTTATGGAAATTAAATAATATGCTCCCAAATGACTAATGGGTCAATGAAGAAATTAAGATGAAAATTGAAAAATTTCCTGAAACAAAAGATAATGGAAAAACCTATGGGATATAGCAAAAAGAGTGCTCAGATGGAAGTTGAAGTTTATAGTTATAAGTGCCTACATCAAAAAAATAGAAAAACTCCAAATAAACAATGTAATTATGCATCCTGAAGAAGTGGAAAAGCAAGAGAAAACCAAACCCAGAATTAGTAGAAGAAAAGAAGTAATAAAAATCAGAGCAGAAATAAATGAAATTGAAAGAAAAAACAACACAAAGATCGATGAAACGTAAAGTTGATTTTTAGAAAAGTTAAACAAACTTGAGAAACCTTTAACCAGACTAACTAAGAAAAAGAGAAGATACAAATAAATAAAATCAGAAATAAAAAAGGAAACATTACAATGGATACCGCAGAAATTCAAATAATCACTAATGGCTATTATGGGCAACTATATGCCAATAAATTGGAAAATCCAGGAAAAAAAATAGACAAATTCCTAGACACATACAACCTACCAAGATTGAACCAGGAAAAAAAATCCAAAACTTGAACATATTAATAACAAGTAATGAGATTGAAACTGTAATAAGTCTCCAAGCAAAGAAAAGCCTGGGACCTGATGGCTTAATTGCTGAATTTTATCAAACATTTAGAGAAGAACTAATACCAATACTACTCAAACTATTCCAAAAAATAGATGAGGAGGGGTAACTTCCAAACTCACTTTACAAGACCAGTATTGTCTTGATATCAAAACCAGACAAATGCACATCAAAGAAAGAAAACTACAGACCAATATTTCTGATGAATATTGATGCAAAAATCCTGAACATAATACTAGCAAACTGAGTTCAACAATACATTAGAAAAGTCATTTATTGTGACCAAGTTTGATTTATGCCTGCGATGCACAGATGGTTCAACACGCAATTCAATCAATGTGATAAATCAATCAGCAGAATGAAGGATAGAAATCATATGATCATTTCAATTGATGCTGAAGAAACATTTGATAAAATTCAACATCCCTTCATGATAAAATCTCTTTAAAAACTGGGTATAGAAGAAAAATACTTCAACATAATAAAAACCATATACGACAAACCCATAGATAGTATACTGAATGGGGAAATACTGAAAACCTTTTCTCTAAGATCTTAAAAACAACAAGGAGGCCCACTGTCATAAGCGTTATTCAACATAGTACTGAAGTCCTAGCTAGAGCCATCAGATAAGGAAAAGAAATAAAGGTCATTCAAATTCAAAGGAAGAAGTCAAATTATCTTTGTTTGCAGATGATATGATCTTATATTTGAAAAAAACTAAATAACCCACACATTAAAACTGTAAGAACTCATAAAACTCAGCAAATTTGCATGATACAAAATCAACATACAAAAATTAGTAGAATTTTTATATGCCAACAGTGAACAATCTGAAACAGGAACAAAAAGGTGATCCCATTTACAATAGCCACACATGAAACTACATACCTAGGAATTAACTTACCAAAGAAGTGGAAGTTCTCTATAATGAAAACTTCAAAACACTGATGAAAGAAATTGAAGAGGAAACCAAAAAAAAAGGGAAAATATTTTGTGTTAATGGATTGGAAGAATCAATATTGTTAAAATGTCCATACTACCCAAAGCAATCTACAGATTCCATGTGCTCGCCATCAAAATACTAATGACATTTTTCATAGAAATACAAAAAATCAGTCCTATAATTTATATGGATTAAAAATTCTATGGCTATCCATAGTAGCCAAAGATATCCTAAGCAAAAAGAACAATATTGGAGAAATCACATTACCTGACTTCAAATTATACTACAGAGCTTTAGTAACCAAAACAACACAGCACTGGCATAAAAATTGACACATAGATCAATGGAATGGAATAGAGAATCCAGAAAGAAATCCACACTAGTGAAAAGACAGTCTCTTCAAAAATTGGTGCTGTGAAAACTGGATATCCACATGCAGAAGAATGAAAATAGACCCCTATCTCTCACCATATACAACAATCAAATCAAAATGAATTAAAGACTTAAATCTAAGTCCTCACACTATGAACCTATTATAAGAAAATATTGGCAGGGCATGGTGGCTTACGCCTGTAATCCCAGCACTTTGGGAGGCTGAGGTAAGCAAATCATGAGGTCAAGACATCAAGACCATCCTGGCCAACATGGTGAAAATCTGTCTCTACTAAAAATACAAAAATTAGCGTTTGTAATTTTTGTGGCGCACACCCGTAGTCCCAGCTACTCGGGAGGCTGAGGCAGGAGAATCGCTTGAACCCAGGAAGCGAAGGTTGCAGTGAGCTGAGATTGCGCAAATTCACTCCAGCCTCCAGGACATGGCTCTGGGCAAACATTTCCTGAGCAATATCCCCATAAGCACAGGCAACCAAAGCAAAAATGGATAAATGGGATCACATCAAGTTAAAAAGCTTCTGCACAGCAAAATAAACTATCAATAAATTGAAGAGCCAACTAACAGAATGGGAGAAAATATTGACAAATTACCTATCTGATAAGCGATTGATAACTGGAATAAATAAGGAGCTCAAACAACTCTATAGGAAAAAGTCTAATAATCTGATTTTTTAAATGGGTGAATATTTGAATAGACATTTCTCAAAAGAAGACATGCAAATGGCCAACGGGCATATGAAAAGGTCCTGAACATCACTGGATTATCAGAGAAATGCAAATCAAAGCTACAATGAAACGTCATCTCACCTCAGAATGGCTTCTATCCAAAAGACAAGCAATAACAAATTCTGGCGAGGATGTGGAAAAAACAAAACCCTTGTATACTGTTGGTGGAAATGTAAATTTGCACAACCAATGTGGAGAACCATTTGGAGCTATCATATTATCCTGCAATCCCATTGCTGGGTATGTACCCAAAAGGAAGGAAAGCAGTATATCAAAGAACTATCTGCATGCCTATGTTCATTGTAGCACTGTTCACAGTAGGTAAGCACTGGAAGCAACCTAAGTGTCCATCAACTTATGAATGAATAAAGAAAATGTGGTACATATACATAATGGAGTAGTATTCATCCATAAAAAAGAATGAGATCCTGTCATTTGCAACAACATGGATGAAACCAGAGATCATTATGTTAAGTGAAATAAGCCACGCACAGAAAGACAAACATCACTTTGTCTCACTTACTTGTGGGATCTAAAAATTAAAACAACTGAACTAATGAACATAGAGAGTAGAAGAATGGTTACCAGAGGCTGGGAATGGTAGTTGGGGCTTGGGGAGGGAGAGGGGATGGATAATGGGTACAAAAAATGGTTAGAAAGAATGAATAAGACCTATTTGATAGCACAGCAGGATGACATATAGTCAAAATAACTTAATTGTACATTTTTAAAGAACTAAAAGAGTATAATTGGATTGTTTGTAATGCAAAGGATAAGTACTTAAGGGGATGAATACCCCATTCAAAAAATAAAATAAAGCTAATGAGCATGTCAAAAAATTTAAAAAGCAAAAATAAATAAATAAATAAAAACTACCCAATGCAAGCCTTTTGCTTATACATATCCAAAAATGCCATCATGAAACTGCATTTTTTATATAAGTTTACCACTCTGGTTGCATGTGTTTTATTTTGTTTGCTTTGCTTGTTTGCTTGCTTCTAATTTGTTTTGTTTTGCTTTTGTTCTGCAGAATTTATTTACTTTCTTTGGAATGCTGTTTTGCATTTAAACATGTTTATAGTAATTCATCCAACATTTCTAAATGTTCTGTACACAATTGCCTTTTGCTGGATATATCTGACTATTGTATTATCAGCTATCGAAGTACAAAATCTGCTTGTTCACCCAGCAGTACATGTTATTTATCTTTTCTATTTTGGTACACAAGAAATGTGCTTCCGTTTTGTTTCTTGTGACTATAATACCATAATATGAACATTGACAATTTTTGTCATTTCTCCAGCGACAGGCATCCAAATTATTTTATTATTTATTACTACATTACATGACCAAAATCAGCACCCATATATATGCCTTCCTGTGGAAAAGTGGAAAGGTTTTACTAGTGGAGAAGGAGGAACTTTGAAATCATAAAATGTGCTCACTTTAATTGTAATAAACTTTTGTGTTGCCTTCCAAAGTGGCTTTGCCCAATTACATTGAGGGCAGGATCCGTTTCCTGAAGCCTCCTTAATACTCTCAAAGATAAATTGTGTGGTTTCTTAAATGGGTAAAATATTATACTACATTTTTCTTTTAAATTTGTCTGATTGCTATTAGACCGAATGCTTACACATACAGATTAGCCATTTATATTATCTTTTCTTTTGAATTACCTATTTTCATCACATGTCCATTGAGCTGTGTTTTCTTGATGATTTGAAATCACATGAGTCTTATGTCTGTAACATGTTGCAAGTTTTCTTTCCCAGTCATGTACTTAATTTGCCTCAGTTCACTATGTCTAAGAACAAGCAGAAGAGTAAAGATTACTTTGGGCTGAGTTCACAATGGTTTCAGATTTCTTTGCTCTGTTGAACTGATTCTTCAGAGCAAAACAAAACAAAATATTGAATAGAATTTAATGGCTAGTGATGAGCATTTCTCTGCAATTTCTGAAAAACTGTTAGTGCTTCCAGCATTTCTTTAAACATTTCTGATGGTGTTCATACATTATAATTAGGCAGTCTGTTCAGAGAAAAAGATGAGGGAGAGTTTTCTTATTTGTTGTTTCTCATTGTTTTTGTCCACTGTCCCTTTATTACACTCTTTAAGTCACTCCACTACCAGGATCTGGGGAAATGTACAAAATGACACATCAACCTTATAACTACAATCTATTTGCGCATTCTTGACAGTCCATGAGATATTTTTTTTTCTCTTTCTTTTCTTTCATAAAATATTTAATAGTGAAAAGCCCTCCTGGAGCTTTAAATCTTTTCCACAAATGAAAAAAACAAAAGTGAAACACTACAGACTTCTATTTCTATCTGTCAGAACTGTAAACTATTTTAACTGTAGACTATCTGAACTGTAGACTATCTGAAGCTGTAATCCTAAAGGCATGCAGAAAGTCTTGTCATAGAAATATACTGGTTATTCATGTAATATCACAAAAAATTAGGACCATAATAAATTGTCTTAGTCCTTTTCAAATAAAACTGTAAATAATAGTAATGCTTAGGAAATGAAGAATTATTTAGATAATTTAACACTTAAAAACAAATTGCTCTAAGAGAATAGTAGCTTATTAAGACTTGTCATTCCCACCATGCCATTTCAGAATTTAGTACAGGCAAACCTAAGAGATATTGCACATTTGGTTCTAGACCATTGCAATAAAGTGAAAATTGCAATAAAGTGAGTCACACTGATTTATCGGTTTCCCAGTGCATATAAAAGTTATGTTTACACTGTACTTGCTACCGTCTAGTAAGTGTCCAGTGGTATTAGATCTTAGAAAAAACAATGCACATACCTTACCTAAAAAATACTTTATACCTATCCCAAATAGCTAAGGTCAAGAGTATTGGCATAAATTATGTGGACCTTTAATTGAAACTGCATTTTTTGTATAAGTTTACCACTCTGGTTGCATGTGTTTTATTTTGTTTGCTTTGCTTGTTTGCTTGTTTCTAATTTGTTTTGTTTTGCTTTTGCAATTGATAATGATAATTTGATAATATATGATAATGATGTATTGATGATAATATATGATAACGATAACAATTATCATTATCATATATTGATGATAATGATGATGATAATGATAACAATAATGAAGTAATTCCTTTTTCTTAAAAGCAATGAAAGAATACAGGTAAATATATCAATTATATATCACTTCAGTAATGCTGCATAACAAACCACGTGAAAAATTAGTTGTTTACAATGGCCGATGTATATTATTTCTCATAGCTTTATGGGTTAGCAGACTTGCTCTGCTCATCTGAGCCAGGACTGACTGAGACTGGCTGGGTTCTCTCATGCATCTGCAGGTAGTTGGTTTGGTAGGCTGGGGGCACGCTGTTTCAAGACGGCCTTTGCTGTGCAATTGAGCGTTCTTCCACACATCTCTCGTAGTACTTTAGGAGGTAGCTGAGCACATTCTTGTGATAGTGGCAGGGGTCCAGAAGAGAAAGTAGAAATGCACAAGTCAAATTCAAGCCTCTGCTATTATCATATGTGCTAACATTAATTGCCGAAGCAAGCTCATGGACCAGTCATGAGTCAGCATGGCAAGGAACTATAGAGCCGCAAGGCAAAGGACTTTGATTCATGAAAACCATTAAGGTGGGTCCTTAATACAAACAATCTACCTCAGTAGAAATTATATAGTATATAAAGTTTTAAAATTTTATTTTGTACATAGAATTGCAAAATTAAAAGTTTTAATTCATGTTATGCCTCTTTTAAGTGGGGCTTTGATCAGGTAATTGCTGAAATATATTTGATGATATTTTACATGAAATGATTTACTTAAAGGGCTTATCAGAATGGAGCCATTTTGGTTTATTTGCAGAATATTAGGATTGGCTTTATAGATTCTTGCAAAAAATTTCAAGGCCTATTACAATTGGTTTAAAAATGAAAATACCAGCCAGGCGTGGTGGCTCACGCCTGTAATCCCAGTACTTTGGGAGGCCGAGGAGGGCAGATCACCTGAGGTCAGGAGTTCGAAACCAGCCAGGCCAACATGGCGAAACACTGTCTCTACTGAAAATGCAAAAATGAGCTGGGCACGGTTGCGGACACTTGTAATCCTAGCTACTCAGCAGGCTGAGGCAGGAGAATCACTTGAACCCAGAGGCGGAGGTTGCAGAGAGCCGAGATCGTACCACTGCACTCCAGCCTGAGTGACAGAGTGAGACTCCATCTCAAAAAAAAAAAAAAAAAAAAAGAAAATACCTACTTTGTATGAGATTCTGTACCAGAGGTTTCTGGCAAAAAACATGTCACACAAAAGTATTTAGAACACCTTCAGCTACTGTAACTTGTAGAAAAACTAGCTTAAATATCAGTTTTTATTACAATAAATACATTTCTTTGTTGCTCATAAAAAATGTGGGCAATTTTTATTCTGTAACAGTTTTAAAAATCCTAAGTTGACTCAAATCATATAAAAGTGTAACAATAACAAGGAGTAATCTTTTTTAACATCCTTAGCCAAATTTAATCTTCACAAGGAAAATATGACTGTGTGAATTAAGGAAATGAAAAAGAAAATATGAGTGGGTAAAAACGAAATGGTGCAAAAATAAATGAAAATTATTTTCAGTGACAACCAGCAAAGTTACTGATTTGGATTTCAAAATTGAAATAAGCAATAGAGTTGGAAAGAAATAGCATCACAGTGAGTAATGTGAATAACAATGATCTTTTGCAGTATATGTCATACTTTGTAATGGGTGTTAGGTTTCAGTTTTATTGGTTTTTGGTTTTTTGAAACAAATAGAAAACTGTCCTTTTACACAAGACTTAACACAGAGGACAAATAATGTGGCAATTTATGGCTGAATTGAGAAAATTAATGCCAATTAGAATAGAGATTTTAATAAAAATAGCAGAGGTAGGATAAAAATGATGAATATGGTATTTATTTTAAGAAACATTTTCCCATTCAGCTACCATTGACTTTCTTCACAGAATTGAAAAAATAAACTACTGTAAATTTCATATGGAACCAAAAAAGAGCCCGCACAGCCAAGACAATCCTAAGCAAAAAGAACAAAGTTGGAGACATCATGCTACCTGAATTCAAACTATGCTACAAGGCTACAGTCACCAAAACAGCATGGTACTGGTACCGAAGCAGATATATAAACCAGTGGAATAGAACAGAGGCCTCAGAAATAACACCACACATCTACAACCATCTGATCTTTGACAAACCTGACCAAAACAAGCAATGGGGAAAGGATTTCCTATTTAATAAATGGTGTTGGGAAAACTGGCTAGCCATATGCAGAAAACTGAAACTGGATCCCTTTCTTACACCTTATACAAAAATTAACTCAAGATGGATTAAAGACTTAACTGTAAGACCTAAAACCATAAAAACCCTAAAAGAAAACCTAAGCAATTCCATTCAGGACATAGGCATAGGCAAAGACTTCATGATGAAAACACCAAAAGCAATGGCAAAAAAAGCCAAAATTGACAAATGGGAATGGGATCTAATTAAAAAACAAACAAACAAACAAAACAACAACAAACAAACAAACAAAAAAACTATCTTCAGAGTGAACAGGCAACCTACAGAATGGGAGAAAATTGTTGCAATCTATCCATCTGACAAAGGGTTCATATCCAGAATCTACAAAAAATTTAAACAAATTTAAAAGTAAAAAAAAAACTATCAAAAAATGGGCTAAAGATATGAACAGACACTTTTCAAAAGAAGACATTTAAGTGGCCAAAGAGCGCATCATCACTGGTCATTAGAGAAATGCAAATCAAAATCACAATGAGATACCATTTCATGCCAGTTAGAATGGCGATCATTAAAAAGTCAGGAAACAATAGATGGTGGAGAAGATGGGGAGAAATAGGAATGCTTTTACACTGTTGGTGGGAGTGTAAATTAGTTCATCCATTGTGGAAGACAGTGTGGCAATTCCTTAAGGATCTAGAACCAGGAATACTATTTGACCCAGTAATCCTATTACTGGGTATATAATTCAAAGGATTATAAATCATTCTACTATAAAGACACATGCACACCTGTGTTTATTGCAGCACTGTTCACAATAGCAAAGACATGGAACCAACCCAAATGCCCATCAATGATAGACTGGATAAAGAAAATGTGGCACATGTACACCACGGAATACTTTGCAGCCATAAAAAAGGATGAGTTCATGTCCTTTGCCAGGGACATGGATGAAGCTGGAAACCATCATTCTCAGCAAACTAACAGAAGAACAGAAAACCAAACACGACATGTTCTCAGTCATAAGTGGGAGTTGAACAATGAGAATACATGGATACAGAGAGGAACATCACACACCAGGGCCTATTGGGGGGTGGCTGGATAGAGGAGGGATAGCATTAGGAGAAATATGTAGTGTAGATGATGAGTTGATGGGTACAGCAAACCAACACAGCACGTGTATACCTATGTAACAAACCTGCATGTTCTGCACATGTACCCCAGAACTTAAAGTATAATAAAAATAAAAGAACCATCTTTCAGAAGTTTTATCATCAAGTCAGGAATGATCATCTTAATTGGTCACACTGAAAACAACAATTCTCTTTTGGAATGATATCTTTTGAGATTAGAATTATCAATATTTCTAGTTTAACCTGAAAATTGTATTACATACCTTTTGAAAATATAATATTATAGACAATAATAAACCATATCATTATCAATTGCTATTCTATTTTTAACTTAGCAAGATAAATTTAGAATTTTAAAATTCATTATCTTGTTCTGTATCTATTTTACATAAATGATTTTGCTAAAAAAAAAAATCAACCTTTCTGGAATATAGGAGCCTGGCTCCCTGATGCTAAGATCAAAATCAACACAGGCTAAGGAAAAAGTCTATCTAAGATAGAATCATATTTTCTTAAATGTATGTAAAGCTGATTAAATGAGAATTTTGAGAAAAAGAAATCAGTGTTGAACTCAAGATATTACATCAAATTTGTAAATGTTAGAGGCCAGACTGTATTAACAATAAGGAAACTCTATCAAGCTTATAATGGAGGCATTGATAATACTCAGACTGAGAAAAATGCATTTTATATGAATTGAATATGAACTTTTGCTTCAGGGAATATTTCGTGAATTCAGTTTAGTTAATTACATAATTACTTAACTTACTAAAATGGATTTGAGACAGACTTCTTGATATTGTGTGAATTTGAACGCATAGAACACCTAGCCATGCTATAATGAATCCCCATCTAAGATGGTACAGTTATTTGTGGATAGGGTCAGCACTACTTTTATCAAACCCAAAGTGCATGATATGCCTCTACGATTCAATTTCAAGAATACTCTCTTTCCACCAATAAAATATCTCCTACTCTAAGAATAAAATGCCTAAATTTAGAATTTGTACATGCTCCTTTTATTGAGGATGTAGTTAACTCATTATAATTTAAAAGCTCTTGGAAAAGGCCATGCATTGCATTAGTATTTCTTGGCTTATATTTAAATTAGGTTATTAGATCCTCCAGAAGCAGATGTCAAAGTGTGTTCAGTAACAACAAAAATTAGGTGCTGTAAAGAAAGGAAAGAGGCAGCATTGCAAGACTGAAGGCACTGGAAAACAAACTTTCTTCTCAGAATTGTCTTTTCTCAAAGTTTATATTATATTTGGACAGTAGGAGCATTGGTTCTCTGGTTCTACAGCTTAAATCTAATTACAGTTGCTATAATTTATAAACAGTGGTCTTGGGTACAATAGTTTTTCTAAGCTTGTATCCTTTTGATAAAATATGGACATTATTGACTCTCAGAGTAATGCAAGGATTACATAAAAGTTTCTCTCTAAAGCATCTGATGTACAGGAAGTCCTTGATAACACCAGTTCCTTTTCTCTGATGTAAGATATGTAGAAATTATTATACAAACACAAAGTCTTCAATTTCTTGAAGATCATGTCAGAGGCTGGATGTCTAACCCAGACTGGGTTCAGTGATGGATTAAAAGCTGGCATTGAATCTATGAGGATTGATCTGAAGATCATTTTTTAGGCACCCTTCAGGGAGAAACTAAAAATTAAACCCAAGTCAGAGAGTAAAGTCACATATCAGTTGGCAATGGCCTCAAAGAAGCAGAACCCAGAAAGATCACAGAATACTGTGGCAGAGTAAGAATTTTTCTAACAGCAGGTAGGAGTCAGTGAAAGACATATCCTGTGTCCTTCAGCAGAACAGTGAATTTCTGGAATTCTCTTTAGGGTACTCACAGACTCAGCTCTGGGTTGGTAAAGCAATATTAAGAACACCAAGCTAGCTGAGTTACATTCAATTAAATTATAACGTGAACTGGATTTGTTCTGGCAGGATCACTATCATTGAAGTCCAGTCCAGTAGAAATAAAATGGAAAGTACTCATGTCATCTTGCTTACAAGTTGTGCATCTTAAATTTAAAAAAAAAAAAAAAAAAAAAAGCAAAAATGTAAGGGGATCTAACACACTTCCACAGTTCATTGATGAGAATTTCACATCTGGGAAAACATTACTGAGAGAGTCAGCTGGAGAGATGGTTGGCATTGTCTTTCACAGTGAAGGTGAGAGGTAGAAAGCAGTGCATTTTGAGACTCTCCCTCTTTGGTAAAGATTGATTTCTGGGAAAGTTAAAAAAAATTAACAAACAAAAACAACCTGACATAGACCTACTATATTCCCCAATGTTCAATATGTGCTGAGAAATACTGCCTGAATACAGCATCATTGCTCTACTTTGAAGTCCTCTGTTCATGCAGTTAAAATTCATGGCTAACAAGATAAAACTAGTTAATGTATTTATTTTCAGTCTAATTGCTTCTGTACTTTTATTGGAAAACAGAGGAAGTTCTGACTATGGATGAGAAGATATGATAAGCCTTGTGAAAATGCCTACAAAGATTCTAAGCCTGGTGAGATTGATTCATTTGCTTGTTCAACAAATATTTACAGAAAACCTACCATGTGCATGCCCGAAGCCAGTCATTGGAGATACTGTCGGGAACCTCACTAACACATTCCTTCTCTTCATCAAGCTTAGGCTTTAATGGAGACATGGAACACAGAGGGATAACATACAGTGAAAAGTGCTGCCTAGGAAATAAAATAATGAGATGATGCACAGTTGAAGAAAGTGATATAGGTGAGCAGGGAACTTTGGATGGAGTGGGCAGGCAAAAGTCTCTTAAGAAGTGACATTTGACAAGAAAGATCCAGCAAACAAACAATGTTAGGAAAGAGGATAAAGGGCTAAAGAAACAAGTACAAGGGCTTGGAAAAGGGTCTGAAAAGCAGAAAAGACTGATGTTATTTAATAGAAGTCAGTGAAAGGGAAACAGCACATGCAGGCCTTCATAGGACATAATAAACTATTAGCAGAAAGTGATTTGGGTCTGTTAAACAGTCCTTTTAAAAAGCTCACCCTGGCTCCTCAGAGGTGGATGACAGAGTTGCCACAGATGCCATTGAGATCCACTTGTTCAAGACTGCAACACCTTCAGTCTCTGGTGGTTGGCTGTGGATGGCTTCAGCTGACTTGCTTTGGGAAGGGCTCTTGGTCAAAGGGAGCTGCCTAGCTCAAGGGCATGCCTCCCTCTTGGTGTACTTTGCATGCCTGACCAATTAACGTGGGGGTATAAAGGTCTCAAAAGTTTGCCCCAATATTGAATAACTTTAAAGGCCATCCAAGCAATGGAGCTCTCCTTTAGGATTCACTGAGGTCTGTTGCAACTGGATCACAATTTAACTTTTTCTTCTGCCCACCCCTGCTTCCCTCCTAGGTGTTGATTCAAAGACTGTTTCCCAATTAATTTCCTGTAGGCAAATCTCTGTCTCAGAATATGTTTTCGGGGTCTGACCAACGATGGTTGGTACAGAAGGAGGTCCTGTGAGGCAGATTCTGAAGAGTATTTTGGAGCTGGGTCACTTGATAGCCAGCGGGTGAGGAGTACCCCTGGTTGTAGCATCAGGAGTGTTAAAACATCCACAGGTAGGAGCTATAATAGAATAATGTCAGAAGAGGACATGCCAAAGGGACTAACTAGACTTATTCGGGGAAGGCAGTATAAGTAAGGATTCAGACACCAGATAGCACTCACTGGGTTCTATTGGTGCATTAGACAATAACAAGGAAAGGCTAAAGATTATTAATCACCAATTCAAGACAAAGTATGAAAAGTCAAAGGACCTCCTAGGAAGCATAGAAAGAAACTCTCATCTCCTGTAACCAGAGGGCAAAAAAAAACCAGAAGGCTACATCCAAGCCTTAAGTATAAGAGTGACAGGGAAGGCAAGAAGAGTGAATTCTCAAACCCATCAAGGTTATTGCCCTGCTTGGGGAAAAAAAAAATGGTACCTAAGACTTGGATTGGGATGCCAAATGATATAATTACCATTTCTTTTGTTCCTCATTTCTTCTACTAGATATTTTTCCATCTTGTACTATTTCTTTTCAGCCTAAAGAATTTTCTTTATTATTTGTTTCAGTGGGAATCTGTGACCAACACACTGTTTTAGGTTTTGTTTATCTATATACCTTTCAGTTCTCTTTTCTCTCCTCTGAATATTTTTACCAGATATCTATGTCTTGGGAGATGATATGTGCCTTCTCTCCACCAGAGGTCATTCCATTGTTTTCTGACTTGTATTGTTTCTGGTGAGAAGTCAGCTGTCAGTCTCTGTCTGTTTTTAAGATTCTTTATCTTTTCTTTTGGCAATTTGACAATTATATATCTTTGTATAATCTTTGTATCATTCAGCTTTGTATTTTTTGGGCTTCTTGCAATTGAATTGTTTTAAGGCACATTTTTAAAATTTCAGCATTTTTTCCTTTCATGTTTTTATTCTCCACTCATGTGATTTTAATTACTTACATGTTAGATTGCTTAATATTGTCCCCTAGGTTATGGAATTCAATTTTTTAAAATTTTTTGGGGACTATTTCCATTTGAATACTTTCTATTGATTATTTCTAGTCAGATCCAATAATATTTTTAATTTCAGATGTTCTATTTTTCCATACTAGAATTTCCCGTTGTGTTTTCTTTATATTTTCTGTTTTTCTAACAAAATGGTCTATGTCTTCACTAATTATATTGGTCTTCTCTTAAAATTTTTTACCATCTTCCTAATAGTTTTTCTAAAGTCTTTGATAGTTTTTTATTACTGGGTCATCTATGAGATTATTTTTATTGATGGTTTTGATTCATATGATGTATCACAGCTTTTCTTGCATGCCTGTAACTTCTTATTATTACAGATAAAGTATATTTTAAAATAAGCAGTGGAGAAGTAACTATAATATATACTTTATTTTTGTTTATAGCAAGTTGTATTCTCTGTCTAGCAGTTGGGATACCAAACTAATAATTCAAATTCCTCCTCCTCAGCTGGGACTGGGTCATAGCCTTAACTATACTGAATGTATATCCAATTGGACCAACTCCCAAACTTTGAGACATCCACTATCTTTCTGATCTTACCGATATTTAAGCTAGTTTGGTGTTTGGCTGTGGTTTCATATATTTTTGGTTTACTTTTATATGCAACTCCTCTAGGGCTCTAAAATCTAAACACTGTATACTCATCGCCTGCTTTTGTGTGTAATTTCTCATCACCAAAAAGCACTTTATTTACAGCAGACCCACTCTTCTGTAGACCAGTATTCAAAGCAGATGTTGCTTCTTATGGGAAAGCTTTTATGGCTCTGTCTATATATTCAATAAACTTTCCTTTCTTTTAGTGCTTTTTGTTGGCCTTGGAGACACATTAATTTTTGTTTTTCAGGTTATTCTAATTGGAACCATCGAAGAAAAGATCTTTCACACCATTCTACATCATAATTAAAAGTAAAACTTTTTAATTTTTATTTCACTCAACTATATAGGGTGTATATTTTAACATGCCAGTATATGTGAGTCTCCATCACATTTCGCATAAGAGTATCCTATGATATTTTATACCATAATGTGCTTAATCTTCTGGTTAAGCATAGACATTAAATATTGATGGCCATTAGGTTATTTCTAATTTATAATCATTTATACATAATCCATGGGTCTTTCACAACCACTTTTAAAATTTTCCCTAGGATACTGTAGGAAAGCAATAGGTTTTAGTCTATATCTCTCTTCAGTTTCCTTAGCAGTAGCTAGACAATGTCATCATGTCATTGTTCCCGTCACTCCTCATAGCACAATACTCACTGGACTTCTAATATTGACCTGACTCTCCAATGCATCGCCTTCACTATTTATGGCTGCTCTTCTCTAAAGTTGCCCAGAGACTACCAGTTCTCTTTTTATCCACATTGGCAGATTTTATAATTACCTTAAATTCATTTTGGAAGAACTGGGAAATCCAAAAAGATACATCATAGGGAAAAAGGTACATCTTTGCTTTAAATAGGACTTCTCTCAGAGTCTTGAGAAAATAACCTATTTTCTAATGTGGTTTATCTTTCTTTCATATTGCCTCCTATTAAGTTTTCAGAAAAAAGGAGTGAGTTTCAAACCTATTCTTTATACCTAATCCTATTCACAGGGAATCATATTATTCTCATAATGATTTTTGTTGTTTTTATTGTTTGTAAATTTCCAAAGTCTAAGTCATTTGCTCTACAATATAGCCACAGGGAAATTTAAATAGGATGATCACTGATGCTTCTTTATGTACCAACTGCAAAACTATGATAAAGTAGTAAAGAGATGGCTGCATAGGAGGGTGGAGGAAAGGAAAAAGCATTAAAAGCCACAGCTTTGGAAGCCATAGTGCTGAGTCTGGTATGGGCAATGGGATATCACCAACCTGGCTGACCAGTCTGGAAGGTCTCACTTGATATGGACAAGGAGTACCAGAACCTAATATTGTAGTAAAGTAATGGCCATCTCTAATTTCCAACCCAGGGGTTTTATTAGATTCCAATGTTGGGTAGAGTCATCACTGAAAATTGATTAACCTTAGAGTTGCTTTCAAATCCCTGATGGGTGGGTCCTGGATCATGTATAATTGGAATTTTTAAAAATACATGCAGACACTGTATCTTGCTATTATTCATTTTAGTTTTAGTGTTAGTTCTGAACTAAATGACCCAATTACATGTGTTCCTAAAGAAATGTGGAAAAGTATCCAAAAATAGAAATTACTGTCTTTCCTACAACAGAAAATATAATATCCATAGCATTAAATATGTTTTAGAATTATTGGTCTAAAATAAAGGTTTTCAAACCATGACCCATGAGTCTAATCCAGCCTGCTGCCTATTATGTAAATAAGATTTTACTGGAACAAAACTGCATTCATTTGTTTGTGGTTGTTTATAACAGTGTTTGTGCCACAACAGCAGCACAGAGCAGTTTTGACAGAGACTGAATTGTCCAGAAAGACTAAAATATCTACTACCCAGCCCTTTATACAAAATGTTAACAGATCCCTTGTCTACCACTGTGGTAAAAAATAAAAGAACTAAAATATACAACTTTTCAACAGATAATAAAAATGACAAATAACATATTAACATAAATGGAAATGAGTAAAGCAAATTACAGTATTTTTGAATAACTGATAATGTAATTCTGATGATAATAACCTACTCCTTCTCTTTAGGGCATGTATTAATCTGTTTTCACACTGCTATAAAGAACTACCTGAGACTGGGTAATTTATTAAGAAATTTAATTGACTCACAGTTCCACATGGCTGGGGAGCCCTCAGGACACCTACAATCATGACGGAAAGCAAAGGGGAAGCAAGACATCACAGCAGGCTTGAATTTCTCCCCAGAAAATGAGTTTTTCTTTTCTACTGCATGAAGAGGCTACAAATTTTCTAAAATTCTATGCTCTGCTTCCCTTTTAAACATAAGTTCCAATGTCAAATCATATCTTTGTGAACCCATATATGACTGTATGCTTTCAGAAAAAGCCAGCTAACCTCTTGAATGCTTTGCTGCTTAGAAATTTATTCTGCCAGATTCCTAAATCATCTCTTTCAAGTTCAAAGTTACGAAGATCTCTAGAGTAGGGCACAATACCACCAGTCTCTTTGATAAAGCATAACAAGAGTGATGCTTGCTCCAGTTGCCAATAAGTTCCTCATCTCCATCTGAGACCACCTCGGCCTAAACGTCATTGTCCATATCACTATCACCATTTTGGTCAAAACCATTCAACAAGTCTCTAGGAAGTTTCAAACTTTCTCACATCTTTCAATCTTCTTCTGAGCCCGCCAAACTATTCCAACCTCTGTCTATTACCCAGTTCCAAAGTTGATTCCACATTTTCAGGTATCTTTATAGCAGTGCTGCAAACTTGTGGTACCAGGCGTTTGGTAATTTATGAAGAGACACTGGGTAATTTATAAAGAGAATGGATTTAATTGACTTATAGTTCCACATGGCTTGGGAGGCTTCAAGAAACTTGCAATCATGGCAGAAGGCAAAGGGGAAGCAAATCACATGTTATGTGGCAGCAGGAGAGAGACAAGGAGGCGGGAAATGCCAAACACTTTTAAACCATCAGATCCCGTTTGAACTCACTCACTATCACGAGAACAGTATGCGGGGGGAGCTGCACCCATGGTCTAATCACCTGCTACCCGGTCTCTCCCTTAACACCTGGGGATTACAATTCGAGTTGAGATTTGGGTGGGGACACAGAGCCATACCATATCAGGGCAGGTGGCAATCAGAAAAACTAAAAGCGATACTACACGGTAGATCTTGTCTTTGTTTGTCCTTTGGCGTTCTGTGCTCTCCGTTTCCATCTGTGTTATATTTTTTAAATCCCATAATGCTTAGCTTAATATGTGATATTCTAGTATTAGTGCCTATATGTTCATGGTAGAGAGTGTTCTGTCTATATTTTTTTTCAAATTTAAGTCTCTAAATAAAAGCTTTTTTGACTTGGATACATGGCTGTCTCTTTTTCAATCGATTTTCTGTACCTGTGCTCAGGAGCCATTCTGGGACATAGAAAAATGGCATCCCCACAGCAATCATTCCTGTGGGCTTTCCTTTCAAGTGTGATGTGCTTTGCCCAAGAACACACTTATAATACACAGAGAGGGATTGGCTTAATGTTAAGCAAGGAAAATAACATTCGGAATAAAGCATTATCTGAAATACTCCACTAAAAATAGTCGATAGTAAAAACTATCCACTATATAAAATAAAACAGTAAAAACTTACATTTTGTTTGTCACATAGGTTTTTTTTGTATGTTTGTTTGTTTTGTTTTGTTTTGTTTTTTCTTTCTTTAATGCAAGTGCTCACACTACAAAGGATCAGGCTGTACTTCGAATTCGCCTGGCAGAAACAAGAACTTGCTCTTTCATCCTTTTCACATTTTCTTCAAAAACACTTTATTTTTTTGCCAACAAAGTTAATATTTCTACACAATTTTAGAAGCCAATGTTGTCAATTAAACTGTTATTAAAATAAAGCAAAAGCTGGTAAGATAAGTTTTAATACCAACGTCCTAATCAAAATTATATGCCAAATATAATTATCAAAGTATATCACAATATAACTTCAAAATCAAAGTATAAATTAACCTATCATAATTTACTATGTTATGTACTAGGTTTGGGATAGTGTGCATAATGAACAGGCTCTGGCTAGAGGCCCCTGGAATGAGAGCATCTTCTACTTGGAAAAGAGATATTTGGATTACTTTTACCAGTTTTATAAAGGAAAAAAAAAGCTCTGAACTTAGATTGTGTGAGATGAAAGTTTTATTATCCAAACTCACCAGTAAATTTAAATGGTAACTATTATTTTTTACTTTGAGGTTAATAAATTCAATTATACACATGTATTTAGCAACTACTTTGCCCAAAATTCTGTTTTAATTGTTGTGAAAGAAAAAATGAGACAAATTACTTATGCCTACACTATTTAAAAGTAAAGAAAATAATATTTGTTATAACTATGTAAAACGGTTACTTCTTTTAACATTCAAGAAGCATTTAACAAATTAGTTTTTAGACCAGACGTGGTGACTCATGTCTGTAATCTCAGCACTCTGGGAGGCTAAAATAAGAGAATCACTTGAGCGCAGGAGTTTGAGACCAGCCTAGGTAACATAGTGAGACTTCATCTCTAAAATAAGTGAACAAAATTAGCCAGGTGTGGCGGTGTGCACTTATTGTACCAGCTACTTGGGAGGCTTAGGCAGGAGGATCACTAGAGCCCAACACTACATTCCAGCTCGGTGACAGAGCTGAGATGTCACCTCTAAAAGAGAACAAAAAAGGTTTTTTTAAATCTTAAACATGCTGATATTTTTAAAAAGACAAATGGTATGAAAACAAAATTTAAAGGCAGTATATTGTTTAGTAATATACAAAATTATTTTCACTAACAATATAAATTTAATTGTGACATAAATTTTCTGCTATAAAATTAGAATATGTTAAAGAAGATAATTCATAGTGCTTACATGAATGGAGGGGAAAGGCCTCTCCTAATCACATACAGACATCAAAAAATAAAACATTATAGATAACATATTTGACAATATGTTGTGATAGCCTGAAATATTTGTAGATAGAAATTTCTCTTTTAGGAAAAATCTAAATTTATAGGAATATATCTTAAATAAATCAGAGATGTGGCCCAAGAATTAACTTTTTTCATTACAGTATTAAATTAAACAACAAATATAATGACCAGATGTGGTGTCTCATACCTGTAATCTCAGCACTTTGGGAGGCTGATGTGGGCAGATTATTTGAGGCCAGGAGTTTGAGAATAGCCTGGGCAACATGACAAAATCCTGTCTCTACTAAAAATACAAAAAAGAAAAAATGAAAAAAAAATAGCCAGTATGTTGGCGCATACCTGTAATCCCAGCTACTCGGGAGGCTGAGGCATGAGAATTGCTTGAACCTGGATGGTAGACATTGCAGTGAGCTGAGATCATACTACTGCACTCCAGCCTGGATAACAGAGAGAGACTCTGTCTCAAAAAAAGAAAATAAAAAAAGAGACCAAATATAAGAAACAACTTAACTGTTTAGCAATAAGTAAAATGTTAAATGTATTAAGTAAATATGAAAAATGGAATACCCTGCATATTAAAATGCATGATTTTAATGATATAAAAAGCTTTTTAATGATATGCAAAAATCTTTATATGCTCTAAATTATATCATGAAAATTGAAGGGGCATGTTAATAATCATATATAGGAGAAGATCTTATAGAATATTTCATTTTCTTCCATGTACCACCAGATATTATATGAAATTTCTGTGATTTTATATATATAACATATAATCAGAATAAAGGCACCATTTTACTAAAATGAAACTGACAACCATAAGAATAAAACTGGATATACGTAGAACTTATTTCATTTCACAGCAGTCTCTGATAAATCATCAAATCAAGGAAGATGTATTATGCTGTGATGAAAGATGAAGGAAACTGGGCCATCTCTAGAATGTGTAATGGAAAGAGGGACAATACAACTTTGTCCTTGAGCGGGGTTGTGATAGCAACATGGATACATAAAAAGGGTTGTGAAAAATCTTCATTTGGATCCTAAGAGCAGACAGAGTGGAATGTAGCCTATGTGCAAGGAGATAATTAGTATCTATTAGTATCTAGACAGGGGATGGTTGTGTAACCAGAGACAGGTATGGAAAAGGAGGCAGAGACCGCATGTTGGAAAGTTTTGAATGTTAGATCATGGAATATGAGAAACCTTTTTTATGGAATGTACAGAATGAAGAACTGTTGAAAGAAGCAGCAGTAACATGGCTCTGGATCTTTCCTCATTATCGTATCTCAGAGTTAAATTCAGCACAGCTAAATGAGAGCTCATGACTGAAGGGTTATTTTGGATTTGTTTTTATTTTATTTTATTGATGCATAATAAACGTACTTAGTTTGGGGATACGTGTGATAATTTAATCCATTCATGTAATTTGTAAAGATCAAATCAATGTACTTGGGATATAATCATCTTAAATATTTGTCTTTTCTTTATCCTGGCAACATTCAAATTATTCTCTTCTAACTATTTTGAAATGTACACTAGATTATTGGAAACTATAGTCATCCTACTGATCTATCTAACACTAAGTCATATTTTTTCTATTAAATCATATATTTGTGCCAATGAATCTGCTCATCCCTGCTCTTCCCACTATTGACTAAAGTTTTGCTGATACCAACTGGATAGGAAAGATAGGGATGGGTTTAAATAAGAACATTTCAGAGGGGAATTATCTTGTACGTTGCCATTGGATATGAGAGATGAATAGGATGAGAATTCCCTAGTGTCTAGTTTGATTAGCCCAATACAATCAATTTATTTTATTTATTTATTTATTTATTTATTTTGAGACGGAGTCTCACGCTGTTGTCCAGGCTGGAGTGTAGTGGCGCGATCTCGGCTCACTGCAAGCTCCGCCTCCCGGGTTCCCGCCATTCTCCTGCCTCAGCCTCCTGAGTAGCTGGGACTACAGGCGCCCGCCACCGCGCCCGGCTAATTTTTTGTATTTTTAGTAGAGACGGGGTTTCACTGTGGTCTCGATCTCCTGACCTTGTGATCCGCCCGCCTCGGCCTCCCAAAGTGCTGGGATTACAGGCTTGAGCCACCGCGCCCGGCCACAATCAATTTATTAAGATAGGTAACACTGAGGGGAAGTGCGGGTGGGCAGAGTGTAAGGGGATAAGTTAATATTTTTATATAAAATATTCCTGGCAATAAAACACCATGCTAACAAGAAAGGTAAATATACATATATGTGTGTGCGTGTGTGTGTACCTGCACGTGAATGTGTGTATATACACACACATACATATACATGTATGCACTAGAGATGGCATGGAATTGTACAAAATGGGAATGAGTACATGGAAAGATAAATGAGATGAGTAAAAAGGGAATGAAAGGAATTTTAAAATTTAAAAGGCATGAAAGTGATCCCAACATTTTGAGACTTCCTATCTGTAATAGTGCCATTAAGAAATGGACAAGAAAGAGCAGAGCCCGCTAATAATGATCCAAGTTCTTTACTTTGAAAAGTAAAGCACAATTTTAGAAGAAATGAGATTTTCAATTACGGCATAGGTTTGGATTTTCCCTTCATTAAGTATTTTCTACTTTCTTCTTAGTGATCTATTAATGTTTTCAGATAATGAGTCAGAAAATAAATATAACCAAAATCCAAGTAAAAATATGAGCTTAAATCAGTAAATCAGGGGAAGAACAAATACCTCATAATACACTTAGACTTATTTCTGCAAAGTATTATAATAATAATAATTTAAAATCAAGCCGCAGTTAAAGTATGACAGGGAAGCCCATTATTTGCTTATCTCGTGATAGTTACAATTCATTTATACATTTTTTTTTTTTTTTTTTTTTTTTTTTTTGAGAGGGAGTCTTGCTCCTCCCCCAGTCTGGAGTGCAATGGCGCAATCTGGGCTCACTGCAAGCTCCACCTCCCGGGCTCACAGCATTCTCCTGCCTCAGCCTCCCGAGTAGCTGGGACTACAGTCGTCCACCACCATGCCCGGCTAACTTTTTGCATTTTTTTTTTTTTTTTTTGAGACGGAGTTTCACCGTGTTAGCCAGGATGGTCTTGATCTCCTGACCTCGTGATCTGCCTGCCTCGGCCTCCCAAAGTGCTGGGATTACAGGCGTGAGCCATCGCACCCGGCCTCACTTATACATTTTTTTAAGATACTCCAGCTTTGAATAAGATTAGGTTCACCTGACATAACGCAGTTGTTCCAAGAGCCACCTCTATTTATTAAAGATAAAATGATTAATGTCTGTTTTCTCTTCCTTATTCAAGTTAGAAAGAATTTTACTACAGCGTCCTGTTTGGTGGATTGGTGTAAAGAGTAATTGCCACTGAATGTTTATAAAGAAGAAAAATAGTAGAGAAAATAGTAAGAATGAATTATTAATCATTTAATTTCACAATCTACAATAAAGAATAAAATATTCTTATCCTCATTTTCCAGATGAGAAAAATGGCTTAAAGATGATAAGAAATTTGCTGAATATTATTAATAAAAGGTGAAATTGAGATTTAAAGACAGAGGACTCCAAAACCTAAGCTTTCACCCACGCATTTTTTTTCTCATATTTAGCCAAATGGGAAGAATTCTGACCGATATAATCCAAGTTGTTCTATACTTGTTTTTTACTGAGAAGCCACAATATAGCTGTTTAGTGCACAGGCTCTGGACCTAACCTGCTTAGGTATAATTGTGCCTGAATTTTTAACTACTAACTATCTGAATTTGGATAATTTAACACTGTGCCTCAATTTCTCACTTATAACATGGGGGATGTATTAGCCCCTTTGCATTACTATAAAGGAATACCTTAGACTGGGTGGTTTATAAAGAAGATATGTTTAATTGGCTCAGTGCTCTGCAAACTGTACAACAAGAGTGGTATTGGCATCTGCTTCTGGTGAGAGCCTTAGAATCTTGGTGAAAGGTGAAGCGTAAGCAGGTGTGTCACATGGTGAGAGAGGGAGGAAGTCCTAGAGTTTTGAATAATTACATCTCCTGTGAACTAACTGAGCAAGAATTCACTTATCACCAAGGGGATAGTACTAAACCATTCATGAGGGATCTGCCCCCATGATCCAAACTCTCCCACCAGGACCTACCTCCAACATTGGGAATCACATTTCAACATGAGATTTGGAGGAGACAAATGTCCAAACCATCAGGGGATAATAACTGATCCTTTTTCATAGTAATTCTATATTAAATGCATTAATATATATACATATTATATATATAAAAAATATGTATGTTATATATATGTTTATTTATATATATATATATAAAAAACACCTGGAGGTGCTTAGTCTGTAAGCATTTAATAAATGAAATTTTCATCATACTTTAATATGATGAAATTCAATAATGTTCATCGATTATCTAATTACAAAGCTCAGAGAATCTCAGAGGAAAGTACTGAAGAAACAGACAATTAATAAAAATATGTTTTTACAAAGTTACATCCCCCTGTTATTAACCCAAGAACTGACCAGGCACAGTGGCTCATGCCTGTAATCCCAGCACTCTGAGAGGCCAAGGTGGGCAGATCACTTGAGGTCAGGAGTTCAAGACCAGCCTGGCCAACATGGAGAAACCCCATCTCTACTAAAAATACAAAAATCAGCTGGGCGTGGTAGCACATGCCTGTAATCTCAGCTACTAGGGAGATTGAGGCAGGATAATTGCTTCAACCCAGGGGGCGGAGGTTGCAGTGAACCAAGATCCTACCACAGCCCTCCAGCCTGTGCCCAGGTGACAGAGTGAGACTAAAGAAAGAAAGAAAGAGAGAGAGAGAGAGAGAGAAGGAGGGAGGGAAAGAAAGAGAGAGAGAGAGAGAGAGAGGAAGGGAGGGAGGGAGAGAGAGAGAGAAAGAAAGAAAGGGAAAGAAAGGAAAGAGAGAGAAAGAAAGAAAGAAAGAAAGAAAGAAAGAAAGAAAGAAAGAAAGAAAGAAAGAAAGAAAGAAAGAGAGAAAGAAAGAAGAAAGAAAGAAAGAAAGAAAGAAAGAAAGAAAAGAAAGAAAGAAAGAGAAAGAAAGAAAGAAAGAAAGAAAGAAAGAAAGAAAGAAAGAAAGAAAGAAAGAAAGAAAGAAAGAAAGAAAGAAAGAAAGGGAGAGAGAGAGGGAGGGAGGGAGGAAGGAAGGAAGGAAGAGAGGAAAGAAGGCAGTAGGCAGGCAAGAGCTGAGCTTTAATTACTGGTGAATCTTGGGATCCTGGCTATACTCTCCACCAAATTTGACAAATCTGTTTGTGATCAGAAATGTCTGTGATCATACATTTAACATTCCATGAGTCTACTTGCTTTGCGTTTGCATAGCCTGCTATAAAACAATTACCCAATTACCCCACTGCCTTTTTGTGAAATTAGCCGTCATCCTACAAAACTAAGGTTAAAACTGACTTATACATTTAGAGATAGACCACTCTGAAAGAAGACCGAGAGAAAGGAGTACTATAAAAACTGTAGTCATTTAATTTGTGCATTAACAAGGTATAGATGATATTCTAGTCTCTGTATTCTATAAAATTTGTGAGATTTGATGAAATGTATCAAACTAATGATCTTTTAATTTACCAAATTACTATATCATGTACATAATGTATATAATCTAATAATAAAAACATTTATATTTATATATCAAGTGACGTGATAGATGAGATTCTACAATGAGCTATTAATTTTAAGAGACAAATTATTTAAAGAATAGTTCTTTGAGATAATCAGATGGGACTAACTCGGATCCGGGAATATGGAGACCTTGAATCTGGCCTGGGCTTTCATTGACAGGTAAATCTTAACATGTCCTCTCTGTGCTCACTTTTTCTATTGAAAAACAATGAAACCATCTGACTGTTGGCGTCACATGTCTCTGGTTCATATGAGATGAAATAAGTGTAAGTGTCTTGTAAAATGTAAATTATATTGATAAAATACAGGCTTAATAATAATTTAGAAAGGTTTGTTCAAAGCATTTCAATAACCAAGTCAGAAAAATTAGTATTTACCAACTACAGCAAGAGTGAAACAGACTTCTGAGTCATTATCCAATTATCCTGTAACTATACAGTTGTAAATCCACCATCATACATCATTTTCAAGGACACTTTATAAAACTCCTGACTGTAATCAAAGCTTTGGATAAAATACTATTCTTGTAAACCATCTATGTTAATTATGAGATAATAGAGTAAATTACATTTCATATCGCCACGTAATGAAGGCGTGCAAGAATACCCATAAACTGTCATGCTGCAACAAATACGCTGAATAAATGATTAACACTCTTAACACATATATATCTCTTGGAGATTAATGTTTAGTAACACTAGGTTTTACATTAGACAGTTTTTATTTTGTCTACCTCATATATCTTTTTCTGGGAAACTGACCCTATTTCTACTTCCATGATTCTGGTAAGCTACCAGTCCTGGCATCCAAACCGTAATCAAAAACGTGGCCTCATATAAGGAAACTGGATTGTCTTCTGAGATTTGAAGGTAGTGGAAGGCATTTGGGGTTATGACACATAATGTTTCTAGTCTCTACTTCTGAGATTCTCAGAGTTACCTTGGTTCCCATCTACCCTGAGCCCTGATTATTATTCCCCTCTCCCTAAATCTGTGAATTACTTTCTATTACATCAGTACCTTTGACATCATCAGTGTAAGTTACCCAGAATTGCTTTATGTTGTGGACAAAAAGGAAAACCTCACTCAAAGTGAAGAAAATAAACTTTAAAATTTCACAGGTTTCATAAAACAGGAAATTAAATCACGTTTAAGAACAAAATAGTCAACCTCATTAGGAACCAAAGATATGCAAATAAAGTCAGTAAGTCAGATCAGAAACCTGCAATCTTCTCCAAATTCACTCAGCGTGAAAGCCTAGGTCCTACCAGTGGCCTGCAAGACCCTTCATAATCTGCCATGCATTTATACTCTGACATCTACAAGTTTCCCCTACTTTCCTCTATCTGTCCCACTTCAGCCTTCCTGTTGTTTCTCACACACACTAAGCACATTCCAGTCTTAGGATCTTCCCTCAAGCCATTCCTTCTGCCCCCTTCCAGCCTTGACCAGTCCCCTTGCCCAGTCCTCTCATGCATGCTTTGCTTAAAGCTTCCCTACTCAAATACTTCACCCTGTCATCCCCTCTAGGTCTTTATTCCCTGTACCCTATTCTTTTTTTTTTTTCAATCATTATATTTATTTATTTATTTTATTATTATTTTTTTTTATTATACTTTAAGTTCTAGGGTACATGTGCATAACGTGCAGGTTTGTTACATATGTATACTTGTGCCATGTTGGTGTGCTGCACCGCTAAACTTGTCAGCACCCATCAACTCGTCATTTACATCAGGTATAACTCCCAATGCAATCCCTTCCCCCCACCCCCGTGATAGGCCTCGGTGCGTGATGTTCCCCTTCCCGAGTCCAGGTGATCTCATTGTTCAGTTCCCACCTATGAGTGAGAACATGCGGTGTTTGGTTTTCTGTTCTTGCGATAGTTTGCTGAGAATGATGGTTTCCAGCTGCATCCATGTCCCTACAAAGGACACAAACTCATCCTCTTTTATGGCTGCATAGTATTCCATGGTGTATATGTGCCACATTTTCTTAATCCAGTCTGTCACTGATGGACATTTGGGTTGATTCCAAGTCTTTGCTATTGTGAATAGTGCCGCAATAAACATACGTGTGCATGTGTCTTTATAGCAGCATGATTTATAATCCTTTGGGTATATACCCAGTAATGGGATGGCTGGATCATATGGTATTTCTATTTCTAGATCCTTGAGGAATTGCCATACTGTTTTCCATAATGGTTGAACTAGTTTACACTCCCTTCAACAGTGTAAAAGTGTTCCTATTTCTCCACATCCTCTCCAGCACATGTTGTTTCCTGACTTTTTAATGATTGCCATTCTAACTGGTGTGAGATGGTATCTCATTGTGGTTTTGATTTGCATTTCTCTGATGGCCAGTGATGATGAGCATTTTTTCATGTGTCTGTTGGCTGTATGAATGTCCTCTTTTGAGAAATGTCTGTTCATATCCATTGCCCACTTTTTCATGGGGTTGTTTGTTTTTTTCTTGTAAATTTGTTTGAGATCTTTGTAGGTTCTGGATATTAGCCCTTTGTCTGATAAGTAGATTGCAAAAGTTTTCTCCCATTCTGTAGGTTGCCTGTTCACTCTGATGCTAGCTTCCTTTGCTGTGCAGAAGCTCTTTAGTTTATTAGATCCCATTTGTCTATTTTGGCTTTTGTTGCCATTGCTTTTGGTGTTTCAGACATGAAGTCCTTGCCCATGCCTATGTCCTGAATGGTATTACCTAGGTTTTCTTCTAGGGTTTTTATGGTATTAGGTCTAACATTTAAGTCTCTAATCCATCTTGAATTAATTTTTGTATAAGGAGTAAGGAAAGGATCCAGTTTCAGCTTTCTACTTATGGCTAGCCAATTTTCCCAGCACCATTTATTAAATAGGGAATCCTTTCCCCATTTCCTGTTTTTCTCAGGTTTATCAAAGATCAGATGGCTGTAGATGTGTGGTATTATTTCTGAGGACTCTGTTCTGTTCCATTGGTCTATATCTCTGTTTTGGTACCAGTACCATGCTGTTTTAGTTACTGTAGCCTTGTAGTATAGCTTGAAGTCAGGTAGCGTGATGCCTCCAGCTTTGTTCTTTTGACTTAGGATTGTCTTGGAGATGTGGACTCGTTTTTGGTTCCATATGAACTTTAAAGCAGTTTTTTCCAATTCTGTGAAGAAACTCATGGGTAGCTTGATGGGGATGGCATTGAATCTATAAATTACCTTGGGCAGTATGGCCATTTTCATGATATTGATTCTTCCTATCCATGAGCATGGTATGTTCTTCCATTTGTTTATGTCCTCTTTTATTTCACTGAGCAGTGGTTTGTAGTTCTCCTTGAAGAGGTCCTTTACATCCCTTGTGAGTTGGATTCCTAGGTATTTTATTCTCTTTGAAGCAATTGTGAATGGAAGTTCATTCATGATTTGGCTCTCTGTTTGTCTGTTACTGGTGTAAAAGAATGCTTGTGATTTTTGCACATTAATTTTGTATCCTGAGACTTTGCTGAAGTTTTTTATCAGCTTAAGGAGATTTTGGGCTGAGACAATGGGGTTTTCTAAATATACAATCATGTCAGCTGCAAACAGGGACAATTTGACTTCTTCTTTTCCTAACTGAATACCCTTGATTTCTTTCTCTTGCCTGATTGCCCTAGCCAGAACTTCCAACACTATGTTGAATAGGAGTGGTGAGAGAGGGCATCCCTGTCTTGTGCCAGTTTTCAAAGGGAATTTTTTCAGTTTTTTCCCATTCAGTATGATATTGGCTGTGGGTTTGTCATAAATAGCTCTTATGATTTTGAGATACGTTCCATCAATACCGAATTTATTGAGAGTTTTTAGCATGAAGGGCTGTTGAATTTTGTCAAAGGCCTTTTCTGCGTCTATTGAGATAATCATGTGATTTTTGTCTTTGGTTCTGTTTATATGCTGGATTATGTTTATTGATTTGCGAATGTTGAACCAGCCTTGCATCCCAGGGATGAAGCCCACTTGATCATGGTGGATAAGCTTTTTGATGTGCTGCTGGATCCGGTTTGCCAGTATTTTATTGAGGATTTTTGCATCGATGTTCATCAGGGATATTGGTCTAAAATTCTCTTTTTTTGTGGTGTCTCTGCCAGGCTTTGGTATCAGGATGATGTTGGCCTCATAAAATGAGTTAGGGAGGATTCTCTCTTTTTCTATTGATTGGAATAGTTTCAGAAGGAATGGTACCAGCTCCTCCTTGTACCTCTGGTAGAATTCAGCTGTGAATCCATCTGGTCCTGGACTTTTTTTGGTTGGTAGGCTATTAATTATTGCCTCAATTTCAGAGCCTGCTATTGGTCTACTCAGGGATTCAGCTTCTTCCTGATTTAGTGTTGGGAGAGTGTAACTGTCCAGGAAATTATCCATTTCTTCTAGATTTTCTAGTTTATTTGCATAGAGGTGTTTATAGTATTCTCTGATGGTAGTTTGTATTTCTGTGGGGTTGGTGGTGATATCCCCTTTATCATTTTTTATTGCGTCTATTTGATTCTTCTCTCTTTTCTTCTTTATTAGTCTTGCTGTTGGTCTATCAATTTTGTTGATCTTTTCAAAAAACCAACTCCTGGATTCATTGATTTTTTGGAGGGATTTTTGTGTCTCTATCTCCTTCAGTTCTGCTCTGATCTTAGTTATTTCTTGCCTTCTGCTAGCTTTTGAATGTGTTTGCTCTTGTTTCTCTAGTTCTTTTAATTGTGATGTTAGAGTGTCAATTTTAGATCTTTCCAGCTTTCTCTTGTGGGCATTTAGTGCTATAAATTTCCCTCTACACACTGCTTTAAATGTGTCCCAGAGATTCTGGTATGTTGTATCTTTGTTCTCATTGGTTTCAAAGAACATCTTTATTTCTGCCTTCATTTTGTTGTGTACCCAGTAGTCATTCAGGAGCAGGTTATTCAGTTTCCATGTAGTTGAGCAATTTTGATTGAGTTTCTTAGTCCTGAGTTCTAGTTTGATTGCACTGTGGTCTGAGAGACAGTTTGTTATAATTTCTGTTCTTGTACATTTGCTGAGGAGTGCTTTACTTCCAATTATGTGGTCAATTTTGGAATGAGTGTGATGTGGTGCTGAGAAGAATGTATATTCTGTTGATTTGGGGTGGAGAGTTCTATAGATGTCTATTAGGTCTGCTTGCTGCAGAGATGAGTTCAATTCCTGGATATCCCTGTTAACTTTCTGTCTCGTTGATCTGTCTAATGTTGACAGTGGAGTGTTGAAGTCTCCCATTATTATTGTATGGGAGTCTAAGTCTCTTTGTAAGTCTCTAAGGACTTGCTTTATGAATCTGGGTGCTCCTATATTGGGTGCATATATATTCAGGATAGTTAGCTCTTCCTGTTGAATTGATCCCTTTACCATTATGTAATGGCCTTCTTTGTCTCTTTTGATCTTTGATGGTTTAAAGTCTGTTTTATCAGAGACTAGTATTGCAACCCCTGCTTTTTTTTGTTCTCCATTTGCTTGGTAGATCTTCCTCCATCCCTTTATTTTGAGCCTATGTATGTCTCCGCATGTGAGATGGGTCTCCTGAATACAGCAGACTGATGGGTCTTGACTCTTTATCCAGTTTGCCAGTCTGTGTGTTTTAATTGGAGCATTTAGTCCATTTATATTTAAGGTTAATATTGTTATGTGTGAACCTGATCCTGCCATTATGATATTAACTGGTTATTTTCCTCGTTAGTTGATGCAGTTTCTTCCTAGCCTCGATGGTCTTTACATTTTGGCATGTTTTTGCAATGGCTGGTACCGGTTGTTCCTTTCCATGTTTAGTGCTTCCTTCAGGGTCTCTTGTAAGGCAGGCCTGGTGGTGACAAAATCTCTAAGCATTTGCTTGTCTGTAAAGGATTTTATTTCTCCTTCACTTATGAAACTTAGTTTGGCTGGATATGAAATTCTGGGTTGAAAATTCTTTTCTTTAAGAATGCTGAATATTGGCCCCCACTCTCTTCTGGCTTGTAGAGTTTCTGCCGAGAGATCTGCTGTTAGTCTGATGGGCTTCCCTTTGTGGGTAACCCGACCTTTCTCTCTGGCTGCCCTTAAGATTTTTTCCTTCATTTCAACTTTGGTGAATCTGGCAATTATGTGTCTTGGAGTTGCTCTTCTCGAGGAGTATCTTTGTGGAGTTCTCTGTATTTCCTGAATTTGAATGTTGGCCTGCCCTACTAGGTTGGGGAAGTTCTCCTGGATGATATCCTGAAGAGTGTTTTCCAACTTGGTTCCATTTTCCCCCTCACTTTCAGGCACCCCAATCAGACGTAGATTTGGTCTTTTTACATAATCCCATACTTCTTGCAGGCTTTGTTCATTTCTTTTTCTTCTTTTTTCTTTAGATTTCTCTTCTCGCTTCATTTCATTCATTTGATCCTCAATCGCTGATAGTCTTTCTTCCAGTTGATCGAGTCGGTTACTGAAGCTTGTGCATTTGTCATGTATTTCTCGTGTCATGGTTTTCATCTCTGCCCGTTCGTTTATGGCCTTCTCTGCATTAATTATTCTGGTTATCAATTCTTCCACTCTTTTTTCAAGCTTTTTAGTTTCTTTGCGCTGGGTACGTAATTCCTCCTTTAGCTCTGAGATGTTTGATGGACTGAAGCCTTCTCTCATCTCGTCAAAGTCATTCTCCGTCCAGCTTTGATCCGTTGCTGGCGATGAGCTGCGTTCCTTTGGAGGGGGAGATGCGCTCTTATTTTTTGAATTTCCAGCTTTTCTGCCCTGCTTTTTCCCCATCTTTGTCGTTTTATCTGCCTCTGGTCTTTGATGATGGTGACGTACTGATGGGGTTTTGGTGTGGGTGTCCTTCCTGTTTGTTAGTTTTGCTTCTAACAGTCAGGACCCTCAGCTGTAGGTCTGTTGGAGATTGCTTGAGGTCCACTCCAGACCCTGTTTGCCTGGATGTCAGCAGCAGAGGCTGCAGAAGATAGAATACTGCTGAACAGCGAGTTACCTGTCTGATTCTTGCTTTGGAAGCTTCCTCTCAGGGGTGTACTCCACCGTGTGAGGTGTGGGTTGTCAGTCTTCCCCTAGTGGAGGATGTCTCCCAGTTAGGCTACTCAGGGGTCAGGGACCCACTTGAGCAGGCAATCTGTCCATTCTCAGATCTCAACCTCCATGTTGGGAGATCCACCACTCTCTTCAAAGCTGTCAGACAGAGTCGCTTGCATCTGCAGAAGTTTCTGTTGCTTTTTGTTGTTGTTGTTTAGCTGTGCCCTGTCCCCAGAGGTGGAGTCTACAGAGACTGGCAGGCCTCCTTGAACTGCTGTGAGCTCCACCCAGTTTGATCTTCCCAGGGCTTTGTTTACCTACTTAAGCCTCAGCAATGGCGGGCGCCCCTCCCCCAGCCTCCCTGCTCCCTTGTGGTTAGATCGCAGACTGCTGTGCTAGCAATGAGGAAGGCTCCGTGGGCGTGGGACCCTCCCAGCCAGGTGTGGGTTATAAACTCCTGGTGTGCCCATTTGCTTAAAGTGCAGTATTGGGGTGGGAGTTACCCGATTTTCCAGGTGTTGTGTGTCTCAGTTCCCCTGGCTAGGAAAAGAGATTCCCTTCCCCCTTGCACTTCCCAGGTGAGGCAATGCCTCACCCTGCTTCAGCTCTCGCTGGTCGGGCTGCAACAGCTGACCAGCACCGACTGTCTGGCACTCCCTAGTGAGATGAATCCAGTACCTCAGTTGATAATGCAGAAATCATCTGTCTTCTGTGTCGCTCCCGCTGGGAGCTGGAGACTGGAGCTGTTCCTATTCGGCCATCTTGCTCTGCCCTCCCCCCCTCACCCCGTACCCTATTCTAATGTTGCTTTTATATCTAACACTTATTTCATTTAACATGACATATAGTGTAGTCAGTAATTTACAAGTAATTTATTGAATGAGGCATATGTTATTTTAGCTCATTCAACTAGCATTTTTTACTGGTGTAGATGAGGTGAAATGGAAAGGGAATGTAGCATAATGTAGAAGCATCCAGAATTCAGGACCAGATTCCAGAACCCAAGACCAGATTCCCTTCTTTCAAACCTTAGCTCCACCACCTACACTCTGTCCAGCCTTGAACAGTTAACATATTTGTGCCACAGTTTCTGCACGTCTGAAATGCAAAGAATGACAAAATCAAAATTATATGATTCCTGTGATGATCAAATATAAAGCACTTAAATATTTTCTAGCATATAGGAAACAATAACTGCTACTTATAATAGCATATAACATAGGCAAATGATAATTTATTTCTGGAGACCCAGTAATGGTCATTAGCTGAGTAAACTTGAGAGTTAAACTTAAAAATATATGAATAAATATAAGCAAAGCATAATGAAATACTGGAAATAATCTAGATATTTAACAATATAGAATCACTATATAAATGATAAAATATTTTAGACATTAAATTCCATCTATAGAGATGTGATAATAGCTGGATAAGCTTCTGCTATGATAATATGTGAAGAAAGTAGCATATATTTTGTAATTATGTCACCTAAAGTATATACAACATGAATGAAAAACATTTTTTAAAGTAGCAAAATATGAAGAATTGTCTTTTGGTTATACATTTGTAGGGAATTTTAAACACTACTTTTTTATAGTTTTGCTGTACTAGTTTTAAATCATAATAACTTTTTTTAAGTAATTCATCTGACTATGCAGGAAACAAATCCATTTCCCATATGTAGTTTCAATCACATGAATGCATGGTTTAATTCAAAAGTTCTGAGAAAAAGAATAAAATATAACATTTTATGGGACTAACATATACACGCTTCTAGCAATGTTTTCTTTTTTTAAAATGTGGTGCTTCCCTGGCATGGTGGCTCATGCCTGTAATCCCAGCACTTTGGGAGGCCGAGGTGGGTGGATCTCTTGAGGTCAGGAGTTTGAGACCAACCTGGCCAACATGATGAAACCCCATCTCTACTAAAAATACAAAAAACTAGCTGGGCGTGGTGGCACACGTCTGGAATCCCAGCTACTCATGAGGCTGTGGCAGGACAATCACGTGAACCCAGGAGGTGGAGGTTGCAGTGAGCCAAGATTGTGCCGCTGCACTCCAGCCTGGGAAACAGAGCAAGAGTCTGTGTCAAAAAAAAAAAGTGTTGCTGTGGTAGGAGATCCCATCATAATGTGTTACATTCCACAGATTGAAAAAGCAAACCAAAGTCAACTTATATGTTTTGAATAAAGCTATTTTCAGATTAAAATATTTTCAGTACCAGTAATATAATTAGGAGTTGGGAAATATAATTAGGAGTTGCCTATATTATTAAAGGTCCATTTAAACCTCAACTTCTCAAACTTATTTGTTAATAAATAGTTGAGTCTTCGATATAAGTTATTGTAAACTTTTTAAACATTTCCTAAACTTAAAGACAGCTATTGCCAACTTCAACTTTGAAACATAAAGAACTTAGAAGTCATTACTCCCATCCCTACAACAAGTAAAACCTGAAAGTCAATTGTTTTTATTGATCCCATAAGAAAACTGAGGTCCCAGGTCAAATCACTACCCTAAATCTAAAGAGGCAGGTATTTCCAGGGATATATAGCAACCAAAGGCCACTTGCCTGCAGCAAAAGCCAACAGAGCTATAAATCTTAAATGTGTGAATTGCTCAGGCTGAGTGAGAGCCGCATGAGACAAAGAAACTCTGCAAAGTGTAGTTTTAGCCACTTGCATTGGCTTTCTCATCAGGACCATCCCAGGTTCTAACGGTGAGGATCCCACAGGATCCGTGTGGCCCTGACGGGAGGAGGGGAACAAGAATAGCTATTTTGAAACATTTTCAGAGCCTTCTCCTTGGCAAAGACCTAATCTCCAGGGGAAAAGACCTTGCTAAAGTACAATTCTGAAATCTTATCTGAGCTGGAGGAAGGGCCGTTCTCCCCATCCTTGCCTCTTCTGGTCTTTCTTTCTTAGCTAAGGAAGTTCAAGAACCATCTGTAGTGGGAGTTAGGCATTCAAGGAAACCCACTGGTAATGTGACAGCCAGGGAAGGGAGTAGTGGGCAGGGCCCAAAACAGCTCTACTACTAGAGGAGAGATTGAAAAACATGTGAAGACTACAGTCCTACACATAGGCCCACTAAGTGACTGCGATTTACTTGAACTGGCAAAGAACTCTCCCCACCTCCCACTCCTTACAACCCTACCAATAGGGATCCAGAAAAATGCATAGTGGATTAAAGTGTAAGAGCTGCCAGCACAGACTGTCTCTGTTTAGGGAAGAACCAAGGCAAAGAGAGATTAAAACAAAAACACTGGACAAAATTGTATCCTCTGGTATACAAAGCTACAACAATCACTAAACACAGAAAAACTGCTGGCCAAATTAGCATAAATCCTCTTGCTAAAGGACTTTTTACCTCAGTCTATTTTATTTAATAAATCTGGATTTCAATAAAAATTAACAAGGCATGCCAAAAAAGCAAGACGGAAAATAGTATGAAGGGATAAAGTAATCATCAGAATCACATTCTCATAAAATACAAACATCGGAACTATTAGGCAATTTAAAATAACTATGATTAATATGGGCTCTGATGGGAAAAACAGATAATATGCAAAAGCATATGCATAATATAAGCAGAGATGGAAACTCCAACAATAAAAGGAAATGTTAGAAATCAAAAACACAGCACCTGAAATGAAAATTGTCTTCAATGGACTAAATAATAGACTACGTAGAATAGAAAAGATTTGGTGAGCTTAAAGGTAAGTCAATAGAAACTTCCCTAAGTGAAATGCAAAGAAAAATAGTAAGAAAGAATCAGAACAGTACATTCGAGCACTGAGACAAAATATCAAAAATTATAAAATACGTATAATTGGAATACCAGAATAAGAGAAAAGATGAAACAGAGCAGAAGAAGTATTTCCAAAATTATCAACAGATATGAGGCAACAGACCCAAGGAAATGAGAGAAAAACAAACAACGTAAATAACAAAAACCAAAACAAAAAATGATATATATGTATACCATATTCAAACTGCAGAAAACCAGGGCAAGGAGAAAATCCTGAGACAAGCCAGAGGGAAAATGTCTTACTCAGAAAGGAACAATGGTAAGAATTGCAGCATATTTCCCATTTGAAACCATGAAGGCAGGGTGGGGGTGGCGAGGGGAGAGAGAGAAAGAGTGGACTGAAATATTTAAAATGTTGAAAGAGAAAATCTTAGGTTGCTGCATAAATAATTGGGGGTTTTATCATTACTTTCAATGGAAAAAAAAAAAAAACAACGCAGTAACTTTTACACCAACCTAATATCTTACCAACCTGGAATTCAATATCCAATGTCATAATTCTTAAAAAGTTGAAAAGAAAAGAAATATTTCCTCAGACAAACAAAACCGAGGATATTTATTGTCAGCAGACGTGTAGTGTCAGAAATGGGAAAAGAAGTTCTCAGGGCGGGGCGTGGTGGCTCATTCCTGTAATCCCAGCACTTTGGAAGGCCTAGGCGGGTGGATCATGAGGACAGGAGATCGAGACCATCCTGGCTAACACGGAGAAACCTCGTCTCTACTAAAAAATACAAAAAATTTAGCTGGGCGAGGTGGCGGGCGCCTGTAATCCCAGCCACTCCGGAGGCTGAGGCAGGAGAATGGCGTGAACCCGGGTGGCCAGCTTGCAGTGAGCGGAGATCGCGCCACTGCACTCCAGCCTGGGCGACAGAGCCAGACTCCGTCTCAAAAAAAAAAGAAAAAGGGTTCTCAGGCATAAGGAAGATTATATAAATGAGAAACTCGTATCTATATAAAGAAAGGAAAAGTATTCAGCAACAAATAAATATAAAAATACTTTCTTTTTTTAACTCTTAATTATTCTAAATGATGACATTTGCTTAAAGTCATAACAGCAACATATTTAACTTATAGCGTTGGAAAGCTGGAAAGTTGCCTTGGAAAGTCCCCAGCTTCAGTATCACCTCTACATAATTTGACCGTACAATTCTAGCACACTCCATGGGATTCCTTCTTTTCCTTTACTTTGAAATATATATTTTGTCTAATTTGTCAATTTTTTCTAGTTTGTAGAAAGGAGAGGGAAATATTCCAAGTATCTATTCAACTATTGTCTCTCTTGGACTATATTTTTAAACTGGCTTTTGTTTCTAAACAGGAAAGGAACACATTTTTTTTCTATTCTTAAAAAGTATCACTTCAAATAAAATGATATTTTACAATAATGTCATGATGATGAAAATTCTCATTGCTGTTCCAATTTCTCCTTTTTCTAATTTTATAGCTCAATGCAATTTTCTTTAAAAAAAAAATAAAGTTTTGATCTGAGACCTCATATGACCAAATAGCAACATTTCATCATTGAACTTGATGCTTAATTTAATATTTGATTTTAAACTGTTCAACATAAGCATGTTTTGAATTAGGCTTAAATTAGGTAAGTTTTAAAATTTTGGTACAATCAAAATAGCCAAAAATGTCTATCCCCCATAGCCATATATTTAAATTATGTGCCACAAAAATAAAAATTTTTCTTAAGAAATAATTTCATTGAGAGCAAAACTGGAATGTGAAATTAATCTTGTAGTAGGTGTCTTACAGATGTCAAGCCTTATAATGACAATATATTTTTAATTCCATTTTTCTTAACTATCAGAATATGGCTTACATATTCTGACCAAAAAAAAAAAAAATCACATAATTTCTCTAAACTTTAGCTCTTTTACTTCTATGCTTTCATAGTTACTGGTCAGGGTAATTGATTTTAACTAATATAATAATTAACTCCAGAATTTCAGTAGCTTAATACAATAATGCTTTATTTCTCGCTCATATTACAATTCATTTGTTGTTTTTTGTTTTGTTTTGTTTTTCGGTTTTCTTGTTGTTTTGAGATGGAGTCTTGCTCTGCTGCCAGGCTGGAGTGCAGTGGCGCAATCTCAGCTCACTGCCACCTCTACCTCATGGTTTCAAGCAATTCTCCTGCCTCAGCCTCCCAAGTAACTGGGACTATAGATGCACACCACCACACCCAGCTAATATTTTGTATTTTTAGTAGAAACAGGATTTCACCATGTTGGCCAATTGTCTTGATCTTTTGACCTCATGGTCCACCCACTTTGGCCTCCCAAAGTGCTGGGATTACAGACATGAGCCACTGCACCTGGCCAATTCATTTGTTTTTTAATCATCTCTCCATGCAGTAATTCAGGGCTCCCAGGGCCTGTCATCCTGCTGGGCCGCCACACTCCTTGGGCCTCCTTGGGTTTCTCCACTGCTCTGTGTTCAGTAGGACTAAGGAGTAAAAAGAGAGAGAGAGAGCAAGGATGATGATTTGGGGTATGTTAGAGTCTCAGATCTAAAGGTAGCATTCGTCCCTTGAACTCACATTCCACTCACCAAACCTCTGTCATGTGGCTCCAAACTCACTGCAAGAAAAAATGGGAAAAGTAGTTCCTTTGTACCTAGGAAGAGGAAATAGAATGAGGTCGCTTTCAACTAGGGTCTGCCAAACTTCAGTTAAAAGCAAATACTTGGGAGCCATATGGACTGAGTTAAAATCTTTGTTTTGCCACTTCCTTGTTGAAACAGATTACATAACTTCTATGGATAAGTATAGAATTTACAAGGTTGTGAACAAATTAAATGAGTTAACTTATATAAAGTTTTTAGCAAAGGGCTTTGCACTTCCTGGTTAGGTACTCTTATGGGCTGAATCGTGGGCCTCAAAAGTTCACATGCTGAATTTCTAACCCCAGTGCCAGTGCCTCAGATTGTAACTGTGTTTGAAGATACAGTCAATAGAGAGGTAATTCAATTAAAATGAGGCCATTAGAATGGACCCTAATTCAATATTAGGCAATCTTAGAAGAGGGAGTTTGAACACAGGCACACACAGAGGAAACAGGATGTGAAGACACAGGAAGAAGATGACCATGCACGAGCTAAGGAGAGAGGCCTGGAACAGATTACCTCACAGCCCTTAGAAGGAACCCACTCTGCCAACATCTTGATCTCAGACTTTTAGCCTCTAGGACTATGAGAAAATAAACTCCTGTTGCTTAAGTCACCCAGTCTGTGGTACTTTGTTACGGTATCCCTGGTAAACTAGTATGGGCACTGCAATGTGTTAGCTATAATTAGCCATTTCTTCTGGCCAACAGGCCATTCAATCTCCCTATATACGTTTTACCTTTATGTATAAGGTAATTGGAAAATGCTACTCTTTTCTAGAGGATAGATCTTATGTTACACTTTTATGAGACTAAAGCCTTTCTCTCTCTGAGTAAAATCCCAAATATCCAAAGCACATACTACAATGCAATTCATGTTGTGGCCAATCAATAATTCTCTCCCACTTGCTTCTACAGTTACTGCAACACCCACGTTTTATTCCCATTCCTCCAGTTTGAGTTATGTGCACTTCTCTGAATCAATCATGATGTGTCAGAAGCCAGAAAAGACTTTAATCCTCAGTTTAGGAGCTCACTCAGCATTTTATAACCATAGCTAAGGCTACAGTTTCAGTTCAGAAATCATCTTTCTCTTTTCCCGAGATCCTTATAAATATCATGTATTTTATATTGCAGTAATCTAAATTTGAGAGATTATATATGGTTTGCTTTCTGAAATATTTCATAGAAGGCAGTTAAGGGCTTTTAAGTGATAACAATAACAACGTTAATGATCATAGTATTTTAGAGTTTAAAGTAATCTTCGGAATCATCTTTCATGCATTGGACTGATGTGGTACAGAAACGGTAAATAAACACCTTGCCTGCTCCCCACAGATGAGTAGGAGGATTAATTAGTTAAGGTCCCCTGACTCTGGGCTCTTGTTCCTCCCACTCATCACAACATCAATAAGGAAAATGAAATGCACTTTCTGCTGAGAAAGACAATTAGTAGTATGAAAAATTGAAATTGTTACTTTTCTCTCGATCAAAAGAAATCAGATTTTTTGTTTCACTCCTCGTGCATGACTAAACGTAATTCTTCCATGACTGCAAATGATCACTCTCTGAACACTTTGACAAATTGAAGCGGCAGAGCAGGGAAGGGATGTCAGTGATTTTTAAGCTCATCAGCTGCAATGCTGAGGCAGCTAACAGACCCCAAGGTTGGTGACGATGGTAGAAAAAGAAATACATTCTTCTTATAGAGTATTTCTTAACACTTACTTTGTAAAAATGGTTTTAAATACCCCTACCTTTACAGTCACATCAAATTAAGACTGACAGTCCAGCCTGAACAGTGAGTCCTCATTTCCATGAACTACTCCTACCACTAAGCAGAAACTAGCAAAATATGATATGAATCATATATATATGTGTGTGTGTATATATATAAATATATATGTACATATATAATTATATATATGTACATACATATATATATATATATATATATAGAGAGAGAGAGAGAGAGAGAGAAGGATGTGTATTGGATTAACCTCTTTCCAGGAAATTGTTCAGCTGAATGAAATCCTGGATGAAAGTGGCTCTCACAGGAAAAGGGTGTATTCATCCCATGGGTCATCCTGGTTTGGGGATGTGCTTCTTCTGATGTCTCCTTGGCAAATAAATAGGCCTTTCTGGTATGAAGAGAAATAGAAAAACTTTGAATAAAATGTAACTGCCATTCTGATATTTCAGGTCTCGTTTATTCTACTGACAATATCTGCATGAATTAGATGATTTCAAAAGCACTTAACTCCCTTTCGTCTCTTCAGTAGCTGGCTATGGAATCATCAGGCCTTAATATAGAGGAAAGTAACGTTGGACTTCGTCTCATTTCCACAACTTTCCAGCACTTCAGGTGGGAAAGGGGTAAATTTAGTTGTTCAGCCAAGAAGATTTTATATTTAAAAATGTTTTCCTGTAATTTTAAGCCCAGTGGTATTCTGTAATTCATTTTTTAAAAGCAACATTCCTCTTCTAGACTTTTCTAATCATCTGAAAGAGTAGCAAAATCTGAGAACGCTTTAGTGAAATTGTAATTTGGTGCCCTGATCTAATCATTTTCCTTGAGAATGACAGAAAATTTCACAAAACGGTGAGAACATGATTATTATCCTATTTATTTGGAATCTTTTGGCAGCACAAAGAACATCTTTCTTGCCCAGCATGACTTTGAACAGGCAGGTACTTTGTTTGACAGGAAAGATTATTGCATTGACTGATCTGAACTGTGGGCTTAGAGACATCGATCTCCAGGGAGAAATAGCAGCTGGGCTTCAATTCCAACTCACTTGGAGGAAATAAACTCTTTCTTTAAATGGCTTTTCAAACAGTGTGCACAACATTTAAAAAGACTTTCATTTAATCATGCTCTTCTGTACATTAGTTACTTGTCCATTGATGCCACCAATATTAGCCACACATGAGCAATGGGCAAACCTGTCATAGCGATTCCAATTAGACCTGGTTATCTCTAAAACTTTAAATAGACTAAATAAGAATGCATCAAATGAGTCACAGCAGGAAAGGCCTGTCTAGTTTTTCTGTTTATTAGCAGGATGACCTTTCTCATTTGAGAGAAAAGTCAAACTATAAAAAACTTCTTATTTATTTATTAATAATGAGAAAAAAGTCGTACAGGTCCAGAAAGTCTTTCTGTTTGATGATCACAAACCTGACACTGAAAATAAAAAAACAAATCTTTTGCAGGTGTTAGAGAAGGGCATGAACTTTTCCAAGTCTCTGGCTGTCTGGACATCTCTCACCTGCCATGACACTGCTGGCCCCTACCTTCTTGTGTCCTGGTTAACACCTTCTTATCTTTGAAGATTCAATTCAAAGTGGAGTTCCTATACAAAGTGTTTGTTAAACACTGCTGTATGCCTCCTCATTCTCCAAACTTGAACATTTAATTCTATTTATTCTCCTTGATATAGATATATATAATATATATAATATTATGTATATTATATATATTATATATTATATAGACTTAATATATCTATAATGATACAGATATATTATATATCCATAATGATATGGATATATTATATATCTATATCAGGGAGAATAAATAGATATTAAATATATATAATATATATATTCATTCTATTCTATTGTTTTGCCACTTCCTTGTTGAAACAAATTACATAACTTCTATGGATAATTATAGAATTTACAAGGTTATGAACAAATTAAATTAGTTAACTTACATAAAGTTTTTAGCAAAAGGCTTTGCACTTCCTTGTTAGGCACTCTTATGGACTGATTCTATCCATTATATATATAAAATTGTATGTATATTTATAAATTTATTTATAAATATATACTATATATAGTATACTATATATATTACTATTATATAGTATATTATTTATATACTATAGTAATATATATACTATTATATATAATATATACTATTATAAGTAATATATACTATTATATATAGTATACTATACATAGTATATATATTACTTATATAATAGTATATATAAGTATAATGTGTAGATGTGTGTGTGTATATATGTATGTGTGTATATACATATACACTTCAACCTTGGTATCTTCTTTTCCGAATTCTCCCCTATGAGAATGTAAATTAGTTAACAGCAGGGAGCTTGAATTATTTATGTTCCATTCCCATTGCCTCATGTAATGTCTTGCACATTATCAATAATAAACTCATACTTAATGCTGTAATAATGGATTAATGACAAAACCCCATAATTTTCTTTCTACACATTTATTTTACATCAGTGTATATGTATACACACATTCATATCTATTCTCTGTATAATTGTAATCACTTATACAATTATAAAGGATATTTAGTAATATTCAAACATGAAAAAATAAAACTATTTAGCTAGATTGTTATCTCTGTAATGATCTGCTCTGCATTCTCCTCTTGTTTTGTCCAAATTTTGCCAGCTGTATTTGGCACATCCTACAATAATCTTGCCCCTTGCCAGTTATATCATTTTTCTGACACACAGACCTCATCTCCAGCTCACACAAAGTCATTTGAAATGCCATCCATGTTCACTGATCCCACAGAGTTGTCTCTGCCTAGCTTGCCTACTCTCCTCTTCATCTCAGGATGGTTGCACATTCAGTTTTTCTTTATATGCAATAACTCCGTGTTTGAAAATTTTAAGAGAAATGCCTTCAGTTCCTGTGTGCAAAAGATCATGATTAAGAGCAGTTTGCCCGGATGTGTAGAATATACCTTAGAAAACTCCAGTGGTCTTTTACTATTTCTTCACCCAAAGCAAGTAACTAGAAAAACAGGGAAAAAAATCTGTCAGGTTCAAATGGAATATTTAACTCCATAAGTACACATTCAGTAAGTCCTGAGTGATGTAATATGCAAATAATATTAGTGAAAAAAGATCACTTAGTATTTCATTTTAATAGCCTATTTATCCACACGTGCCTTGCATCTACTGTTTGCACATACTCATCTGCCGCAGATCTCGTCAATTTGTGTTAATTTCATTAGGCCAGAATAACTTTCCACACATTGAGGGCACAGTCTATGTTTTGCTAGGTCTGGTGACTCAGGAACAGCAGTCGATTTTTCTCAGAAATCTTAAATCTCTCCTTGCACATGATTTTCTCAAACTTAGCTCTAGTTGCAATCTATAGTTATCGATTTCTGCAGCATATTCCTCTGTAGAACATTTCCTGATGCTCTGTCCTTTCATCCAGGAATGCCTTTTCTCTCCGTTTTCTCCATCCCACTTCACATTCTGTAAGAATTTTAAAGACAAAGACTTTGATAAAGAAAACAAGCAAACACATAAAACCCCTTTCAATAGTAATTGTTTTAATCCTCTGCTGCCCTAAGTGCAAGTGGGATAGGAAAAGTGATGTCATTTGATATTCTTTGCATCAACTGAGTGTTTTGAAAACAAATAAAGCAAACAAAAAGCTGGCATCCTAGACCACACTTTCTCCAGCTCTCATGTGCCTATGAATTACCCGGGGATCTTTTAAAATGGAGTGGAAGGGAGCCTGAGATTCTGATTACTTAACAAGCTCTGAGGTGACTCAACCTGCGTGTCCAGGGCCACACTTTGAGTAGCAAACTCTCGGGCTTCCGTTACCACCTGTGAAGTCGAGATGTCTCACAGCAGGACCAGGCACTTTTGTTCTCACTAAGCTGCCCCGGGGGACCACATGTAACCAACAGACAACTTCCACAGGCCAACATCTGGGAACAAATGGAATACATATCTTTCACTGATGTTTTGTGTTCTGTAATTGAGTGTTCTTTAATTTTATGGAGACAGCATTCTAACAAGTCACTTTTAATTCAATCCTTCAGTTACTACGGGTGATTATTATACATTGAAATGAAACTGAGAAACTTATCATTGTATCCTAAGGTAACTTGTATGTAAGATCAATCATTTTTCAAATTGAAGACATGAGTAGCAGGAATCAACGTGCATGTACCCTTAACTATATGTGCTGTACCAATACGTTAACTGAAATGACTATTATTTTTCATAAATGCCTGCAATTTTCAAAAAAAAGATGTTACAAAACATGCTGTCACTAGTATGTGGAATTTTTCCCTTAAGGTATCTCTAGCATTATTAAGATCTCAAACCCACCGTGACAAAAGCCTTTCATTAGCTTTTATTACCTAATTTCAATTTGAGAAAATTTCCCTTCAGCAAAGTATCTGAAATTATTAATGAAAAAATTTGAAAGCTAAGTTATACAAGGTTACATTTCTTATTGGAAAAAATATCTGGTAATGGAATGAAACAGATTGCCAAATAAATGACTATTATTAAATATTGTATAGGCTTCTAGAAAGATTAACTAAAATGTATTTCTGATTCACATTCAACATATAGCAGACTTAGGTTAAAAATATTTTAAGCATGAAGGCTTGAGCCTCTCTCATTCACCTAGTGTCTGATTTTACTAGCATGGTCTTTGCCTGTCATGTGATTTAACTTTAGGCTATTCATCCACTTAGAGAAGACGCTAAAATGTAATTTTGTGCTAATGATGCTGTGGACATATGATTTGTATCATTCATTGGTGGCTGCTGCTACATGTGCTTTAATTTTTGTGGGGACCACCCTACTCAATTGTATCTATTACTTTAGTATTTTGTTGTGTACCCAGGAATTCTTATAGTCCTATAGGGAACAGAGACAAGAACCCAGAAGATTCTTTATACTCTGCCTAGAGCCTTTCTGGATGAAAATTTTCAGAAGATTTTTATCTAAATAAGAAAGAATTTTTTTTTTTTTAGTTTTTTAGCATTGATTTAGTATATCTTTGAGATGTCTGATGGCTAAAGGAATATGGTACTATCTTTTGAGCTCAAATCATGTGATTAAAAATAGAGGTAATTACAGAGCATAAGAAAATTTGATCTTGACTCAAGATATTAATAATCTTGATTGTACTCTTTCTACCTCTCACTTAAAATTGTAATGATGACTTTTAGAACTTTCTCTATTATGATCATAATGTTAAATCATATCCAGTTATACTTGAGAACTCCTATATTTTTAACAATTAAAATATTTTTGATTCTTTCTTTTGTATCCTCAGTGAATACTATCTCCCATCTCATTTGTGATGATAAAGAAAAAGTGAGCAGAATATCCTAGAATTTAAGATCTTAGCAAGTGTTGATAATTTTCTCTTTATTCTCTCTAAAATTCTCCCTAATCCTTCAACCCATACTTAAATTTGTAATAAGCACTGCACACTTCGGTCACACTCCTACAAATGACACTACCATCCTGTTATACAGACTGCAAAATCTCTTAAATAATGCCTTCTCCCATATCTACTTACTTCCTAAGTCGGTTAGGAGAATCATATGTTTCACAGTATAAGAATAATAATTAGGCTGGGCGTAGTGGCTCACAACTGTAATTCCAGCACTTTGGGAGGCCGAGATGGGCAGATCACCTGAGGTCAGGAGTTCAAGACCAGCCTGACCAACATGGTAAAACCCCATCTCTACAAAAATACAAAAATTAGTGGGCATGGTGGCGGGCACCTGTAATCCCAGCTACTCGGGAACCTGAGGCAGGTGAATTGCTTGAACCCAGTAAGCGGAGGTGTAGTGAGCTGAGATCACACTACTGCACTCCAACCTGGGCGATAGAGCAAGACTCCAACTCAAATAATAGTAATAATAATTGGAGAATTTTTATTTTATATCTTATTAAAGGCAACTGAAATATGCAGGGACAAAGAATCTCAATCTTTACAGAAGTCCCAGGAGATAGTAAATATACTTAAGCCAAAAATGTGTTAGCTTGTCGGCAACAGTTTCAAGAATAAAATGCTTGATGAGCTCAGGGAGGAGAAAGGAAAATAAAACATGTGTCTGAGAATCATATTTGAATTAAAACATACAACATTCCTATTTGTAAGCTTGAAATGGTTTCTGAGTTTTACAAAGTTACATATCACAACTATTCAAGTGATAGGGCAGTTGAAAATGTCTCCAGTGCCTCCTTGTTCTCACCTAATACAGACTTTCTCTAGGTGTATATCCGAGTCAGATATATTTCTTTCTGGTTTCTGAGTCATATTATTTCTTATCTACTTCTGCTTTTCTGCTATTTTGGGTTTTAATTCATTAATTAATACAAGCATTTTGCTTTCTTCAAAACTGCTGTACAAAAGTGTGGCTATAGAATCTTCAGCTCTCAGTGTCTCCAAATTGGATGTTACTGATCTGTAAAAATCAGCAATTATACTCTACACTGGGCCATGGCAGGCATAGTGTTTTAAAGTCCTTTTGGAATGACCTAAGTTTTCTGACTTGGAGTCTGAATTAAAAAATAATGACTCATGCATGCTGTCACTTTACTTACCAATTCCTCCGTGACACCATTCAGCAGCCCTCAGTCAACAGTGGTGCAGAATATAACTCTATCATCACTTAATTTTGTGAGGTTCTGATTTGGTGGGAGTTGGAAAATAATTAAAGTTACACGTGTGCTTTTTTATAAAATACATATGAAAATAATATATGTGAACATATTCTTACAGTACAAAGCAGTAACAAAAACTGAGTGGTTATTTCTGGGCTGGTGAAGTACCATCATCAATACTTTTAGGCAAGGTAGAAGGGAGTTCCAAAATTCACATGGATGTCAATATAAATTTTAAGAATTTTGGAAATGTTTTAATAAAGACAGCATGAGACAGAGGAAATTGGATATTATACGCAATCACATCTACCTATAATGTAACAATGGTAATACAGTGATTCACACCATTAGGGGGTATAAAAGGGGGATATTCGATCCATATTTCTACTACCCATAGACGACATAGCAGAAGAATCAAACTTTAAAGCACAAGACACAACGGAAAGGGCATTTGGGGAAAACAATTGTCAGAGTAACATAAATAACCCTGGAAAAATAGACTGTTCTCTGAATAATCTTTTGTTTGTTTGTTTGTTTTGAGACGGAGTCTTGCTCTATCGCCCAGGCTGGAGTGCAGTGGCGGGATCTTGGCTCACTGCAAGCTCCGCCTCCCGGGTTCACGCCATTCTCCTGCCTCAGCCTCCCGAGTAGCTGGGACTACAGACGCCCGCCACCTCGCCGGGCTAGTTTTTTGTAGTTTTTAGTAGAGACGGGGTTTCACCATGTTAGCCAGGATGGTCTCGATCTCCTGACCTCGTGGTCCGCCCGTCTCGGCCTCCCAAAGTGCTGGGATTACAGGCTTGAGCCACCGCGCCTGGCCCTCTGAATAATCTTGATACAAATTGTATTTCTTCTTAAGACATTTTGTTTTTGTTCTGTTGCTTGTTTTTTGTCTTTTGCAAGGATGGAGAAAGAAACAAAGCTATTAGCTCTGCATATCTAAGTTTGTAATTATTCAAGTTGGTAAAAGAAAAATATGAAAAATAACTAGCATTAGTCCTATCAACGTAATAGGTTGATGTAAAGTGACTCAACAAGATAGTAGACAATAATGTCTACCATTTATCTAATAACATGTTATTGAATACTGAATGTATGTTTTCAAGTGACACACGTTATCTCTGTTTACCTGAAAATTGGCCTGGAAAATAAACACATTATGTTCATTCCACAAGAGAGGAAACTGAAACCCAGAGATGACATGTAACTCACCCAAAGACACACCTCTCTGTGGCAGGTGAGACGTGCCATATAATTGCCATTTCTAGCTCAAGTCTCTCTGATTCCAAATCATGCTACCTCTTGAAAGTGAGGAAGTGGGCATGGAGAAGCTACATTTAAAGTCAATGCATTGAATCCACACAAAAAGTCCACATAAAAATGAACACAACCATGCCAATACTGCCTGGAATTTGCTGAATGTAATTATGTAAATAACAAAAAATAAAATAAAAATGGTTGATTTCTCTAACATGTTTGAGCAGCCCATTTAATGACCATGATTTAAATAGGTAACTTTATACTTTTAATAGCACATTTTAAATTAAGAAATATAAATACCTTTGAGTCTGATTACTGTGAAGAACCAACACAGTTAGGGCACCTACCACCATGTGAATTTCATAATCCAGTACTTCACAGCTGAGTATTGGATGATCCGAGGAATAATTGAATTTTCAAGGAAAGTCAGCCGTTGAAACAGACCCCTTGGGATTCCTGAATGAAAACAATCATGCTAGTTACGGGCATGCCTGATTTTTTTAAAAAGCCTGGGCATCTCTTTGGTGTACACCAGATTAGGCAAGCATCTATGGAAACCTTACTAAAAGTAAATTCTGTATTGGTCAAGGCTTGATAAATTAGGCTATAAATTTTCCAATCCCTGTCCGCTCTTGAGAGACAACGTATCTTCTAAAGCTCTCAACTCATTCTGGGCTTATAACTCACAATACAGTTATACATTATAATTTATAACTGAGTTATAAACAAAAGGCATTTTTAATTAGTAGAATGAGAAATGGCTGATTTCAAAATGTGGCTCTTTTACTTAATAAAAATGGGACAATTTCTTCATCTGTATGATCAAAATAGTAAAAGCATACCTCAGCTTTCTTGTTAGGACAAAAACGAGACGATGTTTGTAAAATGTTCACCACATTATTAGCCTAATGCTGATTTGTTTGCTCCCAGGCTGTGTCTCACGTCTTTCTTCCTCTCTTACCATATTTTTTGCAGTCATAATTTTCCCATTAGAAACTATAGTAGTGTTGGCCGGGCGCGGTGGCTCAAGCCTGTAATCCCAGCACTTTGGGAGGCCGAGACGGGCGGATCACAAGGTCAGGAGATCGAGACCATCCTGGCTAACACGGTGAAACCCCGTCTCTACTAAAACATAGAAAAAACTAGCCGGGCGAGGTGGTGGGCGCCTGTAGTCCCAGCTACTCGGGAGGCTGAGGCAGGAGAATGGTGGGAACCCGGGAGGCGGAGCTTGCAGTGAGCTGAGATGGCGCCACTGCACTCCAACCTGGGCGACAGAGCGAAACTCCGTCTCAAAAAAAAAAAAAAAAAAAAAAAGAAACTATAGTAGTGTTGAGTAATAGTACATGCCAAAATAATATTTGATAAATGAAGTAGAAATATATGAGCATACCTCAAAAATTCTCTGGAATCTATTTCTTAGAAGCTTGCACATTAAAGCAGAGGGCACTCTGTTGTGTGGATCTTTAATGGACTTCTCATTGTTGATTACTTCTGGGTACTTAGCACCCAATAAGTGCTTGTTTATTTACTGATTGCTACAGGGAATGATGAAATCCTAGAAATGATTCTTGTTCTCACTTGCACTTTAAAAAATGAAGCATGATTATCTTGAGTTCACATAGATTCCTTAATATATCCCTATCTGCATCTATAGTATCAACCCATAATTCACTGAGATGATATATTTTCTTAAGGTAAACAGGCTAAAAATAAACCAGTTCCCCCACTATGTATTACATATTTAAAATAGATCCAGAATACCCCTATCTGCACCCATTGTATATCCCTTTATTTATTTATCACTATTTGTACTCATCGTACAACACGTGATTAACTGAGATTATGTATTTTCTTAAGGTAAACAGGCTAAAAATAAACCAGTTCTCCCACTATTATTATGTATTTAAAATAGATCTAGAATATCCCTATCTGCACCCATCATCTATCCCTTTATTTATCCCTATCTGCACCCATCATATCGACACATGATTAACTGAGATTATATATTTTCTTAAGATAAACAGGCTAAAAATAAACCGATTCCCCCGCTATTATTACATATTTAAAATAGATCTAGAAGCATATTGCAAAGACCTGCCCTTTCTCTTCTTCCTAAATGCCATGAAAATGTTGAATCTAGCAAACTTTATTTTTAGGGTACATATGTGTGTGTGCACATACACACAAACCTGTGCATGTTTAATATGGTAAGTAATTACCTATGAGTATTTTCTTTTTCCTGTGCAGGGAGTTGAAATCTTCCATTAATGTAATAACAGTTTGAAGCATTCTAAAAGAGGTCTGATGGGTGATGAGGAACTAATAAACAAAAACGACATTAGAAGTGAAAAGGCTGATAATTTGGACAGGCTGCAATCTTCTTATACTGTTTGGAATCATATTTGAGGGCATTAGGGCTATTTTGTTTGTATTAGAAATAATAAAGTGCCAACTGTTCAAAAGGGGTTACAGACACAAAGAAAGACACAAAGAAACTATGAATCATCCAGAACAATTGGTCAAAGAAAGAAAGGAATTCAGAATTTGTTGGGTTTTTTTTTTAAGTAGAGATAGGGTCTTACTTTGTCACTCAGGCTAGACTACAGTGGCACAATTATAGCTTACTGCAGCCTTGAACACCTGAGCTCCAGCTATCCTCCTGCCTCAAACTCACAAGTAGTTAGGACTACAGGCAGGTGTGGAAATCTTTTTTTTAAAGGCTTTTTTTGTTGGGGGGAGGTGAGGGGCTCTCTTTGTATGTTATTAAACTGTGGTAATGCTTCAATAACTGGTTACATTTATCCAGTTAGGACATAAGGGTGATGGGATCCTGCTTATAAACAAAAGAGGTTCTCTGATTTCCTTATTCAGCAGCTTGTATATTTCTTTTTTTTTTTTTTCTTTTTTTTTTTTTAACTGAGTCTTGCTGTGTCACCCAGGCTGGAGGATAGTGGCGCGATCTCCGCTCACTGCAAGTTCTGCCTCCCGGTGGATATTTCAAATACAATATATTAACTTTGCAAAGGCTTACCTGTCAAGTACTAGAAATCCACTGCATTTGGAAATATTAACATTATTTATTCTGTGAAGCATACAAAGTTTAGTAAAAATATGAATAGTTTACAAGTAGTAAAAAAAAATAAGTTGAATCATAAAAGTGATAATGAAGGGCAGACTAAAATATATTTTAAATAGAAGAAAATGTTTTCTAACAGCAAGAATACGAAAGATTAATGTTATAGGAACTGAAATTAGAAATTAGAAATAACTCACTTTATGAATTGAATCAGAAAAAATCCACTTGTAAAATGCATTTTATCAATTGGAGGCATTTAATAAACATAGTATCATTACTATTGATGGGATCTGCAAAGGGAACCCTGACAGCCTTTGAGTTTGGTCAATTAGTTTTGCCAGGAGGTTACCAGTTGTATTAATTGTTTCAGAGAAATACCGTTCAGCATCTGTAATTTACTATGCTGTTTGTCTCTTTTTATTTCAAATATATATTTTTTTCTTTTTTTTTTAAGTTTTACTTTAAGTTCCAGGATACAAGTGCAGAACGTGTGGGTTTGTTACATAGTTATATGTGTGCCATGGTGGCTCGCTGCACCTATCAACCCATTGACTAGGTTTTAAGCTGCGCATGCGTTAGCTATTTGTCCTAATGCTCTCCCTCCCCTCATTGCCCCCAACCCTCACAGATATGTTTTCATCTGAATTATTTCCTTCCTTCTCCTTACTTGGTGTTTAATTTGCCTTTTTCTAATTTTCTATGCTGGAAACATACTATTGATTTAAACACCTTTCTTCTGTTTTTATGTAGGCATTTAAAGTATTAATTTCCCTAACTCACTGCTTTTGCTGCATCACAGAAATTTTGAAACGCCATGTTTCCATTTTTATTCAGCTAAGAATATCTCCTCATTTCCTTGTGAGTTCTCCTATAATTCATGGGTTATTTAGAAGTATTGTGTAGTGTCTAATATTTGTAAGTTTCTAGGTGTATTTTATTATTGATTTCTAATTTAATTCTATTGTCAAAAAACACACCCTGTAATATTTCATTCTTTGGAAAGGTATGGAAACTTTTGATGGTCTAGTATATGGTCTACTTGATAATATTCCCTGTGCATGTGAAACAAATACGAATCTGAAGTTGCTGGTCATAGGGCTCTAGAAATATCAACTAGGTCAGATTATTAGATAGTGTTATTCATAAATTTTGCTCAGCTACTAGGAAAGATGCATTCTAATTTCCAACTGTAATTGTGGGTCAATTCCTCTTAACATTTTTTTCTTACATTCTGAAGCTCTACTATTAGGTGAACATTTAAAATAGTCATGTCTTCCTGATGAATCATGCTTTTATGTTTACAAAGCATAGCTCTTATGATGGTTATCCTACGTGTCCTGAAGTCTACTTTGTCTGATATTAATAGAGTCCCGTCAGCTTTGTTGTGCTGTAACATTTGCACACTATTACTTTTCCATTTCCCTGTGTCTTTATCATTGGAATCCTTGTGATTGGGTTTAAGTTCACCATTTTGCCATTATTTTTCCACTTTTTACCCTCTTCTATGTTTCTCCCTTCTGATTATCCTGCCTTCTTTGGAATTAATATAGTATCTTTTAGCATTCTGTTTTATTTCTTCCACATGCTTTTTAGTTATATAAAAATTTATGTAGTCATTTCCTTTATATCTTTTTTTACGAATTTTACTGGTTGTTCTAGGAAATACAGTATATCTCTTAACTCATCGCAATTGACATTCAATTTATATTATACCAATTCACACCTTACAAATGTAAAAACCTTTCAATATAGTTCCATTTAATATGCCCTTGTTCTTTGGACTTGTAGTGTCACTAATTTCACATAGATTTTAAATCCCATAATGAAGAGAGATCGTTTTACCTTAAGTAGACATTAATTTTTTTTTAAAGTTGTCTTTAAAAAATAAGAAACAGCTAGCTTTTTATATTTACCTTCTACTTGTATTTCAAATAGAAGTATTAAAACTTCTATCTTACAGTGTAGGTGTGCTGGTGGCAAATTCTCTTAGCTTAAAAAAAAACATAAAATATCTTTATTTTTGACGAATATTTTTGCTGGATTAAAAGTTTGGGTTAAGTGTTTTTGTTGTTATTGTTGTTGTTGTAGTATGTGTATTTTGCTTTCTTTACTCTGGCCCCTGCTTGAAAGATGTCATTCCTTTACTTCCAGCCTTGCTTCCGATGAGAAGTCAGACATAATTTCTATTGTTCTTTCTCCCTTTTTCATTGTCCCCCTTTTCTCTGGCTTTCAAAATTTGCCCTTTGAATTTGGGCTGGAGCAGTTTGTGTATGTACCTAGGTATGTTTAGCTTTTTGATATTTAACTTGGTTGAGACGTCCTGAGCTTCTTGTGTCTTATCTGTAAATAGATGCCTTTCACCAAGTTGGAGAAATCAGGACATTGTTACTTGAAATATTTTCTCTGTTCGTTTTCCCCTGTCCTCTCCTAGAACTACATTTATATTTTGTCTACTTGATATTGTCTCAGAATCACTGAAGTGCTATTATTTTTCTGTAATTTACTTTTCTCTGTCTTCTTCAGGTGGGATAATTTGCATAGTCCTATCTGCAAGTTCATGACCATTCTTCTGTATGCCACTCATTTTTCATTAATTTTTTATTACAGCTGTTGTGTTGCTCAGTTCTAGAATTTTATAAAAAGTCTGTACTCCTCTATATGGAATGTGTCATTTTTCTATGGGCATTTTAAAGATTTTTCTTTTAACTGTGGTATTAGTAGTTTTACTATGATGAGTTTGATGTGGATTTCTTCATAGTCATCCTTCTTGGAATTGTCTGAACTTCAATCTCTTAAACTTATGACTAAATTGACGAAACTTTGTACACCATAATGTATTTCAAAATGTTTCTGTCCCATTTTCTCTCTGCTCTCCTCCTGGACTCTAATTACAGACATGTTACCTTTGAATATTATCCCAGAGATCCCTGAGGTACCATTTATTTTTTAATCATATTCTCCCTCTCTTTTCTTTACTAATAAAACATCAGATAATTTTTATTGAACTATCTTCTAGCACACTGTCATTTTTCTTTCTCATCTCCAATCTGCTTTTATACCTACCCCAAGAAATTTTTAATCTTTCATATTGTATTTTTTAGTTCTGAATTTCCATTGGTTTCTTTTTATAGTTTCTGTTTATTTGCTTTGATTTCTTATGTTTTCATATATTAGGCACTTTTTTAGTGTTATTGAGTACAGTTATAATAGCAGCTTTAAAATATCCCTTGCCAATTCTAACATCTAATTATTCATAAAGTTTTCCTGCAGTGATTGTGTGCTCTCTGGAGAACTGGTCATATTTTCTTCTTTCACTGGATTGAAGTTGAGTATGATGAGGATGTGCCCTGGACATTGTAAAAGTTATGATGTGAAATTAAGCAAGGTGATTATTCAATGTTCTCACACTTTAGGTTTTGCTCTTGAAAAAAGACTTGCCTTAAACTGTTTTTATTTATATAGACTCTTTTTAATTACTCTATTTTTTATGTTTTATTTAACATGAACTAGCGTTAGTCACACTTCAATAGTGTGGTCAAATGAGGAAATGTTTGACTGATGGAAATTTTAGGAACTCTTCTCAAGTAAAAGAGTTTCCAAAGTGAGTTTCCTGGGAATCAGAATAATTATTTTTACTGCTGAATTAAAATTAAAATTCCAAAGTTACAACAAAAGCCTACTGCATGTTGTGGAAGTGAAGGTGGGACTTTAGAATCATCATTTTGAGTAAACACTCCAACTGATGTGTATTCGAGCAAATATTTTATAGCCACTTCTGTTAGAAGACAACAGTGGTTTGTTTGAAGACAACATTGATATAGTACGGATGTTTGTTGCCTGCAAATTTCATGTTAAAATGTGATCCCTAGGGTTGGAGGTGGGACATACTAGGGGGTGTTTGGGTCATGGAAGCAAATCCCTGATGAATGACTTGGTTCCCTTCCCATGGTAATGAATTCACAGGAGAGCTAGTTGTTTAAGGGAACCTCGCTCCTCTTCTTCTCTCTCTTCCTCCCTCTCTTGTCATGTGCCACGCTGGTTTCCCCTTTGCCTCCTGCCATGACTGTAAGCTTTCTGAGGCCCCCCACCCAAAAGGAGATGCTGACACTATGTTTCACTGACAACCTGCAGAATCATGAGCCAAATAACCCTATTTTCGTTCTAAATCACCCAGTCTCCAGTCTCCAATGGAATAACACAATTGGTCATAAATACACAGAGAAATGCACATATATGTACATATGTGTGTATGTTCATATGTATTTACTAAACACATACATGTGTGTATGTATTTCATATACACACATTAGCACACACATAAACATAAGCCTATAATACTCACATATTTGTCATTTTTCCTCGTACCTTATTAGCTGCTTCCATCAATAGATCTATATAAGCAGATTCAAGTTATTTTGCCCTCTCTACTTGCCCCCACTGCTACATGGACGCCCAGAGGAGGTGGCTGTCCGTTCATATTCACATGGACAGGATAGCAGTAGATTTGTCATTTTGTCCTAGGGTTACAGTAATTCTCTCATCATCTGCTACACTATAGTCAGAAGGCACCTGGAGCATCATACCTTCTTCTAGTCTCCTCTATTGAGAGCGTCATGATAATGATATCAGATGAGCAAGAAATGGGAAGTAGACTAAAGGTTTGGCAAGAAATGTGCACTTTCAGGTGGTGTGAAATCTAGCCAATAAAGAGCTAAGGAACAAGTTAGTTGCGTTTTATGGGGCACGCTGAGACATTTCTTCCAAAATAAAGGGCTATTTATTGAATTGTATACTTTACACCAAGAAAACGCAGAACAAATCTGGTGACTCTCTTTGAGTTATGAATGTAACTTGGTATCAAGTTTATTACATTCGAAATTGCAACAATTCATCTTGACTGGAATCAGCATATATCCTGGATTTTCATTTGCCTGTCCTGCCTTTAGTGACCAAGTCCACATTACTATTCAAGGGCTTATTCAGTACTTGATTCAGCAGCACAGGATGAGGCATAACATCACATCAGCCCACGGCACTCCCACATTACAGCAAAGGCCATGCCGGGATGCACACACCGATGGATGCGTGGCCATGAGAACCACCAGCCATATCACATATTGCAGCTCCAGGAGCTCCACTGTGACAGAGCAGTGAAATAGCCTTCTGGGGGTGCAGCTGAGGTGCCAGCTTAGAGATGACACCTTGAAATGATGTTGTGCCATCCTTAGAATGAAAAACATACCCTAAATCAATAACTATTTTATTATGCCCTGAGGCCCAAGAGCCCAAGAGTGGCAGTAGGCATGCCCACATCTACCATCACTTGACAGTGACCCACTTGAGGAATTTGTGCTTCCTCTCCCAGTTCTCTCCGTTCTGAATGTCTAGACATTCTAGTTCCCAGAAAGCTAATTTTCCACCAAGAGACACAGCAGGTGTCCCAGTAAACTTTAAATCATGGCTGCCACTGGGTTCCTTAGGTAGTTTTTCCAAGAGAGCCGTAGGTAAGAAAAGAAGTAATCACATTGGTAGGAGTAATTTCCTCTGATTATCAGAAAGAGCTTCTCTTTCTGCTATTGCTTAAGGGGGCTGGGAAGAATACATTTCACAGCCTAAGGATTCATTCACAAGATTCTGATCCTCCTCTGTCAAGTTTTGATGGTAAAAAGCACAGGTGTAGCATCCGTGTCCTGAGAAGGGCATTGGGACAAGATCATAGATTTCAAAGAGAGGGTACTGGGGCCACCGTAGCAGGTAAATCACCTAGACTCAGGGGCTAGCTGAGAATGAGAGGAATCTAGGATTGATATAGAGGAGAAGGATGTTGAGTATTCATTTGCAGCCTGGATAAGGGCTGGTGTGATGGGATTGTAGTTTGTTGCACCAACCTCTGTTTTGTACATTTTTCCATGAAAAGAGACCAATCAGAATCTGTGAGGAACTGTGCAGAACTTATATGAAGCAAGTTTTGTTTGCCTGTTTTTACTTTTTATTTTTGAGATGAAGTCTCACTCTGTCGCCCAGACTGGAGTGCAGTGGTGTGATCTCGGCTCACTGCAACCTCTGCCTGCCTCCCAAGTTCAGGTGATCTCCTCCCTCAGCCTCCCGAGGAACTGAGACTACAGGCATGCACCACCATGCCAGGCTAATTTTTGTATTTTTAGTAGAGACAGGGTTTCACCATGCTGGCCAGGCTGGTCTCGAACTTCTAACCTCAGATGATCCACCCACCTCAGCCTCCCAAAGTGCTGGGATTACAGGTGTGAGCCAACATGCCTGGCCTGTATGAAACAATTTGAGCCAAGCAGTCCAAGAGATGAACTGCAGTATGAGCTTATGCAGTATGAACTGCAGTGTGCTACTAAGAGCTCCCTTTCAGTACTGACACATTCTCCCAGCTGCTAGGAGGGTTGGCACTGATGGCTGTCAGCCCTGTCTCTCCCATGGGGCATTCAGTTAAATATATCCAAGACCCTGGCCCTTCTCCTGGGTGTGTGCACATACAGTAACTAATCAATGTGGTGTACTGGCAAGCGCCAGTTCAGCTCAATTTCAAAGGGCCATCCCAGCCCCAGAGCCCCTGCTGCAACTGTATCACCTCCACCTTTGCCCATTCCTGTGTTCTTCACCTCCCACAGGTTTTATTTCCCAAAATATTCTCCAATACATCTCTCCCTAAGTGCAAATCTGAGTCTTGGTGTTTTCTTGGGGAACCCAAACTATGACAACGGGAATGAGGTCTCCACAGTTGAGGAGCTTGCTTCCTCAGCTCCTGCATTTCTTGCTACCAACACCAAAGAATGAAAAATTTTCTCGCATTTCTACCCACCCGCCTGCCCTAGTGAAGATCAGAGAAGAGTATGTCAACAAATGTTGCATTTTATTAGGAAATTCTGTCAAGAATAGAATATGTCCTGAAAATTGACGTCTAATTTGCTGTTTATTTCAAGGTACAGTTGGCTTCCAGTTTATGTATGGTTATATTTATAAAATAATGAAGAAAATAGTAAGCTCTAGTAATAATCTGTGCAGATGTTATATACACATAGATATGCAGATTAAAATGAAGACGTATGTCTCCCTGGTTATCAGTAAAATAAGTATAAAGAACAAAATAGTAATTTACACATTAGGAATCCAATTAACTGTGTAAATTACAAATTACTTCCCTGGTTTTCTATTAAATCTGTTTAATTTGGGAGACATTTTTGTTTTTACTTTTATTTTGAAATAATTTAAGGCTTACAGCAGAGTCACAAAAGTAGTACAGAGTGTTCCCATATATCCTTCTGGCAACTTCCCCTGGTGTTAACATCACCATAGGATAATTATCAAGACCAGGACAATAAAAGTGTTACAATGATGGAAAGGAAAGGATGTTATTTTAATTTCTGACTGGAGGTAAATCTCTCTGGTAACCTGCCTGGTGCAGACTTTTGACAGCTAAAAAGATAGCTGCTTTATCTGTCTCATGCTGAGCAAACAGATCTTTACACAGGTGATCGAAGCTGAAATCTCACAATCTTGGGTAGCTGTTTAAAACTTATCGAGACTTAACTGACCTTTATCTAATAACTCTTAAGGTTTTTGCATATTAGTGAAGATCAGCATTTCATTACTTTAAAAGTCCCATTGTCAGGGACGTTCTAATTTTGAGAAGGCACTCTTAATATTGATTGAATATTTAAGTTTTTTTAAAAAAATTTTAATCCTGGCCTATGACTATGATGTGATTGTTTGTGTTTTTCCAAAATTCCTATGTTAAAATCCTAACCCCCACGGTGATGGTATCAGGAGGCAGGGCCTTTTGGGGAGTAATTAGGTCATGAGGGCTCTATCCTCGTGAATATTATTAGTGACCTTATAAAAGAGGCCCCAGAGAGCTTGTTTGCTCCTTCCACCATGTGAGAACACAGCAAGAAGACACTGTTTATGAACTAGGGAAGGGGCCTTCACCAGGTGCCAAATCTACCAGTGCCTTGATCTTAGAATTCCCAGCCTCCAAAACTGTGAAGAATAAATTTCTGTGACTTTTAAACCACCCAGTCTATGGTATTTTTGTTATAACAGTCCAAACAAACTAACGCACCTATTACAATGGAATTTTATCTGTTCTTTTTTGCTTAATCAGTATGCATATGATACGGTTTGAAGACCTTTTACCATCTATTTAATTTCCTCAGTCTAAACTACAATTTATTAATATCATTTCCAATATATTGTACTCTGAACTTACAACTCAATTCATTCTCCAACAGTTGACTAAATAACATGTTATAAACAAGATGCACTATATCTTTTAACTTGAATACTTTACTTATGTTAGTTCAGTTGGTTGCTTTAGCATATTGGTTAACCTTATCATACTGTTGACTTGGCATTTTCCTTGATGTCACATAAAACCTCTGAGAACTACTTACACCTGGTGCTGTTAAACTAGCTATACTAGCAATGCAAATATTGAAAATCTTGGAAATCTGTTCATTTCAGTAAGTTGTAAATATTTTTATCTGAGCCTGTATTTTGGCCATGTAAGAATATATGCAATATCTGTTTTGTTATCGTACCTGAATATTTAGAAACCTGTGACTTACAAAATATCAGACAAAAATAATATATTCTCCTAACCTGCTAAGAACTATTCAAAATTATAGACATGTTGACTTTTTATTTTAATCACAGAAACTCTAACAATAGGTAATTTGGGATTTAGATCCAACAATCTATATCTTCTGATCATTCACTGTTTCCTCGGTTACTATACAAATGGATTTTTTGCATTGAGAAAGTTCTCAAAATATTTACATCCTGATAGATTGTTTGTTTCAAAATGCAAATTTCTTCAGAAATTATGACAGTATAATGACTTTTTGACTATTTGAGCTTTTGCCAAGAAATGTCACCTTGTAACTTGTTGCCAAATCATCAAAGTTTAATTACAATAAAAATAATAATAATAAATATTAAAGATTCCCATTTGTATTGACTCATATGAAACAGCTAACTGTCACTTAAAGAAATTGATGTCTATCTGGGAAAAATATAAAATTATTGTAGGAAAATTCGCCCACAATTTTGTCAGTATCTATGTGATATCTTACTAGTGATAATGTGAAATTAATAATGATACAGCTCATACAACAGATATTGACATCATTTGTTTAAAAAGTATTAGAATTGTTTATTCTAATAATGCAGTTATAATACAAACAAAAAACCTACCTAATTAAAGATAAAATCATGTGTTTGTGTTTTTCTAATCAAACTAGATATTTTATGATCACTTTGGAGTGGTTTTATGTGTTCGTTATTAATAACATGAATTTAAAGTTCAATGTGGTGCATGCGTTAGATTGATTCACTGTACATGTATTCCAACATCTTTCCAGGTTGCCTTTCTGTGTATCGGAGACTGTGAAACTAACACCTCATGTCTAAAAAAAAAAAAAAAACAAAAAACAACTTACAAAAAGGATTTATATGTGTTTAGCATTCTGCTGATACTATGCCCTTGCTTGGCCCTTGAAGTAGGAGGGAGACCATAATGTGTTAGAAAACAGTTTTCTTTTTTTTTTTTCCATTATACTTTAAGTTTCTTAATCTAGTAGATGGCAGTTGTTCCAGCTGCTACAAATTTACTCTGAAATCTCAGCTAGTATGTTTTAACCCAAAGCCAACAACTGTGACAGCAGTTTCTTAATGGCCAAGCTCTCTGATTATGTTACTCTCTGAGCAGCCCAACTCCCAGGGTTGTTCTGGAAACCTTTTATTGAAATTCATCCTAAAACCTACCACTATGATTCTTCTAAAAATTTTATAAACATCACTTCACGCTTAAAATAGCTAGAATGTTTTCTATCATCTGCAAATGAATTCTTACTAATAGAATAATAACATTATGATTGCATTTGGAATGCTTCTTGGGGCATTACATACATTTAAACTCCTATCTAAATGAGTTTTCATCCATCTAGAATACCAAATTGTAACCATAGTAAAAATGAATATTCTGCCATTTATATAAACCCATTAATCACCACTGAATTCATCTAGTAATAAATGTAATAAATTGTATCTCCTTGAAATATACGGTTGTAAATTGAGTTGAATAAGAGAATAACCGAATCTTTCTCTACCATCACATTCTTCTTTCTGAGTCAATTGAATAGAATATGTAGTAGTCTGTAACAGGTTTATTTTAAGTGCTGTAGGAGGCAAGTCAGCCAATCTGCCTTTACTGTCAGTTTATAACATGAGTTTGAAAGGAATAACATCAAACTGTTTGTGTATTTTTTGGTAGAGACAGAATTTGTGTCTATCTCATAGGTTTTCTCTCCAAAAGTAATATAATATTTCTATACATTATATTAATTTAGACTAATTATTACTTTATGTCAACACAGTAGCATAATCAAACCAACTGTAATAATCCCTGAAAAAATATTTAAAAGAAAAGTCAATATAAATTGGCCAGAACATATGGTAGGATTGCCCTCAACAGTGTTCTGTCTTGACGAATTGACAATTTTAGGTAACCAACTCCTGCTAGGTAGAGGCTGGAATTTAATACGTAGTATTGTGTAGCCACTTCATAAAATTTTATAGTTTGAAGACAGTGAAAAACTTTATCATCTAATTCTTATATCTCAAGTTTTAATGTAACAAACATTTGCTGAGGGCCATCTGCCCTGCTAGGTATAGACACTGAGATGGAGCAGTTCCTTATAGCCAGAACTGAGGGGACACAGACTTCCAGGGAGACTTCCCAGAGCCATGGGTCATGCAAATATCTATTCAATAATATGCATTTTTTCTATTTACAATATGTTCCAAAGAATCTTTTTGCATGGTAAAACAGAAAATAAAACTAGAGGAAATTATTGCCGTTCACATTTGAAAGGTGAGGAAAACCATTAATTTTAATATAACTCATTTTTCATCTAGCTCACTCAAAGTGAGTAATTTAATTTGAAAAGATCAAATGCATTGATGGAAATATAAGTTTCCAAATACTCAACAGGAGGGTATTGGTAATGAAAAGAAACTTGGCTTTCATCTTTATGTGCTGAGCTTTAACATTTTAATGAATAGAGCAATTTATATAGAGTCAAAGGCTTGCCATTTGACATTAAGGTCATCCTTTCTAGAAAGGCCATGTTTTCTCAAACTGTATTCAACTTTGAAGTATCTTTTTTATTTGTTTTATTTCTATTTTACTGTCAATTATATATTACTATAATTGATAGAAGATGAAAAGCAAAATAAAAGGGTTAGATTTTCACAGATACTAAAACAAATGCTTAAATAAGCTTACAGGTAATCTTTTCTTTCCTTCTTTCAACCAACACACAGTAAATTTGATTTTTCAAGAGACATACATTCAAAATTGATTGTTTTGAGCTGAGAGGATTCAATGAGGAGTTAACTTAGTCTAATGTCAAGTCCTTGAAATGATTAATTATAGGAGGACTCACTGGATCCCAGGCATTTTCTGAGTTAACAGTACAGGTATCTGTAGGAAGACAGTGTTGCTATCCCTACAAACTAAACACATGGGTGTGTGCACAAGCACAACTATCTCATATTACAAATATTATATTACAAGTTGATATACTTACTATTGCAATTTAATGAGAAAATATTGAGCTATCAATCTAGGTACACGAATTCAAATTTAAGACCTGCTATTTATTTTACTAATTCATTCCAGAGAATAGGCCTTCTCTTATTAGAAAATATGCAATAAATAAGATAAAGTAGAAAATGAGTCATATATTTGTAATTATGTATATTTTAAATATGAAAAACATTTACATTAAAGCATGTTCAAAAGAATATTATGCCTTTGGATTTACTATTTAAAAAGAAGATATTTTATCTGCACATTCAAAGACCAGTGAGGTACAATCAATCTAGTTTTCCCTTCGAGCTTAGGAAAATTCTAATTCTATGACTTGCTGAGTATAAGATAAAATTACATTTTTTTCGCTTGCTTTCTGGAAGTTTTTTCTTGCCATCCCATAGCGCTTCCCCCAGTGATTCTCAATAATAAATGAATATCAGAATTTACTGTGGACCTTTTAAAAATGAAGATGCTAAGGTCCTACTTCTAGAAATTCTGATTTAATTGGTCTTTGAGGAGCTTGCAATTGTATTTATTAAATTGTATTCTAAAGATGTCTTTGGGAGTTTGGAATTGTAATTTTAATATTATCCTAGATTGCCCTAAGGTGTCCAAGAGTTTTGTTAGATAAAAGAAGAAGCACCTATTTGCCTCATGAAAGCAGCCCTCCTTTCATTGTCCTAACCTCTAGGTTGCTAGTGAGATATAAATCCTAATTGGAATATCTCATACCTGTGAAAACAGGATATCATAGGGTCAATTTTGTGGTCTAATAGTGAAAGATAGAAGTACAGATGACAAAAATTGGGAAGCAACATTCCTCAATGTATAAAGTATCAAGTGATGAGTACAAGGTTATTGAGTCTTTCTTACAAGTTGATATACATTTTCACATGCATTTTCTATTCTCATCTTCATTCAAAATTCCAGTTATTAAGGAAGAATTTTTATGTCAGTTTTAGAGTTGGAATAAACTTGTTTTTTGACGATGACGGTAAGAGGCAACATGTAAACTGGTTTAATGTAAAACAGTTAATTTATCTTGGAATATAAGTTCTTGGAAACCCAGTGTTTTTCTGCCATGCACTCTTATTATTCTTATAAAATCAAGTGTACATATTTGATCACTGTCAGTAAGTTGGTAGAATACACATTCCTAATTAATTTTTAGCAGTGGTGATGGAATGTAGTTAATGCCCTTCAAATCTCTTTTACAACCAACTTTGTTAGCAGTGAAATGTGTTTGAAATATGAGTTCCTAAGTTTAAAGCACAAGTAACATACACAGTTTCTGCATAAGACTCACTAACCCTCAGAGAAAATCACACTCAGGACCTAAACTTTCTTAACACAAGGCTATAAATAACTCAGAACCTTGAACATGGTAGAAATGTACTTACATAAAACAACATTTCATGGGCATCTACTTTGCATGAATCATTTTTCCTGATGATGTAAGAGTGTAACAAGTAAAGTCAGATTGTTTGGTGTCTAGTAGGTGAAGTTGTACCACGCTGGAGGAGTGGTGTAATGGTAAGTACTATAGTAACCACAAAATAATGCGCTAGAGGAATGTGCTGGCTAGCCTTCAACTTCACAAAGATCCATGCCTCTGATACTCACACCTTGTACAGCCTCCCCTCCCCATTACACTAAGGTTGGTCTGTGTGACCAATACCTTATGGAGAAAGTGATGATATGCCACTTCTAAGATTATTGGCTGGTATATTGAGTGCTTGTTGTACCTTTCCCATGGATCACTTGCTCAAAAGAAGCTACATCACAACCAGTCCCCAGGAGACGGTTATGTAGGGAGGTATAGAAGCCTCATGCCAACAGCCATGTGGGTGAAATTGGAAGCAGCATCTTCAACCCCAGCTAAGTCTTGAAATGACCACAACCACTTGCATCCTTGGAAAAGATCTTGAGCTAGAGGTAAATACCTAAGCTGCGCCTTGGAAAAAACATTAGATAATAAATGTTTCCTATTTCAAGCTGCTGAGTCTTGTAGTACTTATTTACATACCAGTGGATAATGAATATACTGACTACAAGGGAGGAAGAGGGACGGGGAAATCTGTTATGACTAGAGAGCTGGAAGAAAGCTTGGATTTGAAATAGGACTTAAGATGGTAGGGGATTCAGAAGTGGAAGAAGAGCACAGATATCCCACAACGATGGAATAGTCTGTGTTAATGCTTAAAGTTGCACTGCAGCTGGCATGATAGATGGAAGGTGAGAGACGGGCCACTTCAACTCCCCCCATCCAACCCAAACACATACATCCATGGGAATGGCTAGCAGTGATGAAAGTGTGGGAGGGCTTTGATTGATGGAAGATGAGATATTGGTCACTTCAACTTCCCCCCACCCACTCAAACACACGCATAGGACAGGAACGGTTAGTAATGGTGAAAAGTGTGGGAGGGCTTTGAATGCCAGGCTGAGGAGTGTGTATGTTGTCAGCTAGAAATCTGTATTTATAGGAAACAATTCCAGCACTTTTGGCAAAGAATTAGAAGAGAAACTAGCAGCCTGTCAGGGGAATAATGAGTCCTGCAAATGCGTTGGCTCAGGGAGCGGAAAGGAAGCTAGAGGGGAACAATTTGGTACACACTATGGAGGCCTAATTGAGGGGAGTGATGACTGAATTGACGAAGGGGGAAAACAATGACTCGTGTTTTCAGCCCGCAGGTCATGGAAGGAGAGTGACTCCATGAATCTAACAAAAAGAACACAGGAAGAGGAAACGTTGAGACGATGGTGAGAACTAACCTGGCACATAAGTAAGTTCTCATATTTGTGCAACACTATGGCATTTACAAAGTAATCTGGAGGCATAATATTATATGTCCCCCACAGCCATTCTGTGGAGAAAGGACAAACTTCATCTTCATTTGGGAGGTGAAGAAAACCAAAGCAATTAGGTATAAGGAACTCAAAGTCACAAAACTGGTCAATAGCAGATCTGGGACTAGAATTCATGTGTCTTGATGAATAGTGTTTTTCTATTACATCCAACTGGTAATGCAATCAGTAGTATAATTTTTAATAAAATGCTCTTTAGGAATACGTGTGTGTGTTTAGGGCAGTAGGGTGTGAAGGAAGAAGTGAGAGCAACAAAGCTGCGCTATAGATATTTGTACCATCAACCTAGAACATCAGTGACTCACCTTGGACTTCACCATTTCAGGGACTAGGGATAAGAGAGCTTGTTTTTCCTCAGCCTTTCTCCACTTCTCATTAACAGATTTACTACCTTCTCTCTGAAACTCATATTTCCTTTATGTCTCTTTATGTCTATTGAAAGATTTTCAGATCTTTGAAACTATGCGCTAACAAACATGAATTTGAATTATTTGTATAAAATGGTTTATTAGTACACACCATGTTTCTTGTATATGAATTTTCATTTAAGAGATGTAGATAATGGTACTGATTAAAATACCAGTAGTGCACTGGAATTCTAATCTAGTTTTTAGATTTATTTTAAATCAAAAGTAAACAAGTAGTTACACCTACACTGAAAATTTGTTTGAATGGTAACACAAACTTGTGAACATTTCGTCCCTATTTTGAGACAGACAGTCTGATAGATTTACCAGATAACTGGATAATTAGAGGAAAATAAGATTCCTATTGTTAAGGCCCTTTAGGATTGTCATAAACATGTATTTACCAACAGGAAATTTCCTGATGGGAAATTGTCATTTTTAGAACAGAATGTTTACTATATTATACTTTAAAATTGTAGTTAAAACAAGTTTAAGTTGTGTTTGCCACTGGTCTGCATTAACTCTAACATGCAGAAGCAGCTTAAAGAGGTGCATAAATTCTTCCAGAAGCCCAGGGAAAGACTTCACTGAGAAAATATTATTTGAGATAGGATTGAAAAGATGAGTAGAAGTTCAAAATGAGGATATAGTCGAGGGCAGAGCACTCCAGGCAGTCAGAAGATAAAAGGCAAGAAGACATGGGGAGTTAATGTATTTCCTGATATTTAAGTAGTTCTGTTACTTAATGTATTTCCTGATATTAAGTGGTTGTTAGAAAATTATAAATGGAGCAACTAAGGCAGGAATTGGTCAGGCATCAGACATTAAGGTAGCTTGGATGTGATGGTTACATTGATAAACTTGCTCTAAATATAAAGATTTCTGTAACATATTTTCATATAGAGGAATAATGTAATAAAACTAGAGTTTTAGGAATATCACCCTGAAGTCAGTTTGAAAATTTAAAAAGAGAGAAATACAAAGGAAAAGAGAATTTATATCCAAATAAGAGGAGATGAGACCTGAGCAACTCTGGAAAGAAGATAGAGACATAGGAATTATTCAACAGGAAGAAGGTGTGAATCTGGTTGAAGCAAATGGATGGGTAATGGTGCCACAATGAAGACGAGGTAGCAAATTATTTTTCAACAAAATGTATAAGCTACATATTGTGTGAATCTCAAAGACCTGGTTTGTGCAGTTCTAACACATGCAAATGACAGGCAGCCTGCGGAGTCTTGCATGGTGGCTTGAAAAGAAAGACAAAATCCCCAGTGGAGTGTTTTTATCATGTTGGAGTTGGAAAGATGAGGAGTTCAGTTCGATGGAGAATTCAGAGGAACAGGAACAATGGGGAAAATTGGGTGAAAATTAGCTATAAACATTCTGATGCAAATTAGACCTCTAAGAAACTGGAAGACTGTGATTTGACAAGTGGTAATACATGCTAAAAAATGAAAGCAAAAAAAGAAGAAAATACTAAGAAAGGCATATAAGTGAAGGAAAAGATGTGGAATACAGCAAAATGTGGAAGATAATGAAATGTATCTTGAATGACAGGAGAAGCAAAAATAATTTCAAAATTTAGAGCTGTTCTGACTAATGTAGGATTTTGATTCACATTATATAATTCAACATAGGAAACTTTGGAGACTGAGAAAATGTGGTTTCTTTTTCTATGAAAATACATTGCAATTTCTGTGTAAGATTCACACAGTTCTCTTAGGCAGTCTCCTATGAAAGAACAGCACCTCCCAGCAGTCCAAATCAGATATTCACATCTTCCAGTGGAAATGTGCCTGCACCAGGATTGGTGAGATCATTGACTGGCTGGCCATGCCAACTCCTCTTAAAATCTTTCTTTGCTAAGTGTTTAGGAAGCAGTAGTTCAAAGAAGATAAAATTGATTCATTCTCATTGGTTTCCATTTAAAATTTCTCTTTCTTAGCATTAAAATCACATTTTGAAAATGTTATAGCAAAATCTCCTCTTTACCTTTAATTATATTGGGTTTAATGTCTACAGTGCATTCGTTTTCCCCAAGACACTTGATTCACCTCTGGGCATACCAGGCACTTTTAACATGAAAAATGAGAAGGAATCCTTTCTAAAACAGGGATTTCTTTTTCTTTCATTACAGCAAGTTTTCTTACACGAAGATACTCCAGACTACATATATCAAAAGTCAACTTTCCTAATATACAGAGAACTGAAAAATAATTTTGTTTCAGTCAATGTCTAGGTCACTGCCTCTACTCACATTTATTTTGTGAGTTGTTTGAAACTAATGTCTCAATCTAATGTTATGGGCATGATCCTTTAGACATGAGAATATCACTTTGGAGACAGCGATTTTTGCAGGGTTTATAATACTGTAGGAATTAGCAAAGTCCATTTTAATGGATTAGAGTTAGGTGATCTATAAAGTTAACCTTGCAATGAGATTCAGCAAGTCTGTGTTTACAGAACTTTGCCTTGATAAGTGTGACAACTGTATCCACTGATAAGTAAAAGAATTTTGAAGGAAAGTATTTTTTTTGTGGTTCTCTTGCTCCTTGGGTTCCTGGAAATGAAAGTCACAAATCTGTCCTCAAGCTTTGTCGCAGACCTTTTCAGTTTCTGTTCTTTCAGAGTGAAGTTTCTTTCTGTTTACATCCTGTAAATTTGACAGAAACAGAAATAGGGATGACAGAGTTGATAAAGTGAAACAGGTTCAGCCAAAAAATAATATTCACAGAAGTTTATATATCAGCAACTTTGTTACTGTTTCTTATTCTAACTTTGATTCAACAGTGAAATCGAGTTTAGATTAGATGACTTCCACAAAAAGAGAATAAACTTTTGACATGTGCCTCAGTAATTCCACTGGCATTTAAGCAAAGAAAGGAAAGCTCAATATCGTTCAGTTTCAACTAAACGTTCTGTTAACTTTTAAAGTTTTGTGTGTGACATACCTTATAATCATGAATATTATGCACAAATGCTTTTACTTTCATGTTAATATTCTAAAATGTCTGTTTAGCCACCTTCCTCTTAGAAAATAAGATTTAAAAAGCGGAAAAATGTACATAAACAAATGTCTATCTAAAAGCATTTATTGAGTGCCAGGATATTCTCAGTGATGAAGCTATTTTGATGTTCAAAACAAACAAAATACTGCCTTTGAGGTGCTTGCATTGTCGTGAGGGAGATATAATAAGTAAAGAAATAGAAACTATGTTTTAAATGGTGATAAGTTCTATCAGATAAATAAACCAGATTACATACAGAGAGATCAGGGTAGTGATTGGGAAGTATGTTGCTATTTCTCAGATTCCTTTTTTATTGCAATGTTACATTTGTCTTAAAGAATTTACTGAGTTCAAGAAATAGTGTATTGTTTGTTGGTAATTTGACAATAGCATTATGGTTTTTTATAGAACATTGCCTCTGAGCAAAGAACTAATTTTTTAAGTGTAGTTAAGGACCCAAATTATGTGCTAACAGATGAGAAACAGCTAAAAATAATGTATGGGAAGTAAAGTATAATACAGAGCAGAAGAAAATTTGAAACCCAGATGGTAATAAAAGATTAAGATAAAGAAACCATGTTAGAGATATATGGGATAAAAGATATAATTGGAATTTCAGAAGACAGAAAAGAAAGAAATAATATTTGAATAGATTATGTTATTTGAATTGGTAATGGCTGGGAATTTTCCAAACTTGATGAAAGACATCACAAACTGGATTCAAAAGTGTTACAAATCTCAAGCAGGATAAAAAAGAAAAGAATAGCTTTTGGTCTTCTGTGAGAGTGTTTCTGTAAGTACAGAATAGTATCATCTTCAAAAAAAGGTTGTTTGTTTCTTCTTTTCTAATGTTAATATCAGTTATTTCATTTTATATTTATGTTGTGTTTCCCAAAACATCAAATAAAATTCTAGTTAATAAATGTATTAGTTAACATTTCTGTGAAATTCTTGTCCTTAGCTGATTTTACTGTTCACCATATCAGAAACCATTTTCTATTGTTTTCTGGTCAACAATGATTCTGATTAGCTATTTTCTTTCTAATTTGATGCCACTTAAATATATTATTGTATTTTATTGAATTTTCTCACCATCTGCTGATATGTTCATATAATCTTATCCCTTTAATTTTATGATGTAATGGGTTGGGATAATAGAATTTCTGATTGTGCTCCATCTTGAATTCACTGCCTTGTTGCAAGGTATAATTATTTTTATACAAAGCTAGATTTTACTTGCTTATATTAATTTATAATTCTTTTCTTCCATCATGCTAAATAACATCATCCTTAACTGTTTTCTGTTTTTAATTCTTTTTTTGTCATATTTTATATTAAATTTAAATGGGCCTGTGACATGAAATGAGGAACTTTCTACTTGTATCTAAGGTCTGGAATAGTACAGACAATCCTTATTTTCTAACATTTTTATTGAGAGGTAACTCACATACCTTACAACTCACTTATTTAAAGTATACACTTAAATGGTTTTTAGAATATATAGTTGTATAATTATCATCACAACCCGATTTTGGAACCTTCTCATTATCTCAGAAAGAGACACCCACACCCTTTAGCCTGACCCACAAACTCAAGCCATCCTCTCTCCTCCAGCCCCAGGCAGTTGTTAATCTACTTTCTGTCTCTATGGATTTTCCCATTGCCCATTCTGGTGAGTTCATATAATCATTTAATATACAGTCTCTTGTGATTGGCTGTTTTCAACTAGCACAATGCTTTCAGAGTTTATCCATGTTGTAGTGTGTTGATGAATAATATTCCATTGTATGGATATACTACATTTTTCATTCATTAATTAGCCAAAGGACATTTGACTTGTTTCCACTTTGGGGCTATGATGAATAATGCTGCTATGAACATTCAGATACAAGGTTTTGTGTGGACATTTGTTTTCCTTTTTCTTGGGTACATACTTAAGAGTAGAATTGCTAAATTAAGTTGAATTTTTACCGCACGCCTCAAGAATTATAGCATACTAATATACTCATCCTCTAAAAGTCTACTAGTTATTAGATTCCTACAATATTAAATTTTGGAAATAAATATGGATTTAATTATGTTTAAGAATGTCAGTTAGGCATTTTATATTCTTTGAGGGTATGTTGTGCTTTTTTTCTTATGTTTTTGTGGAATATGATATATGAAAGTCAGAAGAATTGAAAAACATCCATCAATATGTTTAGGTTCATCAAATCTGAATATGTTAAACCAAAAATACATTGATGGACACCATGAGAATTACTTAGTTTTTCAATCAACCATCTTATAATCCATCACAACTGAATCCAACCTAACAAAATTCAAATGTAACATAACATTTTCCATTTGGTTGAGATTCAAATTAAAGGAAACATAATTTATATCAAAGTCAATTAGAAGCTTTGCAGAAACCAGTTCAAAACATGCTGCTCCCTAAAAAGTAGCCTGCGCGGTTTACCTGGCAATGTGCCAAACAGTAGAATTAGCACAATTGAGTACTTACTCTCTACTGTGTAAAGAACTTATCAAAGGCTCAGACATAGACATTATATTTAAGTCTCTCAAAGTAAGTAACTAAGAATTTTGTGTTGCATTAAGTTGAACACCAGAGATGCAAAAAGTTATTTCCAAAGTATCTGTTTTGAATTGTTAATGATGTGGCTCTAGTAGTCACTCCTTTTTAATGTTTATAATGGTAATATATATGGTTATAAGACTTTTTGGCTGGGCGCAGTGACTTACACCTGTAATCCCAGCACTTTGGGAGGCCGAGATGGGCGGGTCACCTGAGGTCAGGAATTCCAGACCAGCCTGGCCAACATGGTGAAAACCCATCTCTACTCAAAATACAAAAATTAGCCGGGCGTGATGGTACATGCCTGTAATCCCAGCTACTTGGTAGGCTGAGGCAGGAGAATTGCTTGAACTTGGGAGGTGGAGGTTTCAGTGAGCCGAGATCACGCAATTGCACTCCAGCCTGAGCAACAAGAGCCAAACTCCATCTCAAAAAAAAAAAAAAGACTTTCCAATATGATATCTACGATACAAATTTCAATACATTCCAAGCCAAATGAACCCTTATAGGTGAAAAACATGGTAATCCTGTTTTGGGGATATATTTTGAATGCAGAAAGATGTGTTTGGATGTGCGTGCATACGTGTATATGAGTATTGTATTATTAGTCTGTTTTCACACTGCCATAAAGATACTACCTGAGACTAGGTAATTTATAAAGGAAAGTGGTTTAATTGATTCACAGTTCTTCCTAGCTGGAGAGGTCTCAGGAAACTTATAATTGTGGCAGAAGGGGAAGCAGTCATGTCTTACATGGTGGCAGGTGAGAAACAGAGAGAGAGAGAGTGAAAGAAGTCTAGGGGAAACTACCATTGGTAAAGCCATCTGATCTTGTGAGAACTTCCTCACTATCATGAAAACAGCACGAGGAAAACCTCCCCCATGATCCAACCACCTACCACCACATCTCTCCCTCCACACCTGGGGATTAGAATTCAAGATGAGATTTGGGTGGGGACACAGAGCCAAACCATATCAAGTATATTTGGACTGGTGGATAATCACAGCATGTGAGAGAATGCAGATCTATTAATAAAATATCCACCAGAAAGGAAGAGTTGATCCACTTGCCAGATAATTTGTTTTTAATTTGTAGCTAATATAAAGTTTTCACTGGGTAGCTATTTTCGTACTTAGAGATATTGTTCAAATGAAATCTCTAGTCTAGTAGGATAATCAGTTGACCATCGTTTTTTAAATTATTTTCATGGAGAACAAACCATCACTAAAATTGCTACTCAGTACCAAAACTGTAATGGTAAATATGAACTTTGATGTTACACCTGCATTTTGGCAAACTAGAAGTAAAATTTAAAAAACAATAATGAATGTACTTACTAACTTATTGATGAGAAAAATTAAATTGAGAATAGGCATTAAAGGGGAAAGAATATTGATAGACAGAGACTAATCTTTCTATTAAAGTTTTAGTTAATAGGGACAGATGTGTGCAGTTTCAATTTTCAAAACCTGCAGAGTGTAGATAATGGGAACTCATAAGACAGAGCGTATCTCAGTATATACTTTTGAGAGCATTTGTTCTGTGAAATATTCTTCAAAAAGAGGGTGAGTAGATAAATAAGTTTGTGAATCAAACTTGCTGCTCCATGGTACGTTTTATGTTCCTGATCTACATTGTATAGTGTAGACTCTAAGAAGGCTTAGAGAAAATAATCAATTCAACTTTCTTTTATTAACTTTTAATTAATAAATTTAGGTTTGATAAAACTAGGGCCATGCAGAACTTTTTATGTCCTGATTTCAGATGCTGAATGAGATAAATATTTAATCATTCGTGAGATGGTAAATCAAGGAAAGGAGAAACTAGAGAATCCATCTTGCATGATAAAATGTCGTATGTTATACATGTCTTTTTTATATCAATTGATTCAACCCAATTCTCCTATATCTCACGAATTGTTAGCAATTTTATTCTTGGAGCTTTTAAAGTAGCTTGTATATACATAATTATATGTAGTACACATTAATTTAATATTTTTATGTTAAAAATAAAAATTTTGAAGTACACACAAACACTTATTTTTTAAATCAACACTCATATACTCATTAATCAGGTTGAGAAATGCAATTTACTAGAACCTAACAGTATTTAACAAGTTCTCTATCATTCCTCACCGATTGCATTGCCCTCCATTTGCAGATAAATTACTATAATAAATTTAGTCACCATTGAATAAAAAATTTAGGGATATTTACTTCCTGTGTATTCTTGGATAGTATATTACTGGTAGCATTATTGAGGTCTAATTCATGTGTTACTAATTTATCTATCTCAAGTATACATATAAATCAGTTTTTGTAGATTTGTGGTTATGTATTCATCACCCAATACAGTTTTATAACAGTTCCATCACTCCTCAAAGCTTCTCTCATGATATTTTTTCTCCATTTACTGGTTGATAGATGCATATCCTTAGTTTTTGTATAACATGACTAATTCTGTAAGCATTCATGTTTAAGCCTTTGTGTGACTTTTGTATGTTTTCATTTCTCTTGGTTAGACACCTAAAGGTTAAATTGCTGGGCGAATGGTAAGTATGCTGGAACAACAGGACATCCACATGCAAAAAAAATGAATCTAGACATACAGCTTATATTTTAAACAGAAATTAACTCAAAATTGATTGTATACCTAAATGTAAAATGCAACCAAAAATCTTCTAAAAAGATAACATTAAAAAAATCTAGGTGTTCTTGGGTTTGGTGATGAGTTTTTAGATACAACACTAAAAGTAGGCTCCATAAAAAAGATTAAGTTGGACTTCACTAAGATTAAAGAGTTCTGCTGTGCAAATACATTGCTAGAGGTGAAAAGTCAAGTCACAGACCTCAAGAAAATATTTACAAAACTCATATCAGAAAAAAAGACTTATTCAAAATGCATAATTATTAAAATATAATAATAAAATAAACAAAAATGGGCAAAAGATCTAAATAGACTTCATTAAAGAAGATATAAAGATGGCAAATTGGCATATGAAAATATGCTCAGCATAATATGTCTTGATGAACTACAAATTAAACAACAACAACAACAACAATAAAGTTCCATTACTCACCTATTAGAATGGCTAAGATACAAAACCCTGACTAATCCAAGTGCTAGCACAGATGCAGAGCAGTGGGAACTCTCATTCACTACTGGTGGGAATGTAAAGCAGTACAGTCACTTTGGAAGACAGTCTGGTAGTTTATTACAAAATTAAGCATCATCTTAATGTATTATCCAGCAATCGTGCTAGTAGGTATTTAACCAGATGGGTTGAAAACATATCTACATGAAAATCCCCACATGAAGGTTTATAGCAGCTTTAGTCATAATTGCCAAAATCTGGAAGCAACCAAAATATCCTCAACAGGCGAATAGGTAAACTATGGTATATATACATAATGGAATAATATTCAGCCATCAAAAGAGGTTAGCAATCAAGTCATGAAAAGACATGTGGGAATCTTAAATGCCTGATAATAAGTGAAAGAAGCCAGTTTGAAAAAGCTACACATTCTATGATTCAAATTATGACATTTTGGAAAAGATAAAACTATAAAGACAGTAAAAAGATCAATGGTTGCCCAGTGATTTAGAGGGAGGGAAAGACAGATGAAAAGATGGAGCAGAATAACGGGATTTTCGGAGAAGCAAATTCTTCTGTATGATACTGTAATACTGGATGCATGATATTACATACAATTGTACAACACAAAAATGAACCCTATTGTAACTTCTGGACTTTAGTTAATAGTAATGTATTAATATTGCTTCATCAATTGTAACATACATATCACACCAATGCAAGATGTTAACAAATAGAAAAACTGTGAACAGATGGTGGGGAGAGGTATACAGAAATTATGTACTATCTGCTCAATTTTTTTACAAAAAAACTGTCCAGAAAATAAACTATTGGTTTTTTGAACAAAGGTATGCACTAAATCCAACAGAATTTAGGAGTATATGCATCTGGCATGAATGAAAAGTGGTATATTTTAATTAAAATTAGGGCAGTCACCGTATATGTGAGGCTGAGATATCAAATAGTTAAAATAAATAAAAGCAAGTGGACTTCAAATTTCTATTTACGTAGTTTGAACAATTGGACTACTGTCAAAAATTCTAAAATTATTATTCTAAACCACTTCATTGTGCTTTATAAGTAAATTCTAGAAAAATTAGAATTCCTTTTTATAAAGTCCTAGTTAATTAAATGTTGCATAAGCGATTGTTAAGAGTTCTTGGCAGATAGCAGGTAAAAGTCTTGGGGACTGAAAATGTTTATAAATGTATGTTCACTATCTCACTTTAGTTTGTGCTAGGGAATTGAACTCTAAATATATTTGAAAATATATAAAGAAATATGTGCCCAAGTAATTTATTAAGGCTGTAAATAAACGTTTGCAACTATTTTCAGCAGGGCATTATACTAGGTGCTGAGGTTGTAGAGATTCTGTTTATAAACAGTTTGCAATCCTGAGATAATTCTGGGAATAAGGTAACATGTATGACCTGGCAGAAGATGAATCTACTAGGGATGTCTTGTAGAATTCACTTTCTTCAAGTATTGGTCCAAATGGCACATTCTCAGTGGGGTGTACCCTGACTCACCCTTTAAAATTGTGAATTCTTCCCATCGCAGCACTCTGTACCCTTACCCTGCTCTAAGATCCCCTGTAGCAGTCTCTGCTACTGAAGTATTAGAGAAGGTATTAATTTTCTTAATTTTATCTTCTATCTCCCCCTGGTTTCTTTTCAGACACGCTAGAATGCCACCTTCATGTGGGTAGAATTTTTTTTCTCCTGTGTTCTATTCATTGGTTTGCATATTTTAAGTACTTTATTCATATTTTTTGAATTAATGAATAAGAAAAGGGATCTTGGAGTATGCATGAAATGCTTGGGAAAACAATTTTAAAAGAACAAAATCTTCATGTCAGGGAGAAGACAGAGAAGTAACCATAGGCAAGTTTGTATTGTAGACTGTCTTGAATAAAGCAGTTGTTTCTTCTAGCACTTAGTATAGTATGGCCTTTCTACGAACTTGATGAGTTACCATTGATAGAGCATGATATATGTATTCTCTGAACAATTTACAGCAGCAGGATTGAACACAGAATATCATTAGAACCATTAGAATAAAAAAAATTGAACTGTGGAAAGAAAATGAAAAGTTTGAAAAAAAACACAAAACAACAACAACAACAAAACAGAAAAAGAACATCTGGATCTGGATTTGTAGTTCCTCTGTATTTTTCTTCTTTTTGAAATTGCCAGCCATATAGTACCTTTTTAAAATCCATCTTTCTCTGCAAATTTTATTCTATGCAGAAAGACCAATGTAGCTTTTGTGGCACACTGGATTTTGAGCCCACAAAATGCTGGAGTAAATCATGAGAAAGAAGCACAAGTAGCTCCAGGTAAAGACCTTATCACTCCTTATTTACAGTCACTTGTTCACTGAGTCTAGGCCTCGAGAACTTGTGTAATTTTTTCCAGAACGTTGATTTCCATATTGTATTTATTCAAAAGTTAAAAACACAAACCACTTGGTTAATACACAAACGTTTTGCTGTGTGGCAATGGAAATAAGCTTTCCTGTCAAGCACTTATGGAAAAACTGTGAAGGACAGCCACTGTGGCTATGATAACACTAGAAGTCTGAGAACTGAGCTGGTCCAGTGTACTTGAGTGTCTCAGACAGGCCGTCTTGAAATCTAGTACTGCTAAATCCTATACCAGCCAATCTGTTCCCTCAGTCAGCAAGGTCACCATGAAAATGATTTCTGAAAAAGAGAAAAAGAAAAAGAAAAATTGACCTTCTCATTTTCATCTGGCTGAATGATGTTCACCCTTGTGAACATGACCATGACCCTGTGTCATGGTTAAGGATAATTAGCCAGTCCAGTAGGTGAAGCTATGGCCCACTGGCCTGGGCATCTTACCTTGGGAACACTGTTGTCTTCATTTCTGGACTTTGGAACAAATGGAGTGAGGTAATTCTTTAGACTCAAAGTCACCTGTACTGTAATACACACTTTTAAAATAATACAATCAAAAATCTACATTTCCACATGTCCTTCACACGGCTAACACACAATTGATCTCCTTTACAATATTCCTTTCAATATGTTAAAAAATTAAATATAAATTAATTAATTAACATATGAACTCCAGCAACAGCAAGATACAAATTTGTGTGAGCTTAAACATTTTAAAAGAAGTTTTTATAAATCAGGCCTATCAAATGGGCTCATGTTTCCTTTGGGGAAAAATATCCCTTCCTTCTCTAGTTCATACTATTCTCCTTCTCACAATCTAGCTTCATAGTAACTTATTTTGGAAATATGATCGCCTCTCAGTATTTGTGGAGTGTTTGTTCGAGGACACCCCCCGCCACCGACCAACACAATTCACAAATGTTCACACCCCTGATAGACAATGTTACATTAACGTTATATATAAATGTTATATTAATAATAGAATATATATAAATATAATTAATGTTATAGTAATATAACATCTATTAATACCTATATCATACACACATTCTCACACATACTTTAAGTCATCTCTGGATTATTTATAATACCTAATACATTGTAAATGCTTTATAAATAGCTGTTATAATGTTTTGTTTAGGGAATAATGATAAGAAAAAAGTCTGTACATGGTTCATCACAGGCACATTTTTTTTTCAAATATTTTCTATCTGTGATTAGATGAAATCATGGATGCAGAACCCATGGACACAGAGAGCCAACTGCATATATGAGAAAGACCAAATTTATTTTCCCTTCCAAGTCAAAACAGAATACTTATAAGTATTATAAATGTGAAAAAAAATCCTGAATCTTTAATTTTTCTGAGACACTTTCAATATAGAATGAAATAGAAAGAACACTAAATTAGGAGATAAAATATTATAACTAGGATTCCAGTTCTTACTTTATAACCTTGCACAAATCACACAATCTCAAGAGCATTAATTCTTTCATCAGAAAAATGAAAGCAACCATAAAAAAATCCCATTGATCTACCTATGTCATACTGAGTTTTGGGGACCAAAAGACAATGAATTTGTAAATAAACACATACACATTAGGCATTGTGACAGTGGAAGACATCTATTAGCCACAAATCAGCATACAGGAAAGTGAATTGTAATGTATCTTAGGAAAGGCATGCCATTATTTCAGGTATCTCAGCAGAATCAAATACACGAATAGCTGTGCCTGGGGCTCGCTAAAGCATTTGATTTTCTCTTTTTAAATTTTACTAAAGGCAGAAGTGCACAAATTCTGCCATTTAATATTGTTTCAGGTTTACTGTCAAATACATATTACTTAGAATATTATTTAAGTCCTCTTTTTATAATCATATTTAAATATAAACACTACAAAAACTTTTCTGTAAGATTTTAAAAACAATTTGATGACTGTCAATGTAGTTCAGCTAATGACTCTTAGATACTTTAAAATCTTCTGTACATTATTAATTTCATATTTGTAGTTTTCCACTAATGCCATCCACTGTGTATGCAAAAGCCAGTAGCCATAATGCCCAATAACATTATTTCTCAGAATACTGGCAAATATGTGAGCTGGCTTACAGGTCTTTGACATTTTCATAAGTCCAGTCTATTTTATAATATTATATAGCTATTTCTTACATAGCTCAGCCTCCAATTTAAGCACATGAAGTAGGCTATGCTATTTATATGTGTTTACTTTGGTCCATTTGGGGGATACAATTATTTTTTCTCAAGATTATTGTAATAGAAATTTTTTTCTTCTCTGCTCTATCCTATGCATAACATCCTCTATCTCTTTGTGAGAGTAATTTTATTTTCTTTTTATTTATTTTTAAAATTGAGAAACAAAATTGTGTATATTTACTATGTACAACAGGAGGTTTTGAAATATAAATACGTTGAGGAATGACAAAATCTAGCTAATTCACATATACATCACTTCACATATTTTTGTCATGAGAACACTTCACATCTACTCTCTTATTTTTCACAAGCACACTAAATTATTAACTGTAGTCACTGTGTTGTCATTAGATTACTTGAACTTATTTCTCCTAACTGAAGTGTTGACCAGCACCTCCGAAACCCCACTCCCCAACCACCCAAGCGCCTAGTAACCACTGCTACTCTCTACCTCTGTGATCAGGTCGTATCTGCCTTTCTGTGCCTAGCTTATTTCACTTATCATACTGTCTTCCAGGTTAATCTATATTGCTGCACATAACAGGATTTCCTTCTTTTTATGGCTGAATGGTATTGCATTGTATATATGTACCACATTATCTTTATCCATTCATCTTTTGATGGACACAGGTTGATTCCATGTCTTGTCTATTATGAATAGTGCTGTAATAAACCTGGGAGTGAGGATATCTCTTTGGGTTTACTAACTTCATTCCCTTTGGATATGTACCCAGTAATGGTGTTGTGGGACTTTTCCTTAGTTTAGCTAAAGATGGGGTTCTTTGTCCCATAGCCATGTAAATTAAGGCTCACAGACAATTTGAATGGTGAGTAAGAAGGGTTTTATTGGGTGAAAAAGAAGAAAAGGGGGAAACAGGGGCTCTGCTAGGCCAGAGTCCCTCCCACCCACCGCTTGAATCTCAGGTTCCACACAGGAAGAGGAGAGGCCAGGCTCCTCCCCACTGCAAATGGCACAAACTTCCTGAGGCTCCACAAAGTGGAGAGGTTGGTTGGGGGTTTTCTGGGGACCCCCTTCCCACCTTGCTGTGTCAATGGGATTGCTGGATCATATGGTAGTACTCTTTTTAATTTTTGAGCAAATGCCTCACTGTTTTCTGTGATGGCTGTACCAATTTACTTCCCTAGCAACAGTGTGTGAGTGTTTCCTTTGCTCCACATCCTTGCCAACACTTGTTACTTTTGAAAATAGCCATTCTAGCAGGTATAAGGTGATATCCTATTGTAGTTTCAATTTGCACTTCCCTGATAATTAGTGATGTTGAACAGTTTTTCCTTTACCTGCTGGACGTGTATGTGTATGTATGTGTGCGTGTGTTTGAGGTCGTTTTTTCCATTTTTTAATCAGGTTATATGTTTTCTTGCTATTGAGTGGTTTGAGTTCCTTAAATATTTTGGATATGAATCCCTTATCAGATGTATAGTTGGCAGATATTTTCTCCTATCCTCTAGGTTGCCTCATCACTCTGTTGTTTCCTTTGTTGGGTGGAAGTTTTAAGTTTGATGTGACCCCATTTGTTTATTTTTGCTTTGTTATCTGTGCTTTTGGGGAGATATCCAAAACATCATTATCCAGACCAATGTTATGAAGCTTTTCTTCCATGTTTTCTTGTAGTAGTTTTACAGTTTCAGGTTTTATGTTTAAGTCTTTAATCTATTTTGAATTGATTTTTGTATTCGGCATGAGATAAGGTTCCAGTTTCATTCTTCTGCATGTGGATATCCAGTTTTTTCAACTCCATTTATTCAAGAGACTGTCATTTCTCCATTGTGGGTTCTTGGCACCTTTGTCAAAAAGCAGTTAGTGGTAAATTTCTGGATTTACTTCTGGGCTCTCTGTTCTATTCCAGAGTAATTTTTAATAGTATAACATTTTATTTCCTGCTTGCTCATTAGCAATAGATTGTCATTCGGTTTGTTTTCAGTGAAGATGTGAATTATTGCATTATAAAATTCCAGAAAAATATTAATCTCCTCAATTGTTTGTAATGAAAGTTTGCTTCATCACTTTCATTTTTAGAGCATCTGAAACTTATTTACAGAATCCCTCAATAATGAACCCCATAACTGATTTGTCTGTTTTCTCCAAGTGGAACACATATACATATCATTTTGCACCAAGATGCATATGATGATGAAATTTGAAATATTACTTGAAGCGTTACTTTCATTCTCCCCAGAAAAATGTTAATGCGCAAACCCAATTTAAACGTGAAATGCCCCTTTCAGTCATAAATACTTCAGTGATATATAATCATGAATTGCAATGACCACACTTGAGAATTCATTTCAATAACCATTGAAACTTACTAGGTTCTCGGGTAAGTTCTGTGCAGCTCCTCGGGTGACAGAAAACTTTCAAGTGCCTTATGGAAATATTCTATTTCTTCAAATGTATACCAAATGATAGCTCCTCTTTCTGGTTCTTCAATTCTCAGGGCTAAGGCAAACTCTTTTTCTGTATTCCTCCCAGCTCGACTCTTCATGAGACAAACTCATACTTAGAAGACTATAGGAAGGCTTTGCAGACACTCCTCTGCTACATTAGAAATATGAAAAGAAAGTATATCCAAGGAAGGGAATATTTAGGGCTATCATATCACTATGAACTGTGCCCCAGAGCAAACAGGATACAAACCTCTTTCTTCATGTGACATTAGACAATGCTAATTGTTTCCCTGGAGAAGAGTCAAATCCAGGAGTTCAAGTCTGCAGAAGTGCTATGTTTGTTTCATACAGTAGCCTGCTTTCATATTAAACCACCATGGAGAAAAGTTTGGAGGTTCCTCAAAAAAACTAAAAATTGAGCTACTAGATTATTCAGCAGTCCCACTGCTGGGTATATACCCAAAAGAAAGGAAAGGTAATATCAAAGAGATATCAGCACTCCTATGTTTGTTGCAGCACTTTATAATAGTTAAGATTTGGGAGTAACCTAAGCGACCATCAACAGATGAATGGATACAGAAAATGTCATACATGTACACAGGGGAGTACTATCCAGCCCTAGGAAAGAATGAGATCCAGTGATCTGCCACAACACAGAACTGGAGATCATTAAGCAAAATGGGCCAGGCACAGAAATACAAACCTTGCATTTCTCACTTATTTGTGGAATCCAGTTGATTTGTTTGGGAGATAACCTGAAAGCAAAGTCCTGCCAACTTGCCATCTGTATTCAATCTTATGTTCTATAGAATATTTTCATACTACAGGAGTGCATTGTCTTCTAGGAAATTAGATTTCAAATGATGTTTTAAGAAGTATACAAATTATCTGGTATTCAAATAGGGTTTTAGGTTTTTTTGGATCATTCTTTATAGGACTATATGTTTGAAAATTACCCCAAAATACATGTGTACAGAATATAAGCATATCTTAAATTATCCATAAATTGTCAACTTAGGCACGAGAAAAAAATCAGTAAAATAGGAAATTTAAGTTGAAAGAGAAGATATGTTAATGAATTAGGTAAAGTATAGAACATTTAATTTGGGCAAAATGTAAACTTTACTAAACCTTACGGTCAAAGACTTGCAGTAAAAATAAAATTAAAACTAGCGTCAAAGTTTATAGCTGATTCAGAAGAGGAAATTAAAATTAATTGTATATCTTAAACTAAAAAAATACAGGGAGTTGCGAACATGCATCAGAGTATCAAATCATTTTTACTCTAGAGATGTCTTGTTTTCATTCTGTCATCAATTTTTGTGACCTTAGTTTTTGGCTGATTTCCCTGTTTGACTTTATGACCAAGATGTTTTCAAAGCTGAACGGTTCACAATGTAATGTGGCACCTTTGTTGTTTTTGTCAGGAACTGATTTTAAACTTCTTGAGCTTTTTAACAGTAAACATTGTCAAAAACAGTCTCTTGATGATTTTTTACCTTAAGTTATGCATTTAGCCATTAGCAGACAAGAGATAAACAATTGTATGCCCTTGGCAGAAACCAGGTAAGTACAGAGAACTCTTTAACAAAAAAATAAGAGAGGCAGGAGAAAAAAAATAAGAAGATCAAATATATAGCTAACAGATTTCAGAGGAGATGTGAAATATGAATTGGCTACAAATTTTCTAGAATTGGTAATATACTATACATGAATTTTCATATGCAGTACACAAAATGAATCTTAAGCACAATAAATAAATATAAACCCACTCATAGGTTACATCATAATGACAAAGAGAGAAAACTTAAAAGCCAGAAATAAAACACAAATTAACTGTGAAGTAAAGATAACAAGACTGCAGTGAATACGTTAAAAGTAACATTGAAAGTCAAACTATAAGGGAAAATAGCAATGTAAAAAGTCGTTCAGACACTGTAGACAAGACTACACCAGTTTCTAGAAAAAGTAAACATGCACTTATCATTATGGTCAAGTAAGGCACTCTTGGTCATTTATCCCAGAGAAACGACAAGCTATGTTGACACAAATTCCTGTACACAAATATTCACAGCAACTTTATAATAACACAAAACTAGAAACAAACGAAATGTCCTTCATAGGTTGAATGGTTGAACTAACTGTGGAATATCCACACCATAGAATATTACTCAACAGTGAAAAAGAAGAAACTACTGATACATACACAGCAACTTGGATGGACCTGAAGAACAATATGCTGAGTAAAAAAAGTCAGTCTCAAAAGATGATGCCCTCTGATTGCCCTCTAATTCTGTTGATATAACATTTTTTGAAATAACAAAATTATAAAGATTGAGAGACAATAATAGAAAATAGTAGTTGCTGGGGGGTTAAGGTGGATGTCTGTGGTTGTTAAATCATATCTATCATGAGTGGTTCTTAGAACAGAACTCTTCTACATTTTGGCTGTGTTGATTGATAGAAACTACAAGCATGTTAAAACTGCATAAAAGGAATACATTCACAAACACGTGATTGAATGCAAAATACCTGAAATCAAAGATTCATAGACTGTATCAATATCAATTTCCTGTTGTGATATTTCACTATAATTATGTAAAATATAATTATTAGGGGAAACCAGCTAGAAGATATAAGCGATTACTCTGTATTATTTTTTACAACAGCATGTAAATTTCAAAACAATCAGTTTTTTTAAAAAAAAATTTACTGTAAGAAATAAAAACTAAGGCCGGGTGCGGTGGCTCAAGTCTGTAATCCCAGCACTTTGGGAGGCCAAGTCGGGTGGATCACGAGGTCAGGAGATCGAGACCATCCTGGCTAACACGGTGAAACCCCGTCTCTACTGAAAAATACAAAAAACTAGCCGGGCGAGGTGGCGGCGCCTGTAGTCCCAGCTACTTGGGAGGCTGAGGCAGGAGAATGGCGTAAACCCGGGAGGCGGAGCTTGCAGTGAGCTGAGATCCAGCCACTGCACCCCAGCCTGGGCGACAGAGCCAGACTCTATCTCAAAAAAAAAAAAAAAAAGAAAAAAAAAGAAAAACTAAAAAAGAGATTTAAAAGGAGGGGATTAATGGTCAAAAATTCGAAGAGAATTATCAGTTGCCATATTTCATTCTAAATTGCAATTGGTTTGTACAGTACAGAATCCTTAAGGGCTGAGAGAAAATAAATATTAACTTAAAATATTATATCCAGCTCAATTTTCATTTTAAAAAGCGCAAGTAAATACTTTTAAAAAGACGACTAAAACTGAGGGTGTTTTCGACATACCTCACTGTTATAGACTGAATAATGCCCTGCCCTCCAAACGCATATGCAGAAGCCCTGACCCTTGGTGTATTTGGAGACATGACCATTAAAGAGATAATAAAGATTCAATGAAATCATAAAGGGTGGGGGCCTCATTGGATAGGATTGGCGTCCTTACAAAAAGAAGAAGAGACACTTGAGCTTTCTCTCTCCGCTGTGCAGGGAGAGGATATGTGAGAACACAGTAGGGAGGTAGCTATCTACAAGCCAGGAAGAGAAGACTTGCCAGAAACCAACTCTTAGGGCACATTAATCTTGAACTTCTGGCCTCCAGGATTATTAAGAAAAATTTTCTGTTGTTTAAGCCACTCAGGCTGTGGCATTCTGTTCTGGAAGCCTGAGCTGACTAAAGCAGACTCATGCACTCACTAAAGAAACTTCTGAAAAATGCACATAAGGAAGAAGAACTGAAATCAGGAATAAAATGATGAGTAAAGTTACAGAGATGCATATCAAGGAAAATCAAAATAAGTAATGACTGCACAAAATAATATTAAAAATAAGGATTGGGTTAAGAGAATATATGCAACTGTAATAGAATTATTGAGCAACAATAATATACACATTTGAAAATGGTAATAATGTATGCAAAAGATCTATTATTTGGAAAAAAGTAGAGATATGACTCTTTTGTCTTTAACAAAAGAGAGCACATAAATACAAAAACCTACCACTAGTTTCTACTGTATGAAAGAGTAAAACGGAAAAATTTTATTTAAACATAGGTAAAAAATTCAAAAGAAATCAAGAAAGAAAGGGTTATTCTGGTTTAGAAGTTCTTACACAGTTTAGATACAAAATCTTTGTGAGGTATATATATTTTAAAAAACTGGTATGTGTGTGTAATACACACGTACTATCCTCCCAGTATATGGCTTGCCTTTTCAAATTCCTATTGGCGATTTTGAAAGCATGGACATTTTTGTGTTGAAGTATAATTTATCCCATCATTTTTCTTTATGATTAGTGATTTTTTAATCTTAAGAAATCTTTGCCTCAACAAACTTGCAAACATACTCTGTTGTGTCTTATTCTAAAATAGTTAGGTGTTTATTAGGCTTATTAAGCTTTTTATCCTATAAAAGAGATAGAAAAAGGAATCTGGACAAATTCAGCAGTGTCTTCTGTTTTCTTTTCCTTGAAGAGGGGAATGGGAGGGAGTGGTGGAGCTATCACCAGTTACCCCTTCTCCTGGTGGGAGCCTGCTGATAGGGTTCCAAAGGAATAGACTTTGATTAGATGTATGTTAGAATTTTTCATTCTCCCATTTTTGTTTCACTTTTCCTCATATTCTCCATTTGCTTGCACTGTGGATAATTCTTAAGGTCTGACAACCTATGTAATACTTCTGTTTGAATTTATGTCTAATATGCTATTGCAAGTTTTTAAAAAGTTACATATATGTCACCATATGACACAGTGATCTCAGTATTTCCCCAAGCAAATTATACACTCAAAATTCTACATGCAAAAATTTAGAGCAACTTTCTTCATTATCACCAAAAATTTGAAAAAATCTGTATATCCTTTAACCAGTGAATGGAGAAACAAATTGTAGTACTTTCGCACAATGGAATTCTACTCACCAATAAAAAGGAGTAAGACATTGATTCACACAAAGACATAAAAGAATCTTAAATGCAGTTTGCTAAGCAAAGGAAGCTAGGCTTAATTGGCTACCTTGTAGTATTCTAAATATACGACCCTCTGAAAAAGGCAAGACTACGGGGAGGGAAACCTATTACTGGTTGCCAGGAGTTGGGAAATAGAGGAAGGGAAGATACTTTCTGTGAAAGAGATGCATAATAACAGTTTCATGAAACTGTTCTATATGGTAATGAGGTGATGAATACATTTATTATAACATTTGCCAAAATCGGTAGACTTTTCTACTACAAAGCATGAATTTTATTTTATGCAAACTTAAAAAATTAATTAGCACGTCAAGGGATCCCAGAACAGAATATAGACTGTGATAAATGGATCTAACCATGTTACAAATATATGATATAGATGCACTGATAGGATTGGAAAAAGATGAGTTGACTTTTGTAACTTCAGAAAATGTTTTGACTAGACACTGAAAGGCTAAAGAAAAAAGTATAAATAAACAAGGTACTCTAGTTGGTCAATTTGTTTCTCACAGTAGGATGGGGTTATCAATTCTCAGAGTACTTTTCATGAATATTAAGGTTGAGCCAATAAATAAATCAGTTGTAGATAATGGGAGCTAAGTTTCTCATGTCAGAGGAAGATGTTATAAATATGCAAAGAGTGATGGCTAGAGCAGAACTTACTGTGCTGTATTAGAGATGGAGACATGAACGTACATTCTTTTTAATATTTTACAGATACATGCAGGAATAAATACAGACAGGTATATATAAATGGGTTAGGATACACACATTGATTTTCACATCGTGGAAGCAGTGACATACCCGCAGCAATAAGCATACCAAGTCCCCCAGATCTTGGTGTCAAATTCTCATTCTGGAATTAAAGGAAACAGGGCTCCCTAGAGAAATGGCTCTGTTTGGGGGTGGGTTAGAGAAAAGACATAATGATCCTAAAAATAAAGTGTGTCAGAAAGTAAGAACTCTAAAAAAAGAAGAGTTTGTAGCAAAAGGATACAGGAATTCTACCTGAAAGTGCTCCCAATTGCCAAAGCTGGGACAATTTAAACACACTGCAAATAAATAATGTGAATATTAACAATGATAATGTTGGATTATAAACCAAAGAACAAAATAAATATCTGAGCCCATACTGATAATAAATAAATTAAAGCATATATGCATAAATGGGAGAGAAGGGACAATTTTTTTTTCCAAAATAATTCCAAGTAACAAATGTAAAAATAGTGATGGAAGTAGAAAATCACCAGTAGAACACCACAGTAATATGTGCCCCAGTGAATGCTAAAATTAATTGACAAATCAAGGGAAATAGGGTATTTGCACAGCTTCAAAGTATCTCTTCATAAATATGTATTTATTACTACTATCTAAATATATGCCAATGCATTCTTTGATACTTCACTTACCAAGTGTTGGAGTTTAATACCCCTACTATCATAAGTGTAGTTTGGACTTAGTAACTTGCTTCTAACACAGAGTAAAGAAAGGAAAAAATAAGTTTACAAAGGAGAAATTTGGCAGACATGACCTTAACCAAGTGATCAAGGATAACATAATCAATTATAAGTCATGCTGACATCATGTACCCCAATATGATGTGAAAAGAAGGGGACGTCACCTTTAAGATATTCCTCATCAAAGCTCCTCTTCAGTTTAATCGCACACAGTAAAAATCAGCAAAGTCAGGTTGAGGAACATGACACAAAATATTTGACCAGCACTCTTCAAAAGTGTCAGCAATACAACAGGGAAAGGAAGACTGAGAAACTGTCAGAGATTGAGAAAGGACACTAAGGAGACATGATAGCTAAATGCAGTATGGTAACCTGGACTGGATTCTGCAACAGAAATAGAATATTAGTGAAACAACTGAGGAAATCCAAAGAAAGTCTCTAGTTAATAAATATATTTTCTCAATCACCACTTTCATTTGGCAGGTGCTAGCCAGTTCAGTACAGCAAGTAAAATATGTAAGAGGCAGACCAGGCGCAGTGGGTCACGCCTGTAATCCCAGCACTTTGGGAGGCCAAGGTGGGCAGATCATGAGGTCAGGAGTTCGAGACCAGCCTGACCAACATGGTGAAACCACGTCTCTACTAAAAATGCAAAAATTAGCCGGGTGTGGTGGTGCACACCTGTAATCCCAGCTACTGGGGCTGAGGCAAGAGAACCCCTTGAACCCAGGAGGCAGAGGTTGTGGTGAGCCAAGATCGCGCCACTGCACTCCAGCCTATGCAACAGAGAGTGAGACTCCATCTCAAAAAAAAAAAAAAAAAAAGGCAACAGAATTAGAAAGGTAAAAGCACCCAACTCTTGCCCCAAATGTCATTACTGATATAAATAATACAAAATAATTTAACAATACATTTTAAGAGTTAAAACAAAAGCATAGCGGTGTTGCTAGTTACTAAATCAATATATTAAAATAACTATATTTCCACAATATACCCAACAACAAAACATTTAAAAAGTTAACATTAAATAAACTTACAACAGCAACAAAAACATCAAGCACCTAGAAATAAACACAATAGTATAGATGTGGTATTTCTACCAAAGGAATAAAACTGTACTGAGAAATAATAATGTAGAACTTACAACATGTTCATAGAGTTTTTTTGCTCATTTATTTGACAATTATTTATTTATTGAGTACATACTATCTACTAACCAGTCCCTGTCAAAATAGTAAATTTTGCATGCATGTATATATATGTGTGTGTGTGTGTTTGTGTGTGTGTGTTTGACAAGTTTATTCTGAAACACATGGAGAAATGCAATAAATCTAGGGTATGGAAGACTCACTTGAAAAAGAACAATACCATACAAGAACTTGCACTATTGGTTAGTCAGATTTGTCATAAATCTATAATTATTCATACATTCTGGTAATAGTGCAAGGGTAGATAAAAGACCAATGGCATAGAATAGAACATTGAGATGTGAACAACTGGCTTTATGACAAAAATGGCATTGCACTACAATGGGGGAAAAGATAAATCTTTTGCATTAATGATTCTGGGCTGCTTTAATATCAATATAAGAAAGAGTGAAATGTAATACCTTTCCCAACAATATGGGCTAAATACAGATTTGTTTAGCTTGAATCTTATGCAATTATGGAAATTTCTTAAAATACAACAAAAACAAAACAAAATTACAAATACAAGAGTAAAACTAGACGATTTTCATAATGTTTAAAATGAAAAAATACTGAAATCTGACAAATACTTACAGACATCACAAATCCTAAACACTAACAACTTACTTTACTCATTAACTGACAAAATTGTTATACTTTATTTTTCAACATGCTGCATCATCTTTATATAACAATAATTGTGATATCTTCTTCCATAGAGAGTATAAAAATGCAATTCAGTCCTACTGTCATTGATTGAAATTTGCTTTTTTGTTTCTTGATAGCTGGGATGCATAGAATATACAACTTTATACATCTACCTTAAACATTAAAAAGTGCAAGAACATAAAAGTCAATTTTTTTTTATCACAAACAAAAGTTTGTGATAAAAGTCAAGATAATGCTGAACTTTGAGCAGTTAGGAGCAGACCAGGGACATGGGACTGGTAGAATTCTATCAATGATCTATGTGGTGGTTACCATAGACATTTGTTTATAATAAAATAATTAGCTGTACATTAACATTCTATTCACTTTTTTTAGAAGCGAGTTATTGTTCATAACAAAAAGATTTAAACACTCAAGAGAATAGTTAAATAGCACATTAGCAACAAATGAAAATAGAATTATTAAATGCACTGTCAGACCTTAAGGATTGCCCAAATTGCAAACAGATGGAGAATATGAGGGAAAGTGAAACAATTTGAAGGGCGGAATGAAATATTCTAACAAATATCCAATCAAAGTCTCAGCAAAAGGAATAAAGAGAGATCAGAAAGAGCATGCAAAGGGAAAATGGATAAGAATTTAAGAAATTTGATCTAGGAAGCCTAAATATAAGAAAATGTCTCATTTTGCTTTCCTACCAGCCATGAGTGAGATTTCCTGTTGCTTTTCATTCTCACCCGCTTTGGGCATGACTACTTATTTATGTGTTTATGTTTTTGCCATGTAAATAAGTGTATAGTGATGTGAATTTACTTTCTTAATGATTGATAATTTTGACTATATTTTATATGCTTATTTGCCATTCATACATCTTCTTTGAAGAACTGATTTTTTAGATCTTTAGCCCATTTTTTAAATTGAGTGGATTATTATCATTTATTAATGAGTTTTTTTTAATTCTTGGTGTATTTTGCATACAAGTCTGTTATTAGATACATGTTGTGAAAATACTTTGACTTGTCTTTTTTAACAGTATCTTTTGCAGCAACTTTAACATTTATAAATCATAATTTAATTTTTTTAATGTATCACAGTGTGTGTCATCTAAAAATGTATCTCCAAACCCAAGATCAAACAGACACTCTCTGATTTTTCTTCTAAAAGGTTTATCATTTTATCTTTGGATTAATGTTAAATTAAGTTGAATTAATTTTAGTATAAAGTCTGAGAGATGTGTCAAAATTTCTTTTTTCTTTTATAAGAAATTTAATTATTCTAATTATTCACTGAATTCCCTCTACAATTTTGACTGTCAAAATCAGTTGGTTGTATTTGTAAAGATCTGTTTCCTGACTCTCTACTTTATTATGTTAGTGTGTGTGTCTACCATGCTCACTTGATTTCTGTAGCTTTATAGTCAATCTTAACATTAGGTAGCATGAGTCCTCCAATTTTGCTCTATTTTCAGAATTGTTTTTGCTATTCTAGTTCCTTTGATTTCCCCTACAAATGTTACAGTCATTTTGTTGATATCAACAAAATAACTTGTTATCATTTTTATTGATATTTTATTGAAATTATAGAACAAAATGTGGAGAATTAGCATTTTAATAACATTGAGTCCTCCAATCCATGAAAATGGTATATCTTTTCATTATTTAGATTCTCTTAGATTTGTTCCATCAATATTTTGTAGCTTTTAGCATACAGATCCTGTACATGTTTTATCTGATGTATATTTACTATTTGCACTGCCACAAATAATATTGCACATGTTAATTTCAATTTCACATCTTATTGTTGGTATACAGGAATACAATTGATTTCTTTTTGCATTGTTTTTTATCCTGCAACGTTGCTTAAATAACTTATTGCATTTAATAGATTTTACTTTTGGTAGATCGTTAGAGATTTTCTATTTAAACAGTCATGTCTTGAGCAAATAATGACAGTTTTACTTCTTTCTTTCAAATATGTATACCTTTTATTTTGAGAGAGACATCTTGATGAATAGTGAGTATCTGAATGATGGGATCTTTCTTTAACAAAACACTAATGTGTTCTGTTAAACACAGCATTGTGTAACTGTAGACTTTATTAGTGACCTTTGTAATATCAAGGAAATTATTTTCTATTCCTACTTTGCTGCGAGTTGTTTTTTATTTTGTTTTGCCTTGCAAATGAATATTAAATTGTATAACATATTTTCTGCATCTATTTAGATGATCATACAGTTTTTCTTAGTCTATTAATAAGACAAATTATATTGATTGATTTCTAAATGTTGAACCAGACTTGTATTCCTGGAATGAACTTCAGTCAGCTGATATTATATATATATATATTTGATTTCCTAATATTTTCTCTATTCAGGAAAGATATTGCTCTGTAATTATCTTCTTTTGTAATGCCAATGTAATGTAATGGTATTAGGATAAAACTGGACTCATAAAGTAGGCAGTGATATGTTCCCTCCTCGTTGTTTTTGTGAAGGTATTATATAAAACTGATACTATTTCTTCTTTAAATGTTTGGTAGAATTTACCAGTAAAGCAATATGGGCCTGGAGATTGATATTTTGGAAAGTTTTTAGCTATAAATTTAATTTATTTAATAGGCTTGATATTATTCACATTATATATTGTTTCTCTTGAGTGACTTTTGGTGATTCAAGTCTTTCTTAGAATTGATTCATTTCATGTAAGTCATCTAATTTACAGGTACACAGTTATTCGTAGAATTTTCTTATTAACATTTTAATATCTTTAGGACCAATAGTTACTTCCTCCTTTTCATTTTCAATATTGGTAATTTTTGTGTTCTCTCTTTTGTTCTTGTTCAGCCTGGCTACTGGCTAAGTTTTAATGATATTTTCAAAAAATATGCTTTTGATTTCAATTGATTTTAAAAAATATTTTTGTTTTATATTTCATTGATTTCTGCTCATCCTTGTAATCTCTCTTTTTCTTTTTGTATGAGGTTTGATTTTCTCTTCTTCAATTTCTTAAAATAAAATCCTAGGTGGCTGGCCACAGTGGCTTCTGTAATCCCAGCACTTTGGGAGGCCAAAGTAGGTGGATTGTTTGAGGCCAGGAGTTCAAGACCAGCCTGGCCAACATTGCGAAACCCCATCTCTACCAAGAATATAAAAATTAGCCAGGCATGGTGGTGCGTTCCTATACTCCCAGTGACTTGGGAGGCTGACACATGAGAATTGCTAGAACTCAGGAGGTGGAGTTTACAGTGAGTCAAGATGGCACCACTGTACTCCATTCTGGACAAAAGAGCAAGACTCTGTCTCAAAACACACACACACACACACACTCACACACACACACCCCTTGGTTACTGATTTTGTATTTTTTTATTTTGTTATGAACATTTAATATTATAAATGTCTCTCTAAATACGAATTTAGCTGCATGCCAGATATTTTGATAAGCTGTTTTTATATTTGCATTTAGTTTACAATATTTTTAAAGTTGTCCTTGAAACTTCTCTTTTACCCATGGTTTGTTTTAACGTGTTGTTTAATTTCCAAATATTTGAGTTTTTCCAGATATGTCTTGGTCATCGATTTCTAGTTCTGATTGTCTGAGAACCTAACTTAAATGACTTTTATTTATTTTCTTTTGTTATACTTTTATCATCCAGGATATGGTCACTCTTAGTGGCATATTCCATGTGCATCTGATAAGGATGTGTATTCTGCTCTTCCTGGATAAAGTGTTATAAATTCAAATTGCTGACAATGTTCAGGTCATCTATATCCTTAACGGTTTTCTCCCTGATTCTTTTATCAACTACTGAGAGAAGAATGTTGGCGTGTCCAACTATAATTTTGAATTTGTCTATTTTTCTTTCAGATCTGTCTGTTTTGCCTTAAACATTCCTTATCTTTCAGAATAATTAAAAGTAAAAAAAAAAATTTTTACTTGTTTTTTTCATTTCTGATGTTCTCCATTTTGTTGCATAGATCCAAGTTTCTGAGCTTTTACCCTGTGAATCAGAGTCATTTTAAATTTCTTGTCTTATGTGAGAGTTTAATTCTGATTACTGCTTTGTCTTTTCGAATTGTGTTTTATTGTGTATTTTCATATTCTTCATAGCTTTTTATGTTGAAAAAAATGTTGTATGTTCAAAGCTGAACATAGGACAGAAGACATTGAAGTAAATGTTTTCATGCTTGAAAATGAGCAGACCTTTCCTCCTCCTGTCTTTAATCGTGGGTTTGTGCTTGTTTAGCTGAGTTGGGTTTGAAGTTTGTTCACCTTTGACTTTGGGTCTCATAACCTGACTTTCTGTGTTTCCTGTGCACTGCTCCCGAGATAGAAACTGTTTCTGGGCTATCTTCCAGTTGGAATTCTTTACTTGATTCTTATCAGCATGGTTTTGGAAGGGAAACATGTTTTGGGGAAGCCTTGGTGTTAGGCAGACACTGTGTCTTGAGGGGGTGACCTTCACCAGTGTTTCTGCCTTCTCCCAGTGGCTGCCTCTCTGTCAGTTTTAGAGTTTCTTTGCTTTATTTTGTTTTTCTATTCCCTTCCTCAGTCTTCAGTGCCAGGCTACTATTTGGTTGCCCTTCCCCTGCAGAGTAAGGCTTTTCTTCCTTAGGTAGATAGGGTGCATGGTTCGTAGTCTAGGTGAACTCTTAGTGCTGGCTTCTGTCTCTCTTCTCAGCTGCAGTGTATTTCCACAAATTCCCTTAGGCAGCAGTCTTACTTTATTAACCTTTTCCCAAGCAGATTAAAGGTTTTGCTCCTTAGAGAAACAGAAGAACTAGGCCAGGCACGGTGGCTCATGCCTATAATCCCAGTATTTTGGGCGGCCAAGGCAGCGAATCACAAAGTCAGGAGTTCGAGGCAAGCCTGGTCAATATGGTTAAACCCTGTCTTCACTAAAAATACAAAAAAAAAAAAATTAGCCCGGCGTGGTGGTGCATGCCTGTAGTCCCAGCTACTCAGGAGTCTAAGGCAGGAGAATCGCTTGAACCCGGGAGGCGGTGGTTGCAGTAAGCCCAGATCAGCCACTGAACCTCAGCTTGGGTGACAGAGTGAGACTCCATTAAAAAAAAAAAAAAAAAAAAGCCGAGAGAGAGACAAACAGAAGAAATCGGTTTGGACAGAGTTTGCTCAGTGACTGCCGTTCCACTTGTTCAGCCAGGCCAAGAGAAATGCTTTCTCTGGTTTCTGTCCGTCTTCCATATGAGTAACTGGAGGGGGTCCTAGAGAACAAAGCCTGCAAGAGGAGGCAGAGTCCCCAGATCTACCAGCTATGCTCCAGCCTGAATACTCTCATGCTAGCCTACATTCTTGCTTTTAGCAATTTGTTAAGTAATTGTAGGTGAAAACTCTTCCCAGTTTATATAGTATTTAGTGGTGTCTGTCCTGTGTCTCCCTGCAGGTTTCTTTTTCTGACCAGATTTCTAGTTGTTCGCCCTGAGAACTCAGTCACCTAATGGGCTTCAGAAAAGTCATTATGTGGTTAGTTTGAAGTTTCCCCGGGTTAGTTTTTTGTTGCAAGGAAGGGCAGGCGCTATGATCTTTCCAGCTCTTTAAATCTCCATGCTGAAACTATACATCGCTTATATTAATGATATTATTGTTTATTAAACACTGTTTTCACAGATGTTTTACATTCTGTCTTTGATAGTTTCTGTTTCTAAAGGGCTTAGGGATATGCTGTTGATTCTTGCTTATTTTATTCTGTTGTCTTGTAAAGATTCATATTTTATTGATATTTTACCAGAGGCCTAATTTGGGATTGATCTCTCAATGGGGACCGTTTTGATCATAGCATAAGCCAGGGAACCACTTTAGACCATTTCCAGACTTATAGTAATATTCTAAGGCTCAGCTTTTTAATCTTGTTTGGGCCCAGTAGCAAGTTTCAAACTCAGAATTAGAACATTTGCTCCTTAGGGAAATGCCAACTTTCTCATTTAGGAGGTGTTTTTTTTTTTTTCTTTTGCCTTTATCTTTTTTCTTTCTCTTCTTGTGAATCCAATGATATACTTAAAATATGCAGTATGGTTTGGCTGTGTCTTCACTCAAATATCATCTTGAATTGTAGTGCCATAATCTCCATGTATCATGGGAGGGACCTAGTGAGAGGGGAATCGTGGAGGCGGTTACCCCCATGCTGCTGTCCTCATGATAGCGAGTTCTCATGAGATCTGATGGTTTTATAAGAGGTTCTTTCCCCTTTGCTTGGCACTTTTCTCTCCTGCCACCATGTGAAGAAGGATGTGTTGCTTCCCCTTCTGTCATGACTGTAAGTTTCCTGAGGCCTCCCAAGCCATACAGAACTGTGAGTCAATTAAACCTCTTTCATAAATTACCCAGTCTCGGGTATTTCTTCATAGCAGGGTGAGACTGGGCTAATACAATATGTTTTATTGAAAACCTAGTCTTTTTAATTTGACCTATATAAAATTGTCTATTTTTAAACTACAAAGACGGCATTTTCATGTGGCTCAACCTTATGTTTTTAGTAATAGATTCTTTCAGAATACCTCTTCCACTATATTGCTCAATAAGTATATTGTTCTCCTTGCCCTTATGAATATGTAAAATATTACTTAATAATGCTGGATATTTTTAAGAGTAGAAGCAGGTGATTACACGGATTCCAGATAATGAGGCCTTGGTAAGCACACACGTGCAACTTGGAATATTCATAATAAATTTAGAGTAAAGTGACCATTGATATGTTCTGCTAATTAGTAAGAAGAAAGTTTATAAAAGCAATACGAGGCCATATTTTTAAAGTCTTAAAATGTCATTTTAACATTTTTGTTTACAGGATGTAAGCAAATTAGGGTCACCAAAAGATTGGGAATGAGGAAGAATTCTGACTTTTAAAAGTGTCTTAATAAAACTCATTTGACACCAGAGTAAACACAGACCTGAAGATAGAACCTGAAGGTTAGAAGATAACAAGAAGTTCTTCTATACTCTAGGCCTGAAGTAACTAGACTTAAAATCAGAAAAGTGGCAGCAAGAGTGAAAAAGAATTTTTAAAATTCTTTTTTTGTTAAAAATGCTAGGATTTCACATTTGATGGACTGAAAGGGGAACAATGGACAAAGACTCACAATGATTCTAAGGTAAATCACCTCAGGGAGAGGAAATGTTTTATAAATAAAAAAGACAGACATGCAAAATCATTTAAGACATGTTGACTTTGAATGTCTGGCCAAAGGATCTCCATTTAAAGGAAGTGAATTCTCTTCTGGCATGAAACAAATACCCTAACATATGTAAACTGAATATGAATATAAACACCAAAATTATCTAAAAAACAGATAAAATTAGAAAAACAAGTATAATCATTTTGGACTAGACTTAGTATAAAGGTAAGCCTGCAGATCAAATTATTTTCTTGTTTCTGTCTTAGAAAAACCTCTATATACCAAAGATTTTTGTTTCATTTGTTTTTTATGAGTGTAGAAATTTAGTGTGTAGAGTTTGGGTCCTATAAGAAAGTGTGGAGGTCTCCTAAAATTATGAGAATACATTGAACTTGTGAAATGAGCCACAAGAAACATACATACTAAGAATTAAAGCAGTATCAGTTGACACATTTATACTTGGAGTTTTCCCACAATCAGTTGACAGTGCTTCATTGTTTTCATTTACTATACAGTTTATATGGTGCTTTTGGTTTCAAAAGAGCCATAATGCATAATTAGAAAGTCAAGATGAAATGTATCAACATTCATACACAAGAAGAACACGTTCTTTCCCACAAAAATTTTTTTTCTTAATTTTTAAGACAGCTTTGAAAATGAACAACAAGGGCACTTCACTTTTCTCAGCAAAGTGGGAATTCTTGAAAGAGTTACAGGTGATAAATATTTCAAGAATCATTTGCTATGTAGTTGTTTGCAATTTAAGTTCTTATGATTTCTAAGAGATGCCTGCCAACTGAAAATGTAAGAGAAATAAAACATACTAGGCCATATTCAGAAGCAAGTTTTAATTAAATTACAAATGCTAAACTGAAAAGCTTCTGGATTGGTATCATTAAATTGCAAACGTTCAATCATCCACTAAATATAAAGGAATAATTTACTGCTGTGGCAATATCGATCTTATTAATGTTTATTCTGTCTATGTTTTATGCCAGGGGCAATTTATATATATGTGTGTGTATATTTATATGTACATATATAAATATGTATACATTTATATACATATTTATTTACATATAAATATATGAACATTTATATACATATGCATGCATATATAAATATATTATATTTATATTTGTATGCATATATGTATGCATATATAAATATACATATATTTATATATACATATAAACACATGTATGTATACATAATATATTTGTACTTATATATTTATATATACATAAATATGTTTATATGTATATTTCTATGTATGTTTATAGGTATATTTATGTATTTATGTATATATAAATATATATGTATATTTACATACATATATTTTTTATCTGCATATTTATATACATATAGGTATATAATTGTGTATATTTATATGTACATTTATATACATATAGATATATAAATATATATTTGTATTTGCATATGTACATGTGTATTTATATGTATATTTGTATATAAATATATATGGATTAATGAACCTATAACTGTATACATATATTCATTTATATACATGCACATAAATAATTAGTGTAATTGGAAAATAAATTTTATTAACAGGCATTGATAGAAAATACATGCTAATCACTGTTCGAAGGGCTTTTCTAAACTTTTTTTTTATGTTTATTACACTGTATAAAGAACTTGTGACTCTAAGATGTTTAAATAACATGATTGCTTGAAATCCTGTTATCTAGGAAGTGGCAGACGGTAAATTTAAGCCTAATTCCAAATACACATTCATATTTATTATGTTATATTTTGTAGAAACGACTTTTGGACAAGATACGTTGAAGGAAAGTGATCTGTTATTTCCTTCAGCTTTAGCACAAATGGTGTTACCAATGACAACTGGCACCTTGGATGTCAAGCCCACAGGACTATGAGTGAAGTAACATCAGCTCTGGCCCTATCAACTATTAATTCTGTGAACGTCAAAAAAAAAAACTCAATTTGATTTTTTAAGCTTCATTTTACTTTTCTAAAGAGAAAGAAATTTAGTGGGACATTATCTAAGATTTATTCCATCTTAACCAACAGTTACAGGTATTATTTTATTAGATACTATGTTTCTATCACTTGCTATTAACTAGTAATTTATTAAGGTAATTTATTACCTTAATGAGTCCTCAAAACACAACCATAAAGTCACTACTTTTACCACTAGTTAATCTACTCCAGTTATTCAACTGAGCAATCACTTATTTTTACAATAATTTTAAAATTCTTGATATACGTTTCAAAAATTGGACTGACTCATGAACTATTAAAAGATGCATGCTTAAGATAAAATGTTCATCGAGGTAGGAAAGATACATATTCAAATTAATTTAACTTGGAAATCTGTCATCAAAGGAAAATGTTACACTATTTTCCCATCCAAGTACTAACCAGGCCTGGACTCTGCTTAGCTTCTGAGATTAGACAAGGTCAGGCACATTGAGGGTGGTATGGCTATAGACTGTTTCACTATTTTCAGAAGTTAAAGGTTAAAGCAGAATGTCAGGTACATGGTAAACATACTATACTTTTTAATTTATACTTCATCCTCTTACCTTATAAAAAGTTCAGGGGTGTAATTAGCTCACACAATGCCAGGTGTGGTGGCTCACACCTGTAATCCCAGCACTTTGGGAGGCCGAGGTGGGCAGATCACCTGAGGTCAGGAGTTTGAGACCAGCCTGGCCAACATGGTGAAACACCACGTCTACTAAAAACACAAAAATTAGCTGGGCGTGGTGGCAGGTGCCTGTAATCCCAGCTACTTGGGAGGCTGAGGCAGGACAATCACTTGAACCCAGGAGGCAGAGGTTGCAGTGAGCCGAGATCACGCCTTTGCACTCCAACCCGGGTGACAAGAGTGAAACTCCGTCTCAAAAACAAACAAGCAATAATAATAAGAAGAAGAAGAATTAGCTCATACAGAACAATTTTTGCCTTCATGTATCCAAGAGAGATTCTGAAAAGGATAATAATTGAGAGTACTAGAATTAAGTGACAGTGAAATATTTTAAGACTCTATGCCTACTAAAATTATATGCCAAGATACTGAAAACAGGTACAGATATAATCACACAATACTCTAGTGGGAAACTGAGAAATCAGGAAGAAAAACAAGGTACCAAGAACCTAAACATAAACTGCCAAATGGACAGACCGTAATTAAATATCTAAAACAGTAAGTTGAATGTATTGTTTGCTAAGCAATGAAAAGTTAATTGAGAAAGACTTCAGCGGACTGACTTCCTTTCAGAAGCAGGTTCATGGAAGTGAGTCAGTGGGCAATTGACTGATTTTGGAAGCATGACTGTCACTGATTTGCTGGCATTCAGAAGTGTGGTTTACTGAGGGTGAATTTGATTACGTAGAATGGCTTTAAACCTTGTTGGTTGGAACTTGTTTTTATGGCCAAATAACAATCAATGTTTTATCTGGAGAATAGGAATTTTGTATTCTCAGAGCATATCCTTTTCCTAGTTTACAAATTTCTTATCCAAGTAATAAATGGACTTTAGGTTGCTAAGACATTAGAAGATATATTTGTGTACTTTAGAAGCTATATTTTGAAAAGCTCGATATTTATTTGTGGAAAACTTAGAATATTAAAAAACGTTGTGGGCATTTAATCAAGAATTATCTGGTATGACTTTGATATTACTAAAAGTAGATGTTTGCTAAAATAACCTAGTTTTTTTTTTCTTGGTAAGTTCACTGTCCTTTGTTAGGAATTGTTAAGCAATGGAGACACCATGGTATGTTTGAAAGATCAGAAGACTAGAGTTTGAATGTCAGCTCAACTCCTCATTGATTGTAAGGTTATAAGTAGTTCAATTAACTTCTAAGACATATATGAATAGGCTTAGCTCAGAGGATAATTTAGACACATGTCCACTATTTACTATCTATGGCTTTAGATCCAAAATTCTAAATGATCTCTAATAGTGAATTAGAAAGTAAAATACGTGAGCCTTAAAGAGTCTTGTTGCCCTGTTTCCTTAAGGCTCAGTCTAAGGTCATGTTTCAGCAGCCTGACATATAGAACAGCGTCTTGGTTTTCCCTTGGATATTCATGATCTTATATCTTTCTTGAAACTCTAGAAAGATCTTGAGACATATACTGAAGTAATACTATTTTGTTTGGGAGAGCCAAACCTAAGAAGGTGAGAGTCATTAAGAAACAGGAATTGAAGCAATTAAAACTGCAAACTCAGTACTTTAAAGTGATATTAAAGATGAGTAGTTCATTCTGCTGGTATTTTTGTCATCCATGGACTTTGAGGAGTCTTGAGAGAAAGCACACCTTGGACACAGTCCAAAGAATGGAAAAAAAAGAAAGAAAGATTTACCTGCCTGGTTTCTTCTGTCTTCCGCTTCCCATGAACTAAAGTTTGTCTCTACACTTCTGAGTTACATATATGGTTCCTTAGAAAACCTGCTCAGGAAGCCATGTCACACAACCACAGGGTGGTGTTTCATCCAAGCCTGTAATTAGAGAGCTGACAAGTGCAGAAAGATGCTACGTGATGCCACTTAGGTAGAAAGCTTCAGAATTTCAACTCTATGTAGCTGGTGACTTCAGCTACCTGGGTAAGCCTCAGCAAGGAGGTGGCTGAGGCAGAGGTCACATCCCAGCCCTGGGGCTGGCACAGGGTGGTGAACTGTTGGCAACTTGTGAAAGAAACAGATAATACAGGGTATCCGTGCAAGCTCATAGGGTTTGTGTTGAACATACCTTTCCATTCCAGTAGCAGGAGTACTAAGAAACAGAGAACTTGCTCTGAATATTTCATTTCATGTCCATTGCTCCTTAAACTCCTCACTGGGTCCCATTCAGCTTACTAAGAACTGAGACAACTTCCAGGGGGGACTCCATTCCTAACTTGATAGTACCTCACCAACTACTTACAGTCATGCCAGACAAGAAGGAAATCGTCAACCTATCAGACCTCTGAAGCACCCTTCCCACAGACGCCCACTCTGCTTGCCTCAATCTGTGTCCTTCATGATTCCATTTTGTTCTTTAAATATGTATAATTTTCCAGGAGAAGAGTAGAAGAAATGGCAACTTTTATCTCTTTTGAAAGTTTGGAATTTCTTATAAACCATGCCAAATCAGGAAAAGCATTGAAATAATATTCAATTAATTTATCGACACCTGCTTTTAAGTTTCTGACCATTATTATTCTTTAAATAAAGGTAAGATATGGAAATGAATATCTTTGGAGTAACAGGTCTATATACAAAACAATGGAAATTCTAGTTACAAGCTGCTTTAAAAATAAACATGTTATTTTAGTGTTTGGTCTCATGAACTCATACATTTATACACAGGGAATTAAGTTGGAGAAGGCCATTGCCAATGGACTAATAAAATGCTTTTGGTTACATGCAGCAAAGAAAGCAATGCCAATTGGCTTAAGTAATAAAAGGAATTTTTTGGCCATATCATTGAAAAGAAAACTCCATCAGTAGAAGAACTGTAAGTCATACTCCACCCAGACTTTGTTTACAAAATGGCAAAAATCGAGGCAAAAATGGCAGCCTCCATTTCAGTTCTTACATGCAATTACTAGCCTATTCAGGAAAAGACGGAAGAGCTGTCATTCAGAGTTCACAGAAGAAACTTCCAAGATGCACTGTGAAAAGGGCATTTTATAAAGGAAACTTGCCAAATGCTATCCTAAAAAGTGTGGGCCAGGGCATGGAGTATGCTAATGGGCCTATTCTCCATCTTTCAGAAGCAATTGGGGACAAATGAAGGAGAAATGAATGCTGGGGATGCAACAAGAGATGTCCAGTTCCCCTGCTTTATCTGACATAAGAGTGAATTCTTCAAGAAAACATTTCTAGAAACAGAAATGGTCAATCACCCTCAAAAATGAGGAAAGGAACTCCAGGAAAGCTTTTCTGATCTATTACCATGTAGAGGTTTCTAATATTCTATGAGCAAATTATCGTAACCTGCTTATTTGACAGAATGTTTACAAAGCCAAGGTCATTATTTCCTGTTTTAGAGAATTGGCATAAGAACCGGATTTTGGCTTCTTATAGCAATCTATGTACTGTCCCAATTTGTCTGTAAAATCATGACTACTGTTGGAACCATAGTCCATTATAGACTAATCAGGCTGTAGACATCTGCTGTTTCCTTAAATATGTTTACATACATATGTGCTTCTTCCAAAGTTTTCTCTACTTCTTAAATGAGCATAACTTCGGTCTTCCTGAAGGACTCTATAGACTAAAAGATTTTGAATTTTCTATGATATTTTATACAGATTAACCAGCACAGTCAAAAAGTAAATAAATAAGTCTTTTAGACTACTAAGAACTAAATTTAAGCTGTATAAATCCTATTTTTAAGATTTTTACTTTACATGTTATAAATTAACATAAAATTCCAAAATATTTATATTTTAGTGTATTTTGCTAATTCTACTTGAAATTTGCATGATTCTGAATCACAGAAAGGCAAAAACAAATATGTAAAATATTTTAAAAATTAAAGGCTGTAGGTACTTTATTTCTAAAAAACATTGCCATTAAAATGAGTTTAAAAACCATTTATGATCTCTGAAAATTATTATTAGTCACCCATTAAATTGGTATGTAAAATGGCAATGCAAGAGAAATTGACATTGTTGTTTTGTAAATCAGGAACTTAAACTCTTCTCAAATATCCTAGAGGAAAATTACAGTATTTTAAGCCTCTTTATGATGAAAGTCCACAATCTTCTCAGCAGCAATCCTCACAAACTGGCTGTGAAAAATTCAGTAATCAACGTTACAGTAAACTTTGTTTTGAGAAGTCTAAAAAGAGAAGATTAAGGAAAAACTGATAAATGCAATCATCCTTCCATATTTGTAAGGGATTGATTCCAGGGCCCCATGGATACCCCAAATCCATGGATGCTTAAGTCCCTGATAGAAAATGGCATAGTATTTGCATATAACCTACACATAACCTCCTGTATACTTTAAATAATCTCTAGATTACTTATAATACATAATACTATATACATGCTATGTAAATAATTGTTATACTGTATTCTTAGGAAAATGATGGCAAGAAAAAAATTCTGTGCATATTCAGTACAGATGCAAGCTTTTTTTTTTTCCAAATATTTTTGACTCAGCATTGATTGAATCCACAGATGAAGAGCCCATGGATAGAGGCCTGAATGTGTATGTTTGTCTTTACTGGAGAGCAACTTCAATATTAAAGCAAAACTCATCTGTTCTTGCCTGTTCATTCAATCAATAATTATTTTAGTGCAAATACTGAAATGTCCTATAAATTGTTTCAAAAATCTTCTCAGAATGGTTTATCATTTTCACCTTGGGAGTAATGTCATATTTAACTTGTCTCTGTTGTCCTCTTAAATTCAGTCCATATTTTCCCATATTCTGTAACCCACATGTACGAAAATGATTTTAATATTAACACATTTGGTATTGAACATGTTTAGTAATGTAGCACTTCATACTTCATAAATAACATGAATACAAATGACTTATTGCATGATAACATCTGACTTTTGGAGGTAGACATTATTATTCCCATGATTCCTGGGGAGAAAGGACAGTTACCATTTGGTTGAGTCAACCCTTACAGGTTGGCAGGGTGAACGGGAATCACAAGAGTGCCTCTTAATGATGTCTGGTGGTGCAGGGTGGAAGTCCAGGGTGTGTAGAAAATAATAGATTTTCTTTGTCAAGATTACATGACACACTCCATGAAAGAGTGCTTCACAAGCTTCAACCTGCCATAAACGAATCTGGTTCATTTAAATGTAAATGAATCTGTTCAAGAGTAAGGAACAATGGATTCTAGTTATCCTTGCATTCTCTGTGGCTGTGTGACGTTGAGCTTGCCACTTACACAAGTGTTTGTCTTCTCCTGGAGAGGCAGTCTAGCATAACAGCATCCCAAAAACCCTGAAGCCAGTCTGTTTGGATTTAAATCCTGGTTTTATTGCCTTTTGCCTGGATGACTTTGTGCCTTTCCCTTACTCTTTTTATGCATCAGTGTTCTCATCTACAAAATGAAGTAAATGAAAGCATCAACTCATCAAGGTATAATGAGGATTAAACTGAGTGTCAAGTACTTAAAGCATTGCTTAGGACTAAGTAAGCTCTATATTAGCACTTGTTAAATAAATAGGCCAACTGCTATACATACATCTATTCTTTAATTCCTATGACAGCTTTATGCAGTCAGTAGAATTTGGTTTTTCCAAATAAGAAATAGAAGCTTGGAGAAGTTGAGGAATGTATTGAAAGTTATTCACTTAGTGAGTAGTGGAGCTGAGGTTTCAGCTGAGATCCTTGTGTGCCAAAGTCTGTGCTCTTTCCATTACTGATCTCTAGCCTCAAGAAGTGCACTTTTCTTTTTTTTTTTTTTTTTGAGATGGAGTCTCGCTCTGTCTCCCAGGCTGGAGTGCAGTGGCGCGATCTCCACTCACTGCAAGCTCCATCGCCTCCCGGGTTCACGCCATTCTCCTGCCTCAGCCTCCTGAGAAGCTGGGCCTACAGGCGCCCGCCACCTCTCCCGGCTAATTTTTTTGTATTTTTAGTAGAGAGGGGGTTTCACCATGTTCGCCAGGATGGTCTCGATCTCCTGACCTCGTGATCCGCCCGCCGCGGCCTCCCAAAGTGCTGGGATTACAGGCGTGAGCCACAGCGCCCAGCCAAGAAGCGCACTTTCTAACGAGAGAAACAAGCAGAGACAGCTAGAGCTAAAGTGTGATATAACGTGCATCAGAATCTGCTTGCTCTAATATTAGCACTAGCAAAGTGGGCTGGGAATTTTGAGGAAGAAGTAATACATACACAAATGAGACAGCATTTGAATTGTTTGTGGGGAAAGACATAGTATTTTATCAGCGGAGAAATGGCACCTAGATGTTGCCAGCCAAGAATTGCCTATAAACTGTTTCCCATCAACTCACATACCAATCTCGAAGGTGAGCAGGGATCACAAGAGTGTCTCTTAACGATGCCTGGTGCTGCAGGGTGGAAGTCCAGGGTGTGTAGAAAAGAATAGATTTTCTCTGTTTATTACACAAGTTTGTCAAGATTACATGACACACTCCGTAGAAGAGTGCTTCGCAAGCTTCAACCTGCCATAAATGACATTTTACATTCGAGAAAACTAGTAGTTCTGGATGCTAAATCAATGTGTTCATTTTCACCAGGCTATGTTTGAAAAACTAACATTTGGAACTGCATCTGTGGGAAAACATTAACAGTTAAAGACATATTTGATTAGCACTGACAGTTTCTTATTCCAAAAATCATATGGCTAAGTTGCAGTATCAACCCACGGAAAGTTAAGTCATATTATCCTCTTCCAAATCTTAAGAAATTGCACTTGGATAATTGTGTAATGTATGATGCCATATCAGTTATGTTGTAATATGAATAATGTACTTTCTCTTAGGCTTTAAAAAAGTTTATAATGAGTATGTTACTTGAACTTCTGGTTCTCCAACCTTCAATCTTTTTAAAGTCAAGTTTATATCCAGATTAAAGCAATTGTTGTCAGCTTATTCATGCATTACTCACTCATCAAATATTTATTAGGTGCCTGGGACTTTTCTAGGAACTGAGGATATACCAGAAACAAAACTGACACAATTGTTCTTTTGAACTTTCAACGTAACAAGGAAAGAGAGAAAATAAACAACAAATAAAATAACTAGATAAAAGTTATGGGATGTTAGAAGATAAAACAAGCTAAGGAAAAACAGGCACATTGAGAGAAGTTGGAAGTGCCAGTTGGGGAAGGGATCTGGGTTGTAGTTTGAAATATGGTGGTCAAGACAGGATTCATGGAGAAAGTGAGATTTGAACTGAAACTGGAAGGAAAGTTAGCCATGAGAATATTGGATAGTGGACTATTCCAGGAAGAGGCAGCTGATGGTGAAAGGTGAAAAGTTGTGTTGGAAGAAGAGCCATAAGCTAAGAATGGCAGAAGAAACATGAGCTATGGGTATGAGAGTAGGGAATGATATTGGAGAAGGAAAAGGAAACTGGATGATGTGAAACTTTATTAAAGGCATTAAAGATAAGATGCTTCAAAAATTATGTGTTCTTTTGAGTACTGATTGCTTCCAAATATGATATTTTCCGAACTTAAAATACAAAAACACCAATTGGGATATATCATTCATTTGCTATTTTTACTACTTAGATATTAAAATCCATGTGGATAGTTTTATACCTGTTTTCAAGATTTTTGCCTACTTGCTGTTGTATTCATGTAGCCATGATTTCTCATTGATTTTCTTTCAATACTGACCATAAAGGACATCAAAATTAGCATTACTTTGAGGAAAGTAAAACTTTAATCCCCTCGCTAAAAAAAAGTAAGCAAGAGTCATTTGAAATTTTGGACTGTACTATTCAACGGATAGGAGACAAAGATTTCAATGACTACATGAATAGGACCTATTTCTACAAAGCTCTCTCCAAGGATCTAAGTGGAATCTCAGAGGCTGGTGTGAATTTAGTAGATTCTAAAGTTGAAAGACGATATTCACCTTTGAACACACTCTGAAGGATTGATAAATTCTGTCAGGTGAGATTTTTTAACTAAAATGGCTCATCTGTTTTCTCTTGGGTGGGTCTGACCTTGCATTTTACTTTGTGGGTGTTCATTATTCTTTTCAACAATATTTCCCATAGCGTTTTATGAATTTTCCCATCCACGTTGAGTAAGCAGATATCTGCATTAGATGTTGATGTGGTTTGGCTGTGTCCCCACCCAAATCTCACCTTGAACTGTAGTTCCCATAATCCTCACAGGTTGTGGGAGGGACCAGGTGGAGATAATTGAATCATGGGGGTATTTTCTCCCATCCCGTTCTTGTGATAGTGAGTTAGTTCTCACGAAATCTGATGGTTTTCATAAGGGTCTTCCCCCTTCGCTGGGCACTCATTTCTGTCCTTCCTGCCACCATGTGAAGAATGACATGTTGCTTCCCCTTCTGCCATGATTGTAATTTTCCTAAGGCCTCCCCAGCCATGTGGGACTGTGAGTCAATTAAACCTCTTTCCTTTATAAATTACCCGGTATAGGGCAGTTCTTTATAGCAGCGTAAGAATGGACTAATATGTTAAGGTATGTATCAGTTCTTGTTAAATCAGAAGACAGAAATCACACATTGATTTCAACAATGTAATAGAAAAGATTATTGATGATTACAGGGGATTGAAGTAATGGGGTAGCTTGCTACTCAGGAATAAAGAGAACACTACAAAGAACAGGAAAGCTGAAAATAATAAATAGCTGTTAACTCCACGGATAGGAATCATACCGAAAAAGTCACTCCCATCCTAGGCCTAGAATCCTTGCTTTGTGGGAGAGGCTGTTGCCTGGCCTACTGGGTGGCTTTCACTGAGGTGTCCTACCCAAATTTCACTGAGGTACCCTACGAAAAAGGCTCTGGAAACTCCAAGAGGGATGAATGGGGAAAGCCAATCACAGGTAGTTTCCAGGCCTCAGATCTCTCTCTGAAACTCACAGCGGGTGCTGAAGAATTGTCCACAGAGAGATGCTATCTCTAGCTGGCAGCCACTTGCTGCAGAAAACAAAAGCACCCTAGGACAAGGAAGAAAACCTTTTACTCCTCTCGTGTACGCAGCCCCACTACCAGGACACTCTCCTGAAAATTTATACCCTCCGGCCAACTGGCAAAGGAGAAATTCTCCAGTACAATACATAGCAATGAAGGGTGGATTTATAGCTGAGATTCAAGAGATTGGTAATTGGCACAAAGCACTTCTGATGGCAGTAACCATCAGAGCTTCTTCATAGTGATGACAACTGTGTGTTTCTAACTTTAGCACTACATGACATTCAAATGTCTTGTTCTTTTTCTTTGCATTTTTATGAGCACAGAAATCGTTTCTCCTGTGCTATATCCAGCCATTTCTGCAACTATTTGAAACTATTCTGAAACTATTTGTAGAAAGTTGCCAGAAATTTCTCAAGGGTTGAGACCGATGAAATAAAATTATTGTTGCAACAATAACTTCTTTTTACTTCCTGGAGAAAGTGTTAAGCTAACACTAAAAAATATTTTACAGCATTCTGATGAACACTTTCCTGGACATTTGAGATGGTCCCATTTTCATGGACGTTACATGGTCCTCAGCATTGAAAGAGGTTAAAAACAATCTTCATTATCTGTGTGTATTATTCAGCAGGTGCTTTTATAGACACAGTGTCATTATGTCATGGCAACAACCATCCATGTTAGTTTTTACTTTCCACTTTATAAATGACAACAATGAGACCAAAAGAGATGTTTAAAACATACAAAAGTCATATAGTCAATAGGTGTTAAAAAGAGATTTGCACTCAAGTCTATCATATTCCATGAGATTTGCCATTCTAAGTGTGATCTGTGGACCACCACGTTGACATCACCTGAAATATTGTGAGAAACACAAAATCTCAGGTAGCATCTGAGACCTAGTGAATCAGAATCCGAGTTTTCAAGTGTTCTCCAGGTGATTTATGTGCATATTAAATTCTGAAAAGCGCTGTGCCATGCCTCACGGCTTTTTATCACATTGGTAGTGTTTGCATATTCCAAGGTCCTATGCTGGATCCTGCTGAGATCGCCTGAAATTTGTAGTGTATTCTAAAATCAAGGTAATAAAATTCTCCAGAAGTCTTGATTATAGTACTCAGTACACACATTTATAGCCACACACACACACACACACACACACACAGACACACACACCACACACCATGCAGAGAAGGAAAGAGAGATCTTACTGGGAAATGTAACAAAAAATATAGATATTGTCATAGGAGGTTGATTTAATAATTTTTACACAAATAAGATACGCAATTTATTGTGATCAGCAGAGCAACCAGCAAAACAATTCCTCTTTTTCGTGTGAGAAATGTGAGACCCACATACCAGGGGAAGAAAAAATACAATAATAAATTGTGGGTGTGGATGCCTTCATTATCCCCAGATTACTGGTTGCCAGACTCTTTGTTTTTCTCCACTTTATTAAAACTCCAAAAATATTGAAAGGCCTCCAGGCATCATTTACTTTGCAACTGGAAAGAGCCTCCAGTGTCAAAGTATTAAATATATTTATCACTTCAAAGTCATTGCCCAGTGATGTTTGCATGTTTTTAATAAAGCAATAAACATTGTAGAAATAATGAAAAAACATTTCAGTGCAGACAGCAGGAAGCAGTAAACCAGACTACAGGAACTTATGCCTACAGAGCGGTATTTTGATCACCCAAACAATTGGTGGCTGGCACTGCTGCTGTGTGCTTCCTGCTGCATTTCTTGCTCTTGAAGTGTCCTTTCATTTCCTCCTATTCTACTTCAAAAATATTTTATTTAAAAACATTTATAGAAGATTTTTGAAACATATTCTTTATATATAATCTTTGAAAAAAATCACCAAAGTATAAGTCCATAATCCTGACATGCTGTATATTTGGGTGTGTTGATGCACTAAACCCCGGGGATGATGCTGTTGACAACATGGTTGTCCTTAAGCTTATTTTGAGTTGGGAATGGTGACCAGTCCGGGTACAGCTTATGTTCAGGTGATGTAATCAAAACTGACAAGGTTGGCTACTGGGAATTGGTAGGGAGCATCTCTCCAAGAAAAAGAAGTTGGGCTTTATTTTTTATATAGTCTGTTACAGCACGCTGATTAACAGGTTGACCTATGGAATTAACCCTCCTAATTCTAGCTGCGTAACTCTGAGCAAGTTAGTTGACTTTCCTCCTGATGTTGTAATGAACGTAAAAAGAAGCAGCAATACTTTTCCAAATGTTTGGCAAGTACTCAATAAAGTTCTTTGTAATGATTCTGCTCTTCTAACTGTACATTTTATTGATATTATTTATCCATATGTGATCAAACATTCTTTACAGACATGATTTTTCATGTTTGTTAAAATTCCATTGCTTGTTCCTACCATAATCTACATACTCCCTGAGTTTACGGGACATTCAGGGAGTTTTTCACTATTTTAAATGGACTCTGACTGGTATTTTTACACAGCTATATCTTGAAGTTCACTTGGACTTTAAATCTGTGAATCATTGACCAGATGAACAGCTTACAACTGACTTAGGTTCTCAAGGATTTAAGCTACAAAGTGGTTGTGGAAGATTTTGACTATGAGATATATGTGTGTGTATGTGTATACATATATCTATTCATATTGCAATATACATATATCTTTTATATATACGTATATATAGATTTTAATATACATATATAAAATATTTTGGCTTTTTTAGTATATGTTTAAACCGAATTCATTTAGAACATAAAAGAATACTTTTAACTAAGTCTTGTTTATAATTCAACAACCCTGCTCTATAGGGATGTTACTATATGCATCTAAAATATTTCGGCTTTTATAGTATATATGTAAACTGAATTGATTTAGAACATAAAAGAACACTTTTATCTAAAGCTTGTTGGTCACTCAACAATCCTGCTCCATTCATGATTTCTGAGTATTTTCTAATATATCCTGCATGATCTGCGGTGGAAGCCTTTCTGTCTTAGGAAATTTTTCTCTATATAAAACAGAAATACAAGAATTAGCCATCTAGAGATAACCACTTTCGCATTAATATGTTGTCATCATTTATTTGGATTTTTAAGATCTTGAGGTTAAAGCGGTATTTCCTTTTTAACATACATTTTTAGATTACTAGTGAGGAAGAACATTTTAATGTTTATTATACAGTTTCTTGTGACTGTTGTAACAAATTCCCACAGACTTAGTGGCATAGAACTATAGATATCTGTTATTTCACAGCTCTGGCTACCAGAATCTGAAATCATAATAATCTCTGAGAGCTTGAACTTTGCTACACATCAGGTGCGTCCATGTGGTCCATGGTCTTTTTAGGAGTTCAAAGTCTGCTAAGTGAGAAGACGATAAATAAACAATACATAAAACTCATAATTGAAATAATGATGTAAGAGAGACTAAAGGGATATTTTCCCCCCTATGGAAGACTAGCAGGGTTCCTACTTCACACGGAGTAAGAAATAAGCCTTTCTGTCTCTGAAATGGTAACACTGAACGATCACCGGTGGCCAGTGCTGCTGAAAAAGGTGAGTAAGACGAGGAATGTTAAGTGTTCACCATCTTGGCAAGATGGCAGTCATTAGTATTCTTGGCAAGAGCAGTTTCGGTGGGAACAATCCAGATTGGAAAGCTCTTCTCCCCATCCCTACTCCCATATCATTGATACCTACAAGCCAGATCCAGTGTCTTTTTCTTCCACTGATCTTACTCTCTTGCTTGGCCATGTTATTTAGACTTCTTGCCAGACTCAGACAGACAGGTTATTATAAACTTTGCTTTAACTTCAAGGCAATCAACTTTGCTTATTTTTGTTAAAGCTAAAAAAAATAGCAGGGGACAAATGGGATTTTTGTGTAAATCTATAGAAGCTAATTCTAATTTCAATTGTATAGCTCTATAAAATTAATTTAACATTTATTTCAAAGTGTGATATTTAAAACTTCTCTAATATATCTACACATATTACTACTGATCAGAATTGTTTGCAAAACTGAAAAAAATTGTTTACCAAACCTAATTCATATGAAATTAAAGTTTTCAAAACTAATTAAAGATTTTGTTGTGTGGAATATTTTCAGTTTCTTTAAAAAAAAGTATTTTTATTCTTACGGTCACACTTAACCTCTTAATAGGGAAGAAACTATAGATTTATAGAGGCATCAGAATTATTTTAATAGACTTATGAATCTGTTACTGCTTTCAACTCTTGATCTCCTATCAAATGCATCTTTTAGGATTACATAAAGGACAAAATTGTATCATAATATGTGCTCAGGGAGTGAAATGGCAGGATGGCTTTTACCCAATATAACCACAGATACTACTAAATGTTATTTAATTGCTATCACTTGTAAATGTATAATATAAGGAAGAAATAGTCATATTTGTATTGGCTTTAAAGCCATTAGCATTATCACAAGTCATATTAATTACTTGGATATGGGGTAGCTTATTTATGCCTCTCAGCATGGAGCCGTGATCTGATAAACAGGTGAAACCTATTTTTGCTGTCATGAATACTAGTACAAGAATTTGAATAAAGAAAGCTGAGGATGTTTTGTGCAGAGCAGTTATATGAAATCTACATCACTATGGTAAAAATAATGTCTCTCACTGAGCACTCTTAAAATTCCATTGAAAACAAAATGAAGATTTTTAAAAGTTGCTACCAAATTTGCTTTCCAAATAATGCCCAAATAAACTATATTTTACCTGAAATTATACTCCCAACCCCTGACTCAAAACACTATATTGTAAAAGCATCCACCCTAGGAATTTCTACTCATTTTTTAGAAAATGGAAACTGTATTACTTAAATATTATGAGTGTATAAAACATGTAAGAGCAGTTAATAAGATAAAAACAAATGTCTCTCTACTCACCACAGGACTTAAGAAATTAGGTATTTTAGAATCTCCCAGTGTACCCAACCTGGTACCATTTACCTTTTTTGCACACATGGGAAAGTATGATTCTGAATACTATGCTTATCTTTTTCTACTTTGCTTTGCATTATTAACACCAATGTATAAACTGACAAACAATAAAATATGTATTACTGCCTATATTTTTTCCTGCTTCTAATTTTACACTCTGAATTATTTTTTTTGAGAATTATCCATATTAGTGATATAGATGTAGTGTAATTTTTCACTGCTGTATAGTATTCCATTATTTAAACAATTGCAATATACTGATCCATTCTTCTGTTGATGGACATTTGGACTATTTTGAGTTTTCTGCTCTTACATACAATATTGTTATGGACATGCTTACACATAAACTCTGATGTAATATGCATGCACAAAGATCTTTATAGCCACAAGTACCTGACAGCTCTAGGATTGGCACTGCTGGTACCTGGAGTTTATCCAAAAAGATTTAGTAGATTTCATCAGTTTTTCCAAGTGACTATACTGATTTTACAGTATGACATATAGTAAATAAATTTCTATCACCTTATAGCACTTACCTTACTTATAAGTGCTATAAACTCACTTAATTTTGGCAATCTGGTAGGTCTGACAGTACCTTCATTCTGGTTATAATGTGCATGTCCCTGATTAATAATAAAGCTGTACATAATTTTATTTAGCAAGCCATCTATGTTTCATCTACCAGATATGGTTGTTTATATTTTTGGCCTATTTCTTCCCATGGGATTATATTTTTCATACAGATGAGTAGATATTTGGTGTATCAATAATACTAATCTTGTCATATAAGTGTTGCAAATGTTTTCTGCAAAGCTGTGTGCCCTGCCTTAAAATGTTCTATTCTCTTGGGATAAAAGAAAGTCTTAATTTTAATCAAATGAAAATATTAATTATTTAATTTGTTCGAACATGTCTGTGTCTTTACATACAAATGGCCAACAGGTATATAAAAACATGTTCAACATAACTAATCATTAGGGAGATGCAATTAATACCACTATGAGATACCACTTCATTCCTGTTAGAATGGCCATTGTCAAAAAGACAAAAAATAACAAGTGTTATTAAAGATGTAGAGAAAAGGGAACCCCCACACACTGTTAGTGAGAGTGGAAATTAATACTGTTATTATGGAAAACTGTATGGAAGTGTGTCCAAGGTGGTTGGGGTACAGCTCGCCTTTATACATTTTAGGTAGACATAGTACATCAGTCAACACATGTAACATTTACATTTAATTACATTGGTTCCATCCGGAAGGGCAGGACAACTCGAAGTGGGGGCTTCCAAGTAATAGGTAGATTTAAACATATTCTGATTGGCATGATTGAAAGTGTTATTATCAGTAGAAAAGAATGTCTGGGTTCCAATAAGGGGTTGTGGAAACCAAAGTTTTATCCTGCAGATGAAGCCTCCAGGTAGCAGGCTTCAGAGAAAATAGATTGTAAATGCTTCTTATCAGACTGAAGGTTTGTGTCGATGTTAATGTTGAAGGGGTATAATGAAGAATGCCCAACCCCTACTTCCCATCATGGCCTGAACCGGTCTTTCAGGTTAAATTTTGGAGTGCCCTGGCAGAGGAGGGAGTGCCTTCAGATGTTTGGGGGGTGGTGGGGAGCTTCAAATTTTATTTTTGGTTTACAGTTAAGTGAAATAAACCAGGCACAGAAAGACAATTACCATGTGATCTCATACATATGTGGACTCAAAATTGAACCTTACAGAAACAGAGAATAGAACGGTGGTTACCAGGTGTTGGGGATGGGAAGAAGGGTTGGGAAGGGTGCCGGTCAAAAAACACAAACGTTCAATTAGAAGGAATAAGTTGAAGACATCAATTGCACAATGGGTGACTATAGTTAATAACAATGTATTGAGCTATTGAAACTTACTATGAGAGTAGATTTTAAGTGTTCTCACCATGAAAAAATTATTTGTAAGGTGACATGTATGTCAATTTGCTCTATTTACACATTCCACAATGTATACATATGATTTGGTAGGTTCAAAGATATTTATACATGGAAATTACAGTATATTTTCATTATAATAGTTTTGTATCTTCCTTTAAGAATTTTTTTTAACTAACAGCTTTACTGTGGTATAGTCCAAGTACCATAAAATTCACCCTTTTAAATATACAATTCAGTGTTTTTATGTGTATTTCCACAATTGTGTAACCATTGCCACTACCAAATTTTACAACATTTTCACCACCCAGAAGGAAAGCATGTGTGTCCATTAGCAGTGACTCCCGTCCCCCTACCCCTTATCTTAAGCTACCACTTAGTTATGAATTCACTATTCTGGATATTTCTTTGAAATGAAATCATGCAATGCATGTTTTTTGGTACCTAGCTTCATTTGTCCAGCTTAATGGTGTCAAAGTTTATCTGTGTTGAAGCATATATTAGAACTCCATTCATTCTTAGTGCCAAATGATACTCCATTGCATGGACACACCACATTTCATTTATCTATTCACCACTTCATGAGTATTTGGGTTTGTTTCCATTTTTTATTTCTTATGAATAATGCTACTGTGAACATTCATGGACAAGTGTTTGTGTGGACATCATTTTTCTTGAGTATAACCCAAAGGGTGGAATTGTTGGGTCACGTGGTGATTCTATGTTTAGCATGTTGAGGAACTGCCAGACTGCTTTAAAAGGGATTGTGTCATTTTAGAGCATTCTTGGACATTGCAACTTCAAGTATGTCTTCTGTTTCTTTCTCTCTTCTCTTTCTTGTATTGAGTTATACATATGTTACATCTTTTGAAATCGTTCCACAGTCCTCTGATGTTCCGTTCTGCTTATTTGTTTTATTTTATTTTGTTTTTACATTTCAATATGGAAAGTTTCCATTGACAACTCTCCAAGCTCACTAAATATTTTCTTGTCTGTGGCTTGTCTACTAATGAGTCTGCCGAGGGCATTCTTTACTTGTTACAGTGTTTTTGATTGATTTCTTGCATTTCCTTCTGATTTTGCTTAGAGTGTCTGTCTTTCTGCTTCTCTTGCCCATTTGTTCTTGAATGATCTCTGCCTTTCTCCATTAGACCCCTTATTATATTAGTCTTTGTGATTTTAAATTCCCTGACTGAGAATTCCAATATCTGTGTTATATCTGGATCTGGTTCTGATGCTTGCCTTGTCTTTTCATACTTTTTTTCCTTGCCGTTTTTCATTGCTTGTAATTTTTGTTGATAGCTGAACATGTTGCATTGGATAATAGAAACTGAGACAAGTAAGCCTTTTGCGTGAGAATTATGTGAATATAGCTAGAGGTTAGGCTGTATTTAATGTTCCTTGTAGTTATACATGCGATAGATTTGAAATTCAGCTAGTCTCCTTGTGCTTGTCTTCCATCTTCATTTTGGGGTTCCCTGAGAACTTCTCCTTAGAGACTGTGTCTTTTAACTTTTTAGCTGTAATTCACTGTTATTATGCTGGAAACTGTGTTGACGTGGTAAGGGGTGGGAGTTACTGTGCTATAATTTTCCAATTAAACCATTAATGGACCTGTGTCTCTGAATGTGACCCTCACAAGGGTTTCCTCAATGGTGTAGCTTTTTTCCCCTTGGCTACCATATTCCACACTGTTTCCTTGAAACCCTGGCCTCTTCTGATGTTATTTTTCTCTCTTCTTTATGAAATAGAGGAAGACTAGAGGGAAGTGGGATGGGTAGAAATCTCTCCCCCTGGCTGCTGAACAAGGCTCTTTTCATCCTCTGCAGAGCAGGCCATTGTTAAGGAGAAGGCTATGGGCTTAGTTTACTATTATTATTCATTTCTTTCTGCCTGAATCACCAGGGCGTCTTGCTTGGATATTCAGCATGAGAACCTGGGGAGTTTTCTGAAGGTAAAACACATAAAAGTATGGATTCCCATAAGACTACAGCCCAAGCAGTTGTTCAAACCCATGCTATCCCACATTCAGTATTCAGAAATTTTGAAAAATTATAGAACAATGGGTTTTCATGGCACTGCAGAGTAACAGGCCCATTATACTGAAGCAGCAAGGTTTGCAGCAGAGAAAGAGTTTAATGGTCATAGGGGACAGAGCAAAGAGATGAGAGGAGACCTCAAATCCATCTCTCCAAAGAGTTCTGGGCTGGGGTTTTAAGGGATCGTGGAAGGTGAGGGGCTGGAGAATTGGGGTTGTTGACTTGTCAGGGTAAGGGAGATGAAGTCCTCAGGATATGGAAACTGCATTCTTTGGTGAGTCAACTCCTGTGGGATCCTTCAGACTAGCTGGCAAAAGTATTTCATTGGTATGCAGGACCTGAAAGAATGTCTCAAGTGGAAAACATAACATTTTATAACGTTTGAGTTGCTCTCTATAGAGCAGTTAAGGGGAACTATAATCTTGTAACTGGGTCTATGTGATTCTAAGGCAATAGGCACCAAGCAAGTATGAGGAAGCAGGTCAGAGAGCAAGCTGACCTAATCATTAACCCTGCATGTGCTGCAAGTTTGATTTACTTTCATTCTCCCCCCCATTCTTGATTAATTTTATAAAGTTGATAATGATGGTTTCAGTCCACATGGGTTTGATCATACTTCAATCCTGAGGTGAGGAGATCATACTTCAATCCTAATCTACTAGAAATCAGACCAAGACTGCTCCAGCTTTTTCCTTCTGGCAAAGGGCATAATTGGGATAGGAGTCAGGATTAAAGTCATGAAATTGCCTGTCAGTGACCTGCAAGTATTTACTAGTGCACAGTACGGGATCTGGGAGGTGAAGCATGAACACATTAGTGCATCTGTCCACTGTCCTAACATAGCATTTAATTGCACACTGGAATATAAGATAAATTTTAGCCCTTATTGTCAGAATTATAAGCCCAAATTTTAAAAGTTTTTGTAAAATAGATAGAAAACTTTGGGGTACCCATGAGCTCTTATTGCCACACAGAGTCCATTCTGTCAGTTTTATGATCTCTATTTTAACATTAATGCCGGTCAGTTGTTGTATCTAAACCCTAAGAGGGTGAGTATATAACAAGGTGTGTCTGAATTTCCATCCTCTCATTGTCAGGAACTCTGTTTTAAGGGTTGGTTTGGGAGGTGAGGGTCCTATGGCCATAGAGGGTCAGTCCAGTTGGTAGGAGGGTTTAAGATTTTATTTTTAGTTTACCTTCCCCCATTTTTGGCCAAGATCTGACAGAGGCAGCATCAATGTCTAAACTTATATTTTGTCCCATATTGACAGGGTGGTGTGGCTACCTATCCTGGATCCATCCTGTTTCTTGGTGGGGACCCTATGCCCAAGGGATTTCGAGCCAAAATACTTAGAAGCAATTAAACATTCTAGGACAGGTGGGAATGGAGGTGAGCATGTACTCACTAACCCTGAAGGCCTTTTAATCAATAGAAGAGCCCAAACCAAAAGCCAAAAATAAAGTTACAGAATTTAATCCGGATCTTAGAAAGAGATTTGTAGCAATTAACTATAGAAAACATAGCATTTTGTTAAACCCATTTGAGTTAAGGAATTTAGAGAAGCAAAGATCCTCAATTTGTCAGCTGTTTAGACATCTGTGTGCCCATCCTTGACATGGGGGCTCTGAACTAATAGACACCAGGGTTTGCAGCAGAGAAATAATTGAATGATTAAAGGGCACCAAGGAGATGGTAGGAGACTCTCAAATCCATCTTCCTGAGGAATTCTGGGCTGGTTTTCGTTTTTGTTTTTGTTTTTTCCAGAGTCTCGCTCTGTAACTAAGCTGGAGTGCAGTGGCACAATCTTGGCTCACTGCAACCTCTGCCTCCCGGATTCAAGCGATTCTCCTGCCTCAGCCTCCCAAGTAGCTGGGACTACAGGTGTGCACCACCACACCCAGCTAATTTTTGTATTTTTAGTAGAGACATGGTTTCACCATGTTGGCCAGGATGGTCTTGATCTCTTGACCTCGTGATCTGCCCGCCTCAGCTTCCCAAAGTGCTGGGATTACAGGCATGAGCCACTGTGCCCAGCTGGGCTAGGGTTTTTAAAGGGATCATGGAGGGTGAGTGGTTGCAGAATTGGAGTTGTTGATTGATAGCGACTAGGGGCATAAAATCATCAAGATGTGAAAACTGCATTCTTTGGTGAGTCAGCTCCTGTGAAGTCCTTCAAACCAGTTGGAATCACTGGGGTCCTTCAGACCAGCTGACGTTAGTAGCTGCATTGCTATGAAGGACCTGAAAGAATATCTCGAAGGAAAAACTTAACATTTTATCATATTCAAGTGGTTATCTACAGAACAATTAAAGGGGATTATAATCTTGTAACAGAGTCTATGTGATTCTGAGGCAAGGGGCATGAAGCAGCTATGAGGAAGCAGGGCAGGGAGCAGGCTGACCCCATGGTGAATGCTGCTTGTGTTGCAAACTTGGTTTTCTGTTTTTTTGTTTTTTTCCCCTTTCTTCTTCCCTGATGAACTTTATAAAGTTTATAGGGATGGTTTCAAAATTATCATTGGCTGTAGAGTTTATAGAAATGGTTTCAAAATTTTCATTGGCTAAAAACAGAAAAAAATGAGCAACTCAATTTAAAAATGGGCAAAAGACTTAAACTGACATTTCTCCACAGAAGCTATACAGATGGCCAATAAGCGAAAAAAGATGTATAACAGCACTAATTATCATTAAGGAAATGCAAATAACCATTTGATTTTCATTTGAAGTGTGTGATATCACTTCACGATGATTAGAATGGCTGTGTTTTTTTTGTTTTTTTTTTTTAATATCAGAAAATAGCAAGTGTTCTTGAGGATGTGAAGAAATTGGAATCTTCATGCATTGCTCCTGGGAATGTAAAAAAGTCTAGCCACTGTGGAAGGCCATATGGCAGTTGCTAAAGAAATTTAACGTGGGAAAACTATATCATGCAGCAATTCTGCTTCTGAGAATATACCCAAAAGAGTTGGAAGCAAAGATTCAAACAGATATTTGTACACCAATGGGTACAGAAGCATTATTCACAATACTCAAAAGTGAAAGCAACACAAATTTTCATTGACAGACGAACGAATAAACAAAATGTGGCTTAGAAATACAACTGAGTGTTATTGAGCCTTAAAAAAGAAAGAAATTTGGACATATACTACAACATGGATGAAGCTTGAAGCCATTATGATATGTAAAGAAGCCAGTTACAAAAGAACAAATATTTTATGATTCCACTTATTTGAGACATATAGAGTGGTCAACTCAAAGGGACAGAAAGTAGGGTAGTGGTGGCGAGGGGCTGAGGAAGGGGCAAATGGGAAGTTATTGTTTAAGGGGTACAGTATTTCAACTTGGAGAGATGAAAACACTCTGGAGATACCTCGTGGTGATAGTTGCATGGCTCTGTGAATGTACTTCATGCCACTGAGCTGTATACTTTAAGTGGTCAAAACGATAAATTTCGTTATTTTAATTCTATTACATTAAAAATACATACTGTTTAAGTCTTCTTACCAGTTTGTGGCTCCAGTGGCTTTTGTTCCAGGTAAGTAGATCTCAGCTGTTTCTCTCTGAATGTATCTGTTTCTCCAGATTTCAGGATGTGGTTTGCTCTGAATCCTCAGTTCTCTGATGGGTCCGAAAAAAAGTTGTTGATTTTCAGTTTGTCCAGCTTTAGCTTGTGTGCAGTGGAGTGATGACTTCCAAGTTTTTTACATGTCAGAGCTAACATGTTATACTCCCACCAGCAGCATATGAGTGTTCTAGTTTCTTCAAGTCTTTATCTTTTCAGGATCCTAAACCACATTTCCCCCTAATGTCTTGCTGTAATAACTCCATTGTCTCCATTGTCTGCATTGTAATATAATTGTAAATGTTGCAACCACATTGACTTATAAGTGATCTAAAAAGAATGTGTTCAACTTTTCACTATTATGTGTATTTCCTGTAGATATCTTTGGGAAAGCATCACACTCAATGAAATAGTTTTAGAAAGGTCAATTTCATGGAAAGATTTATCTGTCATGCCCAACTAACTTTTCCAACATTAGGGTGATTGTATGGTTAACAAAAAATGGTAATAAAATTATGTGAAATTGGGAAACTTTAAGCAAGGATAATTGCTCCATTTTCCAAAAGTAATTATAGAATAAAGATATTTAGGGTGCTTTGTGCCCTACTACTTTTTAAATAATTCTTACTAACTGAATAAAAATTTTAGGACATGAGAATCTTAATTAATTTCTTAATATCCACCAAAGAATATATTTTGAAAATGCTTTATTGCTATCTTTATTTGAAAAAATAAAGTAGAGGAGAAAATAGAGAAGTGCTTTTATTTATTCTCAAAACAAAAGGGCATATACATTAAAAATTGGCTTGGCTGTAATTGTGTCTTGATTTACTGTGGCATTTAAGTGGATGCCTTTATAACTATAGTCATCACTAAGGTAGTAACAATAATAATTTTAGCAGCATGTATTCTAATTTATAAAACTGTAGTCCTGTGACTAAAAGTTTTGTACTTAAAAAAAAATTGTGAAACTACACAACTACGTTAGAAGCAATATAAACCAAATTGTTTTGATTAAGTTGCCTTTTGAGCTAATAATAATATGGTAAATTGCTAGTTTATTAGATCATTTTGTTGTATTGCCCAATTCACCACTGTAATTTCCCAGTTCTACTTCCTGTGCTCTGGAGCATTTTTATCTGTTCAGCTTAATGGGTTTAGCTTTAACATAAATTGAACTCCTAATCCAATTTCCTTCTTTTTAAAACAGTTTTCTTCTCAACTGACTTCATTTTATACCCTTTCACGCTGTTCCCTGACTGTTTGCATTTTATATTTGCAAGTAGAATATGACTACAGTAAGGTTAATAATTATATTAGGACATTATCATTTTTCTATGAATGGCTATATAACATGAAATCGGAACTCATACTGTGCCCATCTAATTAACATAACTGAGAGGAGACAAAAACTAATCAAAGTGTGCAGTGACATACATCATATGGCCAATAAATGTATATTGAGTGCCTACTATGTTCTATAATACTTTAGATCTATGAATTCAAGAGTGGGTAAGATGCATATTGTGTAACACATTAATATTGCAATTTATACCCTACATCATATGGATTTAAATTTTCTCTGTATATAATTGTGTTAGAAATTCAATTTTAATGAAACATCTCAAACTAAAAGAATAATACATAAATCTATACTTACACCAAATGCATACATATGTATATACATATATAAATGTGAATACACACATATAAATGTGAATACACACATGTGTGTATATATATACACATATATACGTAACACAGGAGAAGGAAAAACCTCTTCCTTACAGAGATTTACAGAGAAATCCTTGCTTACAGAGAAGTACTAAATAATAAATATAAATGGAATGATGCAGTTATAAAAATCATTCTTTTCCAATACCATGTTAATAAATGTTCCAGGCAAAAATCAATGGATAGTAGAACTATTGGGTGAAAATTTGATGGGAAAAGGCTACATGCACTGATTGTAAGTATTTTCCAACAGATTAGTTATTAATTGCAGAGGGAAAAAGGGTAACCTGACAGGAGAGAGACAAAGAAACCTGGCAGAAGCCAGACTTAATCAAGTGAAGCAAAGTTAGCATAAAAAATATTGAGCTAAACTGTCATCATATGCCTCCTGATGGAATACACAGGTCAATTCCACTACATGATCTGGCTTGAAAAAATGTGAAGAGCAATCAGTGAATTCCATGAGCAAGCGTCCATTGTCTTGCTTCGTTAAATCATCTTTCTGTCGGAGGCAATGCTGCTGGAATGCCATGCTGGTGTATATGATGCTCTGTGCAGCCGTGGATGGAGCCTTCCTAGAAGCATCTGTTGGTGCATATTGCATCTTTTCATGGTTCTCACTTGCATACTTTGTAATTATTTCCTGTGGCCTGACTGACTTGGACTAGAAGCCATGGCAGGTGGTGGTAGCAAATCCTGCGGAGAACCAGCAGCCCCTTCAAGGCAGCTGTCACAAGAGAGGCCATTAGAGTTTTCTCAGGCAAAAAGACACGAAATTCCTTCAGTGACCTCTGGCAAGTGAAGGCAGGCACAAGTCAGAAGTTTGAGAGATCTCCAGCTTTCTCAAATTCAAATGTCTTCATGATTTTCAGGATGCCCCTCTATTATACTCAGTGCCCCAGCTTTAACATATAGGATCCTATGTGATTATTAATTCAATTTAAATTGTGATTCAGTTACTCATAGGTTTAGATTTTGAGTTTAGTTTCAACAATGTTGGTCCTATAGCTACAAGAGTTAAGGGTTTCTTTCACAGTAGTAATATAAACTTTCTGACATTTTTTCTTTTTGCTTGGATATTGAAGTGGATTTTTAAAATCCCAAACTCATCATTTTCTTTCCCAAGTTCTCCAGAACACTTAGAAGCAACCAGCCAGCTCCACCACTTTTTAAATTTTTCGATAAAAATGTTCTATATTAGCAGTTACTTGGCTATCCAGAACATTGTTACCTGTAAGGCATCTGGTTATGGAAGTCTACAGGTTATTTAAGCAATGCTTTTGCCAGTGCATGCCATAGGACTACTAGTGCCCACCTTTCCACTGGTGAAGGAGTCATTAACGGCGTTAAAGCAAATTGAATCAGAGAACCAATCCCAGATAGCCCAGATCTCAATCAAAGAACATGTCTTAAGGTTCTCTTCTCCTGGAACAACTTCAGGATTAATGTCAGTATTAAAGTTTGATCCAGGAAGTGGCACCACTGTGAGTACTATGGACTAATGGATTCATTGTGGGGATTAGACCTCCCATAGTTGTGAGAGCTGGCGGAAAAGCCTACGTAAGGGTCTCACCTCCATGTCAGGAGAAGGCCCTAGAGTCTTGAAGGCTGCTGAGCTGGCAGTGGGGAAGAAGTGCTGAGTGTAAAGCAAGGGGACATGAGGGCACACTGGAATCAAGCAGAGCAAAAGCACATCAGCCTCACGTGACCACCAACCCTAACATTGCATATGACTGGCAGAAAGGCCCAAGCCATTTGCCATCAGCTGCAGGATTGATAACCCTGAAGGAGGAACTCCATGGGAGCTGGAGGAGCTGGAGACCTGGCTGCAGCCCTCACCAAAAGGGGCATGGACGAATTATGACAATATGCATGAGCCCCACCAGGGCCTGGCAACCCACACCAACTTTCCCAGTGTTAAGCCACTGCTGCTTCACCTTTACCCTCCACATCTCATACAGAATTTCTCTTGTGGCCAGCTTAACTCAGAACTAAACAGGGAATAGAAATCCAGGCAACATGGTTCCAGTATAAAAATAAATAAATATTGATTCCATACAGTAGCATCACAGCATTTTCCTCAGAGAAATCAATGGGTTAGAGGTAGAGGAACAGTGAAGTGTTTTGATCATTTGACCTCGAAGGCACTCCTTGATTAAACTGAGTTGCCAGTCGATAAGTAAGATCATATAATGTGCACCAATAGATAATGGTTGAATCTATTTCATTTTATTTGCTTTCTCTGGACTATTGGTCAGTTTGTCAATTCTTTTGATGCACACACAGACAAGGAGAGTTTTTCCAGAATCTTTTTTTGACGCCTGAGGTTAAATAAAGATGCAGTTCTTTAAGAAATTAAGTAATGTATAGTGTTTAAGAGCAAGGTCTCTGGAAAAGCTTTTTAAAGGATAAAACCTGGTTGCCCTGTTTACTTGCTATATGATCCTGCACAAATCTTTTAACCTGTCTGTGCCCCAGCTTTCTCTTTTATAAAATAGAGATAAAATACACACCTATCTCAGGGATGTTGTGAGGATTAAATGTATGGATACATACATGAATAATTATGTACATTTAAGTATTCATACATCTGGACATAATACATATATGGACATATATATTAAGTGCTATATAAATATAATAATTACAAATGAGAGTATTATCCTTTTCAAGCATCTGTATATTTTTTTAAATGGGAAGAATAATAGTCAGTTTTTCTTATAGCCTTATTTCATAATAAAGTGAAACTTGTCTGTGTGATTCACGTGGAACGGCTTTTACTTGATACACGTTCACTAAATAATCATTGCCTTCAGTGCCTTTGCACTTTTTGGCAAAACACATAAGTCATACTGCATGGTGTCAAGACTGCCATCTTAGTATAATGCTGAACAACGTAAATACATTCCTTGTAAACCCATAGGTCAAATTATTTAAGTACTATTTCACATTGGGAAATAAAGTAGTTAATATTGTATTTACATTTTCTATTTTACATGAAGTTTGTCTACATTTGAATACTTTCATTTCACATCAATCAGGTCTTTTTGTTTGTTTGTTTTCTTTTTTTCTTTTTTTTTTTTTTTTTTGAGACAGAGTCTCTCTCTGTCACCCATGCTGGAGTGCAGTGGGGCGATTTCAGCTCACTGCAAGATCTGCCTCCCGGGTTCACGCCGTTCTCCTGCCTCAGCCTCTGGAGTAGCTGGGACTACAGGCGCCTGCCACCAAGCCCAGCTATTTTTTTGTATTTTTAGTAGAGACGGGTTTCACCATGTTAGCCAGGATCGTCTCGATCTCCTGACCTCGTGATCCACCCGTCTCCGCCTCCCAAAGTGCTAGGATTACAGCCATGAGCCACCGCGCCTGGCCCAATCAGTTATTTTTAAATTTATATTTCTAATATTATGATATAATAAAAAACATAGATTTGGTCTTTGCTTCTGGGTTCCTCAGATAGTGCTCTTAAAACGCTTGCAGATAAACATGCTAGAGAACCTTCTGTTCTAATAGTCAGTCTCTGACCCTGGTTCCTGACCCATAGCTCCTAAGATCTTTGGGATTTCTTGAGTGTTAGGAGCATCTAACACAGAGCTCCCTAATACCTCGAAATTTGCTGGGTGAAGGGAACATCTTTTGTTCTAATGAGGGTGCTCTAATGAGTGGCTCCTGGATAGCCTCAGTATGGGGACTGGTGATTAAAGGAAACAATCATGTGATTAGAGAGTTGGAACTTTCAGTTTTACCCACTGACCTCCAGGGAGTGGAGAGGGGCTGAAGCTTGACTTGATCATCAATGGCTAATGAAATAATCAATCATGTCTATGTAAGGAAACCTCTATTACATACCCCAAAACAGAGATCGGAGAACTTCTGGATTGCTGAACACTCTAGAGCTCCCTGGAGGGTGGTGCACCAAGAGAGGGCGTGGAAGCTCCACACACCTTCCCACATACCCTGCGCTGTACATGTCTTGCACTTCGGATTGTTCATCTGCAGCCTCTCTCATATTCTTTATTAATATGCTAAACTGGTAAGCATAAGTAAGTGTTCCTCTAAGGTTTGTGGCCCATGGAGCATATTAATCACCCTTAGGAGGGGCTGGGGGGACCCTGATTTATAGCCAGTCAGCTGGAAATGTAGTTGGCAACCTGCTACTTACAATTGGCATCTGAAGGGGGAGGATCTTGTGGAACTGAGCCCTTAACCTGTGAGACTGGACTCTAACTCCAGCTAGAGAATACTACAATTAAATTGTAGTTAAATTGTAGAACACCCAGTGGGTTTCCACCAGATAATTATTGTTCATGAAGAGAAATCCACATACATTTTGTGGACCAGAGGTGAAGCATTTTGTGTTGAGTGTGGTATTGAGTGTGAGACTGGGAAAAACACTTCAGTTTTTCCTAGTTCTGATAACATTCAAATAAAAATTATGAGATGAAAATAAATTCAAAAGAATGAAATTCATACCAAGCATACTCTTAGACCACAGTGCAATAATAATGGAAATCAATATCAAGAAGATCTCTGAAAACTACACGAATGCATGGAAATTAAACAACTTGCTCCCAAATAATTCCTGAGTGAACACTGAAATGAAATAAAAACAATTTTTAATTAATGAAAATCAGGACACAATTTACCAAGATCTCTGGAATACAGATAAAGCAGTGTTAAGAAGCAAGTATATACCCCTAAATGCCTTCATCAAGAAGTTATAAATAACTCAAAATAGCAATCTAATGTTACACCTAGAGAAACTTTTAGTTTTAGGAAAGTTAGCAGAAGGAAATTAATAATGGAAATTAGAGAACTAAATGAAATTAAGATGCAAAAATCTATACAAAGGATCAATGAACCAAGAGCTGGTTCTTCAAAAGATTAAAGAAGAGTAATAGACTGCTAGCTAGACTTAAAAAGAAAGAAAAAGATGCAATTAAGCACAACCAGAAATGACAAATATGACATTACAACCAATCCCAGAGAAATACAAAAGATCCTCAGAGACTATTATGAATTTTCTATTATTAGAAAATCCAGAGGAAATTGGTAAATTTCTGGAAGCACAGACTCTCCCGAGATTGAATCAGGAAGAAAGTGAACACCTGAATAGACTAATAATAAGTTCCAACATTGAATCCCTAATAAAAAATAGACCAACCAACCAAAAAAAGCCCTGGACCAGATGGATTCATGGCCAAATTCTGCCTGAAGTTCAAAGAAGAGCTAGTACCAATTCTATTGAAACTCTTTCAAAACATCAAGAAGAGACTCCTCCCTAACTCATTCTGGGAAGCCAGCACCACTCTGATATCAAAATTCGGCAAAAACACAACAAAAAAAGAAAACTTCAGGCCAATATTCCTGATGAATGTAGATGAAAAAAATCCTTAACAATATGCTAGCAAGCCAAATCCAGCAGCATATCCAAAAGTTAACTCACCACTATAGAGTAGGCTTCATTCCTGGGCTGCAATGCAAATCAATAAGTGCAATTCACCACATAAACAGAGTTAAAAACAAAAACCATGTGATTATCTCAGTAGACATAGGAAAAACTTTCCATAAAATCCAACATCCCTTCATGACAAAAACCCTCAACAGATTAGGCACTGAAGGGAACTCCAAATAATAAGAGCCATGTATGACAAACTCACAGCTAACATCATAGTAAACGGGCAAACACTGAAAGCATTCCCCCTTGAGGACTGGAAAAAGACAAGGATGTCCACTCTAACAACTCCTATTTAACATAGTACTGGAAGTCCTAACCAGAGCGGTCATGCAACAGAAGGAAATAAGGGCATCTGCATAGGAAAAGGAGAAGTCAAGCCATCTCTCTTCACTGACCATATGATTCTATGCCTAGAAAATCCTAAAGATTCTGCCAAATGACTCATGGAACTGATAAATGACTTTAGTGAAGTTTTAGAATACAAAATCAGTGTACAAAAATCAGCAGCATTTCTATACACCAATAACATTCAAACTGAGAGTCAAACCAAGATTGCAACCCCATTCACAGTAAACACATAAAAACATGAAATCCTAGGAATACACCTAACCAAGAAGGTGAAAAATTCCTACAAAGAGAACTACAAAACACTGCTGAAAAAAAATCAGAGATAAAAACAAATAAATGGTAAAACATTCCATGATCATGAATTGGAAATATCAATATCTTAAAGATGGCCATCCTACCCAAAGTATTTACAGATTCAAGGCTATTCCTCTCAAACTACCAATGTCATTTTTAACATATTAGAAAAAAACTATTCTAAAATTCATATAGAACCAAAAGAGAGCCTGAATAGCCAAAGCAATCATAAGGAAAAAGAACAAAGCTGGAGGCATCACACTACCTGACTTCAAACTATACTATGGGGCTACAATAACCAAAACAGCATGGTGCTGATTCAGAAACAGACACATAGGCCAAAGGAACAGAATAGAGAATGTAGAAATAAAGCCACACACCTACAATAATCTGATATTTGAGAAGACTGACTAAAACAAGCAATGGGGAAAGGACTCCCTACTTGATAAATGGTGCCAGGATAACTGGCTAGCCATACGCAGAAGAATAAAACTGGACACCTGCCTTTCACCATACACAAAAAATTACTCAAAATTGATTAAAGATTTATATGTAAGACTCAAACTATAAAAATCCTAGAAAAAAGCCTAAGAAATACCCTTCTTGACATTGGTCTTGGTAAAGAATTTATGGCTGACTCCTGAAAAGCAACTGCAACAAAAACAAAAATAGACTAGTGGAACTTAATTAAACTAAAGAGCCTCTACACAGCGAAAGGAACTATCAACCCAGTAAAAAGACAACCCACAAAATGTAAGAAAATATTCTCAAACTATGCCATCTGACAAAGGTCTAATATGCAGAACCTATAAGGAACTTAAACAAATCAACAGGAAAAACCAAATAGCCCCATTAATAAATGGATAAAAGACATGAACAGAAACTTCTCAAAAGACATACACAAGGCCAACAAATACATGAAAAAAATGCTCAGCATCACTAATCATCAAAGAAATGCAAATTAAAACCACAATGAGATAACATCTCACACCAGTTTGAATGGTTATTATAATAAAGTCAAGAAATGACAGATGCTGGTGAGGCTACAGAGAAAAGGAAACACTTATACACTGTTGGTGGGAATGTAAATTAGTTCAGCCACTGTAAAAAGCAGTTTGTAAATTTCTCAAAGAACTGAAAACTGACTTACCATTCAACTCAGCAATTCCATTACTGGGTATATATCCAAAGGAAAATAAATTGTTCTACAAAAAACATGCATGCATTTGTATGTTCATTGAAATGCTATTCACAATAACAAAGACGTGGAATCAACCTAGCTGCTCATCAATGGTAGACTGGATAAAGAAAATGTGGTACATACACACCATGGAATACTACACAGCTATGAAAAATACAAACTAATATTCTCTGCAGCAACATGGATGTGGTTGGAGGCCATAATCCTAAGCAAATTAATGTGGGAACAGAAAACCAAATACTGAATTTTCTCACTTACAAATGGGAGCTAAACATAGAGCACACATGAACATTAATACGGGAACAATAGGCACTGCAGAATACTAGAAAGGTGGTGATGAAGGAGATCATTGGTTGAAAAACTACCTGTAAGGTACTACACTCATCACTTGGGTGACAAAATCCATACCCCCAACCTCAGCATCATATAATATTCCCAGGTAACAAATCTGCACAGATATTACCTGCTACCAAAAAAAAAAAAAAAAAAAAAAAAAAAAAAAAAAAAAAATTGAAACTAAAAAAAATTAGAAAGTGAAATTTTCTCATTTAATATTGTAATTTTCTCATACCAACTATTTGACTAATTTTGGAATTTAGTTGTATTCATCTTTTTTCACACTGCTGATAAAGACAACAGAGACTGGGCAATTTACAAAAGAAAGAGGTTTAATTGGACTTAGAGCTCCACTTGGCTGGGGAAAGCCTCATAATCATGGCAGAAGGCAGTGAGGAGCAAGTCACATCTTACTTGGATGGTGGCAGGCAAAGAGAGGAGTGCTTGTGCAGGGAAACTCCCCTTTTTATAATCATCAGATCTCGTAAGACTTATTCACTTCATGAGAACAGCACAGGAAAGACCTGCCCCCATGATTCAATTACCTCCCACCAGGTCCCTCCCACAACACATGGGAATTCAAGATGAGATTTTGGTATAGAATCAGCCAAACCACATCAATGGTCTTTTCTAGACAGCAAGTATATATGATTTGAAGTTACATGTTTATTCACAATTTTGTTTGCTAAATCAATCTCATGTATTAGCTAGAAAACATTACATTCATATCATATTATATGTTTAGGGTGGTTTTTTTTTTGTTTTTTTTGTTTTTTTGCTTTTTTATGCCAAGAATATTTTGCAACAGTAAATACATGAGGATGTATTTTTGGCTTATCTGGATGGCACAATAATTGTGCCTTTGAATATCCTTTTCTTAAGAATAATCTAAAACCTCTTATTTTAAAATGATGGCAAATTGTAATGTACAATACATTAACAATAGCATTTGCTTAGGAGAATAATGCAGAAAATGGGATCTGGGACTTCTAATTTTACATAAAAATGTGTTTGTATATTATAAATATAATTCAAATGTATATTGAATTATACATATAATTCAAATGTATATTGAATTATACATATAATTCAAATGTATATTGAATTATACATATAATTCAAATATATAATATTAACTATGAAATTGAAATGTGTGATGGAGAAGTGCAAACTAATAACAAGTTCCAACACTGAATCCATAATACAATATAAGAAAAGCAGAAATCCTCCTTGATGTTTTTGAAAAACCTGTAACAAGCTGGGTGCAGTGGCTCATGTCCGTAATCCCAGCACTTTGGGAGGCTGAGACAAGCAGATCACTTGAGGTCAGGAATTTGAGACCAGTCTGGCCAACATGGTGAAATGCCATTTCTACCAAAAATATAAAACATGAGCTGGGCATGGTGATGGGTGCCTGGAATCCCAGCTACTCAAGAGGCTGAGGCAGGAGAATCGCTTGAACCTGGGAAGTGAAGGTTGCAGTGAACCAAGATCACACCACTGCACTCCGGCCTAGGCAACAGAGTGAGACTCCATCTCAAATAAATAAATAAATAAATAAAAAGGAAAAAGAAAGAAACAAAATGAAACAAAACCTGTGGCCAGTATTTTGATATCAGATTCCTTTTGTTTTCACTTGATTTCCTAATTGTGACAATAGTTTTCAATGAAAAATCTGTAGATTCCTTTATAGTTTCCCTTCAGTCTTATGACACAATTTTTAAGGGTCAGTTAAAAAGAAAAGTGACTCTGAAACTGAGTTAATGTTATCTGTGCTGGACAAATTAGAATTAAACTTCTATGGCTGCCTCATCAGTGTCATCATCTAACCAAGACCACCTCTTGACACCTTGTGTGCTCTGATGTTTTGTCCCCTCCCTACTCCTTCCTCTGTCTCCTCAATGAATTATTGAAAATATGTTGCTTCCATGGTCATTCCTACCTTTATTTTCTTTCTGTTTTGAGACCTCTGAGAATCATAGTATTCTTCTCAAACTGGCCAGCAATACTGGCATCAATGTGCTGTTCATTTCCTTGATGCCTTATGTGGTGGTTAATATTGAGTGTCAACATGATTGGACTGAATTATTGTTCCTGGGTGTGTCTGTAAGGGTGTTTGCCAGAGAAGATTAACATTTGAGTCAGTGGACTAGGAGAAGCAGACCCACCCTTAATCTGGGAAGGAACCATCTAATCGGCTGCCAGTGTGGCTAGGATAAAAGTCGGCAGAGGAAGGTGGAAGAACTAGACTGGCTAAGTCTTCTGGCCTCCGTCTTTCTCCTGTGCTGGATGTTTCTGCTCTCGAATATTAGACTTCAAGTTCTTCAGCTTTTGGAGTCTTTGACCTACACCAGTGGTTTACGAGTGGCTCTTGGGCCTTTGACCACAGACTGAAGTCTACACTGTCAACTTCCCTACTTTTGAGGTTTTGAGACTCAGAGTGGCTTCCTTGCTCCTCAGCTTGTAGACGGCCTATTGTGGGACTTCACCTTGTGATCGTGTAAGTCAATACTCCTTAATAAACTCCTTTTCATATATACATCTATCCTATTAGTCCTCTCCCTATAGAGAACCCTGACTAATACACTTTATCAATTTCCCTTATTATTTATTTACTAATCTTTTCTCTGTTTCTATCCTCAACAGCTTCTTTCACTTATTCTTTACTTTTAAATACTTTAAAAACATAAAGCCATTTTTCAGAGCTTGTCCATATATGCTTTTCTTACCTCAAAATGTAACATACACCTGTTTCCTCTTTCACAGGAATGTGTCCTTCTTTCTCTCTGCTTAAGCAGTTTACAGTCCTCTCTTGTTTGGGTATTCATACCCTGAATGTGATCTTCCCTATTTCTCAATTGCCTCTTACACCTGTCTTCAGTCAGACTCTCCAGGCCAATCACTGCCTTGAAATCTGCATAATTTTTCTCCCCCAATTTTTCTAGCAAGTTCTTTGTAATTGAATTACATACTGGCCATTCTTCTTACAATAAGGTTTTTTTTCTTTATTGCAGGAGTTCAGAAAATAGTAATGAATGAATAATAAGGTACATCTGCAGCTTTAACTCCTTATTTACAAACTCACGTATCCTGTTGCCAGTTTAGCATTTCAAATTGATTGTCTCACATTTCAAACTTTAGATATAGAAACAGAATTATTGATGTATGTTCTCAAATCTGCTCAGATTGTAAATCTGTAAATTTCAGTAAATGCCACTATCATGCCTTGAATTACTCAAACCAAAACAAGTAGTTTACTATTCCTACCCTCTATACCTTGCTGTCATCTAATTCAATCCCACTGTTGTTATCTATTTATCTATCTATCTATCTATCTATCTATCTATCTATCTATCTATCTATCTAACCATTTTGCTCTCTAGCCATCATCTCAACTACCATCTATTTGGATAGATGATTCAGACATAAGCTTGAACTAATGAACAATATATTGTCCTGTGTTTCCAGTACCTACAACACATAATATGGGAATGAAGAAATAGCAATGATAGTAGCCCCCTTACTATCATACTATGTGATTTGTTTGCAGAGTGTATTAGTCTGTTGTCACACTGCAGTAAAGAAAAATCTGAGACTTGGTAATTTACATTGAAAAGAGATTTAATTGGCTTATGTTTCTGCAGGCTGTACAGGAAGCATGGCAGCATCTGCTTCTGGGGAGGCCTCAGGGAGCTTTTACTCTTGGCAGAAGCAAAGCTGTAGCAAGCATGTTCACATAGCCAGAGCAAGAGGAAGAGAAGCGGTGGAGATGCTACACATCTTTATACAACCAGATCTCATGAGGACCCACTATCCCAACAGCACCAAGGATGAGGATGATGGTGTTAAACCATGAGAAACAGCCCCTATTATCCAATCACTGCCAACCAGGCCCCACCTCCAACATTGGGGATTACCATTCGACATGAGATTTGAACAGGGACACAGATCCAAACCATTATCACCGAGTAAATATTTTCCATTCCTGCAGCCTTGAAATGTGCCAGGCTCTTGTGATTTACGGTGATTCCTAGGTGGGGAAACTTCCTTCCAGGGACAAAGTAAGGGTGCTGCTAAACTAGAAGTTGGGACTAGCAGTTGACTTTGGGCCCCTCTCCAGTGTAGTGTTCTCAGTGGTAGGTTTAGTACAGATAAGCATGGTCTGGTATCACAGAAAGGGGTGTCTATTGGGATACTTTTGAATAAAGTCTACAAGCTGACAACGCAGGTATTTCTTTGGTGGTTTCTCATCCTAATTGCTTCCACGACATTTAAGCAAAATGAGTACGAGTTTGCCTAAGGTTAACAATATTAGTGATGGATTATTTTGACACTAACCTTCTGTGGCTTCCAGCCTCTCTTTTGGGCTACTCCTGAGTCAGGGTAAATAGTCATGAAATGTGAAGGTACAGATAGGAGCAGTGCCTTGTATGGAAAAAAACAATTGAGATTGCATGAGGCACAGCTACGAGAAATCTTCCCAGCGCTTTAATGTTATGTGTATAGGGTTTTGTGGAACTCTGCAGATGCCTCAAAATTGTCTACTATGCAAAAAGCCACAAGTAGGAGAAATAGCCTATCTAGAATGTCTTCAGAGAGTACTACCTCACTAATTTATTTACATATGGCCATGGAGGTTCTTAAAGATAATGTGGACCCACACAATTGAATGCATGCTCAGGTCCAGAATATTACAACCTGAAATTCCATCGTCTGCTAGTTTGTAAAAGAAGGACGAATAAACATCTACCTGCCCAGGGATGAAGGAACCCTGTAAGTTGTGCCATAATTACCACTTGATAGAAGAAATGTTTTTTACCAAGAAATAGAGAAGAAGAATAGGGAAAAAAGAGGAGAAAATTAGGAAAGAGAGGAAGAACTCAGGAAAAACGGGGAAGTTGCCAAGAATTGCAAATGATTACTCAAAATGATGAGTTTACTTTTTGTACAAATACACCACTCAGTTTCTCATGGACTGAAATATTTGCTGGCAAAAGGAAGGAACTGGTCAGATTCCCAATTTTAACAAGAAGAGAATGATGAGGAAATGCTCAGATGACAACTGTCTATTTGAGGAGTTTCACAGCAAGTTGACTCTGACTAGCACAGTGCACCAGCCTCCATTTGGCTGCCATCATGGGAGCCAGCTAAACAAGGGCTACCCCAGAAATTGGAGGAGAAAAATATTTGCCTGATGAATAGTAAGCCAGAAGTAGTAAAGAGGACTGCTTGGGTCAGATAGAAAATGTACACAAGAGTTACTTACCTAAACTCGAGCAGAAACTGAAAAAAAAAAAAAGCAAACAAACGAAACATTCAGCAAACATGAGACAGCTTGCTAGATTTTCTCTGTATCAACCGGATTGTTCTTTTCATCACAGTGTCTCTATACAGGCTTGGCCACAAGTCTCAGGGCATCAAATTGAGGATTCCCTAAGAGGTTAGGACAGGATAATTTATTAGTTTGCAGTTCTATTAGCATCTCCAAATCAATAGCCTCACCTCAAGGGTTCATCGCTGGCAGCACTTAATCCAAAGATTAAAAAGAAGGAAGAAAAGAGAAAGAACAAAACAGCAGCAGTTCCATCAATATCTGAAAGAGCAATGTAAAAGAGAACTACATGTGACAAAGAACGTTATTAATAATAGGGCCAGTTAAAGGTACTGTTTCTAATAACACTATGAAAATCTTTCTTAACTCTCTCTCTGTAGAAAAAATTAAAAAAAAAACAATCTGTTTCCAATGAGCACTGCCAATTCAGAATTTTGAGGTGTGCTATATAAGGTTTGTGGTGTAAATGGGGATATAGAATATAGAGCTTTCATACTTTCACAAAATAATAAATTAGTTATTTTACAATTGCATGTCCCTATCAATTAAATGTAAGCTTCAGAAGAAGATGAATATCTTAGTCCATTTGAACTTCTATAACAAAACACCCAAGACTGGATGGCTTTAAAAAACATGCACTTATTTCTCACAGTTCTGCAGGCCAAGAAGTCCAAAACCAAAGGCAAATTTGATGTTTGGTGAGGGTCCACTTTCTGGGTTATAGATGACGCTTTCTTATTGTGTCCTCACTTGGTGGAAGGGTGATGTATCTCTTTTGGATGTTTGTGTTTTTGAGAACACAAACATATAGTTTGGCTGTGTCCCCACCCAGATCTCGTCTTGAATTATAGTTCCCATAATTCCTACATGTCATGGGAGGAACCCAGTGGGAGGTAATCGAATCATGAAGGTGGTTACCCCCATGTTGTTCTCATGATACTGAGTGAGTTCTCACGGGATTTGATAGTTTTTCAAGGGGCTCTTTCCCCTTTGTTTGGCACTTCTCCTTGTAGCTGCCATGTGTTAGCTTCCCCTTCCACCATGATTGTAAGTTTCCTGAGGCCTCCCCAGTCATGCTGAACTGTGAGCCAATTAAACCTCTTTCCTTTGTAAATGTCCCAGTCTCAGGTATTTCTTCCTAGCAGCGTGAGAACAGACTAATACACAAACATTCAGACCATAGCAACAAAGGACTATATCTGGCTTATTCAGAGCCATGCAGCAGAAAATTATGAAGCCAGTATGAGAGGTGAGGGTCAAAAGAACCATTAAAAGCCACAGGTGGCTCTGGGAAGACAAGCACAAGTGGCCAATGCAGGGCAGATGGGAGGATTGGCTGGAAGTGCTTGTGCCACTACAGCCGTGACTCAGAGGCCATATTCTGGGGCAGGAAACACACAGTACAGGCTGCCCAAGTAGCCTTTCAGGGTTCACATGAAAATCCAAACATTTTGCTTTTTTATAATTATCCCTGCTTGACTTTTTTAGATAGTACTTCCTTTGTCTTTTTTGTCCTTGTCTTCCAAAACTACACTTCCTGTTCTTCTAATTATATACTCTTTACTTCAGAGAGCCCATCTTCATCCTGTCTCAGCTATTTCCTCAGTGCCCATGATCTTCCCAACTCTGCACCTTCATCCTGCCATCTAGACCCTTATCCTCAGTGACTTGCTACATAAATATCTGTCTATTGCTTCATCATTTCAGATTTCACCATTAATTTCTTATCATTTGATACAGTTTGGATATATGTCCCCACCCAAATCTCATGTTCAATTGTAATCCCCAGTATTAGAGGTGGGCCCTAGTGACAGGTGATTGGATCATAGGGGTGGATTTTCATGAATGGTTTAGTGCCATCCCCTTGGTGTTGTCTTTGTGATAATGAGTGACTTCTTGCAAGATCTGGCTGTTTAAAAGTGTGTGACAACTTGCTTTCCCTCTGTGACTTTTGCCATGTGATGTGTCTGCTCTCCTTTCACCTTCCACCATGATTGTAACTTTCTTGAGGCCTCCCCAGAAGCTGAGCAGATGCCGGCATCATACTTCCTGTACAGCCTGCATAACCATGAGCAAATTTCCTTTATAAATTTTCCTCCAGTCTCAGATATTTTTAATAGCAATTCAAGAACAGACTAATACATCATTCAGACTTTTTTTTCTTTTTTCAATGTCTCCATCTCTCTCAGAGGATATAATTTTAGGCATAATAACTTAGTCCTTTATATGTTTCATACTCTAGATAATCATTTGCTTATTTTTTTAACCTTTACCTTCTCAGCAATTTCTCAGATTTTCTTAAATTTTTTTTTTTTTTTTTTTTTTTTTTTTGGCTAGCACCTTTACTCAAAGTTTAAAGTTATCTGTCTATTAATCCTTGAGGAGAGCCTGCTTTCACAACAGTCAGTCAATAGGCAACAAGATATACTAGCAATAAAAATAAAAGCTTTGGATCTGGAATCTGGATACCTGGATTTCAAACCCAATCTCACAAGCAACCAATTGTGGGATTGTGGGCAACTTAATTGAAATCTTGATGTCTATGTTAGTCCATTTTCATGCTGCTAAGTAAGACATACCTAAGACTGGGTAATTTATAAAAGAAAGAGTTTTAATTGACTCACAGTTCCACATGGCTGGGGAGGCCTCACAATCATGGTGGAAGGCAAAGAGGAGCAAAGTCATGTTTTACAAGGATGGTGGCAATCAAGAGAGCTTGTGTAGGGGAATTCTCCCTTATAAAACCATCAGATCTCATGAGCCTTATTCACTATCATGAGAACAGCATGGGAAAGACCCACCCCCATGATTCAATTACCTCCCAACATGTCCCTCCCACAATGGGAGAGAACTGTGGGAGCTACAATTTGATATTTGGGTGGGGACACAGCCAAACCATATCAATATCCCACTTTATATGTAAAGTCTAATAGTTGCCGCTAAGATCTCTGCAAGGATTAGGAGCTGGGTCTTGGTAAACTGTAATATTTCCATATGTATTATTGTTTTATTATTGATGACAAATAAATATTTTAAAGACACAACTTGCATTTGACCCTTTTGCCTTTATTTAAATTTTCACTGATTATAAACATCAATTTTGGATTCTTCTTCTTCCATTTTACTACATAGAACCTGTTTCAACTTGGCTGTTATGATAAAAACTGTATCTCTTTCTATAACTCAATCCAGATTTCCAGAGACATTTAGAACAGAAGCCAAATCATTCAATATGGCTAATATCTCCTGAATGTACAGTTGAACCAATCCTTGTAAAAAATACATAAAGAAAAACTAAACACTAACTCTGGACAATGAATAAGAGAAAGTACACATTGTCATGTATGTGAATAGTCTCTGAATATTTCACAGACAATAAGTGATGCTTAAAGCAATCTTTATAGTCATCTATTTTCTTTACTAAATTAGAGAAATATACAATAGATTTTTTGAATATTCTTTTAAAACATTTAAACATTCAGAAAGCATTTGAGGGAAATTGGTAATCTCATTTATCTCAAATACATTATGTTGATAAATGAATAAATGAAAATTTTATTTACACTTACATTTTTATTGTAAGTGTATAATTTTATCTTTAATAATTCAAAAATGAATTATATTGTATAAGACAATGTGGATTCATTCTAAAATGTTCAATACTCATGCTTCTTACCAAGTACTACTTTTCTGTTTTACATTGTAAATAATTTAAATGTAGTGATTTAATTAGTAGAGTTTGTGGTCATGCAATTTTATTTCATCAAAATACAAAATAATGCATAAAAATAATTATGCCTTCAGAGTTCTAGAGGCCACTTTGAAAACTCCCAGAAAGAAAGAAAAATAATCTATTTCTCAAAGTTGTTAGTAATCAGACAGCACAGTCTACCTTTATTCTTGGGAGAAAATGACAGTGACCTTTTCTGTAAGTCAAACCTTATACATGACTTAAAAGCCCCCTTAAGCTTAAGGTAACCTTTGAAAAATTTCTTGACGCACCCCACACAATTCCTGTAAGCATCTTGATATGTGACCCTTGTGTGAAGCAAAGTGCTTATTTCTTTGGCTGTTTTGTTGCTTCATTTCATTTAAGAGTCATTTTTGCCTTGAAGTCAAGACCTGTGTCTCCCCCATATATTCTGCCTTTTATGATACCTATTAAGGTTTACATATTTGATGTCTTCTTAGGCAAAGTGAAATGAATAACAAATAGGTAAACATATGAGAGAAAGTTGTTGGGTTCCATTCCAAGATGGCCGAAAAGGAACAACTCCAGTCTGCAGCTCCTAGTGTGATCAATGCAGAAGCTGGGTGATTTCTGCATTTCCAAATGAGGTACTTGATTCATCTCATTGGGACTGGTTGGACAGTGGGTGCAGCCCATGGAGGGTGAGCTGAAGCAGGGTGGGGCATCACCTCACCCAAGAAGGGCAAGAGGTTGGGGGATTTCCCTTTCCTAGCCAAGGGAAGCCATGACAGACTGTACCTGGAAAAACGCGACACTTCCACCCAAATACTGGGCTTTTCCCGCAGTCTTAGAACTGGCAGACCAGGAGATTCTCTCCTGTACCTGGCTGGGTGGGTCCCACACCCACAGAGCCTTGCTCACCGCTAGTGCAGCAGTCTGAGATCAACCTGCGAGGCTGCAGCTGGGCAGTGAGAGGGGCATCCACCATTGCTGAGGCTTGAGTAGGTAAACAAAGTGCCTGGGAAGCTCAAACTAGGCAGAGCACACCACAGCTCAGCAAGGTCTACTGCCTCTATAGGCTCCACCTCTGTGGGCAGAGCATAGCTGAACAAAAGGCAGCAGAAACTTCTGCAGACTTAAACGTCCCTGTCTGACAGCTCTGAAGAGAGCAGTGGTTCTCCCAGCATGGCATTTGAGCTCTGAGAATGGACAAACTGCCTCTCAAGTGGGTCTGTGATCCCCGTGTAGCCTAACTTGGAGACATCTCCCAGTAGGGGCCGAAAGACACCTCATACAGGCAGGTGCCCCTCTGGGATGAAGCTAACAGAGGAAGGATCAGGCAGCAATATTTGCTGCTCTGCAATATTTGCTCTTCTGCCACCTCCGCTGGTGATACCCAGGCAAACAGGGTCTGGAGTGGACCTCCAGCAAACTCCAACAGACCTGCAGCTGAGGGACCTGATTGTTAGAAGGAAAACTAACAAACAGAAAGGAATAGCATCAACATCAACAAAAAGGACATCCACACCAAAACCCCATCTGTAGGTCACCAACATCAAAGATCAAAGGTAGGTAAAACCACAAAGATGGAGAGAAACCAGAGCAGAAAAGCTGAAAAGTCTAAAATCCAGAGTGCCTCTTCTCCTCCAAAGGAACGCAGCTCCTCACCAGCAATGGAACAAAGCCAGACGGAGAATGACTTTGATGAGCTGACAGAAGTAGGCTTCAGAAGGTCGACAATAACAAACTTCTCTGAGCTAAAGGAGCATGTTCTAATGCATTGCAAGCAAGCTGGCTTCAAAAAAGATTGGATGAATTGCTACCTAGAATAAACAGTGTAGAGAAGACCTTAAATGACCTCGTGGAGCTGAAAACCATGGCACGAGAACATCGTAACACACGCACAAGCTTCAGTAGCCAATTTGATCAACTGAAATAAAAGATATCAGGTATTGAAGATCAATTAATGAAATCAAGCAAGAAGAGAAGTTTAGAGAAAAAAGAGTAAAAAGAAAATGAACAAACCCTCCAAGAAATATGAGACTATGTGAAAAGACCAAGTCTACGTTTGATTGGTATACCTGAAAGTGATGGGGAGAATAGAACCAAGTTGGAAAACACTCTTCAGGATATTATCCAGGAGGACTTCCCCAACCTAGCAAGGCAGGCCAACATTCCAGTTCAGAAAATACAGAGAACACCACAAAGATACTCCTTGAGAAGGGCAACCACAAAACACATACTTGTCAGATTCACCAAGATTGAAATGAAAGAAGACATGTTAATGGCAGCCAGAGAGAAAGGTCGGGTTACCTACAAAGGGAAGCCCATCAGAAAAACAGCAGATCTCTTGGCAGAAACCCTACAAACCAGAAGAAAGTGGGGGCCAATATTCAACATTCTTAAAGAAAAGAATTTTCAAACCAGAATTTCATATTCAGCAAGAGTCAACATTCGTCACTGGGCTGTATTCAGGAGACCCATCTCACATGTAGAGACACACATAGGCTCAAAATAAATGGATGGAGGAAGATCTACCAAGCAAATGGAAAAGAAAAAATAAAAAAAGCAGGTGTTGCAATCCTAGTCTCTGTAAAACAGACTTTAAACCAACAAAGATCAAAAGAAACAAGGCCATTACGTAACGGTAAAGGGATCAATTCAACAAGAAGAGCTAAGTATCCCAAATATATATGCATCCAATACAGGAACACCCAGATTCATAAAGCAAGTCCTTAGAGACCTACAAAGAGACTTAGACTCCCGCACAATAATAATGGGAGACTTGAACACCCCACTGTCAGTATTAGACAGATCAATGAGACAGAAGGTTAACAAGGATATTCAGGATTTGAACTCAGCTCCACACCAAGCAGACCTAAGAGATATCTACAGAACTCTCCACCCCAAATCAACAGAATATACATTCTTCCCAGCACCACATCACACTTATTCTAAAATTGACCACACAATTGGAAGTAAAGCACTCTTCAGCAAATGTACAAGAATAGAAATCACAACAAACTCTCTTTCAGACCACAGTGCCATCAAATTAGAACTGAGTAGGAAACTCACTCAAAACCACACAACTACATGGAAACTGAACAACCTGCTCCTGAATGACTACTGGGTACATAACAAAATGAAGGCAGAAATAAAGATGTTCTTTGAAACCAATGAGAACAAAGACACAACATACAAGAATCTCTGGGACACATTTAAAGCAGTGTGTACAGGGAATTTTATAGCACTAAATGTCCACAAGAGAAAGCAGGAAAGATCTAAAATTGACACCCTAATATCACAATTAAAAGAACTAGACAAGCAAGAGCAAACAAATTCAAAAACTAGCCAAAGGCAAGAAATAACTAAAGATCAGAGCAGAAATGAAGGAGATAGGGACACAAAAAAGCCTTCAAAACATCAATGAATCCAGGAGCTGGATTTTTTAAAAGATCAACAAAATTAAAAGACCACTAGAAAGACTACTAAAGAAGAAAAGAGAGAAGAATCAAATAGATGCAATGAAAATGGTAAAGGGAATATCATCACCGATCCCACAGAAATACAAACTACTATCAGAGAATACTGTAAACACCTTTATGCAAATAAACTAGAAAATCTAGAAAGAAATGATAAATTCCTGGACACATAGACCCTCCCAAGACTAAACCAGGAAGAAGTTGAATCTCTGAATAGACCAATAACAGGTTCTGAAATTGAGGCAATAACTAATAGCCCACCAATTTAAAAAAGTCCGGGACCAGAGGGATTCACAGTCAAATTCTACCAGAGGTACAAAAAGGAGCTGGTATCATTATTTCTGAAATTATTCCAATGAATAGAAAAAGAGGAAATCCTCTCTAACTCATTTTATGATGCCAGCATCATCCTGATACCAAAGCCTGGCAGAGACACAACAAAAAAAGAGAATTTTAGAGCAATATCCCTGATGAATATTGATGCAAAATCCTCAATAAAATACTGGCAAACCGAAATCAGCAGCAAATCAAAAAGCTTATCCATCACAAACAAGTCGGTTTCATCCCTGGGAGGTGAGGCTGGTTCAACCTATGCAAATCAATAAATGTAATCCATCACATAAACAGAACCAATGACAAAAACCACATGATTATCTCAATAGATGCAGAAAAGGCCTTCGACAAACTTCAGCAGACCTTCATGCTAAAAACTGTCAATAAACCAGGTGTTGAAGGAATTTATATCAAAATAATAAGAGCTATTTATGACAAACCGACAGCCAATATCATACTGAATGGGCAAAAGCTAGAAGCATTCCCTTTGAAAACCAGCACAAGACAAGGATGCCCTCTCTCACCACTCCTATTCAACAAAGTGATTGGCCAGGGCAATCAGGCAAGAGAAAGAAATTCAATTAGAGAAAGAGGAAGCCAAATTGTCCCTAAATACAAATGACATGATTGTATATTTAAAAACCCCATCATTTCCACCCTCCTTAAGCTGATAAGCAACTTCAACAAAGTCTCAGGACACAAAATCAATGTGCAAAAATCACAAGCATTCCTATACACAAATAACAGACAAACAGAGAACCAAATCATGAGTGAACTCACATTCACAATTGCTACAAAGAGAATAAAATACCTAGGAATCCAGCTTACAAGGGATGTGAAGGACCTCTTCAAGGAGAACTACAAACCACTGCTCAATGAAATAAAAGAGGACACAAACATGGAGGAACATTCCATGCTCATGGATAGAAAGAGTCAATATCTTGAAAATGGCCATACTGCCCAAGGTAATTTATAGATTCATGCCATCCCCATCAAGTTACCAATGACTTTCTTCACAGAATTGGGAAAAACTACTTTAAAGCTCATATGGAACCAAAAAGAGCCCACATTGCCAAGACAGTCCTAAGCAAATAGAACAAAGCTGGAAGCATCACGCTACCTGACTTCAAACTATACTACAAGGCTACAGTAAACAAAACAGCATGGTTCTGGTACCAAAGCAGATATATAGACCAATGGAACAGAACAGAGGCCTCAGAAATAACACCACACATCTAAAGCCATGTGATCTTTGACAAACCTGACCAAAACAAGAAATAGGGAAAGGATTCCCTATTTAATAAATGGTGCTGAGAAAACTGGCGAGCCATACGTAGAAAGCTGAAACTGGATCCCTTCCTTACACCTTATACAAAAACTAATTCAAGATGGATTAGAGACTTAAATGTTAGACCTAAAACCATAAAAATCCTAGAAGAAAACCTAGGCAATTACTATTCAAGTCACAGGCATGGGCAAAGACTTCATGACTAAAACACCAAAAGCAATGGCAACAAAAGCCAAAATTGACAAATGGGACCTAATTAAACTAAAGACCTTCTGCACAGCAAAAGAGACTAACATCGGAGTGAACAGGCAACCTACAGAATGGGAAACATTTTTGCAATCTAACCATCTGACAAAGGGCTAATATCCAGAATCTATAAAGAACTTAAACAAATTTACAAGAAAAAAATGAACAACCCCATCAAAAAGTGAGCAAAGGATATGAACAGGCACTTCTCAAAAGAAGACATTCATACAGCCAACAGACACATGAAAAAATGCTCATCATCACTGGTCATCAGAGAAATGCAAATCAAAAGCACAATGAGATACCATCTCACGCCAGTTAGAATAGCAATCATTAAAAAGTCAGCAAACAACAGATGCCGGAGAGCATACGGAGAAATAGGAACACTTTTACATTGTTGGTGGCAGTGTAAATTAGTTCAACCATTATGGAAGACAGTGTGGCAATTCCTCAAGGATCTAGAACTAGAAATACCATTTGACCCAGCGATGCCACTACTGGGTATATAAACAAAGGATTATAAATCATGCTACCATAAAGACACATGCACATGTATGTTTATTGCAGCACTATTCACAATAGCAAAGACTTGGAATCAACCCAAATGTCCATCAATGATGGAATGGATTAAGAAAATGTAGCACATATACACCATGGAATACTATGCAGCCATAAAAAAGGGTAAGTTCATGTCCTTTGCAGGGACATGGATACAGCTGGAAACCATCATTCTCAGCAAACTATCACAAAGACAGAAAACCAAATACTGCATGTTCTCATTCATAGGTGGGAATTGAGCAATGAGAACACTTGGACACAAGGCGGGGAACATCACACTCCAGAGTCTCTCAGGGCGGGGGGCGGGGTGGGCTGGGGGAGGGATAACATTAGGAGAAATACATAATGTAAATGATGAGTTGATGGGTGCAGCAAATCAACATGGCACATGTATACCTGTGTAACAATCCTGCACGTTGTGCACAGGTACCCTAGAACTTAAAGTATAATTTAAAAAATAAAAATAAAACCAGTTGTTTATGAAAAAAAACAAAAAAGATAAAACAAAACATATGAGAAAAAATATGTAAATAGAAAAAAATTCTTTTTCAAATATCTTCAAATGACTTGTGGTAAAATAGAATACAAAAATCAAAATTTAGAAAAGCAAGAGCAAATCAAACCTAAAATTAGTAGAAGGAAAGAAATAATAAACATCAGAGGAGAAATAAATGAAATTGACATAAAAAAATAAAAAAGATCAATGAAAGAAAAGGTTGGTTTCTTAAAAAGTTAAACAAAGTTGACCAACCTATAGCCAGACTAAGAAAAAAGAGAGAAGACTCAAACAAATAAAATCAAAACAATAAAACAGACATTACAATGGATACTTCAGAAGTTCGTAGGATCATTAATCACTACTCTGAGCAACTACATGCCAATATGTTGGAAAATCTAGAAGAAACAGACACATTCCTAGATACATGCAACCTATCAAGATTGAATGAGGAAGAAATACAAAACCTGAGCAGACCAACAATATGTAACGAGATTGAGGCCATAATAAATTTTCCTAGTAAAGAAGAGTCCAGGACCTGTTGGCTTCACTGCTGAATTCCACCAAACATTTAAAGAACAACTAATACCAATCCTAATCAAACTATTCCAAGAAATAGAGAAGGAGGCAATACTTCCAAACTCATTCTATGAGGCCAGTATTACCTCAATACCAATACAGAACAAGGACATATCAAGAACTATAGGCCAATATCTCTAATAAATACTCATTCAAAAATCCTCAACTTGCTAGTGAGTTTGACACTAGCAAGTTGAACTCAGCAATACATTAGAAATATCATTTATCATAATCAAGTGGGATTTATCCCTGGGATACAAGAATGGTTCATCATATGCAAATAAATCAATGTGATACATCATAACAACAGAATAAAGTACAAGAATCATATGACCGTTTCAACTGATGCTGAAAACATACTTTATAAAATTCAACATCCCTTCATAAGAAAAAAAGTCTTCAAAAAATCGACTATAGAAGGAACATACATCAACACAATGAGAGCCATATGTAACAGACCCATAACTATTATAATACCAAATGGGGAAAAGCTGAAAGCCTTCTAAGATCTGGAACAAAACAAGGATGCCCATGTTCACCACTGTTATTCAACATGGTACTGGAAGTCCTAGCTAGAGCCATCAGACAAGACGAGTAAATAAAGGGCATTCAGATTAGAAAGGAAGAAGTCAAATTTTCCCTGCTTGCAGATAATATGGTCTATATTTGGAAAAACCAAAAGACTTCACAATAAATGGTTAGAACTGATAAACAAACGTAGCAAAGTTGATAAGATTTAAAATTATTAGAATTGATAAACAAAATCAACATACACAAATCAGTAGCATTTCTCTATGCCAACAGTGAACAATGTGAAAAAGAAATAAAAAAGCAATCCCAGTTACAATAGCCATATATAAAATTGCATACCTAGCAATTCACTTAACTCATGAAGTGAAAGACCTCTGTAATGAAAACTATAAAACATTAATGAAATTGAAAAGGTCATAAAGAAATTGAAAAATATTCCATGTTCATGGATTGGAAGACTCAATATTGTTAAAATGTCCAAACTACCCAAAGCAATCTACATATTAAATGTAATCACTATCAAAATACCAATGACATTCTTCACAGAAATAGAAAAACAAAAAAAAGAATTTTATAATTTAAATGGAACCACAAATGGCCCAGAATAATAATAATAATAATTATTATTATATTATATATAAATATAATATATCATTATTATAAGCTATTCTAAGCAAAAAGAACAAAACTGGGAGAATCACATTACCTGGCTACAAATTATACCACTGAACAGAGTGATAATAACCAAAACAGCATGGTACTGGCATGAAAACAGACACACAAACAATGTAACAGAATAGAACCCAGAAACAAATCCACACACTTACAGTAAACTTATTTTTGACAAAGTTGCCAAGAGCATACACTCGGGAAAAGACAGTTTCTTTAATAGATGGGGCTGGGAAAACTGGATATCCACATGTAAAAGAATGAAACTAGACCCCTATCTCTTGCCATATACAAAAATCAAATCAAAATGGATTAAAGACTTAAATCTAAGACATCAGACTATGAAACTGAGACTATGAAATTCAGACTAAGAAGACATACAAATGGCAAACAGGCCTGTGAAAAGGTGCCCAACACTGGTTATCAGAGAAATGCAAATCAAAACTACAATGAGGTATTATCTTGCCCCAGTTGAAATGGCTTATATCCAAAAGAAAGGCAAAACGCTGGCAAGGATGTGGAGAAAAGGGAACCCTTGTACACTGTTGGTGAGAATGTAAATTTGTACAAACACTATGGAGAACAGTTTTGAGGTTCCTGAAAAAACAAAAGCTTGAGTTACTACTAATCCCACTGCTGGGTATATACCCAAAAGAAAGGAAGTCAATATATCGAAAAGATATCTGCACTCCTATGTTTGTTGCCACACTGTTCACAATAGCTAAGTATTGGAAGCAACCTAAGTGTCCATCAACAGATCAATGGATAAAGAAAATATGGTACATATAGACAATGGAGTACTATTCACCCATAAAAAGAATGAGATCCTGTCATTTTCTATGACATGAATGGAACTGGAGATTATTATGTTAAAGAGAAATAACTCAGACACAGAAAGACAAACATCACATGTTCTCACTTATTTGTGGGATCTAAAAATCAAACCAATTGAACTCATGGGCATAGAAATAAAAGGGTAGTTACCAGACATTGGGAAGGGTAGTGGGGGGCTGGAGAGCAGGTGGGGATGGATAATGGGTGCAAAAAAATTTTTTTGATGAATAAGACCTACTATTTGATAGCATAATAGGGTGACTACAGTCAATAATAACTTAATTGTACATTTTAAAATAACTTAAAAGATATAATTGGATTGTTTGTAACTCAAAGCTTAAAAGCTTAAGGGAATGGATAATCCGTTTTCCGTGATGTGCTTATTTTGCATTTCATGCCTGTATAAACAATTCAGATACCCCGTAAATCTATACACTTACTGTGTATCCACAAAAAATTAAGAAAATAAAAATAAATTAGAAGAAAAAAACAACAAAATTTAAAGGAAACTAGCTAGAGACGTGATGTCTAAAAATTAAGAGAAAGAGGAACTTGCAAGAATACATGGAATTTGAAAAAAAATGAGTCATGAAGGTTGTATAAAGATAGATAAATTGTATAAATTTAAAAGGGTGAAAGGAATGAGTTAGCAAACATTAAGTAATAAAAAGGGAAAAGGCAATTTGTAATGATCAGTATTAAGAGTCAATCTGATTGGATTGAAGGATGCAAAGTATTGTTTCTGGGTGTATCTCTGAGGCTGTTGCAGAGGAGATTAACATTTGAGTCAGTGGAATGGGAGAGGAAGACCCACCCTCAATGTGGGTGGGCACCATCCAATCAGCTACCAGTACAGTTAGAAAAAGCAGGAGGAAGAAGGTGGAAGAAGTTGACTTGCTGAGTCTTCTGGTTTTCATCTTTCTCCCCTGCTGGATGCTTCCAGCCCTTGAACATTAGACTCCAGATTCTTCGACCTTTGGACTCCTGGACTTAACATGAGTGATTTGTCGGGGGCTCTCAGGCCTTCAGCCACAGACTGAAGGCTGCACTGTCAGCTTCCCTATTTTTGAGACTTTAGGACTTGGACTGAGCCACTACTCTTTTCTTGCTCCTCAACTTGCAGATGGTCTATCATGGAACTTCACCTTGTATAGTCAATGCTCCTTAATAAACTCACTTTCATATATACATGTATCCTATTTGTTCTGTCCTTCTAGAGAACCCTAATACACAATTTGGAAGATTACCTTACATGTTTAGTTTCACTACTGGGGACGAAAATTTCCACTTTCGTGCTATTTACAAAAGAGAATATTATGAATAAAAATAAACAAAAAGAAGAAATATACAGCATATTAAATTAGTTTTTATAAACTGACTCCGCTTTTAAGAAAAATAAGATTTAAACAAAAACAAAAACATGTGTTCTAAATACTGCTCCAAGTGGGCAAACTTCTTCCCTAAATATTAAAATGAAAAAATAAAGAAGGCCACTTTAGAACAAAGCTGTAAAAGTATTAAGAAGAAGACATACACATGGCTAGATTTGAGATTTTGATGGAACTTCTGCGGAATGAAGTGGGGATCATAAGAAAGAGAGTAGACTGGGCGCAGTGACTCATGCCTGTTAATTCTAATACTTTGGGAGGCCGAGGCAGGTGGATCACCTGAGGTCAGGAGTTCCGGACCAGCCTGAACAACATGGTGAAACCCCTCTACTAAAAATACAAAAATTAACCGAGCGTGATGGCAGAGCTTGTAATCCCAGCTACTCGGGAGACTGAGGCAGGAGAATCACTTGAACTCCGGAAGCAGAGGTTGCAGTGAGCCGACATTGAACCATTGTGCAGAGCACAACTCTGTCTCAAAAAAAAAAAAAAATGAGAGTAGAGAAAACCATAGCCCAGGAATAGCGTGGGAGATGGCAGCTAGAGCAGCAGTGCAGTTGGATGATTTTCCTAGAATCTAAATAGGTGAGCAAAGGACTGTCTCAAGAAGAATGTCACCTACTTCATTCTCCTCTCCCACTTTGTGCACAAAGATAAAATTGTAGTATCAGAATCAACCAGAGGAGGGCCAGACCTCCTGCTTGGGATTAGATGCCCAAGAGTGAAACTCTTCTTCCTTTATAATTTTATAAGAGAAGAGGAAGTCTGACTGCTTCCTGTTTCATGCCCTAATTTAAGTTAGCGATCTATACTCTGTCCAGTGCATAAATCTCAGAGAGAAGGAAAAGACCTGTCAATACGACCAGCAAGAGAAAATCTTTCTCCATAGCTGCCCATAATAATAAGACTAGTCTTTTATGCATAACCATGACTGATTGACCAAGGATCACTACATATTTAATCAATTCAGATTTAAAATGGCCCAGATATGGTTTACAGACTATTTTTCATTACCTCATTAAGGTATACATTACATACAGCAAAAATCATCTTTCTTAATGCAAAGTTCTGTGAATTGTCAAAGACACACAGTTACATAACCACCATCTCAGGATGTGGAAGGACTATATTATTCCCCAAAACTTGCCTGTGTAATTTTGTAGTTAACCTTTCCCTCTACCCTCAAATCCTGGCAACCACTAATCTTCTTTGTCTTCATAGAGTTTCGCGCTTGCCAAAATGGCATATAAATAAGATCATAGGGTATGTAGTCCTTTGAGTCTGGCTATTTAATTTAGCCTAAAACATTTTGAACTACATTGTGTATATCAATTACTCATTCTTTTTTTCTTTTTCTTTCTTTCTTTCTTTCTTTTTTTTTTTTGACATGGAGTCTCACTCTGTCACCCAGGCTGGAGTACAATCACCCATTTCCACTCACTGCAACCCCTGCCTCCCAGGTTCAAGCCATTCTCCTGCATCACCCTCCTGAGTAGCGGGGATTACAGGCGTGCACCACCATGCCTGGTTAATTTTTGTATTTTTAGTAGAGACGGGGTTTCACCATGTTGGCCAGGCTGGCCTCGAACTCTTGACCTCACGTGATCCACCCTCCTCGGGCTCCCAAAGTGCTGGGATTACAGGCGTGAGCCATCACGGGTCACCTATTCATTCTTTCATTGTTTCTGTTATTATTCTATTTTATAAGTACCACAATTTATTTACTCATTCTCTAGTTGAGGGATATTTGGGTTATTTTTAAATTTCTGACAATTATGAAAAACCACAATAAACATTTACACCCAGGTTTTTGAGGGAATGACACTTTTTGTTTTGGGTGTTTTTTTGTTGTTGTTGGTTTGGTTTGTTTCTCTTGAAAAAACACCTAGGAGTAGAACAGTTGGATCATACTGTGTGTATATAACTAAGTAGCTGACAAATGTGTTTCCAAAGTAATTGTACCATTTTCTCACCTCACCAGTTATGTATGAGAGTGCAGGAGCCCCATCTTCAACATCTAACACCAGGTATTAATAGCCTTTTTAATTAAATCATTCTAGTGGATGTGCAGCCATACCTTATTGTGATTTTCATTTGCATTTCCCTAAAGACTAGTGATGCTGAGCATGTTTTTATGTGCTTAATTACCTACCATCTGCGTTTCTTACTTGGTGAAGAGTTTTTACAAATCTTTTGTTTATTTTTCTAGGTTGTCTCTCTTGCTAGGTTATAGCATGGCCTTATGCATTCTAGGTAAAAATAATTTTTGGATATATGTTTTCCAAATAATTTCTCATTGGTTTGGCTTGTGCTTTCATTTTCTTAACAGTGTTCTTGGAGAAACGTAAGTGTGTAACTTTAATGAAATCCAATTCTTTTTTTTTTAAATTTACTTATTTTTTAATGATTCTTTTGCGTTTATGATTTTTTGTTTGTTTGTTTTTTGTCGTTTTAAAGACATCTTACCAAGCCCCAGGTCAAAATATTTTTTCCCGATGTTTTCTTCTAGAAGTTTGAGAGTTGTAGCTCTTACATTTAGGTCATGATACATCTCACATAATTTTTACATGTGACATGAGATAAGCATTGAAGCTTTTGTTATTGTTTTTGTTGTTTTGCATAAGGGTACCCAATAGTTTCAGCAATAGTCGTTGAGAAGATTGTATTATTTTTCCCTTTGACTTATGACTTTACCATAATGCTTGTGTCAAGCTTTAATTGACTATGTATTTATGGGTCTATTTCAGAATTATCTTTTCTGTTCATTGGTTAATTGTCTGTCTTGACACCAATTCCACAATCTTGACTACTGAAGATTTACAATGAGCCCTAAAATTAGACACTGTGAGTTCTTTCATTTAGTTCATTTTCAAAGATGTTTTGGCTATTGTAAAACCTTTGCATTGCCATATACATCTTTGAAAGAGTGTGTAAATGTCTACAGAAAAATGCACTGAGATTTTGGTTAGAATTACATTCAATTAATAGGTTGTTTTGAAAAGATTGACATTTTCACAATCTTGAGCCTTCTGATTTGCAAACACAGTATATCTGGTAATTTATTTATCTCAACATTGTTATGTAGTTTTAAGTGTATTGGTCTTATGCATATTTTTCCAAACATTTTCCTGGGCATGTCATAGTTTTGATACTATTTTGAGTGGTATTTATACATTCTCATTTCTGACTATTGTCGGCGTGACTGAACTTGTTTCATTTGCTTCATTTATTTCTTCTATTGTTTAGCATATTTGGTTTGTTATATTTAATTTGGGCTTCTGATAATCAGTATGTACTCTAGGACCTTAGTTTTCTAAATCCAATCTCTCTGTGTCTTTAAACTGTAATGTTTTAGAGTATTTGCCTTTAATAAGTTTATTAACTTGATAGAATTTGCCATTAGTTTTCTACTTGTTTCATCTAATATTTTTTCCTCTTTTTTATTTATTTTTGCTTTATTTTACTGAGTAATTTTTTAGAAATGCATTGTATGTTCTGTATTGCCCAGCTAACACATTTTAGTGTGTGTTTGAAATGGATGATTTAGGCTTGATAGTATGTATTTCCAGTGTATCGTAGTTTTTGTCAAGTGATTTTTATACTACTTCCTGCATGGTATGAGAACCTTAAAACCATACAATTTCATTTCTTGCCTGCTCCACTTCTTGCTCCAGCCTAAGCTTTGTTGTTAATACATTTTACTTTTTTATGTGTTACAAATGCTGTCCTTATTTTTGCTTTAAACAGTCAATTGTTTTTACATAGAATTAAATAATACAAGAAAACTATGTATTATATTTACTGACGTAATTACTATTTTTGGTGTTCTGCATACCTTTGCAAATGTCCAGATTTCCTATATTAGACCGAATGTACCTCAGAGCTTACTAATGCTATATTCATGTTTTCAGTTTTTCTCTCAATTCTTAATTGTGTAAGGTTTCTATTGCTGTGTCTTTGAGTACACTAACTACTTTTTTTTTTTTTTTTTACAATGTGAAATCTATTGTTAATCTTTCCCAGGGAATTTTATATCACAAGCTTTGTAATTCTCATCTCTAGAAGTTTAGTTTTTTTTCTTATATTCTCCATATCGCTACCTAAAATACCTCTGTAGAGTCTTTCCTCCAGCTTCCTTTTTAAAATAACAAAACCTATTGAAATACACTTTACATGCTATAAAATAACTCTTTTAAAGTATACAACTCAGTGGTTTTCTGTTATATTGACAGAATCATGCACTCATTGGCATCATCTAGTTTTGAAACATTTTTATTAGCTAATAATCCCCCAAAACATGGCAAAACTATTAGTAGTTCTTCTGTTCCATCCTTTGACAAACATTAATCTATTTTCTGTCTTTATAGATTCACCTATTCAATTATATTTCATATAAATGGAATCGTATAATATATGGTATTTTGTAACTGGCTTCTTTCATTAAGCGTAATGTTTTCAAGATTCATTTATGTTAAACCATGTATCAGTACCTCACTTTTATTGCTGAATAATATTTCATTGTGTGGATCTATCACATTCTGTTTATCCATTCGTAAGCTGAAGAACATTGGGTTATTCCCACTTTTTGGCTTTTATGAAAAATGCTTCTATCCACATTGGTGTGCAAGTGTCTGGTAGACAATTCTAGTGAGCTTATTAACTCTATGTTTTCTATTTTCAGGAACTGTACAATTGTTTTACAACGTGGCAGCACCATTTTACAATCCCACCAATGACGCGAAAGAGTTTTAATTTCTCCACATTTTCTTCAACATTATTATTCCCAGTCCTTCAGATTTCAGTTATTCTTGTGTGTACAAAGTGAAATTTTATTGTGGATTTGACTTGCATTTCCATAAAGACTAATGGCCCTGAGCATAGTCATGTTGTTAATTATTATCTGCTTATCTTCTTTGCTGAAATATCTATTCAAGTGTTTTACTGTTTTTTTTAAGAAATGAAGTTGTCTTTCAATTTTGAGTTGTAAGAAGTTTTTATATATTCTAGATAAAAGTATCTCATCAGATACATAATTTGCAAAAGTTTTCTCTCATTCTTTGGTTTGTATTTATATGTTCCTGACAGTATCTTTTGAAGTACACACATTTTTAATTCTGATGATGTTCAATTAATTTATCTTCTCTTGTGTGTGTTTTGTTTTTGGTGTCATATCTTAAGAACACAGTGCCTAATGCAAGGTAACAAAGATTTCACCTATGTTTTCTTCTGAAACCTTTGTAGGTTTTTTCCTTATATTTATGTCTATAATACATTTTGAGTTATTTTTATTATGGTTTGAGGTAGGGATCTAAATTCATTCCATTGCTTGTTGATATACAGTTGTATGAGCACCATTTGTTAGAAACTCTACTATTTTCCCATTGAATTGACTTGTTACTCTTGTTGAAGATCAATTTACCATAACTATAGGGGTGTATATTTGAACCCCCTTGATTCTATTCCTTAGAGCTATGTGCTAGACTACGGAGTGTCACATTGTCTTAAGTACTATATTCCATATTTTAGCAAATAATATATAATGCTGTATATTTGAATATAGCATTATAAATTATATACTATATATTACATATTTTATATACTATATATCTATATACAATAATACAGTATATAAATACTATATTCATATAGGAATTTAGATGTGTAGTAAGTTTTAAAATTGTGAAGGCGAGTCCTATTTTCTTTTTTTTTCAAGATTCTTTGACTATTCTGGTTCCCAAGTACAGGTTTTTGGTAAATTTTTGGCTAAATTTGTAAATACCTGAAAAAAAAATTATTAGATAGAAATTTGTATGGGTATGTACAGCAGTGTGGGAAGTATTGCTATCATAACAATATTAATTCCATGAACAGATCCATGAACATGAATGTATTTTCATTTATTTCAATCATCTTAATTTCAATCAACAATATTTTGCACTGTACAAGTCTTGCACAACTTTTAAAAAATTATTAAGTATTTTATTATTTGAATGCTTTTAAAATACAATTTAAAAAAAAATTTTCCTTAATTTTAATGTTATTTTCAGATTGTTTATTGCTAGTGTATAGAAATACAATCGATTTTTGTCCATTTTGTTTATAATATTGTCTTCTACTACATGTCTTTTTTTTTTTTTTTGAGATGGAGTTTTGCTCTTGTCCCCCAGGCTAAAGTACAATGGCGCGGTCTCCTTTCACTGCAACCTCCGCCTCCCGGGCTCAAGTGATTCTCCTGCCTCAGCCTCCCGAGTAGCTGGGATTACAGGCATGCACCACCACACCTGGCTAATTTTTTTTGTACTTTTAGTAGAGACGGGGTTTTGCCATGTTGGCCAGGTTGGTCTCGAACTCCTGGCCTCAAGTGATCCATATGTCATGGCATCCCAAAGTGCTGGGATTACAAGTGTGAGCCACTGTACCCAGTCCTCTACAAAATTTCGTATCCAAGGAAGGTCTTGGGCATTGGTAGATTTTGTGCCTGTCTGCTAGTGAAAGCTGATTCCTACCTTTGTGTTTATTCAAAGCCATTTAATAATATTAAGTTTCCATTGAGTTTCCTTTTCTTTCCTAAAAATTTCTCTTGATTGGTGGGGGCTTGTGGAAAAGAGTTGGTAAGTGAGTGAAGAGTTCTCTTGTTTTATGGATTGAAGATTGTTCTCACAAAAAGATGTTGAAGGCCTCATCCACAGTATCTTATAGTGGGACCTCATTGGAAATAAGGTTTTTGTAAATAAAATTAGTTTGATTAAGATGAGTTTCCACCAGGGTAAGATGGATTGCTAGCTCTCCGTGACTGGCGTTTCTATACGAAGATGGGCATGTGAAGATACAGAGACACACGTAGAACATAATATGTGAGGTTCCTTCTGGGGATACAAAGTGGTTTGTATCTACCAGGTATCCCCTGATACCACAGAATGGGACTCATTAACACCCAGTGGAGATAAAAGTCTTGGCTCCCCACCTGGCCTTCTCTGACATCACTCCTGCAGGTCGTCTGGAGTCTCCTTACATCCCGTCCTGGGAATAAGTCTAGGCTCTTGCTGGTGAAGGTAGCTATGGAGCCAGTATTTTCGATGTTATTCAGCTGAAGCATTGCGACTATTGTCAAAAACTATTTTTTCTAGGCTGCCTTTTCCTAATTCTTTTGTTAGAGAGAATATACTTTTATTGAGACTTTTTAAAATCTGTACCCATTGGTGTTACTGAGTTGCTGGCTTTTTTATCTCAAGTCTGGGTTACATGGAGAGAAAACCTCAGTCTCACCACCACACTTCTTGTGCCTCAAGATTCCTAGCTGGCCTACTTTATTTTCTTCATTATTCAGAGACATTTCATATAATAATAGAATTCATAGAATTTTATATATTTCATTCTCCAGGGTTGTAGTTGTATTTGGCAAGAAGAACAGGGAAAAGCTCATTTGCATCATCTTCCCAGAAGCAGAAGTTTCTCTAGACACTGATATTTTTCATTCTTAGGTGTACCACTTCCTCGCCTTATAATGAAAGGCAATATATACATTTGCATGTAGTTTTTTTTAATGATTTACATGTGGGATTAATAGAAAAGGGTCCTGCTTTGAAATATCACCATAAAAATTATAATACTGCATCCCTTTTTCTACAATACTAAAAGTTTAATGCAAATACAAAAAGTCACCTAGTTTAGAAAGTAATGATGATTTAGTAAAGCACACCAAATAAATTTTTCCCAGAAATTAATAGAAACCTATTCTTTATAATCCGAGACCATTGCTACTGACATATTGGAGTTTTAGAATAAAGTTGCAAAGGCTAAGCTCTTTGTAGTTACTTGATAATTTTCATTTGTGCAATGAAGTTGAGAGACCTCAGAAGAGAGAGAAATAAATGCTTTCAATTTTATTTCAAAGAAATGTATCTTGACCTAATTTTATGCAGATTACAGGATATTTTGTACAATGTGTCCCCAGCAGGAGAGCTAGTTTAAACCCTTCTTTTCCTGAACCATATTGTCATTACCCTATTTGTTAGAAACAACTCCACGTTGTGGTTTTTCTGAAAAATTGTAGAACGTCAGAACACACAATTGGCTTCTTTCTTTAGATGACCCCCAAGTGTTAAAATGCATACATTTGCAGTGGGAGAGAGCTAGATCTTAGGCTCTTTGTAAATATAATAGAAAAAAATCCTAATGATATACGGGTAAACATTCTAAAGCACTTTCTCAAATTTTAGTAATGTAAATAAGTATTTTAGTAAAAATATTATTTTTCTGGTTTTAATGATAAAATTGAAGTTATTATCAGAATGCTATTTAAGTGTACACCTCCATAAAGTGCATTCATATTGTAGAAAATTCTTAAATTTAAAGCACTTCCACAACTCTGACTCCAAAATATATTTATGAATTGCACAAAAACAAGTATTTTTAAGCAATAATGGTAAAATTGACATTGATGCAATATGATGTGTGTTCTCATTTTGCTGAAACCAATTAACCTATTTGGGGCCAACATAGTGTCATTTTTTTGTTTTACTAATGCTTTTTGATTTCGAGCAAATGGAATATAATTTGACGCACAGATGCTATCATTCTCCTTGTGTTCTTTCTAATGGTATACTCATTATAAACTGACAATTCATTTTTTTGATTAGCCTCTTAATTTAAGATATCTTAAAAAAGAACATTCCTTTAAAGAAATAGTCTTCCACTCTATAGTAAAAAAATTCCCAGTAACTTAACTTGTAGAAATTGAAATACACCAAATCAGTACGTACATGTGCACTGACAATATGAATATTTTACTGACACCTGCTATGTAGACATTTATATATGTTTTCCTAAGCGTGTATATTTGAAATGACTCACCATACCCCACAGAGTGTAGTCACATAAGGCTTTTATTGAAAGGCAAAAAATTGGTACAGCAGGCGGAGAATTCAGGCAAGCATCGATAATCCAAGAGACACCTCACAGCACACGATCCCCATGGGCCCAGTGACACGTATGGGCTGTATTTAGTCTCTGGCTTTAACTACGAAGGTCTGTGGGAGGAATCTGCTTCACGGAGCTCAAGGAAGCTGCCAGAGGTCCTTATAAATCTGCTTGGTCATGTGATTGAGCTAGGCTTGTCAAAGTTGTTAGGTCAGATGCAAGGCTTAAGAAACGACCTAACCCTGAAGTCACCAGGATAACTGGACTTTAATGAGCACATTATAGATTCCATTGTCCTTATCTTGGCCAAGAGTCAAAAGCCAGACACCTAGGCAAACACAATAAAAACAATGAAATTTTGAGTCCTATTTAGTTAAATGGTCATCATCCAAATATCATCTCCTTCGAAAAGGTATTTTTTAAATTAGACTTAAGTAAATAAATAAGTTGACCATATGAAATAAGGTGTATTTATCTTTATTTTCCCCTTATCTCTCTGCTTATTATTTTCTCTCTATGTATATGTATAATAGTTGTACAAAGAAGATTTGACAAAATTCTACACTTGACTTCTCCTTTCCTAGTGCATATAAAAGTTATGTTTACATTCTACTACAGTGTATTGAGTGTGCAATAGCATTATGATTAAAAAAGTACACACCTTAATTTTAAAATATCTTATTGCTAAGCAATACAAATAATCATCAGAGACTTCAATGAGTCATAATCTTCCTGTTGGTGGAGGGTCTTTCTTAGATGTTGATTGTTGCTTACTGATCACAGTGGTGGTTGCTGAAGGCTGGGATAAGCTGTAGGAATTTATCTAAAATAAGACAACAGCAAAGTTTACCACATAAATGGATTCTTTCTTTCATGAAAAATTTCTCTGTAGCATGTGATGTTGTTCAATAGTATTTTATTCACAGTAGAGTTTCTTTCAAAACTGGAGTCAATTCTTCCAAACCCTGTTATCACTGGATCAACTAAGTTTATGTAATATTCTAAATCCTTTGTGGTCATTTCACCAAAGTTCACAATTTCTTCACCAGGAGTAAGTTTTATCTCAAGAAACCCTTTTTTGCTCATCCATAAAAAGCAACTCTTCATCCATTCAAGTTTGATCATGAGATAGCAGCCAATCAGTCACATCTTCAGGGTTCACTTCTAATTCTAGTTTTCTTGCTGTTTACAACACATCTTCAATTATTTCCTCCATTTAAGTTTTGAACCCTTCAAAGTCAACCATGAGGTTTGGAATCAATTCATTGAAACTCCTGTGAATGGTGATATTTTGACTGCCTTCCATGAACCATGAATGTTTTTAATAGCATGTAAATGGTGAATTCTTTCATCAGGTTTTCAATTTACTTTGCCCAGATCCATTATGATCTATCTATGGCAACTGTAGCTTGACACAATATATATAATATCAATAATAAGACTTGAAAGTTAAAATTACTCCTTGATTTACGAGCCACAGAATGGATGTTGTGTTACCAAGCATGAAACAACATTAATCTTCTTGTACATCTCCATCAGAGCTCTTGGGTGACTAGGCACATTGTCAGTGGACACTAATATTTTGAAAGGAATCCTTTTTTTCTCAGTAGTGGGTCTCAACAATGGACCTAAAATATCCAGTAAGCCATGCTGTGAACAGATGTGTTGTCATCCAGACTTTGTTGTTCAATTTATAAAGCACCGGCATAGTAGATTTAGGACAATTCTTCAAGGCTCAAGGCTCTAGGATTTTCAAAATAGTAAATGAGCATTTGCTTCAACTTAAAAGTCACCAACTGCATTAGTATGTAATTAAAAAGCCAGCCTATTCTATAAAGCTTTAAAATCAGGCACTGCCATTTTTCTTTTCTGGCTATAAAAGTCATGGATGTCATCTTCTTCCAATAGCAAGTTATTTCATCTAAATGGAAAATCTATTGTTTAGTGTACCTTTATCAATTATCTTACCTAGACCTGGATAACTTGTTGCAGCTTCTACACCATCACTTGCTGCTTCGCCTTGCACTTGTATGTTATAGAGAGAGCTTCTTTTATGAACCAACCTCTACTAGCTTCAAACTTTTATTCTGCAGCTTCCTCACCTCTTTCCGCCTTCATGGAGCTGAAATGTGTTAGGGCCTTGCCCTAGATTACATTTTGGCCTAAGGAAATGTTGTGGCTGGGTTGATCTTCTATCCAGATCCCTCAAACTTTCTCCATATCAGCAAAAAGATTGTTTTACTTTCTTATCATTTGTGTGCTTGATGGAGTACTACATTTAATTTCCTTCAAGAGCTTTTTCTTTGCATTCAAAACTTGGCTATTTACTGCAAGAGGCTTAGCTTTGGGCCTGTCTCAGCTTTTCAACATGTCTTCCTCACTAAGCTTGACTATTTCTAGTTTTTTATTTAAAGTGGCAGACATGTGACACTTCCTTTCACTTGAAAGTTTAGAGGCCCAAGGGTTATTATTTGGCCTAATCTCAATATTTTTATGTCTCAAAGAATAGAAATACTTGAAAAAAGGGAGGAAGATGGGAAAACAGCTGGATAGTGGAGCAGTCAGAGCACTCTTATCTTCTTTGGATGTGAATTATAATACCCCAAAACAATAAAAATAGAAACATCAAATATTGCTGATCACAGATCACCATAACAGATATAATAATATTGAAAAAGTTTGAAATGCTGCAAGAATTAGCAAAATATAACATGAAGTGAGCAAATGCTGTTGGAAAAATGGCGCCAGTGGACTTGATGGATGCAGGGTTGCCGCAAACCTTCAATTTGTAAAATGCACAGTACCTGCAAAGTTCATTAAGCGTAGAGTACAATAAAACAAGATATCTTTGTTTCTTTATAGCTGCCGAGTCCAGCTCCATCAGGGAGACCCTAACCCAGCTGCACTAGAGGAATTAAAGCCACACACACAGAAATATAGAAGTGTGAAGTGGGGAATCAGGGGTCTCACGGCCCTCAGAACTGAGAGCCCCAAACAGAGATTCACCCAAGTATTTATTAACAGCAAACCAGTCATTAGAATTGTTTCTATAGATATTAAATTAGCTAAAAGTATCCCTTATGGGAAACGAAGGGATGGGCCGAATTAACCACAGCAGGAACACGCCCTTAAAACACAGTTCGCTCATGCTAATTGTTTGTGGCTTAAGAATGCCTTTAAGTGGTTTTCTGCCCTAGGCAGGCCAGGTGTTCCTTACCCTCATTCCTGTAACCCACAACCTTCCAGCTTGGGTGTTAGGGCCATTATGGACATATCACAGTGCTGCAGAGATTCTGTTTATGGCCAGTTTGGGGGCCAGTTTATGGCTGGATTTTGGGGGGCTTGCTCCCAACATGTCTCCCTTCTTTGATTTGCAAAGAGATGAAAGCAAGGGCAGCTTTGTCACAGTGACCTACTTCTCGCAGGAGTCAGGATAGATTAAAAGCACAGTAATCATTGAAATCACAGAGCTTCAAAGAGTTTTTATCCATTTTAATGGGTTACTAGCTGCTAATTTTTCTACAGCTCCTTTCAGCACGCCAGTCCCTGGCATTAAGGTCAGATGTGCCTGGGATGCTTTAAATATTTGTTCTTTTAATTTTGCTATATTCTAAAATAAGTTTGTAGGGTGTCCTTCTAGTTGCTTTTTTATTCTTTCCCAAATTAAGAGCATTTAATAGTTTCCACAAATCCTTATGTTTAGCTCCTAGAGCGGGCCATATCATTTGAGGTTGAGGTGCCACTATACTGCCATGGTTCCAGATAATAGGAACTTTTGCCGTACTTCTTATCATTTCTACCATCTGACCATTTTGTTCAGATCATCTGAACATAGTGTGGCCATGGCACACAGACTGAGAGGGGCAATTCAAACTAAACATCCCCTTAGGGGACCAATTAATAATGATTCCACAGGAATCGTTGTGCAGCACCTCTGCCTGTTCTGCAAAGCAATCTTCCAAACAAGTACGTTCATTTTTTTCTAACTGGGTCCAATCCTGTTTACAAATAGGTTTCTGAGGGCGGTATGCCTCAATTATAGGAGTAGATTTGTTATGGTAAATACTGAGATCACAAAGCATGTGTAACTGTGTCACAGTGATTGCATTCAGGCATTATTGCCAGCCAAGATTGATAAATATACCCAATAAGTATGATTGTTCTCTGTGTCAGCCCTTATTGAAGTGAATACTCATGGCAGTGGTGATAACCACTATCATAGCTACCATTAAATTAATTACTCGTTGTTGTCAGGCCTCTGAGAAGCAGCCCTGAGAAACATCGCCCATTATCTCTCCATACCACCCCCAAAAATTTTTGCTGCCCCAACACTTTACCACTATTTTGTTTTATTTTTCTTGTTAATATAAGAAGACAGGAATGTCAGGCCTCTGAGCCCAAGCTAAGCCATCATATCCCCAGTGACCTGCACGTATACATCCAGATGGCCTGAAGCAACTGAAGATCCACAGAAGTGAAAATAGCTTAACTGATGACATTCCACCATTGTGATTTGTTTCTGCCACACCCTAACTGATCAATGTTCTTTATAATCTCCCCCACCCTTAAGAAGTTTCTTTGTAATTCTCCCCACCCTTGAGAATGTACTTTGTGAGATCCACCCCCTGCCCCCAAAACATTGCTCTTAACTCCACGGCCTATCCCAAAACCTGTAAGAACTCATGATAATCCCATCACATTTGCTAACTCCTTTTTTGGACTCAGCCCACCTGCACCCAGGTGAAATAAACAGCCTTGTTGCTCACACAAAGCCTGTTTGGTGATCTCTTCACACGGACAAATGAAACCGTTGTGACTAGTTGTCCTGCTTTCCTCAGGTTTTCTTCCACCATCTGTGACAGCTGTGTGTGACTGTCCTCAGGTGTGTGGCTGTGTTCAACAGCTCTGTCCCCAGGTGTATGGCTGTGTTCGACAGGTGTTGCTCATGACAGTTGGGGTCCTTCTCAGCGTCAGTCTCTACATAGCTGCAACCAGGGGGGTCCTCGGGATCCTCCCGGAGTCTCTTCCTCGGCATCTGGCTTATGATAATGTCTCAGGTGTCTTGATGGTACCCAAATCGGCTGTTGATTTTGGCCTGGAGAAATACAAGCATAACCTCTACCCCACGTTATTATTTTACCTACTTCCCAACTTTTTGTTGACACTAGATTCAATTGTGTATGGGCTGTCCTGTAATCCCTATTTCTCCTCCTTTTTTGTTTTTGTCATCAGTTGTTCATCTGTATGAAATTGTAACTGAGCAGTTTCAATTAACTGTGTGGAATGCACCACGTATTGTTATGCCCAGACCGTTTGTTCCCCAAAGAAGACCACCAGAGTCCAGTGTCAAAGCCAAGCGGCAAGGATCTTTACTACAAGTTCAAACTTGGTCCCTCCATTCCACAGTATACAAGAGGGCAAGAGGGCCCCGAACAATGCGAGCGTTTGCTTTTTATAGCCCGAAAGTTGCAGGGGAACAAAGAAATTCTTTTGGCTCCCGCACTTTCAGTAACCTTGAACGGCTGTCTCCTTATCGGAGACTTTCCAGGTGGTGTTTGTACTGGCCTCAGGGAGTTTGAGAGATATATGGCGGTATGTGGTGGGATGGGAGGATGGGATGTGTTTGTACTAGGCTCAGGGAGTTTTGAGCCCGGGGCTGAGGAATGTGCCCAGCTCCTTTCAGTATGAAGAATCAGAAACCACATAAAAAGGCATATCAAAAGCAGTCAATAACTCAATTACAGCTACAAGTTCTGCTTTTTGAGCTGAAGTATAGGGCGTCCGAAAAACTTTACTTTATGAGGCAAAATAAGAAGCTTTACCATTATTAGAGCCATCTGTAAAAACATTCTCAGCACTTTCAATTGGTTTAAATTTAGTTATTTTAGGGAGAATCCAATTAGTTAATTTCAAAAACTGAAACAGCTTCATTTTAGGAAAATGATTATCGAGAATACTCAGAAAGTCAGCTAAATGGGTTTGCCAAGTAAAACTATTTATAAAAGCTTGCTGTATTTGTGCCTTCATGGGAGGGACACAGTTCGCTCATGCTAATTGTTTGTGGCTTAAGAATGCCTTTAAGCGGTTTTCCGCCCTGGGCGGGCCAGGTGTTCCTTGTCCTCATTCCCATAAACCCACAACCTTCCAGCTTGGGCATTAGGACCATTATGGACATATCACAGTGCTGCAGAGATTTTTTATGGCCAGTTTTGGGGCCAGTTTATGGCTGGATTTGGGGGGACTTGTTCCCACCAATAGCTGCTTGTTACCTGCTGATATTTAAAAGCTTCTACTATAATTATTTTACATATATTATAATAATCACAAGATACAAATGGGGAGTTAACCCCCATTTGCAATAAAAACAACTCTTAAAATACTTAAGAATAAACTTTTAATAGAAACATGCAAACCCTACATGAGGAAAACTTTAAAACAATCCTAAATCAGACAAAACTAGAATTAGATGTATAGGAGGATGCTGACCCCCTTTCTAATAGAATGACTTTGCATCTTAAAATGTTATTCCCTGTAGTTAATTTAAACATCTAAGCCGGGCGCGGTGGCTCAAGCCTGTAATCCCAGCACTTTGGGAGGCCGAGACGGGCGGATCACGAGGTCAGGAGATCGAGACCATCCTGGCTAACACGGTGAAACCCCGTCTCTACTAAAAAATACAAAAAACTAGCCAGGCGAGGTGGTGGGCGCCTGTAGTCCCAGCTACTCGGGAGGCTGAGGCAGGAGAATGGTCTAAACCCGGGAGGCGGAGCTTGCAGTGAGCTGAGATCCGGCCACTGCACCCCAGCCTGGGCGACAGAGCAAGACTCTGTCTCAAAAAAAAAAAAAAAAAAAAAAAGAACAACAGACTTACTGTATTGGACGAGATTAAGTCAATGCAAAAATTCATCTAGACAATCAAAACATGCAAAAATACTTAAGAAAGTTTTTAAAAGCTATGTCAGAGTAGGCCTACCAAATCACACATCAAAACAGTAGAAAGCCTCATAATTAAAACAGTTGAGTATTGGGTCCATCAACTGATAAGAGGCTTTAAAGAAGAACTGAATCTCTGGAAATACTCAAGTATAAAAGGTTATTTACTATAAATAATAAAGTGAGCATCTAAAACCAATTTTACAGAGATGGATTATTTAATAAATATTGCTCTGACAACTGATTAGCTATTTATAAAAATTAAAAACTAGATACACATTACAAAACTTATAAAATAATAATTTTCAAACTGACTAGGGATCTAAACATAATAAATAAATAAATAAATAAATAAACCACACATAGGAGAAAAGTGGGTGAATTCCTTTATAACCTGGAATTATATAATTTTCTCATTATGTCTCAAAGTTCACATACATTGAAGACTGATGAATTTGGTTACACAGAAGAAAAACTTTGGTGTGACCATACAGAAAATAAACAAAATCAAAGACAAATAAAAATGTAGGGGCAAATGCCTGCATCCTACCCTCTCTCTATATAACTAATACCCCAAATATGGACAGAATTGTTTTTTTAAAATGAGGGAGTATGGATGAAAAACCTTATAAAAAATAGGCTAAGCATGGGAGTAAGAAATTCATAAAAAAGATATTAAAATGGCTCTTAACCCCATGAAAAGATATTAAGCTTCATTCATAACCAGAAAAATGCTTACTAAAATATTTTAAGATACCACTTCTCACTTACCAAATTGGCGGAAATTTAAAAGTATGACAACACAGTTGGAGAAATTTTGGGGAAACAGGCACTCTGAAAGGTTGATTGTGGAATAACCACTTTGGAATGGAATTTTACAATATCTAATATAACTACATATGCTTCCACTCTTTGATCAAGCTCGTGTCTAGGAATTTACCCTGGAGATAAACATTCAATCATTCTCCTATATATGGATATTTATTTTGCTTCCAATATTATGCAATACAAACAATGCTGCAACATGTTTTCCATAATATCGGAAGCAAAATAAACATCCATATGTAGGAGAATGATTGAATAAACATAGACACATTGTGAAATTTATAAAAAACCTAGGAGGCCCAGGAGCAGTGGCTCATGCCTTGAATCCCAACACTTTGGGAGGCCTAAGTGGGCAGATCAAGAGGTCAAGAGATTTGAGACCATCCTGGCTGATGCAGTGAAACCCCGTCTCTACTAAAAATATAAAAAATTAGCTGGGCATGATGGTACACACTTGTAATCCCAGCTACTTGGGAAGCTGAGGCAGGAGAATCGCTTGAACCCGGGAAGCGGAGGTTGCAGTGAGCTGAGATCGCTCCACTGCACTCCATCCTGGGCAACAGAGCGAGACTCTGTGTCAAAAACAAAAACAAAAACAAAACAAAACAAAAAAACCCTAGGAAAATCTTATGAACTGACATGCATTAATTTCCGTGATAGATCATTAGGTGAAAAAAGCAAAGTGCCAAAGGTTATCTAAAAGATGCAAAAGATGTCACTTTTTGTGTAAAAAAAAAAGGAAAATAAAATATACTTGAAAAAGACTTATTTGTGCAAAAATAACTATAAGAAGAAAAAAACAGAAAGCAGGAAATTTGGTTAATTACAGGGCTATACATAGAGTGAAACAATGGGGAGTGGCAATACATAGAAGAGATAGAGGGAGCACCACACTTCTGTGGGTATATTTTATAAACATGACTTTTAGAACCATGATACCATTTAACATACACAAAATCTATAAATAAGATCAAAAAGGATAGGGAAATAACCCAAAGTTCAATGCAATCTAAGACAAACAACCAAACAAATAACTGCGAATGAAATAAATGGCGTAACCACACTAAATGGGGAAAAGACTAAAACATCTCTTGAACCTAGCATTTTGACTACACATTGTCAGGTTAAAAACAAAGAAGAAGTATGCCTAATTATTAGACTTCCTTAGTAGGTTTTTTCTTTTTTTCCACAATGGTAGGGGTTAGCAATTATGAAATCGGTTGAAATGTATTATTCCAGGAAAACAAATAACTATGTAGTAAATAAAGGGAGCTGTAAACATTAAAATGTTTGGGGGAGATTATAATAAGCTGTGGTGTCAGACTGGAGTTGGAGGCACTAATATGAACTCATGGTAATATACATATAGAAAGATAGAGAAAGAGACATATAAACTATGTAAACTAAGAGTGTTTAGATCCTAGATACCAGTGCAAATGAGCATGTTGTTATTTTGAATGGTTTTGTCTGAGCTGTAAGTGTATGCTGTAAACTTTGGGCAACCACTTGAAAAATTTAAAAAGAAGTATCCTTGTTATGTGAAAATAGGAGAGAAAATGGAACCATGCAAAATGCTCAGTTAAAACCAGAGAAGGCAGAAAAAGAGTAAAAAACAAACACAAAAAATAGAAAAACAACAATATTTGGTGAATGTTAAAGGAATTAATATTCATTTCTCTGCTCTGCATGTTTGTCTGTTCTTCTTTAAAAAAAAAAAAAAAAAAGCCACAAAGGGAATTAACATAAAGGAAAATAAAACAGAAACAAAGATTTTACTTCCTAATCAATTTGTCCAAGGACTGGAAAGGACGTTGCTCATGACTGTCAGCCTTCCTGGGTATTTGCTGTCAGCATTCCTGGTATTTAGTATTTAGTGTCTGTTTTGGCTGCAGACTTATTCATCACTTGTTTTCCTTATAGTTCCTAACTGAATAATGTCTGTCTGTAAGTAGCATTAAATGTAGCTGGTAGTCTTCTGTATTCACAGTTAGGAATACCTTTGTTTCATGGGACTGAAATGTTTACCAAAAAATCAGAAAACAAAGTGAGTTTCTCAAATGGAATGTGAAGGAAAAAATGTGCTTGCTTTTCCAAGCAAGTAATCATTAGGAAGATCTGTTATACCCTATAGGAAGCTGAAGGAAGGAGCTATCTAATTGCTTTGGCTCACCTGGGAAATAAATGAGCCTCATAATTTTTAGCTGTTTACCTGTTTATTGTTTTCTTCAGGGGATTTAAATCAAACTCATTCCTTTCAGTAATTGCTCTTTTCTTAACCATGGCAAGGAAAATGTCTCACTATCATTTTAAAGTCAGGTTAAAACAATGACCTCAACATTTATTACGGTTGACATTAATGGTTTCCTGTTATTAGGACAGCATCCTATTAAGAGGTTTATGACATGATTACTCATTTGCTTTGAGAAAAAAAAATTATTAGTAAACACCTCATTGTTCCTTCCCTCTGAGAATGTCTTGATTGCAATTTATTTGTGTCAAATAGAGGATTCTTCAAATCAGTAATGTTACCTGTAGGTCATTGAAAATAATCAGATGAAACATAGGATATTTTAATAATAATTATGGATAACAAATTAATTCACTGACTTCCCAAGAGTTGAGGAGAGTTGTTTGATTTTATTGTAATCAAACAAGGAAAGGTCTAGTGAATTAATTATTCAGGGAAAATCTAAAAGTGTCAATGTGCATGAAGCACAAGGGAAAAGGAGTGAGACAAGAGAAAATTACAGAACTTCCCAAAAGGCATATCAAGCCAACTTATCAGCTAGAGGACTCATACACAGCATACTTAACTATTAGTTACTTTTACCAATTTCATAGGAGAAATGGATGGGAGGGAGAAGGCTGTCTCTAAATTATAAGGGGAGGAATGCGTGAAGGATAAGCATCAATTCACAATGGGTGTTAAAATGCTAGTCATAATAATTGTAATTATGCTTACTGTGACAAAAAGAAGAAAATGAATGACAATACAAAGAATAACATGGAAGCTGAATTCGGATTATTATTTAACTGAGAAAGTTATGGTTTCATTACCCACAAAAAGATATAAAATGATAGTTTTATTTTGCTTTAATTTGTACCTCTGATTTAGAGTGTGAACATCTTCTTATAGACCTTTCAGTCTTTGATGTTTTCCTTTCCTTAAATTGCCCTATTTCCTATTTGTATTACTCTTTTACTTGATAATTTGCTTGAGCTCCTTATATGTCTTGACAATAATTTTTTGTTGGTTCTAGAAATTGCCATCATTTTCTCCCAGTCTATCGCCTCTCAGTTAACTTTGCACATGGTATCCTTTGTGAAACAGAACAGAACTTCATATTTGTTCTCAAATTCATCAATCTTTTACCCTATGTTTTGTGATTTCTATTTTTGTTTTACAAGTCCCTCCCCATGCCCAGGATATAAATATATTATCTTACATTTTTCTTATACTCATTATATAATTTTTTCATATTTACTTCTTTCATCTTTCTTGAGCTCATCTTTTTGTTGAGATCCACTTTACTTTCCTAGGTAAAGTGAACCAGTTTCCCAATTATACATTATGAATATTTCCAATCAACTTATAATGCCATCTTTTTAAATATTGTGGATTTGGGCTTTTGTGCAAGCTCACATGTGCATATTGTCATTTTTGTGTATTGTGATAATATCTTTCTGTTTACATAACTATGACTTTCTAAAATGTTATAATGTTTACCAAGATATTCCTGTTTCTATTATTAAAATTTACTTTGCTTTTTGTGAAACTATATTCTTTTGCTATGAGTCTTACTATAGGTTTACTGAGTCCTTTAAAAAACCAACTAAATTTTGATTTATAGATTTGGAATTGCAAATTAAAGATTAATTTGATGATAACTGATATCTTAATAATATTAAATCTTCTAGTCCAAGAAATTTTTAGTGCATCGTATTACCTTCTAAGTTTCTTATTAGGAATTGTAAAGTTTTATTCAAATAATATTTATACTGTCCTGGTGAAGTTAATTATCCTATAACTTACAATTTTTATTGCTCTTGCAAATAACTTTTTTATAGCTGGTTGTTATTGCCTAAAAAATCTTTTGACTTTTTGTGGGTTCATTTTAAATCAGAAGACACCATGGAACTCTCTTATACATGTAAATAGAATGTCAATTGCTCTGTTTGTTTTCCAGGTATATGACTGATCATAGCATATACAAGCAATAATATTTCATCTTTTGTTTCAAATCCTTATACTTTTCTTTTTCTCTTTCCTCACAACAATAGCCAGAAATTCTGAAATTCAATTTCAGCTCACTACAACCTCTGCCTCTTGGATTCAAGCTATTCTCCTGCTTCAGCCTCCCAAGTAGCTGGTACTACAAGTGCGTGCTACCATGCCCAGCTAATTTTTTGCATTTTTAGTAGAGACAGGTTTCACTGCTGTTAGCCAGGATGGTCTGGATCTCCTAATCTCATGATCCGCCTCCTATGGCCTCCCAAAGTGCTGGGGTTACAGGCGTGAGCCACCACACCCGGCTCCCTGTCTCTTTATCTTAAAGAAAATGAAACTAAAGATTCCTGATTAAGCATAATGTTTGCTTGAGAAAATTGTTGTGTAAAACTTACCAGCTCTTAGTGGTTTCATTGTTCTTAGAGTTATTTTTAATAGTAAATGGTTGTTGAATTTTATGAAATACTTTTTTTCTGCATATATTGGCACAGTCATCTCATTTTCCACGTTTAGTTATCTGGCAGAATACAAAAATAAATTAATGATATTGGATCGTTGATAAATCCCTGGCATTAATTTCTCATTTTTTTATAATTGTTGGATTCGATTAGCTATTACTTTATTTATATTTTTGCATTGTCCTTTATAAGTGAAATGAGTATATAATTAGTTTTTCTTGTATTGTCTTACAGATTTGGAATACAGATTTTACTAGCTTTATAAAATGATCTGCATGATAAACAGATTGACCCCACAAAGATGCCCATTCTGTAATCCCTAGAACCTGTTAATACATTACGCTACATGACAAAGAGATTTTTCACATAGAATTAAGGTTACAGATCTGTATGACTGAGTAGACTCACTGCAATCATATGACCTCTTAAAAGCAGATAGCTTTATCTGGCTGGAGACAGAGAGATGCAATCAGAGAACATAAAAGAGATAGAGCAAAAGCTGAAGTCAGAGATATACCAAGAATGAGAAGAATTTGATATGTTGCTAGCTGTAATATTTAGGGGACTATAGGGCAAGGCTCAGAGGGATGTCCGCTGGAGTTTAGGCTGCCCTCCGCTGACCATGAAAAAGAAAATAGAGGCCTCCGTCTTATAGCTGCAAGTAGCTGAATTTGCCCAATGACCTGAATGAGCTTGAAAGTGGATTTTTTCCTCAGCCTCCTGATAAGAGCTCATCCAGATAACTGACTTATGGAATTGTGAGATTATAAATGTGTGGTTTTTTAAGCAATTTAATAATTTTTATACAGCATTAGAAATATAATACAGATATTAGAAGTGGAGTGCTATTGTAACTCTGAAAATGGAGAAATGGCTTTAGAATTGGGCAGTGGGCAGAGACTGAAAGAATTTGAGGAGCGTGATAGAAAAGGTCCCGATTATCTTGGATGGACCAGCAGACACATGGATGTTGGTGACTCTGCCAGTGAGGGCTCAGAAGGAAGTGAAGGAGTGTGGCATAGACTCTTAAACCACTTTAAAGAATACCTAAATAATTGGGAATCATATCTCTACAAATGATTAATAGAAACATGAACTTTGAAGGTGTTGCTGCTGAGAGCCCCCCAGGAAGGGAGGCACATATCATAAAGGGGACCCTTGTATCTCTGTGACAGGAAGCTCAACAAAGTATTATCCTGCAGTTGTTTAGAGAGCTGTACTTGTAAATGACAGGATGAACCCTAATGTTTATCTGAAATTTCTAAGCAAAGTGATGAAAGTACCATCTCGCTTCTTCTCACTGCTTATAGGAAAACGTGAAAGAAAAGAGGGAAATGCTGTTTAACAAATAGAAACCAGGAGTAGGTGATTTGGGTATTCTTAGTCCACCAGATGGTAACAACTTGTAAAATTATGAGATTGCTTCCAAAATGTTGCATAGAGAAATATCTGAGTGTGTGGTTTTACAACTTCTTGCTAAAGCATCAGAAAGATTAAAAGATCAAAGTATTTAGTCACATAGAAACTTTAAAATGGTTAAGAGAGTGAATCACCATTTCTCTCAACCAAACTAGGGAGATTCTATGAATCTCAGGAGCTAAAAATGAAGAAGAAACTATCTAGGAAAATCTATAGACAAGCCACTTGTCTAATACAGTGAATACCTATGACATACATGGGTGACCTAAAAAGTTCTGTGGAATTTTTACCAGCAGAAACACTGCCATCTCAGACTAAAAGCATCAGTGAGAAGGAAATTTTAAAAGGTTGTTGGACCATAAAATTTGAATTGTGAAAAAAAGATTGATAGAACTAATTCTCTGGTAACATGTTCCATTGTTTATGAATAGGGGAAGGATAACCTGGAGGGCACAATATGGTCCCAGAGGGCCAAAAACAGCACCATAGAGGATTATTCCCAGGCTTTAGACACTAAAGGAGTTTACTCAGCTAGATTTCAAAACTGCTTTTGGAATAGATTTCATAGCATAGTAATAATCTATTTCTTAAATATTTGAAATAATTCCCAATAAATGCATTTGGGTTTAAAACCCCTTTGTGTTTCATTGACATTGTACCATCAAATTGAAAAGACATTGATAGGATCTTTTTATTAATTTTTAACATTTATTTTAAGTATCTACCAATCCATTGCTTAATTGGAAAAAGATCTTATATATATTCCAAATTTGAAAGCATTTTATTTGATTTATTTGTAATTGATTCTTAGCACTGTAGTTAAAACAGACCTATATAGTTTATGTTTTTTTTTAATTCGTGTTTAACCCTGGTTTTTGATATTTTTAAGTGACAGAATTCTAATGTAAGCAAAAGATTGCATAGGCTCATGAAATTCAAGGAAAGCATGAGTGACTAAGTAAAGAATGACTGGGATAATTCTGAATCTTGGAAATCATTGGATTTACAATTATCACATGCTGCCAGGGCCTCTGTTTCACTCTTTCTCTGCATATCTCTTTAGGTTGGCTTCCATTTCTCCAAGTCCAAAATGACTTTTTTCCATTGTGGGGAAAAAAAATAGCTATTAATATATTCTAAGCATTACATATTACAGCCTAGCTATGAGAGAAAAAAAATTAAAACATTTGTGACCCAATTTTGAATGTGCTAATGAATGTATTTATTGGTCTTGTTTGAATTAGGTGCTAATGAACTTGGACCAAAGAAATGATATCAGTGGCTGAGGTCCTACTGCACTATCACCCAATTTTCTAAAATAAATATGTGGATAGGAGGGTGGGAAATTTGAACAAGTAGCTCAATTTCTAAAACTGACTAGTGGTTAATTAGCAACATTAATATTTTTTCTCAAGGATTATTTGTTGTAATTTATTTATGCCTTAACAACTAAGACAATTTTTCTTTTTTCCTTCCTTCCTTCCTTCTTTTCATACCCAGAAAATTAATTTTTATTTACATTTTTCTTCATACTCTGGTTAAGACTTGCATTTTTGTTTGTGATAATTGAAGTTCAGTATTAGCCTTTGCAAGAATCACTGGAAGACAGTATCCATGAGCTTCATGTGGATAATGTGCTGTCTTGAGTAATGATGCACTGAGCATTTAATAAATAGTATTAAGGAAATGCAGGGGCAAAAAGTTTTATGTTGTTTAGCACAAACAGGTTCCAAAGAGCCAAGGCATTGTCAGTTATAATAATGTTATTACCTTTCATTTATGGCAAAAGGTATAAACTTAGCCAAGAATGATGCATTTGAAACAGAGGAGGAAAAGTTGTCTGCTGAAAGTGAACAGGAAGAGGTGGTATCCAGACTCTATAAAAAAATCTATCCATGTACTTAATGGAAAATGAACAATTAGGTGCCTCTTCTCTAGCCATTTTTCTAAATAATCAATTAATCAATGATAAATCATTGACTCTTACACGGGGCCAGGAATTTTGTAATACAATCTTTTTTTTTTTTTTTTTTCCCCAAGACAGAGTCTTGCCCTGTTGCCAGGCTGGAGTACGGTGGTGCAATCTTGGCTCACTGCAGCCTCTGCCTTCTGAGTTCAAGCGATTCTCCTGCCTCAGCCTCCCCAGTAGCTGGGACTACAGGCACATACCACCATGCCAGGGTAATTTTTGTATTTTTAGTAGAGACGGGGTTTCACCATGTTGGCCAGGATGGTCTCAATTTCTTGATCTCGTGATCGGCCTGCCCTGGCCTACCAAAGTGCTGGGATTATATGCATGAGCCACCGCACCCGGCCTTTTGTAATACAACTTTTATTCAAATTGTTTATATAGACAAATTCTTGTTTCACAAAATATTTGTGGAGGGCCCTGTACATTCAAAGGGCAGTCCTGGTTGAAGGGACTGGAGATTTTCTCTGAACTCTAAAAAACATTATCATTATGGGAAGACTTTAATATATACACATCATAAGTCTAATGATTTTACTAACAAAAATGGAGTTAAAGTTTTTTTCAAGCCATTTATATTTGAAACATTTTTTACATTTCCATTTAGAAAATATATTTTCATTTAAAGTTTTTTCTGAATAGCATTTTAATTCAAACTTTAAGAGATTGTGAATATGCAATCATAATACTAATATGTACAGAAACTACTTTTAAATTATGAAAGAATTATGGAGATTTACTGCATTTGGTATATATCTAGTATATGAATGATCCCATTAATTATTTACAAAGTACTAATTATACTCGTATAGTAACATATACTTAAAGTAAATGCAAGATTTATTTTCAGTATCAAATACAAATTTATTAATATTATACAATAAGATTTACTATTTAAGTTGTGAAAGGATGCTTACCTATTAGTCTTTTGATAAATACTTTCCTTGATGTTTTATTAAAGAGATCTCTAGAGGCTTTATAATGTCAAAAGAAATAAAAAATATATTTTCAAAGGACAGAATAGGAATGAAAAAGCAATTGGCTTTCAAATAACATGAAATTAATAATATATTTCAAGCTTCTACAAATTCATCTTAGTATTTGAGAAGAATGTAAATGTGATTCACTTTGACTTTTTAGATATAAATATGAACTAGTTGAAAGCAAAAGGAAGATTTCCTATTTAGTGACATTTTTTGTTTTGTTTGTCTTTCCTGTTTCCAAAGGTAATCTAAAGCAGTTTCTAAAGCTAACCAAAGGCAAAATCAAAGCAAGTGCATTCCAGAATTTATTCACTAGTTTTTCAATTTGCTCTTTTTAATATTGAAAACAAAGTAAAATTATTTTTGTGTGATTTCCCTACATTTTATCCTTTGCCAAAAAAGAAAAAGGAAGAAAGAAAAGCTTCCAAAATATCAAAAGAGTACAATAGAATCTTTTTATATGGACACATTTATTGAGCCAGTTCAGGTCTGTGTAATGAACCATTCAAGGCACAGACACATGCAGATGAAATGCAGACTACTCCAGAGAAAAGATTGATATTTTTATCTCCCTGAAGGGCAGAGAAAGCAAATACATAATGGTTTGGAAGAGGATCATAAATAATAAGTTGTCAAATCATAGAATGCCAGGTTTTGTTTTTATATTTCAAAGTGAAAAATTGTCAGATTCAGAAAATACTTACGTTAAATATTGCTTTTAATATATAAATAATGAATTCTTTGAGCTTAAAAAGTATAAAGCTCAGTAGTAAGTGGGAGATGCATATTGCAGTTTATACTAAAAATAGTTATTGTATCCAATGTTGTAAGATCATGACTCATTATACTTTACATGAAAATATTAAAGCATATTGTAGGGGAGAAGGAATAATTTTCCTCTCTACCCATCTTGAGTTCTTAGCCAGGAGCCCCTGTAAAAAGATACAGATTAACAAGAAATATGCAAACATTTAATAATGTGTGTAACTCCTATATACATGGGAGTTAACCCAGAGAAATGAGTAAATCTCTAAAGTAGGTTTCAAAATACAGTTGACCCTTGAACAACACAGGAATTAGGGGCACTGAATTTCTAGTCAGTTGAAAATTTGCTCACAACTTTCAGCTCCCCCAATAGTCTGCTATTGACCTGAAGCCTTAAGGACAAGATAAGCAGTCAATTAACACATATTTTGTATGTTATATGTATTTCATACTGTATCCTTACAATAAAATAAGCTCGAGGAAAGAAAATGTTAAAAAAACATAAGAAAAAGAAAATGTATTTACTATTTATTAAATAAAAGTGGATCATCATCCATGTCTTCATCATTGCTGTCTTCACATTAAACTGAGGAGGAGGAGAAAGAGAAAAAATTGGTCTTGCTCTCTCAATGCTAGATGAGGCAAAAGAAAGTTCACCAGTGGTGGGCCTATGCTGTTTAAACTCATGTTGTTCATGAGTCAACCGTAGCAGCTTTGTCTCTAAGCTCCAGTACAATGATTTTCTAAAACAAAGAAAAAAAGAATGTGGGGAAAAGTGCAGTTAGGATCAGGTAGTCAAAAAAGGCAAGATTTATCATGCAGACTTAACTCTCAGTTCCTTCTCCATTGATGAGTCTCAATGACTCAATCATCCTTCTCTTCCTGGGGCAAAGAGGGAGACACCCTTAGAGGGAGACACCCTTAGAAATGAAGATTTCTTTCATACATGTACCCTTCTCTTACAAGAGGGTAACTTTTTAAAGTTTATCCTGTATCTGCAGTTTCTCAAAATGATCAGATCAAAATAATCCTTACACAGAGAGGCATATCTGTGGTGGCATGTTCTGCTTTTCTTTTATGGCGGTGTGTTGTAAAATCCATCAGTATCTTTATTTGAATAAATAAGGTCATATATACATATAAAATAAACATATATAGGTCTATATGTGATTACTGTATTGTATTTCATAGTATTTGCTATATGAAACTATATGTATGCTTTGGGGATTTGCCACATGACTTGTCATTTCTGAGATTAATATTTTCTTTTTTCTAATTATACTTTATTGCACTTTAACTTGTTTAAATTTCAACCTAATTTTAATCACTTTTGTGCTAAATATCTGTCTAGATATCTTCATATTCCCTTGCAAAGTATTTATCATCTTTGTTTCAATATGTGAGTAGTTGCTGTATCTCTGCTAGCTACATTAAGACCTCACTTTTCACTTCTATTTGATGCTAATAGTTTATTATCAACTTAATTTTCATAACAACTGATTTTATGTGTATCTGTGTGTACTGTCAACTCTAAAATGATGAGGTTCATAAATTTGGAGAGTTTTATTTCTCATAAAGGGTTGCAGCCTATGGGCAGCCTTTCTGGCAGGCTGGGAAGGGTAGCCTCCTGCCAGAAGCCAAAAACAAGCACTTTAATAGTAGGAAGAATAAGACAAGAATTTATGCTTAATAGGGTGCCAAATAATACATTTTCAATAAGCTATGGGATGAGTCACAAATATTTATAAAAGGAGAAACATGTGCATGCACAATTGAGCTTTTTGACTCTCCATGGGTCCCATGTTCAGAAATGGCAGCCTTAATATGATCCAAGGGTGAAGTTTTCAGCTCTCTGACATAAAAATATGAAGCAGAGAACAGTAAAAGCCTCTCGGTGTGGCCTCTGTGGACTGACCAGAACCACTCTGTGATTGGTGATCTCTAATCAGGAAGGAATGCTGATTGGCTTTTGTGTGAGAACAGCAAAGGGAGGGGCAGCATCAGGTGGTTGGTTGAAATCAGTGTTGGAGCCTTTTGAAAGGCTGGTTTCCATTTAGCCCTTAGGGAAGAAAGCCTAAGGGCTCTTAGCAGGGAAGGGTATAATGGGGTGTGTCAGACTTCCTATCCCATCATGACTAGCAACTCAGTTTCCAAGGTTTCTCTGGGATCCCCACGGCCAAGAGGGGGCTCATTTTCAGTCAGTTGAGGGACTTATAATTGTATTTTTATTTCTCATAACTATATGCTAGGCAACCTTTTGGGTACTTTCTATACTAGTTCACTTAATTTTCACAATTGTTGTCGAGATATGTATAATTCTTAAACCCATTTAAAATGAGGAAACTAAAACCCAAAGAAACTGATGGGACTATAGGAGATTAGAATATGCCACTCTAAAATATATACCCTTTTGGCATCAGAATTAATTTGATCTGCTCATTTTGAGAAACTGCCATATTGAAGCTCTGAGAAATGCCCTTTTATAGGGGAAACTTTTATCTATGAATGAAATTTCCATTGGTAAAAGTGTCTCTCTTTCTGCACCAGGAAGAGAAGTATGACTAAATCATTAGAGACTCTTATCAATGGAGAAGAAACCAATATAAATCTCTATACCAAAACGTACTTTCCCTGGCCATCTCATCTAAACTGGGTCTTCCCCACACCCTTCTTTCTTTTTTTCAGAATACAGTCAGCCCTCTGTATCCATGGGTTCCACATCTTTGGATTCAACCAACAGCAGAGAGAAAAAAAAAGAAGAAAAATATATCTACATAAAAATTTCTATATATCTATATATCTATCTATATATAAAAATTGCATGTGCACTGAATATGTACAGACTTTTTTCTTATTCCCTAATCAATACAATATAACAACTATTTACATAGCATTTACATTGTATTAGCCATCATAAGCAGTCTAGAGATGATTTCAGTATAGGAGGATGTGCTTAGGTTATATGCAAATACCATGCCATTTTATATCAAAGAATTGAGGATTCTTGGATTTTGGTATCTGTGGAAGGTCCTGGAATCATTCTCCCATGGTTACTGAGAGATGACAATACTATGGTATTAAGTTGTCAAAGAAAATCGAATTTCAGGACCCTCTAAATTTATTGTGTAAAGGGAGAAGGTAAACACTGGAGACTGTGTCACCTAGCATGTTTGCAATTCTGTTTCTTAGATTGTAGCTTAACTCTCTTCCTCATTGTTTTTATTCTGTAAATGACTAGGAGAGATCAGAGGCCAGGTCCTCCCCATCCCAATCACTGGTCTTTGTTATAAATTAACTACCTCCTTTATTGTCCTGTACCTAATTCAGACCAGATGGTCCCCAAGACCCCACGACAGTTACGTCTTCAGTGTGAAGTGTTAAATATACCTTGCCCCCCAAAAAAAGACCATCTTGGTAATAGAGATATTTTCCTATGACAGTAAGCATAGCCTCACATCTCTCCTCTGAATAAATAATCACGATGTGCATGAGCTTAAAGCAGTCTGTCTTTTTCTTTGGAATGCCGCATGATACACCAAAGAAGACTGTAAGCAGCGATCCTAGAACTGTAACAGCAAATGCCTATTTCACTGCCCAACAGTAAGGCCTGGAGAGAACTTTAGGTGACGAATGGGACGTGGTACTCATGTGAGAACAATAGATTGAACAAAATAATGCATGGATGGGACATGGTACTCATGTGAGAACAATAGATTGAACAAAATAATGCATGGATGGGACGTGGTACTCATGTAAGAACAATAGATTGAACAGAATAATGCACTGCCATTAGAAACTCCCTTGGTCCCACCTCAGTATTGAATGTCTTTCAAATATGCCCAGGACAATGTGAGTACCTATAATAAAATAAGCTACCTGGATTTCTTACCTCACATATTTAGGGGAAAAAAAACAGTCTATAACAATGCAATATTTAAAAAAACAAAACAAACAAACAAAAAAACAGGATAAGGGAAAACTTATCTAAGGAAACATACCTCTTTTTTTATCCTGATTGAAGATTTTTAATAACTAAGCTTTTTCTGACACAAGTCTTCTGAAACAACACCTTTGAAAATAAAGTTCTAGAAATGTTTTCACCAATGTAACTTTATTTATTCTTTTTAGTAATTATTGGGAAGGGTCAAATAATTTCCTATATTACATGTGATTAAGCTTTCAGAAAGTTTACCATAATCCATACAACGTAAGATAAGAATTAGAAGCCAGTGCTAATATGTTGCCTAATTATGAGCAGTGCAAGCCTGCCAAACCAGTACTCAGGCAAGATCCACACCAATCCCTGCTCCTTTTTATTTAATGGTTTATGTTTTTCTGTTATACAATATTTTATAAGTGTCAAAATTTACAATACTTAAAGTAAGTTTTTCTTCCTCTCCTTGTATACATATACATTAGATATGTGTATGTATATATAAAGCACACACACACCCAAAATCAGAAATTTATATTCCCTTATATTTATGATTTATCTCATTCTTACCCACTCATGTTTCTGTAACACAATCAATAGTAAGACTTCAGACATATTTAAACAGTTCACATGTATATGCAAACATTTATATTTACAGATATGTATATCATTGGCAGCATATTTTGTAATAGAAAAAGATTTGAGGCCGGGCACAGTGGCTCACACCTGTAATCCCAGCACTTTGGGAGGCCAATGCAGGCAGATCACAAGGTCAAGAGATACAGACCTTCCTGTTCAACGTGGTAAAACCCTGTCTCTACTAAAAATAGAAAAATTAGCCGGGTGTGGTGGCAAGTGCCTGTAGTCCCAGCTACTTGGGAGACTGAGGCACGAGAATTGCTTGAACCCAGAAGCCGGAGGTTGCAGTGAGATTATGCCACTGTACTTCAGCCTGGACAATAGAGCAAGACTCTATCTCCAAAAAAAAAAAAAATGTTAACAGTCACTCTGTGAACTCAGAATAGTCTTTGTTACCTTGCGAAGAAAAGTATGCTGTCTAAAAGATATATTCTATGTATCTCCAGAATAATCAAAGAATATACATTGTCCACTTTAAGGAGGCAAACTGAGGGCCTGGAGTTTGCAAGGAGAAAGAAACATTGTTAACCTACTAGTCTTTCAAAACCTTCAAACTTTGTTACATATGAATGCATTACTTGTTTAAAAATAGTTTTTTTTTTTTAAACCCAGGTAATAAGCACAAAGCTATACTACAATGTTAATATTATAATTATAAAAAGGGTATTATAATGTTCATAAGCTAAAATTTTTTAAACTAGTATCCTTAGAATACTGTCCTAAAAGATGTTCTGAGGAAAAACAGCACTAAATTACATGACGTAGTATGTGTGGAAATGCCAGTGAAATCTTCACCTCTTCCATATTCATTATGAACTCTGCATGTTCCAGGCCCTGATTAATTGTTTCATAAAGGAACATCTTTAGCTCCTTTTTCATTCCATAATTTATAAGTTTGTATTTGACTTTTAAATCTCTTATATTAAACAGGTTTTAACATCCAATGACATCAATTTTAACATGACACTCCTGAGAAAATACAGTACTGCTTTACGCTAAATTCAAGGCAATGTATGTAGAAGAGTCCATTAAGCCATCACGCACACTAATTTATTTTTATTTTGTACACAGACACAGCAACCTTGACATTCTAATTTCTAATTCAGCAATAGGTTAGAAGTAACAAATAAAGTGGGAGGGAGAGGCAGTGACAGGCACATGTACTGTTAGCTGGGAAAAGCTATGGATAAAACAAGAAAGCAGGCTGGAAAAAGAAAAATAGACAAATGTGCAACAATTTGTGATTATTTTAATTTAATTAACAAACAAGGAAGAAATAATAACTCATTTGATGTGTTGTTTAGAGTAATTGGTGACACATTGAAGCCATCTTGATGGATGTGATTTGTAACATTAAGAGATACATTTAAGAAAGAAGAAATGACAGGAATATTCCCCACACAAGCCAGGAAAACACTCCCAATTACAATGGGACTTTGATAGTGGTGTTGTCATAATATAAAGGATACAATCCAATGAGCAATCTGGAAAATGGAAAAACAACAGCAAGTTCTCACATTTTAGCCTATTTAGAAGGAAAAGGTAGTCTAAATTTTTGTTTTTTCTTTTTTCTTTTTTTGAGATGGAGTTTCGCTCTTATTGCCCTGGCTGGAGTGGAATGGCGCAACTTTTTCTTTTTTAGACAGAGTCTCACTCTGTTGTGTGCAGGCTGTTTTGTAGGCTGGTGTGCAGTGGCACGATCTCAGCTCACTACAACCTCCCTCTCTCAGGTTCTGGTGCGTCAGCCTCCCAAGTAGCTGGGATTAGAGGTGTGTACCACCACACCCCGGCTTATTTCTACATTTTTAGTAGAGACAGGGTTTCACTACGTTGGCCAAGCTGGTCTTGAACTCTCGACCTCAGGTGATCCGCCTGCCTCGGCCTCCCAAAGTGCTGGGATTATAGGTGTGAGCCACTGCACCCAGTCTAACATAGTCCAATTTTGACACACTTGTAAAAAAGTTTTCCAGAGTTATCCATTACATTCAGTGAGATTATCCAGATGGAAGAGCTCTTAAAAACATCCAGTTGCCTTTGCTTTAGTTCTTTGTTCATTAGCCACCTTCTAATCCATCATTTGTTTTTCTCAATGAGTTTTCTCCACAAAGAACACATATCTTACTTGGACGAGGGAATCTAGCTTTCAAGCAGTTGTATCTTTGTTAATTAATCAGAATACATAAGTAAGTAAAGTTATTTTCATGTCTGAGATTTCTGCTGAAAGTTATTAGGAAATATAACGCACTCCAAAACAACTATAAAAATATATCAAACTAAAAAGTCATCCGACATCTATTGATTCTTTTTATGATCACACAGGGTTTCTTATCTCTTGTGGAAGCTTTTTATAAATGATCAGTGGAAGAAAAAATATTTGAACATAAAGCAAGAAGGAATGAAGTAAAACATTTCTCAACATAGATAAAATAGGGAAATTCACTTGGTCTGAAACATTCCAAATATTTGGGAAGCTGAAAATATTGGAAATACCATGATTTAGGTTTCTAATTTTTATATTTAGTAATTATGTAAAGTAATTCTCAACCTTCATTAACTTGGGTTTAATTATTTCACTGTAGTATTTGTAGTTCTAAAATATGCATATTTTTCCACAAAGAAATTCATGTTTATTTGCTTCCTGAATAGAAATGTAATAATGCAAATGCATTGTTTTAATGGATATGTTTAAATGCTAATACCAAATAAGATACAGGCAGGAAGAGAACAGTCCCATTTTGAAGCTCTAAATTTTTGGAAAGAAAATTTTAAACTTGCTCCTTTTCCTTTAAATTATTGTGTCATTGTTGTTTTTGTTTTGCTTTTACTTATTATTGATTAGATTCAACAACAGCAAGAGAAAGAAATAAGGTGGTTGTGGAGAAACACCTTTCCTAATTATAACTGGAATTTTATAGAGAAAGAAAAATACGGAAAAAGAAATTTAAGTTTTCTGAGCCAAATGCATTATGCAACAAATATTAAGTTCTTCCTTACCAAGTAATGATTTTAAACCATGAAAATATTGTTTCTCTAAAAGCAAAATGCATCATGCAATTCAGAGTGCTCTGCAGGGAACAAGGCCACTAGGGAAGCAGCAACAAAACACTTTCGATAAGAAAGTAGCAAATTATTCCAGATTTTGTATTATTCTAGTCAACAGGAGACACAGAAATGTGGACTTTCAGAAAATGACATCTCAAAATGGTCAGAAACAAAGAGTTCTATGAACTTTCTTTGAGGCACTTGCAGCATAATGTAGTCCTTGCACTTTAGGCAAGCAAAAGTCATCTTATTCGATTGGAGTCATTCATTTCTCATCACACAACAGAGCTTTATCAGGGAGGAAATGGGAGACTAACATCATATCTAAATATATATACACATAGAGAAGTCATTAGAATCCATGTCTAAATACTGGGACAGTGATCTTCCTCTGGTTGGATGTTAGGATGGAGAACAAGTCGTTCTCAGAGGAAAAGAAAGACTATGGTTTTGTGGAAAGAAGTACAGTCTTGTGGCTGGGCACGGTGGCTCATACCTGTAATCCCAGCATTTTGGGTGGCCGAGGCCGCCAGACCACTTGAGATCTGGAGTTGGAGACCAGCCTGGCCAACATGGTGAAACCCTGTTTCTACTAAAAATACAAAACTTAGCCGGGTGTAGTGGTGCATGCCTGTAATCCTAGCTACTGGGGAGGCTGAGGCACAAGAATCACTTGAACTCAGAAGGTGGAGGTTGCAGTGAGCCGAGATCATTCCACTGCATTCCAGCCTGGGTGAGAGAGCAAGACTCTGTCTCAAAAACAAACAAATAAAAAACAAGTACAGTCATGTGCTACGTTTCTGTCAATGAAGAACCACATGCAACAGTAGTACCATAAGATCTTAATATATTATTTTCTCTGTAGCTTTTCTATGTTGAGATACGCAAATACTTAACATCGCGCTACAACTATGTACAGCATTCATTACAGTATGTGCTGTACAGGTTTGCAGCCTGGGAGCAACAGGTTATGCCGTATAGTCCTGGTATGGTAGGCTCTATAATCTAGGTTTGCATAGGTACACTCTATGATGGTCACACCATGATGCAATTGCCCAACCACACATTTCTCAGAATGTATCTCTTTGTTAAGTGATGCATGACTATATTAGTAGGTTAGTTCAGCATGCTAAGACAATGTATTCATTTCCCTGCAGTGTGGTTGGCAGATTATAAAACAGATATAAAATCAAATCCAACCTTTGCTTCTAAGTAGCTTCGTGACTGAGTTACTAAGTCTCTCTGAGCCCTTGGCTGTTTAATAAAATGATCTGAATATCTATAAGGTGACATTTCTTTAAGAATTATAAAGTGCCTAAGAGGGCAGTTACGTTTTAGAAAGTAATGTTTCTCATTGTTGTTTTTAATTTTAATACACACATTATAGGTTCACATTTTTCTTGTAAGTATAATTTTTATTCTATAACATGTGCCTTTGTATATGATGATTTCATTTAGATAAGCTCCAAATATTACATAGTTGTAATAATAATTTCTGCTTTAACCCTCAAAATTAAAATGTGATTTCTAGTTTCTAAGTACATGGGAAAATTGAGTCTAACTTTGATTATACAATTTTTAAAAATTTTATTGCATTATAGTCAGAGAGCACAGCTTGTAGTGTGTATAACTTGAGTTTTTTGGAATTTGTTAAGAATTTTTTGTATCCAAAAACATGATTGTGTGTGTGTGCGTATGTGTGTGTGTGTGTGCACACATATTAATGAACAATCATTTTTTGTGTTCATCTCAAGTGGTGAATGTCATCATTCTCAAACCCCTTACACCCCATGTCAGGGGTGAGGTCTGCAGGTGAGGTTGGTGTCCTCTTTGCTAATAATCACTTATTACTGTCTACTCTCTCTCTTTCTCTCCTATAGAAACACTAATCTTTGTATATAATGTCACCAGACTACCACACCCAATCACCTACCATTCATTCTACCTTACTCCTCTTAGATCTCTATGAGTCTTTCCAGAAAAACTATTGTCATAGTTCTTAAAAATTATTTCAACAATGTCTATCTATTTTGATGAATTTTTTTTTTAAGAGATAGAGTGTTGTTCTGTTACCCATGATGGAGTGCAGTGGTGTGATCACAGCTCACTGCAGCCTTGAACTCGTGGGCTCCAGGGATCCTCCCATCTCAGCCTCCTGAGTAGCTAGGATTACAGGCATGAACCATTGCACTTGGCTCTATTTTGCTGATTCATTCCAATACTCTGGTATCTTCATCCCATGTCTCCTCCAATGGTCATGTCTTCCTTCTTATGTCAGCCATTCGCTGCTGTGGTCGTACCCTTGACTTTATCATTACAAACATATGCAACGCATGCATAGTGATCAACCCATCTGTAGACTGCAGTAACTTCACAATTATCTTGAATCAATTGAACTTACCATATTTTCCCTCCCTTTCATACCTCTAATGTCTGTTCTTGTCTTCTTTCTTAGCATAGTCAGTCATTATACTTGCTCCCTTTCATGTATCCTTAACCTATTTTACCCATTTTTGCACTTAATTGTTAAAAATGTGTTTCTCCTTAAGCCATCTCTCTATATAATCCACACAGCCAGATATCTGTGGCTCACTCCACTTAGAAGCATATGGCTGGAAAAAAAAACTTTGAACAATGCTGCCTAGTGTCACTTGAAATTCCTGATCACTAGCTTCAAGTGACTTTTTAAGGATGCCCTATGAGTCTACTGTATTTTCCTGGGCATTTTATCCTTTCACTGTAACAGATAACTTTTCTCATACTTTATCTTTTCTCATTAAACCCCAACATCACTTCCCCATTCTTATTCTCCAGAAGAACATTTCCACAGTCTAATACCAATAGCTTAACAATAAACTCATCAAGAACATTTCTCCAGGTTATTTTTTTTTTCTAACTATTCTGCAAAAACAATTTTTCTCTCTTTACTAGATCAATATTATAAGTCTGGAGAAATGCTATTACTTCTGTCACAGAGAAGACACACATGCATGTAAATCCTCTGTTCACTTTACATTCTAGCTAAAAACTCATATTTCTTAATTTCTTAAAGTAAAAGAGCATAAAAATTTTCATATGTGATATTTACTTCCAATTTCCCTTTTCTAATTCTATTGGAAATAACCAGATATTTTTCAAAACTCTTTATCAAAATTGTTTGTCGAGGTCATCTTTGACTTTACATTACATTACTAAATGCAATGATCAATTCTAACAAAAAACCCAATATTTGACACAAGTGGTCACATCTTTTTTGAAATATTCCTTCTTCTGGATTTTACAGTTTTATTTTGACTTTTCGTTCCCTGAACATGTATCATTCTGTGCTCTAGCCTCAGTGTAGCTGTTGATAGATTTGTTATATATCTAAATGACTTTTCCCTATGAATAATTGTTTTTATTCTCTGTGACTACTGTCAGTATCAAACAGGGAGAAAAACAAACATTTTAATTGGGCATCAATGTAAGTTATAGAAAAATTTTACTTGAGTAACTAAATAATATACTTTTAACTAGTAAGCCTTTCAAGGGTTTGTTTCTAATATTTGATTTACATATAACTTTATAGGAGCTTATTTATAATATACAAAATGAAGGAAAACTGTGTGCTAATATTACCATTTCTTGAAGATGATAAAATTTAGATGATGAAAGAGGATTTTGGGAGAAAAAATATTTTAATCTTAATGGAAATTGAAAAAATAAAATGCACAAATAATTGGCAGAGAAGAGCAAATATTTGATATGGCCTGAAATTAAATTTATATATATAGGTTTTTATTTTGTACAGACATATGTCTCCCACACACAATGTTAATAAGAAAAATAACAAAAGATAACATTAACTGAGCGCTAAAAAATAAAATACAATGTGAATGGTGTCCCTAAGATTGTTCAGCAAGGCAACCCTGATGGCTATAAAACACCAAGTGCAGCACATATATTTAATTTGATTAAGTAATTCAAACACTGTAAAGCAGGTGCTTTTATTATCCTCATTTTACAGCTGAGCAATATGAGAGATGGAGAGTATGAGTAATTTGTGTAATTTTACACAAAATTATACAAGTGCTTATGGCTTGTAAGTGCTATGACTTGATGTTTTTGTACTCTCCAAAATTCATGTTAAAATTCAATCCTCAAAGTAACAGTATTGGAAGGTGTTCCTCTAGGAAGTGAATGAGTCATGAAGGCAAAGCCCTCATAAATGAGATTAAGTGTCCTTACAAAATGGCTTTGCCGAGGGAGTTCCCTTTGCACCCTTCAACCTATTGCCATGTGAAGACATGGGCTTCCTCCCCTCCAGAGGATACAGCATGTAACGTGCCATCTTAGATGCACACAATGGATCCTCATCAGAAAACTAAAGCTGCCAGTGCCTTGGTCTTTGACTTCTCAGCCTCCAGACCTATGAGAAAATTAACTTTAGTTCCTTATAAGTTACTCAGTCTCAGGTATTCTGTTATAGCAACCCAAACAGATTTAGACAGTAGTGAAAGAGCAGGCTCCAATCACACCAATAATAATTCAAACTCAGTTAGCTGTCATATTATACTGCTTTCATAAGCCCAAAGCACTAATTTCTCTTATCAAACTACTAATTTTATATAAAAAATAAATATATATACACAGTATAAAGCCAAATTGAATACCAAAGCAATCAGCAATCTTAAAAATCCTTTAAATTCTTACCCTTCACATATTGCTTTTGAAGTATTCAATAAGCAGACATGAGTAAATTTATACCCCAAGTTTGGAAACATAACCAACAATAGACTCCAAAATACATGATATTTTTGGAAACATGTTTTCTGTCAGAAAGGAACACAATTTCAGAATAGTTTTTGACCGTATTAGAGTAATAGAGATGGATTTACTCTAATGCTTTAAGTAATTAAAAAAAATAGATATACTGTATAAAACAAACATTTCAGACACTGGACAATAGGCAGCACAGGGCTGTGATATCTAAAATGGGAGGAACAAACGAGATGGCCTTGAGGTTGCCCTGCTTTTTGCCTCAAGTATCACTTAGAAATACAGAGTAGGGAAGGTAATAGAAACTTGAATATGGTAGACTGAGTTGAGGAAACACATGTTGGCACTCAGGAAGCCTGAGGTTGCTGGAAATTACAGGGCAGAGTTCCGGAATGAAAGGAGTTATGCAGAGTAAAATCTAAACAGTGGTCCTCTTACATTTTTAATGACTACCAAGATGTGAGTGCATTGGGTGAAACTCTAGGAGGTTAGTCAAAGAACGACTGAGGAGATGTGAGCTGTACAGTTCTCGAAGCTTAAACAGGGTTGAAAATTATTTCTAATTCTTATCATCAAGAGAAGAGAGCTTTCAACGTTCACTTTAGGCATGCAGTAGAGACACTAGAAGGTCTACACCTTGGTATTGGCTAAAACTATCCCTAGAATTAAGGCTATTCTAGACTCACACTAATAAATTGTTATTAAAATAGCATCAAAAGAAAAAAGTAATTCAACTGATTAGTTGGACAAAAACCAATGGCCTTTAAAAAAAAAGACAATGAAACCCTTATAAAAATACTATATATATATAAAAATTGTGATGTATAATATGTAATCAAACCTTACTAGAGAGATCAGGAATTAAGAAAATGTAAAAATGTTCAGGAAACAAATAAATTAAAAATAATTAAGAAATAATAGAGATAATGAGATTAGCAAATAAAAGTGTTAAACTGTTATTATAAATATATTCAAGTATTTAAAAGAAAACATGAAGAAAATACAATATATCAAAATGAAATTTAATGAAAAAGTCAATGGATAAGAAAAATAGCAGATTAGGCACAGTGAAAGAAAGTTAGTGAACATAAAGATAAGAAGATAATTATAAAGAACAAAGTTAGAAAGATGTCTTATTCTCCTGTGATACAATATCAAACAATATAACACACACATTTATAGACTCCTCGAAAGGGGCAAAATGGAAAGCATATTTAAAGTAATAATAGTTGGAATTCTTCTAAAATGGATGCAAACTAAAAACCCACAGATTTATGAAGGTCAATGAGCATCAAGTGGGTTAAAAATATAGGAAACCTAAACCAAGCACAATATAATGTCATTGCTGAAAACCAATGAAAAAGAAAATTTTGTAAGTGGCACAGAAAGAAGGCTTACATGGAGAGAAACAAAAAACAAAATTATAGTACCTATCCCATCAGAAACTGCAAGCAAGACAACAATGGAACGAAGTTTTAAGTTCTGAACAAAAGTGTCACTTTAAATTATCTCATCATCAAAATTATATTTCAGAAATGAAGGCAAAGTAACCTTAGACACAGAAAAGCTAAGAATATATCATTTGTAAACTTCCATAAAAGTAAGTTAGTTTAAAAAAATATATGGAAACAAAGGAATGATGAATGTAGTATGTTTTCTTATTTTTCAATTTCTTTTAAGAGTAAGTGACAGCTTAAACATTAGTAACAATGTATTGTTTGAATGTATAACATATGTAGAAGTAGAATCTACAAGAAAAATAGCAAAAAAAGATAGGAAGATGGAGATAAAAGTATACTGGAGTAAATTGCTTGCATAATAATATGCTGAGCAGTTTAAAATCATTTGATGTAAATTGTGATGTTAAAGATGTGTATTGTAAAACTTAGAACAATTTAAAAATTTAAATGGAGCTGGTGTGCGAACAAAAATGGAATTACAAAAAACGTGCAAAATAAGGCAGAAGATGCAGGAAAAGAGAAACAACTCATAAAAATAGGAAAAAATTACAAAGTAGCAAAGTGATATAAATTCAAATATATCGATAATTAAATTATATAATATTAAGCCATTTACATTAGCTTTAAGAAATAAAATATTTAGATATAATAACAATATACGTACAAGATTGTTATGCTGAAAACTACAAAACACTGACAAAAGAAAGCAAAGAAGGCCTAAATAAATAGAAAGACTTATCATGTTCAGGGATTAGAAAATCTCACAGAGTAAACACATAAATTCTCCCCAGATTTATCTGCAGATGTAACACAATACCAACAAAAACACAAGTAAGTTTTTAGAAATAAACATAGACAAGCTGATTTTAAATTTTATGTGGAAGGGCAGAGAAACTAGAATGACTAAAAAAATTATCAAAGTGGAGTCACACACGGAAATGTAAGACTTAGTATACTATACTACAGTATACTCTAAATCTGTAGTAATCAAGAAAGTGTGGTTTTTGTAAAGAACAACAAATTTATAGATATATGAAAGACAGTAAGATGTCCAGAAATAGACACACATTATTATTACCAACTGATACTTAACAATAGTAATTCAACAAGGAAAATGTAATCATTTCAACAAATAGAGTTGAAATAACTGAGCATCCACATGAAAACAAAAAGGGCCTTGATTAATAACTCACATTTTATGGTAAAGATAACTAAAATGTTCATAGCCCTAATGAGAGGTGAGGCCAGCTGAACTTTTTGGGTTGAGTGGGGACTTGGGGAAATTTCCTGTCTTACAAGAGGATTGTAAAATGCACCAATCAGGAACTTTCCTGTCTTAAAAGAGGATTGTAAAATGCACCAATCAGTCCTCTGTAAAAACGCACCAGTCAGCGTACTGCAGCTAGCAAGGGGATTATAAATGCACCAATCAGTGCTCTGTAAAAATGCACCAATCAGCAGGATTCAAAAAGTAGCCAATCTTGGGGAGGACAGAAAAAAGGGCACTCTGATAGGATGGAAACAGAACATGGGATGGGCCAATAAAGGAATTAAAGCTGGCCACCCAGCCAGCAGGAGCAACCCAGTCAGGTCCCCTTCGATGCTGTGGAAGCTTTGTCCTTTTACTCTTCACAATAAACCTTGCTACCACTCATTCTTTGGGTCTGTGCCATCTTTAAGAGCTGTAACACTCACCATGAAGGGCCACGGCTCCTTTCTTGAAGTCAGCGAGGCCATGAACCCACCAGCAGGAACTAACTCCAGACACACTAAATGTAAAGCTTACAACTCTAAAACTTGTATTAGATAGCATGATGGGGGGAAATCTTTTTTAATTTGGCTTAGGTAAAAAGATTTTAGACATACTATCAAAAGCATTATCAATAACAAAATAAATTGACATTTATCATAATTAAAATTTTGCTCTGTGAAAGTGCTGTTAAGACATAAAAAGATAGGCTGCAGTCTGAGAGAAAATATTTGCAAAATACATGCCTGTGAAAGAGCTTATATTAAAATAATATAAAGAACTTTGAAAATGTAACCATAGGAAAACAACCCAATTCTTTCTCCTACTGCTTTTTGTTCTGTGGGATTTATAGTGCATAGAATTGTTCATCTAGTACCACAATCATAAATACAACAGTTCTACCCAAACAATCTTCTTGACTTTGTCTTTTTTAGACAAACTGATCTTAACTTCCAATACCACTAATTTGTTCTTCATTTCTATAGTGATGTTTCTTTCTAGAATGGCATATAAATGGGCTCTGTCACTATATAGCCTCTTTCTTTTACTTAGTAACATGCATTTGAGATTCATTCATGTTTTGCCTACATTATTAGCTTACCAGTTGTAATTGCAGGGTAGTGTTTCATTGTATGAATGTATCATATGTTGCTCATCCATTCACTAGTTAAAAGATGTTTTGAATCTCACCAGTTTAGGGGGATTATGAATAAAGCTGCTATATAGCTATTTGTGTGAACCTATTTTCACTTCTCTAAGTTAAATCCTAGAAGTACCAGTGTTGTAAGTATATATTTAGCACATCACAAAGGACAGTGGTTCCAATTGCTCCACCTCTTTGTCAACACTTCTTATTGTCTTTTTTTTTTTTTTTTTTTTTTTTTTTTGAGGTAGCATCTTGCTTTGTTGCCCAGGCTGGAGTGCAGTAGGGCTGTCTCTGCTCACTGCAAGTTCCACCTCATGGGTTCACGCCATTCTCCTGCCTCAGCCTCCCGAGTAGCTGGGACTACAGGAACCTGCCACCACGCCCGGCTAATTTTTTTGTATTTTTTAGTAGAGATGGGGTTTCACCGTGTTAGGCATGATGGTCTTGATCTCCTGACCTCGTGATCCACCCACTTCAGCCTCCCAAAGTGCTGGGATTACAGGTTCATTTTTTTATTATACCTATTTTATAGGTGTGCAGTTACATGCCGTTGTGATTTTAATTTGCATTTCCCTAGTGACTAATGATGTTGAACAACTTTTTATGTTAATTTCTATAACTACTTAAACAGTCATTTAATAGTATAGGATGATTAAAAAAATATTATTCCTCCTTCTCTTCTAAGTAAAAAGAGGAAAGGAAAAGAAAAAAACACACTTAAACCAGGACATGAAGGTAGCATTCTTACTCTGTTAAAGATAACTTTCAAAAATCAGCAGCAAACATGATTCATAATGTGGAATTCATAACAATTCCCATTAAACCAGGAACAGAAAAACACATAAACAAAACTCTTGCTTAGTTCTACTTTTATTCAACATTTCATTAGAGGTGGCATAAAATACAATAAGAAAAAGAATAAAGTGACATCAACTTGGAAAGAATAAACATAATTACCTCTACTAATGAAATGTTGTATACTTACAATGTTTATAAATAGATATTGGCCATTATGAAAGAGTTCACCAACTTCACTAGATTCAAGGTCAACATACAAAATCAATTACATTCCTGTGCATCACTGCTAATCAATTTTCATAATAAAAATTTCCAATCACAATTAAAAAAAATACTCTTAAGCGCCCCAGGAAACTATTAAACCGGAGATAAGCCATTTGTGGGAAAACTTAAAATTATTATTAAAATATATAAAATTGAAATTTAATATTGAAAATTACACCATGTACCTGGAAGGAAAGATTTATTATCATGGAGATGTCAAGTATTTTCCAAATTAATTTATAAATTCATGCAATTCCATTCAAAATATCACTTTTTTAATGAGATTTCAAAAAATGATCTTAAAATTTAAGGTCAATAGAAGATTAATCGAAAGCAGCAAAAAATATTCAGGGAAAAAGAGGTGGAAGTATTTTCTTTAATAGACATCAACACTTTCTGTCAAACTATTATGGTTAAAACAATGTTAATATTGTGGCAAAGATATGCACATGTATCAATATACCAACAACGAGAAAACCAAAAGGATCACAACCAAGAACATCACAAAGTTAAAAAAAGAGCCACTAATTGGGAGAATTTATCTATAACCCATAAAACAGGTAAAGCATTCACACAGAAGATTTCAAAGAGCCTTCTCAAATCAAAGAGCAAAAGACAGAAAATCCCCATTGAAAACATAGAGAAAATATATGAATAGATGCTTAACAAAAATCAGATAAAAAATATTTAACCTCATTAGCAATCAAGAGAATGCAAATTTAAACAAAAAGTTACTATTTCGTATTCATCTGATTTTTAAATTAAAAATTCAACAACCAACTTTGTACCCTGTCATTTTACTATTATCCTTTTTTACTTACTTTGTTAATTTTTGGTCTCCATGTAATCCTTATTACAGAGAGTAATGTTAATAACTCTCTGAACATTGTTTTATAATATTAACTAAATCTTAATAACTAATATCTAGACATCTGATTCTTTTTCAGTCTAGATTAACTAGATCTAAAATATAAAAACAATATAATGAAGACATTTCAAATATTGATCCAGATTTTTTAAAATTACAAATACAACTTTAAAGTTGTAGTAAAAATTCCATATGTATTCTAGGCCTGCAACATTATTTGTTTTGAAAGATTAAGCTTTTCTTTCACTCAATACATGGTTCATAAGATTTGCCTACTTAACTGTAGTCCATTCATTTTATCAGAGGTTTATAGTACTGCACTATACCACTGCACCATGGGTGTTCATTATTTTCATATTGGGGGAAATGTTTTTAAATACTGCCATTTCTCCTTATATACATACAAGCAAGATATTCTGTGTGTCTGTGTGTAATATTGTCATCTTCTTACATTATAAAGTAATACCTTCATATATACTAGATATCATAATATTAGTATTCAAAATGTTTGTTTTAATTATCTCGTAATTTTTAAAGGCCTCGGAATAGAAGACAGGATGAAAAGGGTCAATCTGTATCTTTGTATTTGTCTGAGTAGGTAGGTTTATTTCTGAATTAAATGTCATACTAGTAGTTTCATATGAAACTGTGTACATATACAAATAGGTAAGATTTTGGATCATAATAGGATATTTTTCTAAACAATGCTTATTTAATTTTATAAAATATCGATTTTGCTTGCTAAAGTGACTTGTCTTGTATATTTCATGATTTTACAGAATAAACAATAGAGCAATTTGTATGTCTTTTTGTGTATCTGAATGGAGGCTTTTTTCCTGGATTAAATTCTTAAGCTACATTTTCATGAGCAACAAATTTTTAAGATTTTGGTCTGAAATAGTTAACATTCATAGCTTAAGATATGATAATATTCTAATTTTGTAGAAGACATCTTATAAACAAGTATTTAACACAGCATAATTTTTTAAAATGTTCCCTTGGTTTTCATAATAACATAAAGTTTTCATGTCATTTTTTTATCAGGGTAAAATTCTGAATCCTAAGAGGCATTAAATTTAAGAGTTAATTAGCATATGCTGGCTAGAAATGTAAGAATCGCATTATAATAGGTAAGCCTTCAAATTCCGGTTCTGTAGGCAGTGGAACAGAAAAAAAGATGTAAGACCACTAAATTTTTTTATGTATATACACCATATATCTCCATCTTCTTTTTTCCTCTGTGTGAAACAGTGGCTTTCACTAAATACATTTTGAAAAGCCTTATTTCCCTCAGGATGTATTTGAGGCCAATCCATTATTTTCTACTTTAGAATTTTAAATAGGGTCTATCAGTTGAATGAATGTAACACAATTGTCATTGCTGAGCCAGTACATAACCAAAAATATGATTCTTGTACATCATTCTGAAGAGAATAAATCTTTGTTGCTGGCCTGCTAACCACTAGGCATTAATAGTACCATTAAAAGAAATTTGGTGTCTAGAAATGATTCAAATTCTACTCTTTTTGTTTTATAGTTTTGAAGTGAAAAGTGAATATAAAAGGTGAAAGTAGCGCAATAACTCAGCTTAGAAACATAAAGGCAAATATTAAAGGATATTTTGCAAAGATTCCACAAGGAAGTGTAATTTTAAAAACTAAATGTATGTTCCATTCAAATAGTAGAGCCATTGTTTTTGAAAGGTTATAGTATGGATCCATGTTTACAGATAATGCACAAACTTACTGAATAAATATGGAAAAATTTCCCGCAAAATAGTAGATAGTATAGTGTGAAAAATCTAATAAATAGGTAAACATTCACCATTATGAGTTTTTGTATAGGATATACCACTCTCTGGATGTAGTAGATGATAATTAAGCATATAAGATAAAATTTTTGTAAGCATGACATACTGGGGCAAAATGTTAGCCATCACCTTTAATATTCTATGGCAGTGGTATGGAATGCTAGTTATCACTCAGTATCTGTTCTTTCATTTATTTATTTTTTCAGCTTTTGGTGTAGCACATGGTTGCGTAGAATAAGAAGTGCCTGTCCCAATCTGCTTTGCAGCTAGGTACAACCAGAATAATATAAATACACAATATACAAAGACTCACATTTTACAGAGGACTTGTATGTTGGCTTTCTGTTAGAATATATAATTTATGATTCCCAATTTGATATTGTTGCTGTTCTTTTTTTCCCTACTCTTCTGCGTTCTTAAATAAACTTGGGTCTCATGTATGGGTAGGTGAAAGGGGAGCAAGTATCAATGCATTGAACCAGAAAAGTACCTGAAATGATCAGGAAACACCATAGAAGTCAGTGTGATTGGAGCAGAATGAGGTAAGATAGAGTGACATAAAACTGAGACCTGAACACTGAACAGGCCCTTTAAGACCGTTGTTAAGAACTATTATACTTTATCCTGAGATGAAAATCTACTACCAGAGAGCTCCAAGTAAAAAAAATGAACTGTTCTCAATTACTTTCTTCTTTATTTCTTTGTTTTTTTTTTTTTTTTTTTTTAAAGAGAATATGATTTATTTGAGAAGTATAATAGAATTTCTAGTTATCTGACTAATTTTACTAATTTTTAGCTTTGGTAAAATACATAACACAAAATTAGCATCTTAACCTTTTTAAGTGTGTAGTTCAATAGTATTAAGTATACTCACATTGTTGTTTAACCAATCTCCAGAACATTTTCATCCTACAAAATCAAACGTTCCCATTCCCCTCCCCTGCCCCTCTCCCCCCAGCCCACTATTTTACTTTCTGTTTCTGTGAGTTTGACTACACTAGATACCTCACATAAGTGGAATTGCATAGCTGAAAGAAAATAATACATACTCTTCTATGTAAAATTTACCCTGATGTATTACATTTTATTCAGTTCGTTGTATTTTATTTTACAAAGAATTAGAAACTATTTGTTGACCTACAAATGAATATCTTATTATGAAAAATGCTGTTCAGTCTTTGGGAACAACCAATTCAGCATGGTATTTAAGATGATCAACTCTGGATGCAGACTGCCAGTCTTTGAATCTGAACTCCTTCACTTGCAAACTGTGTGTCCTTCTGCAGCTTATTCAAACTTGCTATGCATTCCTTTCCTCATCTGAAAGCAGTCATAATAATAGTACTTAATCAGAGAGTTTTAATTAACACATGAAATCATGTAGAAGATTATTTGTTACACAGTAAAAGCACAGGTAGTGGTTATTTTTCCACTATTTTTATTAATAATGAATATTATGCTTTTCTTTTAGAGAAGAGTTCAGAAACTTAAAATGCTGGTAGAGGAGATACAATGATCATAAAACATGAGAAGTGTAGTGTGTATATGATAACAAGATGCTGGTATTGTGATCTTAATTACACTGCATTCTAAAATACTGGACTCAGCCAAACAACACAACAAAACAAAATATGTCTGAGGGTCATTATTACCAGCAGATACCAACTGATTATTCTTGATGTGAATCATAATCATTAATTTAGGACAGCAAATAAAACAAGTTAACGAAGGTAGCTCTGAGCCTTGGATATCAGAATTTTAAATTTCATTAATTAAACACTTATGACATGTCCACATTAAAATTAACATTATTATTTGAAATCCCATTATTAAAATGTAAGATAAATCAACAATGGTATGTGTGTGTATAACTATATATATAATAAAAAATTAACCTACACACACATACACACATACTTACACACATACTTACACACAGTGCACACACACACACACACAGTTGAACATCTATAATCATCCTTCCATATTCTTTGGGTTCCACATTCATGGATTCAACAAACCACAGACCAAAAATATTTTTTTAAAAAAATGAATGGTTGGGAAGGTTGCATCCGTACTGACCACATACAGATTGTTTTCTTGTCATTATTTTCTAAATAATACAATATAACAACTATTTACATCACATTTAAATTACATTACGTATTATAAGTAACCTAGAGAAAATTTAAAGTATACAGGAGGATGTGCATAGGATACATGCAAATACTATGCCATTTTCTATAAAGGGCTTGAACATCCACAGATTTTTGGTATCCATGGGGCTCCTGAAACCAATGTCCCATGAATAACAAGAGATGATTTGGTATTGTTTCATATATGTGTGTGTGTGTGTGTGTGTATATATATACATGATATGTTTTTACGCACATGCATATGAAACATCATATATATATACACACATATATAAAACAATCTTTGCAGTTGCATTAATTCATACAACGGTCAGCAGTGCTTCTTTTCTCCAAAAGTTTAATGATAATCTACTATTTTTTCTAATTTTAAAAAAGATTAGTACCTGATAGGAATTCTTAATATCTAAGTAACTGATACATTTCAGATATAAAATGTTTTATCTTGTCACACTGGTTTGTACTCAAGAGATAGTTGATACATTAGAAGGCTTCCAAAAGAGTGTTAATGAATAGACAATTCTATTGACATTCTGTGACCTGCAATTTGGCAGACTAATTTACACTTTAGGAATTAATTTAGTATCAACATGATTTTAACTGCTTTAATCACTGTCATTCAATTTCTATTTGCTTAAACTGTCTTGCATTTCCTATGATAACTGTCATTCAATTTCTATTTGCTTAAACTGTCTTGCATTTTATAATGACTATTTTCCGTTTCTTAGGCAAAAGATACAGCAATTTTAAGAATAATAAACACTAATTAATTTTATAACATTTTATATTATTATATTTCAGCAACTTTGGTATTTATTTGGAGTAAGACAGTGGCTAGTAAATAGTATTGAAAAATAAAAGTAATGAGAGTTGTGATTACCTTTCCTTATGCCAACTTGTTTAGACTACAGTCCCCTGTCATTTATTCAAACATTAATCTATTCAAAGAGGTAAAGGTATTTTTTTCTGAAGAGATGAAAGTATATAATCAATTCACTTTACATAAGAGAGATTATCACAAATAAGCAATTATAGATAATCTGAGTGGGCCTGGTTCAATTAGTTGCAAGACTTTAAGAACACAGCCTAGGATTCCTGATGAAGTTGTTCTCCTCATGAATAACAACTCAAGATTGCCAGCCTGTTCTTCCTAAAGACTTGCTTTATATGTTTCATACCTGCCTAGCCAGCCTACATAATCACATTAACCAATTCCTTGAAATAAACCTCTTTATATATATATATCTCAGTTCTTCCTGTCTGGTTGTGTTTTAACTGACACAGGGTTAGTTTTTAATTGCCTTATCAGATATGAAGGCATATTTTGAAGTTAAAAGTATCAAAATGTTGTGATACCAGTATACAGATCAATAAACGGATCAATGGAAGATGGTAAATGATATATATATATATATGCAAGTGATTAAAAAAAGTGGTGTTGTGGAACTGATAAGGAAATACAACAAAATTCTGACTATTTTCTATAGGTTGACAACATTAAAAGATGCTGTAAAAGAATGTACTTGTATAAAAATAAAAGAAAAAATGGCAATAAAAAAACATTCTCAATTTTACTATTAAAAATTTAGTAATAGAAAACTTTATTCACAGAAATTCATATAGAAAACCGACTGTTAATAATAGATAAAGTTCAGCTGTGTTTGTCAACTGTCAAAACCTACCACCCCCCGGGTGGATCCTGAGGAGACGGTGGGTGATAAAATCGAATCTTCATCAAGGATGTCGGACAGTCAATAAAAAGCAGCTGTAGGTTAATAAAGCTGTGTTGCCTGTCCTTCTTTACATCTTCACTTCAATTAGATATCTACATTTTGCCTTTATGAAAATATAGGCAAATATTTTTTCCTATATTTTCCTTGATGAAAAATGTTGAGATATTCATTTGACTTATTTCTTTCCTATTATTCCCTTAATTTCATTTAAGATGTATACTCATCTTGTATTAAGCTCATCTTGTATTGAGCTCAGATCTCTGAATTCTTTCACTTAATAAACAAACCTTCCACTCCTTTTAGTTCATTAAATCAAACTATTTTAATCTTTCCTTGACAGTGATTTTATAAACAATGGTTGTTTATGGGAGAAAATAATATCTGGACTAAAAGAAGTGTCAATGAGATTAACCTTACAAACTATCAAGTCAGTTATCTAACTTGCTAGGTGCTGCCCAAATATTAGTAATTGAATAATACTACAGAAATATCGTGTTGTCCACCTTTAGAAAAATTATTCCAAATAATTATGTCATTTGTTTTAATTTGAAGAATACATAGTTCAGACAGTTAAGTTAATGATTAAACTCATGGAAGCTGACAATTCAGAATGAGCAGTGTGATAATGTAAGATACATTTTTCAAATATTTTAAAGTTTCTATTAAATATTTAAAAATTATACATCAACTGGGGTCTTAAGATGGCCAATTCAATGCAGGTGGGAAGTGCTGCTCCCATGGTAACAGGCTGAGATTTTGACTAAATCAACAATTTGAACAGATGTTTGTAAAGAAGATGCCGACTGTGGATGTAAAGAAGATGCGGACAGTGAGGCTGAAGAGGGAGGAAGCTGGAAACTCTGTGTGGGGTAACTGAATGCTAGGGCTGCTTCCTGGCCTCAAACAGTGTCTGAGGAAGGGGTAAGTGAAGGGTCTTGGAGCCTGGGGACCTCACACCTGCCATGGACATTTGAGTTGGTAGGTGGATGTCTTCAGAAATTAGACAGAGACAGAGCTGCAGCAGGCATGGCACCAGGAATCTTTGTGTTAGGGACAGCTTTGGTGGAGCCTAACTCACCAAGGGCTGCCTGTCTCCCTTTGACAGGCTCCCCTAGCTAACCACTGGGGAGAAAGCAGGGCCACCTTCCCTGTGGGAATGAGGCACATCTGTCCCACAGGACACCTGCCTGTCAGCCCCTCCCAGGGCTCCGACCTGGCCATCCTGCAGAAGGCTGTCCACAGCATAGCTCCACTCCCAGCCTGGGTGCTTTGTGCCACCTAAGTGCATTCTGGAAGCCTGGGAGCCCTTCAGATCCTATAGCACACCTGGGACCCAGTCCCAAGTGTCTGGAGGAGGGAGCTGCAAACAGGTCCTGGTACACCAGGGCCATGGCCCATGGCTCAGGATTATCTAGCCAGGATCTGTGCCCTGCACTCAAGTTGGGGAGGAGCCCACACTATTGGAAAACCGGGAAAAGTGAATTGCACAGGTTCACAGGTTGACCTAGAACCTAGATGTGCCTCCCTGCACAGGGCAGGTCCATTAAGGATGTGGTCTATTTCCCTACTGGACCTCTGTTCAAGGGAGCCCTGAGGCCAAAACATCAAATTAAAAATAAATAAATAAATGGAATTGCTGGCCAAGTGCCAGTGATCAGAGGTGGAGCCCCCAACTCCCAGGAGTGGACCTGGTGAGGAGGTCACCTCTCTACCGCTTTGCATAGCTGCAAATCCAAGGATCCACAAAGGAGCCATGCTGCTAAATAAGAGCCTGTCTACCATCCATTGCCCTCAAGCACTATCTACCAATCAGAGCCCAAACTCCAAAACGAAAAAGTCACTCTACTAATTCTCCCTGCTGATAAACCAAGGGCAAGAATTCAACGAAGACCCTGAACAGAGCCTTAGCCCTCTGAAGCCAACTGACTATACTAGATTTCCATCACAGTTAAAGGAACACCAGCCTTCCCAGATGGGAAAATATCAGCATAAGAACTCTGGTAGTTCAAAAAGCCAGAGTATCCCCTTGCCTCAAATAGGCCCACTAGGTTCCCAGCAATGGTTAATCAATCTGAAATGTCTGAAATGACAGACATGGAATTCAGAATCTGGATGGTGAGGAAGCTTATCAAGACCAGGAGAAAGCTGAAACTCAATCCAAGGAAGCATAGCAATTCAGTAAAATGATTCAAGAGTTGAAAGACTAAGAAGCCATTTTAAGAAAGACCCAAATTGAGCTTCTTGAGCTGAAAAAGTCACTATGAGAATTTCAAAATACAATCAGAAGTATTAAGAGCAGAATAGACCAAGGAGAGAAAAAAAAATCTCAGAGCTTGAAGACAAGTAATTGAGTCAACTCAGTCAGACAAAAATAAAGAGAAAAAAATCAAGAAAAATGAACAAAACCTCTGAGAAATACGCAGTTATGCAAACAGACCAAATCTATGACTCATTGGCATTCTTGAGAGAGAGAAATAATAAACAACTTGGAAAATATATCTGAGGACATAGTCCGTGAAAATTTCCCTAATTTCCCTAGAGAGGTTGACCTGCAAATCCAAGAAATATAGAGGATCCTAGCCAGATACTATACAAGACAACCATGCCCAAGGCACTTGGTCATCAGATTCACTAAAGTCAACACAAAAGAAAAAAAATCTTAAAGGCAGCCAGAAAGATGGGGCAGGTAACTTACAAAGGGAATCCATCAGGCTTACAGCAGAACTTTCAGCAGAAACCTTATAAGCCAGAAGAATTGGGGGCCTATTTTTAGCAACTTAAAGAAAAAAAATTCCAACCAAGAATTTCATATGCTGCCAAACTAAGCTTCTTAAGTGAAGACGAAATAAAATCCTACTCAGAAAGCAAATTCTTAGGGAATATGTTTAAACTAGACCAGACTTACAAGAGATCCCCAGAAGTGGACCTGGTGAGGGGGTCCTAAGGTCTTCAGGTCCCTGGTGAGGGGGCCATATTGAGGTAGTGCCAAACATAGAATTGAAAGAGCCTGCTACCACAAAAACACACCTCAGCACATAGTCCACAAGTACTCTAAAGCAACTGCATTATTAAGTCTACAGAACAGCCAGCTAAAAAAAATGATGACAAAATGAAAATCACTCATATCAATAGTAACCTTGAATATAAATGGGATTAAGGCACACTTAAAAGACACAGAGTAGAAAGCCTGATAAAAAGACAAGCCCCAAATGTCAAATTTCTTTAAGAAACCCATCTCACATATAATAACACCCACAGGCTCAAAGTAAAAGAATGGAGAAAATTCTACCATGTAAACTGAAAGGTAAAAAGAGCAGGAGTCACTATACTTATATCAAATAAAACAGACTTTAAATCAATAATTAAGAAGGAGAGTAAAAGGCATTACATAATGATAAAGGATAAAAAACAACAAGAAGCTTTAACTATTCTAAATATATATGCACCCAGCACTGGAGCACACAGATTCATAAAACAAGTTCTTCTTGTTCAATGAAAAAACTTAGACAACCACAAAATAATAGTGAGAGGCTTGAACATCCTACTAACAGTGTTAAATCATCAGGGCAGAAAGTTAACAAAGAAACTCTGGATTTAAACTTGACACTTGACTAACTGGACCTCAGACAGCTACAGAACACTCCACCCAGCAACCAAAAAATATACATTTTTCTCATCTGCACACAGAATATATTCTAAGATCAACCACATGCTTGATCATAAAAATGTCTCAATAAATTCAAAATGATTGAAGTCATACCAAACACATTCTTGAATCACAGTACAATAATAGCAGAAATCAATATCAACATCTCCCCAAACTATACAAATACATGAAATTAAATAACTTACTCCCGAATAACTCCTGGGCCACCATCAAAATTAAGGCAGAAATAAAAAAAATTATTTAAAATTAATGAAAATAGGGACAAAACTTACCAAAATCTCTGGATACAGCCAAGACAGTGTTAAGAGGAAAGTTTGTAGCCCTAAATGTCTTCATCAAGAAGTTAGAAAAATCTCAAATTAACAATCTAACTTTGGAAAGGAAGAAACTAGGGCAACTAAGGGGAAGGAACTAGAGGGGAGAAAAATCCCAAAGCTAACAAAAGACTAATAAATCACTGAAATTGGAGAAGAACTTAATGAAATTGATGTGTAAATGTTGGAACCGAACTGTCGATTCCCTCCTGGGCAGGGGTCGCCGCGAAGGACCACCGACACAAGATTCACAGCAGAGAGTTATTTATTACTAGCGCGCTAGGGTCCCAAGCTCTAAGTTGGCCCTGGGACCCAGAGTGCTTGTTTCAGGTTGTTTATATAGGCAAACACAAGTTCAAACACAGCTTAAGGCGCAAAATTCAAACAAAGCTTTAGGCGTGTGGTAATTGGGTCTAGCTATGGCCTGAGCAAGGTGTTTTGTTCTAATTGGTTAGAGCAGGACCTTATGAGGTTTTTTTCTTGGAGTTGCTGATTCCGGGAACTTCGAGGCAGGGTGGGACCCCCGGAATTGGCAGGGTGGGACCCCATGGGGTGGGACCCTATCGAGGCAGGGTGGGACCCTATCCAGAGCCACCTGGTGTTAATTTTTTTCTATGTGAGGCCTAGTTTCTAAGTTTTATGAGGCCTAGTTTCATTCCCTCCTCTTTTTGTGTCAGAGGCTCAATCTTGAGCCTCTTCTTCAGTCCTGAGGGTCTGGTATTGTTGGGTCAGAACCATAGCATGTACTATGTTTAATCTATTTTTAATAAGGTGAGTAAGCGGTTGAGTATGCATGGCCCGAAAGTCAGGATGAGCATAAGCAGGATGAGGGGTCCTAAGATGGTGGAGATTAGGGTGCTAAGCCAAGGGGATTGGTTGTACCAATTTTCAAACCAATTTTGCTGAGATTCTCTCTCTTTTTTTCTCTTGTCTAATCTTTCTCTTAGTTTTGCCATAGAATCTTTAACTACTCCTGAATGATCTGCATAAAAACAACATTGCTCTTTCAGGGCTGCACAGAGCCCACCCTCTTTCAGAAAGACAATTTCTAGTCCTCGTCGGTTTTGTAATACAACTTCAGACAGAGAAGTCAAGGACTCTTCTAGTTTTGTGATGGATTGTTCTATGGCTCTAAGGTCTTCATCTATGGCTACTCTACGTTGTTGCAGATGATGGTTACCATGCACTAGGGCTGCTGTCCCGGTCCCAACTCCAGCCGCTACCCCAATTCCTAACATTACGGCGAGGGTGAGGGAGACAGGTTCTCTCTTTGGTCTAGTATGAGTTTTTTGCTCATACTGGAGATCAAAGGAGTCTCCAGAGTGATAGTATACTCGGGGAACAACTTGTACCAACACGCAATAGTGGGTGCCACTGCTAAAAACGGCTGTGGATATACAGGGGGTGAGCCCAGTGTTGCAAGCCCACCAGTCCGTCTCGGAGGGGACCAGATAGTGATTGGAGCTGGGTACTGTCAAGGTTACATTACAAAGATGCTGATGACTAGGGGGCACCTGGCCTATGCAGGTTCCTGACCCAGAAACTTCAGCCAGGGTTAGTTTTCTTTGTTGTTCCCATGCGCATCCAGTAGGATTGGCGGAGTTAGTGAAATTATTAGTGGAGGCAATGCCTTCATAGTAAGGGGGGCCTGTTGCCAGACATAGCCAGCAAGAGGATGTAAATTCTGGCTTTGTCTGGTTTAAAGCGAAGTAGGAGCCCTTTATGAGATTTAGGAGCCTGTCACCTATTCCCAGGTCAAGGGGCCCGCGGGTGACGGTTTGGGCTGAAGGTGTGTATTTAGAGGAGGTGGAGATTAGAGGCGGGGAAGTGCTTTTAGGAGCTCTTGGTTGGGGCTCTCTTGGTGCAGGAACCAGGGGCTTCCTTGTTTCTGATAAAACTTGGTTTGGTCCTACTGCGACAGGGGCTGTGATAGGGTTGACTATTAATTTGATTTGGATAGGGATTCCATACAGTGGCTTTTGGTATAAATATAGGCCCCATATTAACCCGGATATCCAACGGTTATCAGATTTTGCTGCATCTTCAAACTTGATGCAGACCAGATTGCAAGTTTTTGAATATCGGGTTCTGGTGCAGCGCTGGACAAAGGACATGGTTATGTACCAGGGTTTCGTGGCCCATTTCCATTCTCCATCATTAGTAGTTATACAGGACCAACTAGCGCAAAACAGGGCATCTATTTCTCCACAAGTTTTTTTCATTTCTCCTGTCCTGAATCCGGGACAGGCATAGAACCCGTTCCGGCTTACGGACACCCTTCTAGCCTGTTTTCTCCATTCTCCCCCTTCCATGTCATCTATTTTTGCTATTTTGTCTAGGTTGAAATAGAGGTCAGGGAACCAAGTCCCCATAGGAGCAATTTTTGAGGTTTTATCTAAGACTTCATGAGTACTAAAATCAATCACCTGCCAGGTCAGGTTATATGGCCGGTGGGGGTTATTACTGCCAGCGACGCAGGGAAGGAGGGCTAGTAACAAGCAAGGGGCTAGATACGAGAGAGTCTTATCTTGAGCGGGTCTTCGGAGCGTCGGAGTTTCCATGTCTCAGGTGGTGTTGGTCCGGGCGTCCCTGGAGCAGCCTTGGCGTGGGATGCGTGGATCCAAGTGGAGATTCCGTCCACCTTTATGGCTGTGGGTGTGGTCAGGAGAACAATGTAGGGTCCTTTCCACCGAGGCTCTAGTCCTTGAGTGCGATGTCGTCTAACGTAGACAGAGTCTCCCACCTGGAAGGGGTGACTGGTCTGTGGATGTCCTGGTTGGTACAGTTCTGCCAAGGGGGCCCAGATTTGGGCCTGTACTGCTTGGAGTCCTTTTAGCCGGGCCTGTAGGTCAGTCTTAGGATCGGAGGGGGAGAAGGAATTAAGCAAGGTTGACAAAGGGGGAGGTCCTCCGTAGAGGATTTCATATGGAGTGAGCCCAAAACGGTTAGGTGTATTCCGGGCCCTTAACAGAGCTAAAGATAGGAGGCGTCTCCAATCTTTCAAACCAGTCTCTAAGGTCAATTTAGTAAGGGTCTCTTTTATTGTTCTATTCATTCTTTCTACCTGTCCTGAGCTCTGGGGTCTATAGGCACAATGTAATTTCCAATTAATCCCCAATATCCTGGCGAGCCCCTGACTTACCTGAGAAACGAAGGCCGGCCCGTTATCTGACCCAATTACCTTGGGAAGTCCGAATCTAGGAAAGATTTCTTCCAAAATTTTCTTGGCTACTATGTGTGCCGTTTCTTGCCGGGTGGGGTAGGCTTCTACCCATCCTGAAAAGGTATCTACAAACACTAGTAAGTACTTATATCCAGCATAGTGAGGTTTTACTTCAGTGAAGTCTATTTCCCAATAGACTCCTGGGCGGTTACCACGAGTTCATTTTCCTTCTGGCACTCGGGTAGCCCCAGCGTTTACCTGCTGACAGACCTTACAGGCAGATGTCACTTGTTCTACGAGGGTACTTGCCTTTGGGATTAGAAAGTCAGTTTTTTCAATCAGTAATCTTAGCTTTCGATTACTCAAGTGTGTCCAGGCATGCATCTGCTGGATCATTGCCAGGGCCTCCTTTTGGGGAAGGACTATTTTCCCTCCTTTTTCCCAGTTTTTAGTGTCTTTGTTTTCTATAGCCCCTATGGCCTTTGCTTCTTCCTGGTCTTCTGGGGTATAAGTATGTTCAATAGTTATGTGGCTGGTTTCGTCAGGTTCTGTGGCTAGGGTCAGTACTTCCGCCATGGCGGCTTGCCTGGCTACTTGGTCAGCTTGTCTGTTTCCTACTGCGACTGGATCCTGTCCTTTCTGATGCCCGGGGCAGTGAATTATAGCCACTTCTTGAGGAAGAAAAAGGGCTTTCAATAAGGCAATTATTTCAGCTTTGTTCTTGATTTCCTTTCCTTCTGAGGTTAGGAGACCTCTTCTTTCATAGATACTTCCATGAGTATGAGCCGTTGCAAAGGCATACCGGCTATCAGTATAAATGTTAGCTTTCTTTCCCTTGGACAGCTCTAGGGCCTTGGTTAGTGCTATTAACTCAGCCTTCTGTGCAGACGTGCCAGGAGGTAGTGATTGTGCCCAAATGGTGTTGTGGCCATCTACTACCGCCGCTCCCGCCCTCCGGGTACCTGAGTCAAGGTAACTGCTGCCGTCTGTGTACCAGGTGTGATCCGCGTCTGGGAGTTCTTGGTCTTTAAGGTCTTCCCGTGTTCCATGGGTCTCAGCCAGTACTTGCCGACAATCGTGTGGGCTTGGTTGGTCTTCCGGTACCGGCAGCAGCGTAGCAGGGTTTAGGGTGACCGGAGGACCAAACTGGACGCAGTCCGTGTCCAGTAGGAGGGCCTGGTAGTGGGTTAGGCGTGCGTTGGTTATCCACTGGTCCGGGGGCTGCCGCACTATGGCCTCTAGAGCATGTGGGGTAATAATAGTCAGTGGCTGCCCAAGGGTTAACTTAGCAGAGTCCTTGACCAGCACAGCGGTGGCTGCCATGATACGGAGACACGGGGGCCAGCCGGCCGCCACAGGGTCTAGCTTCTTAGACAGGTATGCTACCGGTCTTTTCCAAGGCCCTAATTTTTGGGTCAAGACCCCTTTGGCAATTCCTTGCCTTTCATCTAGGAAGAGGGTAAAGGGCTTTGAGGTGTCCGGTAACCCAAGGGCCGGGGCAGACAAGAGTGCTTGTTTTAGTGCCTCAAAAGCCAATTGATGCTCTGTCTGCCAGGTGAAAGGGGTGCTCTCCTTGGTGAGTGCATAAAGGGGGGCGGCCAGTTCAGCAAAACCGGGTATCCACAAGCGACAGAACCCAGCAGTTCCCAAGAATTCACGTACCTCCCTGGGATTTCGTGGTGGTGGAAGGCGAGCCACTGTCTCTATGCGCCCAGGGGTGAGCCACCTTTTCCCTTCACTCAGGATATACCCCAGATATGTTACCTTGGTTTGACAGAGCTGTGCCTTCTTGGCGGATGCCCGGTATCCTTTTTCACCCAGTGCCTGGAGTAGATGCCTGGTACCTTGTATACAGATTTCCTTTGTAGGAGCAGCCAAGAGGAGGTCATCCACATACTGGAGTAGAGTCACGTCTGGATTTTGGGTCCGGAAGTCGGTCAGGTCTCGATGAAGAGCCTCATCGAAGAGAGTGGGAGAGTTCTTGAAACCTTGGGGAAGCCGGGTCCAGGTCAATTGGCCCGAAATTCCTTTCTCAGGATCCTTCCACTCAAAGGCAAAGAGTTCTTGGCTTTGGGGGGCCAGAGGTAAACAGAAGAAAGCATCTTTTAAATCTAATACTGTATACCAGTCATAGCCTGGTTTTAAGGTGCTGAGTAAGTTGTAAGGATTGGGGACCGTGGGATGGATGTCCATTGTTCTTTTGTTGATTTCTCTCAAGTCTTGGACAGGCCTGTAATCCTGAGTACCAGGCTTTTTTACTGGCAGAAGAGGAGTGTTCCAGGGCGAGTGACAAGGTCGCAACACTCCGAGTTCTAGAAATTTGTTAATGTGCTGCCGAATTCCTATATGAGCCTCTCGGCTCATGGGATATTGCTTGATAGACACGGGCACCGCCGTGGGCTTTAGATCAATTATGATTGGGGCTTGATACTTAGCTAGCCCGAGTCCTCCCGTTTCCGCCCAAGCTTGGGGAAAATCTTGCAACCAAATATCAGGGAGGCTAGTGTTAACCGGAGCGTCGAAAAGCCGATGCTCATCTTGCAGAGACACAGTTAAGATTTGGATGGGCTGACCGTCCCGATTTAATACCTGGGCCCCTGTCTCGGAGAAATGGATTTGGGCTCCGAGCTTGGTCAGAAGATCTCGCCCTAGGAGGGGATAGGGGCATTCAGGTACCACCAAGAAGGAATGTGTCACCATTCCTTGTCCAAGATTAACTGTCTGGTGGTTAGTCCACTTGTGCAATTTTCCCCCTGTTGCCCCCTGGACCCAGGATGTGCGGGAAGACAGGGGCCCGTCTGCCTTTGTCAAAACTGAATGTTGGGCGCCTGTGTCCACCAAGAAGGTGGTGGGTTGCCCCCCTACAGAGAGAGTTAGCCGGGGCTCGGGGGGGGCTCCAGAGCCTTGACACCCCTATTCGCTATCTTCACCTAGGGTGAGGACAGCGGCAGGTTTCTTTTGGTCTTTAGGACGCTTGGGGCAATCTTTAATCCAATGTCCCCGTTCTTTGCAGTAGGCACACTGGTCTTTTTCCACTTTTGGCCGCCTTCGCTTTTCTCCCTCTCTCCCTGGTCCTTTCTCTTTTACAACTGCCGCCAGGATTTTTGTTAAATGCTTATTTCTCACTCGGTCCCTACGATCCTCTCGCTCCATCTGTTCCTTTGCTAACCTGGCTTCCCTTTCCTCAGGGGTTTCTCTCTTATTATATACTTTTTCTGCCTCCCTAACCAATTCCTGTAATCCATAGGTTTGGATTCCATCTAGCCTTTGGAGTTTTCCTTTTATATCTAATGCAGCTTGGTCTATGAATGCCATAGCTACGGTAGCCTTATGTTCTAGGGCCTCTGGATCGAATGGGGTATACATTCGGAATCCTTCCAGAAGCCTTTCCATGAAGGCTGCCGGGCTTTCATCCCTTTCCTGAGTTATGGTCCTTACCTTGGCCAAATTTGTGGGGCGCTTTCCTGCCCCTTTGAGACCCACCAACAGAGCCTGGCGATAGATTCGGAGACTCTCCCTACCTGGTGCCGTTTCATAGTCCCAGTCTGGGCGGGTGAGGGGAAATCCCTCGTCTATTTCATTGGGAAGTTGGGTTGGGAGGCCTCCTGGTCCTGGCACATTTTTCCGGGCCTCCAGGAGGACTCGCTGCCTTTGTTCAGTGGTTAGGAGGACCTGCAAAAGTTGCTGGCAATCATCCCAAGTGGGCTGGTGAGTGAGGAGAATGGATTCTATTAACGAGGTTAGGGCCTGGGGGTCTTGGGAAAAGGAAGGGTTATGGGTTTTCCAGTTGTAGAGGTCAGAGGCAGAGAAGGGCCAGTACTGGACCGTGCGATTGACAGTACGGAGGGGAAAAAGGGAGGATTGCCAAGTAGAAGGGCCCTCTGGGTCCTCAGTCCGCCGCAAGCGGAGACGAGGAGGTGTCGGCGGCGGCGTCCGAGGGGTGAGTTTGGGCGGGGCTGGAGAAGGAGACGGGGTGGAGGGAGGGGCCGAGGGAGAAGTTGGAGAAAGGGTAGGGGCCGAGGTGGTAGAGGAAAGAGCTGGGGACAAGACAGGGGGCAAGGGTGAAGCGTAAGGTGGAGGTCCCAGAAGGGGGTTCTGAGGTGGAGGAGGCAGGGGGTCAAGAAGGAGGAGATCCCTCTGGGGTTCATCTGGGAGGACTGGCTTAGGCGGGTCTGGATTCCGATTCTTTGGGGCTTCTAAGGCAAGGAGGGTAGATTGGGATGGGGAAGGGGGATGGAGGAAGGGTTTCACCCAAGAGGGAGGATTTCGGACCAGATCCTCCCAAATAATTATGTAGGCCACCTGGTCCGGGTGTCCGAGTGGCCCAGGATCCATCACTTTTGCTTTAACCTGCAAGATAATTGAGAGGTTAAATGTTCCGTCCCGGGGCCATTCCCCATGGAGGGTTGGCCATTCGGACGAGCAGAATGTTTTCCATCGTCCCTTACGGACTTCTACAGAGAGGTGGTGGGCTCGAGCCCGGACGTCAGGGAAGTGAGTCAGGGTTAGAGACAAAGGAGTCGTCAACGTCTGTCCCATTTCGTCCACGTATAACAAGGACAAAACAAAAGAAACAAAAACAAAGACCAGACAAGTAAGGAGAAGCCGCGCGGCCAGAGAGTGGCGCCACAAGATCACAAAATATTCAGACGGCAGGGGCGGCCTGCCTACAGATTTGAAGAGGCTAACTGAGTCGTTAGCCTTCTCCCAGACTACCACCAGGGCGTCCCCCAGGGTGCAAGTGGGAAGGTGCGGGACACGTCTGTCCCCCTTCCCCACTTAATTCAGAAGGAGTACTCCCCAGAGTTCAGAGTTAGCCGGCAAGACAGACAGAACAAAACGAAAGTACCTGGTAGGTCCGTTCAGTCAGCAGTCCGTGGCCCGGGCCAGATGGGTCTCCGCCGGATGGGTCGGGGGTCCTCGGACGACCCCACTTCCCGGCCAATGCACCAAATGTTGGAACCGAACTGTCGATTCCCTCCTGGGCAGGGGTCGCCGCGAAGGACCACCGACACAAGATTCACAGCAGAGAGTTATTTATTACTAGCGCGCTAGGGTCCCAAGCTCTAAGTTGGCCCTGGGACCCAGAGTGCTTGTTTCAGGTTGTTTATATAGGCAAACACAAGTTCAAACACAGCTTAAGGCGCAAAATTCAAACAAAGCTTTAGGCGCGTGGTAATTGGGTCTAGCTATGGCCTGAGCAAGGTGTTTTGTTCTAATTGGTTAGAGCAGGACCTTATGAGGTTTTTTTCTTGGAGTTGCTGATTCCGGGAACTTCGAGGCAGGGTGGGACCCCCGGAATTGGCAGGGTGGGACCCCATGGGGTGGGACCCTATCGAGGCAGGGTGCGACCCTATCCAGAGCCACCTGGTGTTAATTTTTTTCTATGTGAGGCCTAGTTTCTAAGTTTTATGAGGCCTAGTTTCATAAAAATCCATACAAAAGATCGATAAAACCATGACTTGGTTTTCAAAAAAACAGTAAGATTGATAGGCCACTAGTTTAACAAAGAAAAAGGAAGAGAAGACCCAGGAAAGCACCACTGGAAATGAAAAAGCTGTTTTTTATCAATATCACAACTGATCCCACAGAAATACAAAATATCCTCAGAAACTATTATGAATAACTGTAAGCACACAAATTAGAAAACCTAGAGGAAATGGATACTTTCCTGTAAGCACACAGTTTTCCAAGATTGAATCAGGAAGGGACTGTTACGCTGAATAGACCAACGTCAACTTCTGAAATGAAATCAGTAATGAAAAACCTACCAACCAAAAAAGGCTCTGGACCAGTTGGTTTCCCAGCTGAACTCTACTACACTGAAAGCGACCCTGCACAAAACTATTCCAAAAAATCAAGGAGGAAGGGCTTCTTCCTAACTCATTCTTTGAAGCCACTATCAGCCAGATATGCAAACCTGGATTTGAAAAAAGAAACCTTCAGCCCAATATTCCTGATGAACGTAGACAGAAAAATCTTCAAAAAAAAAAAAAAAAAATACTAGCAAACCAAATCCAGCAGCACATAAAAAAGTTAATACATCACAATTAGGAAGGCTTTATTCCTGGGATACAGGGCTGTTTCAACATATGCAAATCAATAAATGTGCTTCACCACATAAACAGAATTAGAAACAAAAACCACATAATCATCTCAATAGACATAGAGAAAGCCTTCGATAAATCCCTTCATGGTGAAAACCCTCATTAGACTCAGCATCAAAGGAACATACCACAAAATAATAAGATCCATCTATGACAAACACATGGACAATATCTTACTCAACTGGCAAAAGCTCTAACACTTTTCCTTGAGAACTGGAGTAAAACAAGGATGCCCACTATCAGCACTCCTGTTCAATCTAGTCCTGGAAGTCCTAGTTCAAGCATCAGGAAAGAGAAAGAAATAAAGGGAATCCAAATAGGAAAAGAAGAAGTCAAACTATCTCCCTTTGCTGATGATATGATTCTATACCTAAAAAATCCTGAAGACTCTGCCAAACGATACCTAGGACTGATAAATGACTTTAATATAATTTCAGGATACTAAATCAATGTACAAAAATTAGTAGAATTTCTGTACACCAATAATGTTTAGGCTGAGCATCAAATCAAGAACATATTCCCATTTACAATAGTCAAAAGGAAAATGAAATATTTAGGAATACAGCTAACCAAGGAGGTGAAAGATCTCTACAAGAAGAACACAAAACACTACTGAAATAAATGAAAGATAACCCAAATCAATAGAAAAGCATTGCATGTTCATGGATTGGAAAAATCACTATAGTTAAAATGGCCATACTGACTGAAACAATTTACAGATTCAATACTATTCCTATCAAACTACCAATGTTATTCTTCAGATAATTAGAAATACTATTATAACATTCATATAGAACCAAAAAAGAGCCCAAATAGCTAGAGGAATCCTAAGTAAAAAGAACAAAGCTGGACGCATCACACAACCTGACTTCAAATTACACTATAAGGGTAGAGTGACCAAAATAGCAGGGCACCATACAAAAGCAGATGCATAAACCAATGGAGCAGAAGAAAGAACCCAGAAATAAAGTCACACACCCGCAACCCTTGACAAGTCTGACAGAAACAAGCAATGGGGAAAGGACTCTCTATTCAATATATGGTGCTAGAATATCTGGCTAGCCATACGTCAAAGAGTAAAACTGGACCCCTACTTTTCACCATATACAAAAATTAACTGAAAACGAATCAACTATTTAAATGTAAGACTTCCCACTATAAAAATCCTAGAAGATAACCTAGGAAATACTCTTCTCAACAGTGGCCTTAGTAGAGAATTTATGGCTAAGTCTTGAAAAGCAATTGTAACAAAACCAAAAGTAGACACATGGGACTTAAACCAAAAGCGCTTCTGTACAGCAAAAGAAACTTGTAGCAGAGCAAACAACCTGCAGAATAGGAGAAGTTATTCACAAATCATTCTTTCAATGAAAGGCTACTATCCAGTATTGATATAGTTTAGCTCTGTGTCCCCACCCATATCTTGTAATCCCCATATTTCAAAGGAAGGACTTAGTGGGAAGTGACTGGATCCCAGGGGCAGCTCCTCACTGACTGTTCTCTTATAATAGTGAGTTCTCATGAGATATCATGGTTTAGAAGTGTGTGGCTGACAGTGTGGTGGCTTACACCGCATCTGTAATCCCAGCACTTAGGGAGGCTGAGGCAGGCAGATCACCTGAGGTCAGGAGTTCAAGACCAGCCTGGCCAACATGGTGAAACCCCTATCTTTACAAAAATTAGCCAGTCATGTTAGCAAGTGTCTGTAATCCTAGCTACCCAGAAGGCTAAGGTGGGAGAATCAATTGAACCCAGGAGGCAGAGGTTGCAGTGAGCCGAGATCGCACCATTGCACTTCAGCCTGGGTGACCGAGCAAGACTCCATCCAAAAAAAATAAGTGTGTGGCTTTCATTGCGCTCTCTCTCTCTCTCTCTCTCTCTCTCTCTCTCTCTCTCTCCTGCCACTTTGTGAAGAAGGGACTTACTTCCCCTTCTATTTCTGCCATGATTGTAAGTTTCCTGAAGCCTCTCCAGCAATGCAGAACTGTGATTTAATTAAAACTTTTTTCTTTCTAAATTACCCAGTCTCAGGTAGTTCTTTACAGCAGTGTGTGAATGGCCTAATACAAGCATCTATAGAGAATTAAACAAATCAACAAGCAAAAAACATTTAGCCTATTAAAAATGTGCAAATCACATGAACAGATACTTCTCAAAAGAAGGTTTACAAGTGGCCACTGAACATATGAAAAAATGCTCATCATTACTAATCATCACAGAAATGCAAATTAATACAATGACATACCACCTCACATCAGTCAAAATGGCTATTATTAAAAAGTCAAGGAATAACTGATGCTGGTGAGGCTTCAGGGAAAAGGAAATATTATATACTGTTGATGAGAATGTAAACTAGTCCAGTCACTGTAGAAAACAGTCTGGAGATTTTACAAAGAATTTAAAGACACCTACCATTTGACCCAGCAATTTCACTACTGGGTATGTATCCAAAGGAAAATAAATCATTCTATCAAAAAGGCACACATACTCATATGTTTATTGTTGCACTATTCACAATAGCTAAGACATGAAATCAACCTATGCTCCCATCAACATAGATTGGATAAAGAAAATGGGGTACATAGACACTATGGAATACTATACAGCCATAACAAAAATGAAATCATGCCCTTTGCAGCAACATGGATATAGTTGTGGCCATAATCCTAAGTGAATTAACTTAAGAATATAAAAATCAGATACTACATGTTCTCACTTATAAGTGGGAACTAAACGTTGAGCATACATGGACATTAATATGAGAATAATAGACACTGCAGAATACTCGACAGAGAGAGCAGGAGTGGGTCATGGGTTGGAAAACCACCTCTCTGATACTATGCTCACTATCTGAGTGATGGGATCAGTATAAGTCCATTTTCACACTGTTATAAAGAACTACCTGACACTGGATAATTTATAAAGGTCTAATTGACTTACAGTTCCACATTGCTGGGGAGGCCTCAGGAAACTTAGAATCATGGTGGAAGGTGAAGGGGAAGCAAGCACCTTCTTCACAAGGTGGCAGGAGAGCGCGAGATTGAAAGCAAAGGAAACCACACACCTTTAAACCATCATAACTCATGAGAACTCATCACTATCACAAGAACAGCATGGGGGAATCCACCCCCATTATCCAGTCACCTCCCACGAGGCCCTTCCCTCCATGTGGGAATTTGAGGTGAGATTTGGTTGGGAACACAGAGCCAAACCATATCGGGGCCATACCCCAAAACTCAGCATTACACAGCATTACACCATATTCCCATGTAACAAACCTATACATGTACTCCCATATCTTTTAGATAAAAGTTGAAATTAAAATATACAAATATCAAAAAGAATGTATATACACACTTAAAGTTTCATAAAATACTTTTATATGTGATAATTTTAATGTTAAATTTAATAATTGAATATTAAATGTGGTCAATGTTTAACATATAATTTCTTGTCAGAAATGTTCTTTATATATTAGTATGTACTCTCTAAAGAGAAGCATAAGATATGTGAGGCAACCATGTCTCTTTATTAAGTGCCTTAAAATTTTGCTTGTTTGGGATTCTATCTTTTCTTAAAAATTGTTTTAATCAATGTTAGAATAGTTTGAATTAATAAATCAGACTTAACTCCCTAACAATTTTTTTTAAAGTTTTCTCTGATGTTACCAAACTTGATCAATAAAACTACTGTTCTCAAGGTTACTAATGGCCTAGTTTCTTTTGCTAAATAAAAAGTGTATAAGAAAAATCACAATCTTATTTTACTTTTCAGCAGAATTTTACCTTGTTGATGGTTCTTAGACTTTTTTAAAAATTACAATATTAACATCAAACTTGAAAACAATTCAAATAATGTTAAAGTGTCTGAACTAGCAATCAGGAAACATCATCTTATTCTTCCCACTCACCATATATAACTATAGTAAGCAGTGCACATGGACAAAGTCTATGAACTTCGAGAAATGTGTTTACACACATTCAAATGCACCAAGTCAACGGAAATGTTAAAAGTGTTCAAAATAAGTTAATGAAGACATAGCTTTTATAAAACATAAAAGAACAAATGAGAAATAATCTTAATGGACAAGGTAATTTGTTGACATTCCCTAAAATAAGACCTGTGTTTTTGCTTTCATGAGCTACTCCAAGATCTGGAAGTTCAGCTCTCTCTTCTGGCTTGGCTGAGTTCCTGGCAAATGCTAATTTAAGGTTAAGGCACAAACCTGCTTGTAACAGAAGGGAAGCCACCAAGGACCTGCAGGCATTCTGCTAGTCTGGCCCCATGGAGAAGAGCAGAATCAATTCTGCCACAGATGGTAAAAACCAAGGAATAGCCAACAAATGTTTGAAGAAAACAGCAGAATAAAAGACAAATAAAAACTATCACATGTAAGCATTTACACACAAAAAAATTATTAAAAACAGAAATTGACATTAAGATATATGTATTTAATATTCTCAGAAATATACTTAGGTATATAAGAAAGTGTCATAGGCAAATAAATTACGCAAGAAAGGAAAGGGGGCGTGGAGAAATTGAGAGACAAAGTTAAGATGTATACAAGTTGTCAACATATATTTGATGAGGATTCTTGCTGGAGAAAACAGGAGAAACAGACATCAAATAATGGAATTAATAATATAATATTTTGATCAAGTGCAAACTTATATATATTTTTCACAACCCAGGCCTTCTGTGGGCTATCTAAAACTTCTTGGCCTAATCCAGAGAAGTGAAAATTTAAGGTTAAGATCATGTATGTGTGGGTCTATTTATGGACTTTATTCTGTTTGTTGCTCTGTATTCTGTTCGCTGCTCTGTTCTTATGCCAATCCTAAATTGCCTTGATTACAACAGAAAACTCTTTTTATGTTTATCATGCTGATTATTTCTCCACATTTTCCCATATGGTTCTAGGCTCTTTGTATTTCCCTTTTTTGTTGTTTTTTTAAAAAAGACTTTATGTATATTATTTTGGATAATTCATGTTTTTCTTCTTAATGCGTAAGAACATTCTTTATCCTTTTCTCTATATTCCTATGTTTGCAATTGCATTTAATTTTGTTTTTGGTCTTTTATTGTTAATTTTAAAGGTTTAGAAACGTTATCCGTATTTTCCTTTGTGATTCTTTTTCTCATTACTGCTATGCTTAGCTAGTTCCAGAAATCACAAACTTGCTCATTTTGCACCTACGTTTTTCTAGATAAATATTTCTAGTCAAATATTTCAGTTGTTTAGATTTTGACTAAAAACTTAGAGAATGAGACATAATAAATTTTTAAAAATCTGAATCTTGTTTGCATATGCCCTCAGACATGACCATCAAATATTTTTCCTGAGATTTTTTTCCAAAGTGAACTATAAAGTTATTTATTTTTCCCCCCAGATCCCAGTGCTATAGGATTGTTATCCCAGAGGTGGCAAGAGTTCTTTTTCACCACATGGAAAAAAATCCATGCAAGAAGGGTGCAGATGGCAACTTTCATAGTCCTGTAACCCTGACTGCATAGTCCTGTAACCCTGACTGCAAATTACTGCTTGTGATGAGTCACATACAGATTGTGAAAGGAAAATATCTTGGGCCCTTTCAAGCTGAGAACTGCTCAGGGCAAACCTGCCTCCCATTCTATTCAAAGTTATTCCTATGCTCACTGAGATAGATGCATATCTGATTGCCTCCTTTGGAAAGGCTAATCAGAAAGTCAAAAGGAGGCAACAGTTCATTGTCTCTCACCTATCTGTGACCTGGAAGCCCTCTTCTGGCTTCCAGTCTTCTTGCCTTTGCTTCAGGTTGTCCTGCCTTCCCAGACTGAACCAATGTACTTCTTACATATTTTGACCGATGTCTCCTGTCTCCCTAAAACGTATACAACTAAGCTGTTCCCCGACCGCTGTAGCACATGTCGTCAGGACTTCCTGAGGCTGTGTCACAGGCGTGCATCCTTGACCTTGGCAAAAGAAACTTGCTAAATTAACTGAGACCTGTCTCAGATTTTGGGGGTTCACATTTTGGTAATCACAGGGGGATTCTGCGTGAAGATGCCACTGACCCGTGACTCTCCTATGAGTGCTTGGTACCCGCATCAGCTAACTCTATGGCTCAAACCAATAGAACAATTTGCAGAGGTCTTTGAGCACCTCCTCCAGTGAATCCCTGATCTCTCAAAATTTGGCCGAGATCTAAAGTTTATTTTGCTGTATAACTCCTCTTTTTTTGGAGACCTACTTGCTTCCAACAAGGAAGGCATGTCTTCCTACTTTCATGATGATGGAAGTCAGGTTAACTCCTTTATGGAGTTTGAGCTCACTACCAACATGGAAGAGGAGTTTTATTTTTCCCTGCTTCTAGGATGGGAGAGACCAGTCTATAGCCTGAGACCCATCACAAGGTAAGTGAAACTAGGCCTCATAAAATTTAGAAAATAGGCCTCATATAAAAAAAATTAACACCAGGTGGCTCTGGATAGGGTCCCACCCTGCCTCAATAAGGTCCCACCCTGATAGGGTCCCACCCTGCCAATTCCGGGAAACAACCTCATGGGGTCCCACCCTGCCAATTCCGGGGTTCCCACCCTGCCTCGAAGTTCCCGGAATCAGCAACTCCAAGAAAAAACCTCATAAGGTCCTGCTCTAACCAATTAGCATAAGACACCTTGCTCAGGCCATAGACAGACCCAATTACCACGCGCCTAAAGCTTTGTTTGAATTTCGCGCCCTAAGCTGTGTTTGAACTTGTATTTGCCTATATAAACAGCCTGTAACAAGCAGTCGGGGTCCCAGGGCCAACTTAGAACTTGGGACCCTAGCGCGCTAGTAATAAATAACTCTCTGCTGTGAATCTCGTGTCGGTGATCCTTCGCGGCGACCCCTGCCCAGGAAGGAATCGACAGTTCGGTTCCAACATTTGGTGCATTGGCCGGGAAGTGGGGTCGTCCGAGGACCCCCGACCCATCCGGCGGAGACCTATCTGGCCCGGGCCACGGACTGCTGACTGAACGGACCTACCAGGTACCTTCGTTTTGTTCTGTCTGTCTTGCCGGCTAACTCTGAACTCTGGAGAGTACTCCTTCTGAATTAAGTGGGGAAGGGGGACAGACGTGTCCCGCACCTTCCCACTTTTCGCCCTGGGGGACGCCCTGGCGGTAGTCTGGGAGAAGGCTAATGACTCGGTCAGCCTCCTCAAATCTGTAGGCAGGCCGCCCCTGCCGTCTGAATATTTTGTAATCTTGTGGCGCTACTCTCTGGCCGCGCGGCTTCTCCTTACTTGTCTGGTCTTTGTTTTTGTTACTTTTGTTTTGTCCTTGTTTGTTATACATGGACGAAATAAGACAGACGTTGACGACTCCTTTGTCTCTGACCCTGACTCACTTCCCTGACGTTCGGGCTCGAGCCCACAACCTCTCCATAGAATTCCGTAAGGGACGATGGCGAAAATTCTGCTCGTCCAAGTGGCCTACCCTCCATGTTGGGTGGCCCCGGGACGAAACATTTAACCTCCCAATTATCTTACAGGTTAAAGCAACAGTGATGGATCCTGGGCCACACGGACACCCAGACCAGGTGGCCTACATAATTACTTGGGAGGATCTGGTCCGAAACCCTCCCTCTTGGGTGAAACCCTTCCTCCATTCCCCTTCCCCATCCCAATCTACCCTCCTTGCCTTAGAAGCCCCAAAGAATCGGAATCCGGACCCGCATAAGCCAGTCCTCCCAGATAAACCCCAGAGGGACCTCCTCCTTCTCGAACCCCTGCCTCCTCCACCTCAAAACCCCCTTCGGGGACCTCCACCTTACGCTTCACCCTTGCCCCCTGTCTTGTCCCCAGCTCTTTCCTCTACCGCCTCGACCCCTACCCTTTCTCCAACTTCTCCCTCGGCCCCTCCCTCCACCCCATCTCCTCCTCCAGCCCCGCCCAAACTCACCCCTCGGACGCCGCCGCCGACACCTCCTCGTCTCCGCTTGCGGCGGACTGAGGACCCAGAAGGCCCTTCCACTTAGCAATCCTCCCTTTTTCCCCTCCGTACTGTCAGTCACACTGTCCAGTACTGGCCCTTCTCTGCCTCTGACCTCTATAACTGGAAGACCCATAACCCTTCCTTTTCCCAAGACTCTCAGGCCCTAACCTCGTTAATAAAATCCATTCTCCTCACCCACCAGCCCACCTAGGATAATTGCCAGCAACTCCTGCAGGTCCTCTTAACCACTGAAAAAGGCAGCAAGTCCTCTTGGAGGCCCGGAAAAATGTGCCAGGACCAGGAGGCCTCCCAACCCAACTTCCCAATAAAATAGACGAGGGATTTCCCCTCACCCGCCCGGACTAGGACTATGAAACGGCACCAGGTAGGGAGAGTCTCCAAATCTATCGCCAGGCTCTGTTGGCGGGTCTCAAAGGGGCAGGGAAACGCCCCACAAATTTGGCCAAGATAAAAAAGAAACCCCTAAGGAAAGGGAAGCCAGGTTAGCGAAGGAACAGATAGAGCGAAAGGATCGTAAAAACCGAGTAAAGGATAAGCATTTAACAAAAATCCTGGCAGCAGTTATGAGAAAGAAAGGACCAGGGAGAGAGGGAAAGAAGCGGAGACGGCCAAAAGTGGAAAAAGACCAGTGTGCCTACTGCAAAGAACAGGGGACTCGCGGAGGCGTTAAGGACAAAAGAGGACTCGGCCAACTCCCGGAGGAACGGCAGGCCGAGAGCGCGGCGCCCGGGCCTGGCGCCAAGCCTGAGCCCGCCAGACGGGAGGGGGCCCCGCCGCGGGCTCGGCTCCGGCCCCAGCCACGCCAGCATGGCCGGCCGGACCGTACGGGCCGAGACCCGGAGCCGGGCCAAAGATAACATCAAGAAGATAATGGCGACCATCAAGAAGGTCCAAAAATGAAAAAAGCAATGAGTGACTGTAGGCGACACTTCCCTTCGTATCTTCAAGTAAGTGCCAGTGGTAGACCCCCAGGAGGAGGAATGAAGGCGGGCAGGTGGCGGGGCAAAGAGATCCCGTGGCCGGGAACGTCGGGGCAGGGGCGCCAGTCCCCGAGGGGGTGGCCCTCTCATCCTGCTGGATCTCAATGATGAGAACAGCAACCAGAGTTTCCATTCGGAAAGTTCCCTGCAAAAAGGCACAGAGCCCAGTCCTGAGGGCAGCCCCCAGCCCAGCTGCCCTGTGTCACCTGCCGGACCCCCAGAAGGGGTCCCTAAAGAGGCTCAGCCCCCACGGCTGGGCCAAGAAAAAAATCCCGGGGGCATAACTGCTGGCAGCACTGACGAACCCCCAATGCTGACCAAGGAGGCCCTGGCAATGATCCAGCAGATGCATGCCTGGACACACTTAAATAATTGAAAGCTAAAATTACTGATTAAAAAAAACTGACTTTCTAATCCCAAAGACAAGTACCCTCGTAGAACAAGTGACATCTGCCTGTAAGGTCTGTCAGCAGGTAAACGCTGGGGCTACCCGAGTGCCAGAAAGGAAACGAACTCGTGATAACCGCCCAGGAGTCTATTAGGAAATAGACTTCACTGAAGTAAAACCTCACTATGCTGGATATAAGTACTTACTGGTGTTTGTAGATACCTTTTCAGAATGGGTAGAAGCCTACCCCACCCGGCAAGAAACGGCACACATAGTAGCCAAGAAAATTTTGGAAGAAATCTTTCCTAGATTCGGACTTCCCAAGGTAATTGGGTCAGATAACGGGCCGGCCTTCGTTTCTCAGGTAAGTCAGGGGCTCGCCAGGATATTGGGGATTAATTGGAAATTACATTGTGCCTATAGACCCCAGAGCTCAGGACAAGTAAAAAGAATAAATAAAACAATAAAAGAGACCCTTATTAAATTGACCTTAGAGACTGGTTTAAAAGATTGGAGACGCCTCCTATCCTTAGCTCTGTTAAGGGCCCGGAATACACCTAACCGTTTTGGGCTCACTCCATATGAAATCCTCTACGGAGGACCTCCCCCTTTGTCAACCTTGCTTAATTCCTTCTCCCCCTCCGATCCTAAGACTGACCTACAGGCCCGGCTAAAAGGACTCCAAGCAGTACAGGCCCAAATCTGGGCCCCCTTGGCAGAACTGTACCAACCCAGACATCCACAGACCAGTCACCCCTTCCAGGTGGGAAACTCTGTCTACATTAGACGGCATCGCACTCAAGGACTAGAGCCTCAGTGGAAAGAACCCTACATTGTTCTCCTGACCAGTCACCCCTTCCAGCCATAAAGGTTGACGGAATCTCCACTTAGATCCACGCATCCCACGCCAAGGCTGCTCCAGAGACGTCCGGATCAACACCACTTAAGACGTGAAAACTCCAACGCTCCGCGGACCCGCTCAAGATAAGACTCTCTCGTATCTAACTCCTTACTTATTGTTTACCCTTCTTCCCTGCGCCGTCTCTAGTGTAGTTTTTGACGCTAACCCCCACCGGCCATTTAGCCTGACCTGACAGATAATTAATTTTAATAATCAAGAGGTCTTAAATAAGACCTCCGAGAATACTCCTATAAAGACTTGGTTTCCAGACCTCTATTTCAACCTAAAAAAATATATATATATAGCAAAAAAAAAATAAAAGACACAGGCCCCCGGTTTACTAGTCCCACAGGAGTCCTATTAAGAACTCCTCAAGATAGACAAAAATAGAAAAGACAGGCTAGAAAAATGTCCATCAGCCGGAACAGGTTTTATGCCTGTCCCGGATGCAAGACAGAACCAATAAAAAACTTGTAGAAATCTGACTCACTTGTATTGCAAAAACTGGTCCTGTGTAACTACTAATAATAAAAAGTAAAAATAAGCCACAAAACCTTAGTATATAACTATGCCCTTTGTTCAGCCCTGTACCACAACCCGATATTCAGAAAATTGCAACCTGGTTCACATCAAGTTTAAAGATGCGGCAAAATCTGATAACAGATAGATAACAACAAAATTAATATAAAGTCTCTATTTATACCAGCACAACCCGCCTAAAATTCCCCTCCAAATCAGACTATTAGTCAATCCAGACACTGCCCCTGTTGCAGTAAGGCCAGACCAGGTTTTATTAGAAGCTAAGAAGCCCCCGGTTTCCATATCGGAGAAGCCCCAACTAAAAACTCCTCAAAGCACTTCCCCGCCCTTAATCTCCCTCACCCTCGCCGACATGTTAAAAATTAAGGTAGCGGCTAGAGTTAAGACCAGGACAGCAGCCCTAGTGCATAGTAACCATCATCTGCAACAACTTAAAGTAGCCATAGATAAAAACCTTAAAGCCATAGAACAATCTATCACAAAACTTGAAAAGTCCTTGACTTCTCTGTCTGAAATTATATTACAAAACCGACAAGGACTAGAAATTGTCTTTCTAAAAAAGGGCGGGCTCTGTGCAGCCCTAAAAGAGCAATGTTGTTTTTATGCAGATCATTCAAAAATAGTTAAAGATTCTATGGCAAAACTAAAAGAGAAAAAATCTCAACAAAGTTAGTTTAAAAATTAGTACAACCAATCCCCTTGGCTTAGCACCCTAATCTCCACCATCTTAAGACCCCTCATCCTGCTCACGCTCATCCTGACTTTCAGGCCATGCATACTCAACCACTTACTCACCCTTATTAAAAATAGATTACATGCTATGGTTCTGACCCAACTATACCAGACCCTCAGGACTAAAAAAAGAGGCTCAAGATTGAGCCTCTGACACAAAAAGAGGAGGGAATGAAACTAGGCCTCATAAAATTTAGAAAATAGGCCTCATATAAAAAAAATTAACACCAGGTGGCTCTGGATAGGGTCCCACCCTGCCTCAATAAGGTCCCACCCTGATAGGGTCCCACCCTGCCAATTCCGGGAAACAACCTCATGGGGTCCCACCCTGCCAATTCCGGGGGTCCCACCCTGCCTCGAAGTTCCCGGAATCAGCAACTCCAAGAAAAAACCTCACAAGGTCTTGCTCTAACCAATTAGCATAAGACACCTTGCTCAGGCCATAGACAGACCCAATTACCACGCGCCTAAAGCTTTGTTAGAATTTCGCGCCCTAAGCTGTGTTTGAACTTGTATTTGCCTATATAAACAGCCTGTAACAAGCAGTCGGGGTCCCAGGGCCAACTTAGAACTTGGGACCCTAGCGCGCTAGTAATAAATAACTCTCTGCTGTGAATCTCGTGTCGGTGATCCTTCGCGGCGACCCCTGCCCAGGAAGGAATCGACAGTTCGGTTCCAACAGTAAGTAACTGGTTTGGGATTCTGTCTTGCAAATTCTTTTTAAGCAACTAAAGTTAGCATTAACAAGCAGCTGGTACTAATTTCTGTTTACACTTAGAGCACTCAGAAATCATGTAATTTGTGTGATCATTATTAGTTTTCCTAAACTGTTTTGTTGTTTGTTTCTGGTCTTGTTGGGTTTGTGTGTGTGTGTGTGTTTCATTGCTTTCCCTTATCAGATCTGGCTAACTCTAAACCTTCTAGCTCATTAATGTGGAAATCTTCTACTCCAAAGAAATAAGAGCACCTTGCTCCCCTCAGAGACTGAGAACCATGTGAGGGTGTCTGGGAGAAACACTCCCTCAGACAAGCCGTGGCTCTAAATAGGTTCCCCTGCAGAAGAACACACTTGATGTTTAATCTCAGACGGCAGGTACATATGAGGAGCTGACCCCTCCTGCACCTTGAGGCCCTGACACACTGTGCCAGGTAGCTGAGACATGGGTGAACCAAACAGGTTCAGGGGATCATGACCCTGAAGAGCTAGGTCTGCGAGCAGCACATTTTGGGTCCGCCACACGTCCCAGTTTGGTTAAATCCGAAGAGTTCCTTGGGGAACAAAGCCTTTGAAGTGGGAGGAAAATGGTCAGCAAAAGGGAAAAAGAAAAAGAGAAAAGATTTTTGATTTTGACTACTAAAGGGGCTTTACTTACATAACGAGGCCACGTTTTTGCAGTCAAACCAAACTGAAAGAGCAATGGCAGTACTGCTGAAATAGCAGCACTTTGTCCTAGCTGATATATGGTAATGAGATTTAAAAAGATGTTTTTAAAAAGTTTAATGGTTAAAAGTCAGCTTAACTAAAAGGATAACATACAAGATGTGCATGTGTATGTGTGCATGTGTGCATATTTGTATTTAAAAGGCCTTCATGGTTTTGGTTTTGTTTGTTTGAGTATTTGTTTTTCTCTTCTAAGATCTTGCTTTTTTTGAGCAAAAGCTTTCTTTTCTTCTTATTGGTTGACTGAATTCTGTTTTCACCTGATTTATTGGCTAACATAGTTATTACAACAGAGGCTACACTTGGGTCTTTAAGGAATAATGTAGTTTAGACAATCAGAAATGTCTTTGTTTAAAAAAAGTTTTTTTAAGTGCACTGTAAAGGCGTCTTCCTCTAGCACCACCAAACTTGTTCTCTCTGTACCTTATGATGTAAATTTTGCTATATAATTTTCACCTGAGTTGTTTCCTTTAATACGCAAATTTAAGGCTATTTAGCTACCAACTGCCTAGGGTTGTAAAACAGGTTATCAAGGATCTAAAAGTCTCAGATAGGAAAAATAAATGGTCTTTATGAATCTATAAAATGTACTTCCATTGACATGCCCAGTACCTCTATGTATTTATGTATTGTGTATACAATGTCTCACTACTGAAAATATATAAAGGGATCTAATTAATTGGCCTAAAGAAAAATGAAAGCATTTAAATCAAATACGTTATCAGGAAAAAAGAAAAAACTAGTCAAATGCTTTTTCAAGTTTATGTAACTTAAGTAAAATCTTTAATAAATAAGCTAGCTTTAAAAATTATTAGTAAAGTAATATCAGAAATGTCTGAGGAATTGCCAGCATACTTTTTTTGCATTTATTAATCAGGTAATTTCGTACTTATCCCTGCCAAATAGTATAAGGTATCAAAATTTGGCACAGAGGTTACAAAACTACAAACCCTGTCCGAAACAGAGTGATCTTTGCTTGTGTAATTTTTAATAAATAAGATATTGATATTGGTTTAATGAAAACAGCTATTTCTTAAATTTAGTAAGATTACCATAACTTCTAATCTTGTGGCTTTAGCGAGTCTAGTTCACAGGCAGTAAGGAGGTTTGTTTTGGGAAAGGACTGTTATTGCTTTTGTTTCAAAGCTAAACCATAAACCAAGTTCCTCTCAAAGTCCAGAAATGAACAAGGACAACTTGGAAGCTAGAAGCAAGATGGAGTCCATTAGGTCATATCACTTTCACTGCCTCTGTTATATTTTTGCAATGGTAATCTATAACTTTAAATCATAACTATCACAGTTTTCATAAATAATCTAGGTAAACCATTAAAATAATTAGGTAAATGTAATAAGATAAATACTTGTAGACAAATGTCATAATTTATAATCTAAAGTTGTATTAAATTAAATAGATATTTCATTATTTGGATATTTTCCAATCTATATTGTAGGAGAACATTCTTGCAAGAAAAATAAAAGTGTGTCCTTTTTCTTTAAAAAAAAAAAAAAGGTGAACAAGTATTGTCTAATTCAAAGCTTATTTAAAGATTATATATAAAACAAGGTAAAAAGAACCGGGAAATAAAAAAGAGATGTAAGGAAAATTATAAAAATAAAGAGGTTTTGTGTGTGGTAAGAAAGCTTAAAGAGAAACAATTTTATATGAGAAAGCATCTTGTATGGCAGATTTAGTCTTAGATAAAATGACTGGTTGTTTAAGAAGGAGGGATACTCAGGAAAAACCAGAAAGTCCCAAGCATGTTATGAACCATTGGTGTAAGTCACAATAAGAGGATTTATTTTGGAAAAAAAATAAATCTTTAATATGATCAAGCTGTCATATTATTATTAAATTTTAGTTTGCTTAGAAAAAAACTGAGATAATTTTTTTAATTAAGGTTATTACATCCATGTGTCTTCCTGTATGTGCTTTTAAATTTCTTGTGACATTGAGTTACAGAGCTTTGACTCCTGGATCTAAAAAGGACACCAAGTCCTGCTAAATCTTAAACACTGACAGCAATTAAAGTCTCATCTTCAGGCCCCATAGAAGATGTCAATCAAAATAAACTGCATTCCTGAGACACAGAGCCAGAAATTAAAGCCATTTCAACTTTTCAAGGCCCAGGAACTATCACAGAAGAGGTGGGTGCATAAGATTGCAAGGGCCGATTTTGAAAGATAAAATAAGTTAAATTTCTCTATAAATTAATTATTAATGTCAAAGGCACATTGATGCAAGACCAGCATATGGACCCCTGTGTCAGATTAGCAAGGTTTTCTTGAAGAACTAACCAACTCCTTAATAAAGTTTATAAAGCTTATAAAAGGCTTAAAAAGTTATATCTTATTATCAAGATTAAATTTTATAGATTGTTACAAAATTTTGAAAAAGCAAATTTAATTGGCTTCATGCTCTTTTTATTAGGACTTCTTTTTTTTTTTTTTTTTTTTTTTTTTTTGAGAAAGAGTCTCACTCTGTCACCCAGGCTGGAGTGCAGTGGCATGATCTCAGCTCACTGCAATCTCTGCCTTCCAGGTTCACGCCATTCTCCTGCCTCAGACTCCCGAGTAGCTGGGACTACAGATGCCTGCCACCACGCCCAGCTAATTTTTTACGTTTTTAGTAGAGACAGGTTTCACTGTGTTAGTCAGGATGGTCTCGACCTCCTGACCTCATGATCCGCCTGCCTTGGCCTCTCAATTTTATTAGGACTTCTTATTTGGAAAATTAAGTCTCCTCTCTCAAAGAAGGAAGGTTTTCACTTTTTTGAAATGCTTGAGTTATCACTTTGGTTACATGAATGACTTCACAATAACCTGTAATTCTACTTTGTAGTATCAAGTGTTTTAAACCTTTTACATTTGACAAGCTTTCCAAAATCAAACTACTAATTGTGTCTTTTTCTGACCTAATAAATCCTTTAAGATATTAATTTCCCTAAAGTCCAAAAATGACAAAATTTGGCTTATTTGGTATAAAAATTATACCAGAAGAATTGTCAAATATTAAATGGTGCTTGATTTTCTTTGGGCTGTATTTGTAAAATATGTTATTGATATGTGTTCCAAAATTATGGAAAACTCCTGTTATTTTGATATGACTTAGTGTACATTATCAGTAATAAGCATAATTGTTATGTTAAAGTTATTGTGTACCACAGAGGTAATACATTTCTTTGTCAGTTGTGTCTTTGACTATGGGTGCCCTAAAACCTTTTTTCATCCATGGACAATTGTTGCCTTGTTTTGGTCCTCTTTAGAAGATGATTTTATAATCAGCTATAAAACTTTAACAGGTGCTCATGAATGCAGGTTTCTGATAACTTCAAAGATTGTAACATTGGAATAGAGAAAAAAATGTTCAGGACTCATGGAGAGTTAAAATGTTCATGAATATCAAGCAGAACAGAAATTAACTGCATGGACTGAACTAATCTTTGTAATTTTTTGCTTAAAATCTTTGCTGATCCTTTGTTTTGCTTTTCAGAGTCTTAAAACTTTTCTTTTGAGCTACTCACAGCTTTAAAAAATTTAGTATAGTCCTCTGAATAAAATTTGGAGCTTATTTGTTTCTCTCTACCTGATTTATCCAGAATTTGGAAATTATTTGTGAGTATTCTCAACTTATGGCAAAAGAGTTATTTGCATAAGTGCAATAAAAATCTGTTTTCAGGCCAGGATTGGTGATTAATGCCTGCAATCCCAGCACTTTGGGAGACCAAGGCAGGTGGGTCCCCTGAGGTCAGGAGTTTGAGACCAGCCTGTCCAACATGATGAAACCCCATCTCTACTAAAATACAAAAATTAGCTGGGTGTGGTGGTGGGCAACTATAATCCCAGCTACTCAGGAGGTGGAGGCAGGAGAATTACTTGAACCCAGGAGGTGGAAGTTACAGTGAACCGTGATCACTCCAGCCTGGGTGACAAGTGTGAAACTCCATCTCAAAACAACAAACAACAACAACAATGACAACAACAAAGAATCTGTTTTCATTTGTAACAGGACACAATTAAAGAAACTTGTTATTTTACCAAGACTTTAACTGGAATGGTGTGCTCTCCTTTAAGGAATCAATATTGAGTTATGGAGCCAATAAAGCCTTTGGCCTCATATTCTGTGTATGTAGTCCCTGTACAGGGTTTCTGACCTGTGCTAAGTAAAGAATGTCACCTTCTGACAGATTCAGAAGGCCCAGGTTTATCTTGGAACCTCAAGAGGAGAGGAAATTCACCCAACTCATAGATATTTGATGGCACAAATCCGTGGCTCTGCTCAGCTTTTAAAAAGTCTTATCTGAGATCCCTTCTATGGAACAAAGTTTCATTAAAGCCAATTTAAAAGACTATGTAAAAATAATTATTTTTGCTGTAATGCATACAAATAATTAGGCCAAGTATAATAAAGAAAACCAGTCCTACCATGATTTATCTTTAGTAAAATGGGAAACTGGAGAGAGAAAAATTATGTTTCAGAAACTGTAGTACACCTGTTGTGATCTAATCTTGCCCTAATGTTTTCTCCATTTTTATTATTTCTACAGTTTTGGCTGAATTCTAATTTTTTCTTGGCTACAAGTCTTCAAAATAATGTTTTATTTTATTTCCTTCTTGTTTTCCATTTATCCTAATTGGGAGTCACTGAAAACTAACTTGTGCTTTCTTAAAGCCCTGCAAAGTGAAACCAGACAACTTAAACTTCAAAAAAAACCAGCCTCAACCTATTTACATACATAAGCCACTTTCATACCTGTACTGATGTGTAGACTTCAGAGTAATGTGGCTTATATTAATTTTCCAAGATTGTTCTTTTGTTTGTTGTTGTTTTTCTCCCCACTTCTCCCTAATTTCTCTTCATAGGACGTGAGACTTCACAACTTGCTAAAAACGAGCTTTTGGGACCTACCCATCTAGGAATAATCCATCCTAGCAATAAGAGATCAAGTGAAACCTGAGAGCAGAGACTCATTTTCTTCTAAAATGCTTTCTCCAAAAGATTTTTAAGAAGAAAAGGGGGAAAATGTGAAAGGAAAATGTCTTAGGCCCTTTCAAGTTGGGAACTGCTCAGGGCAAATCTGCCTCCCACTCTATTCAAAGTCATCCCTCTGCTCACTGAGATACAAGCATATCTGATTACTTCCTTTGGAAAGGCTAATCAGAAACTCAAAAGAATGCAACTGTTTGTTGTCTCTTACCTATCTGTGACCTGGAAGCCCCCTCCCTGCTTCCAGTCTTCCTGCCTTTCCTTCAAGTTGTCCTGCCTTTCCACACCATACCAATGTACTTCTTACATATCTTGATTGATGTTTCATGTCTCTCTAAAATGTATAAAACTAAGCTGTGCCCCGACCACCTTGGGCACATGTCATCAGGGCTTCCTGAGGCTGTGTCATGGGGCTGAGTCCTCGACCTTGGCAAAATAAACTTTCTAAATTAACTGATGATACCTGTCTCAAATTTTGGGGGTTCACAATATCCAGAAGTATATCTATAAAAGTTATTTGTTTTCTTCTAAATTACAATATCCACTGTATAGAGCACCATTGACATAAGTAACTCCATTTTAGAAAAAGGCCTCATCTTATATTTCAAATGGCATCATATCAGTGGGACCAGATGTTTGTCTAATCAAGAGAGTCTATACCCAACAAGACAGAGGTGTAAGACAGCCCTCACCAGAGGATGGAAGGATGGTAGTCCAAGACACTCCCCTTGTCCATGTTGCTATCCTTGGACTGGTTCATTAACATCTTTCCCTATACTACACGGTTTTCTCACAATGTTAAATGTTATTCTGATGTGGAAATTTTAATCTATCACATGTATATATTCATTATACTACTATGTATGGTTTGCCATATTGACTAACTTGTAGATCAGTTTGAGCCTGTGTGCTCTTGGCTGTGACTGCCAAGTGAACAGATAATACTAAGGAGAGTTGCCTCCTTGGGAACTCCATGTAGCTTGTGCCTTATACGAATAAATAAGCATCAGTAAAAGCCTGACCTTATAAAAAGATACAAACATGCATGGATCTGATTATGTCTGACTTTGTACATCTCATGACATCTGCAGCCAATTAACATGTCTATTTTAGTCTCTGGATAGTCCTAGAAAGGAAAGGTATACACAAATACTTGACAAGTGGAAGAAAAAGGTCTGCAGCTTGGGTACATACTAATACCTTCCTTCTGTTTGTTAATTGTTTAAATTTTGCTTTTGTTGTATGCAACTAAAGCATGCTATAGTATACGCATCTTCTGTTTTTTACAATTATTTGGCATAAATACAATGGTTTTATTTTTATTTTGTTTGTTTTAGTCTACCATTCCTCAGATAATGAGAGCTCTATCTAAACATGGAATCTTTCAGGATACAAAGTTATATATTATCCATGTCTGCAGTCTTTGAACTTCAGAGAGATAGTTACCTTCTGGCATCTAATAGATCCTCTATTGTGATTCTACTGAAATAAATCGCTTCTGCCTTTAATCATGATGCTGGATGTGAACCATTTGAGTCTATGATAAACAGTAATTTCCACACGTGTTTTCAAGGCTTTTCTTTGCTCTGCCTCACTTCGGCAAGTAATTTTTTATGGACTGTTGAAGGAAGTCAGGGACCCCGAACAGAGGGACCGGCTGAAGCCATGGCAGAAGAACATGAATTGTGAATATTTCATGGACATGTATTAGTTCCCCAAATTAATACTTTTATAATCTCTTATGCTTGTCTTTACTGCAATATCTGAATATAAATTGTGAAGATTTCATGGACACTTATCACTTCCCCAATCAATGCCCTTGTGATTTCCTATGCCTGTCTTTAATCTCTTAATCTCGTCATCTTCATAAGATGAGGAGGATGTATGTCATCTCAGGACCCTGTGATGATTGTGTTAACTACACAAATTGTTTGTAGAGCATGTGTGTTTGAACAATATGAAATCTGGGCACCTTGGAAAAAGAACAGGATAACAGCAATGTTCAGGAACAAGAGAGATAACCTTGAACTCTGACTGCCGATGAGTTGGACGGAGCAGAGCCATATTTCTCTTCTTTCAAAAGCAAATAGGAGAAATATCACTGAATTCTATTTCTCAGCAAGGAACATCCCTGAGAAAGAGAATGCGCCCCTGAGGGTAGGTCTATGAATGGCCCCCTTGGAGGCTGCTTTCTTTCATGGTCGAAGCTGAAGGGATGAAATAAGCCCCGGTCTCCTACAGTGCTCCCAGGCTTATTAGGACATGGAAATTCCCGCCTAATAAATTTTGGTCAGTCAGGTTGTCTGCTCTCAAATCCTGTCTCCTGATAAGATTTTATCAATGATAATGCATGCCTGAAACTTCATTAGCAATTTTAATTTCGCCCCATCTTGTGGTCCTGTGATCTCGCCCTACCTCCATTTGCTTTGTGATATTCTATTACCTTGTGAAGCATGTGATCTCTGTGACCCACACCCTATTCGTACACTCCCTCCCCTTTTGAAAATCACTAATAAAAACTTGCTGGTTTTACAGCTCGGGGCATCATGGAACCTGCCGACATGTGATGTCTCCCCCGGACACCCAGCTTTAAAATTTCTCTGCCTTGTACTCTTTCCCTTTATTTCTCAGACCAGCCGACGCTTAGGGAAATAGAAAAAAAAAAAAACCCATTAAATATCGGGGGTGGGATTTCCCCTGATAATGGACCACATTTTCTAAAATATAAAGCCATATAACTTTATTCACTCCTCCCTTGTCCCTTTTCTTGCCTTTTGGTTTCCTGACAATTTTAAACCACAAATTGATGTTAAAAGAGGTTTACTAGGAGGGTGAAGACACATGAGCAGAGTGCTCACTAAGTAGAAGGAAAGTCAGAACCTTCCCCAGGGTTCTCAGTGGCAAGGCATGGTGAAGGGGTTAAGCTAAGCTGTACCAACGTCAAGAAGTTCTGGTTATACTGGATTTCAATCAGGACAGAAGAGCTCTCACTTGTCAGCAGTCATTTATGGCCTCTTTTTCCCAACTTCTTATAATCCAAAATGTTCCAGGCACATGGAAAACAGGGAGAAAACAACTCCATGTGGAAGCTTTCCAAACATTTGGGGCCTAACGACTAAGACATAATGAGAGGTGAGAGACCTGGGTCGAGAAAAGGAAAAAAAACAACAACACAGTATTCCCAAAAAGAGAAAGCGTGTAGTAAGGAAAATCATGGGATAAAAAGCCATACTGTTGTGTGAGCCATGGGAGGCTGTCTGCTGATCCCTGAGGGCCACACATATTTTGGGGCAGAGAGGAAGAGGAGTATCTTTACTTATAATTCCATCTAAATTTTCTAAAACTTAAGCTATTGATGTAATATTTTCTGTTCTATTCTTGTTTTCAATGGAAAAATGTTAATGTGAGGATTTTGAAGGAAATGTGATTTATAATCTTATATTATTCACAGTCCAGGAAATGGCACAATACTTCTTTGAAATGATTAAATACTTCTCATAATTAAATGCTCTGAAAAAATCAAACTCTTTGGAATCAAAGCTCTTGTCTTAAATCACAAAACATCACAATGATAGTTAGTTCACCTGTGTTCAAAGCAGTAATTTGTTAGTAGTTACATAAATACAATGATCACACACCACTCTTGACATAGTTTTAATTGTATTATTATTTTGTCTTTTGGATTCCCACAATAACTTACAGAACTGATTGATTCTTGAAAGGTAAGAGTTTATGTAACTGAACCATTATTATTCTAATGTGTACATTTCAAAGGTGAATCAAGAAAAAAACTGTTTTATTTCAGTTATTGTTAATACTACATTTTTAAAGCTTTTTAAACTTCATTTGGAAATTCTCTATTTCTGATGAGCAGAAAAAAATCTGATGTAGGATGTCTTTTTCACTAGAAAACATCTTTTTTTTTTTTTTTTAATTTTGATTTTTAAGAATTTAAGGACAAAGATCCTACCCCTTCCTCAGAGTTGGCCCTAACTCTACCCCTTTCCTTCATGAAAGATGCATGTAAAGTAGATTTTTATACTGTTTACTTCCACTGTTATTCAACATTCAGAAAACCAAAATTCCTCAATGACTATACTGTAGGAATACAGGATTTCATTAAACTACACTGTAGGAATACAGGATTATCATTAAATGATAACAATAAATTGCTAAAGAGGTTATCAGAATGGTCATTATATCCCTCACTCCTCAATCCGCTGATACCTGACTTTCACTCCACCCACTGCATATGAGCTGATGTACTGATCTCAAACATTTTACAATTATAATCTGGTGGTATCTTCTTAATCTTCTACCTTTGTGGGTTTGCTATAGCACTTGAAAAGTAGTAACAATAAGTTTCAGCATTTAAGATAAGTAGCACTGATTAAAATTTTTATTTCTTTAAAATTCTCTCATGAAAAAGAACTCTATAATAGTAAGACTTAGTTTTCCAGAATTAAACCAGATTATTCACACCTCCATCATTTCTGCCTCCTGTAGCCTGTGGCCACTTTATCCCCTGATTGTTCAGAATGTGGCTCCTGCTCATGATTTTCACTCTAGAATGTGAATTCCCGTATTTGGTTATTCTTTTTTTTAGTGTCTGTGCTGTTCTGTTTACTTGCATGCTGTTGATACAAATGTCCGCATGTCTTTCTGGCCAATCTCATTGGGTGGCTTAAGGATTCATCTTAAATGACTCCTAGACATAGATTTCTTGTCATAGGTTCTCTGTTTTGTACAGTTTCAATATGTATTTCCAACTGTCTATAATTTGTTCCATCCTGAAGGGGTTTACAGTTATTTCAATATTGAGTCAAACATTAAAAGTGTTTCTTCTACATGTACAAATTTATAATGCATTCCATTCCATTCTGTGGATTTGAGAAAGTTAATTAAATTTCTTCCCCTGGTTTTCTCATTGCCAATTGTTTAATTTAAGAAAACATAAATATCTTCATACTCTCCCTTTTTTTTTTTTTTTTTTTTTTTGAGACGGAGTCTCGCTCTGTCACCCAGGCTGGAGTGTAGTGGCACAATCTCGGCTCCCTGCAACCTCCACCTCCCGGGTTCAAACAATTCTCCTGCCTCAGCCTCCCAGGTAGCTGGGATTACAGGTGCCCACCACCATGTCCAGCTAATTTTTTGTATTTTTAGTGGAGACAGGGCTTCATCTTGTTGGCCAGGTTGGTCTCAAACTCCTGACCTCATGATTCGCCTGCCTCAGCCTCCCAAAGTGCTGGGATTACAGGCTCTAACCATTCTTAAAGGTCTATTCACTTATAGCTCCCTCAGACTCAATTTTCCCCAGTCTTCCCTTCTTTCTTGTTTCTGGTCTGTCTCCTAGAACAGTAGGCAGGATGGGGAAGAGTTAAGAACAGATATAGAGGCGAACACTGAGGACATTTACATTTTTCTCCACGCTACGACTTTCAGTTTAATACCTTTTTGTTATACTTCACTTTAAATGGGAATATATCACACAACTAAAACAGAATAAGTCTTGCTTCATCTGGAGTAGAGCTTTAATAGAAAAGTTTCGTGAATGATTTGCTCCATTCTGTTGAACACATTTTTTTCCAGCTTAAAGATAATAAGGACTAAGAAAGTCACTTTAGTACTACGTGGAGATATTGATAGACTGTTCTCAAACAATTTGCAGTAGTGGGTACAGAGTAAATACCATAGGTTTTCTAGAAAACTGACTGCGAAAAGTCAAAGAAACTTTAAAAAATAAAAATGGCTTTTTATTCCATCACTCAAATGGGAAACACTCTGATATATTTATTGTTTGTTTATTTAAAAGCAGTATTTGTTAAATAACTACGATATTTCAGGAATATAGAATATAACTAACAGACAAGTGCATTTTAGGGAAAAACTAATTAAATACTTTATTAATAGGCTATTATTGAGAACTCTTGTACTGAAATTTAACCCCAACCCTCCCCCCTTTAACTGCCTTTTCCATATTTGGGACACAAAAATCACGAGAAAGAATAATAGAATACAAACTAGGAGTTTCCTCAGGATAGCAGATACACATGGAGGACTAAACATCACACATTTAACTAGGAGAGAGCTGACTAGAAACTCACTCTTAGCTTAAACTCTGAAAACAAGGAATTCCAGAGCACTCATTAGAACAGCAGGGCATACCAATAGGAATTTGTTTTGAAAAACAGAAGAATGTTTTAGAAATAAAATCGTTTGTGTTCTCAGTCCAAATCATGGGAACATAATCATGAGAAATACATTCAAAAGTTAAAAGAATATATTAAGAAAAGGAAAGCATAAATGTATCATTAAAAAGGAAAGCTACATTTGAGGGCTTAAAACTCTGTTGTGAGCAAAAAAATAAAAATAAAATAAAATAACGTGGGCTATAGAAAATCGAATCAGTGATGTGGAGGAAATAGTAAGTCCACTCAGAATGCAGGTTAAAATGTGACCAATGCTGAGATAACAGAGAACGAAAAAGAAAGAATAAAAAGTCCACACAAATACATTTGAGTTTCCTTAACAGGAAAGCCGAAGCAATGTTTTAAAAGCAATAATCAAAGAAATAACAGAAGAGTGCTTTTCTGAGATGAAGAAAAAACAGTAGATTTACATAATGGTATGTTCACATAAAACGGTCTTTTAAATCAGGTCTTTACATAATAAAGGACTATACTGTACAAGTGGAAAACAAAAATATTCAAAACTTCTGTTGCAGGATGTAACTGATAGCTATCACTTCAAAATATACAGTCCCCAAATACCAGCGGCGTACGACAATATGATTTTTTTTTTCTCCAGATCTACACATCCACCAGTAAAGCTCTGTGATAGCAGCTGGGTTCACTCACCTGTCTGGGCTTAGCGGGGTAGCTCTGCTTCACTCCACAGGCGTAGCCTTCTCAGGTGTGCTCCACATCTCATTCTGAGACCCAGACTGAAGGGCAGCAGCCTCCTCAAACAGTCCTTCTCGTAGCAATAGTGAAAAGACAAAGGACAGGTCAAAACAAGCAAGCATATGAGTCCCTGCTTGCACCCCAATTCTTAACATTTTACCCACATGGCTGGGCTCTTTCAAGGACATTTTATATATGTATTAGCACTATCCAGTGAAGTCAGTGACAGCTGCCATTTCTCATAGAAACTCTAGTTAAAAAAAAAAAATCAAGACTTATTTGTGACTAGAAGGGAATGCCTATGTTCTCTGCCATTAAAAAAAAAAAACAAAAAACGCAGATTCATGTATTCATATATGCATTTAACAACTCTATCAAGTTAATATTTATGGTTTCAATAATCCTATTTCTAAATCAAATGCATGCATAAAGTTATTTGCGAAGGAGATAGTTTGAATTTTGTCCTCACTGAACAAAGAGGCAAATCTGAGTTCTGTTTTCTTTTCCCAGTGTATTATCTCTCCTTTTCCTCCACATTTGTCTCTAAACATAAAAGTACGCAGTTTTACTTCTGTAAGATTTAGAATTGTATCACCTCTATGACTCACCACTCATCTCTAGCAGAAGATACGCAGTTTTGGTTAAATCACTCCCAAAGTAATAAGCCTGAAGTCTTCTTTTCTGGCTTTCAGGAAGCCTAGAGAGAGCTGACCTGCTAATGAAATGCCATTTGTGTAACAATCCCTGGGTCTCTTATGAGTGTTGCCAATAAATGAAATTCAACGGCATTACAAAATGAAAAGTACTATCACAAGACAGGATGTTGGGAATTCCAGATGGTGTGTGTGCGTGTGCATGTGTGTGTACTGCATTTGCATAGATAATTGTTGGAGTTTGATAGACAGTTTGACATCTTTTAAAAAGTAATAATGTACAGAAAGGACAAGTCAGAAGAGGAGACGAAGGAAACTAGACACTTTCTTGTACTGTTACTAGACATTTCAATAAATGCAAACATTCCAGGGAAAAGTATGACAATACTTAGTGAACATTAATATGAATTGCTTTTTACCTGAATAAGGAGTTTAAAAATTTAAAAATGCATGCTGTTTAGAGAAGGTTGGATTTTACTGACCAGGCTAAAATGCATTATATCAAATGAGCAAAATTATTATGTTCTAAAAAATGAGTATTATTTCCAATAGCTCCAGTTACAATAGACACTCTTTATATACATAACACTATAGTAAGAATAAGTGTATGCAAGTAAAATAAATAACATTGGAAGCCAGGAAAGAGATTCTCTTATAGACTCTGAATTGGAAACAGTATTAAGGGGGAAAATAAGATTGTAGGCAACAGGGCTTAGACAGTAAATCAAGATAATTTACTGACTTACTGTACAAACGTACTTTAAACATGATACATTCTAATCAAGGTCAAAATTCTCATTGATCTATATTGCCTCACCTGTTCTGCTAGACACTTTGAAATAGTCACAAACACATTTTTACATGTGCCAAGCTGATTACAGATGAGTGAAACCAAATTGGATGCTATTGCAAGATCATAAGTCCCTTTTCAAGGATACAGCTCCTACTCAGAAACAGTGTTTTTGTTGCCATAAAGGAGTAAAAGACCTAGTGGCCTAGGTTTTGAGTTTTTCAAGAAAATATAGAAAAAGAAATGTTTTTCTTGAATCTCCTAATTTTTAAATGTATTTGGTTTTACTTGGGAATTCAGGAACGCAAACTCGATTTAGTAATATTTCTCAGTATAGGATGAACAATTCTAATCCATTCTGTAAGATCCAGTTCTTATTTGTAAATTTCATATTCATATTTTATTAGATTTCATTTTAATATAATGTAATTATTTCATTTTATTTGTCCCTTCATCCTCTACTGGGTACATATACCTTTCTACTCCTTATGTACCTCTCTAATGTTTTGGATATAGAGCTGTGATGTATATTGTCATAAAATATATGAATATTTACCAAATAGGCAATGTACTTTTGTGTATTTTTTTCAAATTTACTTTAAATGGTAATAAGCTATTAATAATCTTTAGCAAAGTCAGCATTATATTTTTAATCTACATTAGTACCCCTTTGAAGAATCCTATATGTCTTAACCACTTATATTTCCACTGGTACTGTCATGGGCCAACTTGTGTCCTCCCAAAAATATGTGTTGAAATTTTACCCTCCAGAACCTTTGAATGTGACTTTATTTGGAAGTAGGGTTATTACAGACTGAACTAAATTAAGGCAAGATCATTAAGGTGGACCCTAATCCAATATATTTGATATCTTTTATAAAAGGGGGAAATTTGAACACAAAGACGGAGGAGAACACCACAGGAAGACAAAGTCAGAGATCGGGGTGACACATCTATAAGCCAAATGCAGAAGATTGCTGGAAAATCAGCAAAGCTGGAAAAGAGGCATGGAACAGATTCTCCTTCACAGCCCCCAGAAGGAATCAACCCCACTGACACTTCGATTTCAGAGTTCTAGCCTCTAGAATGGGGAGACAATAAACTTCTGTGGTTGAACCCATGTAGTTTATGACCCCCTATTATTGCAGCCCTAGCAAACGGATACAGGTAGACACTTAGATTGTCTGCTGAGCCCACTAACTAATGATCTGATAAATATATACCCATGTCTTACCCTGTGGGGATTTGTGATAGTTTTTCTGAGTTATATGTCATAAAATAGGATAGCTGCATACATACAATCAATAGCTGGCATACATACAATCAATCTCACTAAATAAGGACAGATTTCTCTTTGGAATCACTCTATCAGTTTACACTTCCTCATCAGTGCAGGACAATTGTTCATTACCCAGCTTTCTGAGCATTTTCAGATTTGTCAGATTTTTTTGTCATGTGCTTTTAGTATGCCCTGCATATCCCCAGTCTGGAAATTACCTATTCATAACAATGAAGTTTTCTAATTGAAGAGTAGGATGATTCTCTACTTTTAATATTCAGAAGCTGTGCTGTAAGTACTTTCTCCCACTCTTTGCTCTTTTTAATCTTTTATGCTGTTCTTTGATAAATGGAAACTTTTATTAATATTTTCCTTCAGGAAAAATGCATTCATCTTTTCCTTTATGGTCTGTGAATAGAAATATGTAGCTTAGGAATTATCTTCCTATTCTGAAATCATAGAGCTAACCCCACAAAATTCAAATCTCTGACTCACATGGAATTTTTTTGTATGGTGTGAAATAAGGATAATATTTGTTTCCCATGTTTCAGAAATATTTATTGTCTGATCCATTTTTCCCATTGGAGTGCAACGCCAGGGACATCATAGACCATATTTCCATGGATTCATATTTCTATTGCTAAGTTCTTGATTGTGTTCCATTCATCTATTCTTCTATTCATGAACCAATGTCACCTAGACTTAAATCATGTTAGAGCTACAATAATATATAGTAATGCATTTTTAGCATTATATATAAATTTTAAAAGCAGTTTAAGTTTCACAAAAGTTCCTATAGGAATTCTGATCAGAATTTTATTGTTATATTTATTTCAAAAAACTGACATCATTTAACAGCCATAATTCTATTGCCCAACAAGGATGTATTAGTCCATTCTCACAATATCTTAAAGAAATACCTGAGACTAGGTAATTTATAAAGAAAAGAGGCTTAATTGGTTCATGCTACCACATGCTATACAAGAAGTATGACTGGGGAGGCCTCAAGAAACTTACAATCATGGTGCAAGGCAAAGGGGAAGCAGGCACATCTTCACATGGCTGGAGTAGATGGAAGAGAGGGGGGAAGTGCTACACTCTTTTAAACAACCAGATTTCCTGAGAACTCACTCACTGTCATGAGAACAGCACCAATGGGGAAATCTGCCCCCATTATCCAGTCACCTCCCACCAGACACCACCGCCAACATTGGGAATTACCATTCAACATGAGATTTTGGTGGGGACAAAGGTCCAAACCATACCAAAGGATATATTGAAGAGTTGCACAAAATTGTGTTATTTAGCCAGACACAGTGGCTTGATCCTGTATTCCCGGCAACTCAGGAGGCTGAGGTGGTAGAACTGCTTGAACCTAAGAGTTTGAATCCAGCCTGGGTAATATAGCAAGAACTCATCTCAAAAAAAAATTATTATTGCCTGACAATTTAAATATGGATGTTTTAAAATGCTATTCTAAAACAATTCTGGAAAAGAAAATCCTTTTAAAAACATAATAATAACAAGTAGTTTGGTTCAAAATATTTAATAACCATTTTATATTGAAAATTGGAGAATTACATATTACATAAAGAAATTGATCATGATAAAATGTACACACATATGTCAATATTTGTTATTCATATCTGCTTTTAATATATCCCTGGTTATTTCTGAAGTTATTTTGCACCATGCTCTTATTATTTCTTAGTTGCTCACAAAAGTGTATATACCTTTCTTCAAAGTCACATTTTGTGGTAATAAAAGTTGGAATTATCAACTTTAATAAATTCATCTGTATGGACCCAAATATGCTTTATAAAAATATTGTCACTATATATGTTAGAATTGCAATGTGTAAAACAACTACTATTAGAGAATATGCCAGTTATAAACTTGTCATGTAAATATATAAATATTATAGCTTAAATTTTTCCAGAGTATCTGTCTTTTGGTCTTGTTTCACAGACTCTGTCTTTAGCAAACATGTGTATCAGACAGCTCACCAAATAATAATTTATATTCTGATTATTTTGCCAAATGTAAGTGTGACAAAATTCAAAGATTTCTTATATCCTTTCGATTTTGATATAGGATATAAATTGATTTAATTAAATGTAGGAACACTATCAAGTGATTATTCTCACAAGTTAAGATATTGCACATCACAAGTATGAATTTCAATATTGAAATTTGTACATCACTATTACTCAATATTACATATTTTCTAAAATGTTGCTTAATGTGTATGGATTTGTTAAATTTTTGAAAAAATGTTTTTAAAATTTGGTTTTCATAAAAATATTTCATAGGCCCACCAATATAATAAAACTCTAATTTTTTGATAAAAAAAAAATGTTGTTTAAATTATATAATTTTAACTATTCTTTAAAGACCGCTTTCACTGTCTGGAGTACCCTAATAGGACAATACATTATATCATCAGCTTATATATTACCAGACTCTTCCTATTCTGGTTTCATAACTTTTCTTCTTACTCATTTTCCCTTTTTTCTTCCTATAGCTTTTGTTCACTTTCTTGTTTTATTATAAATACATTACTTTGGATGAATAAACATCTCATCATTATTTAGGATGTTCCTTGCTGCTGGTTGTTTTTTTTTTGTTTTGTTTTGTTTTTTGTGTTTTTTTTTTTTTTAACATATCTACTTCATAGTCCCTGATTCCAACTTTTTTATTTTTTTAAACGTAAAATGTTGTTCATGAAAACGCACACACACACATACACACACACATTCAGAATAACACTCCCAGGGCCAAAATCTTCTAAGGATGACAATATCCTTAGGCAAACTAAAACCATAAAGAGATGCTGTTGTTAGTCCGTTTTGAATTGCTTTAATGGAATACCTGAGGCTGGGTGATTTATAAAGAAAAGGACTGGCCAGGCACAGTGGCTCACCCCTGTAATCCCAGCATTTTGGGAGGCCGAGGCAGGCGGATCATGAGATCAAGAGATCAAGACCATCCTGGCCAACATGGTGAAACCCCGTCTCTACTAAAAATACAAAAATTACGGAGTGGTGGCACCCACCTGTAGTCCCAACTACTCGAGAGGCTGCGGCAGGAGAATTGCTTGAATCCGGGAGGCGGAGGTTGCAGTGAGCCGAGATCATGCCACTGCCACCCCAGCCTGCCAATAAAGCAAGACTCCATCTCAAAAAAAAAAAAAAAAAAAAAAAAAAAAGAAAGAAAGAAAGAAAAGGGGCTTAATTTGTTCACAGTTCTGCAGGCTATATTGAAAGTACAGCACCAGCATCTGTTTCACTTCTGGTGAGGTCTCAGGGAGCTTTTACTCATGGCAGAAGGCCAAGTGTGAGCAGGACAGACATTACATGACAAGGGAAGGAGCAAGGGAGAGGGAGCAAGAGTTGGGGATGAGGGGAAAATCATACTCTTAAATAACCAGAGTTAACCACTCTCAAATTCAGAGCAAGAGCCCATTCATTACAGAAAAGAGGGCACTAAATCATTCATGAGGGATTTCATTCTCATTATTCAAACACTTCCTACCAGGCCCCACCTCCAACACTGGGGATCACATTTCCATATGAGATTTGGAGGGGACAAGCATCCAGACCATATCAGGTGCCAATTACACCCTTCAGAATAGCCAAACTTAAAAATACTGACAAAACAGTATTCACAAGGATATAGAACACTTGAGACCCTCATATCTTGAGAGTGAGAGTGTAGAATAGTACATCCTCTTTGAACAATTGATTTTTTAAGTTTCTTATAACATGAAATAAATATCCACAGGGGACTCCAGTAGCAAATGTTTATGATGGCATTTTTGATAACAAAACTCAAAAAGTGGAAATCATGGCCAAAAACTGAAATCCATATGTCCATCAACAGTGAATGGGTGCAAAATTTGGTTATATTATTACAATGGAACATTACTTAACAAGAAAAATGAGTGTGTTGCAGATACATATAACAATATGGGGGAATCTTATTGACATTGTATGGAGTGAAAGAAACCAGATACAAACACATACACATGTGTTTCAACATGATAAAAATGCTAACAGTGGCTTCCTGGGTAGGAGGGTGTGCTGTGGTATGAGTGGGTAATGAAAGTCATGGGGAAAAAGTATTCTTGATTGAGGGAGGGGTTTACACAGGTGTCACAGTCATCGAACTCTAAATCAGTGTGTTTTATTTTATGTAAATTATAACTTAATGAAGATGATCAGAAATTCCATGGTTTTTATTCTTATCATTTCTAAGTTCGCAAAAAATAACAGCAGAAACTATAATCGAATCTGTATTTATACATAATCAATTTAAAAATATTTTTCAGCATAACTAAATAATTGTTTTAAGCCAGTGATAGATTTTGGGGAATAAAAATACAACAAAATCAATAAAAATTCTCTTCGTTAAATACAATAGTCTGTTGGGATTATTCAGATTTTATTCAATTTTCTTTCCTTGCTATTATTTTACCATTTTAAAAAAACTGAATGAAGTAAATAGATTGGATGCAATTATTCCCAACTCCTGCTAAGGAACAAAGTTAAATAACTCTCTTAGGTATGAAAAAATACAAACAAAGAGCAAATAGGGTCTACATTTTTTATTATCAGCCAACAGGCTTTACATTGGATGAATATTTCCCAAAATGTATTTTGTAAAGCAGTAATTCCCCATGATACCTATTTCAAAAAATACAATTCTTTTGCAATTTGTCTTTGACAATTTTTGAATAAACGAATATGAAGGCATGTATGAAGTATTTTAAGAAGTTGTGCACTATTTCTCAGAAAGTCAAGGAGTTGCTTACAATATTACCTGGTATATAAATGCGTTGACATTTAGCCAAGGTGGCATTTTTCTTAAGGAAACTGCTGGTGGACATGTGCGTTGTCAACTCCCTCTAAGTATGATTACATCTGCATGTGTTTATTTCTGTATATGGCTTTTAATTATTCATAATAAAGTATAAAGTATAAAAGTATAGAGTACTAACCTAATTAATGTACACTCAATTGTCTTTCCTCCACTCATAGTCTCATACACCCACTACCCTATCACCTGCACCCTGCAATAACCTCCCAAATAAACTGTTTGCATTCAAGTTCTTTTTCGGGGTTCCACTTCACAGATAACTCAACCTAAGACAAACTTCAAAAAGATATTTGTGTTTATTATAATAGCTTTTACTACTGTAATTGATAGTCTTCCATACCTCAGTCACTAAACAAAAGTTTAATTCTTACTTACGTAAAACTAACTAGCATGAGGGGGTGGGCGTTAACACTAACAATTCAAGAAACCAGATTGATGGAGGCTTGAACAATATTCCGTGTGTAACTTTCAAAGGTGTCCTCAGCACCAACATCCAACAAGCAGATGAACAAAAGAGCCGAAAATCATGCAAGTCGTTTTTATTGTCCAGATGTGACACTGGTCAGAATTTAGTCATCTGGACATACCAAACTGCAAATGAGGCTGGGAAATGAACTGTAGCTGCATTCCCAGGAGGAAAGAGGTAGTTGAACAACTAAACAGACACTGCCCTGGACATTCTTTTCTGGTAACTTCATACTTATTTTGTTCCTCTTCTGATAAAATGCAGCCCAACTTATTTCCCAAGCCTTAAGCTTCATCTTCTGAGGTGTACAGGCCTAGAACTGACATCCCCTTGGCTCCAAATATGCCCCCGAGTGATGGCAATCTACAAATCAAAAACAAGAAAACCACCCACTACTATCCTTTCATACACCCAAGGTACAATGTTGGAGCAAAAACAAAGACAGCAATAAAAACTCATAATCAAAAGGAAGCATCAGAAACACACAATTTTCTCTGGACACCATAATTTGGAAATCTTTCAGCAAGCCTTATGAAAGTCCCCTACCCTGGATGCAGGCACAGTTCATTAGATGACTGTATTCCTGCTCTCTGAAAAGAATAAGATTCCATGTCTCTTGTGGCCCATGGATTCACCTTCTGTGAGATTCTTTGCTTTCATTTTCCTCCGTGGACACATCTGAAGTTGGTTTTGGCAACTTTCCCTGCTTATGAGTTTTACAGCTTTCATGGCCTACTTCCTACTGGTGCATAATTGACTATTTAAAATTTGTCTTAGAATTGAATGGGTAAAGTCTTTCGAAAAATTGTTTCATTTCTTTAATTGCTTAATACTTCTGACATGTGTATTTTAAATCAGTTTCATTTGCCAGTAATCAAACTTAAAGGTGTTTTGCTTTTTTTCCTAGGAATAATGATCAAGTCTAAGTTGCTTTTTCTCTGCCTTTCCTTATTTCATTCTCTTCAACTCGGAGTGATTTCATTAATTCTACCTGCATTTCATTGGACAGAGATGAGTCATATTAGCATATCTAATTATTAATCTAAGAGAGGATGAGAATGGAAGTCTAGCTATGAACTTCAGAAAGAAAGGTAAATAAAATTATTGCCAATTGGTTTCTGCATTCTGTCCCATGAAATTTTAAGTAATTTTTATTTTGTTGAAATATTAATATATGAAATTACCTAAATATTGAACATTTAAAATATATTAGGGTGCAATTTATTCATTTATTTTATACATATGTATTGTCCAGTATGCCAGGCACTGAGCTAAATGTTAGGCATATAGGAGTAGATGAAACACACAAAAATCCTATCTTATATGGAGCTTACATTAGTGCCTACAATTTACTTGACTTGCTTAAGATAAAAAGGTGATGGTAGACATTTGAAATTATTACTTTCTAATTTGTACGCAGTTGTAAAGACGATTGTCTTCCCAGTAGAATAAAATTAGCTGGAGCAAAAATCATAGATGCTACCTCGGCCATTACCACCAATTAATTCTTTTCGTAGCAATTCCCTGAAGACATCCAAGTGGCAAACATAATTTTAACATCAAAGAAATTACTAGAGGGGCACAGCAGGAAAATTCATACTTAGTCAATTTAATTTAAACTATAAACTGTAGTAGGAAAATTAGTTTTAAAAAATCGAATGGAGAAGCACATGGAGAAAGCTGGTTCTAAGGTGGTTCCCAACATTAAAAAAAGAAACTCTGAATTCACTCCATTCACTCTTAGCTAATTTACTTGAATTTTTATAGGAGAAAAGCCACAAAGGCATTTATATGTATGAAGTTTGTGATTCAGCAACCTATAAATTAGTTTTTGAGGCTTAGCAAAATATACATCAAGTCACTGAAAGTTGGTAGGGTTTATTGTAAAAATCAAAGATTTGTAATGAAATATTTTAGGATAAAGATATAAAACTGTTAAGAATATTATATTATTTTTATAAATTTATATAGGAATAATTTAAATGCAATTGTTCGTTTGTACAATTCGACATGCTGTTTCTACAGTTTATATGCAAATGCAAAACACCTAGAATGGTCAATAACTTAAAAAAACAACCAGCGAGATTGGAGGACTTAAACAACATGGTTTGAAGATACACTATAAGGCTACAGTAATTATGATGATATAAATAGAAATAAAGTTTAAAAACTAGAAAAAAACAAAATACTGTCTCCAGATGTAGACTCACATGTGTCTGATAAATTAATTTTTGATAGTGATGACAAGGTAATTAAGTATTGATAACAAAGACTTTTCGATAAACGTTACTGGAAAACGGAATACCTAAATAGGGAAAAAAATTACACTACAATGTTCACAAAAAAATATTCAAGATGGGTCATAAGCTTAAATGTATAAGCTGAAGTCATAACGTTTCTAGAAAAAATATAGGAGAATGATTTTATAATATAGAGGTAGAGAATAATTTCTTAGAGAAGACATTAATGAACCAAGCTGGGTTCAACCAGAGAAGCAGAACTAGCAGGATATATGGATGGATGGATGGATGGATAGATAGATAGATAGATAGATAGATAGATAGATAGATAGATAGACAGATAGATGATAGATGATTTATTACAAGGAATTAACTTACGCAATTGTAATGGATGGCTAAACAATCCAAAATCCATACAGCTGTCAGTAAGAAAGGAAGATGGTGAGGATGAACTCCATGCATATAGGAAGCTGTTGCTCACAAGCTGAATTTCTTCTGCGCTCTTTCTCTCTGTCTATCTCCCCTATTTTCTCTCTCACTTTCACTCCCTCTCTCCTACCTAAGCCCAGTTTTTAAGGCCTCCTGATTGATTAGGAGGCCCACCAGATTTTCCAGAATAATCTCCCTTACTTATATCTGCACGTCGGCAAACTACTCTCACAATGATACTTAGATCAGTGTTTGAAAAATTAAAAACTGTTGGCAGGTCAAATTGATGCATCAAAACTTCCATCTTAAAGAAACAAAATAATAAAATGAATTTCATTAAAATTAAATTTTTTGCTTATGCGAAATGACCATTTAGGAAATGAAAAGTTAATCCACAGACTGGGAGAATACAATCACAATACTTAAATCTTACTAAGGACTTGTATCAAGAATACATAAAGAACTCCTACAAATGTGCAACACTAGTAATTCAATAAAAATAGCAAAATGTTTTAAAAGACAGTTCTTAAGATAGCACATATAAATGCCCAGTAAGTACATGAAAAGGTGTTCAACATCTTTCATCGGCAAAGAAGCACAAATGAAAGCAAAAATGAAGTATTTTTTGCCACCCACTGGAATAGCAAAAATTACAAAGACTAAGAGGAATAGATCAGAGTGGTCACAGGAGAGCCGAAAATTCCGGGTAGCAGTTTCAGATGACTAGCAAAGGGAAACCTTTGAAATATCTGCAGAGTCTAAGGGCAAATAAGACCCTCAAAAACAGGGTGTGGACCAAGCTGGCTAAGACCAACTGACCCAACATGGCGCTGGATTTGACCTCGGTTTCACCTAGGACCTTACTTATATGCTCACTACACACCTGCTAGTGCTATGACAGTTCTGAGAACACTCATATTTGGTTAAGAATGGGTGGCACCACAGACCTGAGAAATCTCCACCTTTGCCAGGAATTTTCATCAATATTCAATACCTTGGTTGAAGGAGCCCAGAAAGGTAAAACCCGCTTGTGCATGTCTCTCTCAAGTACAACTGCACTCTCTTTTCTCAAATGTCTACTTTTCCCTTTACAATAAATCTCTGTACTTTCTCTTTTTTTCTTTTTTTGAGATGGAGTCTTGCTCTGTCACCCCGGCTAGAGTGTAGTGGTGTAATCTCAACTCACTGAAGACTCCGCCTCCCGGGTTCAAGGGATTCTCCTGCCTGAGTCTCCCAAGTAGCTGGGATTACAGGCGCCTGCCACCGTGCCTGGCTAATTTTTGAATTTTTTAGTAGAGACGGGGTTTCACCATCTTGACCAGGCTGGTCTCAAACTCCTGACCTCATGATCCACCCACCTCGGCCTCCCAAAGTGCTGAGATTACAGGCATGAGCCACTGCTCCCCACCTGTACTTTCACTATTTCCTGACTTGCCCTTGAATTCATTCTCATAACTGTGTCAAGAGCCTGGAGGACCCTGGGCTCAAGGTCCCATTGGCATTCAGGAACCTCCCCCAGCATGTCAGTATCATAAGAATACCAAGCAGGGGAAATGTTGCTGAAGCGAGTGAAAAATGCTACAACTACTTTGGAATATAATTTGATAGCTTCTAATGAAACCTCACAATTCCATATTTAAGTATTTAACCATCAAAATGAACACATGTATCTATATAAGTCTTGCAGATGAATGGTACTAGTTTCTTGCAGTAAATTAATAGGATCACTAGATTTTTAAGCTTGCTTTGAAATAACTTTGTTTATAAATTTGTTACATTCCTATAATTTAAAAAGTCGCTTATATTACAAGTCCCCAGATATCGAGACTATTGTATTATATTTTGTTCATGCTTTTTATAAAGACATATACACCACATACACATGACTCTATAAAGATGGGTATTTTAAACTTCCTCTTTTATTATTAAACAAAACAATTAACTTTTGTGAATTAAGAAGTAATAGATTTTATGATAAATCTACATGACTCAGAAAATATCGTACAAATTGTAGTTTATCATAGAATTGTGTAAGGGCTCAAATGGTTGAGATCCTTGTTCTGTTTCCTCTAATTATCTCTCCTTCCTCACCTGCATTTATGGAGAACACACATTGGGCAAAATATGTGTCTGTCCCACTAAGAATATCAAATCTACTTCACAGAACTGAGAACAAATGCTGAGAGAGTTACTGTTTTACCAAGATGAACTTAACCAAACAAAGAGATAGAAATCAAATTCAAAGCCAAGAGCCTTACCTATAGATAAAAATGGAGGAATGAGAAAATAGCATTTATCGGGGAATCATGAGTTAATCGTGTTACCAGGCTTTAGGGAAAGGGGCTGGGTGAGCAGTCAATATACTATTACATGCATAGTTCTTAGAAAATGTCAAGGAAAAATATTTCCCATGGATTTTAACTGCTTGGATTCAGAGCATAGAAAACAGATGAAAACTTGAGTGTAATATTAATAAAGACCCTTTAAAAAGATGTTATATAAAAAGAAAAATCACAGGCCAATGAAAAAATACAGGTAAAATTCTAAATAACATTTTAACAAACAAAATCTAGTGATATTAAAAGTATAACACAAAAAAACACCAAGTGAGATTTTTCCCAAGAATGTAATAGTAGTCAAACATTTTATCAAGACATTTAAAAGTAAGCATAAAAATAGATGTCTGAGTCCTGTTTATAAAATTCAATAGATGTCTGAATCCTGTTTATAAAATTCAAGATCTATTCCTCCCATCCAAGTACTAACCAGGCCCGACACTGCTTAGCTTCTGAGATCAGACAAGGTCAGCCGCGTTCAGGGTGGTATGGCCATACTCAACAGCTATTTCTAAGGAATTAAAAAGTGTAATAAAATAAGAGTGCAAGACTATCACTGAAACGTTCACAATTTCATGCACACACATAAAAAAGTTATAGGCCAAAAGCAATATAGACATGAGAGTCTGGGAAAAGTTAACAGCATCTAGTCTGGAGCCCGAGTACTTAAGGGTTATTCTGAGTTTCTCATATTTCTGTATCTTGAGCAAGTTGTGGGACTCTCTTTGCCTCAAGTCTTTATGTTGTTAAATCAAGTTTAGCCTAAAGCTGCCTTTTTACATATTTTATGTTCAGCCTAAAGGTTTCTCTGTATATAGTGAACGGTAACCTAAATGAAAATGTAAACAGACTGAAGACTACTTTTGTGCCAACCACCAAGTTTTGACCAATCAAGGGCTAACTGTTCAAACCATGTTCAAATAAGGCAAACACCTGCCAAGCTGCAACCAATTTGGTTGTTTCTGTACCTCACATCTGTTTTCTGAACATCACCTGCCTTTTTCTGTCCATAAATCTTCTACCACGTGGCTACGCTGGAGTCTCTGAGCCTACACTGGCTCAGGAGGCTGCCTGATTCGCAAATCATTCCTTGCTAAATAAAACTCTTAAATTTAATTCACCTGAAGTTTTTCATTTAATAGATGGCATCGGAAGTGGGATCCAAAGTAGAGCATCTAATGACCCCCATGGGGGCTGAGTGACTAAACGAGGTACCCACCATCAAGGACTAAGCTCTAATTATTTTTATGTTGCTCAAATTCCTTTCTAAGGGACCTGGGGAGTCAGGCCTTACAAACCATAAATTCTCATCAGATGGGGTTTATTTAACTCTGTATATCTTGTCGTACTTTCCAATCTGACTCTGGCATAACAAGGAAGAAAATCAAAATATTTTACTCCAAAACATGTTTCTCTGCCATATCTTGAAATGGCCCTGCAAAGCTATCCCTTGTGGGAAAAATCCACATTCTGCAGAGAATCCCGTTCCCCACCCCCTTGCCTTTTTTTTCCTTCCTTCCTTTCCAGATCCAGGAGACAATCCACTAAGAGCCAAGCACCCTTTTAGGTCCAATAAGAAACATTTTACAACCTGATCTCTCTGAAGTCGGCTATCCTAGAGCTCCCACTCCCACTGCATAATAAAACTTGGTCTCCACAATCCTTTACCTTTTTTTTTTTCTTTTTCAGATGGAGTTTTGCTCTTGATGTCCAGGCTGAAGTGCAATGGCACGATCTTGGCTCACTGCAACCTCTGCCTCCCAGGTTCAAGCAATTCTCCTTCCTCAGCCTCCTGAGTAGCTGGGATTATAGGCATGTGCCACCAGGCCCAGCTAATTTTGTATTTTTAGTAGAGATGCGGTTTCGCCATGTTGGTCAAGCTGGTCTCAAACTCCTGACCTCAGGTGATCCACCCACCTCAGCCTCCCAAAGTGCTGGGATTACAGGCACGAGCCACCACACCTGGCCACACAATCCTTTAACCTAACCTAAACATTTCCTTTCTATTGATCCTGGGTCTTCAGATAAACTCAACCAACTGTCAACCAGAAAATGTTTAAATTTACCTATAGCCTGGAAGCTCCCTGCTTTGAGTTGTCCCACCTTTCTGAACCAAACCAATGTATTTCTTAAACGTATTTAATTGATGTCTTGTGCCTCCCTAAAGTATATAAAACCAAGCTGTACCCTGACCACCTTGGGCATATGTTCTCAGGACCTCCTGAGGGCTGTGTCATGGGTCATGGTCACTCACATTTGGCTCAGAATAAACCTCTTAGAATATTTTAGAATTTGACTCTTTTTGTCCACTCCATTGTGGCCATTTCCCTCTCATAGCAACTGGGGATCGTGGCAATTCTCTTTTAGATTCTGAAGTTCCACGGATTTGTGTTTTGGGGTCTCCAATGTCTTTAAGCAAATTTCTGACCCAAACTGGGTTTGGAAGTCACCATAGAAACTGACTAGGTCCAGGATTGGATTGAATCTGATAATTAACTGGCTTGGATCCAGTTATAGGTCTCTTATGTCTGACTCGGTCAGAAAGAAACCAGTCATAAATGGCAATATTGCAGGGGGTATAAAACATGACTTTTGAAAATTCACGAGGATTTTTCTATTGCATGCTTAGAGAGGAAAAAAATCATTAGCCAAGTTGATTAAGGGAAGCTGATATCCAAAGCCAATATATCAGATAAAGATGGAATCCTTAGTTTTAGAAGAACTGAGTATCTTCTGGCTTATACATGCTGTGAATCTACAATAGCTGAGACAGGTCTCAGTTAATTTAGAAAAAGTTAATGTTGCCAAGGTTGAGGATGCACACCCGTGACACAGCCACAGGAGGTCCTGACGACGTGTGCCCAAGGTGGTCAGAACAGCGTTTGGTTTTATACATTTTAGGGAGACATGAGACATCAATCAACATATGTAAGATGAGCATTGGCTCTGGAAAGACGGGACAACTCAAAGTCAGGAGGCGGCTTCCAGGTCATAGGTAGATAAGAAACAAATGGTTGCATTCTTTTGAGTTTCTGATGAGCCTCTCCAAAGGAGGAAATCAGATATGCTTTATCTCAGTGAGCTTCGAGTAACTTTGAATAGAAAGGGAGGCAGGTTTGCCCTAAGCAGTTCCCAGCTTGACTCTTCCCTTTAGCTTAGTGATTGGCGGGAGTGGGGAGTCGGGGGCAATATTCATTTTTCCTTTCACAGTGCATAAGTATTAGACCTCAGAAGCCACAAAGTCTTACAGAACTGGTGAAATCTTACTAAAGAAAAGTTACTATGGAAGGTTCCAAATAAAGAACACTGCACTGAAGAAATGCATTTGAAAGTGAGGGCTCCCGAATTAGACTCATCTATGGATGCCTATTGATATGCAGAAGCTTCTAAAAAGATTTCAGTATTTTTATTTAAAGATTTTACAAAAGGCAAATAAAAAGCTTAAGAAACTAACAGATAAGAAAAATTAAGGCCGGGCGCGGTGGCTCAAGCCTATAATCCCAGCACTTTGGGAGGCCGAGGCGGGTGGATCACGAGGTCAGGAGATCGAGACTATCCTGGCTAACATGGTGAAACCCCGTCTCTACTAAAAATACAAAAAACTAGCTGGGCGTGGTGGCGGGCGCCTGTAGTCTCAGCTACTTGGGAGGCTGAGGCGGGAGAATGGCGTGAACCCGGGAGGCGGAGCTTGCAGTGAGCCGAGATCACGCCACTGCACTCCAGCCTGGGAGACACAGCGAGACTCCGTCTCAAAAAAAAAAAAAAAAAAAAAAGAAAAAGAAAAATTAAATCTGCTAACCTTTGCTTAGTCACTATTCCACCCTAAAGGTGGAAAGAAAGCTATAAGAGAAATAGATAAGGTATTTATAAAAGTTAGGCCCTCAGGTAAATAGGCTTGCTTCTTGTTCAGACCTATCCATGCAGGACGCCAGGCATAGAGGATGCTTTCTTGGCTCTATCCCCTAATGGGCTCCACCCTGAACACAGTAATTTTAACTAAGAAACAGTGGCTATGTTAAAAAGAACACCCTATTGAAATAAAACGCACCTTTCCGGAATTTGAAATTTACATATATAAAAGAAATCTCAATTTTTAAGGATGTCTGCCTATGTACAATAGAAACTCTAACCATTCTTTTAAATTTAAATAATAAATGACCCCTTTGTTTAACGAACTTTTCTGGCTCTCTTAAGTGAACTTTTAAGGTTTTTTTTTCCCCTTGGTTTGAGCAAATGATGAATCAATACTTAGGCTGAGAATCTTAGCTCTGTGCTTATGAAATATACATGTTTTTTGTTTCATCTAAGAGTTGTCCCTTTAGAAATGCAAATTTGTTGCCTAGTTAACAATTGCTTAGGGGAATAAAACAGGTAATTGAAAGACTGATATACCAAATAGAGAAAAGAAAAACTATTTAAAACCTTGAAAAAGCAGTAAGATCTGCTTCTGTTTGTTTGTATGTCTATATGTGTTATGTGTATGTGATCTTTGGTGAATAAAGCTAGTTTTTAATTTGTTGCTAAAATAGAAATGGCTTGAAAATTATCAGTTAAATATAATTAGATACTTGCTTGATTTGACTGTGAGCTTAAGTCTTTGGTTTAGAGTCTCTGGATTCAGGGGTCTGGATAAGTGGCCAAGACGACATCTGGAGACATGTTCTTAGTGCCTAGACCACCAGCTACTATAAGCCCAATAATGTCCCCTTCTTCCTCTGCTTTCCCTGTTTTGCCTCCTGGCTATTGTGGTAGTAGTTGAATCCTCCAAGCATAGTCTTCACAGCTCTGGCTTCTGTCCTGATGGACTCAAACATGCCCTGACTTTCGTAGTCCTCATGGGTGGCACATAGCTACTTGGGACCTAGAATGACTGGGAGGAGACATTAGGGAGGCTACCTGTGTTATAGCTTCAAAATTCTTTTCAGTAATTTAAAATCCTAGAGTCACGTTATGTTAAATTAAGTAATAAAAAAATCACAAAATGAGTCATGTTCAAGTTCAGATACTGAAATATTCATTATTAAACATGCATTTAAGTCTATATACCTTGACATATTATTTCTATATAGTATAGAAAAGTAAATACATTTAGATCTGATAATGAAGAATAATTTGAGACCTAGCTAAAAAATTATAAAATGGTTTTATCTATAAATAACTAATATAAAACAGTTCAAAATTACTTTCTAGAGTTTCAACTAGAAACAAGGGTTACTAAGAGTTAAAAACTACTGTCAGAGGTGTTTGAACCTGAGCAACTCCATCTTGAATAAGGGCTTAGTAAAATGAGCCTAAGACCTACTGGGCTGCATTCCCAGAAAGTTAAGGCATTCTCAGTCACAGGATGAAAGAGGAGGGTGGCACGAGATACAGGTCTTAAAGACATTGCTGATAAAACAGATTGCAGTAAAGAAGCTGTGGGCTAAGACCCACGAAAACCAAGATGGTGATGAGAGTGATCTCTGATTGTCCTCACTGCTACACTCCCATTAGCACCATGACAGTTTACAAATGCCATGGCAACATCACGAAGTTACCCTATATGGTCTAAAAAGGGGAGACAAGAATAATCTACCCCTTGTTAAAATATTATCAATAAATAACCATAAAAACGGGCAACCAGCAGCCCTCAGGACTGCTCTGTCTATGAAGTAGGCATTTTTTATTCCTTTACTTTCCTAATAAATTTGCTTTCACTTTACTCCACAGACTCAGCCTGAATTACTTCTTGCATGAGATCCAAGAACTCTCTCTTGGGGTTGGAATTGGGACTCCTTTCTTCTAGCATCTTTCTGGTGACCACTGAAGGGACTATAGTGCAGAAAACCCCAACCCAAAGGCTTTCAGTGAGTGGTGGGGGCCAGTAACATCTTTCTGGTGAATTCTGAAGGGACAATACTGAAGAAAACCCCAACCCAAAGGAAATAGACTGCAGCACTGATTGGCCAACACTGGGTAAGCGGTGGGGTACCCAGGTAAAGGATGGAATTGGGTTAGAGGCCCAACTTAGGGGAGTTAGAGTCTCTCCTAAGACAGAGTGGGTTAGAGGCATCTCTTGATAAAAGTCAAGGACACTTGACCCACCTTGGGTTAAAGGCCCAACTTAGAAGGATTAGAATCCCTTTTAAGATTTAGGGGGTTAGAAGCCCCTTTCAGTAAAGTACCTTTTGGCTAAGAATGGGTTTGGTATTATGAAATGTTAACTGCTCTTCTCTTTGAATTAATCTGCCTTGAATTCTTTGCTAAGGGCTGTGGGTGACAGGATCAGGCACATATAGGATCATGGGACATGGGGAGCTTTTTCCTCCCTAAAAGGGGAAACTCGAAAGCTGATGAGACTACTGGAAAATATCCCTTTCCTACTGACAAGCAGTCACCTGAACTTTTCAGTGTCACTGTCATAGGTGGGTCTTTCTCTGGCCTCCCTAAGCACCTTGCCTTCCCCACCCTGCCTCAAGCAATGCTTCCCCTCTCTCCATCTCTCTCTGTCTCTCTCCCTCTCTCTCTTTTTTTGTGTGTATGCAAACTGGTTGAATGGTAAAAACCATTGTTGATCTCCTCTGTAAAATTTAGATTAATGGAAAAAAGGATTTGTGAGGCTAGTCCTAAGCTATAGTGAATCTGGTGTGCGTTGTGTGTCTTTCTGTATTGTTCTTCCATAAAGAGGGGTATCATAGGTTGGAACATGGGCTTAGGACCCCTTGTAAGCCCACTGTTCAAAATGGCCCAGCAAACTAGTCAGGTATAAATTTTGCTGCAGGTCCCTAAACACAAAATTGGATGAGATATCCGTCTTGTCTTGTATGTCTTGGGGAGCCTGACCTTGTAACCATGTGGTGATGCTTTCTCTTTTCACAGTGGCAGTGGCAGCCCAGGATCAGGGTTCAATTCCTGGCTTAGGGAATGAATCCTTTATCTTATTTTATCTATGTATTTATATATGTTGTGTGTGTAATATAAAAGACTTTTAATTAAATGGTTTAATAATAAGAGCTTACATCAAATATTTGATCAGAAAAGTAAAATGTGTAATACCTTTTATTTAGTTCACATGACTTAAGTAATCTTTGGGAAATAAAGACAGTTTTAATGATTAATGGTAAAATAAAAATATCTTTAAAATGTAAACATTTGGTCTAAATTATGTGGGTCAGATATTAGGTTTTCTAAGTGTTTTAAGGTCATAAAATGTTTCTTTGACTTTTGAATATTGTTCATTTTACCTGCTTTGGAGCTTGAAATTCTAGATAAGACCTGGAAACATGTGAAACTAGCCACACCTACTAGCTATGCTGGAAAGAATCAGACATTATCTGCACTTCTGTCTGGGTCCTAGGCTCCACATCTGGGACATAATTACTTACTCACCAGGCTTTTCACTAAAAATAAAAGTTGCTAAGAGTTAGCATTGTATGCACTCCAGCCTGGTGACAGAGCAAGACTCCATCTCAAAAAAAAAAAAAAAAAAAAAAAGAGTTAACATTGTAACATGTAATTGAGACTACTGAAGAAACAGTTTTATGTTCAAGGTATGTAAGAAAAGTAGAATGTGCTTTTGGTAAAAGATTATAAGAAAGCATGGGAATATGGATTTCTTGCCTAAGTTTAGAGAGTTAAAGGATTGTTTAAAGTTAGGATAAAGTTGTAGGTTTAAGCAAGTTAAACAGCCTGTGAAATATTAATCTCATAGAAGAAATTATCATGTGAACATATTGGCTAAAATTAAAGGGGTATTATTCAGTTTTTTGATAAATTGAACATTGGAATAAAAGCACAGCAGGTTTTTCTTAGAGCAAAAACCTGCTTATAATCTGCTGTTTAACAAAAATATTTAAAGGGTTATAAAATACTTATTAAAATCTTACCTCATGGTCAAACTGATTAAGATTCAATACATTTGTCTATAAGGTTTTATTAAGATTTGGGTTTAACACAAATAGTACATTAGTGTAGAGATGAAATTTGCCTTATTGGGTATAAAAATCATACAGGAAGGACTGCCAAATATGAAATGGTGTTTGGCTTTCTTTGGGCTATATTTTCATAATATGTTATTGGTATGTGATCAACAATAATGGGAAACTCCTATAATTTTGATATGACTTAGTGTATGTTAATAATTATAATTATTACATAAATTTTTGTATGCCACAGAAATAACCAAATTTCCTTATCACTTGTGGCTTTAATAGTGGCTGTCCTAAGACTTTTTATAATCCACACAATTGTTGTCTTGCTTTGGTCCTCTTTAAAAGGTGGTTTTATAATCACCTACAGGACTTTAACAGGTTCATATTTTGCTGTTGTACTCTTTGTGTAAAAATGCAGAATAAGCTTACTGGATATCTTCTTAAATTGAACACTTATTAATCTTTCAGATAGTGCCTTTTGTTGAAACTCAGATTTTGAATGGCACTCACCGTACTGACGACTTGTGACTGAGCTCCTCACTAACCTGAATATGAGAGGCAGGAATAGAATACCCCTAATAGATAGACAGGAATACAATTACCCCTATTTAGCCTGAAGAAGTTACAGAAGATGGAACTTCATCCCTTTGCAACACTTAGGATTAAGGGTTCTCTTATAAAAAGGGAGCAGGGAAATGTCAGAAGCACTTGAGTCAGAGCAACTCCATCTTGAGGAGGGGCTTGGTAAATGAGGCTGAGACCTACTGGGCTGCATTCCCAGACAGTTAAGGCATTCTAAGTCACCTGATGAGATAAGAGGTTGGCACAAGATACAGGTCATAAAGACCTTGCTGATAAAACAGGTTGCAGTAAAGAAGCCGCCTAAAACCCACCAAAACCTAGATGGCAATGAGAGTAACCTCTGGTTGCCCTCATTACTACACTCCCATCAGTGCCATGACAACTTACAAAATGCCATAACATCAGGAAGTCACCCTATATGGTGTAAAGGGGGAAGCATGAATAACCCATCCCTTGTTTAATATATCGTCAAGAAATAATCATAAAAAATGGGCAACCTGTGGAGTAGTCATTCTTTTCAAATATGTCTGTGAGTAGTCTGTGGAGTAGTCATTCTTTTATTCCTTTACTTTCCTAATAAATGTACTTTCATTTTACTGTACGAACTTGGCCTGAATTATTTCTTGCACGAGATTCAAGAACCCTCTTTTGGGGTCTCGATCAAGACCACTTTCCTGTAACACTACCAGACATGAGAGAAACACTTTTGTATACAAAGTGTATAAACAAAAGCAAGATATATGTTTGGAAAGGAAAGTTATAAAGGCATAAAAATGTGTGTTAGGAATTTTGTCTGGTTTGAAGTAACTTAAAGGTTTCAAACTGAAAGAGTGAAAAAATAGATAAAGCAAGATGAATATAAAAAGTTGGGGCCGGGCGCGGTGGCTCAAGCCTGTAATCCCAGCACTTTGGGAGGCCGAGTCGGGCGGATCACAAGGTCAGAAGATCGAGACCATCCTGGCTAACACAGTGAAACCCCGTCTCTACTAAAAAATGCAAAAAAAACTAGCCGGGCGGGTTGGCGGGCGCCTGTAGTCCCAGCTACTCGGGAGGCTGAGGTAGGAGAATGGTGTAAACCCGGGAGGCGGAGCTTGCAGTGAGCTGAGATCCGGCCACTGCACTCCAGCCTGGGCGACAGAGCAAGACTCCGTCTCAAAAAAAAAAAAAAAAAAAAATTGGATAAAACTGTAAAACAATAGGTTTACGGAAATCTTGTGTCGTTGAAAGACAGCAGCTTTGTTAAATTAATTAATGAGGTTGTATTAAAATTAGTTTTGGTATTAATTATATATTAATACAAAGGAAAAACTTGATTTTCTGTTTTGAACAAAAAATATGTGTAGTGTTAAAAAGAGTAAAATATTTTTATTAAACTTTTGTGTAAATTGCAAAATGAAAAAAAGATAAAAAGGAAAAATCAAAAGGTGTTTTGATTGTTTGGAAAATTGAGTCTCCTTTGTCAAAGAATACAGGTTTTTGTTTAAAAAAATCAATTATCACTTTGACTAAATGAATGACAATTGTTTTACAGTAACCTGTGATCCTGTTTTGGTCAAATGTTTCAAACCTTTGACATATTTGACAAATATGTCAGGTTATATTTTGATGATTGTTATTAATATATGTTCCAAAATTGTATGGGATTTCTAAACATCTAATATGTCTTACTATATGCTAACAATCGTAATTATGGTTACTATGTTAACTTATTGGAGACCACAAAAATAACCAAATTTCCTTGTCAACTATGTCTTTGATTATTTATAGTCATTTCTACAGTTCATAACTTAATTCTGATTCAGTTTCCGAAAACTTCACAAGCATGCAAAATCCTAGAATACAGTATCTTTGAGGAGGTTAATGAAAGGATGAAAGTACCCTGAGTAGCACTCTTCAGCAAAGGTTTCTAATAACTTTAGAATCATATCATTTGGACTGGGTAAGAATTCCTGGAACTTTAATGAAGAGACTGATTGGTTCATAAAGCTGGTAAACCAAGCAGGACACATTTAACTTAATAGCAAGAAAATACTTTGACAGATTTCCATGCTAAATGTATACAATTTGAATAAACTCCACGGTTCAAGTCAAATTACCTATGTTAAATCATCAGTTAACAGTGTTCTCCACCTAAATTGGAGAAACAGCTGGTATTCAAGAGAATAGAAGTCCAATGTTAAGCATGGACTCATGGAAAATCAAGATGGCTGCCTTGTCTTTCCTGAGTCCTTAAAGCTCTTGTTATTAAAAGTTCTGCATTTTATGGCTTGTCATAGAAACATAAAATAATCCAAATTAAATATATGTATTGGTGTGGTGACTTCTGTAAAAGGAAAATAAATCTTGGGACCCCAAAATCACTAAACCAAAGGGAAAAGTCAAGCTGGGAACTGTTCAGGGCAAACCTGCCTCCCATTCTATTTCAAAAACAAAAAAAAGCTACTAAGATGAAAAAGCTACATACCTCCGTCACAAGGAATTTCCTTGTTGACAAAGGACAGGCAGAACTCAAAGTCACCCCTCTGCTCACTGAGATAAATGCATATCTGTTTGCCTCCTTTGGAAAGGCTAATCAGAAACTCAAACATATGCAACAATTTGTCTCTTATCCACCTCTGACCTGGAAGCCACCTCTCCACTTCGAGTTGTCCCCACCTTTCTGGACGGAACCAATGTACATCTTACATATATTGATTGATGTCTCATGTCTCCCTAAAAAGTATAAAACCAAGCCGTGACCCGACCACCTTGGGCACATGTCATCAAAACCTCCTCTGAACATGTTCAAATCCTTAGCTACGGCAAAATAAACTTTCTAAATTGACTGAGATCTATCTCAGATATTTGGAGTTCAGACTTCTAAATTGCTAAAATAGTTTATGACCAAAGTTTGGTTTGTCAAACCCATATTCCTGAGAGGAAAATCAAAACTTCAGGTGAATTCTGCTACCTGATGGGCCATTTAATCATTTATAGAGGGATTTTGTTCAATTGTCATTTTCAGTGCATGTTTTCTGGTTGTATAAAAGCTTTCCCATGAAAGAGGGCTGAAGTTATAATAGTAGCTCATTATGCCACAGTGTATTTTCGCCAGGTAAAGAAAGTTTTTCATGGTTCACTGACTGAGAACAATCAACCACCTCTCAATCTAGAACCCAAAGACTGACTCTTCTGAGAACATTACAGAAAGACTGTCCTGGCTATCCATATTGAAGCAAAACTTTTGGACCTTGAACCTTAGATTCATAATCTCACAACTCAGAAGGGTCTCTCCACACTGTAGGAACTGCACACCTATTGGAAACCTTAAGGTAAAGCTGATCAGGGAAGTTTCTCCCCAAAAGAAGATGGCATCCATGATGTGAACAACTTTTTCTGAAGATTGTGGAGTAAGATTTCTCTACTATCATACAACCCTTACCTTTCATTTTTTTCCCCTTTGTATATGCCTCTATGAACAATAAAAGTGAAAAGGGGATTGGCTGTGTGCACTCATAGGGTTATAATTTTGTTTGTGAAGGATTTTGCAGCCAGTCTTATACATGGATAACCTTACACCTTGACAGATGGAAGATTAAGACCCAATGTATGTGAGAAATTTTAATGGTACATAATAGCCTCAGAGTCAGTCAGAAACAGAACATCACACCCTCTTAACCTACATCATGGGCTAAAGAGAATATTGCCAGAGGATCTTCACTCTTCTAGGAGGGCTTCATTCGTTAGGTCATTTTTCCCATGTATTGGAGTAAGTAAGGTAATTTATCCCTCATGATAGGCTCTGCAGCAGATCCTAGTACAAAGGCTGTAACTACACAACAGACTTGAAATTATCTTGTGAAAGTTATACTAAATAATACAATTGCTCTAAGTTACTTACTGGCTAAACAGAGAAGTATCTGGCACTTCTTGTTGCCCATGGAGAAATTCATCACATGGGATAGTATAAAGAATCAGTTATAGGGGATTAACAAAGAGACTACTTAAAATGAGTGGCTTCTTTGTCTAGTTCATTCTTTGATCTATTTGATTTCAGTTGGTTTGGTTTAAGGTGACCCTGGCTAAGGGGCATACTGCAAACTCTTGGTATTATTCTCCTGATAGTCATAATAGTAGTCTCCCTGGTGCATTGTATTCTCTCGAAAATTTTAAATGTTTACATGCAGCCATCTCTAGAATGTCAAGTGGTCTCTCTTCAACTGGAATAATAAGAGCTGAAAGAAATGTGTGACCATAAGGGCACCATTACCTATGAATTACATGCTGAGACCAGAAACTCAAAATGATGGTAACCAAGAGTGGCACTAAGGTCCTGAGATTTGGTCACACTCTCACCTAAGTAAGAACCTGACCAAAAGAGGGCAGTTTTTAAACAAATTATGGGAGCCCATTGTTTTGGTCCAAGCTCATGCACTAGGCCCCAACAGACCAGACTAAAACAAAATGGAGTCACTTATGCTAAATGTGACATAATCAAACACTTTAAGAGAATGCATAGTTCTAGAACAGATCAGGTTTTGTTTTTCTATTGTACACAGGACATTTCAGGATAAGGAGGTACCCTCTACACAACTCTTACAAAAACAACCTGAAGTCCTTATTTCCACCTACAAAACTTACTGTTCTGCTATTTCCCATTGAGTTTCAAGATGAAATAAGTACATTTACAATGATGACAGTGACATTAATGACTACAGTTTTGGTCATCCTCTCAAAGTCCAAACAATTCACAAATCATTATTTGCCCAATTAAACCTTTTAAATTGCATTTGGCTAAAGTTTTTATTTTAATAATATATAAAATAGGAGTAAAAATAGTACATACCCTATAGGATTGTTATGAACCTTAAGGAGTATGCTAAATGTATGTTAAAAAGCCAAGTGCCTGATTCTTGGTAAACACTATGTTCTTATTTATTGTTGCTATTGTTTTTATCATTGTTTATACAAGGTTGAAAGAAAATATTGTTAAGAGAAAAACTTCAGCTGAATGAAATTTGAAAGAGTTTAATTGAGCAAAGATCAATTCATGACTTGGGCAGCCTCCCAAGCCAGAGTAGGTTCAAAGACTCCAACACAGTCATGTGGTGGAAGAAAATTTATGGACAGCAAAAGGAAAGTGATGTACAGAAAATGAAAGTGAGGTACAGAAACAACCAGATTGATTACAGCTCAGCGTTTGCCTTATTTGAACACAGTTTCAACAGTTGGCTACCTTTGATTGGCCAAAACTTGGCACAAGAGCAAGCTACAGTCTATTTACAACTTGATAAGCTTTGACTGTGTCCTCACCCAAATCTCATCTTGAATTGTAGCTCCCATAATTTCTACTTGTTATCAGAGGGAACTGGTGGGAGATAATTAAATCTTGGGGGTGGTTTTTCCCATACTGTTCCCATGATAGTGAATAAGTCTCACAAGATCTGACGATTTTATAAGGGGTTTTCCTTTTTGCTTGGCTCTCTCATTCTCTCTTATTTGCCAACATGTAAGATGTGCCTTTTGCTTTCCACCATGAGTATGAGGCCTCCCCACCCACATGGAACTGTGACTCCCATGAAATCTCTTTTCCTTTATAAATTACCCAGGCTTGGGTATGTCTTTATCACCAGCATTCAAAGAGACTAATACACAACTCCATTTAGGTTATAGTTCACAATGTACAGAGAAACCTTTAGGCTGAAATGTATAAGGAGGCAGTGTATTAGTCTGTTCTCACACTGCTATGAAGAAATACCAGATACTGGGTAATTTCTAAGAAAAGAGGTTTAATTGACTCACCAGATGCTTAATCAGATCTTGTGAGAACTCACTCACTATCATGAGAACACCACGGGGGAAACCGCCCCCATGATTCATTTACCTCTTACCTCCACGTGGTCCCACCCATGACTCGTGGGATTATGGAAATTACAATTCGGGATGAGATTTGGGTGAGAACACAAAGCCTAACCATACCAAGCAGCTTTTAGGCTAAACTTGGTTTAACAGTATCAAAAATATATGCATCTTCTCTTCTAAAGCCTGCCATTGATCTCATTATTAAAATCATTTCATTGAGTTTCATGGAGGAAACTCTGACGTTGCTCAGATTAGCTCCTATTTTGAGTAGACAGTGGCAGAAACTGTTTAGGGAAACAGGAAAGATGAAGGACAGCAAAGCCAGCTCCCCTTTCCCTCTGGTCCACATAATTCAGCCTGTGAGACAGTGACTCCATAGCAAATAATCCTGGCTATTTTTTTTATCCAAAATAAATCTAAGCCTCTCCTAAACACACATAATAATCAACAGTGGAAATAAAAAAATATGAAACATCAATAATCAATCCCAGATAGAAAATGAGAAAAAGGGAAACCACATGTAGGACAAACAACAACAGATCTTGGTTGCTCTGCCACCTTCACCTAGCTCTCCACCTGCGATCCTGAACCAAAGTTCAGTTTTCCCAACCCCTCCATCCTTCAGTCTACATTTATTCATTGAAGAAATACTTCCCAAGTTCCAGAAACTGTTTTTAGTAACACCGTTACCACACTGAATGCAGAGACAAAAATCCCATCCCTAAAATAAAAAAATTAAAAAAAAAAAATTACTCTAGGTGACAAAAAATGTAAATATGAAGAATTCAGTATATTGCCTAATAAATCGAGGGAAGAAGAGTGATGGAAAGCACTGAGTAGGGGGGTGTGGCAAATGTAGAAAGGGCAGCCAGTCAAGGTCTGAGAAACAACATATGAATAATGGCCTTAAGGAAGTGAGAGAATAGCAATTGAAATGTCAATGGGGAAGAAAAAGATTGTCTGAAGAAAAAGCAAACTGAAGACCCTGAGCGTATCTAGAGTGCCCAAGTGAAGAAGCCTGTTGCTGAGCAAGGTGGAGCTGAGAGAAAGCAGTCAGTGTAATATTAATAGCAATCCTATTATAACACACACCAGGATGAGCTAGACTTTGCAAGGAATGTGGATCTTACAGTGCTTCAGGCATGTCCTTATTAAAACTGTCATTGAAAAAATGATTATCACTGAGAAAATTATGACTGTGAATAAGATTTGAGCTAATCCACCCCACATCTTGCCTTTCCCTTAATTAATCCTGGGCTACTGGCTGAGCTAACTTTGGAAGACATTTAGGCTATAGTCTAAACGATAAATAGGCTTTACCCAAAACTCTCCAGCTTTTTTGAAGACAATAGGAGGCCATCAGGCTGGGGGCAGGAGAGGAATCTGAGTCTTGCTAAGGAGCAGGCAGGAAAGATTGTCAGCCATTATTCCATTATTCCAGAGGCTATAAGATACACAACTTTTCCAGTTATTCCTGCAGACAACACACCATTGTAGATTGGCCTTTTGAGATGTCTTTCCAGTTTTTTTGCATGTCTCACACCCATGGCTCCACCTAGACTCACAAACTCTGCTCTCGTGGTCCCACCTCAGAGTGATTCAGCCCACAGAAGGACAGCTTTGACCCACTACGATTTCATCTCTGCCCTAACCAATCAGTAGCAAACCTAGCCACCCTCACTCCTTTCCCCAAACCGAGTTTGAAAAACACCTAACCTAAGAGATTTGGAAGAGATGATTTGAGTACTAGCTCCATCTTTGACATTGCTGGCCAGCCTTGTGTCTACAAAACTCTTTCCTACTGCAGTGCCATGGTCTTCATTTTACATACAGTGGGCAAGAAGAACCCCTTGGGCAGTTACATTATTTGTTATAAAAATGTCATTTTGGTTACTTAATAAAGAAGAAGGCAAAATCAAAATAATTTATGGAGGAACCAGATTATGAATGGATCTTGCTTTATAATGGGAAGGGGAAATTGTTGCTCTGGGGGTTGTAAAACAAAAATAAAATTTCAATCCCTCCCACTTGCCCTGCAACCATCTAAACGGACCCTTCCTGGACCAAGGCCCTCCATATTTAACGTGAAAGACGGGTTCAGGCCATGACAGGAGGCAGGGAGCTGGACATGCCTCATTATGCTGTCTTCCTTTTTGTAATTCAGGAATAGCAGACCAGCAATTTGACATCAACACAGCCTTTAAGTCTGATAGGAAACATTTACGTTCTAGTCTCTCTGAAGCTAGCTACCTGGAGGCTTCATCTGCGGGATAAAACTTTGGTCTCCCCAACATCTTATCATAACCCAGATATTCCTTTCTATTTCTAATAACTTTTTCAACCAATTGCCAGTCAGAAAATTTTTAAACTTAACTATAACCTGGAATGCCTATTTCAAGATGTATCACTTATCTGGACCAAAGCAATGTTATAGCTTAAGTGTATTTGATTGATGTCCCATGTCACCCTAAAATGTATAAAACCAAGTGGTAGCCTAACCACCTTGAGCGCAAGTTGTCCAGACCGCCTGAGGATGTATCATGGGCCACGGTCACTTACATCTGGCTCAGAATAAACCTTTTCAGATATTTCACAGAGTTTGACAACAGACATTTGAGAGAAATTTAGCACATTATGCTTCTTCCTTTCTCAAACCCTTCTTGGTTGGATACACTGCCTTTCTTGGTTGGATAAAGACATAGATTTTTGGAATTCTGCAATATAGAATCCAAAGAAAGAATAGCTGACCCTAAATGACCTAGGAATTTTAGCTGTAGGCATTAAAGTTTACTTTTTTTTTTTTTTTTTTTTTTTTTTTGAGACAGAGTCTTGCTCTGCCTTCAGGCTGGAGTGCAGTGGCATGATCTCAGCTCACTGCAACCTCCGCCTCCCGAGTTCAAGGGAATCACTTGAACTCAGCCTCAGCCTCCCAAGTAGCTGGGATTACAGGCACGTGCCACCATGCCCAGCTAATTTTTTGTACTTTTAATAGAGACGGGGTTTCACCATGTTGTCCAAGACGGTCTCGATCTCCTAACCTCGTGATCTGCCTGCCTCAGCCTCCCAAAGTGTTGGGATTATAGGCATGAGCCACCGTGCCTGGCCTAAAGGTCACTTTTTACAATAAGTGAAGGATGTCCATCATGTCCTTGATGACAAATGATGACATAATGGACATGTCACAGCAAAAAGAGAATCTGGGCCTGATGGCTGTGTATAGTCACCAGTCCATCCTCACAGTTATCTGTCTTGAGTCTTCAACATGAGAAGAAAATAAAAGAACATCTCCATGGTTTAAATCTCTTGTAGTTAGTTGGTTTTGTTACTCATATTTGTATGAGTATAGTTACTCATATTTGTAAACATTACTATCAGATATGCCTTTCTCTACTATTTGATCTTTTAGTCATGTGCATCCAGTATTTTATTAAAATTTTAAATATTAAGTGTAAATGAGTTAATTCAGTAATCTGCAGAGTCTCTACCTGTAGAAAGTTTATAGGCTAAAGGAGAAGATCAAAAGTCCCTTTTTCATTTATTTAGGGCCAAAAGATACCACAGAGTATCCATAGAAAAGTTCATTATAAGATCCACACATAGTTAGTTCAACATAGAAAGTATTATGTCATTGTCTTTACATTCAGTGATATTGGCTTACGGAAAGTAATTCTACTTAATTATATTCACTACTAAAGACAAGATTTATGTTATTTGAAAACACATTATGATACATTAATCTGGAGAAAAACCTACAATTATACTGTGGGAGGAACAGAGACTAAAAGACATGGCAGCATTATTGCCATTAAGATGGATAAATTAGAGGTAAAGAGGTGATTTCTGGATGATTTCGTTTCTTTTTTCACTGAATGTCCCTTTAAAGGGTAGTTGATAAATTCGTGCTTATTTAGGCATTATTGATTATCCATGGTTAAGATAATTCCCTCTTGGGAGTACTTGTAGAAAACGCTTTTTCTACATGGGACATGTAGAAAATGCTTTTAATTTAAATACACTCTCTAAGAGTGAATCTTATGGCATCTAAACTCCAGGCCTAATTGGGATAAATCAAAATTTCATGTATTTTTCCAATATTTTCAAATAATACCACAGAAGTGGCCAAATACTCCAATCACATGTGAGAACTAAGTTTCAGGGACAAGCATAGAAGATCTGAAGTAGCAGAGCTGAAGGAACCTGAAATACAGCAGTTTAAAGGCTATTATAAACATAGCACGTGAATGGAAAATCCAACCAGCAAAGAAGAACTATAAACTTCACATGAAATCTGACTTGCTTCTGGACTTAGGAGCTCTATTTAAATAGCTCCTCTCAAGTTGACTCTTAGGCTTTTTAAAAATGTTGATATTGAAGATTTCTGAGGCAAAGCAAAAACAAAACTGGTATAACTGATATCCAACTGTGTCATCTGTAAAGGTGAAGAAAATAGTATACTTCCCTCCTTTCTCTTGCTTTCATTTTTTTTTCTAAAATAACTTTCCCCCCACTCTATGAATCACTTACTTTTTCAGTTAATGAAGTCTAAAGTTCTGCTTCCCACTTTGGGATTGATATTTGAATTCTTTATTGCATCTCAAACCTGTGAATTGTTTCAGGAATTATTCCCATGTCCTTGTTATGTATTCTTTCAGAGAGAATGAATCACAACCCAGTAGCTGATAACAGTTAATTGTACAATATTTGAAATGTTCTTCATCTCAAACAAAGGCAAAGTGCTTGGCAAAGACTATTATGCAAATAATTGCTTCTTCTCTGAAAAATATCACTTTCTGCACTCTAGGAAATCAGCATCCATCACACCATGACAAAAAACAGAGCCTCCTTTTCTCACCACCGGCATGGCTGAAGCATGCCTGAAGAAAATGGCTGAAGAAAATTTCTGAAAGCAGAGATTTAAAACATGTCAAAGTTTCACAGGACTTCAGATAATTAATATTAATAGCCACCGACACTTACTCTGCTTGTTTATTTTATACCTTAGAAATGTAGTAGTTCTCAGAAAACTGCCTTTGTATACATACTGAGAATCATCAGAGTGTATATATCTAAGTGCTGATCCTACAAAGAGTAAAGCAAATATTACATTATGGATTTTTGTGAGGATGATGAGTCAGTTGGGTGCTTTAACTTAATAAGGTGGCTCCTGAAAACCACCTATTATAGAAGTGCCCTGGTCTCAGAAGCAGGAACCTGCAGTCCCACAGGGCAGCTTTGCAGGAGCTCAGAGGCTGTACCCTGCAGGTGTTGTGCAATATGGAGGTACGTGGTCTGATTAAAGGAATACTACAAATCAATGATTCAAAGTCACTTCATCCCTCTGGGCTTCACTTACTCCTCTCTAAAACTGAAGATACGCCTTTGGTAATCTTTAAAGAACTTTCTGACTATATAAATCCATGATTTTCAAAAATCATTCTCAGATGATTAGTCTCTGAGTCAAAAAATTGACCTGTTTTGAATCATGCAAATATTTATTTGAAAGCCATAATATATAACCAAGAATCTCAGAAAGCAAAAATAATAATAAGGTATTGAAGAAGGCATTTGTCTTTCTGAAAAAATAAAAATAAAAAAGAAGAGATAATATGCATATAGTATCCTAAAATAGGATTAAACCAACAATAATTGCTACCTCCACTGATTAGACAAATACAAGTTCTCCACTCTTTCCACCATTAAAAACTGCTTGCATTTAATTATATTCTATCCATGAAAGAAAAGTAATCTCATATGCTATGAGGCCACAATTGTTTATTCTCCTGTGGATTAACCCTCATTTCACTCCTGAAAAAGGAAAAATGGGTTCCCACTTTCTGAATATAAAGTGGATTTTTCACCAAATGAGATTAAAATATGACAAGTGATTTATCTTCGGTCTTCTCATTCGTGTTAGAATAGCCTGCCACTCTGTCACCTTGAGTCAAACTGTTAAATTTAGTAACTGACCATATTTTATCTTTAGCTACTGTCTGTCCAGTCACAAAAACACCTTTTAATTTCCTTAGATGGCCTTAAATATAGGTTTAATCGCCTCTCTTTCTCTCTTCTGCCATCACAGTTGTCTAAGCTGTCATCTCTGAGTTATTCTTTGCTAGATAAATGTTTTTCAAAAATAAAAACTAATTTTATTTTTATCATTGCCACCAGTTGCCCCTCTCATTTAGACTAAAGATTTATAAGGTTTTGTATAATCTAGACCTCTCTTGATGATTATGGCTCAATGCTAAGCTCTAGTGACACTGGCTTCTTTCAAGTCCTTCATAAAAATCATGCTTTCTCATCAAGGAGTCCGTTCCACAGGTCTGGGATGACACATCCACTCTGTTTTAATCTTATTAAAACCTATTCTACTTTTATATTTTAACACCACACCGTGTCCTCAGGAATATGTTCCCGGACAACCTAACTCAATGTTATATCTGCCTTCTCCATAAACAAAAACATATTCTTACCTAATACCAACTGCTTATTCTGAAAAGCACTTACCTTAATTGTAACTTTATATGTATAGTCAGTTCTCATTATCCATGGTAGATATGGTCTATGAAGTTGCCACCAACACTGAGTTAGTGAATACTGAATAATTGTTCCTAGGGGAAATACAGGGTTAGGTTCCTGGGAGCCTCAGGTCACATTTTTGTCAATTGATCAATATATAACCTTGTTTTGTGTGTGTTTCTGGATAACACCACCTTATTTAATATGTACTGGTGATTCACTGACCTTGAGCTCACATTGGTACTTACAACTCATGCCTGAACAAAGCTTACCTAAGACGTGCATTTTCTCCCTAAGGTACAATATGGCCTTCTTGTGCTTAGAAACACTAGACAGCACTTCAGCCTTAGGGTTGGGCACTGTTTTAAACAACAAAATCACCAAAAACAAAAGCACAAAATGCAAAACAAATGTAGCACAAAATAGGCCACAAAAAGAACATTGGTTTACACAGAGCTGAAACAAAATGCTTACTCAGAGTGTCACCTTGTTTGACATCAGCCTGGAGTGTGCACGGCAGCCACCAAAATTTTTTGCCCCATTGTACATGCCCATGAATAACTGTAAAAGTTCAGTGAGTATTGATCTTGGGATTATAAATAAATTTTAGCACTCAGACAAATTTGCAAATACAGAATCTGCAAATAATGAGGATGGACTGTATTTACATAAGCATATGGTTAAGGTCTATTTCTCCACTCTACTGTAAGCTCCATGAAAGCAAAAATAATTTCCCACCACTGTATTCCCAACACCTGAATGACACATATAGACACACACACACACACACACACACAAACACTTGATACATATTTTCATTAATAAAGCAGTCCTAGATATCACTATCAAAACAGTGCTTCCCATCCTGAAAATCTTTCATTTGGTTTTCATTCCCCCTCCATTGAAAATTCAAGTAGTTCGTGTTTTGACTCAAATCCCTCAAACAACCTTTATTCTATTAAAGAATAATATAGCATGACCTAAAACTCCAATGAGTTGGGAAAGATATGAGAAGACAATCATAAGGTCACCACTACTACAAAATAAAAAATATTTCAGAAAACTTTCTGTTCCATCCAGAAAAAGGCTCAGAACAATCCTTTTCACCTCAAGTTAATATAAACAACCTTGAATCCAACATCTTGTCTTCCAAACCGTATCTGTTGTCTACATCAGAAATCTGTGAGTCAATGCTGACTCTTTCCTACCTAAAACTTGATAACTGGCTGATAATAAAGAATAATCTCCTTATCCATTATTTTGACATTCTATTGCTTAAGATGAAGTCCAGTTTCTTTGAATACCATTCATGTTTGACCCTGGTTTATTACATTCATTACATTTTTTGTCAACACCCACGCCCCTCCATGGGACTACTTTGTATTCCTGAAGTACACCCTTTTCTCTGGGTTTTCATGCTCCTGAAAAACAAGCTGTTTTCTCCATAAGAGATCTGACTTTCCTCACCAAACTAATTTTTTACTCATCTATCAAGACCACTCAAGTGTTACTTCTCACTTCCAATCCCGCCTGCAATATCCCTGGGTTAAGTTTACCTATATGTGCTCCTATGGCACCCTGAACAACTCTCCACATTTGCTGTTTCAACCATCAGTTTCTTTGTCTGTCTCCTTTCTGGGGATGGGAACCTGTTTGATTTCTCTCCGTATCCCTAGTATCTAACATGGATTCTGACATACAGTAGAAGATTTATCAGCATTTGTAAAATAAATGTTATTTTATTTTAGTGTTTGACCCTTTGACTGATTAACTCACTAAATGAATGAGTGAACGAAAGAGGACACTGGGCTAAAACTGAAACGAGCATGAGGCAAATTTCTAGGATAAAGGATGTATGGATGAGGCTAAGAAACATTGGAAAAGTTTTTTGTTTTTTATTTGGGTGATCTGCATCATGTGGACTCTGTAACAGCATAACTCTGTGATTCCAATTTTATAGATTTAGATCCTAATTTATGTTATTAGTATAATTTCATTTTATTATTTATTTATTTATTTTGAGAGAGGGTCTGGCTTTGTTGCTCTTGCTGGAATGCAGTGGTACAATCTCAGCTCACAGCAACCTCCACCTCCCGGGCTCAAACCATCCTCCCACCTCAGCCTTCAAAGTAGCTGGGACTACAAATGAGAACCACCACAACCAGCTAATTTTTTGTAGAGATGGGGTTCCACCATGTTGCCCAGGCCAGTCTCGAGCTCCTAAACTCAAGCAATCCACTTGCTTCGCTCTCCCAAAGTGCCAGGATTACAGGCCTTGAGCCACCACTCCTGGCCAAAACAAATTTCTTAATCACAGTTTATTCTACTTACTGCTCATCTTAAAAAGAACTCACAAGAAAGACATTCTCCACAAACATAAGAACATATATAAACCAATGGGCAAGTATCCTGGAAGATACACATTGTACTCTGGCTCCTCATCTGGAATAATTCTTTTAAAAGAACTTTGTTTTGGTAATTCCATCAAAGCAAGACTGGCTGATGGAAAAATAAAAAGAGAGAAAGAAGAAGAAAGAAAGAGAGGAAAGAAAGAAAGAAAGAAAGAAAGAAAGAAAGAAAGAAAGAAAGAAAGAAAGAAAGAAAGAAAGAAAGAAAGAAAGAAAGAAAGAAAGGAAGGAAGGAAGGAAGGAAGGAAGGAAGGGAAGGAAGTTCTGCAAGAAACAAGTGTCAGAAAAAGTCATAGAAAAAATCCGGCAAATGAAATAATGAAATGAAACATCTTCATCATTTTCAGTCAGTGATACTATACAGTCACCATTGTGATGTTTAAGCTGATAGGAGATTAAAACAGACTAGGAATCAGGGAATCTGGATTCTAATATTTGTGATCCCAACAAAAAAACTATGTCCCTTAGATATATCATTAAATATGGGCCTTATTCATACTTCATGTAATGTACTATATAACTGCTTGTGTTCTTAAAATTAAGAAATGGTAAACTAAGACGTAATGTGTAAGAAATATAAGTAGCAATGTAATGCATAGTAACATAGTAAGAATGTATAGTAGCATAATGGATAATACCAAGGCACATTGGAGGATTTTCCTGAAAATTCTTTGTTGTAAAATTATACTTTGATCACCTGAAGACCCCCATGTTTAGTGAGGTTTCAGAAGAACTAATTTTGCCTCTTAAAATATATATTTGATTTGCCTGAATGAAGACATAGGTTAAATCAACTTTCCTAAATAATATTAGACAATACATTTGGGGTCCATAACATTCTGGTAGTTTTGGTTTGCTAGACTGTGGGAGGATATAATACCCACACATAGGCAGAATAGATAACAATTTTTAACACAAGTTACATTTGTTACAATGAAGAACTCACCCTTGGACTATAAACTTGGAAATGAGAAAAAGATGTTAATAAATACTACATTATAAATTTACTCTGTGAGAAACTCCTGTTTATGATCAACAACCTCTTAAGGGGATACAAAACTCTTCAGATTAGATCCCCATCCATTATATGTATTGAAACATCACTATGTGCCCATAAATATGTAGAAGTATTTTAATTTTATTTAACTTTATGTTTTAATTTTAATTTTCTTAAAATAAAATTTAAAACATGAAATCGACAAGTATTTGTCAATTAAAATAAAAATGAAAACATGAAATTAAATAATTAAGGTATTGATGGATATGTCCCTTTGAAGAAATAAAAAAGCATTTCATAACAGTGAAATAATTCTTACTAAAAAATAGATCTCTGAACTTCTAGAGAAGCTAAAATTCACAGCCAAACTTTCTTAGAAGATTTGTAGATCTAAACCAGTAGAGTGAAGTACTGATTTGAAAGTCTAATCTTGGCGATCTAGGAAGAAGAGCATAATCTGTGACCGTGAAATGAATTGTTAGATCAAGGTCTGAAGATTAGATAAAGTAAATTACTTGAAGTAAACAGGATGCAGTAGGGGATGGCAGAATAACTGAGGGGTAAATAAATCAAGTAAAGAGCTATTTCGATTTTATTAGAGCATAATCCTGGTTCTTGGGGTTGAATCTAGTTTAGCATTTGTCCAGAATTTATTTTTATTTCTTAGCAAAGTACTATTATTAACAGTTGCACTCAAGTAAACAGGGAATCAAGACATAGGAGACAGCCGTAAATGATGTAATTGTGAGGACTGATAAACTCTGAATATAGACAGCAAATCAAAATGTAATATTATATCTATATAAAATTTACCAAATTTTATATTTGCATGATAGCTACACAAAAGAATTTTTTGTTTTTAGAAGGTATGTGTTGAAGTATTTAAGTCATGATGTCAGCAGCTTATTCTCAAATATTTCAGCAAAATTCATATTGATGATATTTATTATTTAGAGAATAAAATTAAAAATATTAACTATGATAGAATATAGGTAAAAGGTATAGGGATTTTTATTGTGACAGTTTTGTGACTTTCTTTAAAATAAGAAACTATGAAAGCACATTGTGTTCCCTTCCCCAAATTAACCCAAATGGATTTGGTATCCTTCCACTTTTACATCCAGGTTCAGACATAGTTTTGTCTAGTGGTATGTGAGACTTATGTGCAGTAGATGGAATTTTCATGTTAATATGTAACCAAATCTTAAACACGATGGATAAAAGCTGGCCTTTCTCTTCCTTGCCTATTTCCAAATTCTGTATGTAAATTCTGACCAATTATCTGGCTAATTCCCCAATCATGATGCACGAGACTGAGTGAAAGAATCCTGAATCAAAATCGGGCTTGCCATAAAGAAGAGACAAAAATGATTTCAGTGTGAGTCTAACTCAGTTAATTGTCTATTAAAACAAAGTCATCAGCACTTTTGTATAGCAATATAGCAGAGCTCAAAATCTCCAAACCATGGCATTCACAATATTCAGGATTATAATCCAAAATTATTTCATATGACAAGAAGAAAGAACATGTGATCAATTCTCAAGGAAAAGATGATCATCAAATGACAAGCCTAAGATGGCGCAGACATTGGATTTATCACTCAAGAACTTTAAAAGAAGCTACTCTAATTATGCTCGAAGAGATAAGGAAAAATTTCTTATAATGAGTGAAAAGATAAGCACAACAAATGTAAATTTTAGAATTTAAAAAATACATTGAAATTTTAAAAACTTACCCGAGGTTATTCATGAAATAGAGATAACAAATCAAAGAGTAAATTAATGTGAAGTAGATCAATAGAAATTCAATATACAGAAGAAAAAGTTAAAAGTTTGAAAACAAAAGAACAGAGCTTGTGAGTAAGACGAAAAAATTTAAGTTTGGGCCATTCTAGACTGCGAGAGATAACAGAGAGAAGGGGGCAGAAAAGCCATTTGAAGAAATAATGACAGAAACATTCTTAAATTTGTGGACAATTATAAATTTACAGTCTCAACAAGCAAATCTCAAACTTAACCATATGTTGCTCATACAGATAAAGAAAAAATCTTGAAGAAATGCACAGAAAAAATGACATAGTACATAAAGGGTACAGAGGTTCAAATGATTATGGATGTCTTCTCAGAAACTATGAAAATGAAAAGATAGTAGAATAACATCTTTGTAGTACTGAAGAAAAAATTACACAGAATTCTATAGTCAGGAAAATGTTATTGCAGAATCACAAATAAACACATTTTCAGATTTCAAAGAAATGTAAAAGAATTCATCATGGGTAAATGCACACGGCAAGGAATCCTAAAGGATGTCCTTCAGGCTGAGAGAAATGATGTCGGATAAAACTTGGAATCTTGGTGAATTAATGAAGACCACTGGGAATGATAGGAATCTGGGAAAATATAAGTCTACTTTGCTGTTTAAATGTCTTTAAAATACATAAATGTTTAAAAATATTATACCACAATTTTGGGGGTTTTCAATATATGTAGTTGAACTCTATATTGATAATAACAGTATTAAAATGTTGTGGCTGCAAATATGTTAACTCTAATTAGACTGTGAAAAGATCAGTAACTATATTGTAATTCCTAGAGAAATCACGAAAATAATGCAAAACTTCTAAAGCTAATAAGCCAGTAGATAGGTTCTGTTGCTGCTGTTTAGAAAAAAACTGGATAACCTCCAATCATAAATTTTCTTTATCCTGTTAGAAAACTGAGGTTAGACAAGCAGGTATACTCAATTCTAAAGGATTCTAGGCTTCCAGGAGAGAAATGGGGCACACAGACTGTTTCACTTTTATCAGAGAACAGAAGAAAAATGAGCCACTGTCAAAGTCAGCAGGAAGAAAACAGCTGAAACTTACTTGAACACTTAAAGGTCAAATATGAACTAGCAAGGGTTAGTGTCGCTGGAGTTCTGTGACTCAAAGACAACCCAAACTCACTCACCAGCTCTTTTCCATGTGCCTCTCATGAGTCATTACGAGAAAAACTGGGGGTATAAAAGGAGATCTAAGAAACCCCACTCAGTGACACACAGGCAAGAAACCTTGCTTGGTTCCCAGAGGCTTCCTTCGTTTTTTGTTTGAAGCAGAGCTGTAAGCCACTAATGAAAGGCAAAGAAACTCTGACTAACTGGCACAAAGCAAGTATTCAGTGGTTCTGAAAAAGGTTTAAACCCAAAATACATCTGCCATTGGTGGTGTCTTAGTTAATTTTGACTGCTATAACAAAATACCGTAAACTAGGTGGCTTATGACAAACAGAAATTTATTTATCATGGTTCTAGAGGCTGGGAAATTCAAGATTAAGCCACCGGCAAATTCTAGTGAGTGCTACTTTCTAGTTCGTATATGATGCCTTCTCACTGTGTCCTGATGTGGTGGCAGGGACAAGGCAGCTCTCTAGGGCCTCTTTTATAAAGGCACTAATCCCTTTCAAAAGGGCTCCACCCTCATGATCTAATACCTCTCTAAGGCTCCACCTCCTAACATCATCATATTGGTGATTAAGTTTCAACCTATGAATTTTGGGGGGACACAAATATTCAGATGATAGTAGATGAGGCAGGAAGAATGAAAACAGCTTGAGTTTATGACCTGGCATTGATACCACACAGGGCTCTACTATCACAGGAGGAGTGCCAGGAAACATATTCCTACCTGAGACCCCCTCATTGATACAAAGCTCAGTTTTATTGGCAGAGGAAAGAATGCTGAGAAAGCCCCAATGCAGATGTCCATAGGCATAGGGACTGCCTAGGGACCCCTTGTCCACCCTGCAACTCTTTTTTTTTTTTTTTTTTTTTTTTTTTTTGAGACGGAGTCTCGCTCTGTAGCCCAGGCTGGAGTGCAGTGGCCGGATCTCAGCTCACTGCAAGCTCCGCCTCCCGGGTTCACGCCATTCTCCGGCCTCAGCCTCCCGAGTAGCTGGGACTACAGGCGCCTGCCACCTCGCCCAGCTAGTTTTTTGTATTTTTAGTAGAGACGGGGTTTCACCGTGTTAGCCAGGATGGTCTCGATCTCCTGACCTCGTGATCCGCCCGTCTCGGCCTCCCAAAGTGCTGGGATTACAGGCTTGAGCCACCGCGCCCGGCCACACCCTGCAACTCTTGAACTAAGTAACAACAGCAGTCTATTGAGTGGTCGAGGGGAAGGGACATGGACAGAAATCTCCTCAGTGGGTGCAGGCATGTCAGGGCTGCTGAAAGTTGAGAGTGGAGCAGGACCATTGAAAAAAAATTATGACCAGGCATGGTGGCTCAAGCCGGTAATCCCAGCACTTTGGGAGGCTGAGGTGGGCAGATCACCTGAGGCCAGGAGTTCGAGACCAGTCTGGCCAACATGGTGAAACCCCATATCTACTAAAAAATACAAAAATTAGCTGGGCATGGTGGTGCGCACTGTAATACCAGCTACTCGGGAGGCAGGAGAACCACTTGAACCTGGGAGATGGAGGTTGTAGTGAGCCAAAATTGTGCCATTGCACTCCAGCCTGGGCGGCAAAGAGTAAAACTGCTTCTAAAATAAGAAGAATAAAAAAAAATTATTACAGGCCCTGTATTATTCTGTTCTCAGGCTGCTGAAAAAGACATACCTGAGACTGGGTAATTTATAAAGAAAAAGAGGTTTAATGGACTCACAGTTCCACGTGGTTGGGGAGGCCTCACAATTATGGCTGAAGGTGAAAGGAACCTCTTACCTCTTACATGGAAGGAGGCAAGAGAGAATGAAAGCCAAGTAGAAGGGGAAACCCCTAATAAAACCATCAGATCTCACGAGACTTATTCCCTATCACGAGAACAGCTTGGGGGAAACTACCCCCATGATTCAATTACCTCTCACTAGGTCCCTCCCATAACACATGGGAATTATGGGAGCTACAGTTGAAGATAAGATTTGGGTGGGGACACTGCCAAACCATATCAGGTCTCAAACCAACCATAATGCAGCAGCAATCCAATGCTGAAGGGATTTGTAGTCCACAGTGCACTGAAAACAGTTACCCCCAGAACAAAACCCAAACCTGGATCAATGCCTGACCAGACTGGCTCAACCCCACCCATGAAAGACCTTGCAGAAGAAGAGGCATGTCTGTTTTTAGGCATGAATATGAATGACTTCAGTGTCTACTGTTCTTGTACGCACAAGACTCAACCTTAATCCAAATATATGAGACACACAAGAAAAGTAAGAATAAAGTAAGGAAATAATCCATTATCAAGATAAAAATCTAGTATGTAGAACCAGACCTAGAAATGACCCCAGTGCTTTAAAGTAATTATGTTACTTCTGGCTTATGTCCAGCTCCCTAGAGAAATAATTAATAGCACCCCCTTTCACTTTCCACAGTGCTTGGACAGTAATTTACATGACTATCTTACTTGTAAAAACCTTAGATAATTTATCTTTTTTAAACTCCACTAAGTGTTATGAACTACAAATTATTATTGCTGATTTACAGATGATAAAACTAACCTTGGTAAGCTTAAATACTTCCTCAAATCACATGCCTAGAAAGAGTCTTTACTACTACTTAAATACAAATGATTTGACTTAAAATTCTACTTTCACCAATCTTTAAGCATCACTGAGTTATATAATTCTTAGATTTTCATCTATTTCTTTGATTTTAGCATAGAGCTAAATAAACAAGTGATTGTTCAACCTTATTTATGAAATTTATGAATGTCCTGAAAGTCTTATTTCCAAGATCTAGCATGGTTTTCTCCAGTTGGATTAACCTGGGCAGATAGTATGTCCTTCTGATCTATTTTGCATATATTTTCAGCTGTTCTCAGAAATAATCATTGATCTTTCTCATTTTTCTTGTTTGATAACTTCTAAAAATATTTTTTTCAGTGTACTGTATACTCCCACCTTTTGAATCAAACGCAATTCCTGACGATGACTTTAGAACCAATTAAATTAAACTCAAAAGTAAGAAAAATAATCATCCTGCTATAGTGGCAGCAACATAAAAGATATACCATAAAACTAAGGTATATCAATGGCAATAACTAGGAATAAAGAAAAAACATTTTTCTCTTTATTTTTGGTTCATAGTCACAAGAATGAACTTCTTTTACTCTTATTGACATTTTTGCAAGTTAACATGTCCATTTTACACTCAAAATTCCAAAGATCAGGTATATTGTAATGAGGAATTAGATGGAAATAAAAGTATTGCTTAGAAACACAGCAGATGGATCTTTGAGGAAGCATTCAATTTGCCATGATGATGACAGTAGCCTCTCTGAGTAATAAGATGAAATTCATCAAATGGCTTCTGCTTTTCTACTAAGTTAAAGTCCTATAGGAGGCATTAGATTGAGTAAATTGAACAGGAAGTCGACTCTAAGTATCTTTCAAAAAGTATTCTAATTCCCACTATCAGTATAATTTTGTGATCTGCATATTACTAAGGAATGAGAAACTTGCATATTATACAAAATTGTCTGTAGAGCTGAAGATTAATTACCAGTAACTATTCTTGGCAGGCTAAAGCCTTTTCATGCTGATTTCCTTATTTTAACCATATTTTATTGAAAATCATACTGAATTGAGCTACTTCATTTCTTTGAACAGAGTATATAGAAAAAAACATTGTTTTCTGTTGTAGTTTTGCTGTTATTACTAGTGGTGGTTGTTTTTCTCTTTTTCTTCAATATCACACTGGGAATGACCAGGTCTTGCCATTGACAGTGTTACTTCCTCAGGCAAAAGATTTCTCTATCTTGATTTAAATAACAACTATATTAGTTACTCTTCTCTTACTTTCTTATAATTTGCAGCTTGTTCCTAATTTAAAATGAATCATGCATTTCATGTTGTATCAGAAACTAAACACAAAACCCAAAGATCACAAAGATTTTCTTCTGTATTTTCCTTTAGACCCTTTAAGGTTTTACGTTTTACATGTAGGTCTATAATCCATATTGTTTTAATTTTTGTATTTGGCATTAGTTATGTGTCAAGATTTTGATTTGTTTTGCTTAAGGATGTCTAATTGTTATAGGATTACTTGCTAATAAAACTATCCTGTCTCCATGGAATTGCCTTTGCATATTTGTTAATTTCATTTGACTATTTTGGTGTGAGTCTATTCCTAATATCTCTATTCTGATCTACTGATTAGGTATTTATTAACTCCAATTTCCTCAGTACCACACTGTTTTGATTTGTGCAGCTTTACAAGTGTTTAAATTGGTAATGTGAGCTCTGTATGAATTCTAAAATCAATTATTGAGTTTATAGTTGTTTGGGTTATTCTATTTTTTTGCCTTTCCGATGTATTTTAGAATCACCTTATCAATATCTACAATAAAGATTGCTTAGATTTGGAGATTGCTTTGAATTTATAGATAAAATTTGTGAAAAATTATGTCTCAATAATATGTAGTCTTCTGACCTATAACCTGATATATTGCCCTTTTTGTTTATATTTTCTTTGATGTCTTTCACCAATGCTTAGTCGTTTTATGTATACAAATCTTTCACAGTTTATAGTTAGCTACTTCATTTTATATTATTATAAATTGCATTGATTTTTAAATTTTGAATGCTGATTGTTCATTGCTAATATATAGGAATACAAATAATTGGCTTTTTAAATATTGACTTTGCATGCTGGGACTCACTTGTTAATTTAGGATTTTTCACTTTTAATGGATTCTTTTAGATTTTCTACATACACAAATATTCTGTGTGTGAATAAAAATAGTTTAAATTTATTATTTTTGAACTGTATACTTTTTGTTTCTCTTGTCTTATTGCACAGTTAGGATTTCCAATGCATTATTAAACTGAAGAGATGAGAAATTCCCCCTTGCTTTGTTCATATCTTAGGACAGTATTAAGCCTCTTACCATTAAGTATGAGGTTAGCTGTAGATTTTTCAGTTATCCTTTATTAGGTTAAGAAAGTTCGTTAGGCAGAATGATTATGATATAGGGAAGAAGCTTATTTATCTGAGACAGGAATGTTTTAAAGTCTAGCTTATTGAAATTAATACATCCACTTCATTTTTCTTTGGGTTAAATGTTTACATGATTTATATTTCTCAATCTCTTTACTTCAAATGTATCTAAATCTTTGTTTAAACACAGGTTTCTTTTTTATAATTACAACTTTTATTTTAGATTCGGGGGTACATGTGCATGTTTGTTACATTGGTGTATTGCTTGATGCTGAGGTTTGGGATAGGAATGATCACATCACCCAAGTAATGAGCATAGTATCCAATATGTAGTTTTTCAGCCCTCGCCTCCTCTTTCTCCACTCCCAGTAGTCCCCAGTGTTGATTGTTTCCATCTTCAATTCCATGTGTACCCGATGCTCGGTTCCCACTTGTAAATGAGAACATACAGTATTTGGTTTTCTGTTCCTGTGTTAATTTTTTTAGGATAATGACTTTCAGCCACATCCATGTTGCTGAAAAAAATGTTTCTTATAGGAGCATACAGTTGGATTTTACTTTTATAAATGATCTGATAATTTCTGTCTTTTAATTTGTGTGTTTGTATCATTCACATTTAAAATGATTATAAAGTTGGATTAAAAGCTACAATCTTCATGTTTTCTTTTTTATTATGACGTTTTAATTTTCTGAGTTTTTAAGGACATATTATCACTTCATTGTGTTATACATGTGGAGCTTGTGTTTGTTTGTTTGTCTGCTGTTTTAATTACTCTGTTTCTTAAAACATATATTTAGGGCGATTTCAAACTATGCTACTGCGTCTGCCATCTTGCTGCAAGCTGAATCAGTGTATTTCAATATGATGCTGGGGGCAGTGGCTCAAGCCTGTACTCCCAGCACTTTGGGAGGCCAGGGTGGGCAGATTTCCTGAGCTTAGGAGTTCCAGTCAAGCCTGGGCAACATGGCAAAACCCCATATCTACAAAAAGTACAAAAATTAGCTGGGTGTGGTAGTGTGTGCCTGTAGCTCCACCTACTTGGGAGGCAGGGGCAGGAGGATTGTTTGAACCTGGGCAGTTGAGGCTACAGTGAGCCATGTTTGTACCACTGCACTTTAGCCTGGGGGGCAAAGCCAGACCATATCTCAAAAAAAGGAAAAAAAAGAGAAGTTGCCTATTTATGAATTAACCTAATAAGGAAAATATATGTAATATATAATTATGTATTTATTCTAATGTAATTATTGATATGATTTTATTACCACCTTAACTTTCTCAAAACGTAAGCAACTTTCTCAAAATGTAAGCAACTTTCCCTTATTTTTCCTATGCAGATGGTAATTTAAGAACCCAAAGAATATTGTTTTTAATTTTAAAGATCGTATCCACATTATAGAACCCAAAATCAGAGCCCATGGAAGAGCAAAGTAATTTAAAGAACAGATTCTGTAGCTAGATGGCTACATTCACATTTGGCTTCAGTCATATTATTAACAATGTGAACCTGTGCAAATTCTTTTGTCTTTATGTCTTACCTAAAAATAATAGTCTCATCTATAAAACAGTGATGATACTATTAGTGCATTAGAGTTGTATACATATCAAATCAGTATCTTCAGCTTTTTAAAATGTAGCTCTTATATAGGACCCAATATCTGTTAAGAAAACCTTTTATCACTTCTGTCATGTTTAAAAGGCATTTCAGCTTAAATATGCTAACCCTTGTGAATTATAGACACTACTAAAAATTCATGGTTGCTCCATGAATAATAACTATAAAAATTACTTTAAATCTTCATTATTCATGTTTTGCAAGGGGAGTCTTATAAAATTGTGTTATATAAAAAGTTTTTCTTAAGGAGTAGGGAAGAGTTGAACTTTACCTGCATAAATCGAAACCTAATGAAGTATCATTTTGTTATAATATTGAATCCAAAATTTTTATTGTAATCATATCCTTTAATTTTGGAAAATGTAATGGGAGCAGAAATTCTTGAAGAGCAATCAGTTTTTCTATTAAGGTATTATTTACACTTAAGGCAATTTAGAGTGTATGGAAAACAATACAGAACTCTGTAATCTGGTCCCACTATAAATTCATGTTTCTTGAGTCTTCAACTACAGTCAGAAATGCGCTGTATCTTCTGGGTAGCTTTATTCTTCTATTTATCAGAAACTACTCCTCTACTCTTCTCAAACTTCTGACTCACCACATCCCAATTTACTCACAAATATTCATTCACAAAACCATTTATTTGGTTTCTACTATATGCCAGATAGAATTCCTAGCACTAGAGATGCTGTGGAGAAAAAAAAAATGAAATAAACATAGATGATTCCACCCTCATGAATTCTAACAGGTAGGGAATACAGGATGTAAAAAGCTTAACCAGTAAATAACCACAGAAGTTTTACTCTGCTTCACTGGAAACAAAGAAGGCATCAGAAGGAAATTCCCTCACTTCTGTTTACATCCATCCATTCCTCTTTCCTGTTTTGGTGGCTTCCATTATAAAATACCACAGAGTGGGTAGCTTAAACAACAGAAATTTATTTTCTCACAGTTCTGGAGTCTGCAAGCCTGAGATCAAGGTGCCAGCTGAGTGGGTTTCTCCTGAGGCCTCTCTCTTTGACTTGCAGATGGCTGCCCTGTGGCTGCCCTGTTGCTGCTGCCTCTGCCTATGCTTGTCCCTTTGTGCACACTAGCCCTATATTTTTTCTTTTCGTTTCTTTTCTTTTTGTTTCTTTTTTCTTTTCTTTTTTTCTTTTCTTTTTTCTTTCTTTTCTTTTTCTCTCTTTTCCTTTTTTTCTTTTTCTTTCTTTTCTTTTATGTCTTCTCTTTTGTTTTGTTTTCTTCTTTGTTTTTTGAGATGGGGTCTCACTCTGTTGCCCAGGTTGGAGTACTGTCGTGTGATCATGGCTTACTGCTGCCTCAACCTCCCAGTCTCAAGTGATCCTCCCACCTCAGTCTACCAACTAGGTAGGACCACAGGTATGCACCACCATGCTTGGCTTATTTTTTTACTACATTATTTGTAGAGATGGGGTATTGCTACATTGCCCAGGCTGGTCATGAACTCCTAGACTCAAGGGATCCTCCCATGCTGGCCTCCCAAAGTACTGGGATCACAGGCACCAGCCACTGTACTGGTCTCTGTATGTCTTCTCATAAGGCTACTAGTCACATTGGATCAGGGCCAACCTGAAAGGTCTCATTGTAACTTAATCACATCCTTAAAAGCCCTGTCTCCAAATACAGCCACATTTGGCGGTATTGGGGGTTTAGGACTTCCAACATATAAATTTTGGGGGAACACAATTCAGTCCATAAATCTGTTCTAAGTAATCTAGACTTTTCTATTGTTGAAGGCTTATTTTTTCCATTTACATTCTGTATTTCATTTTCTCTCATTTTCATTTTTTATTCAATCTATGTTCTATCACTCATAAGCCTTTTCTCTTTACTGTTTGCTTTCCAGCAAACCACCAGGTGACTTGAGGCTTTTCCCATCTTATCCCTCTATTCACATCCAAATTGTCACATATGCACCCACACACAAACACACACACACAATGCACAAAATCTTCAGTCTTTCACCTTCCATTAGCTCCTCAATCTACCATAAATTTGGCTTTTAATCTCCAAAATGCTACCAGCATTAAAATTCTCTCACCCAGTCAGGAATTCTATATGAATTAGAAAAATCTAAAGAATATCTTTTAAAATTTATTATTTGTTCCCTTAACAGAATTTGAAATACATAATAGTTGATTATTCCTTCCTTCTCAAGCCACAGTTATCCCTTGGTTTCCATAACACCACATGTTCCTCAGAGTTATCCTACCTTTCTTGTTAATTTTATTCAATGTCAGCTATCTCTGTTCACTTGAGTGGATTGTCTCTCAGGCACTACATCGAACTGTATAAAACTGACTTCTTGATTCTATCTATGAGTATTTTCTGTCACTTCACAGCATATATAACAAGTTGCCCAAATCAAAAATTAAGACCTCACCTTTAAACTTTTCCTCTTGCAAACTTATACACCCAATCAATTGCAAAGTTCTATCAATTTTTACATTTAATTGCCTATCAATATCATCTTTTTGCCCATCTTCATTGCTGGAATTGTGGAAAAAGCAAACATGATTTTTATTTATAGTAGTCATTCAAAAATATTAACATCTTGAATGTTTTATGCATTGTTCTGGGTACTGGGGACATAAGAGCAATCATCCCGGGTGGCATCTCAGCCCTGTGCTTGTATAACTCCAGTGGACAAGAAATTACTGCAACTTAACTAGTTTCTGCTTCTCTAACATTGCATTACTCAAATTTTTGACACAGCAATTTTTTAAAATATGAGAATGACTCCTGTATTAACCTTTCAAAGAGTTTGCAATTTTCTTAACAAAAATTATAAACTTCTTGCCAACCATTTCACTACTTATCTGTTTGACCTCCCCTAGTGCTATGATACTTACACTCTGCATTCTAACTATACTGAACATCTTTACATAAAGCAACTGGGGAAACAAGGAAGCTCTATAGAAATGAGGAAGGAGCATGCAACTGTATGTACGAGAACAAGCTCGTACAGTTGTCTTATGTAATACAACCTAATAAACAACACATACAAATAATTGCAACACTAGCCAAGGATTGATTAATTCCAGAAAGTATCTGAAAACTATTAGGTAGTATTTCAGAAAGAGGAGAATCTAACTTATCCTTTAACTATACAGAGCAATCATGAAAATGGGAGGGAAATGGCATTTAAGCAAGTCCAAGAAATAATTTCAGTATAGGAGCATAGTCAGTAAAGAAAATGGCATAAGCAGAAGAGTAGAGGGGAAAAGCTGGAAGGTTATTGGAGGATGATGCTGTGTAGCTCAGGTAAAGTAATCACAGACTGAGAAAAAGGGGAGATAGGTTTAAAAGAGAGGTCATGATATGAAATGCCTCTGGGACCAAACTATGGAATTTAGAAGTAATTTTATACAAGAAAGAGAGCAACTGAAATATTCTAAGTAGGAGAGTTACATTATTTAAGCAGTATTTAATGAGACCATTTTATGCTGACTCATTTTCAGACTTCTGGGTGAAGACACATGATTGAATACATGTGCAAACAAGAGTTTATTTCACACACACAGACACACACACGCACGCATACACACACATGCACGTGCACACACACACACATTTGCTCAAAAACAAGAAAAAGAAATTGTCCATGACATGACAAGAAACAAAAACAAAATCACTGTAGTAAAGAGGAAGTCAAGTTATACAGCACATAGAGTGTTCCAATCAGGTGCAGAGAACCATTAAAAGAACAGGAAACTTTCCATCAGTGGAGAGAAGATAAAGGAAGAAAAGGAAACCTGATAATCCAGCAGAAAGAATGAAAAGACCAAAAGAAGCAAAGAAAACCCACAGTAAATAGATAGCACAATATATGATGCAGAAATACAATCCAAATATATTAGTGTGCATAATAAATTTTTCAGTTCCATTAGAATACATTCTCCATACTTTTGTTGTTGTTGTTGTTGTTTCTTTGTTTTTTTTGAGATGGGGTCACGCTCTGTCGCCTGGCTGGAGTGCAGTGGCACGATCTCAGCTCACTGCAACCTCCGCCTCCCGAATTCAAGCGATTCTCCTGCCTCAGCCTCCCAAATAGCTGGGATTACAGGCATGCACCACCACGCCCAGCTAATTTTTGTATTTTTAGTAGAGGTGGGGTTTCACCATGTTGGCCAGGATGGTCTTGATCTCCTGACCTCGTGATCTGCCTGCCTTGGCCTCCCAAAGTGCTAGGATTACAGGCGTGAGCCACCGCGCCCGGCCCTTGTTTTTTGTTTTTTTTTTTCTTTCTGTTTTGTTTACTGGTGTATTCCTCTCACATTTCAGAAGTGTCTTGTTCATAATAGGTACTCAGTAAGTAGTATTTGAATTAAGGGTATTTAACCCATATGCTAAATTATTTTCTTATGCATCCTTTAAAAATTCTTCACTGTAATTGAAGTAAGTACTATTTTATAAAATTCATTGATAATGTAACAGAAGTGCCTTAGTGTAGCTTAGTTCACAGAAGAGAAGAAAACTTGAACCTCTGTCCCCAGGCTCCTTGTTTATTTACCGGTTTTCCTAACATGTGGTAATCAGTTCGGGCACTCTCTAAATGTCGAAAGCTATTCACTGACTCCTGATTACGTAATGCGAGGTCGTGATTTTTATTGCAGGTTGTAAGCGGTTACATTCTGGGTCACTGTCTCCTGCGAGCACTTTTCGACCTGAATGTTCTGTAGAAAGTTTTCTTTGTCAAATACCTATATCAAATTAGACATTTCATGTAACTCCAAATCCTAACAAGTTATACACAAGTATAGCAAATTAAAAAATTTCGAACTATTGTTTACTGACAAAGTAGGGTAAGATGAAAAATAGTTTGCTAAAGGTAAATCCATTTGTATAATTTCAAAGTGAGATATTGAATAATAGTCTGAAATATATAAATAAAGGTAATGGAATTTAGCACCTTAGAGATTATGCTTCTATTGTCACAGAGGAAAAATTAAATATAACCCTGTTTGTTTAAATTGGAGTCCAGGATTAGAGAAATCATTGTTTCTGGATTTTTTTCAGCTATTTGTTTAGACTCTAACGTTGAAATGTTTTGACAATATTTTAATATGCTTTTCTGGTATAGGTCACATATGTTAGAGATGAATAGGGATATACACTAAATGTAATTCAAAATGTTCCTCTTTTAGCTTTTCTTATTATACACCAGGTAAAGGAAAAATACAGCATGATTTTTAACCGGATCCTAGCATTATCTGAAGTAACTGAAGAAAGGATAAATATATGTAGTAGTTTCTTTTTTTTTTTTTAATAAAAAGAACCATGGACTTTATTAAACCACTAACTAGCCTATGGTAAAAGAGAGAAAAAGTACATACGCACAAACTTAGGACCATCAGGGGAAAGCTAGTCAGAGACATAAGTAGAAGCATGAGAGAATACTGTGTACCTCTATGTTAGTATAATTGAAGGCCTGAATGAATTAAAGAATTATTAGTAAAAATTACCAAAATTGCCTTGTGAAGACACACATATGAATAAGAGAGATATGGAGTTATTGTTCCGACACCCTTTAGAGAACTCTCATACCTAAACAGTCTCAAAGAAAACTCTCCAATTTAAATTTAAAACATTCCTTAAACCATATCACATCATTCGCTGTCTCTCTAAATGTGGTCTCTGACTTACCTACATCAAATTTGCAAGTTTGTTGACTAAAAGTGGAGAGTCCTATTGCTCAGTTAAGACCTACTAACATAAAGTGTCTGGGTACTGAAATCTACATTCTTGACAAGCATTTTATGTGAATCTGATGCACGTTAAAATTCAGCCAAGAGGGCCAGGTGCAGTGGCTCACACCTGCAATCCCAGCACTTTGGGAGGCCAAAGTGGGCGGATCACCTGAGGTCAGGAGTTCGAAACCAGCCTGACCAGCATGACAAAACCCTGTCTCCACTACAAATATAAAAATGAGCTGGTCGTGGTGGTGGGCGCCTATGTAATCCCAGCTACATGGGAGGATGAAGCAAGAGAATCACTTGAGCCCAGTGGGGGCAGAGCTTGCAGTAAGCCGAGATCACACCCCTGCACTCCAGCCTGGGTGGCACCCTGCACTCCAGCCTGGGTGACCGAGTGAGACTCAGTCGTAAAAAAAAAAAAAAAAAAATTGGCCAAGAGCAAAAATTGAAAATAGCAAATTGTTTTATATAGCCATCATAATAATGATACTGAAATTGGAAAAATATTGTTAAGATAAAGAATATTTCAACTCACTCTTACTTAAAATAAGTAGAACCAGCAATAAATTGAATAATTAATTTATTCTAGATTAATCCAATTAATTTATTCTAGGAAGTCACAAATTAATCATCATGTGGTATTTATAATAATAAGAATTCAAAGGAGAACAAATATACTATTACATTTGATTAGCTTAATACATACCAAAGTAGTATTTATTAATGTTTAATGTTTACCCAGAATAAAAAGTTAAATAGCAAGTTAGAAGGTGATAACAGGTGAAAGACTCATAATAATTCTAACAAATATGTTTATTTGAGTTAAGATTATCTGAATTAGAAAAGTAGCCACGATAAAAATATAAAGTCTATAAAAGGCAAGTGTATATTATCTGGCTGACTTACTAAACCTTCTCATTGTTTTTACCAGTTAATTCTCGTGAATATTTCCGATAGTTTCACATCATCTTCAAATAATAATTATACTTCTTCTGTCACCTGTATTACATTTGTCTCTTATTTATAAAGGATAGTTATTCCTCTTTAAGATGTATTTTCAATTTCTTGACTAGCACCTCCTGAAAAGCATTAATCAATAATAATAGCCAAACATAACCTTATGTTATTTTTTGGTATAAGGCACAGAATTCGAAAAATTCCAGTTTTTCAGTATTAGCTTAATAGCATTAGTATCACTTTCAGTATTAGGTTTGTTAGTGAAATATTCATTAACTACTGCTCATTTTTGTGGTTATGTACTTCTTTGATACAACCTCATGAAGGGCCCTCATGCCTTAACCCTTCTAAGTGTATGTTGACATATAATACTTGAATAACATTAAAGACTAGGTTAGGGATGTACTGAAGCCCATCCGTGAAGTATCTGGGGGGTCTAAGAAGCAGAGTTGATGAAGTGACCACCCTCAGCCTGTTGCTGTTCTGTTCTTCCTTGTTAGCTGCTGATCTATTCTTCCCCAAGGAACACCATTCTCTATGAACCACCACGGCTCTTTGTGGGCCAAGCCCCTTGGCTGCACCTCCAGAACTTGCCAGTCACTGTGGTAATGAGAACTCTTAGCTTCCGGTAGGTAAGTACCATCACCACCTGCCTCTGGATATTAATGAGCCCAGCTCTGTGATTGCCTCATCTCTCTTACCTTCAGCTTGCACAGGTGAGGTCCCTCTGAATTTAATGCACCTGATTCCTCTGTTTCCAGTGCCTTCCCTATGGCCTTGTTGAATGGTGTGTCTTTTGGACCTTTCCTTAGAACATAAACCTCTGAAGGACCTTCTGGCCTTGTGTACTATATATGTATATATATATCCATTCCAGCATGCACATTTCCCTCTGCCTCTTTACTCATCCTCTACTGTCTGTTGGGGCAACTCAAGCATTTGTACTTCACTGAGAGTTGGCCGCCATTTATTCCAAACTTGTACAGGTAACTCCAACAGTGCGTTTGCTTCATTTCCTGGGCTTCTTACCAGTGTATTAAAGCATGCACTCTGAAAACAGTATCTCTGTGTCAGTGTATTATTGCTTATCTGTCTTATAGTCTGACCTCTGGTCAGGTGCACTCAAATTCCAATCACAGGAGTTTGGCTTCTGCCAGTTCATGCTAGATAATCTTGCAGCCCTTGAGATGTATAATCTCCACCCTTTTTATCAGGCTCAGAACCTTCCTCAGTTATGCTGGGATTGAACTCTTGTAATTGGCCTGGCAGTGAGAAGCAGAGGTAGAGACAGCTCTTATGGGGGCATCTGTTGCCTGGTGCAGGACTGGGGAGCTTTGCAGTCTCACAGCACAACTGAAGTCCTATCACTTTCTAGGAAAATGTGGGCCCCTCTGCAAGCATAAAGGTGCAGGGTCTCAGTGTCCAGACCTTCTCTGGCTGGGCATTCAAACAACTCTGAAGCTTTTCTGCTCATTCATTCATTCATCCAACAAATATTTCTAAGTATTTTCCAGCTTGGTTGTCCAGGGTGGCTGGGTAGTTAATGATGAAAAAAAACATATGATTTCTGTCCTCATAATTACACATACACATGCAGTGAATAACATTACATGAGAATATGTAAAACTTTGCAATATGCTTCTACAAGTTATAATAATTTCTCCAATTTATTTTGAAATACATTAATTAATTGATTCTCTTGGGTCTGTTGTATAGATATAACAACAATTTAGCTCATCTTTTTCTCACATTTAGTCATAATTATAATAATCATAATTAACATTATCTCAGTATACTTTTGCTTCAAGAAACAGGATAGCCAATTTGAAGAGTCTAGAATTTATGAACATATGTTATTTTACATATTAAGGTATCTGAACATACCTTTGGTTTTCATGGGGTAACGCCCAAATCCAATTTTTAATCAATAGCTTCTGAGCAGCTGGTAATGAATTATTAAACACTAAAGATAGTATTTAATAGTATTGCAGAAGAAATAGGAGCAAATAAATTAATCAGATGTCCATGAGAGTAAGTTAATTTCAAGGAGGCTGTCTTACAATTGCAATCTGACAGATACTACTCAACATATCACTGTTTTATTTATTATTAGAGGAGGCAGTAGCTCTCTATAGTCACAGGTTCTGTAGATATTACAAATGTGGAAATGCATTTTTAACCTTGAGTTACCAATGTAAATATAAAGCTGAAATCACTTTTCTACAGAGTTTTTAGAACCTAATGATTTCACAAAGGAAAACGTAGGAGAATCAAATATACAATTAAATATAGTCATCATTCTTTATATGGTTTAAGCATCTAAATCATTCTATGGTTTTACAATTTCAGGATTTTGGAAAATATGCTGGACTTCCTGATTTTGCTTTTGATGGAGTATTTTTGTGTTTGCATCAATCATTTTATTTTATATGTATGTAGGTATTCTGAGCTTTGGTGAAAATTTCTGTTCAAAAACCCAGTATATAGTAAATGTTCAAAAGTGATTTTATGTGAGACCATCTACTATGTGCTAGGTCTCTGTGTGGGATCCAAAGACTTACAAAGTATGCTTCCTCTTTGGTGCTATTGATGAGAAGGAAACTCTATGTACTGAAGAAGGGAAAGATATTAGATTTAGTTAATAAAGATCAAGTATGCTGCACCCATCAAGTCAAGGGCAACACTACGACAATCAAATAAGATAAGGTGGGGAGACTGCAGTGGGCTTGCATTTCATGCATTCAAGAATCAGCGTAGAGGGTCTGAGACTGAACTGCATAAAGCCACATTGCCAATTGCCTCTTTTAGGCCTCCTTCTCATGCTAATGATAATAGAAAATCAATGATTTACCAAAGATAATCTATAATTAGCAGTGAAGTAAAAGATCTCTTTCTCCTCCTTGGACAAATTTCTAGAGAGAGATTTGGAATAGATTTTAATAGTGGGTCAGGGATGAGATCCAAAGGGAATGGAACTGGATTGTAAAGAATATTTTATTAAGTCTATGAAGTTGAAATTTCATGAGTACTACAAACTCTTTCTTAGATGATTGCAGCTGGTATGATAACCTAAACATTCTTCTGAATCCACATTTTCCGAGGATGGGCATCAATGCATGGGAACACACTAAGGACAGGTTGTAGTCAAAATCAGTATCCCTTTGTGGTGACTTTTGTGAAAATCATTGTGTCCTACAAGTTTGTTCTTTCTGTGCCTTATGTTTCCTTTGGTAATGGCCAAGCCACCACTCCAAATGATTTAGATAAATAGGAATAATTTACCGTCTATGAAGTATGAGTGAGGGTCTATGATAAATCGCAGGCAAAATAGTGTTTTACATGTGTGGTTTAATTTAGGGTAGACAATTAGTGTTTTATTTTATTTATTTTAAATAGCAAATTATAGTTTGCTAATTAAAAATAATAGGCTGGGCACGGTGGCTTATGCTTGTAATACCAGCTCTTTGGGAGGCCTAGGCAGGCGGCTCACCTGAGGTCGAGAGTTCGAGACCAGCTTGACCAACATGGAGAAACCCAACCACTACTAAAATACAAAAAATTAGCTGAGTGTGGTGGTGCATGCCTGCAATCCCAGCTACTAGGGAAGTCAAAGCAGGAGAATCGCTTGAACCCAGGAGGTAGAGGTTGCGATGAGCCGAGATTGCGCCATTGCACTGCAGCCTGGGCAACAAGAGTGAAACTCCATCTCAAAAAAATAAATAAATTTTTTAAAATAATAACAATATGGGGTATCACGTGATGTTTTGATACATGTATACAATGTAGAATAATTAAATCAAGCCAATGAACATATTCATATGGTGAAATATTTTCTATTAGATGAGATTTCTATCTGAAAACAACTATAAAAGCTAAATAAAATTTGGCAGAAAAAAACAATTTGAAGATATCAGAGAGCAAACTAGGCATTTGTCATTCAGAAGTGTATTGTTTAAATTGATCAAATATTTGTAGATTTTCTACATATCTTATTGCTATTGATTTTTAACAAGTAAATTGTGATCAAAGAACGTTTTGCATACAATATCATTTTAAAATGTATTGAAACTTATTTTATAGATCACCATACAATCTATTTCAGTGTTTTTTATGTGTACAGCAAGAGAATATGTATACTTCAGTCATTTTGAATCATCTTTTATATTTGAAAGTTAGATCAATTTGCTTAGTAGTATTGCTCAGATCTTTTATATTTCTGCTGATTTATTTCATCTATGTATTCCAGCAATTATAGATATAGAAATTTAAAATATCCAGGAAAGGTTTCATTTCATATGTTTCTCCCTTTTATTCTTTTTTAAAACTTTTGTTTTTGTTTTGATTTACATTCTGAAGAACCGTCTTCATACACACTAAAAATTCTTATGATATCCTGATGACCCCTTTATCTTTATAAAACATCTGATTTTCATTTATTTATTTGAGATGGGGTCTCCCTCTGTCACCCAGGCTGGAGTACAGTGGCACGATCATGGCTCACTGCAGGCTTGATCCTCCGGAGTCAAGCCATCCTCCCAGCTCAGCCTTTGGAGTAGCGGGACCCGTAGGTTTGTGCCAACATGCCTGGCTAATTTTTATTTCTTGTAGAGATGGTGTCTCACCATGTTGCCCAGGTTGATCTTAAACTCCCAGGCTCAAGTGGTCCACTTTGGGCTCCCAAAGTGCTGTGATTACAGGTGTGAGCCACCACACCTGGCCTTATTTTCTCATTTTTATCTATGGTATTATTCCTCATCTTATAGACTACTTTGTCTGATATTAGAATGCACATTATAATTATGAGTTTAACCTGTATATATTCATATTTATCCCTTTACTTGCAACATGTCTTTACATTTACTGTATTCTGCTAGATTGTATATAACTGAGTTTTAATATTTACCCAGCCAATCTTCTTTCATATGTAATTTTTAGTAGGTTTACATTTGATGTAATAAATTATATATAGTTGGGTTTAAATCTACTACCTTGCTATTTGTTTCCTGCATATCTCATCTGTTTTCGGTAGTCCCTTTGGCTAATTGAATATATTTTTATGTTTCAATTTATTTCCTAATTGCTTCTGAGCTTTTGAACTAGTCTCTAATTCTCAATCTAAGGATTAAACAATTCATTATCACTTCTTGTAAACTACTTGGAATTAATATTATATGATAAGTATGTAATAGCAAAATTTCTTTCACATGTATCGTGCCCTTTATGTTATTGTCATATGTTTTACATCTAGAAGTATTATAAATTCCACAACAAAATTACATCATCTTTTTACAGTTAATTGGCAATTAAAGAAATTAAAAAGAAAAAAGGTGTCTTTCACATTTATCCACGTACTTATTTTATATGCTGTTTCTTATTCCTTCCTATGCATCCGAGTTGCTACCTGGTGTCATTTCATCTCAAGAAGAGCTCCTATTAACATTTTCTATAGTGCAGGTAAATTGGGAATGAAAACTCTCTGCTGTTGTTTCTTTAATGATTTTTAAAAGATTCTTCTGCTGGATGTAGAACATGGGATTTACATTTTCTTTCCTTCTAACACTTTAACCATATTCCTCCACTCCTTCTGGAGGCCTTTATTTCCAAAGCCACACCAGGGAAATTATTATCAGTGTTGTCCAGTGTAAAGTGTCTTTTTCTGTCTGCTTTTAAGATTTGCTCTTGTTGTCTGATTTTCAGCAGTTTGATTTGGATGTAGGCACGACTTGCTTTGTATTTAACCTGCTTGAGTTTTGCTGAGCTCTTGGGTCTGCATGTTGATGGGTTTTTTTAACCAAATTAGAATATTCTCATCCGTATTTCTTCAACTATTGTTACTTCAGTACTTTTTCTCTACTCTCTTATAAGGACTCCAATTACTTCTTATATGGAATGCTTGACACTGTTCCAAAAGCTAATGTTGAAATGTGTGTTTTTTCAACAGTTTTCTTTCTTCAGATTGAATGATTTATGTTTACCTATCATAGAAATAATTCACTCTTTATTTAGCAGCCTTCAAATTCTGCTTAAGTCCATTATGAGCTTTTCGTTTCAGATATTATACATATACATATGTAATATTTATATACTTACATATACATAATATAGATAATTTACATATATAATGTATACATATAAAATTTATATAGAGAGAGAATATATAGAGAATTTACATATATGTGTAAATTCTGTCACTGACAATTTTACTATGTGGGTTATCTTGTGGCCGCTATTGGCTACTGTATTTCTTGATGATGCGTCATATTTTCACTCTTTCTTACAAGTCTGGCAGTTGTATGATTGCTTTCTAGATACTGTGAATGATATGTTGTATCAGTTCTGGATGATGTTTACTTCTTTGTAAAGATTTGTTAATTTTTTTTCCTTTAATTTAAATTATGTATTGATCCATTCCATTCTGTCAGGTTTGGAGTTACTTCTTTTAGGTCTAGTTTACTTAAGTTTAGTCTTTTGTCCTAAGGTCTGTCTTTTACTCTAGGTCATGGTCTTGACTCCTAATGTGGGAGTATTCTGCAATCTTAGTGGCAAGTCCAAGGTGATCAATGAGGACTCTTCGCTTGCGGTAAGCCGGAACCTCCTTGTTTCCTGGCTCTGAAGACCTCTGCTGCCTCTGCAGAACTTTCGTCTCCACAGCACTCTATCGTAGGCCTCGCAGAGTCACACACTGCACATGTGCAGTCTCAGAGCTGCGGCAGGTGAATCGCGAGGGATCCATATGCAGACTTCTGGATGCCACATTTCTACACGGCCTTGTTTCTGGAAAATTCTAGTCAAGTAAGCAGCCAGGAATTCTGATCTTTCCTTCGTTGGCTCAATGCGATTGTTTTGTCCTGTTCAGTGACTCTTCCTATGCTGTTCTCTGAAAAGGGTTCCCAGTCAAGACCTGGGGTGATTATGCAGCTGGCTGTGTTTCACCTATCTGAAACATCACAATGTGCCTCGAAACAGTTACTTCATATATATATTTTTGCTTTATTTTTGTGTATGATATAAACTGAAGCCTAACCTGTGGCAGAAAAGCATTTCATCAGTCACCCTGATCTATGGAAAACAGTTTTCAAAACTTAAGGCACCTTCCAGGCGGAGTACAGATGATCTAATCACTTCTAAGACAACTGGGTGGGATATATATATATATACACACATATACATACACACACACACACATATATACACACATATATTTAAGGAATCAGAAAATTTTGGAATCAATAACTAGACAAAATAACATAGCTGAGAAGGGCAGACCCTTCCTAAGTGAGCTGAAGATGGTGAGCTGTTGTTTTTTTCTGACACAGGAATCCTGGACACAACTGAGGATTTAATATGGCCTACACGGAAAGATTCCCCTGGGGAGAAAAAAAAACAGGAAAACGTTAGAAAGTCATGTATGTTGATGTAACAGATTAGAATTTTAGTCTCAAATGCATCAGTAGTTTTCCTAAATACAAAGCTAATTAGTATCTGCTTTACTGCTTTTGGTATTAAAAATATAGTTTCTTAATAGTTTTTATATATTTAAAACAACGTATCTTTGTCAGTTCACTAGGATATACCCCAGTTAATAATTTTTTATCTCCTGAAAACCAGCACATTACTGATTCCAGGAGCCATTTTTTTATCTCCATATATTCCTTTGATATTTTATCTTTTCCTACATTCTAAAATAGTTTTGTTACATAGATGGGCCCGTCCTATTTATCCAGTCAAATCTTGTCTCCAGATAAGGTACGCTTTCTCTAATGTCTGTGGAATATGCAGAGTGACATAACCTGCCAACCGTCAAACAATATATTCAAAGTGAACCTCTCATGTCTCCTTCATCTTTCAAAGCGATTAATGGCTTCTTTATCCTGTAAGTCACCTAGATTCGCTGTTTTGCAGTTGTCTTTGATTCTTCCTGAATGCAATTATCAAGCGGGTCTTTCCTTCCTGTTTGTAGTGATGCTGCAACTACTCTTTAATTGTCATAATTCCCATTTTCACTATTACGGGAGTCTTGTTGCTCCACTCACCTCTAGTCTCTTCTTACAATTGATGCTTCTAGATAATTCTTTTCTTTCTTTTTTTTTTCTCTCTCTTCTTTTTTGAGACAGAGTCTCACTCTTGCCCAGGCTGGAGTGCAGTGGCACAATCTCAGCTCGCTGCAACCTCTGCCTCCCCAGTTCAAGCAATTCTCTTGCATCAGCCTCCTACGTAGTTGGGATTACAAGTGTCAGCCACCACACTCAGCTAATTTTTGTGTTTTTAGTAGAGATGGGGTTTTGCCTTGTTGGCCAGGCTGGTCTTGAACTCCCGACCTCAGGTGATCCACCCACCTCGGCCTCCCAAAGTGCTGGGATTACAGGCGTGAGCCACGGCCTGGCCTGGGTCTTGTTTTTTTTTTTTATCCAGCTTGCCATTCCATGACTTTTATGTGGGACATTTATGTCATTTATATTCAAGGTTAGTATTGATATGTGTAGATTTGATCCTGTCATTTTGTTGTTAGCTGGTTATTATATTGGCTTGTTTGTGGGGTTGCTTTTTGTGTGGTTGCTTTATAGTGGCACTGTGTGTTTAAGTGTGTTTTTGTATTAACTGGTAGCAGGCTTTCCTTTCTATATTGAGTGCTCCTTTCAAGATCTCTTGTAAGGTAGGTCTGGTGGTAATAAACTCCTTCAACAAATGCATATCTGAAATGAATCTTATTTTCTCCTTCACTTGGTTTGGCTGGATATGATTTTTTTTTTTTTTTTTTTTTTTTTTTGAGATGGAGTGTCACTCTGTAACCCAGGCTGGAATGCAGTGGTATGATCTCAGCTCACTTCAACCTTTGTCTCCTGGGTTCAAGGAATTCTCCTGCCTCAGCCTCCAGAGTTGCTGGGATTACAGATACCCACCACCATGCCTGGCTATTTTCTGTATTTTTAGTAGAGACAAGGTTTCACCATGTTGGCCAGGCTGGTCTCAAACTCCTGATCTCAAGTGGTACACCACAATCCCGAAGTACTGGGATTACAAGTGTGAACCCCCATGCCTGGCCCACTAGATATGAAATTTTGGGTTGAATATTTTTTGCTTTAGGAGTGTTGAATATAGGCCCCTAATATCTTCTGGCTTGTAGGGTTTCAGCTGAGAGGTCCTCTGTTAGCCTGATTGGGTTCCCTTTGTAGGTGACCTACTCTTTCTCTCTAGCTGCCTTTAACATTCTTTCTTTCATTTTGACCTTGCAAAATCTGATGATTATGTATCTTGGGGATAATTTGCGGGGGTTCTCTGTACTCCCTGAATTTGACTGTGGGCCTCCCTAGAAAGGTTGGGAAAGTTTTCATGGAAGATATCCTAAAATATGTTTTCCAAGTTATTTGCTTTCTTCCCATCCCTTTCAGAGATACCAATAATGGAAAGCTCTCTTCTCATAATCCCATACTTCTTGGAGATTTTGTTCATTCCTTTTTATTCTTTTTTCTTTACTTTTTTCTGACTGTCTTATTTCAGAGAGCCAGTCTTCAAGTTCTGAGATTCTTTCCTCAGCTTGGTTTATTCTGCTGTTAATGCTTGTTATGGCATTGTGAAATTCTCGTGTTATTTAGCTCTGTCAGATCTGTCGGATTCTTTTTTATTCTGGCTATTTCATCCTCATCTCCTGTACTGTGTTCTCACAGTTGCAGCTGTGTTCCCTCTCAATGTTCTGAAAATATGGGTTCCTCTCCCCCTTGAGTGCTGGCTTTAGATCATGGCTTGGCACTCCCGGGCTGCCCACTGCAGCTCTGGGGAAATCTCCGTGTTTATATTTCTTCCCCAAGGAACAGAAGCAGGCACAGAGGAAGGTACCTTAGTAGTAGTTGTGGCCAAGGGTCTTTTGTCTGCCTCCTGGAGGCTCCACCCCAGAGAGATGCAGGTCCACAATTATTCAGTGCAATCAGCCCAGAATGGAGGGCCTTGAATATGAGCTCAAACCGAGGGCGTCCTGTCTAATGACAAGCAGTGAGGTATGTGGGATCCCCATGGGAGATGAACTGGCCTCCTCTCCTCAGGTAGACTGCAGCTTGTTGGCAGTGTGGATAAGACCCTTAGAGTCTTTGCTTCTTCATTAGTCTGAGGGTGGCAAGGGCAATGCCACTACAGAGACGGTGATAGACAAGCTTTCAGCTGACCCTGGGGGCTCTGTCTAGGGAGTTGTTGAGCTGCTACTGGCTCAATAGCTCTGGGAGGGGGATGGCTACAGGCCCAGGGCTGGAGAACCTGCCTAGTAAGGAGATATGGGAAAGGGCATCCATTTAACAGTCTGTTCACTTTTCTGCAGGGCTGCTGTGGTATGCTGGGGCCCCACTCCAGTCCCTAATCACCTCAAGTTTTCCAGTACCTGGAAGTATCAATGGTGAAGGCTGTGAAACAACAAAGATGGCAGCCTGCCCCTCCCTCTGGAAGCTCTGTCCCAGGGAAGTACAGACCTGTTGCCAGGCTGAATGCACCTGTAGGAGGTACCTAGAGACTCTGGTTGGGAGGTCCCACCCAGTGAGGAGGAATGGGATCGGGGACCCATTTAAAAAAGCAGTCTGGCCATGTTTTTGTAGAAAAACTGTCTGTGCTGAGGGTCCTCTTCAGCCCATAGGTCACCTCGAACACTCCAAAGCCCAAAGGCCAGATGGCTAAGTTTCTGGAACATAGCAAAGATGGTGGTTTGTCTCTCCTTGTGGGAGCCCTGTCCCAGGGAGGTTTGAAGCCTCCGTCAGGGAGAATACCAGCAAGGGTAGGTGGAGACCCCAATTGGGATGTCCTACGGCTTTTCTTAAAGGTGGTAAAATATTAGCTTTTATTCAACTGTTAAAGGGGATGATCATCACAAAGACAGCCTTAAAAATAGTATGAAGAGAAATAGGCAAAAGCAATATATAAATTATAATGGCATAATGACTATATTAAATAATTCAACAGAAAGGCAAAACAAAACCAAAAAAAACAGAGCAGACAAACATAAAACCAACAATAAAATGGTAGGCATAAATCTAACATCATCAAAAATTACACCTATTAAAATACAGGAATTATGAGATGGGGCAAAATTAATTATATGCTATCTCCAATACAATCACTTTAAATACAATGGTTCGAATAGATTAAAAATAAAAGGATATAAAAAGATAGTGATACAAACACAAATCGTAAGAAAACTGCTACCATAATTTTAACATCAAAGTAAATTTCAGAATAAGGAAAATTACGAGGGAGGAGCATTTTAAAATGATAAAAAAATAAGTTCACCAAAAACCATAAATGTCCTCAGTGTATGTCCCTAAAACAGAAGTTCAAAACACATGAAGTAAAAATAATAAAACTGAAGAAGAAATATTCAAAGCTACAATTGTATTTGGAGACTTTTCTCTATCAGTAATTGATAGAACAAAAAGACAGAAAATTAGCAAGCATTTAGCAGTCATGAACATCATAGGCCAACTGGACCTGATTGTGATGTTACAGTAGGTAGCCTGGAGCAGGGCAGGAGAGGGCTCCCCACAACACGCACACCAGGAGTGTTGGGCGACCATCAGGTGATGGTCAGACAATTGTTAACTGTTTCTCTAAAGTAATAATTGGTCATGGCTGGCACAAGAGAAGGGCAGTCTCCTAATAGATAGAAAACAGCCAAAACTGATCAGCAGCTTCCCAATAAGATCCTGGAATTATGCCAACCTATAGAAGCCCAAGTCAAGAGATCAGGCTACGCACTGACTTCTCAAGTTGCCTGCCTGGCCCTTGAGCAACCAAGAGCACAGCTTGCCCTCTTGTACTTTCAAGTTGTTACTTTGCTTCTTTTCTTTCCTTTCCTGACTGTTCTAAAGCCTTTTAGTACATTTTCATTCCTGCCCTGAAACTTGCCACAGTCTCTTCTTCTGCTTTATGCCCCTCAGTTGAATTCTTTCTTCTGAGGAGTCAAGGACTGGAGTTGTTGCCAGCTGGCACAGATACACCACAGTTAACTTTGGGTAACTTGGATCTCTTCCACTGCTAACAGTGATGGTTAATTTTATGTGTCTATTCGGCTAGGTGATGATACCCAGATGTTGGTCAAATACCAGTGTAGATATTGCTATGAAGGCAGATCTTAGATTGATTAACATTTAAACCAGTAGACTTCGGGTAAAGCAAATTATCTTCCATAACGTAGATGGGCCCTATCCAATTAGTTGAAAGCCCCTGGAACTGGTAGGAATTGTGCCTCCCAAACTACAATATTAGCTCTTGCCAGAACTTCCAGCCTGCAGCCGGCCCTGTGAATTTCAGACATGTCAGCTCCACAATTATGTGATCCAACTATGTATATAACTATCTCCTATTGGTTCTGTTTCTCTGGAGAACCCTGACTAATATACTGAGATTCACAGAACAGTCCAGCCAACAACAGCAGAATACACATTCTTTGCAATGTACATGGAAAGTTCACCAAGATAGACAATATTCCATAAACTGGGCCACAAAACAAACTTTTAAACCTTAGCAATTTAAAATAAGGGAAATCATAGAAGGTGTTCAGAGACAAAAAAGGTAATTAAACTAGGAACCAATAACAGAAAGGTATCTGGACAATTCCATATAGTTGGAAGTTAACACACTTTTAAGTAAACCATGGAGACTTCGGCTTCTGAGATAGAGTAATAGGGACCAACTGACACTCCCATCTGAAACAACTAAAAAAACACTTGATAAAATATATGAAACAGGTTTCAAGACACTGCACATCAGGCAATGAAGGAATGTGAGCTCTTACAAATGAGAAGCAAATGAGGTGTGTCCTTTGAGTGCTCTAGTTTATTGCTTTGAGAGTTTCCAGACCACAGGGCAGGAACGGAGAGCACAAGTGGAAGGGATGGAGACTTTCTGGAGAGTCCAGGGAGACCAGATCCACTAGAGTTCCCAGGGCAGCGGATGGGAGAGGGGAGAGCTGCACGGAGAAACAGCTCTCCAGACCTGCAGAAGGGATCTCAGGAGTATTTAGGACAGCACTGTTCAGCACAGGTATATGAGGAAGCTACCTGAGAGTGGGGAAGGAAACAGCCAAAAAGATTTGAGCCAACAGTATCCAGATTAGTTCCCATTCCCATCAGCCAGAGGGAACACCTTACAACTCACAGGGCATTTAGCAGAATGCTCAGAAGGGTCCTGCTCTTTTGGAGACCAGAGAGCTTTCTTTAATTAACGTTGTCTCCTGTCTGCATTTCCATGGGAAAGAGGATGGATTTCTTTTAACAAATAACAAATGATTTCTTAAATTTTTGGTAAGAGGAAGTTCTTTGGGGTCCTCTCAATGGTCATCATTAGGAGATGCATGCCATACTCAAAATGGGACCTGTTCTGTCTTTCCATGCCCTGAAGCCTTTGAATTCCTGCTTCTATATCGGAGCAGTAGATTTCTGATGGATAATCTGCTTTCACATGGTTCAATAATAGGTTTAAGTTTACATAACAACTTAGACCATTGTTATGATTCACACTCATTAGAACTAACACATTGAATGTAGCCTTTGTGATTAGAACACTTATGAAAGCACCTATTCTCATCTAAAATATGTTCACATTTCCTTAGTTGAGCCACCCCAAAACTCATTCCCATAAATATCCTCAGATATGACCCAATATTAATTAGCATATCACTGCTATTCTTTGCAAATATTGACTTTTTCTTCTATTCTAATTCTGCATTCAATTACCAGTGAGAGCTTAGATAGAATTACTAGTCTACAAAAGAGCTCTGTTGGGCGATAGGTTAACATTTTAGCAGACCTGGAAGGAATGAGAAGAAAACGTGTCTCAGCCAAGGGTATAGGATGCTCAGGGCCTGCCCCTTCTTTCTGCTTCCTGCTTGCCCCCTCTCCTGAGTCAGGACCCTGATTCTGAGAAGGTTTCAAATCATCTACCCTAACCCATCAAGAACCTGAGCACTCACCTAATTTTCTGAATTGTAGTTGCTCCGTAATCATATTTCCTGATTAAACTACTTAATAAGGTGTATGAAAATCTTTCTGAAGAAAAGGATAATTTATTAAAATAATTCACATTAATTTTTTAATGAAACCCTCATTTTACCATTCTCACACACATCAATTGCATTTTTTAAGTTTGTAAGTCTAACAATCAAAACATCATTTTATAATGGCTAGATAAATGATAGTGAAACTTTGTTGTGCCATATGCCAACATTCCAATTAACCACTTCTGTTTTCTCAGATGTATAAATCAATTATGATTAACTATTAATTGATGACGTCTTTTTTAAAAAGAAGTTACAAAAATAATAAAAGACTCTTATAATAGACATACTATTGCATTATCTAGAGGACACAAATGGAATGAAAAAATATTTCTTTATAGAGAGTATAACATGCTGAATTATATTTTTCTAACTCAGTTACACACAGTAGAACAGAATAATGAAATCAATATCTGTAAGAGACTATAATGGACAGCATATTATACTAGCTCAGCTGAAGTATCTCTGCTGAGAAGTCTGTTTATCCTTTGTCTGATTTAATTGGGTTGTTTTTCTTTAAACATTGAGGCAAAGTTTGCAAATTTAGATAATGAAATAAATGTACTATGGTTTTGCCTCATTTGTACTTTGCCACAGTTGATTAAGCCTCCTAATTATAATTTCTGTATTTGTCTTTAGCCGAACTATGAAACATATTGCCCAAATTGAATCTGTGTTACAAAAATTTTAGGGATAATTAATGAAATTCTTTGTAGGGTATCAAACAACAACTGTAATTTTAACTAGATTGAATAGAAAATATATTTATAAATACGTACATATACATCTATTCAAAATTATTGTTTCAGATAGCAAACTTCTTAACCATGTTTATCTGCATTTTTAGTACTTAGTTGCTATAAATAATAAAGCAAAGTCAAAAGTATTCAAAACGCTCTCAAATTTACTTTAAATAGTATGAGGTAGGCACACACCCTGCTGAGCTTCAGTTATACGAACACAATTAACCATATTTCACTAAAGTAATTCTTTGCTAATGGAAGAGTATCATTTGCATTTTTTTCTCCAGAGTACAATGGTTCAAAATTTGAAAATTAATTAATGCATTGCACCACAACAAGAGTTTAAATTTTAAAGAATATGTATATACCCTGAAAATATTCATAAAAAGCATTGGATGAAATCTCATTGTCATTTCCAATTTAAACTCTCAGCAAACTAGAAACTGTATTAATCAAAATAATGAGATATTGGCATAAAGATACACAAATTAGTTAATGGTACAGAGCTCAAAAACACGTCTTCACATATGCCAAGTGATTTTCAACAAAAGTACAAAGGCAATTTAGTGGATAAAGGATAATCTTTCAACAAATAATACTAAATGAGTTAATAAAATTATGCCAAAAGAAAATAAAAAACAAAGTAAAATATCTTACTTTGTTTTCTGTTGCTCCAACAGAATACCATAGTGAGTATCTATTTCAAAATACTATTTTTACATTTATGGGATCTGTGAGGTGTAAGAGTGTGTCTCTGGCAACTGGTGAGGGCCTTCTTAGTGCATGATAACATGGCGGAGGGCATCACACAAGGCATGATAGTGAGAGTGTGTGTATCAGCTCAGGTCTCCTTCTTTTTGCAAAGCCACCGGTCCCATCATGTGGGCCCCACCTCCATGACCTTATGCAATCCTAATTGCCTCCCAATGGCCTCACCCTCAATCAACACACAAATTTGGGGATTACGTTTCCAAAACATGAAATTCGAGGGACACAGTCAAACCATAGCACAAAACAAAACAAAACAATGGAATAACAAAAACTTTGATACATACCTCACACCATACACAAATATTAACTTAAAATGAAATATAGACTTAAAACATACTACTCGAAAATATAAAACTATTGGAAGCAAAGATAGAAACTTCATGTTCTCAGATTAAGCAAATATTTCTGAGATATCAAAATCATGAGCCATAAAATTTTAAAAATGATAAATTGAACTTCATCAAAATTAATATTTGTTATTTTGCAATAACAGAAAGAGCCAAAATCACACCACTGCACTCCAGCCTTGGTAACAGCACAAGACATTGTCTCAAACAAACAAACAAAAAAACCCCACATATCTGAAAAAAGCCTTATATCTGGAATATATAAAGAATACTTAAAAATCTAGGAAACAAAACACAATTTAAAAGCATGCCTAATTTTAAAAAATGGGCAAAAGATCTGAATAAGTACTTAGCCAAATAAAATATATATCTAGAAATTCTGGACCTTAAAAAGTGCTCATCATCATTAATTATCAGGGAAACGTATACTAAAGTCACAATAAGAAGATACACTGAGCAGAATGTCTAAAATTAAAAAGACTGACCATACCAAATGTTGACAAGGATGTGCAGCACCTGGGACTCTCACTTCCAGATGATGAAAATGTAGAATGGTGCAACCACTTTGGAAAACAGTTTGGTGGTTTCTTAGAAAGGTATGCATACCGATGGCCCAGCAATCTTACTCTTAGGTGTCAAACCAAGGTAAATGAGAACTTCTTTACACAAAAACCTATATGTGATTATTTATAGAAGCAAAAAACTTTAAATAAAACAAATATCCATCAAAAGGTGAATGAATACATCAATTGTGGTATATCCACACAATGAGATACTACACAGTAATAAAGAGGAATGAACTATTGATACATACAACAACATGTGTAAGCCTCAATATAATCATACATTAAAGAAGCCAGAGAGTAAAGAATACATACCATTGATTGCATACATATGTAAACTTCTAAAAAATGCAGACTAATCTGTTGTGATAGAAAGTAGATCAGTGGATCCAAGAAGAGCCAGAAGGAAGCAGTTAGAAAAGTGTGAGAAGGAACTCTTTAGGTGACAATGCTTCCATTATCTTGATGGTAGGATGGCTTCACAAATATTTTTATATGCCAAAATCCAAAAACATCTGGAGTCCAGAAACATTTCTGGTGGTAAGCATTTTGGATAAGGAATACTCAATCTGTAGTAATGAATGGAGGGGATATTTTGAACAGTTTTCACCTGCTTAACTATTTTTTCCTGTAATAACTCACTCTTCATTTCTCCAGTATAAAAATTCTTTCTCTCCATCACTGGAAAGTCATTAGTCCAGCTCTATCAAAATCACTAGGGAGATGAATAGCTTTGTTTAAGATTCTAGAAAACTAGACCTACTACTATATTATGGGATACGGCCCAGGGATTTGAATTTTAATAAATATCCAAAATAGTTTTTTTTCATATTAAAGTTTGGGAGACACTAATCAATGTGTTTTTCATCTCTTTTTATTTTTTTTTCTTTAATAGGATCTTCATGTTGTAGATGTACATGAAATTGGCCAAAATTTTCATCCCTGTATATATAAACATTCTTTGAAATGTGACTTTGCACCTCCTCCCATCAACAGATAGAATCCGTTTCCCAACCTCTTAAATCAGACTTGCTTTGGCCAATCAAATGCTGTGGAAGTGGCAGTAGGCCAGTTTCAAGCTTAGGCCTTAAAAGAACCTGGGCACTTTGACTCTCCTGGAGCCCTCCCTGCAGGATGAGAGGTTTCAGGATAACCTCGCCTTCATAATCAAAATCCACCCCTTTGCTGTTAACTTAAATACACATATCACTTACGTGCTTTCACAACTTCTCCTCTGATTCTTAATAGGCTTGCAACTTTTCTGTATGTCATTGTATCATTGTGACTATTATTTAAAATATGTATATTAAACATAATTTTTTCTTTAAAACTCATCTGAAATTATACCTCAATTATGCATGCTTTTCTTAAGTCAATAAAAATGGGTATATAAGTGATTTTCATTTTAAATTAACTTCACAAAGCAAAGATACAGCCCCAAGTAATAATATTTTAACCCACATCATTATCGAACTTGGAACTGCCTTTCAGTTTAAAGTATTTGTAGCACTGTTGTATGACTACAGAATCTATATAATCCAAATTGGTTTCCAGTAGCTCCAAATTCCTCTTAAAGAAACTACTTGATTAATTGAGTATGTTTAAATTTATAATATAGTGCAACCATATACTATCTAGAAAGGAAGAAATAGCAATAAAATTTCGTCCTTGGCCATGGACTTTTCTCTGCTACACTTTTTGATTTGACAAATTCAGTCATTTATTTACTCAGTTCAGATAACTCCAAAATCTGTGTGTCCAACCATGGTTTCCCTTGAAAGCATCTGATACACTGTACCAACTACAGGAAGTCCTCACTGAATGTTGTCTACAGGTTCTTAGAAACTGTTACTTTAAGCAAAATAACTATAAGGAAACCAATCTGACTACAGACTAATTGATCCAAACAAAAGTGAAATTCCTATGGCATATTTCTGGCCGCAAAAACATCACCAAACTCCTAAATAAAGACCAAAACACTTCTAACATTGAAAAAAATGTGAACTATACATACATTTAAGAAAGATTAATAAAAACAAGTAAGATCATGATTTACCCAATTCTTCCAGTTCAGGGTTGCAGGTGGCCAGAGCCCATCCCTGCAGCTCAGGATGCCAGGCAGGAAAACGCCCCGGACAGGATGCCATCCCATCATAAGGTGCACTCACACCCACATCACTCTCACTCATGGTGGGACCATGGAGATGTGCTGATGAACCCAACAGGGACATCTTCTGGATGTGGGAGGTAATCAGAGGACCTGGAGAAAACCCAGGCAGGCCTGGGGAAAGCATGCAGACCCCACACAGACAGTGTCCCTGGCTGGAAAGGGATGTTTTATTTTTATTATTACTTTTATTTTTTTTATCTAATTCATGTTCTAGTGAAAACACATTGGATGAAACAATGTTTTTCAAAGTCCTGCTCTACCTACCTATTATATATCTGGACTTTGAATACTGTAGGCACCTGTCAAAGTATAAATACAATTCATGGTTATATTTGGGCTTAATAAACTTTTAGCTTTACTTTTTCAAGACATTGTTTAAACTTTTATGAAAATCACATCATGGCACAATGCAATTTTTTTTTTCTCAAACAAAGCAAAGTATATATTTTTTGGAAATCTCATAACTCTAAAGATTAAACCTCCATGGCATAAATAAAGCAATTTGATAGGAAGAGAATGCTTAAAGAATTTTTTATTGAATTTCCAACCTCAGCAACCTACTATTTAATCTTTCAGAGTTAAATTTAACATTTAACAGATTACTTCAGCACCTTTATTTAACAGACGTACTTTGCCTAGCAACACGGACATTTAATCTGTTTGTTTTGTTAAGAGAAGTTATGTGCCGCACATCTGAATAAACAAAGATATTTTAGGTTTGTGAGATTTGTTTCAAAATTTCCTCTTAATTAAATCTGTTTATTTGCTTTAAAGCTGACTAACATTTCTGATTTCATATTTTCCTTTTTCAAAGACAGATTTATAGAGTGATTTCCATGCTCAAAAATACTGATGAGTTTAAAACACAATATTTCATTTTCTCCAGCAAATGTGAAGTAGAAAATGTTTTCTCTTTTAAAAAGCATTTAACTTTCAGGATATTCTTTTCACATATCCTATGTTTATAAATATTTACCAAATACATGAAGAATAAATACTTTGTTTTACAAATAAACATATTCTGTTTTCATAATATTTATATAAATGACCAATAAATGCAAATAATAATAATAGCAATGCCAGCAAGAGATGGAATAAACAACTTTAATGATTTAATTCCAAGTTCAGAACTTGATAATGCAGCAAATAATATCGTCATATGGTCTGCATAACAGTGTATTTTAATAACATCTGCAATAGTTTATTTTACAAAGTACAAAGTGCTTCTAGGTAATGGCGAGAGGCAATTTTTAGGTAGACTGTTAATGGGGATGAATCGCCAAGGAGACAAAAACCTCTTCCTTTCACCATTTACACACATAAAATGTTCCTGCACTCCGGATCCTCAACAAGTCAGATTACAAGTAATTAGAAAATGCCAGATTTTCAAAACAGTACTTGAGCTTGGAGCGTTCTGTAAACAACCTCAGGGCAAAGACCAAGGGGCTTTCTTTCTAATTTTAATATTACCCTTGATCCCAAAGATTCTTTTTGTTCACGAATGAACATGAGGTGCAGATCGATAGGAGAATACACGAGGTTAAAATAGTGATAATAAAAAAGTCCTTATTTTGTTTGTGAAATATTTTATTTTAATAACACTTCTCAATAAATGGCGTGGTGTTTGGCTGCAAGTGTTAGTTAATATTTGGAGAAGCCCAATCAGAAACTCCAGAGAGGAGGAGTGTTAAATAGCATGAAATTTGCTTTCAGCAAAAAATAACATTATGAGGCATGATTACTTTTCACCCATGGAATGAAATAAAAATCCAGCAAGCATGGAGGTTTTAAGACCATCATTTGTAGCCTTCTACATTCAGAGTCCCTGCATCCCTCCAGTGGATGGAGGTCCAATCGTCAGATTCATTTATAAGTATGGCCTCTCTGGCCACTAGACAGTAGTTGTGCCTACCTTCCTGCACTTTCTGTGCAAGGGATTAGTTGGAATGCCTGAGGCACAGGATGGAATTTCCCTATAATTCAGTTTCTGACTGTGCCCACTTATTAACACATATTATAGTAACACATTGTTGGTATGGCAGAAGTAGATTGAGGGCTCTCTCTCATTATAATTTATCAACTGGTAACAAGGTTATAGGAAAAAGGACTGCATAATTGCCAAATTACTTAACCCTAAAAATGATGAATATTTAAAACAAGGTCTTGACATTTGCTAAATGACTAAATCAACTAGGCGAAAGATAGATGAGAATTGAAAAGTAACATTTCCGTTAGTTCTGCTGACATAGACTTTCCAACTGACTGGTGAAAATCATTATTAGTTAACAACAGAATCTTCTAATGAATAAATACATAATGTATTTGATTGCTCTATATGTGTACAGCTGCCTCTCTATATTTCTTCATCTGTTATTTTATGGGATGAAGTAATCAATGATTATAATTCAGTCATCAAGCATGCACTGTGTTGCTAGTGTGTGCTGAAGAGTATGTTAGAAAATGTAAGTAAGATGTGAGTCCTGTCTTAAGGGCGTTTACAAGATGGTAAATGAGAGAGGCAAAGTGACAGGTAATATGTAATATAAAAGCAGGGAAAGACCAGTTATGATGTTTTGAAGAAAGTATTGTAAGGAAGCAAAGTGTGCAGTGTTCTCTAATTCCCCATATTGGAGAATCAGAAAAGTTTTCACAGTAAAGCTATATAAATGGATGAGTAAGAGTTTTCCAAGCAAAGAGGGATTAAGGAAAAGTCCTCCAAATAACAAAAACAGTATAGCTTCCTAATAAGAATTCTTAATTCAGAGATGATAGGAAGCTCAAAGTTGCTATAATACAGGAGAGAAAGACATGAGAAGGGAAAGGGGGCACTACTAGAAATACAAGAGGACTTCAAAAAGTTTGTGGAAAAATTGAATTAAAACATAAAAATATAAGCTTTACTTCTCAACGTAAGCTTCATCGAGTTCAAGACATGTGTGAATTTGTAAGTGATGATAACAGCCATGTAGTCCTTACCTAAGGAACTGAGGGTCCTGGGAATTTAACCATGTCAATGCAGTCCTTTTACATTTTTAACTGAAGTAAAATTGATGCCATTTATAGGCTATTTTAAGATTAGGAAACAAAAAGAAGTCACAAGGAGCCACATCACAACTGTAAGGTAAATGCCTAACAGTTTCCCATCAAAATGCTCTCAAAATTGCCCTTGTTTGATGAGAGGAATGAGCAGGAGCATTGTTGCAGTAAAGAAGGACTCTTTTGGCCGGACATGGTGGCTCATACCTGTAATCTCAGCACTTTGGGAGGCTGAGGTGGGTGAATCACCTGAAGTCAGGAGTTCAAGACCAACCTGGCTAACACGGTGGAACCTGTCTCTACAAAAATACAGAAATTAGCCAGGCGTGGTGGCACATGTCTGTAATCCCAGCTATTCAGGAGGCTGAGGCAGGAGAATGGCTTGAACCCAAGAGGCAGAGGTTGCAGTGAGCCAAGATATTGCCCCTGCACTCCAGCCTGGGTGACAGAGTGAGACTCTAACTCCAAAAAACAAAAACAAAAAAAATAGAAAACAAAAAAACAAACTCTCTGGTGAAGCTTCCCTGGAGCTTTCCCAATTTTTCTGCTAAAGGTTTGGCTAACTTTCTCAAAACACTCTCATAACAAGCAGATGTTATCATTCTTTGTCCTTCAGAAAGTAGACAAGCAAAATGTCTTGAGCAACCCTCAAAAAAACCCTCAAAAAGCTTGCCTTGGTCTTTGCTCTTGACTGGTCCACTTTTGCTTTCACGGGACCACTTTCACCTGTTAGTGTTGCAGGACTTTTCCTGAGTTCAGCTAAAGACGGACTCCTTGTCCCACGGCCACGAAAGTTTAGGCTCGCAGGCAGTGTGAAGAGCATGAAAAGCAGGGTTTCATTGGGTGAAAAGGAAGAAAAGGGGGAAATGGGGACTCCACAAAAGGACAGAGTCCGTGCTAGAGTGCTTCCTGTCTCACAGTTGGAATCCCACATTCCACACACGATTGCAGCTCCTTTCTGCGCAATGGGCGGGAACTTCTGTGATTCCACCCCAGTGTGCACACTCCTCCCAGTGTGGAAGTCAGTTGGAGTTTTGCCAGGGATCCTTCCCACCGGCTGTCTCATTCCCCGCTCTAAAGAAGTACATATAGTTGGCTGCTAGAATAAGAATAAGGATGCAGACTGATCTTAACTGCTTCCTGCTGACGCTATACAGTGTTTTGGAGAAACGGCAGCCAGCGCTCCCTCAGAGGTCTATCTAAGGGTTCCCAGCAGAAGAGGCCATTGTGAGAGTCTCCAGTTGCATGACCATTGGCGTTTGATGGCCTGAAGACAAGAGCAGACAAACCACGTTATTAGAAAACGTGTGTCAAAACATGTGTCAAACGGGAAAGGGTAATGGCAGCTCAAATATCCTGAGGTCTTTTACCAGTTTGCACAGGGAAAGGGAGGCCAAAACCTGCTTACATGTTTTGCTTCTGGATTCCCTTACCCTGAACCCAATCTTTTTTTATTTTATTTTATTTTAATTTTATTTTTTTGAGATGGAGTCTCACCCTGTTGCCCAGGTTGGAGTGCAATGGCGTGATCTTGGCTCACTGATACCTCCAACTCCTGGGTTCAAGCGATTCTCCTGCCTCAGCCTCCCAAGTAACTGGGATTACAAGCATGTGCCATCATGGTCAGTTCATTTTTGTATCTTTAGTAGACACGGGGTTTCACCATCTTGGCCAGGCTGGTCTCAAACTCCTGACCTCGTGATCCACCAGCCTCAGCCTCCCGAAGTGCTGGGATTACAGGCGTGAGCCACCACGCCCAGCCACCCCAAGCTGAATCTTAAACCAACAACCAGTTTAAGGTTTGGGAAATTAGTTCTTTCCAGTTTGAAGGATACATCTGAGGGGAGTGTCCCATAGTATGGAGACACAATTACCTATCAGAGAAGAGAGGATAAGAGGAGAGAGGAAAAAAGAAGATGGTTTTCAAAGGAGCTCCAGGGGTTCAGGATGCATTTGAAAGGGGTTGAGACTGAAGATGAATGGCTACCCATCTAGAAAGCAGAGAGCAGGCATCCCTGGTTCTCATCTCTTCCTAGCAGATACCCTGGGAATGTGAGGGAGAGAATGAAGCGTGTCCTCTTTCCCTCTTCCATCCTTGCATCCTCGAGTTCTGGTGACCTTGGCATGTCTCCCCTTGAGTGTCAAAGTGGCTTACACCCATGAAGCAGGGAGGTCTGGGGGTGGGAGTCATCTGCGCTTACCCATGTATGCCCTATCTCCCCTGTTGCCAGTAGCCTTGAATTCCCTGGAACTCATTTATGCCATGGATCCCAGCATGGCCTTTATCCCTGAAACAGGAAGCTTGGGCTTGGCTTAATCGGCAGGAATTAGCCATGTTCACCTGTGCTGTGTCTTTTAACTTTTGCTGTCTGCCTCTGGATCCCTTTGATCCAATTTTTCTTCCTAGGGCTTTGACCCAAAGCTTGGAATTGAGTTTGGGACAAAAATATGTCTCAGGGGGGTTGCATGAACTCCTTATCATAAGCCAAATGCTGAGGTGAAACTGTTGAATTGAGTCCTCCTCCGAAAAGGGAGGATGTCTTCTGACACACCCCGATAACTGGTGGCTATAGTCATGCTTGCTAGGATTTGGGTGCATGGTGCTTGGCTTTGGTTAGCTCCCTTGGTCTTACTTTCCCAAAAGGAAACCTCTGAATGATGGGCATCCTATTTATTCCTATTATCTGGCAGGATTTGCAGGATAATTACTCAGAACTAGACTATTGATCAAGATTTTTTACATTACCCACCCCTCTTGTTTTTCCGGACTGCAACTTGAAATTGCTGGTTGGTTCACAGGAACAAGCAGGGTTAGTCTAAGATGCAGGCAAAAACACAAAAATAAAAACAACTGATGAAGTTTTGAAACATCATTTCTCTCTCTCCAGTCCTCATTTTTGTGGAAAAAAAAAGAAAATGATAGGACTGAATTGTCTGTAAAAAAGACTTTAGTCTTATGCTTGGCCTGATTATTTGCATAAAGTATAGCAAGAATAATTATTTCTACATAGGCCTTTTGGATTGGCTTTTATGGAGGTTTTTTTCCATAAGGAGTCTTAGATAAGACCTTTCAAAGCTGAGCCCAGCCATGGGTTTGTATTCTCAAATACCTGTGAGGTGGGTGATCCTTTCCTCTTAAAGTCCAAAGAAAAACTTTAAGATCCTGGACCTGTTATAAAGTGACATTCTTTACAGACCACAGGTCAGAAACCCTGTACAGGGACTGTGTAGGCAAGGGTATGAGGCCAGTCTCCCCACTGGGCTTTTATTGGCTCTGTAAGTTGAGCTTGACTTCTTAAAGGGAAGCATACCTTTCCAGTCAAAGCTTTGCTAAAATAACCATTTTTTCCAATTGTGTCCTGTTGCAAAAGAAAAATGGATTCTTGTTGCAATTATGCAAACAACTATATTGCCATAAGTTAAGAATACTCACAAATAGTTTCCAAATTCTAGAGGAATCAGGCAGAGAGAAACAAACATGCTCCAAATTTTTATTACAAGAGTATAACTTACTTATTAAAAACTGTGAATAGCTCAAAATAAGTTTCCTTGACTTAAAGTTTCCTTAACAAAACAAGGATCAGCAATATTCTGAGCAAAAGTCAAAAAGGTTGCTTCAGCTTTCTGGGTTAGGTCCATTGAGTTAACTCTTGTTTGGCTTAAAATTCATGAGCATTTTAGCTCCTCATGAGTCCTGTACATTTTCCTTTATTCCAATGTTACAATCTCTAAGGTTATCAGAAATCTGATTGTTCCATATACAATCAGAAATTGTATTTAAGAACACCTGTCAGAATCCGATAGCTCATTATAAACCATCTTTTGCAAAGGATTAAAACAAGATAACAATACATAGTAAAATGTCCAGCATATTTACACTTAGAAACACAACTGACAAAGAAGTTTGGTTATCTCCATGGTTTACAATAACTTAACATAACAACCTTAAGAAAACCTTGTTGTGTTTTTATTTTAATGCTCAATTTACAGAAAAACTACATAATATCTTTTTGAATTTAGTCAATATGTTCACACAGAGCAACTCTTCTGCAAGATTAATCTCCACAATCCTCCTACCACTAGTTTGAACCTTCAGATTTATCTTATCTAGTTTAAAATAATCTTTTAACCCTAGGCAAAAATTTACATTTCCATGCCTTCTTATAATCTTTTACAAAAAAAAAAAAACCACAGAAAACACATTTTACTGTTCTTACACACCTTGCATGTAAATCTAATTTCAGTAGTTTTAATTACACATTTTAATGGTAACTCCTAGCAATTGTTAACTTTAAGGTAAAATCTGGTAAGTTCCTTTAATTATGTGCTAACTGCAGCCAAAATTTACCTTCTTAAATAAGGGTGTGTTTAGTTCCATATGTCCCCAAGTCTTACACAATCTTACCAATTGTGAAGCCGGCAAGCCAAATAGTTTTCAAAACCCAAAAAGCAGTTTGTAACCTTAAAACCTTTAGCAAACCTTGCATCTGACCTGCATTATTCATCCCACCTATTTACATTTTAATGACACCTGCCTTTTACCAATAGTTTTTAAGGTTGCTTTTATTTCTCAATTATTAAAGTGATGTGAACTGAAAGGTATAAAAACTTTTTTTCCCTTAAAAATATTTAATCCAGGTAGTTGTTTTTCTTTAGGCTGAATTAATTAGAGTCCTTTTTACAACATCACACACACACACAAACTAAACAGATAGGCAGGAGAAAACCCAGTCTCCTGGTGGGGTTCTTTAGGAGACAGGGTTAGGAAAACATGCAGATATCAAACCAGAAAGGAACTTATTCCCTAAGGCAGGATTGCTAAATAAAACCTTGTTACCAGAATTACAAGCCTTACCCCCAGCATGTTAACAAGATGGCTTGATTTCACAACCAAAACTTTGCAGAGAATATAAACAGTGATAGTTAAGGGTGCCTGTTCCAGTAAAGCATTTTCTGAAAGGAAAAACCTTCAAAAGTTATCTGCTGATGCAGTAAGGAAAAGGATGCCGGAGGGAAGAACCTACTATTCTTATACGACTGGTTCCAACACCAGGGAGAAAAGTTTAAATACTATCCGATGGAGCTGAAACCCTTGGCAGGGAAAGAGGGAGGATGCAGTGGTGCACAGCTGGGAACCAGTCAGCCAGCTGTGCAGGACCCTTCGGTAATGCATCCCAACCCCACCAGGGATGGGGAAGCAGTGGTGAGGTGAGCGGTTGCTCACCAGTCCATGTCAAAAAAGGAAAGAAAAGGGCATGAAAAGGCCCCCAACTTCTTGGAGTGATTGGGGATTTGAGTGCGATTTCCTATAAGATCAGAAGTCTGAGGATGAAAAGGGTTAGAAACCACAGTGAGGCGTTTTGAGTTCCCATTTTACTCAATACTTCTTGAGCCCCATGTTTGGTGCCAAAAAATGTTGCAGGACTTTTCCTTAGTTCAGGTAAAGACGGAGTCCTTGTCCCACAGCAATGAAAGTTTAGACTTACAGACAATTTGAAGGATGAGTAAAGCAGAGTTTTATTAGGTTACAAGGAATACAAGGGGGAAACTGGGACTCTCCAAAAGGACAGAGTCCCTGCTGTAGTGCTTCCTGCCTTGCAGTTTGAATCTCAGGTTTCACACAGGAAGAGGAAGGCCAAGCTCCTCCCTGCCACAAATGGCATGAACTTCTGTGGCGGCACCCCAGTGTGCACTCCTTCCAGTGCACAAGTCAGCTGGACTTTTGTCAAGGATCTCCTCCCACCTGGCTGTCTCATTAGTTACCATTGCTTTGAGGGTGCTTTGTCTTCAGGATCGTACTGGTAAAGCCAGTATGTGTTTCATCTCCTGTTACAATTCTCTGAAAAAATGCTTCAAAATCTTGATCTCACTTGTTTAAAATTTCCATTGAAAGCTTTGCTTTTGTCCATAGCTGATCTGGGCAGAATGGTTTTGGCACCCATTGAGTGGAAAGTTTCCTCACGTTTAATTTTTCCATAAAAATTGTGTAAGCTGAACAAATTGAGATGTTGATGGTGTTGGCTATTGTTTCTGCTGTTAATCATTTGTTCTCTTCATTTAGGACACTAATGAGGTTAATTTTTGTCCTTGAAAATTGATGCGGATAGTCTGCTGCTATGGGCTTCATCTTCAACATCATTTCATCTCTTCTTAAAATGAGTTCTCTATTTGTAAGCTGCTGATTTCCTTGGGGCTTCGTCCCTATTAACTTTTCATAAAACATCAATGATTTCACCATTCCTCCACCCAAGCTTCACCACAAATTTGATTTTTTTTTTGCTTCAATTTTAGCAAAATTCATGCTGTTCTGATAAGCTCTCTTTTCAAACTGATGTCTTGTCTTTCTTAATGCCTCAAACTAGATCCTGTTCATACATGTTATAACAAATTAGTGCAAAGTTTGGTGCAAAAAAGTTGAAATTTATGCATGGATATTTCATAATAAGCATCTTCCATATACTTTTTGAAGACCCCTCCTGTAAGCACTGATTCCTCAGTATCCATGGGACATTGTTTCCAGGACACACCATGAAATTACTTCCCCTCTGAGATACTGATACTAAAATCCACAGATGCTCAAGTCTCTTACATAAAATGGTGTAGTCCTTGCATGTAACCTATGCATATCCTCTTGTATACTTTAAATCATTTCTAGATTACTTATAATACCTAATACAACATTAATGCTATATAAATAGTTATTTTACAGTATTGTTTAGGAAATAATGTTAAGAAAAATAGTCTGTGCATGTTCAGTATAGATGCAACTATTTTCTTTTTCCCAGATACTTTTTATCCACTCTTGGTTGAATCCATAGATGCAGAACCCATGGAAACAGAAGGGGAGCTAAATGTTAGAATCTGATCATGTGAAGCTTTGGTCACCAAAGAAATGAATGTAAGCAACCTAAGTGCTCACCGTTGCATGAATATATAAAGAAAATATGGCATATACATGCAATGGAAATTATTCAGCCTTGAAAAATAAGCATATTCTGCCATTTGTGACAACATAGATGAACCTGGAGGACATTGTGCCAAATGAAATAAGGGAGACACAAAAGGATAAATACTACATGATACCACTTACATGATGAATCTAAAATAGTCAATCTCATAGAAATAGAGTGAAATGGTGGTTGCCAGTGGCACAGGAGAGAGGGACATGAAGAAATATTAGCTAGATGATGCAGTTTCTTATTATACAAGATGAATAAGATCTCCAGTACAGCATAATGGCTATAGTTAATAATACTGTTTTGCATACTTAAAAACTTACTATGAGGGTAGTTCTTTATATCAACTGTCCTTATCATTAAATAATAATAATAATAATAAATAAGAGAGTGAGAAGCAACTTTTGGAGGTGATGGATAGGTTTATAATATAGATTGTGGTAGTAGTTCCATGGGTGTACACTTATCTCCAAACTCATTGAGGTCTACAGATTAAAAATGTACAACTTTGTGTATGTCAATCATATCTCAAGGAAGTGGTTTAAGGAAGAAGAAATAAATTGACACTTTATCTTATGACAGTAAATAATAGTTTTTTTTAATGGATAATATAATCAAATCCATAGTTATGGTGACATGGAGAATGGTTTCAACAGGATTGAGAGTAATGGCAGAGAGATAAATTAGGAAAATTTCGACAAAAAGAGCCCCCTTTGTTTTTTTTAATTAAGCACCAAAGATTTCCTCTAAAATTCCTGGATTTTTTAAAGTACAGCAACTAAAACCAACCAGAAACATAGTTGCGTAAAGACAGTGCTGGGAATCATGCTAGGACTGATATTACAGACAAAAGACCTTCAAAATTTAAGGAAATGTATCATAAATAAACAAAGTGAAGAAATAAATTAATTTGAAGTTATCTTTCCATTTTCCAAGGCAAAGGAAAATGCAATAGAAAGACAAAATGTTAGTATCTTTTGAAGTGCTATTAGCCTTAGAGCCTGCCTTTAAGTGTAAAAATTAACTTGGCCTTTTGCATGGATGTAAGTAAGGCCCTTTGATGCATGTTCTCTATATGCCCTATGACAAGAGCTTCAGGCGTCGCTATGTCTCTGATATACATTTACTTTGAATGTCACAGTCACATATGCTCTTTCCATAACCTCCTTTTTAAATCAATGTAAGCATAAAAGCTGCTTAAAGCACCAATCCATAAAGCAACTGTCAAATACTTTAAAAACACAAAATAGAAAACCGCTGTTTGAGGTTTTATAGCTCTGTACCTTGCTGTGACCTACACGGACTTGCCATTTAATGTTAATAATAGCTCATAAACCAGCATTTTTTTAAAAGCATGAGAAGATGACTTTGATGTGTGCTTTCCTTGAAGAGCCATAATTTGCAGCGGTTTAATGACCACAGTGAATTCCAGTGTTCTGTGACCCTTTAATTTGGGCTTGGAAACTAAAGCAACTTATTTCTCACTGTCTGTCTGCCATACTCTCAAAGGTCATTGTGAATTTTTTATTTAGTTATCTTTATTTTAGTGCCAATTAGAGCAGAATTCAGTTCTTTTCTACTTCTCTTTTGTATTTTGATGTTTAATTTCTTTAGATGACTATTTAATAGATCAGTGTTTTATGTCACTTTATATGTGAAATTATGTATAATACATTATTAAAATAGTTTAAATAAAACCTCTGAACTCATGGTTAAAAAATTAGTACTTTTTACAACAGATTCATCTTGAGCAAAATTATATAAAAAATGAGAACAAGAAGGAAAAGGATGCTACAAACTTTATGCAGGCAAAAATCCCAGACAAATCAGTACTCTCAATTTCTAAGACGGGAAATAAGAAAGCTGACAGCATTTATCAAACTTCTTGCTTTTCCCCCAGACGTTAGAAGACTCTCACCTCAACGCTAGGTCTCTGAAATAACGGAACTCCTAGAAGCACAGAGTAGGTTTTGTAGATGGTTTTGGATAACAGAAAAGTTTTGCTGCAATATCTGATACAGAAAAAAATGTCAGATACAAAGTCCATACAGAATGAATCAGCCTTAAAATTGTCCATAGTGAGATGACAAGCCACTCATATAGCAGTGGGAAGAGCAGAAATTTATAATGTGACCACCACCAAGTGATTTGCTATGAATCTTTGTTCTAGTTGCTTTCTTTCTTACTCTCCCATATTCTTACTTACAATATGGGTATAACACCTATCCCTTTTTTATTTATTTATTTATTTATTTTTTTTTTTTGAGACAGTGTCTTGCTTTATTGCCCAGGCTGGAGTGTGCAGTGGCACAACCTTGGCTCACCGCAAACTCCACTTCCGGGGTTCAAACTATTCTCCTGCCTCAACCTCATGAGTAGCTTGGTTTACAAGCATGCAATACAATACAAAATTTGTGTATTTTTAGTGGAGACAGGATTTCACCAGGTTGGCTGGCTGGTCTTGAACTCCTGACCTCAGGTGATCCGCCCACCTTTGCCTCCCATAATGTATCCCATCTTTTGCCATGATGTATTTAAAGTTTCTTAAAGAGAACATATAAAATGTAAGTGAAGAAACGCGGCTTGAACATGACGTTTTATACATTTTACACTGCCTTCATCTCACCAAAATAATAATAATGTTTGTTGAAGTACCAAAATTAAAGTGATAATATGTAAATAAAAATAAATGAAATGGAATTTAGTTTCCAGCAGTAGGGGGACATTTCTATTCAAAGAAACCATTAGAGTATAGAACACTTATTGAACAAAACTGCTAAACAAAATATTTTTTAAATATTTCAAAATGTTAAGGTTAGATTAGTGCCATAGTCAAATAAATCTTCTGCAACATGGAAAAAATAGAAGAATAAATCTAGAGAAGATTTTATTCACCATCCTAGATTTCTGATGTTTCCCTGGAACATCTAAACAGTCATAATTGCCTGGAGCTTGAGCTTTGTATTAGCCTGCTTGGGCTGCCTTAACAAAATACCACAGACTGGGTGGCCTAAATAAGAGAATTTTATTTCTCACAGTTTTGGAAGGCAGAAGTCCAAGATCAAGGTCCTGGTGGGGTTGGTTTCTGATGAGGCTTCCCTTACTGGCTTATAGACAGTGTCTTCTTGCAATGTCATCCAATGGTCTTCCCTTTGTGCACATGTGCAAAGAGACAGATTAGGATCTCTGGTATCTCTTCCTTTTTGAAAGGATATCAGTCCTATTGCATTAGGACTTATGATCTCATTTAACCTTAATTACCTCTTTGAAGGCCCACTGATCTCCAAATACAGTCACATTGGTGATTTCAACACACGAGTTTGAGGGGGACCCAATTCAGTCCATAACAGCCTTCCATGGGTCATTAAAGGGGATCAGAAGAAAAAGCCTAGGGTAAGTGCAAATTTAAATCTTTGATCCGTGAACCAATATATAAAGCAGGATAACTAAAGGTGACAAACTTAGTGGATAAACTAGGAAAAATCCACTTTTTGGCAGAAGATTATGAGGATATTGCCAACCATCAGCAATGGCTCTAGAGAAAGAATTAAAAAAAAAAACTTTTCCCCAAGAATCCCTAAACACAAGCCCAACTTTATTTAAATTAGGAGAAAAAATTCTCACTAGCCTTATGGCTGAAAAAAACAAAAGCCACCACCATGATCACCACCAGCAAAAACCTAGCCAAAAATGTGTACCTGGGCATCTGGAAAAAGCAAATAAAATTACTCTTTGATAAAACTGTAATTTAAACATAGCTATTTCCAATAACCATCCAGAGTTTTATAATATTTAAAGGCACATTAGCTCATAATGAGAAACCACAAAACACTAAACAGAAAATACACCTCAAAAGATTAGGAAAAATAACAAACAGTATAACTTAACCCTCAAAATATAGCTGATTTTGTAATTAATAATTTTGTAATCACACAAATAATATAAAATAACGTTTATGATGTTAAAACATTACATTGGAAAATTTAATGAATAAGAAAAGAACAGAAAACTGTAAAATTAGACCATAAATATTTGAATAAAACCTATCTAATTTTGTGAATAAGATATAAAACAGTTGCAATTTGATACTGAATGAAGATATTTAGTAGTAGATTCAAAGAGGCCAAGGAGAGAATTAGTAAAGTAGAAGATCAAGCTGAAGGAATAACCCAGAATGTGTCACAAATAGAAATTATGAAAAAAGGGGAAGCTAAGAAACACGGAGGAGAGAGTAAGAAAGTCTAATACTCAATCAAAGGAACAGTAAAAGAGCATGAATAAAATGGGTGTAAGTTGTACTTTGTGATTACCCCAGGTTCTTTCTTCTGATCCCTTAGTGTCTAAAGGAATAGTGGCTAAGAACTTTTGAGAACTGATAAAAGACATGAGTTCTTAGATACAAAATTCAGTAAGTCTCTCCCCAAATTAAAATGATTGATAGATAAACACCTACATGCATTTGGTAAAAATATAGATCACTAGAATGTACTTAAATGTGACCAAAACAAAAAGGAAGTAGGACAATGATTAGGCCAATAGATGATTTCCCAAAGCAAAAACTAGCCAGAGGGTGGGGGTGGGGGAGAAAGCAAATCTGTACAGAAAACTATGGGAACTTAATAAATATCTAACTATATATAATAAATTCAATGAAACTAGCTAGAAAAAAATACTGTATGTGCAAATTAACAAAAAACAACAAAGAGCAGCAGAAATGTGATGGGAAAGCTCAAAGGGGTAGCAAGGGAGTAGACATAATCACAACAACAAAAGAACTAGGAATTCTGAGCTATCCTATTGAGAAAATCACAAAACATAAGCAAAAATGCCCCCCAACCTGCCCCCGCCAAAAATAAAGTCTCTGCCTCCCAGTACCATTTGAGATCTGAAAACAATGAGGATAGGGAAGAAGCCTTAGGATATTGGGGAAAACAAAACGTGGAAAGTACACAGAGGACAAGGTAACAGATAAAATACCATCTGTTCTAACAGAGAAGAACTTATCTTGGAATACACATGCAGTATCGGTAAGGTGCAGTAGTCAAAGATAAAAACAATTGGTAGAAGCACCCCCTGAAGCAACATAAGACTGTAGAATCAGAGGAAATTTGCCCACAAAAGGCCACAAATATTAAAGAAATTGTTGATCACTTTATCAATGGAAGAGGTATCCCTTGAGCAGAGGACCTAGGAAAGAACTTGCTGTGGGTTAAACTGTACCACACTCTCCCCAATCCTCACCTAACTATTCCGAAGTCCTAACTGCCCAGAAATTTGAATGTGACCTTATTTTAAAAAAGAGTCTTGTACACGTCATCAAGTTAAGATGAGGTCATACTGAATTAGAATGGTCCTGAAATCCAATCTGACTAGTCTCCATATAAAGAGGGAATTTCGAAAATAGAGACGGAGTCAAGCAGTAGGAAAGCCATGTGAAGATGGAGGCAGAGATAGGAGTGATACATACACTGGCCAAGGAATGCCACAGATTAATGGCAACTATCAGAATAGAAAAGGCAAGGAAGGAGTCGTCCCCTAGAACACTCAGAGAGAAGATGGCACTGCTGACACCTTGACTTTCAATTTCTAGCCTCTGGAACTGTGAGACAACACATTTCTGCTGTTTGAGGCCACCAAGTTTGGGGTACTCTGTTACCACAGCCCTTGGAGACTAGTACAGTGCTTTAACTCCTCCCTGCCTTACAGAGATCCTTCTGCTAACAGCTAGTCTAGAAAATCCAATTCACTAAAATATTGATAACAAAACATAAGTAAATAAAACTATACCAATTGTTCAAAGACACTTTACTGAAAAAGAAAAAAAAATACAGCAAACTTCTTAGGAGCCAAAGAAAACTCACCCTAAAAATGTCATCGCAAACAGAAGATTTTAGTGTGACAGTTCAGTCTGAATTTAAAAGAGATCTACTGTACAATACAGTGCCTCTAGTTAACAATATGGTATTGCACACTTTACAATTTAAGTGGGTACATTTCATGTAAAGTGTTCTTACACAGACATGCGCACACACACAAGACGCGAATAGATATAAACTGTTTGAGGTGATTAATATGTTTATCATCTTGATTGTGGTGATGGTATTATGGGTTTATGCATATTTCCAAACTCATCCAATTGTATATATTAAACAGGTGCAGTTTGTTTGTATATCACTTATACCTCAATGAAGCTGTCAAAAAGAATTCTAGCAGAGCCATGGCATCTATGAGGAGACATCACAAAACAAAAATAAGAAAGCACTTCGAAAATATGGCTAAAACATTTGGAGCTATAACTCAACAGTAAGATAGTATACAATGGAAACTAGCAGAACTCATGAAAAACTAAAGAAAAAGACAACATATCTCCAAATGAAAGCTAAATGACAAGGTGCTCTTGTGGGAGTAGTTATCTAAGAAACCATAGTAAGAGACATAAAAGGTAGAAATGAAGAAAATGAAACAAACAAACAAAAAAGATAAAAAGGGATTAGAGAGAAAGTGATTTGGGCTAGAATGGCCTCATTGCAAATGAGGATTCTGCCTTTTTGCCAGGAGCAACAGCTACATTCTGTGGAGGAGTGACAGAGATTGCTTTGTATTAGAAAACAGCACTTTGTCTCTTGGAATCCCAGCAGCCGTCCTGTCTTTCTTCTGAGAGATGACTCACTTTTCCACTGACATCTGTTTCCTCTTGTAGCATTTCCTGGTCTTTGGTATCTCCTGTGTTCTCTGGAGGAGGAGCCTTTTGATGCGTACCTGCCTTCATAAACTTTTCCATGATGGACGTTTGGGAGGCTGAGTGTGTGGCAGGAAAGTGTCACCGAGGAACCAAGAAGAACCCAAATGATGTTCAAGGTCCCAGAGATCCTGGAGCATGCGAACGTGGGTACCAAGAGTTTTATAGGTAATTTCTACCAAACATTCAGGGAAAAAAATAAATAAATAAATCTCACGCAAATCTTTCAGGGAACAGAAAATAGAAAGGACTTTCCAATCACAAGGTTAATGTAACATTTATACCACAACCAGGCCAATGGTGTTAGAAAAGGTAATTGATATTTATTGTCATTCAAAAACACAAATGCAAAATAATGAGAAATCTATAATATTAACAAATAAAATCCAACAATATTTTCAAGTTAATGAATCACTATCAAATTCAAATTATTCCAGTAATGCAAAATTGATTCAGCATTTGGAAGTGTATTAATACAATTCTCCATATTATTACTAATTGTATATTCATATGTATGCAATCATTTCATTATACAAAACATTTGATAAAATTCTAAATGTATTAAACTTTTAAACTAAGAGTAGAAGATAACATGGTGTTTTATTGTTTCCATACCACTTTGTCTTAATCATTATACTTTTACAAAATATATTGTTGTCTATGATGGCTAATACCTCTCCGTCTATTTTCCTTTTTAGGCAATTTATTATTGTTTTTGGCCTCTTGTTTTTCATTAAACTTGTTGTATTCTATTTAAAACCCTAGTGGAATTCTTAATCTAAGTGGTGAGTTCACTTGTAGCTCTGTTATTTAATGTAAACAAATGTGTTATATGTAGACTATTATATGTATGCCACACGATATTAACTGAAAAAAAACTCAAAGTTTCCTGAAAATCTGAATGATAGATTAACACATGCAAATCAACTGGCCAAATAGAACATAGTGAACAGATAATAACATCTAATTCATGTTAGGATGGTTGATTACAAAAAGTTTAAAGTACTTAGTTTTATCACTCAACATAGATAATAAACTAAGCCCATAAGGTACAAAATGTTTTATTCATTCAATTTCTAGGCAAGGTTATACGTGTTTTGTTTTGTTCTGTTGTTTTGAGACAGGGTCTCACTCTGTTAGCCAGGCCGGAGTGCAGTGGTGCGGTCACAGCTCAATGAGGCCTCAACATCTCAGGCTCAGGTGATCCTCCTATGTCAGCCTCCGTAGTGGCTGTGATTACAGATGTGTGCCACCACGCCCAGATAATTTTTTGTATTTTTTGTAGAGACGAGGTCTGAACTATGTTACCCAAGACAGTCTTGAACTCCTGGGCTCCAGTGATCTGCCTGCCTTGGCCTCCCAAAGTGCTGGGATGACAGGTGTGAGCCACCATGCCTGACCAACAAGGTCAGATTTGATCTTTTAACAGGGAATCAAAAAGATTAAAGTCACATTTCATATTCTACCAGTGTAATCATCTATAGCAAGATAGTCATTTAGGAGTGTTTATAAAACACTATTTTATGAATTCACTATGACTCAAAAGTTACATATAACAAACCAGGAATTCTTAAACATCATTTTGCAATGATGGCTGATAGGTCCAAAATAATGACCATGGCTTTGTATCAGTCAGGGCCAATAAACTTCCACTGTTGCATTAGAATTCAGATCTGGCATATGTTACTACTTTCTCTAAGTAACACAACAAAATGAATTATGAATGTTTCATAAATTTCCCATCTTTCCAGTTTTTAAAATGCATTATAAGGCAGATAATTGAAAAAAGTATCATATCCTATTGAGTTTTTGTCGTTGTTTTTTTTTTTTAAGTGGGAGAGGTAATCTCACAATATTTAACCACAGATAAATCAGGCCCAGATAAAAAGTGCAAAACATACTCTTGTAGGGAAAGTATTACCTTTTGATGGAAAAGCCAAATGTGTTTATAACCACACTCTTTTTGGATTTCACACAATGCCATGCCAATAGTGTTACAGAAATTGAACACTAAATGTATCCCACATGAAAAGAGTCTCCAGAAGCACCAACTAAGCATCTGTAGCAGAACTGAGATTTATGAAAACAAGTACAGATTTTAGGAAAAAAATATGTGAATTGCTTATATTTTATTTTAAAATATCTCTACCTAGGTCAAAGTGAAATTCAAAGGTACATGATATTCAACTAAATGCAGCAAATTTCCTTTAATTCTAAAGTATACTAAATGAACAAGAAAGGCTTAGGTGCATATGTATCCTATTTCTATAATAGCAACCTAAAATACCTTATTATCTCATTATCTTCCACTATAGCTAAAATGCAAACCGTTAGTTTTTGCCTTTTTCTTTCTTTCTTTATTCTTTAAATATGAAAATTAGAAATAAGAAGATAATTGATATTAATTAAAGCTTTATTTGTCTACATGTCATTGTCTGAAGTCATCTATAAAACACAGTTACAAAAATGAATGACAGAAATTATTATTTCTTCTTAGTTCAAAATGTCAATTGTCACAGGGCACAAAACCAAAAGTGTTAAAAGAAGAAACAGAGAGATAGAGAGAGAGAAAGGGGGGGGAGGGGAGGCTGTCTGTATCAACCATTAATGGGGTAATTAGCACTAGAATAACAAAAGTGGCCATTAGGTCACATTTTACACACTGAGAACTTGAGTAATAGCCTACTTAATGCTTTCTAAAAGGCACTAATAACATCTCTTCATGTTAATGCCACTTACTCAGGGGCTACATTGCCTAGAATTCTATAATTTTAGATCTAGTCCATTGTTTTTATAAAACTGTGCTCCTCCTGACTCCATTTCATCCAATTATCTCCTTGACTGGCACTATCCTTCAACATTCCTCTGGAAAGTTCTGCCCCTTATGTATTTGCTTTCCTCTCCTTTCTCTCCATTTCATTTTAGCAATAAGAACAATTTTTATAAAATATGAATCCGATCATGTAATTACTTTGCTTAAAACACTTCAGTAACTTCACAGTGTACTTGAATAAAAACTGAATTCTTATTTTGCTATTCTAGACCTCACAACTTGAACCACATCAACCTTCACAACCCCAGCATGGGCCACTGTTCCTCTTTCTCAGCAGATACCAGTCACACTCTCTCTTCCTATGAGGTGACAGTCTCCAATACATCATTTGTGCCTGTTGTTTGTTTTTTTTATTTTGTTTTAATAATACCCATGATTTTTTTGAGATCCTCCCCTGATTAGTTTTTCATCTTTCATCAGGTTTAACTGAAACTGCATTCTCTTTCTACTCTAAATCAAGTGGACTCTATCTGTAATTCCTTTTTTTAATGTTTTTTAGAGATGGAATTTCACTATATTGCCCAGGCTGGCATTGAACTCCTAGGCTCAAACGATGTCCTCACCTAGCTTCCCAAGTAGCTGGGAAGTGAGCTGCTGCACCTGGTGTATTTCTATAATTCTTTATCACCAAATACTTAATTTTTATGGTTTTAGTTACTATGTATGTGTGTATATATATGCATTTATGTACACACATTTTCATTGTTTCATTCTCCTGATTGAACAGATGCTTCATGAAGACAGGAGCCATGTGGGTCACCATCTTATGTCCATCACCTTGGACAGTTTCTACCACATGGTGGACAATAAATACTTGTTGAATGAATGATTGAAAGATTTAATAATTTCAGTTATATATATATATATATATATATATATATATATATACACACACACACACACACATATAAATACTGAGTCCAGAATTTCAGTGTAAGGGTATAGTCTCATAATTTTATTTCTATTGTCTTTGATATTTTTCATCTCTTTTCTGAATAGACTCTTAAAACTTTAACAAAAGATATTAAGTACATGTGATCCACACAAATACAATATACTTCCTCTGTAAAAGCTTTCTTCGCAGTGGCAATCAAGCCCCTGCCAAAGTAAAAGTTCACTTTCTTATGTAGCTGTGCAATAAACATTTTTTAGTAGAAATGCTGAAAAATAAATCTATAAATCCTCATGCTCCCTTGAGAAGGAGCTTTTACAGTAAGTGACTTATAAAGCCAAGACATGAAGAAATGTGTAAGTAAACTGACATAGTAAACCTTGTGTTTTGTTTTTTTTTTTTAATTGGGCTTTATATACCACAGTCCTCAGAGAGCTAAAAGAAATAGCAGCAAGGAGAAATACAATAAAACCTAGAGAAGGAAAATATTTGATTTGTGTATACTGGCGAAATAGATGTCACTTACCATCCTACTGACTGTACTGATTTTTATCACAGAGATTTTTGTAGTTTTTATGTAAATATAACTTTGGAAAATTGTTTCATGGTATGTAATGAATTGTTGAATTACTGTGGTATATAGACCATGACTGAATTTCACTTCTTAGATGTGTGGACTTAGACAAATTGTGTCATTTGTAAAATGTGAGTGAAAGCATCAAACTCAATGGGTTATTGTTGAGTTAGATAAAACTTAATATGCAATGTAACTAGCACAGTTCTTGGCACAGAAGTCATACTAAAAAATTATTGTTCTTATTAGTGTTTTGATATGGATACAAAAAGATGACAGGCTTGCAAAACCACAGAGAGTTTGTTCCTGCTTTCCTTGCCTACTCCAACCCCAGACCATACAAAAAAGTGGCAATGTTAACTGAATCTAGGTTCTGTTTCTAAGGGAATATTGTCTCTTCTGATCATTGAACCACATTCTCGAAGAATTTGAGGATACAGAATGTTAAATGTAGTAAAAAAATAAAGCTATAATTATAGTTATAAGTGCTGAAGAAATAATAAACAATGAAGAATATAAAAAATCTTGGAGTCTAAAGTCTAAAAGTGTAAGTGGTGTTACCAAAACCTATATGAAAGAAAACAAAGCAAAATAGATCCTTCATTTATACAAGAGAAGTATACTGCACACCTTCTGTATACTCTAAATTATGCTAGGCACAGGAAGTATTGCAGTTTTAAAAACAGATATAAACCTGCCTTCATGTAATTTGCAGTTTAGATATGCAAAGAATAAAACTAATCAAATAATCAAAATCAATTGTGTTATGAAACATAATTATTAATTGAGATAAGTGCTGTTGAATTTTAGAAAAGGGCTCCAAAAGTCATATAAAGCACAGAATACAATGAACTCATAATATGGGGACCTGAACTAGTGTTATAGGTGTTAAAAACTAGAAGTTGTGTATTTCATTACTGATGAATTGTGTGAGAGTAAAGAATGAGTGTCAATGAAACTAAAAATATGTTCAATATGTCAAAATAATATGTATTATTGAAAATAATATGGCAAACACAGTAAACATCATAGTCAATGGGCAAAAGCTTGAAGCATTCCTCTTGAGAAATGGAACAAGACAAGAATGCTCACTCTTATCACTCCTATTCAACGTAATACTCAAGTCCCAGACAGAATAATCAGGCAACAAAAGAAATAAAAGGTATCCAAATAGCAAAAGAAGAAGTTAGGCTATTTATCTTCATTGATGATATGATTCTATACCTAGAAAATCCTAAAGAGTCCACCAAAAGGCTACTAGAGCTGATAAATGACTTCAGTCAAGTTTCAGGATACAAAATCAATGTACAAAAATCAACAGCATTTCTATATGACAATAACTTTCAAACTGAGAGCTAAATCAAGAATGAAATCCCATTTACAATAGGCACAAAATGAGTAAAATACCTAGGAATACAGCTAACCGAGACAGTGAAAGATCTCTACAACAAGAACTACAAAACACTGCTGAAATAAATCAAAGACAGCACAAAGAAATGGAAAAACATTTCATGCTTATAAATTGGAAAAATCAATATCATTGAAATGGCCATACTGCCCAAATAAATTTACAGATTCAATGCTATCCTTAGGTAACTATTCTAAAATTCATATGGAACCAAAAAAAGCTGAAATGGCCAAAGCAATCCTAAGCAAAAAGAACAAAGCCAGAGGCATTACATTACTTGACTTCAAACTATACTACAAGGCTACAGTAACCAAAACAGCATGATACTGGTACAAAAACAGACACATAAACCCATGGAACAGAATAAAGAACCCAGAAATAAAGTTACACACCTACAACATTTGCTCTTTAACAGGGTCCACAAAAATAAGCAATGGGGAAAAGACTCCCTTTTAATAAATGGTGCTGGGATAACCGGCTATTCACATGCAGAAGAGGGAAACTAGTTCCATACCTATTACTATGTACAAAAATAAACTCAAGATGAATTAAAGACTTAAGACCCGAAACCATAAAAATTTTAGAAACAAAACAGAACAAAACAAAAAATGGGAAATGTCCTTCTCAAAGTTGACCTTGGCAAAGAATTTATGGCTAAGTCCTCAAAAGCAATTGAAAGAAAAATTGACAAGTGGGACCTAATTAAAGAATCTCTGCACACCAAGAGAAACTGTCAAGGAAGTAAACAGGCAACCTATATAGCATGGGAGAAAATATTCTCACCCTATGGATCCGACAAAGGTCTAACATCCTGAATCTATAAGGAACTTAACGAACAAAAAACAAATAACTCCATGAAAAAGTGAGCAAGAAACATGGACACCTCTCAAAAGTTGACATGTAAGTGACAAACACACGTATGAAAAAATGTTCATCATCGGAAAAATGCAAATCAGAACTACAATGAGATACCATCTCACATCAGTCAGAATGACTTTCGTTGAAAAGTAAAAAAATAACAAATGTTGGCAAGTGTTTTCATGTTGCTGATAAAGACATACCCAAGACTGGGCAATTTACAAAAGAAAGAGGCTTAATTGGACTCACAGTTCCACATGGCTGGGGAGGCCTCACAATCATGATGGAAGGCAAGGAGGAGCAAGTCATGTCTTACATGGATAGCAGCTGGCAAAAAAAAGATCTTGTTCAGGGCAACTCCTTCTTTTAAAACTCTCAGATCTCATTAGACCCATTCACTATCGTGAGAACAGCACAGGAAAGACCCGTCCCCATAATTCAATCATCTCCCACAATATGTGGGAATTCTGGGAGCTACAAGATGAGATTTGGGTGGGGACACAGAGCCAAACCATATCATTCTGCTCCTGGCACCTCCCAAATCTCATGTCTTCACATTTCAAAACCAAACAGTCCCCCAAAGTCTCAATTCATTTTGTCATTAACTCAAAAGTCCACAGTCCCAAGTCTCATCTGAGACAAGGCAAGTCCCCTCCACCTATGAGCCTGTAAAATCAAAAGCAAGTTAGTTACTTCCTAGATACCATGGGGATACAGGCATTGGGTAAATACAGCCAGAAGGGGCTACAGGCCCCATGCAAGTCTGAAACCCAGCAAAGCAGTCAAATCTTAAAACTCCAAAATGATCTCCTTTGACTCCATGTCTCACATCCAGATCACACTGATACAAGAGGTGGGCTCCCACAGCCTTGGGCAGCTCTGTCCCTGTGGCTTTGCAGGGTATAGCAAGACTGAAGAGAAAGGGAACACATACACTATTGGTGGGAATGTAAACTAACTCAGCCACTGTGGAGTGTAGTTTGGAAATTTCTCAAAGAACTGAGTTGAAATGTCATTCAACACAGCAGTTCCCTATGGGTGTATACCCGAAGGAAAATAAGTCATTCTACCAAAAAGACACATGCACCCACATGTTCACTGCAGCACTATTCACAATAGGAAAGACATAGGATCAACCTAGGCACCCATTAACTCTGGATTGGAAAAAGAAAACGTGGTACATATGCACCATGCAATACTATGCAGACATAAAATAAGAATGAGATTATATCCTTTGCAGTAGCATGAATACAGCTGGAAATCATTATCCTAAGCAAAATATCACAGAAACAGAAAACCAAACACTGCAAGTCCTCACTTATAGAGGGGGGCAAAACACTGGGGATACATGGACATAAAGATGGGAACAGTAAACACTGGGGAATACAAGAGGGAGGAAGGAAGAAGGTAAGGTTTGAAAACAACTACTTATTGGGTACTGTGCTCAGTATCTGGGTTCTGAGTTCAGTCATGTCCCAAATATCAGTATCATGCAATATACCTTTGTAGCAAACCTGCACATACACTCCCTGATTCTAATATAAAAGTTGAAAAAGAAAAAAATAGTTCACAAAAATTCCAAGAGATCATGACAGACTACATGGGCCATAATATCAGGAATACTAGGAAGAAAACAAGACACCCTACTTCAACACTTAATGGAAACTCAAAATAGGCAAGTCAATGTGATAGACATAGAGGGGGAAAATGCTGAGAAAAGGCTGTAGTGATACAAGAACCATGAATAGGATGTGAGCAACCATCCAATCTAACTTAGCAAACAATAAGACACCAGTCTCTATTATTTTGTGAACTTAGGCACATGGCTTGGCTCCTATTGATTTTAGTTTATTCACCAGAAAATTCGTACTGTTGAAATAGCCAATTTACTACTAACGTCAATTATCTCTGCGGTAGAGTGAAAGGTGTTGAAATTTTGAAATAGTATATTTTTGAGTGAAAATGTTCATCATTATCTGTTCTTTCCCTTCAGAAGAAAATCAAATAGCTTCATTCTGTAATGAACTCCAACCTCCCAGAGTTAAGGGAATCTTCATTGCTGGATGATCTTTTGACTGACAAAAAACCCTAAGAGAATCAACCCCAGTGAGTGTGTCATCTGTATAGAGAAATAGGCTAGCCCAATTTGGAAACTACATAAGAGCTCTCACCTAAATGAAGGCAGCAAGAGAAGACCTACATTTTTGACAAAATGATACACCACAACCGAAATCCAAGTGGAATTTTTTAATAATAGGCTTCAGGTCAAACTCTAAATAATGTAGCTCATAACTGTATTACTTTTGGGGCAAATTAGCAATGGTAAGGACATGCTTTCTAAATATCAGTGTGGTAATTATTTTGGCTTTTTCATTTTTTAGTTGAATATGTATATCCATATTCAATTATATTCAATTATATCATAAATATTTCCCAAGGCTACCAGAATAAATGAACAATCAGGATATCATTAAACAGCAGAACAATGTTTCTCTGCATGTGTCAGTTCAAATCCATTCCTCTACCTAAGAAGTGTGTGTGTGTGTGTGTGTGTGTGTGTGTGTGTGTGTGTGTGTGTGTGAAGTGAGCAGTAAGTTAATGAGGAAGAAGTTTCTAGAGTATTGTGTTTGTGCTAAGGTCTGATTCATTCCTCATGTCTCAGCCTGCCATATTTTTTCCATCATCATTGTAATTTTCTTTGGCCAACAGCCCTAGAAACTGGACAATATTCTGCCCAGTGCAGCTCCTATCCTGCTCAGGTGACACTATTTTCTAGAAAAGCCTTCTGGACAAGTAGATAGATACGGAACGAGTGAAATGGAAGTTGAGACCACATGTGCCAGAAATGGGAACAGTATATTTCACACTGTCCTTATCAGAAGGCTACTTCAGAGTTCAGTTTCATCAAGCAGATTGAACACATGTTCTCTTTACTATTCACACCCCTCTAAAATGACACCTTAAAAGTTGTTGCTATTGTTATTTTAAGATATAAACCCCATAAAAACAAAAAGAATAGTAAAAGAGGTGTGTATAGACCAAACTTTAGAAACTAAGAGTAAAGCAATAGGGTGAATAGAAAAGTGGCATACGGACTTAGCAGAACAGAAAAAGCTGAGGGCTATGGTTGTGGACACCATGTGGTGTCATTCAGAGCCTCCTTCCTGAATGATCAAGATGTGGATGTACCTACTGGGAGCACTGAGACAGACAACCCTCAATTCCCACATTGCTTTGAGAATAGCCTCAGCAGAAGAAAGCTGTCAAGTCCAAGAGCATATCGCCTTCCCAGGGTATTTTACGTATGACACATTGACATTGAGATACAGAGGCCCTGCCCCTCACTCAATCCTGGACGGCTGTTCTAACTACAGCTGGGAACAACTGGGGTCTTCATTGGAACTGCACTGTAATTGAAATTTGTCCTTTCCTTACTTCCTTCCCTCCCACAAGAGATGATCTCAAAGGTATTCCTAGTGTAAGTCCTGCATATTTTCCAGAGAAATCAACTTGTAGAAGCTGGTTCCAGAAGTGATTCAGAAAGTAGATGGCATATGTAAAATTTTGGTTTGGATCCCTTGTCATCCAGAAGGCAATGAATACTTCCCATCACCATCACAATTTTCTTTGGCTGACAGCCCTAGAAACGGGATAATATTCTGCCCAGTGCAGCTCCTATCCTGCTTAGGTGACACTATTTTCTAGAAAAGCCATCACTGATAGTGGATGTAACTGAATACATATTAACCTTGGCATCAAGCAGTGACGCGTGTGTTAAAAGTTTCACAGGTAGTGAACTGGAATTAGTATTCCAGGTCAAGGTACTGCATTAGCAGGTGCAATATATCTGGCAAGTTACACACTTTAGGTGCATTGTAACCATAAAGCAATGGAATTGGATACTTGTTGACAAGTGCAAGTGATACTTTCAGGGGGAAAACAATAACTAAAGACTGAGAACAACTAGGATGGAATTAAAAACTAAGACAGTCAGAAGTCCTTCTTCTAGCCCATAATTTTTTTCACTTTCTTTACCAGGCAGGCAGAGGAAGCTTAGAAAAAGGTATAGCACTTAAGAGTAGAAGAGTGCCAACAAAGGTTAAGCTCCCAAACACGTCATGTCTGTATGCCACGATCAAAGCCCTGGCTGGAAAAACAGGACTCTGGCACACAGGAGCGTGTGGGTTGATGCACTCAAAAACCTTGGAGTCCAAAATTCCTCTTAATACTCTGTTCCAGCAGAAATAGGCAACTGCTACCTGTTGAAGTTTAGTGCTGCCCCATAGCTTGAAGATAACGGAGATCCTCGCCTACTAAATGAAACCATGCACCCCCACCCCAAGGTTATGCCCTCACATCCCCTCTTGAAATAAATAAATAATGTCACGTTATTTGTTGTACAAGCTAAGGGAGAAATGGACCTCTGAGGAGAAGAAAATTCAGGATTCAGCTAACATGTATGTTTAGGAGCCAGGAAAATGTAGGAGAGACTGGATTCTGAGTGTGCTAGACCAAAAGGAACAGAACAAAAGTTTAGGTAAAGGAAAGGCTATCACTATAGGACATTTTTGCAGAATATAGGATTTAATACTGTTGCAAGGACCTGCTGCTCAAGCTACCAGGAGGGTTCCAGAAGTAAGCAAAAGTGATTGCCCACATACAGTGAGGTGGAAGTGACAGAATTACACTGGCAGAGAGTAGCAAAACGTGATGGAATTGTTCTATATCCTGATTGTAGCAGTGGTTACATGAATCTAGTCATGTGTTAAAGGTCACAGATTATAAATTTAAAAATTAATTTTATAGTGTGTCAATGAAAACTTTCTCATAACTAATATATAGTCAGTTAATAGAAGAGAAAACAATGCTCTATCACATTACTTATGAAAGAAATGCAAATTCAAATAACAAGAAACATAATTTCTCCCATCAAATAGGCAACATTAAACCAGTGACAATACCAAGCATTGTTTTATCCTCATCTTCCTTACAATAACCATTTAGATGACCCAGAGTGTAGTCAGAATTTACTCTTTTCTCTGTCTAGACACATTGTTTAAGTAATCAAAACCAGTCCAATTGAGAAATTTAAAATTTTGTATAGTTTCATCATAGATTTTTACATTAATTTTTGTTTCAAAATTATTGATTTCATAATAATTTTTATTTTTAAATTATTGAGTTAAAATATCATTTATTGTAATTACTGAGGTTTTGGTGTCCACATCTTAAAATCTGCACTTGAGGTGGGTGTGCTAGTCCATTTTCATACTGCTATGAAGAAATACAAAAGAATGGGTAATTCATAAAGAAAAAGAGGTTTAATGGACTTACAGGTCCACATAGCTGGGGAGGACTCACGATCATGGTGGAAGGCAAAGGAGGAGCAAAGGCACATCTTATATGGTGGCAGGCAAGAGAGTGTGCGCAGGGGAACTGCCTTTTATAAAACCGTCAGATCTCATGAGACTTATTCACTATCATGAGACAGCATGGGAAAAACCTGCCCCCATGATTCAATTATTTCACAACAGGTCTTTCCCACAACACGTGGGATTATGGAAGCTACAACTCAAGATGAGATTTGGATGGGGACACAGCCAAACCATATCAGTGGGTATGTATCTCTTACTTTATGCTAGTGCCAGACATTAAATTCCACTTATATTCCATTTCATATATTTCTGTTCTACCTCCCCGAATGCCAGGTTTTTGTTTTGTTTTGTTTGTTTGTTTGTTTAATTATACTTTAGGTTCTAGGGTACATGTGCACAATGTACAGGTTTGTTACATATGTATACTTGTGCCATGTTGGTGTGCTGCACCCATCAACTCGTCAGCACCCATCAACTCATCATTTACATCAGGTATAACTCCCAATGCCATCCCTCCCCACCCCCTCCCCATAATAGGCCACGGTGTGTGATGTTCCCCTTCCAGAGTCCGAGTGATCTCATTGTTCAATTCCCACCTATGAGTGAGAACATGTGGTGTTTAGTTTTCTGTTCTTGTGATAGTTTGCTGAGAATGATGGTTTCCAGCTGCATCTATGTCCCTACAAAGGACACGAACTCATCCTTTTTTATGGCTGCATAGTATTCTATGGTGTATATGTGCCACAGTTTCTTAATCCAGTCTGTCACTGATGGACATTTGGGTTGATTCCAAATCTTTGCTATTGTGAATAGTGCCACAATAAACATATGTGTGCATGTGTCTTTATAGGAGCATGATTTATAATCCTTTGGGTATATACCCAGTAATGGGATGGCTGGGTCATACGGTATTTCTAGTTCTAGATCCTTGAGGAATCGCCATACTGTTTTCCACAATGGTTGAACCAGTTTACGATCCCACCAACAGTGTAAAAGTGTTCCTATTTCTCCACATATCCCCTCCAGCACCTGTTGTTTTCTGACTTTTTAATGATTGCCATTCTAACTGATGTGAGATGGTATCTCATTGTGGTTTTGATTTGCACTTCTCTGATGGCCAGTGATGATGAGCATTTTTTCATGTATCCATTGCATGTATCTGTATGCATGTCTTCTTTTGAGAAATGTCTGTTCATATCCTTTGCCCACTTTTTGATGGGGTTGTTTGTTTTTTTCTTGTAAATTTGTTTGAGTTCTTTGTAGGTTCTGGATATTAGCCTTTTGTCAGATGAGTAGATTGCAAAAATTTTCTCCCATTCTGTAGGTTGCCTGTTCACTCTGATGGTAGCTTCTTTTGTTGTGCAGAAGCTCTTTAGTTTAATTAGATCCCATTTGTCACTTTTGGCTTTTGTTGCCGTTGCTTTTGGTGTTTTAGATATGAAGTCCTTGCCCATGCCTATGCCCTGAATGATATTTCCTAGGTTTTCTTCTAGGGTTTTTATGGTTTTAGGTCTAACATTTAAGTCTCTAATCCATCTTGAATTAATTTTCATATAAGGAGTAAGGATAGGATCCAGTTTCAGCTTTCCACTTATGGCTAGCCAATTTTCCCAGCATCATTTATTAAATAGGGAATCCTTCCCCCTTTTCTTGTTTTTCTCAGGTTTGTCAAAAATCAGATGGCTGTAGATGTGTGGTATTATTTCTGAGGGCTCTGTTCTGTTCTATTGATCTATATCTCTGTTTTGGTACCAGTACCATGCTGTTTTGGTTACTGTAGCCTTGTAGTATAGTTTGAAGTCAGGTAGCATGAAGGACTGTTGAATTTTGTCAAAGGCTTTTCTCCATCTATTGAGATAATCATGTGATTTTTGTCTTTGGTTCTGTTTATATGCTGGACTACGTTTATTGATTTGCATATGTTGAACCAGCCTTGCATCCCAGGGATGAAGCCCACTTGATCATGGTGGGTAAGCTTTTTGATGTGCTGCTGAATTCGGTTTGCCGGTATTTTATTGAGGATTTTTGCATCGATGTTCATCAGGGATATTGGTCTAAAATTCTCTTTTTTTGTTGTGTCTCTGCCAGGCTTTGGTATCAGGATGATGTTGGCCTCATAAAATGAGTTAGGGAGGATTCCCTTTTTCTATTGATTGGAATAGTTTCAGAAGGAATGGTACCAGCTCCTCCTTGTACCTCCGGTAGAATTTGGCTGTGAATCCGACTGGTCCTGGACTTTTTTTGGTTGGTAGGCTATTAATTATTGCCTCAATTTCAGAGCCTGCTATTGGTCTATTCAGGAATTCAGCTTCTTCCTGGTTTAGTCTTGGGACAGTGTAAGTGTCCAGGAAATTATCCATTTCTTCTAGGATTTCTAGTTTATTTGCGTAGAGGTGTTTATACTATTCTCTGATGGTAGTTTGTATTTCTGTGGGGTCGGTGGTGATATCCCCTTTATCATTTTTTATTGCGTCGATTTGATTCTTCTCTCTTTTCTTCTTTATTAGTCTTGCTAGCGGTCTATCAATTTTGTTGATCTTTTCAAAAAACCAGCTCCTGGAGTCATTGATTTTTTGGAGGGTTTTTGTGTCTCTATTTCCTTCAGTTCTGCTCTGATCTTAGTTATTTCTTGCCTTCTGCTAGCTTTTGAATGTGTTTGCTCTTGCTTTTCTAGTTCTTTTAATTGTGATGTTAGGGTGTTAATTTTAGATCTTTTCAGCTTTCTCCTGTGGGCATTTAGTGCTATAAATTTCCCTGTACACACTGCTTTAAATGTGTCCCAGAGATTCTGGTACGTTGTATCTTTGTTCTCATTGGTTTCAAAGAACATCTTTATTTCTGCCTTCATTTCATTATGTACCCAGTAGTCATTCAGGAGCAGGTTGTTCAGTTTCCATGTAGTTGAGCAGTTTTGATTGATTTTCTTAGTCCTGAGTTCTAGTTTGATTGCACTGTGGTCTGAGAGACAGTTTGTTACAATTTCTGCTCTTTTACATTTTCTGAGGTGTGCTTTACTTCCAACTGTGTGGTCAATTTTGGAATAGGTGCGATGTGGTGCTGAGAAGAATGTATATTCTGTTGATTTGGGGTGGAGAGTTCTGTAGATGTCTCTTAGGTCTGCTTGGTACAGAGTTGAGTTCAATTCCTAGATATCCTTGTTAACTTTCTGTCCCATTGATCTGTCTAATGTTGACAGTGGGGTGTTGAAGTCTCCCATTATTATTGTATGGGAGTCTAAGTCTCTTTGTAAGTCTCTAAGGACTTGCTTTATGAATCTGGATGCTCCTGTATTGGGTGCATATATATTTAGGATACTTAGCTCTTCCTATTGAATTGATCCCTTTACCATTATGTAATGGCCTTCTTTGTCTCTTTTGATCTTTGATGGTTTAAAGTCTGTTTTATCAGAGACTAGGATTGCAACCCCTGCTCTTTTTTGTTCTCCATTTGCTTGGTAGATCTTCCTCCATCCCTTTATTTTGAGCCTATCTATGTCTCTGCATGTGAGATGGGTCTCCTGAATACAGCAAACTGATGGGTCTTAACTCTATCCAATTTGCCAGTCTGTGTGTTTTAATTGGACAATTTAGTCCATTTACATTTAAGGTTAATATCGTTATGTGTGAACTTGATCCTGTCATTGTGATATTAGCTGGTTATTTTGCTCGTTAGCTGATGCACTTTCTTCCTAGCATCGATGGTCTTTACACTTTGGCATGTTTTTGCAATGGCTGGTACCGGTTGTTCCTTTCCATGTTTAGTGCTTCCTTCAGGATCTCTTGTAGGGCAGGCCTGGTGGTGACAAAATCTTTAAGCATTTGCTTGTCTGTAAAGGATTTTATTTCTCCTTCACTTATGAAACTTAGTTTGGCTGGATATGAAATCCTGGGTTGAAAATTCTCTTCTTTAAGAATGTTGAATATTGGCCCCCACTCTCTTCTGGCTTGGAGAGTTTCTGCCAAGAGATCTGCATTAGTCTGATGGGCTTCCCTTTGTGGGTAACCCGACCTTTCTCTCTGGCTGCCCTTAACATTTTTTCCATCAATTCAACTTTGGTGAATCTGACAATTATGTGTCTTGGAGTTGCTCTTCTCGAAGAGTATCTTTGTGGCATTCTTCGTATTTCTTGAATTTGAATGTTGGCCTGCCTTACTAGGTTGGGGAAGTTCTCCTGGATGATATCCTGAAGAGTGCTTTCCAACTTGGTTCCATTTTTCCCCTCACTTTCAGGCACACCAATCAGACGTAGATTTGGTCTTTTCACATAATCCCATATTTCTTGGGGGCTTTGTTCATTTCTTTTTCCTTTTCTTTCTCTAGACTTCTCACTTCATTTCATTCATTTGATCTTCAATCATTGATACTCTTTCTTCCAGTTGATCGAGTCGGTTACTGAAGTTTGTACATTTGTCACATATTTCTCGTGTCATGGTTTTTATCTGTCAGTTCGTTTATGGCCTTCTCTGCATTGATTATTCTAGTTATCCATTCTTCCATTCTTTTTTCAACATTTTTAGTTTTTTTGTCCTGGGTATGTAGTACCTCCTTTAGCTCTGAGAAGTTTGATCGACTGAAGCCTTCTCCTTTCAACTCGTCAAAGTCATTCTCCGTCCAACTTTGATCCATTGCTGGTGATGAGCTGTGTTCCTTTGGAGGGGGATATGTGCTCTGATTTTTTGAATTTCCAGATTTTCTGCCCTGCTTTTTCCCCATATTTGTGGTTTTATCTGCCTTTGGTCTTTGATGCTGGTGATGTACTGATGGGGTTTTGGTGTGGGTGTCCTTTCTGTTTGCTAGTTTTCCTTCTAACAGTCAGGACCCTCAGCTGTAGGTCTGTTGGAGATTGCTTGAAGTCCACTCCAGACCCTGTTTGCCTGGGTATCAGCAGCAGAGGCTGAAGAATATAGAATATTGCTGAACAGTGAGTGCTGCTGTCTGATTCTTGCTCTGGAAGCTTCATCTCAAGGGTATACCCTGCCATGTGAGGTGTGAGGTGTCAGTCTGCACCTAGTGGGGGATGTCTCCCAGTTAGGCTACTCAGGGGTCAGGGGCCCACTTGAGCAGGCAGTCTGTCTATTCTCAGATCTCAACCTCTGCACTGGGAGATCCACTGCCCTCTTCAAAGCTGTCAGACAGCTGTCAGACTCCACTCAGAGGTGGAGTCTACAGAGACAGGCAGGCCTCCTTGAGCTGAGGTGGGCTCCACCCAGTTCGAGCTTCCCGGGGGCTTTGTTTACCTACTACTTAAGCCTCAGCAATGGCAGGCGCCCCTGCCCCAGCCTCACTGCCACCTTGCAGTTAGATCTCAGACTGCTGTGCTAGCAAAGAGGGAGGCTCTGTGGGCATGGGACCCTCCGGGCCAGGTGTAGGATATAATCTCCTGGTGTGCCGCTTGCTAAGACCCTTGGTAAAGCGCAGTATTAGGGTGGGAGTTACCCAATTTTCCAGGTGTTGTGTGTCTCAGTTTCCCTTGGCTAGGAAAAGGGAGCTTCCCAGGTGAGGCGATGCCTCGCCTTGCCTCAGCTCTTGCTCGTCAGGCTGCACCAGCTGACCAGCACTGATTGTCCAGCACTCCCCAGTGAGATGAACCTGGTACCTCAGTTGAAAATGCAGAAATCACCCGTCTTCTGTGTTGCTCATGCTGGGAGCTGGGGGCTGGAGCTGTTCCTATTCAGCCATCTTGCTCCCCACTCCTTTTGTTTGTTTTTTGAGACAGGACTTCATGTCTATCCCCCAGGCTGGAGTGCAATGGTGTGATCTCAGCTCACTGCAACATCTGCCTCCCAGGCTCAAGCAATCATCCCCTACAGCCTCCCAAGTAGCTGGGACTCCAGACACACACCATCACGCTTGACTATCTTTCATATTTTTTGTAAAGACAGGTTTCATCACGTTGTCCATGCTGGTGTCAAACTCCTGGCCTCAAGCAATCTGCCCACCTCAGCCTTCCAAAGTGCTGGGATTACAGGCATGAGCTACCACACCTGGCCAGATTTTTTATATTTAATTATTCTATTGAGGTCTCCACTTGACTGTCTAATACACATCTCAAAAACCTAACATATCCAAAATTGACTCTTGATCTCCATACCACCAACAATTTGCACCAGCCTTTCTCACTTCAGTAAACTATCCACACTTGGCCTGTTCCAGGAATATTGCGATTCCAGTTATGTTAGCTAGGCACAGTCAACAGCGTGGTGTTGTGTTGCTATTCCTCCACATCCACTTACTTCCCTCCTCAATCTGACCATCTTCCATCTGAACATACAGTTGTTGCAGTTCTCTTTATCTCTTTCAACACAGGTTAATACGAGCAACACCTCCCCCACTCTTCTATGCTCTGTGACTATGCTGTTAGACCTACCCCTGTGTCCTAATTTTTATATATCTCCGGGTCCCAGAGTTTTTAGGACTTTGTAACTGTTCCCTAAATTCTAGGAATTCCAGGACTATATTATAGTATGTATTGTCTTAATATTCTCATATGCTCCTTCCTAGACACTAAAGTACATTTCATTCACAAAATTAATAGTGCTATTAATATATGGGAATGATGTAACAAACATATATATAAAATTATCTGAAAAATATTTAAGACCAGATTTAAAATATTATGTTTAAAAATTTACAAATCTTCCTGATTATGAAGATGAATTGATTTTTCCAATCCTCCCTTTCATTTGAATTTTAATAATAGCAATAATATTCTGATTCTGAAAATCTCCCTTCCTCATGCCAACCCTGGGAGTGATTTCACATGGCATCCATATATAAAATAGACTTATTTAAAAGGAAATAAAACCAATCAAAATGTCATTGGCTCAATCCCTGCATGCTGCCTTCCTGATATGTGTTATTTTTCTTCATACATTATCATTTTACTTGCAAGGTGGAGGTTTGAGAAAGCTTGATGATTGACTGAACCTGCCCACAAGAAATGCACTGTGTGATTGCTTCCCCCTGTGTAATATGAAAGTCACGGGGAAAATAAGATAAATCAATAGTTCTTTCTGCCAAGAACCTATTTATTATACCCCAAATGGTGTGCATAGCTGAGAAGGTATGTTTTTTATTTTGACAATAAGAGCAGTGTTTTGTTAAACCAACTTTGTAATCACTGGAAGATTTCTTTTTCTTTCAAAGCACCTTTTCTCTTGGAGTGTGTACCATACAATATAAACACATTAATCATCTCTTTGGCTATTTATTCATTCATTTGTATTCTCAACTTTTTGTGCCTCAAAACTCCACAAAGATTTTCTTTTATGCATTCTTTTTCTCTCTCCTTTCCTTTTCCACTTAGACTCATTGATCATTTTTCTCTTCCCATCTGAGCAGCTATAATAAGAACCAGGATGACTGGATAACAAAATAAACAATGTCAACTCTTACGAGCAAAAAACATACGTTTATTTAATGTAGGTTAATTATACAGCCACGTAGAACAGTGAAAAATGTGTCACTACAAAATATGCAAGCAAGCCATCGCTAACACAAAGGTCCTACCAAAGCACCCAGTTGTCAATTTTGTCATCTGACAGCACTAGAAATACCTTCAGGCTCTTTGTGTAACTAGCACATTCTTTTCCATTATTCACTAACAAGATAGTAATATCTTTCAATTTGTATTTTTTGCATTTCCATATCATTCATGAAAATCTGCATCTGCGGGTAGGCAAAAGGTGGTTTAGACTTTTGTAGCTGTAATACCATTTGTCTAAAGAAAAGTTCTAAGAAAATGTTCAAAATATTTTAAATACAAGCATGATTGCAGAATCCTAGTAGCATCTGATAATGTAATAACCTGTTGATTGATGTCTATTAAAGCTTTCACTATTGATGTTATAACCTATTGACTTAAACATTTCTAACAGAAAAGACTCTTAGCCTTTGTACATTTCACAAGAGAGGTTAACTTGTGAAGTAGCCTTTTGAGTTCAGTCCATTGATGACTTTTTAGACCCCTAATACCATTTGAGAGCTCTAAATATTTTTTCAAACTGATGAAATAACTTATTCAAAGATTAATTAAATGTTAGAAATTAAAAAATAGAGGTAGCTAGTGAAATCAGTAAAAGCAACCTAAAGTCTAGTAATTATATTGAATATTGCTGTAAAACTTGTCTAATACTAATATAAATCTTATAAGAAATATGCACTATATTTTATTTCAGAGTATACAGAAACAAAATTAGTAATGTTATTGAGCTCCCAACTAAACCAGAGTGGTTTGTAAGGATCAAACTATTTAGTACACGCAAAGTGTATTAGAGCTGTAAATGGCACACAGTAAACACTTAATAAACCATGATGATTGAACGATGACAAAGTAATATCACTTTTTATTTTTAATTTTTCAGATGGAATCTCATTCTGTCACCCAGGCTGGAGTGCAGTGGTGCAATCTTGGCTAACTGAAACCTCTGCTTTCTGGTTCAAGCGATTCTCCCACCTCAGCCTCCGAAGTAGCTGAGATTAAAAGCATGCACCACCATGCCCAATTAATTTTCATATTTTTAGTACAGACAGGTTTCACCATGTTGGCCAGGCTGGCCTCAAATTTCTGACCTCAAGAGATCCGCCCGCTTCAGCCTCCCAAAGTGCTGTGATTACAGGCATGAGCCACCTCGCCCAGCCAAGATTATCACTTTTAATAGCCAAGATTATCTCAATCTATCCAGTTATAAAGTGCAGGGAAGGAAAAGAACTTTAAAGTCTTATTATAACAGAAGAAGCCCAAAGTGTCCAATGTCAATTAGGCCTCAATAGTACGCAATCAAACTCTTTTCTATCCCTAGAAAACTATTTCTGAATGTTCAGTGGACCAATTTCAAATATTTAATCTAATACAACAATCTCAGCACACCTGCAGTACTCTGCAGTAATATTGCCCCTGCACAGAGGAAGTCATGCAGAAACCACTGTATTAAAATATTCTTAGTTTTATACACAAAATATTCTTTTCCATCTCAGTCTTTTCTTCTTATTCCAAAAAAAGGATAATTTTGCTATTATGTAAATAACTTCAATAAACAGTGTATCACTTTATCAATTGTCCTTTCAATATCAACTTTTGAATATCTGAAGTCCTCTAATCAGCATTTAAAATGTGATAAACACACACCGGGGCCTATCACGGGGAGGGGGGAGAGGGGAGGGATTGCATTGGGAGTTATACCTGATGTAAATGATGAGTTGATGGGTGCTGACGAGTTGATGGGTGCAGCACACCAACATGGCACAAGTATACATATGTAACAAACCTGCACGTTATGCACATGTACCCTAGAACTTAAAGTATAATAATAATAAATAAATAAATAAATAAAAATAAAAAATAAAATAAAAATAAATAAAATAAAATAAAATGTGATAAAATTGGAAAAAATCCCCAACTCATTATAAAAGATCAGTATTACATTGATACCGAAACTAGATAATCATTTAAAGATTTCTGAATTTTCAATATTGCTTGCCTACTGTCACAAACAGTGGTATGTTTTCTATTTGGATTTTTAAAAATTAATTATATTGAAGAATTATATATAGTAAAATGTACTAATTTAAAATGTACAGGTCAATCATTTTTGACAAATTAATACACCATGGGATGATTATCTCCTCAATATGCAGAATATCTACATCACTCCACAAAGTTCACTTGCACCACTCTGCAGTGACTTTCAACCCACCTTCAGCCTAAAGGTGCTGAAAGTACCATAAGTAAATTTTATGCCAATCTAAGATGCACAATTATTGCACAAATCAGAGATGCACAAACCATTGACACAATAATAATAGAGAAATAATAATACACAAAATCGAGCGGTATATTAAAAAGGTGTTTTATCAAACTAAGTAGCATTTTTTTCCAGATTTGTAACCAGGTTTAGCATATAATACAGTGAATGTGTGTGTGAGTGTGTGTGTGCATCTAGGTATATGCAATAAATTGTGGCAACATTTGCTGAGTGGACACATATTTTAACATGAGAACAAAGCCTATAATTGTAAAGTAAAAGTAATAAATCAACTGGAATATTTAAAATGTCCTTAAAACTAAAATATTTAAGTAACAGGAATGAAAAAAATTGCAATATAAACAACAAATGAAAAGATGCTGCTGTTTCTCTTAGAAGAACTCCTAAAAGCCACAGAAAATTTTAAACATTTTAAGGGGAAAATCCACAATATATTAGAAATTTACAATATAAGAAATTAAAGACAGCAAAACTAAAATACACCTATTTGTCATCAAAGAGACAATGAAATTTTATTGAGCAAATACAAAAAAGAATAATAATATCCAAAGCTGTCACAGGTACACATTGGACATACATTCTCAAATACTGCTGATGGAAATATGCAAATTTAAGTAGACAACAATTTGGCAACTTGTATTCAGTGCTCTAAAATAGATATACTCTGCATGTCTATTTCTAGAAATGTACCCTAAAGAAATCATCTAATGAGAATGCAAAGCATAGGTTAAGTATGTTCATAAAAAGACTCTTTCTAATAACAAAAACAAAAGGAAGATATTTTACTTGCTATTATTTGAAATATAGTAAAGAGATGTGATATAATAGCATGTGGCTACTGCAGATTTCAGTGAGGGTCAGTGCTTATTAATACAGACGAGAAAAGTATGTTGCTAAATGATGAAAATAGTTTTTCACAGAGTCTGCTTATTGTGTGATACCATACTTATAACAAAACATATTAGAATGCCCAGGGGAGAATAAGCTGTGGTCAACTGTACATTGGCATTAAGAATAAATTTTCATTGTTGCTGTATCACTTTCTCACTTTCTGTTAAAAGTTATAACGAACATTACATGATTGTGTATTTTAAAAGTAATTTGAAATTTTAAAAAATAAGTGGTTTAATTTTTGAAAAAGTCTTGCTGTGTGATCAGCCTATAATTTATTTTTTCTTTTTACAATAGCCAAATGAGAGTCATTTTCTGCTCAGTCTAGTTCCAGAATTATAATTCTAAACTTTCATTTGTTCTACTATATTTTTATGAAAAAACAGGGTAGTCATCAACAAAAGAGTCTCTTTTAGGTATGGAATTAATAACAATAATAAGAAGAATATTTTCTTAAGTTCATTTTAAGTTGTTAAAAGAAAAACTTTAGACAAAATATATTTAACAGAGTTTATTTGAGCAAAGAACAATTCACAAATTGGGCAGCACCCAGAAGCAAAGGAGGTTTGGAGAGCTTCAGTCTGCATCATGGAGAATGTTTATAGACACAACACAGAACTAAAGTACAGAATAGCTTGACTGGTTACAGTGAGGCATTTGCCTTATTTGGACATCATCTGATCAATTGGTTGCCTATAATTGGCTGAAGCTCAGCTGCTTGTGATTGGCTGAGATCTGGCTATCTCTAACAAAAAATATACTCCTTATCTAGGTTTTGGTTTGTTGGCATGCTAGGCTAGGTTGCAGTTTATTAAATGGAAACTCAAAGTACAGAGACAGTCTTATGCCAAATTTAATTTAACAAAGTTAATATAACCCTGGTATTGTTCTAAGCACTTTGATATGTTAAATCACTGATTCCTAAAAATTACACTGTAATATAGGTAGTTTTATTATCCCCACTGTACAAGTGACAGAATTGAAAGACAAATGAGTAAAAATAAAAAAATTTTTTAAAAAGGTGCCCAGGGTTAGTCATCTAATATGTGAAAACTCTGGAATTAGAACACAGGCAATCTAGCTTCAGAATCCGTACTTTCAACCATTACTATTGCATGTGTACTCTACTGCCCTACTACAGGTAACACACTTTCCCTTTGTATATATTTAATTTATAGATTAATAATAATATTTAAATAAATAAGTAATAACTTTTCTGTTATTTTGAAAATGCAGTTAGTGGCTTGCATAATAGAGTATCTTTTCATAATTAGCCTTACAGGTTATCTGAAAGACATGGAATATAATTTTAATCTACCGAGACTTGTTATTTCCTTCTCCTACTGAAACTAAATATATATATATATGGCAGGGTTGCTTTTACTCCTACAAAGACACTGATGAACATTTCTGGCCTCAAGGAATAACACAATCACCAACCACACATATATTTAAACAGAAACATAAAATTTGACATATATTAACCAAAGGTTTTTGATACAATTCTAGACATTTTCATATTTAAAAACTTGTATAAAGTCTTAGAAATATAAGGTTAATTATTTTTATTATCTGAAAGAGCATAAACACATTTATTTGAGCAAAGAACAATTCACAAATTGGGCAGCACCCAGAAGCAAAGGAGGTTTGGAGAATGCCCAATTCTCTTATTAACAGCCATCTCAGTGGGTTTCCTGAAGAATATATTAGTCAAGCAATATAAGTAGAAATCAGAACACAAAGATATCATTAGCTGGAATAATGTCTGGAACTATAATTTTTGTATGCACTCTGAACCAGAAGCCTAAGTGGAGTCTTCACTTCCCACTAAAACCCACATATGATTCTTGGGATATTATTAAAAGCCTCTGATTGGCCACAAGTAATAAAGAAATCAAGGGAGAGAGACAGAGAGTCAATCTACTGGCCAGGCTATCACAAGACCAGGCCATCTTAGCTGACCTGCTAGTTAGGTGGGGTAAAAAAAGAACTATAGGCATTATCTGTACTTATATTGTAATACACACAAACTTTGGAATAGACAACATAAGCAATATTGTCAGCGACCGTAATCCCTTTGGAATCAGAGAGCAGAGGGAGAGCAATCAAGTAGATGGTGCTAGTGGCAGATAGAGACACTATCCCGTATAGGAAAATGTCTTAATACAAAACTGTCAAGGAAAACAATTATCATCATTCCTCTAGCTTCACCTGTTTTTTCCATTAGCCCCTAGGCTCAGTTGGCTATCACAGCAAAGGCACCATGATTTTACTCTTATTCAAGGCTTCATCAATATAAATAAGCCTACATTAATGTCACCTTTTTCTTTTTTCAACATAAATGCTAATAATGAGTTCCTGACTCACCCCTCAGGTTCAACCAAAATTTTCCTCCTTTATTCACCAGCTAATGGTGAGCTTGATGTAAGACTCAAGAGGTAGTAATGAGCAAGGAAAGGACATGTGGCCAAGGTGGTCTTTGAGGTAAATATTAAAATAACTCAATGTGTAGAAGTTTGGGAAATTTCATTTGCAAGAGCAGCTCTTGGTAAGAAGGGCTTATTGAAAAGTGAAGAGAAAACAGAAACCAGAAGAGAAAAGGGTCAGGTTTGTTGAAAAGGTTGTTTTCCTCCAATTATTTCAAATTTTTATGAATGCAGTTGTCTATAGTAGCCAATTTACCACCTTTGAATTTTGCTTCAACAAGGCTTCATGAGAAGTGAATGGAGATGGATGTCCCAAGAAACTATTTTATAGTGTGTTAGTCTAGAAGAGGGTACACATGTGCATTCAAAACAGCACTGCAAACCATTCTCATAAGGAACCACTTTGTATAGTGTGTTAGTATAGAAAAGGATACATATATACATTGAAAGCAACACTTCAAACAATTCTCACAAGTGAAACAAAAAGCATGGAATAATTCACTAGGTAAAATAGTACAGTTACAACTTGAAATCTAGACTTGGTTTTAAAACTACCCTAACAGAAGCATTGAGTTATATTTAATATTTGTTTAAAAATGGTCTATTAAACATAGAAAAAAAACATATCTCTGTTGTGCTATTCCACAGTAAACCCTAAAGGATTAAGACAATATTAACCAGTTTAATATAATGTCCACCTACAAGAATCTTATTAGGAAACACATTTCCGGGGTTGGGTACACTGACTCACGGCTGCAATCCTAGCACTTTGGGAGGCCGAGGTGGGTGGATCACATGAGTCCAGGAGTTCGAGAGCAGCCTGACAGACATAGTGAAGCCCTGTCTCTAGAAAATTTTTGTTTTAAAAAATAAGCTGAGCACAGTAGTGCACACCTGTAGTCCCAGCTACTTGGGAGGTGGAGGTGGGAGAATCACCTGAGTCCAGGAGGTGGAGGTTGCAGTGAGCAGAGATCACACCACTGCACTCCAGCCTAGGCAACAGAACAGGACCACGTCTAAAAAAAAAAGAAAAAGAAGTAGAAAACATATTTCTTAAATGTGTTTAACTATCTACAACAATTGGAATGATGCAGTTTGCAAATATAATTATATATATACATATACTTTTTTTTTTTTTTTGAGATAAGAGTCTCACTCTGTGGCCCAGGCTGGAGTGCAGTGGCAGAATCTCATTTCACTGCAACCTCTGCCTCCTGGGTTCAAGTGATTCTCCTGCTTCAGCCTCCCGAGTATCTGGGACTATAGGCGCACGCCACTACGCCTGGCTAATTTTTGTATTTTTAGTAGAAACGGGATTTCACCATGTTGGTCAGGCTGGTGTCGATCTCCGACCTCAGGTGATCCACCTACCTCAACCTCCCAAAGTGCTGGGATTATAGGCGTGAGCCACGGCACCTGGCCACATTGTTAGACTTTTAAAACATTTTTTTTATATTCACAGAATAAATAAAATCAAATGATATTTCCATGAAGTTTACCATTAGTAATTTTAAATCACCCCCTTTAATTTACAACAAAATTAAACATTATTCTAAAAAGCTTTTAAAACTGATTTATTAATATTAGTCTCTCTGAGTCTTTGCTAGCAATCTGAAAGCAAATAGCAATCATGTACCCTTACACAGTGGCTTCTATGTTCTGGGTAGTTATAAATTTAATCCAAACTTCTACCCCAGGAAGTAGGTAGCTACTCATAGACTGAGGAACTGACATTCTGGTAAGGGAAGTGATTTTCCTAACAGGACAAAGCTGGGATTCAAACAGGCTGCAGAGACTGCATTCTTCAACACTGCATTTTATAAATGGCCTCTATGGTGATATTGAATAAAAAATATAGATTAGGTGCATTGTAAGACACCATCTTTTCTAGAGATACTAAATTTTTTCCTTATTACCTAGTTCAGAACTGATGTAAAATATCTCATAGTTACCATTATTTCATGAATTGTTTGTACCCAAATGACTACTCCTAAATTGCCTAACAATCCAGGGCCTATGTACTATACACAAATGCCTCTCCTCTCTCACACACACACACTCAACACCACTTACGGGCTCAAGTGTATCTAGTGAGGAATGTATTAGGGCATGGGAAGCATATGCACTAATATTGATAATGGTTATGTACTAAGGCCCTCAAATACAACAGGCAGGAGAGGACATTTAATAGAAGTACACCGAGAGAATCCTGAATTAGTGCTTCTGCACATTGGGAAACTGTTCTTAGTTCATGCTCAAACACAGAAACCACTCTTCCCATCAAAACTAGTCAAAAATGACTCTTACATTATGATGACACAAAGAACTCAGTCCTTAGAAAAATGAACTTTGGTTCAAGACAGCAGAAAGAGAGAGAAATCAAGTGAGCTATTTTCTTATTTAACATAAGAGAAAAAAAAAAAAACAAGGACAAAAACAAACAAAACCTTCTTCTCTGGCTTAATTAGATATGGATGGCATAGCCAACATGTTATTAAGCAGTATATATAAGGAAGTTGCAGACAACACACAAATTGCCTATAAGAATATAAAAAGCTGCTCAACATCAGTAGTAACTGGGGGAAAGACAGTTAGATCAAGAATAGCAATTAAAATGTTTAGCCTTCTCTTCTCTTGCCCAATTAGTTCTCTTTCCTGGAGGAGTAATTATTCTGTTTATTCATTTGGTCCTTTTATTGTGCTGATGCATTCCTTCAAAAGTCTAGTAATCTTTGAGTATCAATAATGTTTGCGAATGAAGTCCTTGGTTGAATATTGAGAATGAATATTGGTAGCTGGGGCCAGTTTTGCTTCTGTTATATGAGCCAATTTCCTGTTTTTCCAGTACCACTGCTTCCTGTTTTGGGAAACTGATAGTTGGTGAACTGTGTGTATGTGGAAAGGAGACAAACTAATTTTAAAAGGCACAAGCAGGCCTTGAATTGGGATCCTTGGAAAAAGACTTTTCCAACTCCATGGAATGTTAGATGCAGACAGTTCTTTGGGGAATCATCTCAGGGGATACAGCTGGGAGAAACTGAGCATGAGTCACAACCCAGTGGCAAATGAGACTTTGGCTGATTCTACGGGAAGTCTAGAGCTATGGCTCTTCAGAGTTGTTCCAAACTGCTGCAAGAGGAGAGGACCTTGTTTATATGAAATAATCATTCATTAGCCAATGACTGCCCCCAGGAGTGGGCGTTATCTTGGGCAAGATGGTTTCCTTGGAAATTTTCCAGTGGACACTCGGTAGTGAGCCATCAGCCCCCGATATTATCAGTGTTTGGGGGATAGGTATGTCCTCGCTGAAGAAGAGATCTAGTTATGACACCACAGTATCCACTAGGTCAACCACTTGTGTCTCTCAACTATCCTTGCTTTTCATAGTGAGTTCCTTACATCAGAGGACGGATTCCACAGGATACAGATGAGTCTCATATCCCCAGATTTTACAAGAGAAATGTTGTTGAGACAACTGCAGCCTCCACTATTTCTGTTGATCTTCCTTAAGGTCATAAGGGAGAATCACCCTCTTCCTTCACCACCCATTCTGCATTTTGCTCACTCTTTCCTGGTACCACTGTTGGTATAGAAGGTTTGGGCCCCTTTTTATTATGCCAATCTCAGTCTGTAGTTATTGAATGTTTTCATTCAATATTAAAATGAAGTATCAATGGAGACTCAATGCAGCATCTGACCCTGTTCTTATTGTGAAATAAAAGTCCTGTCTTTTCCTGACAATCAGTGTCAATTATCTCTGTGAGTATAGTAACCCTTTTCTTCATCTGATGGTCTTTTAGTATGAGGAGGTTGAAGTGACCAGAGAGCAGTCATAGCTTGAAGTTTGGCAGGACTCTTCCAGTGCGCCCTAATGTAAGCACTATAAGATGACCTATCCAGGAGTCAAGCAAAGGTTCTCTACGTACCCTTAGGTGTGAGCTGAGGCAGAGGCCACTGCAGTCTGCAGTCACGGGACATCTGCACCACCTGCCTATGCTGTTTACTCTGATTCTACTTCTGCCCGATCCCGGATGTGCTCTGTCTTAAAATGGATTGCTGCTGGGTGTGCTGCCCCTTGTGATTTAGTAAACTGGAGAATAGCTCTGATTTTGTGGGTATTTGATATCCCACGGTCAGAAACTCAATTGATCCCAGGGCCCAGTATCACACAGAAGCTGATTTAAAAAATATATATATATATATAGTTCTCTGCTCCTGATAACAAGATTTTTTTTTTCCTGCAGAACAAAGGGATCTACATTGTTACACTGTAATTCTATTGGAGCTTGCCATAAACCCAAATGGCATTTTTCCCCATCTAAGTTACATGTAATAACATCAACCTGACTGCATTGAATTAGCCAAACAGCAGGGCACTTTGCACAACAACCTGGATCTGCTGACAAGCCCTTTCTTGCTCTAGGATCCATCCAAGATGGAAGTCATCTCTGTGATATCATTGGCAAATGGATTGGAGTGGTCATGCAAAGGGTGAAATATGCTGCCTCCACAACTTAAGAGGCTTGCCTAGTGCTATATTTCTTTGTTAATGGTGAAAGGAGTGAGAGCTATTTTTCCATAACTGAAGAAGATAATCTTGGCATGTCCCAGACAACTGAATCCCTAAAAACCTTACTGATGTGGTAGACTCTTGTATATTCGTAGGGTTTATTCCACACTTCCAGGAGCACACATGTTTTACCAACACACATGCTACTTCTTGATCACCTATACTGATGAGCTGGTGAGCTTAGCAATGTATATAGTGAAGATCCATTTATACCATATTGTGATAGAGGATGGGGGACTCAGGAAAAAGCCATAAATATGTAATATTTTCCATTCAACATGAATGAAAATTATGTAAGTGAAGATTTGATGAGCTTTAACATATGAATACACTGGAGAAACTATTCCCACAATCAAGGTAATGAAGATATCCGTATTAATTTCAAGAGTTTTCTCATGCCCCTATGGAATTCTCCATCTTGTGCCTACCCCAGTCCCAGACAATTATTGGTATGATTTCTGACACTACAAATTAGTTACATTTTCTATCATTTTATGTAAGTGGAATCATACAGTTTGTAGTTTTTTTGTCTTGCTCCTTTTACTCAAAATAATTATGGTGAGATTCATCCATGTTGTTGCATTGATCGATAATCCATCCTTTTTTGCTGAGTAGTATTCCATTGTGTGGATACATCATAATTTGTTTATCCATTCTCTCACCAATGGATATTTTAGTTGTTTTCCATTGTTGGTTATTACGAATAAAACTACCATGGACATTCAAATGCAAGTTTTTATATGGATGTACGCTTTCTTCCCTAAAATAAATGTGTATGAAAGGAATGGCTGGGTCATATGCTAGGTGAATATCTAACTTTTTGAGGAACTTCCAAATCATATTCCAAAGTGATTTATCATTGTGCATTGTCACCAGCAGTGTATGAGAACCAGTTGCTCCACACCTTTCCCAAGACTTAATGTTGATAAACCTCTTGATTTTACCCATTTACTGGGAGTGCAGTGGCATGTTATTGTGGTTTGAATTTGCATTTCTCTAATAACTAATGATGCTAAACACCTTTTCAGGTAATATGTATATGTATTGTAATATGTATATACAGGTAATATGTAATATGTATGTAATATGTAATGTATGTAATGTGTATATGTATGTAATGTGTATATTCTTGTTGAATAATGATAGTTTTTTATATTTTCTAGATACAGTTCCCTTTTGACTATATATTAGCAAAATATATTATCTTAGGTGATGGCTTTGCTTTTTGAATTTTCAAAACAGGTCCCTATGAAGAACAAAATTATTTAATTTTGATGAAGTCCAATACATTGACTCTTTAAACAGTTTGCATCATGTTTAAGAAATCTTTGCCAAACTTAAGGTCACTAAAATTTCCTCCTGTTTTCTTCCGAAAATCAGGTAGCCTTTTGTCACTATTTTTAGGACAATGATCCATTTAGGGTTAATTTTTATACGTGGTTTGAGGCAAGGGTTGGGGTTCATATTTTAACATATGGCTTGTAAAATTGTTCAGCACCATCTATTGAAAAAATACTCCCTTCCCTCATTGAACTGCCTCTGTAACTTTCCTTTGTCTTCACATGCACGGGAAGTTGTGACTGCAAGCCAGGCATTTTGAATTTTAATTTGCTGGGTGATAAATATTGCTAATTATTACAAAAATGTTGACTTTGTTCTAGAATGCACTTAACCTACTTGAAAATTATTTAATCCTTTTGAGGCTTACTAATAAACCTTACTTACTAGGTGGGACCAGAGCAACCTTTAGTCTAGGGCTAATTTTTCTTGCTGCAGAGGCAAGAAACTTCTGAATCCTCTCCCCAGCACCCTATAAATTACGTTTTCCTTCCTATGTGAGCTCCGGGAATCATTCCTTTTGCTCTTTTTAGGTGCTTCTTTCTCTGACCTCAGGTAATTTCTTTGCACCCATTTGCCGATGAGTAGTCAGCTAAATAATTGAGGGAAACCCTTGGAGCAAATCTTTCTCTCTCTCATCTCTATCTCTATCTCTATCATCTCTATCTCTTTCTCTTTTTCTCCCCTCTCTTGCAATCTCTATCATCTCTATCTCTTTCTCTGTCTCTTTTTCTCCCCTCTCTTGAAATCTGGCCTGTCAATTCCAGTCACTTTCACCTCCCCAGCCCCCTACTTTCTTCTCTTCTCAGGATGATCACTGGCCCCATCTTGGTCCACCCGCATCCCTGTTCTGCAGCAAATAAGCTGGGCAGAAGCTGAGGCACCTGTGGGCTTCCCCTCATCTGTTTCCCTTCTCTTGGTGATTACTGTGCTGCACTGCCTGATGTCCGATTTCTGAAAATACTGTCAAATGTTTTATTTTTCAGGTGGGATGGTCACTCTGGTTCCCATTACTTCACCTAGGTCAGAATTAAAATTTTGTTCTAGGCTTTTACCACATTCTAGTGGAAACCTTGCCATCCAAATCCGTTGGTTCCATTTCTCTGGCATAATGGTTCTCCAAATGTAGTGGGAAAACTGGAGAAATGTGTTTGAAATACAGAATCTAATGTTCTGCTCCCAGAATTTCCACTCAATAGATCTGAAACGAAATCAGGTATCTGAATTGTTAATAAGACCATCATGTGACTCTGATACAAGAGGTTAACAAACCATAGTTTGAGAAACTTGCTTTATGGTGAGTTTTTTTTAACTTGGGTAAAAATGACTCAGCACTTGCATACGGTGGGGAGGGCAAGGACTTTGGCAGTATTTCTATAGTTAATTCTTTGATAAATAATCATGATTATATCCCCATTTTCCACTCCAAATGCTTAGTGCCTTCTTATCCAGAGTTTGGATCCCTTCCATAGCTGAGCAGGGAGAAGCACTTTCGCATGCCATCTAACCACTCTCTGTGTTTGTTTCACGTTTAGATTGTCACTCTGACCTCATCTGTTACCTTCCTGAAAATTTTCGAAATCCCTGAGCTACCAATGACTTTGTCTCATTTTAAGAATCGCTATGAATGCATTTCCTCAAATACACTTTCCCCACACGTTTCCATTGGATTTGTTGGAGGAATACAGTAAGGACAGACTCAGTGCTGTATTTTCAACTGAAAGATACATGGTTTTTAAATAGCATTACAAGTAATCTTTTAAATGAGTGATTTCTTGTTATTTGAGTGAGAGATTTCTACATTTTTCCACCAAGGCAACAATGGCGTTGATAATAATATTTACATGTTCTATAGTGACGAATCCTTTTTCTAACATTTTATGCTTATGACTGAACTTTCTCCTTAGAGCATCCCTAATACAAGGACATTTTCGTCTTATTTTGCTAAGGTAGATTAGATAGCTTACTGAAAACTGTCTAACTTATTTCACTAAGGCAGGTTAGATAGCTCACACACATGGGCAGGAATAAGATTCTGTGTTTTCCTATTTAAGGATCACTGAGGCTTACTTGTGTGGTTTCATGTTTGTGTGTGTGTTTGTTATTTATGTTTAAAAATCATATGAATTCATAAAACATTAACTACTGCTGAGGTCCGTATTGCTGCAAAGTTTTGAGGGTGAATACAATTAAATAATCCTGTTGGGCATTTTAGGCATTAGTGTAAGTGATTACTACATACTAACTCATTTGGCCTTCACAAGAAAGTTATGAAGTATGGATTATTGTGATTGAGATTTTATTGATGGAAACACTTCAGTACAGAATAATTTGATCCAGATCACCCAGTCAGTAGTTGTAAAAGCCCACACCCAAATCTAGGGAATTTCTTCCAGAATCTCTGTTTTTAACATCTATACTCCACTGGCTCTTACACTGAAGAAATTCTCTGTATTCAATCTAAAGAATCATTTTTTGAAATGATCGATGCAGTATTATAAATACCATCAGGTCATTTTAAACAGGCTGCTTCACAAAAATACTATTTCACCAAACCTCTGATTGGTCTCTTCAGTGACATTATATGACTCAGACTTTTGCAGCCTCTTATTTTTAGTCATCTTCTTGTCACTTGGGATTTAAGTATTAGGTTTGAATATTGATCTCCATTACCAGTCAAGAGGCATTCTATTGGAATCTTAAACTGACTTAGCAATAAAAACAAAATATAGAAGTCTACCTAGAAAATTATTATTTCAGCATTTTCTTGGTTAAAAAATGGTCCTGTGTGTATTTAAGCACTATGGTTTAACTTAAGTCTTCATTTTGATGCTGCCTACCTTTTTTTTTTTTTTTTTTTTTTTTTTTTTTTTTTTTTTTTTTTTGGAGATGGAGTCTTATTCTGTTGCCCAGGCCGGAGTGCACTGGTGTCATCTCAGCTCACTGCAACCTCCACCTCCTGGGTTCAAGCGATTCTCTTGCCTTAGCCTCCCGAGTAGCTGAGATTACAGGCATGCGCCAACACACTCGGCTAATTTTTTTGTATTTTTACTAGAGACAAGGTTTCACCATGTTGGCCAGGCTGGTCTCAAACTCCTGACCTCAGGTAATCCACTCGGCTCAGCCTCCCAAAGTGCTGGGATTACAGACGTGAGCCACCGCACCTGACTCTGCCTACCTTTTAAAGTAAGATTTATGACTGTAATGCTTCCAGTGGAACAGCTGACAGGTGACAAGATGAGGACCAGATTTAAAGAATTGTTCAAATGTTAATAAGAGACTTTAACCAAAAGGTTGGTTGGGGACACATCTAGTTATGGATAGATTTATGACACTGGCATCATAAAGTATTCATAGAGCCTCTAATTTGTTTAAAAAAAATGAGTAGCATACTGCACCACTTTGATTCTTGAGAGGATGTTACAAGAGATAGAAATAGCTGTAATAGTGGAAGAAAAGTTAACCGTTACAAATATTACTTACATCCAGATTGATCTAGAGAAAGCAACCGTCATAAATCCCTGATAATTGTAAAAATAAATGATAGATGAAGATATGCAAATATTGAATGAAAAATGGAAAGTCTTTTTATGTTCCTTTTGTGTCTCAAACATGTCCTGGAGGTTTAGAGCCAGCCTATTTCATAAAAGATAGCTTTAGTAAAACGGAGATACGCAGAAGGAAAACCAGGAGAAGATTCTTATCCAGGATCAGGAAGGATTTTTCTATTGTCTTAAAACATCAAACGATTTCTTTTGGTGGACACAGTGTTATATCCCTACACCGTGAGTTCTTGGGCACTTTCATTTGTGTGATGGCAGCACCCAGCATTGTGGGCAGGTGTCCAACATGTGATAAGAATTAAACCAAAATTGTCCAATAAACAAATTCACATCACTAGTTTTAAAATTAGATTTGTTTGCCTATGAAAGGTATATAATAATAAGAATATATGTTTTACAAGTTATTGGCTGGGTAAAACATTACTTTAATGTATTTTTTCTCCTTCCATATTTCTTTTTTTTTTTTTTTTTTTTTTGAGATGGAGTCTCGCTCTGTCACCCAGGCTGGAGTGCAGTGACCGGATCTCAGCTCACTGCAAGCTCCGCCTCCCGGGTTCACGCCATTCTCCTGCCTCAGCCTCCCGAGTAGCTGGGACTACAGGCACCCGCCACCTCGCCCGGCTAGTTTTTTGTAGTTTTTAGTAGAGACGGGGTTTCTACCGTGTTAGCCAGGATGGTCTCCATCTCCTGACCTCGTGATCCACCCGTCTCGGCCTCCCAAAGCGCTGGGATTACAGGCTTGAGCCACGGCGCCCGGCCATATTTCTTTTCTAATAGAGAAATATTTATTGCCTCATGAGGCACATCTTTTCAAATAGTATCCGAATTTATTTCCACAAACCCATTTACAAGTAAGATCTAGTAAGATAGAAAAATATCTGATTGCATATCTCCAAATTTCCAAGTATAGTCATCTCATTAACTTGGTTCTTAAACAACACAATACAGAAACATGTTTGTCGTGTAATGTCACTATCGCATGGTTTTGGCTTCAGCAAGAAGTAATTTTTTCCAGGCATTAATGGAGAACTAAATTTATAATATTCTGGCTTTTGTGAAAGAGCACAGCTTTTCAGAACTATAATAATTTTTATTTTAAAACTAAAAATAATGCTATTATAAGCTGTCAGAAATTCAAGGTATGCAATTTAGTTGGCTGTCTTTTTGTTCATTTTATTTTATTTTGTAACTAACCAACCATGTTTGTGTTTGAGATAGTCTTTGACAACCACATTGAAACAGGAGAAAGGGCACTGGCTGGGAGTCAGGAAATGTGAATGTTTCCTTAGGTAACTGTCATCAGTAAAATGAAAAATAAAATTGAATTAGAACACCTCTCATATCCATTTATAAAGAGGTTTTTTATAATATACATACTTATTTGAGAATACATGAACACAGGGAGGGGAGCAACCCATGCTGGAATCTGTCAGTGGTGGAGAGGGGAGGGCGCACATCAGAACAAATAGTTAATGCATGTGGGCTTAAAACCTAGATAACGGGTTGATAGATGCAGCAAACCACCATGGCACACATATACCAACGTAACAAACCTGCATGTTCTGTACCTGTATCGCGGAACTTCAAGTAAAATAAAAATTATAAATAAATAAATACTTATGAAATATAAATAGAGTTTAGATAATACATAATATAGCACCTAACAGAAAACAGCCGGCTGAATGTAGAAAATAAGGAACAAAATATAGATGTGGAAGAAGGATAACTGATTTTAGGGTTCTAGATCCAGCACCATCCCATGCTCATATAGTATCGCCTTTGAAGTCCTATGTGACATGTGGATCCCAGTCTTGTCATCTATAAAATGATTGAATAGTTTGGTCCAGATGATCTCAAAAATTCCTTTTAGCTCTCAAAATTATATATTCATTATGATTCATATCAGGACACTGTGTCTCTCCTCTCAGATTGAACCTCTTTTCTGACTTGAGGAAGGTTATATCTTTGAGTAGTTTTGTAATTAGACATGATTTCAGAAACAAAATTGTCGTCCAATTACAGAGCTCTTGAAGCACGTTCTCTGGTTCGATCACATTTTGGGCCAAGACTGGCACTCCAGCAGATGGCACTGTGCCGTCACCACGGGACCAGCCAGCCCTTAAGTACAAGCACTCATCGCTTACTCAGAAGTCTTAATCATCTGCAGTAATCAGTAGCGCCATGCTCTTTTTCTTTATTATTATAAGCTGAATTTAATACTTGCTAATTTGAATAATTATGTGCTGTTTAATTCTCCACTGTGCTGTCAGGTGGATAAAAGTTGAAAGAGGAGTTTGCTAGTTCTAAACCGTCACTAAATAACAGGGCAGAGGCAATGAAGTTGTCTTTTCCCCAGAGGAAGGATAATCGAATCCTACCTTCCCCGAAGGCTGCTGGACCAGACACTGAGACCATGCACTCTGTGAAGGCAAGAAACATGCTGGATTCATGTTTGTATCTCTATGCCCTAGCTTATTCGGAGGTGCTTAATAAAGCCATGGAATGGGTTAAAAACAGAATATAGGATTACTGACATAGGGTGTGGATAGATGTGGAGATGATAATGTGTAGCAATTTTCTTCCAGTACTTCAAATTTTAAAGAAAAGTAGGAGGTGCAGTGATCAGCTGAGAAGGAAGATAGAGGAAGAGGCATTAGAAGTTCAAAGGCAGAGAAAAAAAATGTGAAATATCTTTTAGGAGAGTGGGAGAATGTACAAAATAGATTAGAGTAATACAGTATGATTCCTGAGCATATGGTATGATGACTGGTCAGTTTGAAAAACAGGCTGAAGTTTTTGGTTCTGATTTAAAATGAGAAGAATGAAGCCGTGAATTTAACTTCAGCTACATTCTAGGGACAGGCATGGTATAGGCAGAAAGTTTGACATAGTCATTTTTGAGATTTTACCTGACAAGAACCAGGGAGAAGAATGGGATCGAGAGAGTCAAGGGTAACTGCAGTAATTGGCCATGGAATTTAAGATGAATAAAGAGAAAAATAGAATGTTAGGGAATGAAAATGAGGGAGGACCTATGAATTGGAGGTCCTGGTAGTGTTGAAAGACTGTTAAAGTGTTAGATGAAGTCAGGTGAAATGTTAGTGGTGGCAGTCAGCAAGAAATGTATAAAACTGAAATTATGGAGTGGTTGCAGTTATTGGCAATGACAAATCCTAGAATATGACCACCAGAGTTATGACTGAGAGAGGGTGAAGGGTAACATTACTGAAGGAGAGGAATCTTAGAAAGTAAGAGGCCGATGTGTTAGAAATATTATCCATGTGTATCTTAAAATCAACAGGAAGAAAGTCAGAAGTAATGTCAGAGAGTGACAGTGAATAAAAATGTAGATCATCAAGGAATCAGTGAGAATGGGACAAGGGCCCTCTTAGATGATAATCATGTTGAGGATACAATCTAATGAGTTGATATTCAAAGACAGGGGATTTTAGGGAGGAAGGAGGGAGAATGGTTTGAAAACAACCAGGAGAAATAATAAAGACATTTCCTCAACACATGCTCTTGGATATAAAAGTCACCACTTAAGAGGGCTGCAAAGAAAGCAGAACGGTCAGAAGACCCTGAATTCTTGGAGCAAGAAGGTGAAATAATCACAGAGGAAGAGCATATTGTAATCAGGCAAGAGCATACATAACATTTGATAACAGTGAGCCATAATATCTAGAGGAAATCATGAAAAAGCTTTCAGAATTTATGAAAGAATGGAGAAAAGGAGTAGAACAGAGGATAGTTGACCTTTGTGAAAATTAGTGTAAAAGATGAGAGGTGATTAACATTAACAGGAGAAAAAGGTGTAATAATATTTATAAGTCACTGTGGATTCAAGGAAGATGATAGTAGTGAAGCTTTGGATGTTGGGGTAAAGGAAAGAACAGGTGTCTGGATTCCTTTGTTGACACTTATTAATGGAAGTAAAGAGATCTGTGGAAGCTGTGGTCACTCCCACTCTATGACAGCTTGCTGAGCTCTGTGGATGAGAGTATAAGATCCTCACTTTTACCTGTGGGTTGCTTGAAGGGTGAGCTGAAACATCAGTGCACAGGTTCTGTATTGAAGGCTGATGATGGAATTTAAACTCCTCAGGAGGTCATTTGTTACTCTTGGCATAGTAGGGGCCTACTCTTCAATGGTGATGGGTATAGAAGGTTCTGATGAAGGTTCTGATAGGTATAGAAGGTTCTGAATTTTTCCGAGAAAATTTCTGTTTTCTTTTCCTGGAACTTCTATTATTTGGATGTTAGACTCTCCTGCAATGATCTTCTAATTTTCTTGTCTTTTCTTCTGCTGTTTTTATATATTTGCCTATTCTTTCTAAAAAATTTCACCAACTTGATTTTTTTCTACATTCATAGGAATAAGGGGGAGGGGGTGACACTTATGAGATCTTTCTTTGTCTGTTTTCCAAGAAAAAGCATCTAGTGGTTGTTTTGTGGGTGCTATATTTTTTCTTCTCTCAGAAGATATTATCATTTCTTTGGTGCTTTCTTTTCCAAGAATTACCTTCTTTTTCTTAAGAGTTACTTTCTTTTTTCATTAGGCACTAAAAAGCCAGTTAAAAATCTCTGTGTACTGGAGTAAGAGGTTGCTAACTAGTGGGCTTAACCAAAGGAAACAGGGCAAGAACCAGATGCCACACTTGGCTTCTTCCAAAAAGCAATGTCTGTAGGTATTTTCTTTGAGCCACTAAACTTTTACAAAGAAGAATTTTCAATATCCTTAGAAAGTGAAACAGTGGAAGGGGGTATAAAATACATCAACTTCTATCTAATTTCTGTTTCTAATAAGATATCTTAGTTCCTACCCTTCCTTCTGTCATTATTCCCTCTAGTTCTAGTTATGCATTGAATAAATGTCACAAGGGTAGTTTTATTAAGTACAGATGAAGAAGAATTTCTTCTAAGGGGTCCAAGGGCTTCTTATGGAGACACACAATTAACCTCCCAGTGTTCACCCCAGCTTTTGCCTCCACATCCTGAGGCTTATAGGGCTTCTAATTCCTTAGCCTTTAAGGGGTTCTGCTCTGTAAATTAGCTTGTTTCTAAATGGTGTTCACTTCTGCTGCCCTGGATTTCAGCTTTCTCAGCTCTACTAAGCCTCTGACTGCTAATGCATCTGTTTCTCAGCCTCTAAAAACTTACTGATGTTTTTCATTTACTGTTGCCTCCTTTCCTGAGCTCTTTGCCTGGTGGCTCATTTCTTTCTATTCCCCCCGTGCTGGTATTTCAGCAGGGTATTTGGATGAAGCAGAGATCTACACATGTATTTTATTTCCCCTGTTATCCATCATTCCCTTCTGCCAGTGGAACGGAAAGACCCCTGCTAAGCCTCCTGCTGGAGCAGTGTGACCAGGAGTTAATGTTCACATAGCCAACGAAGATTCTATTGTCACCGCTGTAAAAACCACACAAAAAACTAGGAAGCAATTTTGGTTTTGCCATTTTCTTAAAGGAAAGAGACTTATACACTTGTCCCCTTTAATCCTATTTGATAAATGTCACTATCGACATGTTAAAGATGTGCCAGCTAAACTTTGCATAAGATAACTTAACGAGGTTGCTAAGTAGGGAAGCAAACTTTGTCCCAGGTCTCTTTGAACCCAGAGACCATTCTGACACTGCATCACACATCCCCCTTAAGGACCTCAAACTAACCTTAGTTACCTAGTTTGGAGAGGTTGTCTGGAATATGTTGTAATTTAATAAATGTGCATGAAAATATAATTGCCATGATATATTAAAGTATTAGGTGACATCGCACTAATAATTTCAAAAGTTTCCATGCACTTTTAATATAAAAACTTGTAGATTAGTCATCTTTAGACTGTTTTCTTGTGTTCTTTGGGCATGTGGTGGTGGCAGCCAGGTGTGGAGGGGCAGAAGGAAGAAGGAAAGTGGAGTAGGAAGTGTGAGAATGTGCATGTACATTTAATCTATGCCTGTGCAGCATATCCAGGCACGCCAGTTTCAACTCACTTCATCATGAGAGACCAAAAATAAACATAATAAAATAGAGGACATTCTCGAGCCTCAAAACATTGAAGTATCCTAAAAGGTATGTATATATTAGAAATATTTGGCCGGGTGCAGTGGCTCAAGCCTGTAATCCCAGCACTTTGGGAGGCCAAGACGGGCGGATCACAAGGTGGGGAGATGGAGACCATCCTGGCTAACCCGGTGAAACCCCGTCTCTACTAAAAAATACAAAAAAACTAGCCGGGCGAGCTGGCGGGTGCCTGTAGTCCCAGCTACTCAGGAGGCTGAGCCAAGACAATGGCGTAAACCCGGGAGGCGGAGCTTGCAGTGAGCTGAGATCCGGCCACTGCACTCCAGCCTGGGCACAGAGTGAGACTTCGTCTCAAAAAAAGAAAAGAAAAGAAAAGAAATATTTGCAAGTGAATTTCTTAGCAGAGGCAAAACTAATGTGGTGCCATAATTCAGCAGATGAGAGTTAAGAATCCTTGGAGAACTGACCATTGCGCCTTCTAAAAATTCGATTTACTTGCTTGGACATTCCATCAGTGCCTCCCCATCAAATCTATCACATCCCAAATGGTGTGACAAAAATTGTGTCTCTTTTTCTTACGTTTTTCTCCTCTGTTTCCCCACTAATGTTCTTTTCTCATCAGCAAGGGCAAGACATTTGTTCTTTAAAATAAATTTGAATTGAAATTACAGAAGAAGAGTGGGTGGTAAATGCCTGGCAAGGTAAATAATTTGATGAGACATAAAAATAATGAAATGTCAGCCAACTTCACTGGAGCTTGAAGGTTTAACTCTATAAGAAGTATCAGAAAAAGAAAAATTGGCACCAATAAGTTAAAATTGCAAGATTAATCCTCACCAAAGCAAAAAGTGGGATGATTTACTGATGAAAACTTTCATATTGCAAGCCAGTGACATCAATAATTCCTTTCACTATAACAACTAGAATCTAGATAGTAATTTATTTTTGTCATCGTTGTTTTAGCTTTTATTTTCAATGTGTGAAGAATGTGTAGAGGCAGTTCACTCCATACAGGATCAGGCTCATGGTGGAACCGTCTACCCTGCCTCTCAGCCCTCAGCCCACAGTGCTACTCCACCTACCCTGTTTATCCTTAATCTAGAAAGCAAGAAAGACCATGGAGGTGCTTGACTAGAAGCTCTTATTTGCTTCTATAATGTTCATTGGCTTCTTTGCTTTGCTTTCTTATTTTCACAACAATGTATGTTTGATCTCGAAGACTTATCTAAGAGTATTAATACATTTCACCGTCATCGAATAACATATTGAGTGAATATTTTGACACTGCAAAGAACTTTACATTAGTTATTTGACTGGATTTAATAGTCAAAATTATTTACTTTAGGATTATTGTTATCACCTCCAGTTTACTTTTGAGAAATGTGAGTCACGAAAAGTAAAACAACGTACTCAAGGTCACACCACTGAGAAGTGTGTTAGGTAAGTCAGTCTGAATATTAATTGCTAAGTGGGATCAACAACACTAGAATTGTTTAGGAGAGTCCATTAACTTAAAATTCACTAATCGTGAACTTTACAAAATGCCAGTTCAAGAATCCATCAAACTCTATTTAAAATGTCCATAATGTAATGAGCTTAATTAGGAATAAATTAGTCACACTTAGAATAAATTGTTTCTTTCAGGAAAGACCCACGTGATAGCCTGAAGAAAGTCAGCAATACCTCAAAATTGGGCCTTCCAGAAAATACGCAACATTGCCCAGTTCACATCTGCAGAGTCTGCAGAACTCTGTGTCCAGAAGACTAAACTGTTTCTCCTGACCCAAATTTATATTTCTCTTTGTTCGCATATGTCTCAGCAGCATATAGATGGATTGGCATTACTTATATTGCCGAAGGCACAGATAAACATGCTGTAAGCGGTTAATAATAGTGAATTTATTCCCAATGTTTTTATATAGAGAAAAATGGTTTTTAAATTCAGCAGAAAATGTTACATCTGTTCTTAGGCATTCCTTTCTGAATTGATCTTATTTTAAGGAAGACTAGACTTCAGTGGGGGCAGAGAGAAGCACACCAAAAACTGATTCCTTTAATATAGTTTTAGTTAATGAGACAAACAAAGAAAATAAGCAAAACAAATTTTAAAAGTCAATATCCCTTAATCAAATAGGCCTAAGGAAACTGCAATGGTCAATTTAATATATTGTATTGCTTACCACTTAAATATTCAAAACATCTACAAATAATAGTGGCTGCTCCGGGAACACTTATTGTATGCCATGCACTATGAGAGCTTTATTCAGATAATTTAATTTTATTTTCACCCTCTTGAAAACTGTTACAAACATTTATCTGTAGGATTGATACATTATTTGGGGACGTAGAGAGCACTCTCCCCTTATACTATGGAGAAGGTTAAGATACAAACAGGATAAATGACAAGTTTTAGGGAAGGCTTACTATGTCTGTCTATAATTAAATGTGCCAATTTAAATGAAAATCTGGCATAAAGATACTGAGATGGCCACAAAGGGTGGTCCCCACAGCTGAACTGTGAAGTGCAATAGGGCAGGCAGAATGGGTGTGGCTCCCTGCCATTCACATCTCCATGCAGGTCCAAACAGCACCTTCTAATTTACAAGGATAATGAAATATATCAGATTGATCCTATTCACTGCTAGGAACCATTACATTAACTGACAGAATACCATGGCCTTATTCTTGCCAGACTTGTTCTATTAAAATCAAATCAGAGCAAAATGCATCTAGGCAAAAACCCTTAAATATATTGTGCCCTCGCTTTCTCCAGTTTTGAATGAAAAATATGTGGTTTTCAGTAGGGAGCTTCTAGGCTCATGCAGTTCAGAGATACATTTATGTACCTTGTGATTAACTGACTAAGCATAATTAACCTAATTAGGAATATTATTTTGCCTGTCTTTATTACTCCTGTTCCAGAACAGGCACAAAAATAAATGCCTAAAAGACCAAGCGTTGATTAGAGTCATGTCATGTCTCCAGCAAGATGCTTCACAAAAGAAAAACAATCAAGAAATATTAAACACCATGAGTACTAATAAACGTCTTTTATCTTCATTGTTTGTAATGCGATTTGGAAGTAAGGAAGTTCTCAACTCCTGCAAGCAAATGAAACCACATAATACATAGATTGCTGTTTTGTAAGGATAACAAATATGTTGTATTATTTGCCATTTAAATATTCAAAACATCTATAAATAATAGAGGCTCTCATTTGGGAGCACTTACTAATGGCCATGCATTGTGAGAATTTTATCTATACTATTTCATTTTATTTTGATCATCACCTAACAAGGCAGGAGTTAGTGCTTCATTTTATAGGTGAGAAAAATGAGAGCTTAAAAGATCAACTATTTTGCCCAAGGTCAAACAACTAGTAAGTGATGGGCCCTGATACTGATCTTAGCTATCTGAGCCCAAAACCTGTCTTCTTGATGACTCTGTTATACTTCCTCTTATCAAGTGTTTGACTCCTGGTAAATCTATGAGTTACTGTTTATTCGTGTTGCTATAAAGGAACACCTTGGATTGGGTAATTTGTAAAGAAAAGAGGTTTATTTTGTTCATGGTTCTGCAGACTATACAAGCATAGCACCAGCGTTGCCACTGCTTCTGGGGAGGCCTCAGGAAGTTTGTAGTAACGGTGGAAGGCAGAGGGCAGATAGCCTGTCACATGAAGAGAGGGAAAGTGAGAGGGGGAGAGAAGCAGAGGGAGAGGGAGGGGGGTAGAGAGAGAGAGAGAAAGAAAGAAGAAGAAGAAGAAGAAGAAGAAGAAGAAGAAGAAGAAGAAGAAGAAGAAGAAGAAGAAGGAGAAGGAGAAGGAGAAGGAGAAGGAGAAGGAGAAGGAGAAGGAGAAGGAGAAGGAGAAGGAGAAGGAGAAGGAGAAGGAGAAGGAGAAGGAGAAGGAGAAGGAGAAGGAGAAGGAGAAGGAGAAGGAGAAGAAGAGGAAGAGGAAGAAGAAGAAGAAGAAGGAGAAGAGGAAGAGGAAGAAGAAGAAGAAGAAGAAGAAGAAGAAGAAGAAGAAGAAGAAGAAGAAGAAGAAGAAGAAGAAGAAGAAGAAGAAGAAGAAGAAGGAGGAGGAGGAGGAGGAGGAGGAGGAGGAGGAGGAGGAGGAGGAGGAGGAGGAGGGGGAGGAGGAGGGGGAGGAGGAGGGGGAGGAGGAGGGGGAGGAGGAGGAGAAAAGAAAGAAGAGAAGGAGGAGGAGGAGAAGGAGAAGGAGAAGGAGAAAAGAAAGAGGAGGAGAAAAGAAAGAGCCAGGCTCTTTTAAACAACCAGCTTTCCAGTGAACTAACTGTGCAAGAACTCACTTATCACCAAGAGGATGGTGCTAAGCCATTCATGAGTGGTCCCTCCCCATGATCCAACACCTCCCAGTAGGCCCCATCTCAAACATCAGGGATCACATTTCAACATAAAATTTGGAAGGAACACACATTTAAACCATTTCACCTACATCATCAAGTATTAACCCTCTGGACAATACAATACAATTGTCCTTTTAAGTATTTAAAGCCAGTTTCAGGCCAGTTTCAGACTACCTCCATAAAATGTGCTGCATAAATAATATGGTGTGTGTCTGGATTTCTAGGTGTGACATCTTGAAGCTCTTTCCTCTCGTGCTGGAAAAGCTGTCGGAAAGTTCAAGTCCTCCTCTTGACATAGCACATGCCTATTTGCCCATTGAGATAGGCTGACCTTTTCAAGAATGTGCAGCACCCCCTTAGCTTCAATAAAGTGTTCAATGTAGGAAGAATATGCTCTATATCCATAACAAAATCACCACAAATCAAATAAATGACCACGTTGCAGTCCCTAGTCTAATTCTCAGTCCTTGCAGTCTGTCTTTTTTTGCATCAAAAATCCAGGCAATGACATGCTAGGATCCCCACCAATTAGATAGTGTTGCCTGATCAAGATGCATTTTCTCCTAATTTAAATGTTAAAAAGATTGGAACAGTGTATGTTACCATGACTGCGTTTATCGTCTTTGTTCAATATAATTTTAATGAACTATGCATCAGGTGATGAAAGGGCCTGAATTCATCTTGTCTTTAATTGTTGCTGCATTTTATCTTATTCAACATTTACTGTGTAGATCTATAGCATCATTTAAAATTGTTTATCAATGGTTTATCAAACATACTGTACAAAAGCAATATGAAAAACACTGGAAACAAAAGAGAGTCTTTCTGCTCAGGTTTATAGAGAGTAACGAATGATTCAGAGAAAAAATAGGATAGATTGAAAAAAAGGAGAATTTTTTTTACGTAGCGCAGTGAAATAATAATGTTTTTCAAATTATAATACCATGGACTAGTGGGTGGTTGCAGGAGAAGGGTAAAACTGTTTCAGAAGTGAATACGTCGAGTATAAGTTTACTGACAAACAGCTATAACAGCAGAAATAATAAATATATTAATATGTCCATTAAATGCTTATTTGCCAATCAAGTCCTTCTATTTATTGTGATACACGATTATTATAAACATTTTTCAAGACAGGAAAATAAGTCTAAGAATTTAATTAATTTTTCTTGACTCATGCAGCCAAAAATGTGCTGGGGCCAAATTCAAATTCAGATCTGTCTATCTCCAGGGTTCAGGTTTTTAACCATTAAGCATAGTTTAAAAAAATAAAGTCTGCAGTCCCCAAGTTTACAGCAGAACTAGAGGTATAACCTTTGAAAACAGGTACTCCTATTTGGCATCCATTTCAATAGAACCGCATTTTCTTCATCTCCCAAAGCAGACAAGAAGAAATCCTAAGAGTTTTCTGCATGTTAAGTATCAATTCAAATTGCCTAAAACACTCACAGAATCATTGATTGGAATCTGTGTGAAGTGTGAAGTTCTGAAAGGAGGAAAATGTAAATTCCTATTGAACTGAGGTTAATTCACTTGGGTAAAAAGATTATATTTTAAGAAGTACATTTTGTGAAAAGAGAAACTAAGTTGGCTATCATCTTAAACAAAGAGAAAACATTGTTAATTATTTTCTATTCATGGGAAATCTCTAACGCCAACAAGAAATAGAAGGATCTTGGCATTAGGTGCCTAGTAAAAATTCTGTGTTAGGAAATCTCTAACGCCAACAACAAATAGAAGGATCTGGCATTAGGTGCCTAGTAAAAAATTGATACCTGGAGGTATCAAGAAATGTTTAAATATATTAATTAGTGTGTTAATTTTTTATATCTGGTTTACTTTTAAAACAAATACAAATTAATGATCTCCATGTAACTTCCCAAATTTTCTATCTTATATGTTTTCTTTTCAAAAGAAAATAGCATTGTACCTTTATTTTATTACTTATCATTTTTGAGGAAAAATATTTCAATAATAACTTTTGGATAAAATGAAAATATGTCACATTAACTGTAGACAACTATTTTAAGATGCACCTGATTCCCACCACACACAAACAAATGATAAATGTTTCAGGTGACAGACAGGTCAATTACCCTAATTTGATCATTACACAATGCATACATATCATTGAAACATCAGATGGTACCGCATAAATATGTATAATCACTACGTATCAATTAAAAATAATTTTTAAAAGTAAAATTATTTTAAAAGTAGCGTTTTAGATTTACGTCTTCATAATAGTCATGTTATTTATTTTAAACTGTTTCCATTATTCAGTTAAATTATTTAGAAGACACACTGAGTCTTTAGAATTTTAAAAGTATTCTGATATTGTCTTCCTTGTGTGTTAATTAATTCATACTAGTTAAACCTCTAGGATCAACTCATCGGTAACATGAGCTGTTTTTTCAAAGATGTTAAGGTGAAATAATTGCTGTCCCAGTGCCCCCATTCAACTATTTTGTACTATGTATATCTATTCTCCATATAGGAAAATTAAAGAATTAGTTCCATCATTTGTGATATCGGAGTGCTGGGAAGGGAAGAGTGTGTTCCCTTCAAATGATATGGAAGGGGGAAGGGAAGTGCTGGGTAGAGAAAGGCGGGTTCCTGGCTAGGGCTCCACCCCCACGGACCTAGGTGAGGACAGGCATTTCCTGCCCAAATGTTCCATTTCCCAAGACCTCCCTGGCCTGCCACGGCGCCATCCTGTGCCTAAAAAAGCCCAGAGATTCCTAGCAGGGAGACACAGAAGTGGCTGGATGTCGTGAGGAGCACATCCGTGGATAACACACAAGCGGCTGTGAGTGGAGAGCTTGCCGGCAGAAGAGCACACCAACTGGCACCAGCAGGCTGGCAGGCCATCAACCTGTGGGACGCGATGGAGTTTGGCTGCGGCAGTCAGACGAGAGTTGGGGCCGCAGAGCCGCCCAGCTCCAGCGGAAAATCGTTTCCCTTTTGGCACCCCCATTGGCTGAGGCTGAGCGCTACTTCCACTCAATAAAACTTTGCACTCCAAGCCCACCTGTGATTCAATTCTTCTGGTACACCAAGGCAAGAAACCCCGGGATACAGAAATCCCTCTGTCCTTGTGATAAGGAACGGGGTCTAATTGAGCTGGTTAACACAAGCCACCTATAAACGCAACTAAGAGAGCACCTGTAACACAGCCATGGGTCTGCAAGATCTGTAAACTAGCCACCCCTAGACACTGCCGGGGCATCGGAGGCCCCAGTCTGCCAGTCTGTATGCTCCCCTAGAAGGCTGAGCAGCTGGGCAGTGAAGAAGCAAGCTACACCCGCGTCGCACGCCCTGCGAGGGGGACAAGGGAACCTTTCCCATGTCATTAGCAATGTGACTCGATACTAGAAATCAAATCATACAAGTTATAATTTCTATTTCATGATCGATACAAAATTATAACTTGTTATGTACTATTTACATGTCCCACTTTATGAAGATCTGTTTTATTTCAGAATAAAATTTCTTTAGCTACCATAACTAAAAAAAAAAAGATTTCAGAATACAATTTCTTTAGTCACTATAACTGAAAAAGAAAAAGGATTAAACAGCATTCAAATTAGCTCATTCCAGCTCCATAGATCACAGTTTCCAAAGAAGACCTATTGATTTGAAATTCCTACTCAAGAATCTACCAAATTTTACCACTTTAATGGGCCTACCCTTGTCACCTACATACCTTATATCAACAGGTCAAAAAGATAGCATCAATACTTCACCAATGGAAATAGTAATCACAGATTCATAACTCATCTGAATAACAATATAGGCTCGTATGAGAGATAATTGTGACTCAAATTACATTCTGTGTCCAATAAAACAAAAATATGTTCGTTATAGAGCAGGATTTCCAGATAAGCTTTAGCTATCTGGCGGTCTCTACTGTGTGTTAGATAGATCTGTACTTGAAAATTTCATTCTATGTCTCTACAGTTCCAAATACTGGACCCAATGTTATTTCCTTTAAGTTAATCAGGTTAACCAGACCAAAGGATACCAGTAAAAATAATAACAACACTGCCTTAGAAGTATTTTTTCACGGATAAAATATAAAATAGTTAGGCAGTAGAGAAATTGACACTAAAAATAAATGTGTGCTGTCTGAAATAAGTTGAAAGAGAAGACTTTTAACTTCCATTTTATGATAATGAAACACTGAAGCAGTGTATATAGTTTCTTCCTTGCCATGTGGAACTTTAAAATTGTATTATATTTAAAAAATAGTCAATTGTATACAAGAGATAATGAAGAAGCTGGTTATCTTTTTTATTCCCCACTGTAAATAACAATAAAGTTTGGCAAAATATATGAAAAAAAAAAAAAAACCTGTTTTCAGGCATTAGAAAGCAAGCATCATAGAGCTGCGATCCTGGACAGAAGCATGTTTACAAGTGAGTACCATGTGCACCCTGGCTTTCAGCCTGGGAGCATTTCCAAATGCGATGCAGGGAAGGGGGAGCTGAAGCAGTGAGCTCCATTCCTGATCTTCTGATACTGAAGCAGTTAGAACTTGACAGACAGAACTCCAGAGAAGTGGAAAATGCACAGATGTCCCAGAAATCTGCCTAAGGGCTACTCAGATGTCCTAGGGTCAATGCCACATTGCTCATTGTCAGAGACACTTCATGAGGCCCAACATAGGTCAACTGTTGCTCAGCTGAGACCTGAACAAAGATCTCAAGGGTCACACATTGATATTCTAATTCAACCAGAAAGGAAGGACCTTGGTGACCACCCCAAACATTCATTCTAGTTACCAGAAGGAAGTAAGAACCTTGCTGTAGTAGTATGAACAATGCCTTAAATTTAAGAGTAAAAGTGAAATGTGTTCACTCTATACTGCTTAAAACTAAGCTTCATGGTAGAATGATTTATAATCCTTTGTGTATATACCCAGTAATGGGATTGCTGGGTCAAATGGTATTTCTGGTTCTAGATCCTTGAGGAATCGCCACACTGTCTTCCACAATGGTTGAACTAATTTACACTCCCACCAACAGTGTAAAAGCATTCCTATTTGTCCACATACTCTCCAGCATCTGTTGTTTCCTGACTTTTTAATGATCACCAGTCTAACTGGCATGATCCAGCACTATTCACAGCAGCAAAAACTTGGAACCAACCCAAATGCCCATCAATGATAGACTGGATAAAGAAAATGTGGTACATATACACCATGGAATACTACTCAGCCATAAAAAAGAATGAGTTCATGTCCTTTTCAGGGACATGGATGAAGCTGGAAACCATCATTCTTAGCAAAATAACACAGGAACAGAAAAACAAACACCGCATATTCTCACTTATAAGTGGAAGTTGAACGAGAACATATGGACACAGGGAGGGGAATATCACACACTGGGGCCTGTCATGGGATGAGGGGAAAGGAAAGGGATACCATTAGGAGAAGTACCTAATGTAGATGATGGGTTGATGGTGCAGCAAACCACCATGGCACATGTATATCTGTGTAACAAACCTGCACGTTCTGCACTTGTATCCTAGAACTTAAAGTATAATAAAAATTAAAAAAGAAAACTAGCTCCAATAGGCTCTTAGTAATTTGCTAGGAATTTGACCATCTACTTAAATAAAACTCAACACTCAACTCAGGAAAATAACATAATACAGCATCTCTGCATTATATCATTCACTGTGTTCAGGATACAATTTTTAAAAATACTACTCATGGAAAAGTTTAAAAATATGACAAGATTAAAAGAAAAATCTGTTAATAGAAGTGTATCAGATATTGGAATTACTAAACAAGGACTTTTAAATAACTATAAAATTTAAAGACTAATATTAGAAGAAAATATAGACTATATGGGTGAACATGATGGAAACTATAGAATAGAAATGTAAACTCTAAAGAAAGAACAGAATAGATATTATAGAATTTTAAAAAGGTAAAATATCCGTTATGGAAAATTTACTTGATGAGTCTATCAACAGACCAAACACAGAAAAGCTCATCACTTAAACCGCAACCTGATAATATTCATTTTATTTATTTATTTATTACATATTTATAATATAAGCTCCATGAAATCAGTGTCCTTATGTGTTTTGCTCACTGCCATATCTTTAATGGATAGAAGGTTTCTAGCACTTATTGGTGCTTGATTAAATGTTGCTGAATGAAGCAATGAAAGAAGACACTTAAAGATGTAGACAATAATTTAAAAAGTAAGCTGTCCTATGTCCAAGCAACACTCAAGAGAGACTATAAAGTGTAATATGGAAATGATCACACAACGATGATGTTAACACTACATTTTTATTCTGGAATAAAACTAGAACTATAAATTTTAATCTATAAAATCTGAGGTCATTAAGAATCAGTTAAATATATGTCTGTTTTATATGGCCAATTAGGGAATAACCTCATTATAATTTTATAGAACATGGTCTTAGTCCATTTTCTGTTGCTAAAACAGAATACCAGAGACTGGGTAAATTTTTTGAAAGTGAAATTTATTTCTTATAGTTCTGGAGGCTGGGAAGTCTAAAAGCATGGTGTTGGCATCTGATGAGGGCCTTCTTGCTACGTCATAAAATGACAGAAGGCATTACATGTTCAGAGGGTAAGAGCATATGTGTCAGCTCAAATCTCTCTTCATTTTCTTATAAAGTCGCCAGTACCTTCATGAGTCCCTAACCCCATGCAATTTGGGGGACATATTCAAACCACAGCAAATAACCCATCATGAACATGCACCTGCACACACAACATACAAACACACACACATGTAATACCTACTTCCATCTGAAGAACTAGTAAAAAATTATTATTTTGGAATAAGCTGAAATACTTTATTCATTTATATTAAATAATTGTAGTTAAGTAATGGGACATGAAGCTAGTGACAACCCTATCTTGGCTATTTCATTACTTTTCCTATCACAGTTGTGGTAAGAATGTTCTCTGATAAGACATTTGGATGTGTATATGTAAATATTAATTTACATTATTTCCTCTACAGTACTGTTTTGTTAATAATAAATATGAGAGTCCTACAATATTGTTTCCAAAATATATTATAAACTTCTAGACACTGTATCACTCTGATACATGAAATCTTACAGTGTTTTCCCTCCACAAAATAATTAAAAATAAATAAAGATCGAACTCCATGTCATTTAATCTAAAATACTTTAAAATATTTCTTGTTATGGGCTCAATTGTGCCTCCTCCAAAAATTCATATGTCAAAGTCCCAAGCCTCAATAAGTCTGAATACAACTGTATTTGGAGATACGGTCTTTAAAGAGTTGATTAATTTAAAATGAGTCCATGAGAGTGAGGCCCAAATCCAGTAAGATGGGTGTCCTTATAAGAAGAGGAAGAGACACCAGGGATATGTACAGAGAAAAGGCTGAGTGAGGGCACAACAAGAAGGCAGCCATCTAGAAGTCAAGGAGAGAGGCTTTAGGAAAAACCAAACCTGCAGCCACATTGATTTGGAATTGTAGGCCCCAGAACTTTGAGAAATAATTGTCTGTGTGTAAGCCACCCAGGCTATGGCAGCTTGTTTTGGCAGCCCTAGCAAATTAACACATTGCTGTTACCCACCTCTCATCTTATTTAGACTGTACACACTAGAAAATGTAAACTACTTGTAGTTTCTTATGCACATCATGCTTCTATACCTATGTTTACTGGTTCCTCTCTGGGATTCCATTTCCCTCTACCTTGTTACAGTCAATGAAATTTTATTCACAATATTAGTATCACATCCTGCTAAAGCTTTCCTAATATAGAAATAGTCAATCTCTGTGCCAATGCCACACTGCTTTAATCAAATGTGTATTGTGAATTGAGACTAAACTAGTATCCAATTATTTGTTGACTCCTCTTGCAGAAAATAAATAACACAACTGATGCTTTAAAAAATTCAAATAAATGCTGTAGAAAACAAAACCGAAAAACATTCCCAAAGGCAAAGGCAAAGAACATACTTATTACTAACCATGAAAGTTCAACTTGCAGTTAATAAAAAAATCGAGTAAGATCAATCATCATGAAATTGGTAAGAAAATTTTATCGTTTTTTCTTGCAACAAGCAAACTGATAAAGGAAACATGTTCAATATATACTGCTGAGCTCTTTGAATTCTACAAAGATTAGGAAAGCTACCCTCACTGATACAAACAAATAAACAAACAAAAACAACAAAAACCCCAAAGTTTCTTAAACATTCCACTTCAGAAAACAATAAGGGAATATTGCAAAACTGAGAGAGAAATATAATCATCCAAGAATTTAGACACAGTCTAGTTATAATGCTTATGCGAAAATAACAGAAAGACCTTCTCTTACATACAAAATCTCAGACATTGTATCATCCATCAGCTTTATTTGGGAAAAATAAGAAGGCATTGTTCACATCGTGGAAAATTTTCAATCAAATTATCACACCAAATTATCACTCGAAATTGAGATGTTGAACAAAAAGCATCAAAATCAAAAATCAAAAATATCAAAAAATATTTAGCATACTTGAAAAATATAAATATGGTTGAAAATAATATGCATTTGTATATTGGTATGGTAAGAGACAGCTATAAATGTTTATGTTTCTATACTGAGTTAAGATTGTACATTTTACCAAGGTCGAATAGATAAACTCCCTTGTCTACTTTAATTCATTTTAATTATACATGGACTTAATAGTTATTATCATTGCTTTCTTATTTACTATCTATTCTGCTAAAATGAATATTTCTGCAACATGAATTTATTCATTAGTGGCAACCAAATTCAGTACATCAATATTACTGAATGCAATCAGCTGTATATGAATTTCGTGCACAATGTCTTTTTACCCTGGCTCAATGAGGACATTTGCTCTGTTTTGGAAGTAAAGTGTGCTTTGAGCTATTCTCTACAGACTTTCCAAAGTATTCCCTTGTCCCAAAACTCCATAGCTTGAATGTTCCTTCCATCACTTCTACTGTGCTGCTTCTTTTCGTTTTGTCTTCATTTTCCCTTAAATATTTTCTTATGAAAAATTTCAAATACATGTGAAAGTATATAGTGCACTTTAATGAAATTCCATGTACCCATCACCTCACTTCAATAGTTATCAAAGCATGGCCAATTTTGCTTCATTTATGACCTCACCAATTTCCCTTGACCACCAATTATCATAAAACCAACCCCAAGTATCATGTAATTACTTCCCTAATTATTTTAAGTTTAATCTCTGAAAGAAAAATGCATATTTTAAACAAATTTAATATTATTATTCACATAAAAATGACAATTTCATCATCAAATACCCAATAAAAGATCACATTTCCCCAATTATTTCACAATTATTTTAATTAACATAATTAATCAAGATCCACACAAGGATCATACAGTGTGTTTGGCTAATATTTCTTGATATTATACAAGGTATTTTAGTCTACAGTTTCCATTTTCTTTTTACTTAATCCTTCCCTTCTCTTTTTACTTAATCCTTATACATTTTAGTCAAAGACACCAGGTCATTTGTTCTAAGCATGTTCCCAAATCTGGACTTTGCTGATTGTAGCCTCAAGAAGTTAACGTGTTCTCGGTCTCCTGTATTTTCTATAAGTTATTCAGTAGATCTAGAGTCTATAATAATCTTGAATGGTGTATGCATAATGTCTGATTCTCTCTCTCTCTCTCTCTCAATGATAAACTTTTAAATTTACTATGACACAGCAGAATTAAAAATTACTATGTATTTCTCTTCCTCATATCTTAAGATGTCATTTCATCTGTTATAGGATATTGTTGAGGCTTGTTATTGTTTTTGTTTGATACTGCCTGTTTACAAGGTTGCATAAATTTTCAGAGGTCTAGTTCCAACCCTTTTTTTCATAAGCCCTACTCGTTTCAGTGTCTTTCAGAAATGTACGCAACATGTTTGAGAAGCATTATATTTAATTTTTAATTAGAGGATCAGAAAAAATAACTATTGGGCACTAAACTTAGTACCCAGGTGAGAAAATAATCTGTACACCAAACCCCTGTGACACTTGTTCATCTATGTAACAAACCTACACATGCACCCCTGAACTTAAAATAAAAGTTAAAATAATCTAAGCAATGAACATTGCTCTAGTAATTGGAGAACTTAAAGCATGTAAGCTTATTTTAAGTTAAATTTTTCTATCTTGTTTCATGCTATTTGCTTTTAAGCTTTTAATGCTGTACATTTGACATATATGTTTTTGCTATATATATTTTATAATTTGTCTTATTTGTATTTTTCTTTGGAAGAAAATCTTCCACCACTTTTATCAATTTTTATGAATATTTTATACTTTAGTTATCAATATCAAGAATGGAATTATATTTATCTATTACATTTGTATTACATTGAGAACTTATGATGCATGTACTCTATTTCCTTCAGTTCAATCTCTTTTTATTGCTAATAGAACTTAGGATTTTTAAAACAGTATTGAAATACATTGTATTTCTAAAATTTTAATTGTCACTAAAATGTATTTTGTATTTGCAAGGCATCTTATAAGAAGATTAACAGTATATATTAAAATATATAGCAATAACAACTATTCAACAATTCCCATATACTGTATATGCCACATATATTTAGTTTAATAATAAACAATATTTTATTCCAAATATATGTCATTATTTCTTAATTTATTTCATTTGCTATTTAAATTTAAGCAATTCTTTCAAGAATGAAACATTTCAAACCCAAATATACTCTCCTCCCTGTGAGACACTCTTCAATATATTTCAAAACCATTACGCAACTGAAGTACATAAAACGACGTGTTCATCTCTGGTGCTATAATAAAAACAACTTTAGAAGTTGAATTTTCACAGAAAATAGGACAAAATGGACAAAATCAACACAAATGATAAAATATTTAAAAACGACCAGCATTAGTAGCAAACAAATCAAAATAATTACAATTTTTGCTTCTTACATTGGTAAATACTTTTTAAATGTTAATATTAAATGGAAGCATGTATATAATGATATGTGGGCATCTGTTACATTCTTTCTGGAGTATGACTCAGCATTATGTTTCCAAGAATCTAAAAAATATTGAATCCCTTGATTTAGTAATCCACTTTCAGAATTACCATGAGAAAACTGTATTAGATTGCTGGGATTAGTTGGATGTTCATCAAATTTTTTTATAATACCAAAGATTGGAGACTGTACAAAGGCTTAACAATGAGAAGAGGCTAAATAAACTATAACACATATATGAAAGCAAATATTCACATGATAAAATGTTACTTTGAAGAATATTTTATGACTTGGGTAAGAATAAACCATATGATACTAAGTGAAAATACTGGAAAGTTTGACGTAATTTGGTCCTATGATGAAGAAACATATAAAGATCATCAAGTTTGTCAGATTTAAAGCCCAGGTTCAGAGGAGTGAAGCTTTTTTCAAGGTATGGTTGAATTCACTTCGATCCTACCCTTTTATTTTAAATAAAAGTGAAAGAGGCATCATACCTTCCACTAATTTCTTTTCACACTTCATTTGAGATATGCTTCTATTTATGCATATTATAACAAAATATCTATGCTCTTTTCCCAGTTCCTTCAGAGGCAATGATTGCTCTTTAATACTTAAGACATTTTTGTATTTCCAAAAGGTCTCCAGTGGTTAGTGATTTGATTCTTGTTTCTTTCTTTCTTTCTTTTCAGAGCCAGTATCCTAAGGATTATAGTTCTGTCAACTGTTTACATACAGCCTTGGTTTAGACTCTGATTGATTTATCTTATGTAATTGTGCTGCTGCTTCTTCCCACTTATGAAAACTCTGCATATCCTTTGATTTAATCCCTATTTTTCCTATAACTTCAGAAGCCATAATATTTCTTTGGTCCTTTGTGTTTTATTATTAATATCTCTAAATGCTTATCTCCCAGCCCTCTCTAATGTTTCCTCACAATTTTTCACTCTTCTTCCATAAACTTCAGATACAGCTATACCTTCTGCAGCAAATTTTTTCTCTTGCAACACTAGTCTAGTCTCTGCTTTATTGATATAGTTCTCTAAAATATTATACCTTTTTATTATTTTACTAATTTGGATATATTTATTAAATCTCCATCACCCAGTCTTCTTAATTTAGTCTACAAAAGTCATTTACAACTTAGCCCTAAGCATTCACTATGGAGTCAGCCCTTCTCATTCCCTCTCCCCTCCTAACACCATCAGCCCAACTCCCAGATGTTCACCACTTCTTGCACACCTGACCGTGTTTCTCAATTTTACATTGCCCTCCCCAGCAAATTTCTGAGACTCTCATGTCCCCCATGATGTGGGACCTGTTGGTCTTCTTAGCTACAATATCACCATTTGCTCTTTAATTAACATCAGAGGATGGCCAACTAATTCTCCAAGTTCCAATTAATGTTATTTATTGGATAGACTCCATAATCTACCATAGGCAAAGAAGCTAACTCCTCTGTGTTCCCATGGCATCTTGCTTACCTATAAGAACACTGTCTTGAAAATACTTGTTTATCTTTTCCTGTCTGCAAAAATGGACTCAGTTGATTTCTTTCCATTGTTCTATTTTCTGCTGGTATTTTCCAATCCCAGTTGGAAGCCAATGTGACTATTTTGCATGGACCGTTTGTACCACGAAATGTCTTGCTAACTAAGTCACTCTGCCTCCTCTATTCACTGCTTCATTCCTGTTGGGCATAAACTGAATCTTTAACCTTACCTCTCTAGGTGGTATTACCAAAATAAATCCTTCCAGCAGTCCCTTTTCTTTGTTTTTAAATACTTTCTCCAGAATAAATGCATTTTCCTGCTGATTAAATTGCACTGGACTTCTCTACACAAGATTTTTCTAATTAAGCTCAGCAAGAAAAAAATGAAATAAATATCAGTGCAAAATAAAATGAACCTATGGGTCTGTGGTTACTCCTTTCCTTTTAAATAAATATTTATACGATTTTCTGCCCACATTAGAATTGGAAAATATTTTCTACAAAACACACTTTTTCTTCTACCAAAATGGATGGATGATGACATATCAAGAAGTTTACATATGTGAGCAACAGAAAAATGTCAATACCTTTAGTCAGAGCTGCAATTAAACTCAATTACTTAGACCTCTATGAATTGCTTATATGTTGTTTTCAGTGCTTTAACTTTAAACTATTATTTTCCATTTTACTATTCTATTTTACAATAGGATTTAATGTAATATATATATTGTGTTTTCCCATTATAAAGTTCTATAGAAGTTACAAAAGAAATTATTAGGCTTTGGCAAACAACTAATTAACCCTCTTAACAGTATTTCTTTGTATATGAACTTTCATAGCCTTTGCTGGATTTGCTTATTATTATAATGCAAACATCCAGGTAAATCTCAAATTTAACCATCCAACTAGAGTTTAACTTCCTATGATTTTAACTGGAAGATAAAATGTTTAGTTAGATATATAAGTAGATTTTTATATTTAATAGCTAGTACTACGTAGCCCAAATTGTTTATTTCTGATTGACTGAGAGCTCTTAAATATGTCAAAAGACCCATGTGAGAAGAATTTATATTTGATTGATGCCAATCTTTTGTGTTGAAGTGGTAATGTATCTATTCAGATGCATTCACATTCTGGCTAGCTTTTTATTTGGTTTCAGCTTGTAGATTAGATGTCTATAAAGAGAATATGTTACCACCTAAGATGTTTTGCTGGTCTGTCATTTAGACAAGCTGAAACTACGTTTCCCAGAGTCCCTGTTCATGTATGGTCTGTATTGGAGTTGGCCAAAATTTAAAAATTATTTGAGATTTGGAAGGCAAGATTGACAACTCTGTGGAACTCATCTGAGATCAGGGAAAAAGATGAAAAGGAGATTCTAAGCTCTCCCTGTTTTCCTCATTCTATGTCCAGCTCTTCTCCCAGGGCCTGCTGAGCAGGGCCTGATAATTCACAGTGGCCCAGGCTCTTTGCCAGATCTTCTTCATGCTTCCTTTATGTTCCAACTCTGACTACGGAAGAGCTGGTTAGTGACTTTTCTCCAAATCTCTAATTTCCCTGAAAATTAAGAAAAACAAACAAATGAACAAAAATAAAAACAACCCTTCCAGCTTCTTCCACAGCTGTGTAAGGTGTCATGCTCATAAAGAATCCCTTGTTCTACAATACTCATGGAGATTCTACTACTGACACACACTGACTGATACCAGTGTTGGTATCAGAAGTCAGTCCAGGGGAACAGAACCTTAAGGATGAGAATGTGTAATTAGTTCTCTGATTTAGTTACATTTAGAACATTAATGGTTCTGTTTTCCTGTGTTAACCAGATACTTACATTCCACAAAATACAGTGGCAAAAAGAGTAACTTTTATTATCGCCTGCAATCAAATGATTACCAAAGGCAAGGCCTTGCGTGAACAAGTATTTGCCACCAGCAAGTATTTTAGTGGAAACTAAGGAGAACAACTCATATATAGAGTTGATTGCTTGACTCTAATGCATGGAGGACATGGAGAAGAAAAATCATAAGCACAGACATTTAAATTCTAAGCTCAAGTTTTAAGTAGGGGACCAGAAAACTTTTATGAACACTCTAAAATAAATCTTTATTTCCAGGAGCTTCAGAAACAAGATTTCTGAAGATTAAACCCTAAATCTTATCTACAGATACCTGAATTACTATGCAAACTAAATTCCCATATTCACAAGCCTTTCTTATGTTAAAGTTAGACCATAAATTGAAAACGTGTGAGTCCTGAAAATTGGGATGAAGATTTCTGAGCAGATTGTGATGAAGTTGAAGACTTTGAACCCCTAAATTCTACTGAGCCTCACTGGCCTGTGGAAGCAGCCCTTATTTCCCTCTCTGAAGAGGTTAGCCTGCCCTTGCCTGCAAACCCATACTTGCCTCAGATGATACAGGTGTTTTGCAAGGCATTGTTAATCCTCTTGAGGTCCCATTCCCACCACCTCTCATCGCTCCTAGACTTGTAACCAGAATCAGTCCCCACAGGCTTAGAAAATCTGGCAAAGTACAATCCATGAGCGGTTACCCTACACACCAAAAGAATTGCATAATTTCGCCAATTTATAACACAAACCTGGGGAAAATATATGGGAACATAGCCTAACAAGTAGGATCTGAGTGGAAGAAATGTGTTGGATCAGGTCGAATATATTAATATGGGTACACTAAGAAGAGATTCTGTATTCAATGTGTTTGCCTGAGTGTCTGGGAATGGCTCTACCATTTGTTTAATTGGTGTATTGAGACACAAACCCAAAAGTGGCCCACAGAGAATGCACTTGAGATCCCAGAACTTCCTTGGTGTAATCTAGAGGACAATAATCAAAGACTTGGGGAGATTGAAATGCTAGGGTAGATTTTTTTTATGTAAGATCTGCTTACACCCTAACTAGCAGAGTCCCAAAGACATTTCCTTCAAGTCTTTGAGAAACACATTGGTGAAAGGTGTCCCAGCAACTGAAGAGCTCCATGTTGGTTCTTCTTTGCAGTCCAGGAACAACAGTGGAAGCTTTCACTGTCTAAGTAGGCTCCCTGAATCCAATGAGGATGATGAGATCCAGGTGTGCCAGGGGCCAGGTGGCAGCACTTAACTGCTAAGAGTAGGAATCACAATGGTTGGCAGACTGCAAGCTGTTATAGGGATGGCTTGATACACAGAGAACTTTGATGTTCTATAATTAATCATATGTCTGTAGGACTGAAGTTGATGGGCAGCCCACTAAAGTCTTATTTGACTTGTGTAAGTGGAAAGGTTTCAAATGCAGTAAATGTAAGGCTAACTTGAATCAGCATAATAGAGGATGTGGCATATCAATCATTTTCAAAAATTATGCCACTTCATAGAACTAGAGTTCACTGAAGGAAGGCAAGCTCATTTTACACCTCATAAAGAGTGGAAGTGGGCTCATGTCTTGTGGAATTCATGACTGTCATCATGTTCACCATCTTTATAAAGTGACTAACCTTTTAGAATAATGGGATAGCATTTTGAAGAGTGAATTATGGCACAAACTATGATAACACCTTGTGTGTATCCTCACATGGCTTACACAGGACGTGCTCTTATGCAGTGATCAATATGCAGTGTTGTTTCTTCCATAGTCAGGATTCTGGAAGTCTTAACCAGCCCAATAAATGGGAGGGGGGAAAGCAAATAAAAGGGATACTTATTAGAAGTGAATAAATAAACCCTGTTACTATTTGCAGATGACTTGGTGGTTTATGTAGAAAACTCCAAGGACTTCAAAAAAAATCCAGTTTACTGTTGGACTACCAAACACTCATGTGATTTTTGCTGAAACCAGTTAGAAGGTTGGTAAAATAATATATTACAAAAATTTCTGCAAATCTAAAGTTCCCTACAATAACCTCTATCTGGTATCCTCATCCTATTGTATGAGGAACTACTGTCTCCTGGGTGATGAGTTGCAAGTGTAAGTTAGATGGGTCAATGTCATTCAGACAACATAAAACTGCTTAGCATTCAAATGATTTTTGGCCATAGTGTGTAATGAAGAGAAAGCTGACAAAAACTAATTAAGAGGCAGTGATGCCTAGAGTTGATAGAATCAACTTTATATTTATATTAGCCAGTTTGAGTTTCCAGTTTCTACAATTACTGTCTCTGCAATTTTTGATAAGATTTTGGAGTTAGAGGTCATTTCGTTATATAGAAAATGATTATAATTTCAGGGTTGAGGTAATTCTTAAGTGAACTACGTAAACAGCGTAATTCAATGTCTATCACAGATTAAGCCAAAGTTCTTAATGACTCATATCATCACCATTATGTTTGTTATATTCTTATTATGAACCAGAAACTCATAGTTAGTAACTGTACAATCTATCAGTACATGCATTTTGTAAAGTAAAATAATTTCTGGCTGATTTTATACCATGCCCTTGAATTTTTTTCTGTCATATTTCTCATATATTCTTGATGCACGTTATCAGAACATGTGTTATCTTGCTTTAAGTATATGAGCTGTTTTAAGTTAATTTGTAACAACATGGAGTTTATGTAAAAGCATAGATGAATAGATACAAATATAAATAATCTTGGGCTAAAATGTAATAAAATGTCACAGAATCTTAAAAATGTTGACTGTATAATAAAAAAGAATTAGAAGATATAATCATAAGGAATTACACGTCAACTAGAATTTCAAATTTATAAACCACCCATTTTCCTATCAAATCTAAGAAACCTAATAAAACCCAAACAGACCAAAATATTAAAAATAAACATTTTGAAAAAGAAATGGACTTGGGCAGTTGTTTCATGGATTTATTCAGTTTCCAACCACTCTGAGGCCACAAGTCCCAAATTTGTATATTTCCCATTAGCTCATTACCTAATTTTATTCCCCTTGTACACCCTTGATCCAAAAATAAAATTAATTCTATACTGTTCTTTACTTTTCTTGTATAGATATGGCCTATTTAAAATAATGTTCCTAGAAATAAAGCCACTAAGGAAGGATCTTGAGGGGATTCACTTCATTATCCATGGACACTAATCTGGATTTCATTAAATCATCCAGCCTAATTAATGTGAAGAAAAATACTTAGGGAACAAAAGTAACTGCACTTAACACATTGGAAATGTTCATCTTCATTAGCAAAGCATTTTTCTTCATAACCAAGGACTTAGAGTAATTTTCAAATAGAGCAGAAAATTCTTATAGAAGGTGTTACAATAACAACTATGTAGTACTTACTATTCTGGCTCATATATTTCTTCTAGCCCATTTGGGATTCTATAATAAAATACCATAAACTGGGTATCCTTTGTACAAGAGAAATTTGTATATTACAATTCTGGAGACTGGGAAGTCCAAGAAGAAGGTACTGGCAGATTTGTGTCTGGTAAGAGCCACTAACTCACACATGGTATCTTGTTGCTGTGTCTTTACATGGTGGAAGGGAAGAGCTAGCTCTATGGGGTCACTTTTATAAAGGTGCTAATCCCAGGATTTCAAAATATGAATGTAAGTGAGAACACAAACATTAATAGCAACACTTGTGAATGGTAATTTATTAATGCAGGAATACGGATAAACACTGCCATATGATGATAGACCCCCAAACCAAAAAAAGGAGGAGGGGAATAAAGGGTTAACAAACATATCAATGTTGTGTTACCTGTAATTCAGATCTTTTAATAATTTCAGACATTTCTGTTGAAACATCACCATGCAGAATTGGAACTTTCCTATATTATGTATGATATGAAGATGACATTCTGGATTTTAAAAAGCAAAGATGTAAAGTCGAATAGTTGATGTGACATTTAGGTATAACAATAATCATTATTAACACTGCTTAAAGACGTGATGTTGGATTTTTTAATAAATACAATTTTTAACTTTTTAAATATTTATTTTGAAAACATACACTCATTTAACATACTTCCTTTAAAATGTCTATTTTAATACATGTTATAATTGTGTAGAAAAAGTCTTATGATAGAGGAGGTAAAAGCACATTTCTCATTTTTGAATATGCTTTGTGTTTTTGGTCTGAAAAGTCTCTGGAGACTGCAGTGTATGCAAACTAGACCATTAAGGACCATAGATTTATTCTCATGGAATGCTAGAATGTATTAAAACTGACATTAAAAATCTAACATCTGAAACACATATTTGATATCCTATTTATATTATCTATTGCTGTCCTTTCCAATATAGATGTCAGTTATTGGGTTTTCCAATTAACATTCTATTTATGAAGGGAATGCTTTTATTCCAAAAGCAGGAAAATGGCCCAAGTAATAAACAAAAGAAGGCATGACTTACAAGTAGACTTTTATTGCTATCGATTACACCATCTTGAAATACAATTGCTTTAGTGTTTTCTTATTAAAGGGTTATATGATGGAAGGCTTACTAGAAAATTGCATCTTACAATATATTCTCTGCTAGATGAGATTCACATTCCTAATATTATTTTTACTAAATCAATTCAGAAATAGTCACTATGTTTTGAAAAGCAAACCATATATTTAGGTAGACAGTGTGCATAAACAGGTGAAGAAACTAAATGTTCTAAATGGAATATGCCTTGGTTTTAACTATTAAATTGTTCACATCTCTGTACTACCTAATCTTGAGGTTGCACAAAATTAAACAGAGCAGTCATTTATTTATATACACATTCTTATGATACCACGGCAACTGTGTTTCCCACAAATCCTGGTAAATCAACAATTCCACTTTGAAAGATTTATTTATTTGAGTCTTGAAAGAAATTTTGTGATTAAGAATTCTGAGTAAAAATATAAAGACTCTAAATAAAGAGAAGTTTTATGCCGTGGCTGCCATTTTGCAGCACTTCACTCATTCATTCTTAAACAGGGCTGAGGAAAGTGGGGTGGAAAGTATTTTCTCATCCCAGTGTCTTTGTATTTTAAACATATGAACATGTATTAAATTCTAGCTACTGAGGAGGCTGAGGCTGGAGCACCCCTTGAGCCCAGAAGGAGTTCAAATTCAGGCTAGGCAACATAGCGAGACCCCTGTCTCTGAAAAACATTTGAAAAATTGAGCTACGCTGGGCGCGGTGACTCACAACTGTAATCCTAGCACTTCGGGAGGCCGAGGCGGGTGGGTATCTTGAGGTCAGGAGTTCGAGACCAGCCTGGCCAACATAGTGAAACTCCGTCTCTACTAAAAATACAAAAATTAGCCGGAAATCGCTTGACCCTGGTAGGCGGAGGTTGCAGTGAGCAAAGACTGCCACAACACTCCAGCATGGGCAATAGAGAGACACTGTGTCTCAAAATAAATAAATAAGCCACAGGTGGTGGTACATGCCTGCGGTCCCAGCTTCTCGGGAGGCTGAGGTGGAAAGATCACTTGAGCCCAGGAGTCGGAGGCTGCAGTGAGCTATGATCGTGTCACTGCACTGCAGAGTGGGTGACACAGCAAGACCTCATCTCTAATTTTTTTTATTTTTATGCATATACATTACCTGATGAAATTATAAATTAAATTGTTTAAAAGGGAAGAACATATAGCAGATTTTGAACTTGTTGCAGTGGTGAAATTATTGATAGTTTTTCTCTTGTTCCTCTGTATTCTGATTTTCTTTAAATTGACTTCTATTCATTGTGTTACTAAAAGAATATTGATTTATATTTTTAAAGTGTGAGTAGGAGTTGAAAAAAGTCTTTTAACTCCTATTCAAGCCTTTCTAGAAATATTGCTCAACAAGAAGAAGATAAATGGAATACTGGAAATGTGAGACCAAAATGAGAAGTCCCAGAGCATACTGATGTGGTGATGATGATGACCCAGCAGACAGGGAAAGTAGATGAAGGAGAGAGAGGAGGTAATTGTTGGGTGAAGTCTTTGTGGAGGAAAGAGACAATAGGATATCAAGAACAGCTCTTTCCCAGGAGCACGGATATTTCATCTCATCCATTTCTAGAGGAGTAAAGGTGGGATATGTAAGTTTTGATGTAGTTAAGTGGATAGATCCTGTAGTGGAAGATGAAGAATTTCAATTCTGATAGTCTGTATTTCCAAAATGACATTTGAGACTAGCTCATCAGCTAATGGGGAATGGCAGAATGAGAAAGTATGGAAGTTTTCAAAAAATTAGAAGACACAAAATGGTCTACCAATTTACTCGAATTTCATGACAACGATAGTTGCTTGTTGGAGATTTCTGGCCATTAATTTAAAGTGAAAATAGATTAATTGATTATTATAAAAGCAGGAAATGAGCCTAAAATACAGTAGATGTTCACAAAATGGTGCATATTGTTTCATTATTGTTCCAGACTCTTAACCAGAAATCTCAGGGCCAGATTAAAGTTCAGAATCTTTTCTGACTGGCTTTAGCTTCTCTCAGATTTTCTGAGATGTCATTCCTTCTATCTCCCCATCTAGATGCCATCCCTGCACTATGCAGATCTTTAGTATAACATCCTCTATCCTCTTTATATAAATAGATGAACAAAGAAAGCAGATCAATTTCTCCACTTAAGATCCTCATACCTTGGGGATGGAGGGTAATCAGGAGTAAAGCCAGGTTGTTGAATGAGAAGGGTTCTCTAGGACTCATTTTTCAGCTGCTTCTTCTCACATTGAATACCTGCAAATCTGTATTTCTTCTAGTCCCAGCAAGTGGAGGGGGAGGAATTCCATGTCCTTTAAAACAAGAATTTTCCAAATTCCTTGCTGCTGTATCTATTGGTTGCTCTGTGGCACCTTCAACTCAGCATCTGCTTTCCTGAATCTGTTCAATTGTTCCCATAAGTTAATGTTTGCTCTTCATGATCTTAGGTGTTATGTTGACTTCTACTTTATTAGTCATTTGCATGGGTGCTGAGACAGTTAATATAAAAATCTTATTCATAGTTTTCAGAAAGGTAGCAGAAACAGTCAGGTTGAGTGACTGGTCCAAGGTAAGCTGGTTAAGAGGCAGTAGAATAGGACTCATGTCTAGTACAATTTACCTTCTCTGGCTGGGTGCAGTGGCTTATGCCTGTAACACAAGCGCTCTGGGAGGCCTTGACAGGAGAATCACTTGAGGCCAGGAGTTCAAGACCAGCCTGGCCAACATAGCGAGATCCTGTCTCTACAGAAATAAAAAAATTAGCCTGACAATGTTGGCACCCACCTGCAGTCCCAGCTACTTGGAAGGCTGAGGTGGGAAGATCACTTGAGCCCAGGAGTTCAAGGCTGCAGTGAGTCTAATAACACCACTGCACTCTAGCCTGAGTGACAGAGTGAGCCCCTGTCTCTAATAAAACTACATTCATAAAAATACAAATAAATTTTAAAAAGACAACTTATCTTCTCTGAAACAGTGGTTCCCAAAGTTTATAATGTGTTATAATCACCTGGAGTGTTTATTAAAACACATTTCTGAGCCTCAATCCCAAAGATGTTGATTCAGTAGATCTAGGATGGCACCTGAGAAACTAAACTTCTAACAAATTTCTAAGTGAAGTTAATGCTGCTGGTTTTTTCTGTAGAAAACATAAAGCATTTCAAGTCCTGCCCTCCCAAATCTCATTCTCTGGCTCCAAGTCCAAGAATCTTACTAATACTCTATGTCTCCCAACATGCTGATGATCTCTTTAGATGTGCGTGTCCTAATCTTGGAAGTAGTAGCTGCTGCATCTGCAGGTAAGACAGAAGACTAGTAGTCTCTCCTTGAACCATTGAGTCTTTAAGCTCCTAGAAGTTACCCTTGGAAGGATTCCTTGTTAATTCTTATATATAAATATTTGTATGATGTGTAGAATTTTAGTTAAAGAATAGCTTCTCTATAAGAACAGACTTATAGTTTCTATGTTTTTATTTTCTTTTTCTTCTTTTCTTTTTTTTTTTTCTGAGAAAGTCTTGCTCTGTCACTGAAGCAGGAGTACAGTGGCACAATCTTGGCTCACTGCAACCTCTGCCTCCTGGGTTCAAGCTATTCTTGTGCCTCGGCCTCCTGAGTAGCTGGGACTACAGGTGCATGCTACCACACCCGACTGATTTTCATATTTTTAGTAAAGATGGGGTTTCACCATCTTGGCCAGGCTGGTCTTGAACTCCTTACCTCAAGTGATCTGCACGCCTCAGCCTCCCAAAGTTCTGGGATTACAGGTGTGAGCCACTGCACCCAGCCGGCTTCTATGGATTTCAAGAGTGGAAAATTTATGGCTCTCTCTTCTATTTATCTTCCATTTACAGAGTCAAATCCATCCAGTACAATGTGAGTTATATTTTCTCCAAATATCTGTTCAGAGCATCACTATTTTAAGGCCAATTATTTATTCCTACTAACATTTAAATTCACATATACACAAAAACTCAAATTATTTTTCACAGACCACAAGGGGCATGTAATTAAGTCAATCTCAAGAGGAGTTTATAGTTTCCCAAGAAAAATATACAGCAAAAATAAATATCAAAAATCCCATTTGAATCTCATACGCACTTTTTTAATGTAAAAATGAAGCTTTAGATGCAAAATGTCATTTTAAATTTAGCTATTCATATCTTATAGCTTAGATACTGACCAAATTTTAGTCAGGTAATCAATCCTTAGGGATATAGTGATTTTTTAAAATTTTCTTTGCCAACTGGAAAGAAACTGAGTGCAAGAATAATTTTAGAGAAATGAGACAGCCTCCAGGTAAAACTCTGACTTTTTATCAAAGACTTATGTGAAGGTGTGTTATGATGATCAAAAATAATCTTCTCACTATCAAAGCAGCAGATTTGAAAGCATATTTTGACATGGAACATTGTATGCAAAAAATCTAAAACCATTAAAAGAACCCAAGTTAGTAAGCATTTTTAATTAAGTTGTCAGGAAAGATTTCCAAATAATAAAACAAAGTTATCTCATGAAAATGTCAGACTTATCATATCAACTTCAGATATGTATTATGTGAGAAGAGACATGAAGATTAAATAGCATCAAAAAGACATTAGTATGCCATTGAAAATACTTCAGTTGGTTTGATAAAAAAAAGTATGAATTTATAAAATGAACAATCTTAATTAAAAATGACTATTTAAAGAAAACCTCTAAACCTGGGCACATTGCTCTATATCTCAATATTGTACTAACCCTGTATTAAGAAACTGTATGTGAGTTTGGAAAATATCAAGCCAAAGAAATCTCAAAAAATGAAAGTTGCAAGACCATTTATATGGTCTCTATTCATGGAAAAATAGCAACATTTTTAATCTAAAGATCGAGTTATAAGATTTTGCTTCTTGGATACAACAGTATTTTTAGGGGGAAGTCAGGGCTATTTGTCACCTTCAAGTTGAGGTCATGCCATTTTTGTTGTCTCCATTTCTGATTTAGCAAGTATTTCTGTCCATCTTCTCCTGAATACTTCCTGTCTTTTTTAATTTCCTTATCTTTTTTCATGTTACTGACAATGACTCACTAATGAACAATTCTCATTCAATAGTCAATGTCTTCCTGTTCATTCTCTTCCCAGTCTCTCAAAAACCTGTATTTACTTTCCTCAATAATTTTTGGATGGGGTATGTAATACATTTCCAATTCTTCCCTGGAGGAAATCCCCAGCACACAACCCAGACATATAACATATCTGTTATATGTTCAGTACAGATGACTATCGAGATTTGGCTCCATTTATGGAACCATCAACTCTAAGTTTATGTGAAAAGCTAAATGAATGTTTTGGAAAAGAGGTGATTTTTTAAAAAACATTACTTAAAGTTCATGAAGCTATCACAATAATGGACATAAACAATAATGTTGATGTAAAGAATCCTTAACTGCAGAAGAATTCAGAATTCCCAAATCTGTTATAAGCAGTACTTGTTACACAGAAAGTAATGCACTCACATTTTAAAAATATCAAAACAAATGGATAAAGGTGATATTTGTAATTATGATGAATAAATAAATCCTACCTTGTTCTATTTTCTCTCAGGATATTACTTCAAAATAGTTCAAAGCTAACAGTAAAATATACAGAATATCTTGACTTCAATTTACAATAGAACTCATTAATATGAACCTCCCCACAAAATGCAAAAGAAGTACATCTTTACCAATTTGGTGAACAGAATAATACCACTTGTCTTATTTCTTATTTCAATAATAGATCTACTTCTCCCTCATCATAAGAATGTCTTTATCCCCTTCCTATGGTTACTTCAATATCTTAGTCATTCCAAGAGTTCAGGCTTGATTATGGAAAGAAACCTAGAATGTCTTGTCTGTGTGTTTTAAAGGTTTCTGTATCTTTTTTTTTTTTTTCTGTTATTGCGCTCCCAGCACCATACACATCCCTGCAAAATACCACGGCTATAGTCTTCTGGCAAAAGCCTGTTACAACCAAGAATCTCCACCATTCTTTATGGCTTGGTTTTGTTGTGATTGTGGTTCCAGGCAAGTAGTGTAGGAAGAACCTTTCTCTGCCAGAAGCAAGTTTCATTCTGTTCCATCTGGTGAACTTCAAATGATCTCTCTAGTATAATCAGTGTCACTGCAGTCATGTTAAAAAAAAAAAAAAAAATCAGAAGTCTTTCCTGCCTCTAGTTCTGCTCTTACATAGCTAGAAGCAGCTTACCTCTGAAATGTCTCCTTACCATGATCTCTCAGTAGCTGAGCAAGAAAGAGTGAGTTGCCCCCTTCTGCAGTATCTAAACCTACCTGTATACACCTGTTTAACCTTCTCCCCACCAAGATTAATAGGAGGCTACTTTTTTCATTCTAATTGTAAAAGAACCTTTGCCACAACAAGAAATCTATACTGACACACTAATTATTCATTCCATAATAATAATATATGGCTGAGTCAAACTGGAGACATTGAGAAAACATACTGGATTGAAAAAATAAAAAGTTCTACTCACAGAATTAGAAAAAAACTATTTTAAAATTTCTATGGAACCAAAAAAGAGCCTGAATATCCAAGACAATCCTAAGCAAAAAGAACAAAGCTGGAGGCATCACACTACCCAACTTCAAACTATACTACAAGGCTACAATAACCAAAACAGCATGGTACTGGTACAAGAAGAGAAACCTAGAGCAATGGAATATATTAGAGAACTCAGAAAAAAGACTATAGACCTACAACCTTCTGATCTTTGACAAACTTGACAAAAACAAGTAATGGGGAAAGGATTCCCTATTTAATAAATGGTGCTTGGAGTGCTGGCTAGCCAGAGGCAGAAAATTGAAACTGGGCCCCTTCCTTACACTATATACAAAAATTCACTCAAGATGGATTAAAGACTTAAATGTAAAACCCAAAACTATAAAAACCCTAGAAGACAATTGAGGCAATGCCATTCAGGTCATAGGCATGGGCAAAGATTTCATGATGAAAACAACAAAAGCAATGGCAACAAAAGAAAAATTGACAAATGGGGTCTAATTAAAACTAAAGAGCTTCTGTACAGCAAAAGAAACTATCACCAGAGTGAACAGACAACCTACAAAATGGGAGACAATTTTTGCAATCCATCCACCTGACAAAGGTCTAATATCCAGAGTCTACAAGGAACTTAAACAAATTTCCAAGAAAAAAACAAACAATCCCATTAAAAAGTAGGCAAAGGACATGAATAGATACCTCTCAAAAGAAGACATACATACAGCCAACAAACCTATGAAAAAACTCAACATCACTGAGCATTAGAGACATGCAAATCAAAACCACAATGAGATACCATCTCATACCAGTCAGAATGGCCATTATTAAAATGTCAAAAAAAAAAAAAAAAAAAAAAAAACCAGATGCTAGTGAGGTTGCGGAGAAAAAGGAATGCTTTTACCCTGTTGGTGGGAACACAAATTAGTTCAACCAATGTGGAAGACAGTTCGGCAATTCCTCAAAGACCTAGAGGTAGAAATACCATTTGGCCCATCAATCTCATTACTGCGTATATACCCAAAGAAATATAAATCCTTCTATTATAAAGACACATGACTGTGTATGTTCATTGCAGTTCTATTCACAATAGCATAGACATGGGATCAACCTAAATGTCCATCAATGATAGACTGGATAAAGAAAATGTGGTACATATAGACCATAGAATACTATGCAGCCATAAAAAGGAACAAGGTCATGTTCTTTGCAGGAGCATGGATGTAGTTGGAAGCCATTATCCTCAGCAAACTAACACAGGAACAGAAAACCAAACACTGCATGTTCTCACTTATAAGTGAGAGCTGAATAATAACACATGGGCATATGGAAGGGAACAACACACATACACACACCGGGGCCTGTAGAGGAGGGTGTTGGGGAGAGGGAGAGGATTAGGAAGACTAGCTAATGAATGCTGGGCTTAATACTTAGGTGATGGGATGATTTGTAGAGCAAACCACCATGGCAGATATTTACCTATATAAAAAACCTGCACATTCTACACATGTACTCTGGAACTTAAAATAAAAGTTAAAGAAAAAAAAAAGTTATATTTTTATATCTCCTTAATGACAGACTGAAAAAATTAAGGAGAAATAAAAGATGTTTTCTCTAGGTGAGGTGTGGAACCACAAAAAAAGATGTTTACATATATAAATATAGCTATCTGCTGAAAACATTGCGCCTGTTGGTTTGCCTCTTGGAACTCAGAGCATTATGGAATAAAAAATGCTTTAGACCAAATGGTGTGAGGCCTGGCTTTTGGTTCCTGCTTTCTACTGGTGAACTGTATAATCTTAACCAAGTCACAACCTCAAGCCCACTTTCTTCTACCTCATCTCTAAAATTAGGTTGTTGACATTTACATACCCTAAAACTCCTCCAGCAACTATTTCCATACAAAAGAACAAAACCTCACCAAATGTCCAGGTATCACTAAATTCTTGTCTTTCTTTAAAAAATATTCACACATATACTAACATTCCATTTCCATAAATATTTACGGGCACCTGTTTTCAAGGTATGTTTCTACATATTGTTAGTGCTGTACCATAAGATATATCTGAATTTTGATGCAGCAATGGAACATAGATATCTTGTGTGCTATTACACTGAATTGAAAGAAGGTAAAGCCACAAGTAAACCATGCCACAAGAACCTGCTGTCTTGACTTTTATTCAAGTGGTCTTTTCAGCAATGTGCTCCATGAAACAAAATAAACTCTATCATCTCTGAGAGGGTAGGGGTAGTTGGGATAACATATACAGTCAGCATGCACAAAAATGCCTCTAGTGAAAATATATCAAGCTATACTCTCTATTCTTTCATTCATTTCAAGGATCATTTGTTAAAAGAATTATTTTAATGACTGCAGAGATTCCAAAAATGCATCAATTTTGGTTGTTCATCTTCAAAAACTCAATCTGATAATATAAAAGATATGAAGATAATTAACTATCATTAAGGTCTAATTGTTACACAAATATAAACCACATTCTGAGAAAGAGCTGGGATGGTTTCCTGAAGAGAAGCTAGTTGCATTCAGTTAGAAAAAGGAGAAATACTGACAGAAATATAGATGTATGTAAAGAAACATCATAGATAAAATGAACATAAAATTAATGTTAGGTAATTAAAACAAATAAGGATAGAAAAGAAGCAGGAAGAAGAATTCACATTACTCTGAAATCCATTTTAATTGCACAAAGGACATCCAATAAACAATATTTGGGCAAATCAGTCTGAAGTAGTAAACAAAGTATGGATTTTAGAAGTAAGAGTTGGAAAGATGGATGCCAGTTGTTGTACTGTTGCCAAATGCATGTGTAGGCAATGAAGGTAATGAAGATCTTAAAAATGATAATTGCAATGGGAATATCCAATAATATCCATTCAGAAAATAACTTTAAAATATAGAGAATATTTTAATTACTAAATATTTTAGTAACTAAAAATAACTTATAACTCTTTTCTATTTCCATGATTCTCTGCATTTTACACATGAAGAAAGTAAGATTAGAGAGATTAAATGATTTGTCTTAGATCACACAGTTTGAAAATGATGATACCAGAATTCAAATTCATGTTTATTTGATTCCACTGTCTGTATTTTCAGCATTTTTCTATACTCTCTCCAAATGAATGAATGAATAAAAAGAATGAACAAATGACAAATACAAAAGAAATGTAGAAAGAAAGTGATAGATAAAAAGCAAAAGCTAAACCAAAAGAGCTCAGAATTATGGCTGTACACTGGAAGAAGTCACACAAGCTGGAAGAGAAGAAATAGTCAAGTGTATAATATTTAAAAATCTGAGCCAAGACAAGTCTATAAATCAAAAACATGCTATGATTTCTAGGCAAAAATCAGTGAAAAATTCATCTTTAGTCCATCAAAAGTTCAATGTATTTGTATTTACAGGGTTAAAAATAATTTCATGAGTTCCAGTGAAGAAAAATATAAAATATTTACAAAGGAATAAAAAAATTAAAATTTGGTCAGATTTCCTTTGCAGTGCTGAATGACAAAAAAAAAAAAAAAAAGATGAGAAAAAGAATATTGTAAACCAAGTGTCCTATCCATAGTATGCATTGAACATCTAGAATTGTGTGTTGCATTAGTGACAAGCACTAGATAAATAATTATCATTCTCAAATAATAGTTAGGAATACTAGAACACAGACAGATTCAAAATCTTTCCCATTGACCCAGCTATTTAATAAATGGTAGAACCATGGTTTCAAGGCCACCGGCCAGACTCCAAGGCTTATCCACCACACGTTACTCTTAGCTATGGCACTAAGGCTCAAATAGGCAGGAAACCCACAAGTGGCCAGGCGTGGTGGTTCACGCTTGTAATCCCAGCACTTTGGCAGGCAGAGACAGGTGAATCACCTGAGGTCGGGAGTTCGAGACCAGCCTGACCAACATGGAGAAACCCCATCTCTACCAAAAATACAAAATTAGCTGGCAGTGGTGGCCCATGCCTGTAATCCCAGGTACTTGGGAGGCTGAGGCAAGAGAATCGCTTGAACCTGGGAGGCAGAGGTTGCAGTGAGCCGAGATAGTGCCATTGCAGTCCAGCCTGGACAACAAGAGTGAAATTTCATCTCAAAAAAAATAAATAAATAAATTAGGTTATTCATCTACCGTTTCCACAGACTGAAAAGAAAATCAGACTCAATAAGATGAATTATTCAAAAGTAACTTTGGTACACACATAAATCAGTTAACTAGATGAGGCAACTATAAACAAATGTTATAAAATGGAATGCAAGCACTGAAAAAATTATTCTTAAACATAAGAGTTTGCCTTTATTGATCTCTATTTCAGAAGGCTTTGAGGTAACTTGAGTTACCAAACCACCAGGGGAATAACTTCTTTAAAATCTCAAAAGCACAGGAAGAGAGAGAGGGAAGGAAGGAAGGAAGGAAGGAAGGAAGGAAGGAAGGAAGGAAGGAAGGAAGGAAGGAAGGAAGGAAGGAAGGAATCAAATTTGTTTTACTAAACTATGCCAAAATATGACTGCTGTCCAATTCTAAATTAGATTTTTTAAAATTAGGTAACATGCAAGGAAAAAAAATAAAGAAAATGCACCCCAATGCTAATGGTTTTTAAAATTATAAGCAGACTTACAGTTTCCAGGCTGGCATGTAAAACCTTAGAAGTTGCCACTTTGTTCTGACAAGTATAAAGCTGAACAAACCAAAAAAGGCAACTTCCTCTTAGATCCCTAGGAGAACTGAGGTCAGAGCACAACCCACTGAGCCCAAAATTGGGGAGACCAGCAGGGGAACACAGAGAATCACAACGGCAATCTCCATGGGACCAGTTCCCTGGTAGGAAAACCTGTACTGAAATGGGTGAATTTCTAGAGTCTCAGGGTGAACAACTGTGAGAGTTAAAAACTCCAGGGGGACCCAGTCGTAGGGGCCACCCACACTTTGTGAGTTTTACCTCCAGGAACTTTAACTGGTCCTCCTAATAAATACCAGGGAAAAATCCCCTGGTGCTTCTAGCAGCAGGAGGGCAAAAGAAAGTATTTTGAAATACACCAGAGCATTGTGTTCTTCAAACAAAGTCTGCTTTCAGGAGATACAATTTAACCAGAGCCTAACCCGCTGGGGGTCTAACTGACCTGGGGAAAGGGACCATGTTAGCCATCAGTCCCACCTAAGGAGGAGGAGACTGAGAGCACATGTGAAGTTCAGTCTAGGGTCACTGGCTTACTAAAAGACTGAGACTGAATCACAGGACTTAATGCTTCCCCCTCCTCAAAAACCTTACTACCACATTAAGAAAGGCCTAGTTCCAGCAATTCCTTTTACCCATTGTACCATGCCTGACTAACCCAGTGTATTATGTCTGGCTACCCAGAAAAAATTATGAGACATGTTAGAAGGCAAAAATAAAATAAATAAAATAAAATAAAATACAGTTTAAAGGCAGAAAGCACTCATCAAAACCAGACTCGAATATTATCAGATCCAGATTTTAAAATAACTATAATTAATATGCTAACAGCTGTAACAGACGAAACAGACAGCACATAACAGCAGATGTGCAATACACGCAGAGGTGAAAAATAATTCTAAGAAAGAGCCAAAAAATGCTAGAGATCAATAACATTGTTACAAAAATAAGAACTTCTTTGGTGGGCTTTTAAAACCGTACATAGCTACGAAAAGAGCTCCAAAATGAAAGATATGTCAAAATGAAGTCCCAAACTAAAAAGCAAATAGAAAAAAAAAAAAAGAAAGAAAAAACAGATCAAAAGAAAAAGAAAATAAGGACAGAATATCCAGAAACTGTGGGCAAGCTACAGTAGGTGTAAAATGTGCGTGAAGGGAATATAAAAAAGAGAAAGGAAAGCAAAGGAGAAAGGAAAGCAAAGGACAAAGGAAAGCAAAGCAAAGCAAAGCAAAGCAAAGCAAAGCAAAGCAAAGGAAAGGAAAGGAAAGGAAAGGAAAGGAAAGGAAAGGAAAGGAAAGGAAAGGAAAGGAAAGGAAAGGAAAGGAAAGGAAAGGAAAGGAAAGGAAAGGAAAGGAAAGGGATGAAGAAGAGGAGAGAGAGAAAGAAAGGAAAAAGGAAGGAAGGAAGGAAGGAAGGAAGGAAGGAAGGAAGGAAGGAAGGAAGGAAGGAAGGAAGGAAGGAAGGAAGGAAGGAAGAAAGAGAAGAAAGAAAGAAAGAGAAAGAAAGAAAGAAAAGAAAGAAAGAAAGAAAGAAAAGAAAGAAAGAAAAATTTTTGCAGCAATGTAACTGAGAATTTCTTGAAATTAATGTCAGACATTAAACCACAGATCCAGGAAATTTAGAAAACACAAGCCAGGATAAATACAAAAAAAAAAAAAAAAAAAACCCTCCTAGATACAGGCCTACCATTTTTAACTACAGAAAATCAAAGATGAAGAATAAATTCTGAAAGAAGCTGGAAGCAGAGTGGGAAAACAATTTACCTATACCTTACCTACAGAGGAGTAAAGATAAGAATTACATCTAACCTTTCATTAGAAACACTCCAAACAAGAAGAGTATGGAATTAAATATTAAAAGTCTGAAGAGAAAAAAAACCCCACTAACATAGAATTCCATACCCTGAGAAATTATTCTTCAAAAGTGAAGGAGAAATAAAAGCTTTCTAAAACAAAGATTAAGAGAATTTCGTGCCACTAGACCTACCTTGCAAGAAATGTTAAATTCTTCAGTGAGAAGAAAAATAATATAGGTCAGAAATTTGAATATATATACAGAAAAAAAGAGCATCAGAATAGGAATGAATGAAGGTAAAGTTAAAACTTTTAGTTTTCTTATTTTTAATTGATTTAACAGAAAATAATTTATCAAAATAATAGCAACAATGTATTTAATTATATATGCATATGTGTGTATATGTGCTTATTTATGTTTATGTATAAGCCAAACCAATGAAAGGGAGAAATAAGGATTATTATATTTTAAGCTACTCATACTACTGATGAAGTGATATATTCTTATCTGAAAGTGGACTTGAATTAGCTATAAATGTATATTGCAAACTCTAGAGCAACCACTAAATTTTTTTTTAAAAAAAGGCATACAACTTAATATGCTAAGAAGGAAAACAAAAAATGAAATAATGTAAAATGTCAATTAAAATAAAAGGAATACAGATCCGTCTATTATAAAGACTTATGCATGTGTATGTTTATTGCAGCACTATTCACAATAGCAAAGACATGGAATCAACCTAAATGCCTATCAATGATAGACTGGATAAAGAAAATGTGGCACATACACGCCATGGAAATACTGGAAATACTGTGTACCCACAAGAAAGAACAAGATCATGTCCTTTTCAGGAATCATGGATGGAGTTGGAGGTCATTATCCTCAGCAAACTAACACAGAAACAGAAAACCAAATACTGCATATTCTCATTTATAAGTGGGAGCCAAATGATGAGAGTATATGGACACATATAGAGGGGAACAACACACACTAGATTCTATTGGAAGGTGGAGGATGGCAGGAGGCAGAGGATCAGGAAAAACAACAAATTAACAACAAATGGATACTAGGCTTAATGCCTGGGTGATGAAATAATCTGTACAACAAACCCCCATGACACAAATTTACGCATGTAACAAACCTGCATTTATACCCCTGAAATTAAAATAAAAGTGAAAATAAAACTACAAAAGGCAGGTTTTAAAAAATGGAGGACAAAAATAGAAACAAAAAATAAGTGCAATAACAGAAAACAGTAACAAATATAGTAGATATTAATCCAACCATATCAATATTCACTTTGAGTGTCACTGATCTAAATGCACCACTTAAAAGACAGAGATTGTCAGAGTGGATCAAATAAACAAGACCCAACTATATGTTTGTCTACCATAAGCCCACTTTATACCATAAAGATGCATATAGATTAAAAGTAAATAAATGGAGAAAGATATACCATGCTAACACTATTCAAAATAAAGTACAGTTACAACATTTGATCTTAGTCAAAACATTGAAAAGCAATAGAAAGTGCAGTTACTACATAAATTTTGGACAGAGTAGACTGCAGAGCAAGGAAAGTTATCAGAGATAAAGGAGGGTGTTACATGATGTTAAAAGGGTCAATTCTCCAAGAAGACTTAACAAACCTTAATGTGTGTGCATCTAACAACAGAGCAACAACTATGTAAAGCAAAAACTGATAAAAGTACAAGGAAAAATAGATCCACTATTACAGTTGAAGACTTCAATGTTGTTCCATCAGAAATGAACAGATCCAGTAGGTAGAAAATCAGTAAGAATATCGTTGGTTAAAAACAACCATAATCAACAGGACATAAAAGACAACTATAAACTACTTCATCCAGCAAGAGAAGAATGTACAATCTCCTCAAACTCACAGGGAATATTCACCAAGATGGACCACATTCTGGGTCATAAAACATAGCTTAACAAATTTTAAATGACAGAAATTATACAATGTCTGCTCTCAAACCACAATGGAATTAAACTAGAAATTAATAACAAAGAGGTAGCTGAAAAATTCCAAATATTTGGAGATTAAATTATACTCTTTAAAATAACACATGGGCCAAAGAAGAAATCTCAAGATAAATTTAAAAATATTTTGACTAAGTGAAAATGAAAACACAATGCATAAAATTTGTGGGATGCAGTGAAAGCAGTGCTTAGCGGGAAATGTACAGCTTTGAATGCATATATTAGGAAAAAAGCTAGATCTAATATCAATCATCTAAGTTTCCACCTTAAGAACTACAAAAATGGGGCTGGGCACGGCGGCTCACGCCTGTAATCCCAGCACTTTGGGAGGCCGAGGTGGGCAGATCACAAGGTCAGGAGATCAAGACCACCCTGGCTAACACGGTGAAACTCTGTCTCTACTAAAAAATACAAAATATTAGCCGGGTGTGGTAGCGGGCGCCTGTAGTCCCAGCTACTTGGGAGGCTGAGACAGGAGAATGGCGTGAACCCGGGAGGCGGAGCTTGCAGTGAGCCGAGATGGAGCCACTGTACTCCAGTGTGGGCGACAGAACAAGACTCCGTCTCAAAAAAAAAAAAAAACTACAAAAGAGAAACAAATTGTATTCAAAATAAGCAGAAGAAAATAAATAACAAAAATTGGATCAGAAATCAATGAAATTGGAAACAGGAAATTAATAGAGAAAATCAATAAAACCAAGTCATTTCAAAATGTTCCACATCACAATCAATTTTAAGTCAACCGTTTTTAGGAAAAATAAAACACTTAATATCATTTAGGATGTAATAATGAGCATTGCCATTCTGTTTACATGGTGTTGTTCATTTTAGTCTGTGTTATTTAAAAGATAAAGCTGTTATTGCTTGATTGATAATAGTACATAGCAAACTTGTCTTCATTATGCTATTAAGAAAATTCCAAAAGAATTGTATGACTTCTCCTGTCATTAACCCTCGCTGTCACTTTAAAGTTCAAACAATAGAATATTTAATGCAAACACTAATGTCTTAAAGTATCACTGCCCAATAATTAACTCTCTAAATTAAATTCTCTTTCAATAATTATTTAAGATAAGCAATAGTGACAAATTTCTCTAACACTATAGAAAAATAAGCTGTTGTAAAGTTATAGTAAATACATAATTTTCAAAAATGGGTGAGCATGGAGTACAATCTGCTTTCCCAGAAAATTTGAGTGAATCACATTTGACATTAGAGTTCATGGATGCTTAGCCTCATTTTCCCATATGTTATTTGGAGACAAACCTAGGTTGCAGTAATATTTCATCCATAAACATTGAGTGTGAATATATAAATGTAAAGACTTAGAAAATTAAAACCATATCATTATCATATCAAAATTAACAGTAATTAATTCATAATATCATGTTATTCAATCGATGTTAAAATTTTTCAATCAATTTATAAGTGTTGTAAGTGGTTTTTTTGCTTATTTTATACAGTTTTTTTAATCAAGGCACAAATAAATTCATGCACTGAGATTTATTAATAAGTTTCTAATACTTTTTTAATATATAGGTTTATTCTTAATCTATTTTTTTCTTGCAATTTATTTGTTAAAAATAAAAATTATTTGTCCCATCCAGGGTCTTATATTCTCTATATTCCTCATTGAATCTTTGTAATTTAACATATTTCTCTATTTCTTGTCAAATAATAGTTACAGAGATTTGATCAGATCCACTCTCACTCTATAATAATATATGTATTTCCATCAGGTTACAGAGTGAGTTTGTCATCTCTAGTCTTGTTAACAGACATTAATGACCAGACATATTAGTACTTTAAGATAAAATTTGTACTCTATCAACTTTTTTTCATTGACTATCTGCAGCTCACATGAATGCTTGATCCTTTCCCTTTATTTACCAGTGTCCATAATAATGAAATGATTCCCTAGCATCATCTAGTGATGGCTAATCTGATTTTTTAAAATAATCACTATGAACTCATTGATTTAAATATACTTCAAAGATTTCTATTTATTTATATATTCTCCCTCTTGATGCTTAAATTGCATCATCTTTAATTACTAGAATCTCTTCAAGTTTTCCCCCAAGATTTTCTGACATTGCCCAAGAAGTCTTTAGTAGCTTTCGCGATGTCTGGTGACAGCATGTTCCTGTTGTACCTGGTTTATTTCCAGCCTTAGATATTAAATCAGCCATTTCTAAAAAAATAACTGGTTCTATTTAGTGAGAAATGGAGGCCAAAGTATAAATACTATGGGTATATACTTCTACTTGAGTGATTATAATTTCTAGGCCTTCCTAGGGTGCAGAGATGGTTAATAGATAAAATATCTCATAAGTTCAGAGAAGCATCAGGGACATCAGAGTTCATGAACTTCTCTGATGTAGAAAATCCCCCAAAGTCTACTAACAAGCTAGAACTAAGTGACTTCAACAAACTTTCAGGATATAAATCAATATTTAAGGATCAATTGTCTTTATAACAGCAATGATAAATTAAAAATTAAAATTAATAAAACAATGTCATACCTGCAAAAATATGACGTACTGTCAGATGAACTTAACAAAATAGGCCAGGCATGATGGCTCATGCCTGTAATACCAACAATTTGGGAGGCCAAGGCAGGAGAATTGGTTGATGTCAGGAGTTCGAAACTAGCCTGGGGAACATAGTAAGACCCCCATCTCTACAAAAAAGTATGTATATATATATAAAATCGTATATATCATATATATCTTATATGTATACTTACACATATATGTGTATACATACATATATATGAGACTTCTATTCTGAAAACTACAGAACATTGCTAAGAGAAAGTAAAGAAAGTTGAAATAAATGAAAATACATTTCATTTGTATTAATTGGAAGGCTCAATAGTCTTCCCCTTAATTGATCTACAGATGCAATATAATTCCAATCACTATCTCAGTTTTTTTATTTTTTTGGAGAAATTGAAAAGTTGATACTCTAATTTGTATAAAAGTGAAAGCAGGCCGGGAGTGGTGGCTCATGCCTGTAATCCCAGCACTTTGGGAGGCTGAGGCAGGTGGATTGCTTGAGATCAATTCAACACCAGTTTGGGCAACATAGCAAAACTTTATCTCTACAAAAAGCACAAAATCTAGCTGGATATGGAGGCATACACCTGTGGTTCCAGCTACTTGGAAGGCTGAGGTGGGAGGATCACCGTAGGCCAGGGAGATTGGGGTTGCAGTGAGCCATGTTCACGTCACTGCACTCCAGCCTGGGTAACAGAGTGAGACACTGGAAAAAAAGAAGAAAGAAGGGAAGGGAAGGAAGGGAAAGGAAGGGGAGAAGAGGGGAGGGGAGGGGGGAGGGGGAGAGAATTATTTAGCCAAAACAATTTTGGAAAAGAGAACAATATTAGAAGACTTAGAAGATTTATATTACCGAACTTTGGGATTATCTAAAATGCTAGATAATCAAGAGAATATAGTCTTAGGGGAATGATTATTCAGATTGATAAAGAGAACAGATAACAGATTCCAGGAAGAAATAATTGAATAGGAAAAAAAATAAGAAGCAATGAAAGAGTAATCATATGGGGAAAAAACGAACCTCAGACTTACTCCAATCATACCAAAAAAAAAAAAAAAAAAAAAAAAATTCTAATTGGATAATTGGCCAAAATGTAAAAGTTAAAACTTTAACTTCTAAAAGAAATGTAGTAAAAAATCTTCACCATCTTGAAGCAGTAAAGGTTTCTGGGAAAAGAAATTGATAAGTTCAATTTCAATAAAATAAACATTTTCTCTTCCAAATACATCATTAAGGAAATGAAAAGGCAAAGCACATTGCCAGAAAATGTTTGCAATTCATATGCCTCACAGGGAATGGAAACTAGAACATATAAGAGTCATAGAAATAAGAGGGGGAGAAGGCAAACAATACAATTTTTTAAATGACAGTGAGTAGAAAGCTTGCAAATGTATTTTACTAAAAGAGATACAAGAATAGACAATGAATGTGTGAAAATAACATTAGGTACAAGGAAAATAAAAATGTAAACTGTAAGGAGTTACCACTAAACACATGCAAGAATGGCTAAATTTAAAGACTGACAATACCAGCTCCTCAAGAGGATGTGGAGCAAATAGAATTCTCAAAAATTCCTATGTTAAATTATACAAAAATTTATATAAATATCTGGAAGTTTTTCCAAAGTTAAATATACTTAATCATGATCCAGGAATCTTGGTTCTGAGGTACCTATCCAATCGAAATGAAAACATAGGCCCTCCCAGAGACTTTTACTGGTTTTGTTACAATAGCCTGGTAATACATTTTGAAGTCAGGTAGCGTGATGACCCCAGCTTTGTTCTTTTTGCTCAGGATTACTTTGGCTATTCAGGCTCATTTTTGGTTCCATATGAATTGTATTATTATATTCAAATTCTGTGAAAAATGATGTTGGGATGTTGGTATTTTGATAGAGATTGCACTGAATCTGTAATTGCTTTGGACAGTGTGGTCATTTTTACCACACTGGTTTTTTCAGTCCATAAGCATAGGATGTCTTCTCATTTGTTTGTGTCCTCTTCAATTGTTTTTTAAATTTATTTATTATTATTATACTTTAAGTTGTAGGGTACATGTGCATAACGTGCAGGTTTGTTACATATGTATACTTGTGCCATGTTGGTGTGCTGCACCCATCAACTCGTCATTTACATCAGGTATAACTCCCAGTGCAATCCCTCCCCCCTCCCCCCTCCCCATGATAGGCCCCAGTGTGTGATGTTCCCCTTCCTGAGTCCAAGTGATCTCATTGTTCAGTTCCCACCTATGAGTGAGAACATGCGGTGTTTGGTTTTCTGTTCTTGTGATAGTTTGCTAAGAATGATGGTTTCCAGCTGCATCCATGTCCCTACAAAGGACACAAACTCATCCTTTTTGATGGCTGCATAGTATTCCATGGTGTATATGTGCCACATTTTCTTAATCCAATCTGTCACTGATGGACATTTGGGATGATTCCAAGTCTTTGCTATTGTGAATAGTGCTGCAATAAACATACGTGTGCATGTATCTTTATAGCAGCATAATTTGTAATCCTTTGGGTATATACCCAGTAATGTGATGGCTGGGTCATATGGTACTTCTAGTTCTAGATCCTTGAGGAATCGCCATACTGTTTTCCATAATGGTTGAACTAGTTTACAATCCCACCAACAGTGTAAAAGTGTTCCTATTTCTCCACAGCCTCTCCAGCACCTGTTGTTTCCTGACTTTTTAATGATCGCCATTCTAACTGGTGTGAGATGGTATCTCATTGTGGTTTTGATTTGCATTTCTCTGATGGCCAGTGATGATGAGCATTTTTTCATGTGTCTGTTGGCTGCATGAATGTCGTCTTTTGAGAAATGTCTGTTCATATCCTTTGCCCACTTTTTGATGGGGTTGTTTGTTTTTTTCTTGTAAATTTGTTTGAGTTCTTTGTAGGTTCTGGATATTGGCCCTTTGTCAGATGGGTAGATTGCAAAAATTTTCTCCCATTCTGTAGGTTGCCTGTTCACTCTGATAGTAGTTTCTTTTGCTGTGCAGAAGCTCTTTAGTTTCATTAGATCCCATTTGTCAATTTTGGCTTTTGCTGCTGTTGCTTTTGGTGTTTTAGACATGAAGACTTTGCCTATGCCTATGTCCTGAATGGTACTACCTAGGTTTTCCTCTAGGATTTTTATGGTATTAGGTCTAACATTTAAGTCTCTAATCCATCTTGAATTAATTTTCGTATAAGGAGTAAGGAAAGGATCCAGTTTCAGCATTCTACTTATGGCTAGCCAATTTTCCCAGCACCATTTATTAAATAGGGAATCCTTTCCCCATTTCTTGTTTCTCTCAGGTTTGTCAAAGATCAGATGGCTGTAGATGTGTGGTATTATTTCTGAGGACTCTGTTCTGTTCCATTGGTCTATATCTCTGTTTTGGTACCAGTACCATGCTCTTTTGGTTACTGTAGCCTTGTAGTATAGTTTGAAGTCAGGTAGCGTGATGCCTCCAGCTTTGTTCTTTTGACTTAGGATTGTCTTGGAGATGCGGGCTCTTTTTTGGTTCCATATGAACTTTAAAGTAGTTTTTTCCAATTCTGTGAAGAAACTCATTGGTAGCTTGATGGGGATGGCATTGAATCTATAAATTACCTTGGGCAGTATGGCCATTTTCAAGATATTGATTCTTCCTATCCATGAGCATGGTATGTTCTTCCATTTGTTTGTGTCCTCTTTTATTTCACTGAGCAGTGGTTTGTAGTTCTCCTTGAAGAGGTCCTTTACATCCCTTGTAAGTTGGATTCCTAGGTATTTTATTCTCTTTGAAGCAATTGTGAATGGAAGTTCATTCCTGATTTGGCTCTCTGTTTGTCTGTTACTGGTGTATAAGAATGTTTGTGATTTTTGCACATTAATTTTGTATCCTGAGACTTTGCTGAAGTTGCTTATCAGCTTAAGGAGATTTTGGGCTGAGACAATGGGGTTTTCTAAATATACAATCATGTCATCTGCAAACAGGGACAATTTGACTTCTTTTCCTAACTGAATACCCTTGATTTCTTTCTCTTGCCTGATTGCCCTAGCCAGAACTTCCAACACTATGTTGAATAGGAGTGGTGAGAGAGGGCATCCCTGTCTTGTGCCAGTTTTCAAAGGGAATGTTTCCAGTTTTTGCCCATTCAGTATGATATTGGCTGTGAGTTTGTCATAAATAGCTCTTATTATTTTGAGGTACGTTCCATCAATACTGAATTTATTGAACGTTTTTAGCATGAAGGGCTGTTGAATTTTGTCAAAAGCCTTTTCTGCATCTATTGAGATAATCATGTGGTTCTTGTCTTTGGTTCTTTTTATATGCTGGATTATGTTTATTGATTTGCGAATGTTGAACCAGCCTTGCATCCCAGGGATGAAGCCCACTTGATCATGGTGGATAAGCTTTTTGATGTGTTGCTGAATCCAGTTTGCCAGTATTTTATTGAGGATTTTGCATCGATGTTCATCAGGGATATTGGTCTACAATTCTCTTTTTTAGTTGTGTCTCTGCCAGGCTTTGGTATCAGGATGATGTTGGCCTCATAAAATGAGTTAGGGAGGATTCCCTCTTTTTCTATTGATTGGAATAGTTTCAGAAGGAATGGTACCAACTCCTCCTTGTACCTCTGGTAGAATTCAGCTGTGAATCCATCTGGTCCTGGACTTTTTTTGGTTGGTAGGCTATTAATTATTGCCTCAATTTCAGAGCCTGCTATTGGTGTATTCAGGGATTCAACTTCTTCCTGGTTTAGTCTTGGAAGAGTGTAAGTGTCCAGGAAATTATCCATTTCTTCTAGATTTTCCAGTTTATTTGCGTAGAGGTGTTTATAGTATTCTCTGATGGTAGTTTGTATTTCTGTGGGATCGGTGGTGATATCCCCTTTATCATTTTTAATTGCGTCGATTTGATTCTTCTCTCTTTTCTTCTTTATTAGTCTTGCTAGTGGTCTGTCAATTTTGTTGATCTTTTCAAAAAACCAACTCCTGGATTCATTGATTTTTTGGAGGGTTTTTTGTGTCTCTATCTCCTTCAGTTCTGCTCTGATCTTAGTTATTTCTTGCCTTCTGCTAGCTTTCAAATGTGTTTGCTCTTGTTTCTCTAGTTCTTTTAATTGCCATGTTAGAGTGTCAATTTTAGATCTTTCCTGCTTTCTCTTGTGGGCATTTAGTGCTATAAATTTCCCTGTACACACTGCTTTAAATGTGTCCCAGAGATTCTGGTGTGTTGTATCTTTGTTCTCATTGGTTTCAAAGAACATCTTTATTTCTGCCTTCATTTCGTTATGTACCCAGTAGTCATTCAGGAGCAGGTTGTTCAGTTTCCATGTAGTTGAGTGGTTTTGATTGAGTTTCGTAGCCTGAGTTCTAGTTCGATTGCACTGTGGTCTGAGAGACAGTTTGTTATAATTTCTGTTCTTGTACATTTGCTGAGGAGTGCTTTACTTCCAATTACGTGGTCAATTTTGGAGTAAGTACGATGTGGTGCTGAGAAGAATGTATATTCTGTTGATTTGGGGTGGAGAGTTCTATAGATGTCTATTAGGTCTGCTTGCTGCAGAGATGAGTTCAATTCCTGGATATCCTTGTTAACTTTCTGTCTCGTTGATCTGTCTAATGTTGACAGTGGAGTGTTGAAGTCTCCCATTATTATTGTATGGGAGTCTAAGTCTCTTTGTAAGTCTCTAAGGACTTGCTTTATGAATCTGGGTGCTCCTGTATTGGGTGCATATATATTTAGGATAGTTAGCTCTTCCTGTTGAATTGATCCCTTTACCATTATGTAATGGCCTTCTTTGTCTCTTTTGATCTTTGATGGTTTAAAGTCTGTTTTATCACAGACTAGAATTGCAACCCCCGCTTTTTTTTTGTTCTCCATTTGCTTGGTAAATCTTCCTCCATCCCTTTATTTTGAGCCTATGTATGTCTCTGCGTGTGAGATGGGTCTCCTGAATACAGCAGACTGATGGGTCTTGACTCTTTATCCAGTTTGCCAGTCTGTGTCTTTTAATTGGAGCATTTAGTCCATTTACATTTAAGGTTAAGATTGTTATGTGTGAACTTGATCCTGCCATTATGATATTAACTGGTTATTTTGCTCGTTAGTTGATGCAGTTTCTTCCTAGCCTCGATGGTCTTTACATTTTGGCATGTTTTTGCAATGGCTGGTACCGGTTGTTCCTTTCCATGTTTAGTGCTTCCTTCAGGGTCTCTTGTAAGGCAGGCCTGGTGGTGACAAAATCTCTAAGCATTTGCTTATCTGTAAAGGATTTTATTTCTCCTTCACTTATGAAACTTAGTTTGGCTGGATATGAAATTCTGGGTTTAAAATTCTTTTCTTTAAGAATGTTGAATATTGGCCCACACTCTCTTCTGGCTTGGAGAGTTTCTGCCGAGAGTTCTGCTGTTAGTCTGATGGGCTTCCCTTTGTGGGTAACCCGACCTTTCTCTCTGGCTGCCCTTAAGATTTTTTCCTTCATTTCAACTTTGGTGAATCTGGCAATTATGTGACTTGGAGTTGCTCTTCTCGAGGAGTATCTTTGTGGCATTCTCTGTATTTCCTGGATTTGAATGTTGGCTTGCCCTACTAGGTTGGGGAAGTTCTCCTGGATGATATCCTGAAGAGTGTTTTCCAACTTGGTTCCATTTTCCCCCTCACTTTCAGGCACCCCAATCAGACGTAGATTTGGTCTTTTTACATAATCCCATACTTCTTGCAGGCTTTGTTCATTTCTTTTTCTTCTTTTTTCTTTTGGTTTCTCTTCTCGCTTCATTTCATTCATTTGATCCTCAATCGCTGATACTCTTTCTTCCAGTTGATCGAGTCGGTTACTGAAGCTTGTGCATTTGTCACGTATTTCTCGTGTCATGGTTTTCATCTCTTTCATTTCGTTTATGACCTTCTCTGCATTAATTACTCTAGCCATCAATTCTTCCACTTTTTTTTCAAGATTTTTAGTTTCTTTGCACTGGGTACGTAATTCCTCCTTTAGCTCTGAGAAATTTGATGGACTGAAGCCTTCTTCTCTCATCTCGTCAAAGTCATTCTCCATCCAGCTTTGATCCGTTGCTGGCGATGAGCTGCGCTCCTTTGCCGGGGGAGATGCGCTCTTATTTTTTGAATTTCCAGCTTTTCTGCCCTGCTTTTTCCCCATCTTTGTGGTTTTATCTGCCTCTGGTCTTTGATGATGGTGATGTACTGATGGGGTTTTGGTGTAGGTGTCCTTCCTGTTTGATAGTTTTCCTTCTAACAGTCAGGACCCTCAGCTGTAGGTCTGTTGGAGATTGCTTGAGGTCCACTCCAGACCCTGTTTGCCTGGGTATCAGCAGCAGAGGCTGCAGAAGATAGAATATTTCTGAACAGCGAGTGTACCTGTCTGATTCTTGCTTTGGAAGCTTCCTCTCAGGGGTGTACTCCACCCTGTGAGGTGTGGGGTGTCAGACTGCCCCTAGTGGGGGATGTCTCCCAGTTAGGCTACTCAGGGGTCAGGGACCCACTTGAGCAGGGAGTCTGTCCCTTCTCAGATCTCAACCTCCGTGTTGGGAGATCCACTGCTCTCTTCAAAGCTGTCAGACAGAGTCGTTTGCGTCTGCAGAGGTTTCTGCTGAGTTTGTTATTGTTTACTGTGCCCTGTCCCCAGAGGTGGAGTCTACAGAGACAGGCAGGTTTCCTTGAGCTCTTGTGAGCTCCACCCAGTTCGAGCTTCCCAGCAGCTTTGTTTACCTACTTAAGCCTCAGCAATGGCGGGCGCCCCTCCCCCAGCCTCGCTGCTGCCTTGCCGGTAGATCACAGACTGCTGTGCTAGCAATGAGGGAGGCTCCGTGGGTGTGGGACCCTCCCGGCCAGGTGTGGGATATGATCTCCTGGTGTGCCTGTTTGCTTAAAGCGCAGTATTGGGGTGGGAGTTACCCGATTTTCCAGGTGTTGTGTGTCTCAGTTCCCCTGGCTAGGAAAAGGGATTCCCTTCCCCCTTGCGCTTCCCAGGTGAGGCAGTGCCTCGCCCTGCTTCAGCTCTCGCTGGTCGGGCTGCAGCAGCTGACCAGCACCGATCGTCCGGCACTCCCCAGTGAGATGAACCCAGTACCTCAGTTGAAAATGCAGAAATCACCGGTCTTCTGTGTCGCTCGCACTGGGAGTTGGAGACTGGAGCTGTTCCTATTCGGCCATCTTGCTCCGCCCCCCGTCCTCTTCAATTTCTTTCATCAAGATTATTTTTTATATGTGATGGTTTATTCCTATCATTTTATTAATTGCTCTTTGGTAGTTTTGTACATTCTTTGTTTCTTTCTTTCTTCCTTATTATTTCATTGTGGTTTGGTGGTTTTCTATATTGGAAATGTTTGAGTTCTTTTTCCTCCTTATTTGTGTGTTTTCTCTAACAGAGGGTTTTATACTTTCATGTGTTTTCATGATGGTAGATACTAACTATTGCTACCAGATGTATTATTTCCTTAAGCATTTCTTTTAGGACTAATGTAGTGGTGATTAATCCCCTCAACTTTTGTGTGTTGAGAAAGGCTATGTCTCATAAATGCCTATTCTTCATTTATTGAGTATAACTTTGCTGGGTATAGTATAATTGACTAACAGATTTGTTTTGTTTCCTTCCAGCATTTTGAATATATTCCATTCTCTCCTGGCCTGTAAGGTTTCTGCTAAGACATCTGCTATTAGTCATCTGATGGCGACTAGACACTTTTCTATTGCTCTTTTAGAATTCTCTCTCTCTCTTTGATTGTAACAGTTTGACTATAATGTACCATGTAGCAGACCTTTGTAAGTTGTATCTACTTAGGAATTTTTGAGCTTTGTGTATTTGGATGTCTAAATCTCTTGCTAGACTTGGGAATTTTTCAGCTATTATTTTGTTAATCAGACTTTCTACTCCTTTTGCTTTCTCTTTGCCTTCTGTGACAGCAAAAATCTAAATATTTGTTCACTTTAGGGTGTCTCACACATCATATAGGCTTTGTTTATTCTTTTTTTCTTTTTTATCCGACTGGGTTATTTCCAAGCTCTGAAATTCTTTCTTCTGCTTGATCTAGTTTATTGTCAAAGCTCTCAAATGTATTTTTTTTATTATTCAATGAATTCTTCAGTTTCAGGATTTCTTTTTGGCTCTTTTTATGGTATCTATGTCTTTTGCAAATGTATTATTCATATCCTGAATTGTTTTTCGGATTTTTTTCTATCGTTTATCTATTTTCTTTAGTATCTCACTGAGCTTCTTTAATACCATTATTTTGATCTTTTTCTGGCAGGTCATAAATTTCTTTTTTTTTATTGGAATCTATTGCTGGAGAATTATTGTACTCCTTTAAAGGTGTCATATTTCCTTGTGTTTTCATATTTCTTGTGTCCTTAAATTGTTATCTGTGCATCTGGTGTAACAGTGGCTTCTTCCATTTTTTTGGATTTGCTATCAGAGGGGAGAATTTTTCCTGAAGATGCATCTATGGTGTTGTTTGTAGGGCACTTTGGCTTTGATTTTGGTTGTGTACAATAGTGTAGTCTCTGTATAATATCTTTGGCTGTATGCAGTATCAATGGTGTCTGTGTTTTACTCGGTGGCTTAGGGTGTGCTTGTTAGTGCGGTCTGTGGTGAAGTTTTGCTGGGGATGGGGGTGCCAGTTGAGCCAGTTCTTGGGGCCTTATCAGGGCAGCAGGGGGCCAAGTGAGCCAGGCCTTGAACCCCAGGGAAGTGTATGTTGACATCAGTGTTAGCAGGTCAAGGTGAAACCATTCTTGGGCCTCCAGGCAGCTTGCTCAGGTGCCAGCAGTGGCAGCTGTGACTCAGGTTGGTGGGTAGGTCTCCAAGCCCCTGGGCAGCAAGCATAGTGTGGGCAAAGGCAGTAACAATGGGAGGAAGGCCTCTGTTTCCCAGGCAGTCTGTGCTGGTTGTGGTGACTGTGAAGGGATGAGTAGGCCAGTCTCCAGTCCTGTGGGAGGCACCTGTGAGTGGGTGCCAGCTGTGGTGGAGTGGCAGGCTGTTTGGACCCATCCTCAGGCCTGTGAGAGGAATGCTCAGGTACCTACAGTCGTGGATGGGACAGGGTGATTTATTGGCCCCCGACCACACACTTGGGCACTGGGAGGTCAGGGACAGTGGTGAAGCCAGGCTGGGTGAGGACCTGTCTTTAGGCCCCCTGGTGGTGCATGCTGGCACTGGCTGCAGTAGCCAGGGGCAAGGTGATCTCCAGGCCCATGGCAGACTGCTTGGATGTAGGCAACAGTTGGCTGCACTGTGGCCTTACTGCTGGGGAACACCACGTTGCTTTCAGTGGCAGCAGCTGTAGGCAGGCAACCGGGGAGGGTATGCTTTGGCCCAAGTGGCGGCTGCAGGTGCGGGAGGTTGTCCTCAAGACACTGGTTAATGGGCAGTGGCCCTGCTGCTGGGGGCAATGTGATGACTGCCAGTGCCTCCAGCTTCAGTCCTGGAATCTGCTGCCAGCAGTGGCGGCAGCTGTGGGTGGGGGATGTCAACAGGGGTCTAGAGATGTGGGGAGGCAGGGGCTATTGGGCCCCAGGGTACAATGTAGTCTGAAAGGGACTCTCAAAATGACATCAGGCTGTAGCTGCTCAGCACTAACGGGGTGTGTGGGACTCAGTATGATCTCTCTCTCTGGAGGGACCAATGCCATTGTACACTTTGCAAGTAGCTTCCTATGTTAGTCTCAGGGCCAAGGGTCAAAGGCTCTCCCGTGGCTAGGGTTGCATGAGTCTGTGCTGGGAATGTGGATCACTGGGGATCTCTCACTTACCCATTCCCTGCATTGGAGAGCTTCTCTGGGATCCCAGCCAATCCTAACCCAACAGGCTGCCTGGCTTGGCTTTGCTTTCCTTCCTTGCTTCAGGTGTTTCCAGCCCCTTCTCCATTGATTCCAGCGTTCTCTCTTAGATGATCTATTCAAAGTATGATTATCCACTTGCTATTTTGATTCTCCCAAAAGGTGAGTGTTAAATGCATCCAGGCAACCATCTTGAGGACCCCCACCACCTTGAAGTGTAAAAATTGTTACATTTTATTGTATGTGATTCCACCTCAGTAGTAGAACCATATACAATAAAACAGTAATTTTTAAAAGGCCTAGAAGATAAAATAGAAAATTCTAACTTTTAAATTTATGTATTTTCTTGTACTATAGCTGATCAAGCCATTATATCTAGATGTAAAGCATCGAAGGCAAAGATCACGTCTCTTACCCTCTTTACTCCCAGCTTAACCAATTACAGGCTCCCAGGAAATGCTTCCCATCTACTGATAAGAAGAATGGGTTTTTGTTTTTTTTTGTTTTTTTTTTTTTTTTTTTTTTTTTTTTTTGAGACGGAGTCTGGCTCTGTCGCCCAGGCTGGAGTGCAGTGGCGCGATCTCGGCTCACTGCAAGCTCCGCCTCCCGGGTTTACGCCATTCTCCTGCCTCAGCCTCCCGAGTAGCTGGGACTACAGGTGCCGCCACCTCACCTGGCTAGTTTTTTGTATTTTTTAGTAGAGACGGGGTTTCACCGTGTTAGCCAGGATGGTCTCGATCTCCTGACCTCGTGATCCGCCCGTCTCGGCCTCCCAAAGTGCTGGGATTACAGGCTTGAGCCACCGCGCCCGGCCGAAGAATGGGTTTTTGTATTTAGAGATTTTATCTTCTATTTCTTTGGCTTCTTTCTAGTATACTGTGAATACTATAGTGATAACAACCTTTATCATTCAAATAACATGTTTAAATTTTTAAAAAGTTTTCAAATAGTTTATTCCACGTTATCTTCACAGCAGTCCTATGAAGTACACAAGTCTATAGTAAATTTACTCCAAAAAAAGCTTTCTCATAAATTCAGGCCAAATTTTCCTTCCTTTTCATGAAATTTTACCATGACGAATTACTGATCTATAACATGTCAACATTCGTTTTAATGATGAAGCAACAAGCATGCACAGGACTAATATTTAAAAGGAATGGGAATAAAATTATATTACTGTGTCATTATTTACTCAGCAAATATAGAGACAGCAGAGACAGTAGACTTTATGTGGTATGCATTTACATTCAGATCAAGATAACTAATCATGGTTGAAAGTTTCAAAGAACTTAAGAGAAACAAACAAACATGTCATTGAAAGGTGATGAATTAAGTGCATGGCAGAGACAGCAAAAGAGCTAAAAAAAAAAAAAAAAAAAAAAGCACATGGCAGGGTCATCTGCCATAGAACAGCAAAACACGGTTGGGGGTAACTGGGAGTCAGTATCCATTAAGATTTTCTAGAGGAAATAAATTTAAGATGAGATCTTATACAGGAAATAAAGAGAAGGAACAATAAATTACGAGAGCATTTCAGGCAGAAGGAACCACATGGGTAGTACACAGCAGTGAAAGAGCATGGCCTCATGAAAGAAAAATAAAACCAAATTCCATCAAAGATAGATTAAAGAAGCATATGATTAGGTTAGGAGAACAATTGGCATGTTATCAAGGAAAAGGTGAGAGAAGATGGTGACTTGGACTACAGGAATGGCAGTCAGGATGTATGATGAAGTGGTTAGAGAGAGCCTGATGGATCGGTGAGGCTGCGGCTTAGAAAAGGGAATAACTCCCTGTGGAGCCCAAAATGACAGTGTCCAGCCTATCAGTTGGATAAGAGTTTCAATCAGAAAAGAGAATTTAACATACAGATTTGACAATGATAACGGCAAGTATAGACTGTAACTGATGTCATGGGAATGGATGTGATAGCCCAGAAAGAAAAGACTAGAAGGAACTCAACAGCAAATCCATCTGGCAGAGCCCATTTATTCTGTTTAGCCCCAGATGACTTTTTTCTTCTTTCTTTTTCTTGTTTCTTTTCATTATTTATTGAATTTGAATATACTTAAGCACTGTATGCACTTTCTACCTGGCTACAAAGTACATCATGACCTACACTATTTCACTGTCCTACTTCACACGTTTATGATATTTGCTTGGATCTTGTTTGCTGTGCCCAGCGTGGTGAGGAGTGCACAGCTTTAAAAAGAATGTCACAAATAGCAGCACTTAGGGGAGGAAAGAAAAACTCCAATCTTAATAGAGATAGTGAAGGAGCAGCCAGAGAAAGGGAAGGGGAACCAGAAATGTATAGTCTCATAACAGAGATCAACCATGTCAAATGTCAGTGAAGATAGGCAAGATGAGGACTGAAATGTTCGCTATGGGTTTTGTAATGAGGAGGTCATTGGTGACCCTAATATAGTATTAGGTGCAGGAGTCAAATGGTGAATAAGTGGGTTCAGGAAATAGAGCAAGCAGGAAAAGGCAGTCATTTCAACATGCTCGTCTATGTAGGACAGAAAGAACTTGTGCTAGAAGACAGAATTGAGTCATGGGAAGATTCTTAAAAATAGTATTACAGAATCAATAAATCTTTTCATGAATGTCTTTGTTTATTTCACTTTAATATATCTAATATCAGGAGACCATTTAAAACAAATGAATCTTAGAGCCATGGTCAGTCAGGTGAGGCTGTGGTGACAGTTGGGACATACTTTTCTTCACCTGACCATATTGATATCACTTCAATTGAGACATGTACATCATTAGCACTGTATACGATGGTTAATGTCTTTAGAAGGATTACATTATAATTAAGCATTAGAATGATAGTTTGTACCCAGAAAAACACCAAAACAGTAGCATAATATAAGGTAAAAATCCATGTCCAATAATTCTTAAAGAATTCATTTATTCAGAATAAAATAGAAAATTCCAATAAGACAGAATTGTATTATGGTTTTATTGACACCATTTATTTTCTAAAGATGCATAGAGAGTGGACCATCTGGCAATCACTGTGATATTAGATTTGAAATACCTTTTGATATCACAATACACGAATATATATATTTTTTAAATGCCAATAAATACAGATTTTTAGTTCCCCCACCATTCTAAGAAAGTTTCTCTTACCCATGCTAACAAAAAAATCTTTTATATATATATCTTTTATACCTTTTCTATGCATTGAAATACACCTGCAAATATTAAGATAAAACATGCAATTGGTTTATTGTTTCTTTTCTCCATTAAATACTATTATTTCGGATTTTTATAGCTATCTTTTTTCTCATATGACTAGTGCTATATTTTATTGAAGGAATGGGGAAAAGTATAAGCATACACTAGAGGGAGTTTAAATCAATACAGACTCAAGAAGAATTTTGGAAATACATATGACCATTTAAAATGTGTATATCATATAATCTAATTTAGTCCTACCCTAATGAAAAACTCCCACCTGTGCAAAAAGGAAGCACATTGGTCTATTTATAATAGGGAAAAGTTGAAACATCATATGTGCTTCACAAGGGAAATGGATACAATGAATAAACAAATGCCTGAAATATTCATGCTATGGAGTACTGGGCAGCAGTATAAAAAGAATGAAACTGACCAGTGTATACAGATATGTGTAGTTTCCCAAGACCTCTTCTCTTATTGAGATTTTCTGTTTGTTTGTCTTTTTAAATGGAATTCACAAGGATATATTTAAATGCTAGCAGGAATGAAACCTTAAATCAGGTAAAGAGAAAGGAAACAGAGAAGGGATCTTAGTACCTTTCAGGTCCCTGAGAAAATATCAGAATCAGAACAATGGCTACAGATTAAAATCTCCTCTAACAGGAGAAAAGAAGAAAGGACAGGCATAAATGCTGATGAGCAAAGTTTTTATTCTACTCTTCTCCCAGTTTTCTCTATCTTAACAAGGATTTCATGTTAAAAACCCACTCTCCCAATCTGACTAGCTCTTGCATCTTCTGTTTCTGGAATGCTCTCTATATTTGTTTCTCACGGCTGCAATAGCAAATCACTGTGAACTAAAAGCTTTATAACAACAAGAGTTTATTCTATCTCAGTTTTAGAGTCTGGACGTCAGAAATCAAGGTGTCAGCAGTGCCATGCTCTCTCCTAAGCCTCTTGGAGAGAATCCATGCTTGTCTCTTGGAACTTCTGGTGACTCCAGGTGCCCCTTGGCTTGTAACAGCATAACGCTGCCTCAGTCTTCACATGGCTTTCTCCTCTGTGTCTCTGCTCATCTGTCTGCGTCTTCTCTCGTATAAGGACCCTTGTCGTTGGATTTAGGCCCCACCTTACCACAAGCTGATCTCATCCTGAGATGCTTAGTCTAATCATATCTGCAAAGACCCTTTTTTCCATTTACAGGCTCTGAAGATTAGGACGAGGACATATCTTTAAGAAGCCACAATTCAACCCACTAAATCCTCTACTGGATTTTTTTTCCTTCTTGGTAAGAACCTAGTTTCCCTATTTTTATGTTTGAAAATTATGTAACTTTAAATATTAAAAGAAACACATAAAAATTAAAATATAGTGTGCACAGAATGGTTAGAGAAGTCTGGTGTTGGATGGGCTCAGTATCTAATGCTATGTGTCAATGAAAGAGTAGGAGGAAGAAAAGAATTCCTGAAAAAAGAAACTGTCTTGTCAATAAAAATCTTTCTTATATGAAAAAAATAGTTATGGTAGTTGGAAAAGGAAGCTAATTAGAAGATTGCAAAAAATATAATATGGGAAAGCCCTCATCTACACAAGAATCATTGCATAGTTTACTTTTCTTTCACACATATAAACGGGGTCAACTGGATTTGATTCTTCTGATAATCTTAAAAGGTCAAAAAAAAAAAAAAAAGAGTCACTATCTGGTGAATTAAACTATCTTTTGCCTTCTTTATGTGATCCAGGGTGTCAAAGAGAAAATTGTTATAAGGAGAATGTCTTCTACTGGTGATGCTACTGATAACCACCCGTCTTGTATTGTTTGCTGTTAGGACATGTATCTCATTTTCCTTGCTAGATTAAAAACTCCATGAGAACTAGAACATAGAATCTAATACTTTCTATCTCCCATCCATATTGCTGAGCATATGCTCAAAAAACAGAAATGTTTTCTTCACTTGAAAAATGAAGACACAAAAATTTAACATTTGAGCACTGATTTAATGATGTTAGGAAGAGAAAACCATGTCTGCTGGTTGACTGAGCTATTAATTCCAAAGACACTTGGAGCAGAGTCTCTCTTTGAACTACAAAGAGCTGCTGAGTGCTGGCGAGTGGCAAGTGGCGTGAAGCCTCAGGAGGCCTAGGCCAAGGGAGCCCTCATCCTCACCGCAAGCCCATGCCACGCTCATAGTAGGCCCTGTCCCACAGAGAAGCTCACCAGTTTCTGAGTTTTATCTTTCTCAGAGATCAAAATAATGTAATAATCAATCAAAATAATGTAAGTTGGGACTTTTAAAAGGGTAAAGAATGGTATCTCCGTGGAATGCAGATCTATTTTGTTACTACACACTGAGTAACCTATGCTAAACACATTGTGACAAACAAGCATAAGTGATCTTAGAAGCAGATACCTAAGGAGTTATATTTAAGCAACAAGGCTATCTAAGCATGAGCCGGTGGTGCATTCCATTGCCCAGTGTGTTAGTGTTGTTTAGTTTTCACTTAAATAATAAACCATGAGTCTATTAAAAGACATTCCTCTGCTAAATTCGCATGTCAGAATGTTAACTAAAGAAAAAGGGAGTCAGCCTGAGTTGGGTTGCTGAGAACTGTTTTAAAGGAATTAGAGATCAAAACTATTGCTCCAGGAGGTACCGGCAGCAGATCAATAACAAAATGCTTTATTCACGGGTCTGAAAGAGGCAGCAGGGAAGAAGAAAATCTATCTCAGCTCTTTCTATGCAGCCTGGCTTTACAAATAAGATACCAAAGGAAGGCGAGACTCCAATAAACCTCTTCATTCGATGTTTTTTTCCTTTCTTGAGGATATGCTCACTAACACCAGAAGGCTTTTTATGGCACAAAATGACACAGTAAGAAAAACAGTCTCACAAATCATCTAGCTAATTTTCCCAAGAAACTGCAGAAATAAGAGGATGTTTCTCTCCTAACACCTTCCCAGGTTCACAGTATATACCTGAACAGTCCCTGAAGGATTCAGTGTGTATAGTAGTATAGGATTTAGTGTGCAAGGCACAGATAGACAGGATAAAGCATCCTGAGGTTTACAATGCATTTAGCACAAGGCTGTCGGTCGGCAACAGTGTGATAAAATCCATTAAAATGACCATCTAACCTGTAAGAATAATCAATATAATAAAAGTAAGACTATTAAATAATTAAATAACTATATTATGACTTATTACAGAAGCTTTTTTTGGGAGGGCAAATGGGGGATTGAGTCCAAGCTATATTTAATAAACCATAGTAACTAACATAGCCTTCAGTGAGAAAAGATATCTGTTTTTTTGTTTTTTTTTTCGAAAGTGCACATGGAGAGTGGGTAGTAGGAATTTTTTTCAAAAAATGGAAAGAGTGGATATCCAGGCACTTGTTTACAAAATACTACGTCTGAAAGATCCATTGATTTTGACAGCATCAGAGAAATACATTTCCCTAGGGTGCTGACTTAAGAGGTTTCCCTTCAGATCAAAATTCAGGTGTCCTATCCACCCGGCTCCACTGCTGAAAACCTGCTGATGACCTCTTCTCGGGATTTGGAGTTGAATCTGATGTGTCCCAGTAGACCAAAATGACTAATCAAAATGTTGTAAATAAGACACTTGAGAAGTGAATCGTGATTAGTTGCCCTTCAAATATGGCTCACTTAGCCTAAATACATAGCAATCACCTAAGGAAGGCCTTTCTGCTAAAACACCTTTAATAACTCAGTCACCCATAATTTCAGAGATCTCTCCTGCTGCAACCTATGTTAGGAATTAGAAATTGGGTTTCTAGGCCGGGCGCGGTGGCTCAAGCCTGTAATCCCAGCACTTTGGGAGGCCGAGGCGGGCGGATCACAAGGTCAGGAGATCGAGACCACAGTGAAACCCCGTCTCTACTGAAAATACAAAAAATTAGCCGGGCGCGGTGGCGGGCGCCTGTAGTCCCAGCTACTCAGGAGGCTGAGGCAGGAGAATGGCGTGAACCCAGGAGGCGGAGCTTGCAGTGAGCCAAGATCGCACCACTGCACTCCAGCCTGGGCAACAGCGTGAGACTCCGTCTCAAAAAAAAAAAAAAAAAAAAAAAGAAAGTGGGTTTCTAATTTCAGACTAACTAACCACCTTAGTAGATCTTTATCTACTATATTATGCTACCTATTTTTGTCCTCTTTTAAAACAATATCTTTGTTATCATATTATTTTTTCCAAAAGCTAATTCTTGAGAAAGAATAAATCCTAAAATTATTTTAATTAAAATTTCATGATAACAGGGAAAACCTGCTTTTGTAGTATTCAAGACATTGCCTTTATTTTTTCATTTTGCTAAAAAGAATCACTACACCAGTTGAATACAGCAAATTTCCCATGTGTATTAGTCTGTTCTCACACTGCTATAAAGAACTACCTGAGACTGGGTAATTTACAAAGAAAAGAGGTTTAATTAACTCACAGTTCTTCGGGCTGTACAGGAGGCGTGGTTTGGGAGACCTCAGGAAACTTACAATCACGGTGGAAGGTAAAGGGGAAGCAAACACATCTTAACATGGTGGCAGGAGAAAGAGAGAGTGAAGAGGGAAATTTTACACACTTTCAAACAACAAGATCTCATGACAACTTTATCACAAGACAGCACTAGAGGACTGGTGCTAAACCTTTAGATTCAATCATCTCCCACCAGGCCACACCTCTAACACTGGGGATTAAAATTCAACATGAAATTTGGGTGGGGACACAGAGCCAAACCATATCACCATGCATGAAACATAATTTATTACCTTGCTTCTTAACACTATACTTTGTTCTGTATTCATAATATCTACTCAACAATGATTTGCCGAGCATTTCCAGGTAATTCTCCACCTGTATCATGACTCAAGCAAAACACCACACAGCAGGAATCCTCATTTCTCCTCTCCTCATCCTTTTTACCTAGTCTTTTAACAAATGCAGCACTTTTCATTTTGAAATAAAATCACTTACATAAAAATTATAAAAGTAGTATAAAAAATTCCCTTATACACTTTACCCAAATTCCTAAATGTTAATCTTTTTTTTTTCACTTGCTACTTCTTTCATTTTATTTTATTTTATTTTATTTTATTATTTTTTTTTAATTTATTTATTATTATTATACTTTAAGTTGTAGGGTACATGTGCATAACGTGCAGGTTTGTTACATATGTATACTTGTGCCATGTTGGTGTGCTGCACCCATCAACTCGTCATTTACATCAGGTATAACTCCCAATGCAATCCCTCCCCCCTGCCCCCTCCCCATGATAGGCCCCAGTGTGTGATGTTCCCCTTCCTGAGTCCAAGTGATCTCATTGTTCAGTTCCCACCGATGAGTGAGAACATGCGGTGTTTGGTTTTCTGTTCTTGTGATACTTTGCCAACAATGATGGTTTCCAGCTGCATCCATGTCCCTACAAAGGACACAAACTCATCCTTTTTTATGGCTGCATAGTATTCCATGGTGTATATGTGCCACATTTTCTTAATCCAATCTGTCACTGATGGACATTTGGGTTGATTCCAAGTCTTTGCTATTGTGAAGAGTGCTACAATAAACATACGTGTGCATGTATCTTTATAGCAGCATAATTTATAATCCTTTGGGTATATACCCAGTAATGGGATGGCTGGGTCATATGGTACATCTAGTTCTAGATCCTTGAGGAATCGCCATACTGTTTTCCATAATGGTTGAACTAGTTTACAATCCCACCAACAGTGTACAAACGTTCCTATTTCTCCACATCCTCTCCAGCACCTGTTGTTTCCTGACTTTTTAATGATCGCCATTCTAACTGGTGTGAGATGGTATCTCATTGTGGTTTTGATTTGCATTTCTCTGATGGCCAGTGATGATGAGCATTTTTTCATGTGTCTGTTGGCTGTATGAATGTCTTCTTTTGAGAAATGTCTGTTCATATCCTTTGCCCACTTTTTGATGGGGTTGTTTGTTTTTTTCTTGTAAATTTGTTTGAGTTCTTTGTAGGTTCTGGATATTAGCCCTTTGTCAGATGAGTAGATTGCAAAAATTTTCTCCCATTCTGTAGGTTGCCTGTTCACTCTGATGGTAGTTTCTTTTGCTGTGCAGAAGCTCTTTAGTTTCATTAGATCCCATGTGTCAATTTTGGCTTTTGCTGCCGTTGCTTTTGGTGTTTCAGACATGAAGTCTTTGCACATGCCTATGTCCTGAATGGTACTACCTAGGTTTTCCTCTAGGATTTTTATGGTATTAGGTCTAACATTTAAGTCTCTAATCCATCTTGAATTAATTTTCGTATAAGGAGTAAGGAAAGGATCCAGTTTCAGCTTTCTACTTACGGCTAGCCAATTTTCCCAGCACCATTTATTAAATAGGGAATCCTTTCCCCATTTCTTGTTTCTCTCAGGTTTGTCAAAGATCAGATGGCTGTAGATGTGTGGTATTATTTCTGAGGACTCTGTTCTGTTCCATTGGTCTATATCTCTGTTTTGGTACCAGTACCATGCTGTTTTGGTTACTGTAGCCTTGTAGTATAGTTTGAAGTCGGGTAGCGTGATGCCTCCAGCTTTGTTCTTTTGACTTAGGATTGTCTTGGAGATGCGGGCTCTTTTTTGGTTCCATATGAACTTTAAAGTAGTTTTTTCCAATTCTGTGAAGAAACTCATTGGTAGCTTGATGGGGATGGCATTGAATCTATAAATTACCTTGGGCAGTATGGCCATTTTCACGATATTGATTCTTCCTATCCATGAGCATGGTATGTTCTTCCATTTGTTTGTGTCCTCTTTTATTTCACTGAGCAGTGGTTTGTAGTTCTCCTTGAAGAGGTCCTTTACATCCCTTGTAAGTTGGATTCCTAGGTATTTTATTCTCTTTGAAGCAATTGTGAATGGAAGTTCATTCCTGATTTGGCTCTCTGTTTGTCTGTTACTGGTGTATAAGAATGCTTGTGATTTTTGCACACTAATTTTGTATCCTGAGACTTTGCTGAAGTTGCTTATCAGCTTAAGGAGATTTTGGGCTGAGACAATGGGGTTTTCTAAATATACAATCATGTCATCTGCAAACAGGGACAATTTGACTTCTTCTTTTCCTAACTGAATACCCTTGATTTCTTTCTCTTGCCTGATTGCCCTAGCCAGAACTTCCAACACTATGTTGAATAGGAGTGGTGAGAGAGGGCATCCCTGTCTTGTGCCAGTTTGCAAAGGGAATTTTTCCAGTTTTTGCCCATTCAGTATGATATTGGCTGTGGGTTTGTCATAAATAGCTCTTATTATTTTGAGGTACATTCCATCAATACCGAATTTATTGAGCGTTTTTAGCATGAAGGGCTGTTGAATTTTGTCAAAAGCCTTTTCTGCATCTATTGAGATAATCATGTGGTTCTTGTCTTTGGTTCTTTTTATATGCTGGATTATGTTTATTGATTTGCGAATGTTGAACCAGCCTTGCATCCCAGGGATGAAGCCCACTTGATCATGGTGGATAAGCTTTTTGATGTGTTGCTGAATCCGGTTTGCCAGTATTTTATTGAGGATTTTTGCATCGATGTTCATCAGGGATATTGGTCTACAATTCTCTTTTTTTGTTGTGTCTCTGCCAGGCTTTGGTATCAGGATGATGTTGGCCTCATAAAATGAGTTAGGGAGGATTCCCTCTTTTTCTATTGATTGGAATAGTTTCAGAAGGAATGGTACCAACTCCTCCTTGTACCTCTGGTAGAATTCAGCTGTGAATCCATCTGGTCCTGGACTTTTTTTGGTTGGTAGGCTATTAATTATTGCCTCAATTTCAGAGCCTGCTATTGGTGTATTCAGGGATTCAACTTCTTCCTGGTTTAGTCTTGGAAGAGTGTAAGTGTCCAGGAAATTATCCATTTCTTCTAGATTTTCCAGTTTATTTGCGTAGAGGTGTTTATAGTATTCTCTGATGGTAGTTTGTATTTCTGTGGGATCGGTGGTGATATCCCCTTTATCATTTTTAATTGCGTCGATTTGATTCTTCTCTCTTTTCTTCTTTATTAGTCTTGCTAGTGGTCTGTCAATTTTGTTGATCTTTTCAAAAAACCAACTCCTGGATTCATTGATTTTTTGGAGGGTTTTTTGTGTCTCTATCTCCTTCAGTTCTGCTCTGATCTTAGTTATTTCTTGCCTTCTGCTAGCTTTCGAATGTGTTTGCTCTTGTTTCTCTAGTTCTTTTAATTGCGATGTTAGAGTGTCAATTTTAGATCTTTCCTGCTTTCTCTTGTGGGCATTTAGTGCTATAAATTTCCCTGTACACACTGTTTAAATGTGTCCCAGAGATTCTGGTATGTTGTATCTTTGTTCTCATTGGTTTCAAAGAACATCTTTATTTCTGCCTTCATTTCGTTATGTACCCAGTAGTCATTCAGGAGCAGGTTGTTCAGTTTCCATGTAGTTGAGCGGTTTTGATTGAGTTTCGTAGTCCTGAGTTCTAGTTCGATTGCACTGTGGTCTGAGAGACAGTTTGTTATAATTTCTGTTCTTGTACATTTGCTGAGGAGTGCTTTACTTCCAATTATGTGGTCAATTTTGGAGTAAGTACGATGTGGTGCTGAGAAGAATGTATATTCTGTTGATTTGGGGTGGAGAGTTCTATAGATGTCTATTAGGTCTGCTTGCTGCAGAGATGAGTTCAATTCCTGGATATCCTTGTTAACTTTCTGTCTCGTTGATCTGTCTAATGTTGACAGTGGAGTGTTGAAGTCTCCCATTATTATTGTATGGGAGTCTAAGTCTCTTTGTAAGTCTCTAAGGACTTGCTTTATGAATCTGGGTGCTCCTGTATTGGTTGCATATATATTTAGGATAGTTAGCTCTTCCTGTTGAATTGATCCCTTTACCATTATGTAATGGCCTTCTTTGTCTCTTTTGATCTTTGATGGTTTAAAGTCTGTTTTATCACAGACTAGAATTGCAACCCCCGCTTTTTTTTGTTCTCCATTTGCTTGGTAAATCTTCCTCCATCCCTTTATTTTGAGCCTATGTATGTCTCTGCGTGTGAGATGGGTCTCCTGAATACAGCAGACTGATGGGTCTTGACTCTTTATCCAGTTTGCCAGTCTGTGTCTTTTAATTGGAGCATTTAGTCCATTTACATTTAAGGTTAAGATTGTTATGTGTGAACTTGATCCTGCCATTATGATATTAACTGGTTATTTTGCTCGTTAGTTGATGCAGTTTCTTCCTAGCCTCGATGGTCTTTACATTTTGGCATGTTTTTGCAATGGCTGGTACCGGTTGTTCCTTTCCATGTTTAGTGCTTCCTTCAGGGTCTCTTGTAAGGCAGGCCTAGTGGTGACAAAATCTCTAAGCATTTGCTTATCTGTAAAGGATTTTATTTCTCCTTCACTTATGAAACTTAGTTTGGCTGGATATGAAATTCTGGGTTTAAAATTCTTTTCTTTAAGAATGTTGAATATTGGCCCCCACTCTCTTCTGGCTTGTAGAGTTTCTGCCGAGAGATCTGCTGTTAGTCTGATGGGCTTCCCTTTGTGGGTAACCCGACCTTTCTCTCTGGCTGCCCTTAAGATTTTTTCCTTCATTTCAACTTTGGTGAATCTGGCAATTATGTGTCTTGGAGTTGCTCTTCTCGAGGAGTATCTTTGTGGCGTTCTCTGTATTTCCTGGATTTGAATGTTGGCCTGCCCTACTAGGTTGGGGAAGTTCTCCTGGATGATATCCTGAAGAGTGTTTTCCAATTTGGTTCCATTTTCCCCCTCACTTTCAGGCTCCCCAATCAGACGTAGATTTGGTCTTTTTACATAATCCCATACTTCTTGCAGGCTTTGTTCATTTCTTTTTCTTCTTTTTCCTTTGGTTTCTCTTCTCGCTTCATTTCATTCACTTGATCCTCAATCGCTGATACTCTTTCTTCCAGTTGATCGAGTCGGTTACTGAAGCTTGTGCATTTGTCACGTATTTCTCATGTCATGGTTTTCATCTCTTTCATTTTGTTTATGACCTTCTCTGCATTAATTACTCTAGCCATCAATTCTTCCACCTTTTTTTCAAGATTTTTAGTTTCTTTACGCTGGGTACGTAATTCCTCCTTTAGCTCTGAGAAATTTGATGGACTGAAGCCTTCTTCTCTCATCTCGTCAAAGTCATTCTCCGTCCAGCTTTGATCCGTTGCTGGCAATGAGCTGCGCTCCTTTGCCGGGGGAGATGCGCTCTTATTTTTTGAATTTCCAGCTTTTCTGCCCTGCTTTTTCCCCATCTTTGTCATTTTATCTGCCTCTGGTCTTTGATGATGGTGATGTACTGATGGGGTTTTGGTGTAGGTGTCCTTCCTGTTTGATAGTTTTCCTTCTAACAGTCAGGACCCTCAGCTGTAGGTCTGTTGGAGATTGCTTGAGGTCCACTCCAGACCCTGTTTGCCTGGGTATCAGCAGCAGAGGCTGCAGAAGATAGAATATTTCTGAACAGCGAGTGTACCTGTCTGATTCTTGCTTTGGAAGCTTCCTCTCAGGGGTGTACTCCACCCTGTGAGGTGTGGGGTGTCAGACTGCCCCTAGTGGGGGATGTCTCCCAGTTAGGCTACTCAGGGGTCAGGGACCCACTTGAGCAGGGAGTCTGTCCCTTCTCAGATCTCAACCTCTGTGTTGGGAGATCCACTGCTCTCTTCAAAGCTGTCAGACAGAGTCGTTTGTGTCTGCAGAGGCTTCTGCTGTGTTTGTTATTGTTTACTGTGCCCTGTCCCCAGAGGTGGAGTCTACAGAGACAGGCAGGTTTCCTTGAGCTGCTGTGAGCTCCACCCAGTTCGAGCTTCCCAGCAGCTTTCTTTACCTACTTAAGCCTCAGCAATGGCGGGCGCCCCTCCCCCAGCCTCGCTGCTGCCTTGCCGGTAGATCACAGACTGCTGTGCTAGCAATGAGGGAGGCTCCGTGGGTGTGGGACCCTCCCGGCCAGGTGTGGGATATATCTCCTGGTGTGCCTGTTTGCTTAAAGCGCAGTATTGGGGTGGGAGTTACCCGATTTTCCAGGTGTTGTGTGTCTCAGTTCCCCTGGCTAGGAAAAGGGATTCCCTTCCCCCTCGCGCTTCCCAGGTGAGGCAATGCCTCGCCCTGCTTCAGCTCTGGCTGGTCGGGCTGCAGCAGCTGACCAGCACCGATCATCCGGCACTCCCCAGTGAGATGAACCCAGTACCTCAGTTGAAAATGCAGAAATCACCGGTCTTCTGTGTCGCTCGCGCTGGGAGTTGGAGACTGGAGCTGTTCCTATTCGGCCATCTTGCTCCGCCCCCTAAATGTTAATCTTTTACACTTTATCATTCTTGCATGTTTCATCATTCTTGGTGCAATCTATCAGGAGGCACATTGTATCAATCTGTCCCATTGTTTGTGATCTTGATTTTGATCACTCCATTAAGGTAACGTCTTCTAGGTTTCTTCATGGTTAAGCTACTATTTTTCCCCTTGTAGTTAATGTTTCTTGTAGGATGATAATTTAAGATTGTGTAAATATACTATTTTCTATAACGTCATCTTCCCTTCATTTTAATGTTCATTTATGATTCTTTCCTGAAAAGATTTATTGTAATTATTGGCAAAAGGTGATTTCCTAATCATTTTTTCTACATTTTTAATTATAATCTCCTGTAGACAAGAACATTCCTTTCAATTTATTTAGTCATTTTTTCATGTCAGTATGAACTCATTGATTTTTTTATGTGATGGGTTGCAATTTTTAGTATCATTAATTGTGTTTTGTTCAAATTTTCCTCATATTTAAGATGGTCCCTATGTCTTTTTTACACATCGACATCATTTTTTGAGATTTCAGTAATCAGAGATACTCCACACTAACCTTGTGCTACCCCATCTGTTAGTTTGCTATGACTGTTGTACAAGGCACCACAGACCAAGTGGTGAAAACAACAGCAATGTGTCATCTCACAGTTTTGAAGGTTAGAACTTCAAAATCAAGGTGTCAGCATGGTCGTTTCCTTCTGAGGGCCATGAGAAAAAGATTGGTTCCAGGCCTCTCTCCTTGGCATATAGAAGGCCACCTCTTCCTGTGTCTCCTCACATTGTCACCCCTCTTCACATGTCTCTGTATCTTTGAGTGGAATTCTCCCTTTACACACCAGTCATTTTGGATTAGGACCTGCCTTAATGACCTCATCTTAACTAAATATACCTGTAATGATCCTATTTCCAAATAAGGTCATATTGTAAGATTCTGGGGTTTTGTACTTCAACCTATGAATTGAAGGAGGACAGAGTTCAACTCATAGCACTGTCTCACCATTGGAATCAGCCATTTCTCCAAGGAGGCCTGGCTCCTTTTATTAGAAATTGATATTTAGAAACTAGCTTCTAGGTGCTAGATGGGCTCACTAATTTTAGGATGTATAGCTTCTACAACCTGTCAGTGGACAGAGATAAAAAAAAATTTGTGTATATATATGTATCTAGATATATATATACTTGCATATATATATCTAGATACATACAAAAAATTTATGTATATATGCAAACATATTTATGTCTACATATGTATCTAGATCTAGATACATGTATGTATATGTGTATATATGTATGTATATATATCTAGATCTAGATACATATGAAGACATAAATATGTTTGCATATATACACAAATTTTTTGTATGTATCTAGATATATATATGCATGTATATATATCTAGATCTAAATACATGTATGTATATATATATCTAGATCTAGATACATGTATGTATATATACCTGTACATACTGAGTTCATGCTGAGACCTACTATTCTTTTTTTTTTTTTTTTTTTTTTTGAGACGGAGTCTCGCTCTGTCGCCCAGGCTGGAGTGCAGTGGCCGGATCTCGGCTCACTGCAAGCTCTGCCTCCCGGGTTCACGCCATTCTCCTGCCTCAGCTTCCGGAGTAGCTGGGACTACAGGCGCCTGCCACCTCGCCCGGCTAGTTTTTTGTATTTTTTAGTAGAGACGGGGTTTCACCGTGTTAGCCAGGATGGTCTCGATCTCCTGACCTGGTGATCCACCCGTCTCGGCCTCCCAAAGTGCTGGGATTACAGGCTTGAGCCACCGCGCCCGGCTGAGACCTACTATTCTAAATCCAATACCACAGGACTTATTCTGACCTTCTCCTTTACCTTCTCTTAAGCTTACCTTCAATAGACAGAAAAGTAGCTCTCATTTTTCATAGTAATTTATTTTCTCAGACCAAGAATGCACATCTGGTAGTTTTAGAATTAACATGTCATACCACTGCAAAAAGCAAGCATTCAGAACTTCCAGCTCAGCAAGTAAGGAACTTGGAAGTTGTCACTTTGGGCAAAAAGCAAGTAAAAAACTGAACAAACTGAAAAATCAACAACTCTTGTTAGATGCAGAGAAGTGAGGTCACAGGACAAACTGCTGCCCCCAAATTGGATAGAAGACAGGTGAGTACAGAAAATCACAGCTTACAAGACCAGAGACTTCCAGCAAAAACCTTCCGGGGTTGAAAACCCTGAACTGTAATTGATGAATTGCCAGAGGCTCAGAGCGGATAACTCTGAGAGTCAGTAACTCTAGGGGGCCCAGTCATAAGAGATGCCTACATTGGTGAGTTTTACCTCAGGAGCTCAACCAGATTCTCATAGTGAATATTGGAGAAAAATTTTCTGGGGCTTATAGCAGAGGGAGGAAAAGGAAACATTTTGAAATACACCAGAGCATTTTGTCCTTCTTAACAACAGCTGCCCTCAAGAGAAACTGCCATATCAGAGTCTAAGCTATTGGGGTTCTATCAGTGCCTAACTGACATGGGAGAAGGGAAATTCTCAACTCCAGCCTAGTCCAGCCATCCTGTCCCACCTATGAAGGGTGGAGGTAGACTGAGAAGCACTTGTGAAATTCACAGTTCAGAGGCACAGGCTCACTAAAAGACCGAGACCTAATCATAGGACTATAGACCACTTCCCCTTCCCCACACCTTACCAACACGTTTGTAAAGGCTCATTTCTTATTGTTCCCTGCACCCAGTACATAATGTTTGGCTACTAAGAAAAAAGTTACAAACCATGTTGAAAGGCAAAAAACAAAACAAAACAAATCCCACAATATAAAGAGAAACCAAGCTACAGAACCAGACCCAGCTATGCCAGGGATGTCGGAATTATCAGAACCAGAATTTAAAACAACTATAATTAGTATGCTAAGAGCTCTAATAGATAAAGTAGATAGCATTCAAGAGCAGATGGGCAATAGAAGCAGAACAATGGAAATTTTAAGAAAAATAAAAGAAATAGTAGAGATCAAAAACACTGTAATAGAAATAAAGAATGCCTTTGACGGGCTCATTGGTAGACAAGACACAACTGAGGAATGACCCTGAGCTCCAGGATACCTAACTAGAAACTTCAAAAATGAAAATGGAAAGAAAAAAGGGACTTAAATAAATAAATAAATAAATAAATAAATAAATAAATAACAGAATGTCCAAGAACTGTTTGGGAAAACTAAAAAAGGTAACCTGTGTAAAGAAAAGAAAGAGAGAAAGAAACAGAAGAAATATTTGAAGCACTAATGACTGATAATTTCCTCAAATTAATATCAGATTCCAAACATCGGAGCCAGGAATCCCAGAGAATATCAAGCAGGATAAATTCTTTATGAAACAAACAAACAACAACAAAAAAAAGCGTATCATATTCAAACTACAGAAAATCCAAAATTTTAAAAAATTAAAATAACTCAGAGGAAGAAAACAACTTATCTATATATAACCTGTTACATTCTATTTCTAGAACTTACATTCTAGTTGGGGTACTTATAATTTCCTACAATTTTTAAAAATCCATCCAGTTTCAATGTAGGCCTGTATTCATTGGTTTATTCAATAATGCTTGATACATATTTAGTGAATACCTACTGCGATGTGTCAGATGCTGTTTTAGCTGCTTGTAAATCACAGAGGTCTAGTGGAACTGGAAGCTCAATTAAAATCACCTCATCATTGGGTTCACTCTTCTATATCTCCTCTTAGATATCCCTTCTCTCCAATTGCTGCTTTGTGTTGCTTGGAAACATAAATATTATTGTGCACACTTCCAATTACATATCTATAATGGCGCTCCATTGAAAACAGGATAAATTCCAGCCTCTTTAATATGACATTATAGACCCTTTGAAACCTTATCCCTCTACCCAAACAGTTTCATCGCTTGTCAGGTTCTAACTGTCACTCAAATACTCCAGCATGCACATTGACATTTCTGTCACCTGGCAAATGGAGCTCCCTATTCCTGTGATACTCTTTCTTCTCCCTACCACAACATCTTACTCAGATTTCCCAAAGTAGAATTAATACTTTCTTCTTGGATGTTTCCCAAACATATGCAATGGGCTTCTTGCCAAAGTCCCACAGTCTCATTCCTCACAAGCTGTGAATGTCCCCAGGGCAGATGGTTATATGTATTCACAGTAGGATATCAATAATGGTGTTTTGAATGAATAAAAGATAATATCTTTTAGTAAGGCTTGCAAGATCTTTATTTTTCTAGGAGAAGATTAAGGTCCCAGCAAAGGTCTCATAGTTGCTCCTGTTTAAATCACCTTGGTCATTCCCCTTGGAGAATGACAGCAGCAGTGTGAGACTTAACACTGTTGCTACAGCTGTTCTGCCAGAGGTTTGCAAGCGATGCCATGACGTTCTTTTTGAAAGAACCACAGTTTAGCAAAAAAATAAATAAATAAAGCACTCTACTGATGAAAAAGTTAGAGAAAAACTGTATTCCTATTTAATGAGAAGAAATAATCAATTAAATCATTCTATTCTGGTCCCCCTTCTATAAGACCTGTAAGAACATGTTCTATAAGAAAATGAATTCTTGAAGCTTACTGTGTAACCAACTGTAACAGAAGGGTGAATTTGGTTTACATCATGTTAATGTTAAATCTTGACATGATGATATGATTAATCTTTTCAGGTCACAGTTCTAAGAGAAAAGAGAGAGAGAAAATTCAAAAGTAGAATTTTTTATTGTAAAGAAATACAAAGTAGCACTTTTATTAGCATAAAAGCTATTTGCAAAACAAGGAAATGTATGTAAATAAAAATATATATAATTAGTTTGCTATTGCTACTTTATCACCACAAATTTCATGGCAAAAAACAACACAAATTTATTATCTTGCAGTTCTGGAGTCCAGAAGCATGAAGTGGTCTCACTGAGCTAAAAATCAAGTCACCAACACAGCCGCATTCTTTTTGGAGACTCTAGTGGGGAATTCCTTTCTTCGACTTTTCTGGCTTCTAGAGGACACCTGCATCCTTGGCTCTTGGCCACTCCTTCCATCTTCCAAGCCAATATGGCAACACTTTGATCTCTGTTTTTGTTGTCACATATTATTTTCTTCTTCTGCCTTCCTTTCCTATCTTTTAATTAACATTAGGACTACATTGGGCCACCCACGTCATCCAAAATAATCTCCTTATTTTGAGGTCAGCTGATTAGTAGCCTTAATTCCATCTGCAAACTAAATTACCCCTCGCCAAGTACCACTCTCAGGTAACAGCTATTAAGAGAAAGACATCCTGGTAGAGTACTATTCTATTCTGTGTATTTTATATATATACACATATATATGGCTACTTTCCAATTATTTAGAGAAAATAAAGTATGTATAGAATTTTGAGGTAGAAGATATTATTTCAGGGCAAGGACATAAGGAAGCAAGCAAATATAAAGCTCTGATATTAAAAACTGAAGGTCACACTACCAATGAAATGTTCTGTAAGTTTATTAATAATTGTGTATCTGTAGTTTTGCAGTTAAAAATATGTAGATACTATTGCAATAAATAAAATGCAACTTCATCTCACAGCATTACGGAATTCTCTGGTGGCTTTTGCCTTCACATACTTTATTCAATCATTATTCTAAAACATTACGACCACGTTGAAAAGTCCACAAAATTGATGGTTATAAAAAAAAAGAGTTTCCCATATTTAAAGCACTAGGAAGCACTACCACAATTTTTAAATGGTCACCAGCTATAGGAGAAAAAGACTAGGAAGCCAGCCTACGAACAGTAACCAAAAATTAGAGAATGCAGGAGACATTAATTAATCTGTTGCACTTACAGAAATACATTTATGGTGTACCAAGCACAAAGAGTAAGGGCAGAGGTTCCAGAGACCACCAGCCTGAGTTCAAATCCCCATCGCTTGTACTTATAATTGATCCAAATTAAGTTACTCAAACTGTCTAATTCAAGCTTCCTCATTATAAAAGACACATAATATTTCCAATACTGTAAGGTTATTGTGAGAATTGAATTAAGGAAAATGTATGATGCAACCAGCATAGCATGTAGCGCTTGGTATGTGCTCAATACATGGAAATTATTACTCTGCTCTTATTATAAAGTTTCCAGAATAGTTCTCAGATGTGAATACTCCATGAGAGAAATCCCAGGTCTTCAGAGATAAAGGCCATTTGGCTGGGCGAAGGTCTGAATGTCAGCGTGGGGCACCCAACACCAGTCTTTATAAATAGAGTAGAGGGAGGGAGAGTAAAGCAAATAACTATCTCTGGATAAAATAAATTTTGAGCATATAGGAAAAGAGGCATACTGAGATAGGTTTTCAGTAACACATACAAAAATGATGGTGTGATTTTTACACAATTAAGTCTAATTTTTCTAGCAGAGAAATTTAAAAGAAAAACACTTCCTTCTAATACTAAATAAAAGATAACAATATCAGAAAGGAGTTTTAGGATACACATGTTTAAATCACTAATTTTCAATAAAACTGAAGATAGTTTTTAAAACTTACTATAAATATAAAAACTAACATGTGCCTCATCAAAAAGCTCATAAACTCAATCAAAATTCAGCACAGCAAACTGGCAAATTCAACAGCTCTAAATAAAAAAGAAATTATTTGCTTTCTTATATTTTTAGAGAATATCCATGAAGAGACTATCCAAGTAGATCAAAAGTAAAAACAAAATTGCAGAAGAAATTGAATATGCTAAAGGAGTTTCAAAGTAAAGAAAATAAGATTTGCTTTCCTTTTATATATGAGCCTGAAAATCAGTTAGGCCATCAGGAAAGACCTTAGTTAACATGTTACAAAAGAAAATGAGGCAAAAACAAATGGTAACCTAATTATTTGCCTTGCATTTTATGGAAGAAGATAACAGCACAGTTCTTATGATAAGATTGTCTTTGAAGTAGTATCAAATTGTGAAATAATGTAATTGCTCAGGATGTCCTCAAAGTGTGTTATTTGAAAAACTAAATGCAAAGAATTATAAAGATCGCATGCTATCTAGCTACTCAGCAGTGAAATGATGGAAGTGAAAAATTGATAATGTGAGTTTTCCATAAGAATTCCAAAAATACCTGGATATATATGTCCAAGTCCTCTAAATATGTCAAGACTTTGTAACTAAAATGGCACAGTAGTAAATTCTTAAGCTATCATTGGAGGGAAAACAAAAACAAATTTTCTTAGAGGACAAGTGTTAACAAATACACATTTGTTTGCGCTAGAATTGAAGAGTTGAAGAGTTTAACTAAGCTCCAGACAACTAATTTATTTCGATTATCATGTTAAGGAGTTAATGTCCACATTCTTGAGTTTAATTACTAAATTGACTCTTTTCACATTTAAAAAAAAACACTTTGGAACAGAAAAGTATGAGTAAAAATGCAGAGATCAGAGCTCTCAATATCATAGTTGATATTTTAATAAATTATATGGAATAAAGCATAGTTCAACCAGCTAGTACACCAGTGTTATTTTTCAGACACCTTGCGTAGTTGCTGCAACCTAGACACAGCAGAGAGGTGAGGTCATAGAAGGGGGTAAGTCATAGAAGAGGGTAAGTCATGACCTTGCCCTTAAGTAGCTCACACTATCCTGGGAGAGACAACCTCAAATCAAATATTGGTTTATGTGAAAAGGTAGAAGTGTGCACAGAGAGTTACAGGTGCTCAAACCCCTGATTTGCAGGTCTCACTAACCTTTTGCCAATACAGAGATCTCAAAATACAGGAACAAAAAGAAGCTAGAAACTGTAAGAGTGTTTAAATTAGCACTGAGTGGCAAATGGCATCAACTTTAAAGTAAACAGATATATGGAAAGTTGATCCCAGCCCTCCTTACATCACATACCTTGTACTCAGTTTTTATCCCGTTACTGCCTCTGAGAGGCATTGCAACCAATTCTAAGAATCTGCAACTCCCTCTACCAAATACACTTAATGCATTACTTGTCTTTGAAACTTATGATAAATGAAATGATGAATAAAATCCACAGATACATCCTTAAAGAGATTCAACACATGGAAAAGGCTCTTTTATAATGACTTTCTCCAGGACATGACTGCATGGCTTCAGACTTTAGGGAAAAGGAGGTTGCTTGTTTTTGCCTTCTTTAGAACAACTGCTACATAGCAATTACGGCAGAGTGAGTTTATAGCTTGAACAGAATTCTTTATTTTGAAGCACCAAAGTCTTTGTCTAAAAGATTCACTAAGGAAGTGCTAAAACTGTGCATAATTTATTCTGCGACTCAACACCGTCTTCCAAATTCTCTTCCTTTTAGATAATAATAAAATATTTTAAACACATTTCTTCTTTCTGGTTGTTAGTCTTTACTAATAACTTAAATTTTTATACCAGACTTCTTTCTTAAATACCAACCATTTCTTTAAAGTTAAAGCTTTTGTATAACATCAAGCACATGTTTCTGAAGATTTTGTTCTATCCATTAAGATTGTTCAAAAATATATTTCTTTTCTAATCATTTCTATCAGTTTCACAAATCATCTGCTTCTCGGGTAGATTCTATCACTAATATCGTGACAAACATTAAAATATGTACTCTCAATCTCTCTCATCACCATCACAAATAAAAGAGTTCATGTTATGTTTATTTGGGAAATGACTTAATCAGTTTTGAGATAATCTCTTTGTTATCATTGTAAATACATCAGTCTCATCAGTAGTCCCTGAGAACTATTACTCACTTAGGACCCAACAAATTGCTGACATAAAACTGCCCTCAGAAAACCCACTATAGAATCAAAATATAGGCATCAAAAAAGCCCCCACAGTAATTAGTTTCAATCTTTAATGTGTGTAAAATAAATAGAAAGGACGGTAAGTTTTAAGATGTTTTGTGGCGTATCCTGCCGGGTTCAATATTAACTAGTTTCCAGCCTGGTGGACATTTTAATTCTCCTTGCTTCTGGGAAATGGATTTTTTTTTTTTTTTTTTTTTACTTTGCTAAAAGAGTTATTAAACATGATATGCAAAAGTGCACTATTATCATTGAAAAGTTAATTTTGAAGCTACAGATAATAAATCCCCGATGTAAATTTGTAGGATAATAATACATTTTTTCTGAGCAAATGAATACAAGACAGTTATTCCTATAAACTTTATGTGTTCTTACTCATTTCAGGTTTCAGTGATATTCAAGAAATTATCACAGGAAATATCTGTTTAAGCCACTATTTTTTAATTGGTCATCATAATTATTAACTAGCAACTGTATGATATCTTAAACATTTTTATAATGTTTCAAATATTCTATCATCCTTCCAAAGAATATAACCAGGAAGACAGTCTATGGGCCCTACACGAGAAGAAATAAGGAAGATCCTTCTTTTTCTGGCATAAAAAGAACAGTTTTCACCAAAAAGATTCTTCTAAAAAGCAGCATTTCTCTTTATTCAAAACCACAGACTCCACATTCTTTTTGTTGCTTTATTGGCATTTTCTAAGTATGGCTATTGGCTGCTGCTTTTAAGTGAGATTTAAAAAAAAATCATTCCTTCAGTAAGTTACTCCTGTTTTTTGAGCATTCACAATGCCCATCAGATACCTTTCAAGATAATATAACAATGGACAAAATTTTTACACTCATTAGATTTACATTCTAGTAGAAGGAAACAGAGTGTAAATATATTAACATATAAAATATTAACATCAAAGATGTCATGCAGTCTTTGAGATACACTAGTCCAAAACTCTGAAGAGCAGATCAGTTGGTGATATAAACTTGGAAAGCATTTGCACAAATATTTAAAGGTTCTAAGATTTCAGACATTTAGAGCCATGAAATTGGATGAGATTGCTTTGGGAATTCATGTCATTAGAAAAGTTACAAGAACCAAAACTGAGCTCAAGGGCATTCAGACATGTAGCAGCTAGGGAGATGAGAAGGAGCAGACTAAGAGAGGTAATTAGAGATGTCAGGAGGAAGAGGGACAACTGTGGTGTCTTGAAGACACAGAAAAATAGCATTTCTAGGAGGAAGCAATGATCAACCATTTCAAAGTAAGATGAAGACCAAGAATTATCCATTGAATTTTGCAATATAAAGGTCACTTTTAACCTTGGCAAGAACAATTTCAGTGAAGCAATGGTGGAGAGAAAGAATAAAAGAAGAATTAAATAAAGGAAGTACGGAAAACTCATTTATAGTGTCTTACTGTAAAAGAGAACAAAGAGAGGGAAATATGGAGTAATACAAGGATACAAGGGGGTTGTTTTAGTTTGTCTTTAAAATGGGAAAGATTTCACAGGTTTGTATGCCAGTGGTGTTGATCCACTTAAGAGAGAAAAATTTGTGATACAAGACATAGATTGAAATATTTTATATACGTGTTGTTGAATAGGCCAGAGGGTGGGATCTAATATAATACACAAGTAGAGTGCTTAGATTTAGTTAGGAACAAAGCACAGTTCTTCCAGAATAATGGAAGGAAAAACAGTGCATAAGCTCAAGGGTAAATAGCTGGGCATTGTGGATTGAATGATGTCCCCTTAAAAGGTACGTTAAAGTTCTAAGTCCCCACAACCTGTGAATGTTACCTTACTTGGAAATAGGGTCTTGGCATATGTAATCAAGTTAATATGAGCTCGTGCTAGAATACAGTTGGTCCTAATCTAGGGAAATCAGAATCCAAGGCATCAGACACACAGGGAGAACACTGTGTGACAACAGACTCAGAGTCTGGAGTGATGGCTCAGCAAACCCAGAAACACCAAGGACTGCCAGCAATACCAGAAGCTGGGAAGGGACAAGAAAGGAGCCCCTGCTACAGCCTTCAGAGACAGCATGGCCCTATTGACACTTTGATTTTGGACTTTTAGGCTCTAGGACAGTGAGAGAACACATTTCTATTCTTTTTAAGCCACCATATTTGTGGTGCTTTGTCACTGGCAGCCCCAGGAAACAGAAACCATGGTATTTGCGGTGGGAGATTCTCAGGGCAGTTCTCTTTTGCTTTCTCTGTATGTCACAAGTCAATGGCAACTACTTTTTAAACATTTCTTAAGGCTTCTGATACATTTGTTTTTAAAAAGCTTTTCAATCATGCCAAAGTTTTATTTCTCCCATTAGCAAAGGAAATCATAGGAAAGACCAAAGATCTGAGTAGAAGAATGTTTCAGGGACATAGTCAAACAGGAAAGGAATACCTAAATAAGATACTAGATTATGCGTAAAAACAGGCTACATTTCTACAGAGCAAGAAATTATACCTTTAAAACCTTTAACACCTTTGATTTTCTCTATCAGTTTCCAAAATCACAACATTTTATACTGTTCTGTATGTTCATCCCTAACCATAATGACTGCAAATTATTAATGTCTCTATTGTTTATTATTATTCAAAAATGCTGTGCTACAAATTTTATTTCCTAATATCTTTTGAGGATGAATTATTTATGAGTAGAAAAAGTCTCTTTCATGCAAATGAGCAAACAGAAAATGCTCTAGAATAGTATCAAAGTTTCAAACAATCAGCATTTGGTCTCAAGTTTCAATAATATAGGATAATTTTTATTCATTATAATGCAACCAAGATTTTTGCCCAGACTGTATGACATACAGTAGACATTATTAACCACTTCAGGCACTCTGAGAAGTATAAATTATGAAAATAAACATTTAGCCATTCATAAATTAGTTCACTTTCCCATGATAATGGACTATAAACTACCGATTTTTTTTAAGTTGTGTTTTGATGACTAACTAGTTTCCTCTCTGTGGAAAATTATTTTTTACTTTAACAGAAGAATCTCCACATCTGAATAGGTTAGTACATTTGCTTTCACCCTGCTTACTCATTGCCATAAGTCTTGAATTCACATAAATTGCTCTTTCCCTTTCTTTTTCCCAACCAGCCTCTAATATAGATTTAATTAGGACCATGTAGTGTCTACTTTCTAGAATAAACCAGTAGACCAGTTAATATACTGGTATACTCTACTGTCTTTTTACACTGTAACATTTTAAGATAGTCTGTCTGTCTCTAGTGCTTCTAATTAATCCCTCACGTTCTTGGTGAGAATGACTTCACAACCTATTTAAATAGGCCAGTTAGTATAAGATTATTTAAGCAACATATGTTGAAATAGAGTTGATTTATTTAATACTTCAATAATTGATGATGTTTTAGCATTCATATCAATAAGTGTATTAAATCAAGAGATAGAAATGGCCATCTTTATGATCTAAATAAAGTATCCGTTGATGCTCAATCACATTTTTAACTTGGATTAGTACCAACAGCCATTCAGCTAGGAATATTTATTTTTTCTAAGTAATCTGTTGAGACATCCATTATGCTGGGTTGAGAAAAACAGTAATTTAGAAACAAGTCAGTCAATAAAATAATGTCACAGTTTTTTGCACTCTGTATTTTCTTAATATCTTGGTTTTCAACTCCAAGTGAAATCAATAAAGGGTTTTGGTAATTTCATTATTTCAAGATTACTTTTTTAAACTCAGGAAAAGTGTATTTTATTTAAAGAATTTCATTGATTTTAATACCCAGAGCAAGCTTTATCTTATGTGTCTTGGCTGGCTGTCTGCTGGTTTGAGGAATGGATGGCTCAGTCTAAGTGGGACAGTTCATTTGGCAATACAGTAATATTATTGATCCTCAGGGTACCTAATGAACTTACAATGGATTATTGAACTATTTATATGCTTTACATGGACATCAACCAATCGTGTAAAACAACCCTAGAGCATCAATATGGCTCATAATTTAAGACAATCATGGGGAATAATTCATTATAACACAGTTTCAACTATAAGCTAGCGATCAAGGTCTTAATATCTCCCTTAACCTCTTATCAGTCATTACAAGGCTATTTAGTGCCATAACTTCCCAGATCGCAAAAAACATAAATATTTTTGCTAATTTTAACATGTTTTTCATCTAAGGTTAATAAGAGTCACTAATACCTATTACAAATTGTTAAGTTGAAGCCATTTGTATTTCAAGTAACATAATACATATATGGGGTGTTATACATCAATCAAATTCATTTAACAAATAAACTTATTTCTTACCATAATAAATTTTGAACATGCAATTTTTCCTAGCTTGGACAGTTGAATTCACAGGGTTCAGCTCTCAATCAGTAGCTTTATTAGAAAGACATGAAAATCTCCAAAACTAGGGCATTTTAGTTTGCATAGAGCTTTATCGCCTCCTTCAACCAAAGCCAGTCAAAATTATGACAATACTGAAGAGAAGCGAAAATTAGAAAAGGAAAAGAAGGAAAAAACGAAAGGGAGCTAATACTTACAAACCTCCTATGACATGTGAATGAAATTAAGATGTTAGATGAGGATTATTACCATGACACCATTTTTGAAAGGTTCTTGTCTAACATTAACAAATATATTTTTTCTTTCAATATACTCTCCAGTCATCTTTCACCTAACTTGGTATCAAATGCTCTCCTTTTAAAATAATTTAAAACAAAATTATTTGTCTTTCACATTAAATCATTAATCTTGCTCAAAAAATTATCATCTGTGCTTCATCAGTTAATAGAGCTTAAAATAAGCAAAATAAAATTATGAAACAAAAAATGATATTTTCAAAAAAGAAGATTTTTGGAGTAGTTAAAAAAGAGTATCAAAACAAAATCACTATCTACATGATAAATAAATTAGAATTAGCAAAAACAGAAACAAAGCTAAAAAGAAAATATTGAATAATACAAATGCATTAAGTAATTATAGAGAATGTAGATAAAAAAGAAACAAAGTAATATAGAGAAGTTTATAGATGTAAAGTTCAGATAGAAATGAAAGTATAAGCCTAATTATATTTTACAGCTGTATTTTATAAAATTTGTAAGTGACCCTAAAGAGCTCCATAATGAAACAAAATGTATTCCAAAATAAAAGAAACCTTTCTCAAAATAAGAAAGCACTGGATCTGCAGATTAAAACAGGCTTCAAGTTTGAGAAGATAATGACACAGAAGGATTGCGACCCAGACATCTACTGATTGTTATTAAACTTAAAATAAAAGGAGATAATTCTGTGAGCATCTTGGAGGAAGGGGAGGAGATTTCTTACAAGGGAGAGAAAATCACAGACTTACAATTTCTTCAGAGCAGGCAGAATCAAAAGAAATCAAAACAGTATCCAGTAAGTCTCAAAATAAGGAAAATTTTACCTCAAGCCATTATTAACTAGTCATTTAATAATATGCTAACAGACAAATATTCTCAAATATGAAAGATCTCAGGAAATACAGCAAGCATGACCCAGACCTTGATAAATCTGCAATGGAACTGAACCAACCAAAAAAATGAAGAAGAAACCATGCTACAAGGATTAATGGGAAACACTGGACTTTTATTTTTGAACGCACTATGCCTAAAGTGTCAACTATGGATATACAAGTTAACATACATCTTGAAAATATTTATTAAAAATCAAGTTTTACTATGAGGAAAGAATGAAAATGGAAATACCTAAAAGTGCCTTAATTTCTTCATCTTGGTTTATTTCCTCATGTTCGTTTTTAGGGACTCACTAAGAAGTATTAAAATAAGGTAATCAAGAGAGAGAGGGCTGCATACATTATTTAGAGCTGTAAATGGGATGACATGATAGAGTAAGTTAAAATGTGAGCCAGAAGTGGAAATGGAAACTGAGGGAGACACAGTTTAATACGGCTCTCATTTTTTCCCGGAATGGAGGCAGTAGAGTCCATCTACAGTAGGTAAAGCAATAAAAGACGTTAGATGTATTAAATAGCTGCATAAAGGCAACCACTAGGAGAACTAAAAGCAAATTACACACCTTCCAAATTACCACAGGAAAAACATTCATACAATTACAATGCCACAAATTAAGCTACAAGGTTCAGAACAGTACATAGAGTTTTCCAGAAGACATAGCAAGAAGTTATTAAGAGTGGTTTTCCTTGGAGTAGATATCATAGAGAAGAGATAGAAGGGAAAAGTAGAAAATCTTATAGCTTTTGTTTTATATTTTCTTGTACTATTCATCTTTTCTAAGTACTTTATACTTATCTACATTAACAAGTTCTATTATAGTGTATATTAATCATAAGAGAATAATTACTCTTAAGGTATATGGTGATTTGCGAATCTCACAAAACTTTTATGTATACTATATACACACATTTGTTTTTGCACAATAATTAATTATAATGTGTATAGTTTACACTGAATTTATTGTTTTGTACACAGACATGTATAATTTAGCTTATGCCCACATGGGTAATGAGAAAGAGAAAAACAGACAAAAAGAGAAATGAAACATTACAAGTATTTTACTATGTTGTTTCCAGTTTTCAATTTTTCTTACTTTTTAAACATTACTCTTTTCCCCATTAGTAATGAAAATGAATATAGTCAACAAAGACAGGAGAAACTAAGTCATTATATATAAAGTTCACTATGTATACTCGGTAGATTTCCTTTATAAAATGGGATTTAAAAGAAGGTAGATCCACAAAATAGAGTGCTGTCTGGAAGTAGAGGATGAAGGATAGCATGGAGTTGGAAGGGTAAAAATTGATTCCAGGTTTATAGAAACAGTGAGTAACAGAAAAAGAGCTCTTCTCTACATTATGTAAGAGATACCACTGAGGGTGTTTAGAAAGGAAATTTTGTGATAAATTAGGAAGGTTCAAGATTCAATCATGGATGTGACTAGAGAATACTTCATGTATAGAGAAGATACTCAATTAAAATTTTAAAAATTGGGGGTCAATATTTTTAATTGTTAATCAAATATAGATGTATTAATTATTTATCAAAGACCTTAAACTGTGGTAGGTATTCAAGAGAGATCCAACTTCTATAGGATATGGTTCTACATTTAGCCATTTATAATTTGGGAAGAAAAATTACACTGAAGAAAGCTGCTGTGATAAAGAGTGATATATACTCAAAATTTGATGAATAAAGAAATCATTAAATTCTGAAATCAGTACACAATGGACTAGAGCTATAGCATTCACCTTAAAAACAATGAATATCTCCAAGGCCTGCAAAACTTAATTGGTACCTAACTGACTCTATTATCTAAAGTAAGATTGTTTCTCTCTGCCCAGATATGATATAAAAATGAGTATTACTGAGGCAAAAACCAACAATATTATCCTAACTGTGCAGGAAACAGATAACTTTGACTCAAAGACAAGAATAGCCTGGCCCAGTTAGCAGCCCTTAGTTGTAGAAACGGATGCATCAGGCTTCCTTAGCCTAATCCACAAAATATTAAAAATTAAGTGGATTCACCTATCTCATTGGGATATCGCATATACCAAGCTTCCTTCTAATTATAAGTTGGTTCCTCGCCTATCTTTTCAGGGAAAGAATTTGTAAGTAGTCAGAAAACATAATCTCACAATCCTCTTGGCTTTTATAATTCTTTATAAAGTAGTATATAAGTATCGATTCATGCAACAGTCTTTGGAAGCTTGTATTAGTTCGTTCTCACACTGCTATAAAGAACTACCTGAGACTGTGTAATTTTTAAAGAAAGAGGTTTGACTAACAGTTCCACAGGCTGTACAGGAGGCATGGCTTGGGAGGCCTCAGGAAAGTTATTGTTGGTGATTTGCAAATCTCACAAAACTTTTATGTATACTATACACATAGAAAGGGAAGAGGAAGCAAGCACATCTTCAAATGGCAGCAGGAGGGAGAGTGAGAGAGAAGGGAGAAGTGCTACACACTTTCAAACAACCAGATTGCATGAGAATTCACTCTCTATCATGAAAATAACAAAGGAGAAATCCACCTCCATGATTTAATCACACCCCACCAGGCCTCTCCTCCAGCATATGGGGATTACAATTCGACTTGAGATTTGGGTGGGGACACAGAACCAAATCATATCAATGTTCATTTAATTTGAAATCATTCTGGAGAGATGGATTCATTCTTTGTATAATAAAAAAAATCAGATTTCTGATACTGTAAAATGAGAGTGGAGGATGTGTTGTGTGTGACTGTGTTTAAAAAGAGAAAGCTAAACAGTGATGAATTCATCAAAATAAGGATGTCATCCAGTGGAAAGGTCTCTGAGCTTCCAACCCACCATCTCTATTGACAACAATTTGCCACTCTATGTTGTCCACTCACCCAGGTCCGGAGCATCTATATAATTAAACTCAAGAAACATAACACATACATACATATGTTTATTGCTGCACAATTCACAGTTGCAAAGATATGGAATCAACCTAAGTGCCCATTGGCCGGTGAGTGGATCAAAAAAAAAAAATGTAATATATATACACTATGGAATACTACTCAACCATAAAAAGGAGTGAAATCATGACTTTTGCAGCAACTTGGATGGAACTTGAGGCCATTATTCTAAGTGAAGTAACTCAGGAATGGAAACTCAAGTACAGTATGTTCTCACTTATAAGTGGGAGCTAAGCTATGGGTCCACAAAGACATACAGAGTGATATAACAGACTTTGGAGATTCAGAAGGGGGAGGGTGTGAGAAAAGTGTGGGATAAAAGATTACATATTGGGTATGACGTACACCACTAAGGGGATGGGTGCATGAAAATCTCATAATTCACTTCTATATAATTCACCAATGTAACTGCAAATCACTTGTGCTCCAAAAACTATGAAAATTTTCAAAAATTAAAAAAACTGATAGGATTAAAAAAATAAACATAACAATATATCATAACTCATAGTAAGGGCCAAGTTCCATAGTTCAAAGTAGAAGCTTTACAGCAATTCAAAGAAAGAGAAAAACTACAAATAGAGAAATCTGAAAAAAAATAGTAAGACATATAACTGAAACCTAAACTTGAATAATGGGCAATATTTGACTGTATAGAAAAATAAACTTGAGGAAAGTTATTTAAGACAAAGAAGTGTGTAGGAACAAAAGTCTGAAGATAAAGGAAATAGTAGATGATGGAAGGTAGAGCCTGGAAGGTCATATTCTTGTGATAAAAGTTGAAGCAAAAGATTATAGGTAATTGTAACTTTGAAAATATCTGAAATAGTAGCATTATATTCACAAGAATTGATCAATTCATGTTGACTTTTAGTAATCATCAAGGTTATTCATGCAGATCCCATAAGATTATGCTTCACTATTATTATGACTTTGTATTTACATCACATCACATTTTGTAAGAATTGTAAAGAACATTTACAACATTAATAAGGATACCTCAGGAACTTGAAAGAGTTAGTTTAATCCTAGAAATCTTCCTAATGTGAGAACAAGTAATTCTTTAGGATTTAGCAAAATTATACTTAAGCTTAAAATTATGTTAAGATTGTGGAAATTGTCTCAAAAAGCTTAGAGCAAAACAGTGAGTATAAATTCTCCTGCATTGCAAGATGCACTGCTAAACCGCCTGTGCTAGACTTGGAATTGAGGTGGTTAAAAACAGATTATGCTACCTTCAAGCCACCTCCAGGCAATAAAAATTCCTGAGGTGAAGAAGGCAGTAGAAAACATTCTTTGGAGAAAATTCTCTGTGTGTAAGTCTTCTTTACACCATCTGAAACGTGGTAGGAGGGTTCCAAGGAGACACTTAGGGAGCCTAAGAGAAATCCTTTGAAGTTAGGGGGCATAACAGAATGGTGTGTAACTCATTCCTGAAAATGACTCCACAAAAAAGCCTTCAATAGCCTCTCACTAGGATGGGAAATTAGTAGAAATATCTCCCCTCCCCACCTAGGACTCCAATTGCATGTGTGCTGGACTAGGTGATATTGTCTTATGGGTCACTGAGGGTCTATACATTTTTTTCTATCAATTTCTTCTTTTTTCATTTTTAATAGTCCTATTGTTATGTATTCAAGTTCAATGTTCTTTTATTTTGCAGAGTATTTTGTATGCTGTGAAATCTCGGTCAATTTTGTAAAATAAACTGTATTTTTCATCTCTATAAATTCTAGTTGGCAAGTTTGATCATATCTTTTCTTTATCATCTCATATGTACAAGTTTTACTTTCAATCTGTAAATATATTTATAATAACTTTTTTAAAAGGTCTCATCTTAATGCCATTATCCTGTCATTTCTAGACCAGTGGCATTTGACTCTATTAATCACTTCCCTCTTCCAACACTTTATTTGGCCTCCAGAACACTACATTTCCTTTTGTTTCATTCTAGCTACACACACTCCATTAGATAGTTCACATAAGAGCATGGCTTGAAAATTAATATAAATGTCAAAGACTCCAAAGTTGTATCCCTATCCTAGACATCTCTCCTTAAATCTCAATTTATATATTCACCGCTTAAGCCACATATCCATTTGGATGTGGATGTGGTTTGGCTCTGTGTCCCCACCGAAATTTCATCTCAGATTTTAATCCCCATGTGTCACGGGAGGGACCTAGTGGGAGGTGATTGGATCATGTAGGTGGTTTCCCTCATGCTGTTCTCATGATAGTGAGTGAGTTCTCATGAGAGCTGATGGTTTTATACGTGTTTGACAGTTCCCCCTTGACTTTCTCTTCTTTTTTCTGCTGCCATGTGAAGAAGGCCCTTGCTTCCCCTTCACCTTCCGCCATGATTGTAAGTTTCCTGATGCCTTCCCAGTCATGCAGAACTGTGAGTCAATTAAACCTCGTTTCTTGTTACCTAGCCTTGGCAATTCTTTATAGCAGTGTGAAAATGGACTAATACAGATTTCTAACAGTCATCTCAGACTAAACTTATGCAAAACCAAATGTCTGATTTTTCCCAAAACAATTCTACCTACAGTTTTCAGCATCTCATTTTATAGCCTGGGATACTCTTTTCACAGATATCCACGTGGTTCCCTGCCTCACTTTCTTCAAGTCTTTGTTCAAATGTCACTTTCTTGCTGGATCTACTCTAATCATCTAATTTAAAGTTTTGTACCTCAAACCTCCACATTCAGTATTCTAAACTCCCCTACACTGCTCTATTTTTCCTAAAGCATTTACTATGTCCTAATATTTTTTATCTAGCACTTTGCTTATTCATTATGTTCACTACTTATAGACTCACACCATAGGATAAAATATAAGCTTCATGAGGTAAGAAATTTCTATTTTGTAAACTGATGTATCTTAAATCTGGCACATAACTGATATTTTCATGAGTGATATGCAGTAATTATTGCTAGATTAACTCAGTTACATACCTAATCATTGAGGCATCAATTCTATAGTTAACATAAACTATTATTTCAATCTACTATTATATTCTTTGAATACTTCTTATAATCAAATGTTTTGTCTCAAACTTGATCTAAGTTCTTCAAGGGTAAAGTTGTGTTTTGCAATTTCAATCCTTCCACAATTATTACTGCGTTGCTTTGTACATAGTAAGAAGCAAAGTCTAAAAACGATTTTTTTGTTTTATTTTATTCTAGAGATCTGGTTTCTATCACTGGCTATTTTAATAATGCAGCTAGTGAGTTAAAAACAAAACAACAACAACAAAAAAAGAACCGACTCTTCTCAGTTCATTCCAAATTATCTTAGTTTTCTCTGCACTCAAATCTTCTTGTTTTCTTCATTTATTCCCATTTTTCTCCTATTCTCAATTCCTGTTCACCACTATAAGAAAGCATTTTTAAAATGTCCATTTTTATAATTTTTTTTGTGCTGCTTTCTAAACATGTTATGTTGTTTGCGGCATATTTTTATCTTACATAAATTGTGCTATATTCACAAGCCTCATTCTATTTTGTATTTTTTTCACTTCACTCTATTTTAAAAATCTATCTGTACTGCCATGTACACAGCTAGTACACAAAATTGTTCACCATCTTTGCCACTTAACTTATTTATTATTTAGCTAAAATGGTAGATAATGATAACTCTTCTGCTTATTTCACCATGTGATTACAAAGTTCCAATAAGAAAATATAAATGAAAAATTTGAAAACTATTCAAAAGTTCTGTGTAGATAGAAAGCAGTAATATTCTGCAGAACCTTGTAATAGTAGAAATCACCACAGAAGTTTACTAGATGGGATGTGCGTTAGTCTGTTCTCACACTGCTATAAGGAACTGCCTGAGACTGGGTAATTTATGTAATTTATAAAGAAAAGAGGTTTAGTTGACTCACAGTTCTCCATGGCTGGGGAGGCCTCAGAAAACTTATAATCATGGCAGAAGGGGAAGCAGGCACACCTTACATGGCGGCAGGCACGCCTTACATGGCAGCAGGCAAGAGAGAGCGAGTGTGAAGGAGGAACTGTCAAACACATAAAACCATCAGATCTCATGAGAACTCACTTACTATCACAAGAACAACATAGGAGAAACTACCCCCATAATCCAATCATCTCCCACCAGGTCCCTCCCTTGACATGTGGGAATTACAATTTAAGATGAGATTTGGGTGGAGACACAGAGTGAAATCATATCAGGATGTAAAGTAGAATAAATGTGGGATCACCATGCTCAAGAATGGCCTTGAGCTTTGCTGGTGCAGAAAGCCATGGAAAGCTCATTTTGTCTTGGGAGATTAGCATGACTTATCTACAAACCATAATGTAAATATATTCACATAAATTGTTTTCCTGATAACCAGAATATTCCTGGTTGCCATTAATTTGCAATATAAGTTCAATTAATTATCAGAATTCAACTTTTCAATCTAACTCAGGACAAAGAGATATAGGCGATTAGCTGGGTTTGGTGGTTGCAGGGTAGGTAGCAGACAAGACTTATTTTGCCCAAGATAAAATAATATGTGTATGATTCTTTTTGTTATCTCTTGTCCAAATGATTAGCTTCTTTCTACCTTGGACACTACCAATGTGTATTGACAATTTGTGTTTTCATTCCTTTTTAAAATATATGTCCTGAAAAATTGCTACTTCTTAACACCAATTTTCTCACATTATTTGTTGTTAATACCTCCAAATAGTGAGATACCTTGCATATATAAAGAGTGTACTAAATATATGCTTGTGCTCAGTAAAATAATAGTTAATCTTATAACTAACATGCAGAGTAAGAAACAAACATTGCGCATACCACACACAAAAGACCTATGCCTCTCTCCTTATCACATCCCTCTCCTTAACTCCTAGAAAACTACTAGCCTGACATGAGACAATTATTTATTTGACTTTTTAAAATTTTTAACAAATCTGTCCTTACTGCTATACAGTATGTTTTAGTGTTGGAACTTTATTTATTTATTTATGTATTTATTTTAGATGGCGTTTTGCTCTTGTCTCCCAGGCTGGAGTGCAATGGCGCAATCTGCAACCTCCCCTTCCCAGGCTCAAGTGATTCTCCTCCTTCAGCCTCCCGAGTAGCTGGGATTACAGTTGCATACCACCATGCCCAGCTAATTTTTGTATTTTTAGTAGAAACGGGGTTTAATCATGTTGGCTGGACTGGTCTTGAGCTCCTGACCTCAGGTGAGGTGATTCACCTGCCTTGGTCTCCCAAAGTGTTGGGATTACAGGCATGAGCCACCACACCCGGCCTGAACTTCTTATAAATAGAATCATACTGTACGTATTTTTTTGAATACTGGTTTATCTCACTTGCTGAGGTTTTTGAAAATTTCTGTGTTGATACATGTAACTGTAATTCATTTATTTTCATCTTTTTATAGTATTCACATGTATGAATGGACCATAATTTAGCATATATTCTACTGTGGAGGAAAATTTTGTTATTCCCAATTTTTAACTATTTTGAAAAATGCTGCTTTGTAAATTATTTATGAGTCTCCTGGTACCAATGTGCAAGGATTTCTAGGCTCTATTCTTAAGCCTTGAATTCTCGGTCATAGAATAAGTGCATTGTTAACTTTACTAGATACTCTCTGGCAACTTTTCAGAGTTTGTACAAATTTACATTCTCACTAGCAGTGTGGGAGAATCCTCTTTGCTACACAACCTGACTGGCTGTGCCTATTACTATCTGTGAGATTAGGCTATCACTTTCTCTCATAGAATCATGTTTTCAATTCCGACTGTCTTACACTAAAGTTTCTCTACTGATTCTCTCTTATAAATTGAAAGCTACACTCTCTCCTAAGGTAGCCCTCTCAGAGAGCATTTTCCATCTACTATTTGCAGAATGGTGCTGGTGTCTCTAGTAAGGGTTACACACCCTCTTACAGCAGGGTTTGTTGATCTTAGCACTATTGACTATCCAGACAGGATAATTTGTCATTGTTCGAGTACGTACTGTGCATTTGGGATGTTTTCAGCATCCCTGGCCTTTGTCCAGCAGATGCTAGTAGCACTCTCTGAGTTGTGAAAAACAAAAATTTCTCCAGGCATTGCTAAACGCCCCCTCAGAGGCAAAATGGGCGCCAATTTACAACCGTTGTATTACAGTATGGTTATACATCCTGACTGGTTAATTTAGGCTAGAATAGTGGTAACAAAATTCATGATTTGAGAGAAGTCACAGCCTCTAGACACAAAGGCACAAAATTCTTTCAGTAAACAAACTTGACATTCTGAAAAGAGATGTACCCTTAAAAATTACATGTTCAGGGAAAATGAAGAGAGGTAATTTCAGGAAAAGAATTTGTGTTTCTTCATGCTTTCGTTGGTTTGATTGTTTTGATAAAACACAAGACATATTTCACCTCTCAGCAATTTTGCTGGGGCACAGAAGCAGTCAGGTAGAGCTATAAGACCATCAAATTCCCCTGACAAAGCAGTTACAAATGTGTGGTTGAGACAGATTTGTGCTTTGGGAAACACGGAACAAACACATTTTCTTCTACTCCTCCTGCTAAGTGCAATTATATAGTACAACTACTCCTCGTGCTAAGTACAGCTAAATTCAACTGGACATTATATTTAAAGCAAACACAAGAAGACTCTCAAAGATGTAGAGAGAAAGATAGACAGCACAAAAATCTCAGGATCCAAGAGATGACAGAGCTGTGAGCGCTGCAGGTTTTCTTTCAGCTTTACACATCCCAGGTGTAGAGCTGATGAAGAGCGATCTGGAAACACCAACAGGTGCAAAGAAAAAAACACACTGGAACAATCTCTGCTTTCTCTAACCACAGGACCAGAAAAAGGGCAGCCTAGCAAGACAGAAAACTTTTGGACAATAACAAAAAACTGTGCCTTCCCGCTATGCTGGCAAAGACCATGTAAAAACCTGAGATGTTTGCCCTTAAGAAGCTATGAAGAGAGGCCTCAACACCTTTGCCGGATCAGTGCCAGGGAAAGCCAAGCAGTGAACCTGGACTTTCTACGCTGCCGGCCGGGGATAAGGCCCTCCCTACGGTATCACTACAGACCACGTGGGAAGCCTAAACTTCCATTCCCACTGAGGATATTGAGGCTTCTCTTTGCTAGGGTAGCATCAGAAGAGGTCTCATGGAGAGTAAGAGCTATAACCATTGTCCAGTGGTAACTAGACTACCCCTACCACGTGTCAGCAGAGACCACATGCAAAGGTGGAATACCCACTCCTATCCATTCCCCCATTTAATAGTAATGAGGAGCAGCCCCCACTGTGGGGAAAATCCAAATGAAATCAATGTGACAAAGAACTGGTTCTTTGAAAAGATCAATAAAATTGGCAACTCTCTAGCAAGTCCGGCAAAAAAAGGAAAAGAAGACACAAATGATCAATACCTGGAATGAAACAGGGTGCATCACTACAGATCACGGAGACATCAGAAGAATAGGAAGGAGATATTACAAACAAGTAGTCACACATAAATTTCACATCTTAGACAAGATCCCTCAAAAATATTATTAGCACAATTCACCCAATAATTTAAAATGTTGCTATGGAAAGGCAAAGAAACTAGAATACCTAAAATGATTTTTCAAGGAATTAGGAGCTTCCCATGCTTAATAAATATGTTTTCAGTATTCACTGTGTCTCTGGCACTATTCTAGGTACTAAAGATATAACCTTTAATATATGGAAAAATGTTTGAAGTTTACACGCTACTGAAAGAGATAATCAATGAAACGTGAACATGTTAAATACAGGTGGCAACAAGTTCTATGACCTGAAGAAGGAAAGGACAAAGAAAACAAGTAAGTTCTATGAAGATTAATAAAGCAGATGAGGGGATACAGAAGGAAGCTTTCCTGTGTAAGATGATCAGGAAAGGTCTCACTAAGAAAGTCTGAGCAAAGACTCAAAGATCACAAAGTAATCAGCTGCCTGGATGTCTGGGGAAGACATGTTTTAGAAAAGGGGAGCTCCCCAGCAGCGACGTGAGGCTGGAGTGTGCCGGACATAGAAGCATGCAAGGAAACCAGTGTTGGTGAAGTGGAGAGAATGAGGAAGAAAGGAGAAGCTATTGTCAGGGCGTGCTCAGAGATCTCGCCATATCTTGTAGGTGACTGTGAGAACTTTGGATTTTATTCTGATGGAAATGAGAAGCCTTTTGAGAATTTCGTGCTGAGGATCTGTGTGACCTGATTTTGGTGTTAAAAAAAAAAAAAAAAAAAAAAACAGGAGCGTTATGTGGTGATTAGAATATAAGACAACAAGAGCAAATGCAGGAATTTTCTTTTTTTTTGCGACAGAGTCTCGCACTGTGGCCTGGGCTGGAGTGCAGTGGCGCAATCTCAGCTCACTGCAACCTCCGCCTCCCAGGTTCAAGCGATTCTCATGCCTTAGCCTCTGGAGTAGCTGGGATTACAGGAGTCCGCCACCATGCCCGGCTAATATATATATATATATTTTTTGTATTTTTAGTAGAAATGGGGTTTCACTATGTTGGCCAGGCTGGTCTTCAGTGTCTGGACTTGTGATCCACACACCTTGGCCTCCCAAAGAGGAAAATTCAAAATTATTTTCTTGTGGGATAAACCCAATAATAAAGAGATTACAAATCTTAACCTTTTTAACTATATTTTTTCTGACTTCAGATCCTAAGACTGATACTATTTTTTCTCCTTGTTAATAAGTACTCATAACTCATCATTAAGATAGTATTATTTAACCAAAACCCTAAATATTAATGGTTTTAAGTGTTGTGTGCTAACCAAAAAAAAAAAAAAAAAAATACAACTGGAGAATATATTAAATTAAATGAATTTTAATTAGAATATAATATGTTAAAGTTTGCAAATTAATCAAAATTGATAAAGGACACATTAAGTACATTTTAACATAGATGAGTAAAAGATGCAAAATATGACTTATTATCAGCATATTACTTAATTTGTGTAAATTACAAAAATCTGACTTGTTACTTTCTACTGGAAGTGCCTTCCAGATACTTCTACAAGCAACTTAAAATTATAAAATGAAAAATGAATACCTGTACTTATTTTATAATCATAAGATGAGTACATGTGCTCTTTTCATAATCGTAAAATGAGTATGTGTACTCATTTTATAATTTTAAGTTGCTTGTGGAAGTATCTGGAAGGAACCATAATGGATTGAGATGAACTTATGTAGTATATATCATGACCCCATTTTTTAGAAAAAACCGTGTTAAACAGGTAGGCAAAACATGTGCTCTATCCCAACTGTAGGCTTCATTCTGACCCTGCTCTGGGGATGTTATAGTTCTAACATTTTTGATTCTGTGTGCAAGCTCTCACTGAAGGGCTTCACTAAATTAACTAAAGTTAAAAGGAATGCAGTTGTATCATCTCTTATAAAAGATCATTGAAGATGTGATGATAGTTTTAGCTTTATTTATTGTCAACTTTTCATCAATAGATGTATTTGTTTCAGACTGATCAGAGTTACAAAAATCGGATGTCAGACTGAACAATTCCAGACTACCTGGCAGGCCCATTTCTTTTCTTGTTTTTTTGTGGGGTTTTTTTGTTTCGTTTTTTAATTTTGAGATGCAGTTTTGCTCTTGTTGCCCAGGCTGGAGTGTAATGGCGCTATCTCGGCTCACTGCAACCTCTGCCTCCCAGGTTCAAGTGATTCTCCTACCTCAGCCTCCCTAGTAGCTGGGATTACAAGCATGCACCACCACGCCTGGCTAATTTTTTGTATTTTTAGTAGAGATGGGGTTCTCCATATTGGTCAGGCTGGTCTCGAACTCCTGACCTCAGGTGATCCCCCCGCTTCAGCCTCCCAAAGTGCTGGGATTACAGACGTGAGCCACCGCACCCAGCCAGGAAGTCCAGTTTCTTTGCATTTCATCACAAATGTTTGTTGTTTTTCAAATTTGTATTGTGGGTTGCATTATTCGTTGAAGCCATCTTGAAGATCTTGATCTTTTCAAAGTCTTGTCGTAAGAAATTGGTCCCCCCAAAACAAGCCAACTAACAAAAAACAAATTAAAAATGCTTTTTCTTCTCCCTGTCGGTGATGGTATAATGTTTTACTGAATATTATTTCCTGAAAATTGGTAAATTGTTAAGTGGTTATACATTTTCATTTTCAGAAAAAAACAGGAATAAATTTGAAAATCTCTCTTCACTATCAAATCACAAAATCATAATTGTGTTGTTTTAATTTTTTTTTTTTTTTTTTTTTTTTTTTCTGAGACAGTCTTTCTCTGTCACCCAGGCTGGAGTGCAGTTACACTGATCTCGACTCACTGCAACCTCGGCCTCCCGGGTTCAAGCAATTCTCCTGCCTCAGCCTCCCGAGTAACTGGGATTACAGGCACCCACCACCACGCTCGGCTAATTTTTGTATTTTGAGTAGAGACGGGGTTTCACCATGTTGGCCAGGCTGGTCTCGAACTCCTGATGTCAGGTGATCTACCTGCCTCAGCCTCCCAAAGTGCGGGGATTACAGGTATGAGTCACAGCGCCAGGACTGCTTTAATCTTAACAAAAGTAACTGCTGTGCTGTCATCACATATGTTCTCTACAAAATTTGGCAGAAGCAAGTATTGTATTTTATTGTATTGTATTAACAGTAATTTTTCCTATTCTTAATTGTTTTCCTCATTTTTTTTTCTGTTATAAATCATAGGAACAGGAGAGATTGTGAAATTTTAAGTGTTTTTTTTTGTATAAATGGTGATAGATGTGAATAAATTCATATGCAATAAACTTAGAAGACATAGATACCTATTACTTCACATTATTCCTTAGGGGTAGGTTTCTTCTGAAGTTCTCAGTTATTATATTTCTTAAAGAAGAAATGACTTCTTGTTTAAGAATAAATAATCTATTTTTTAGCTTTAAAGTCATCAATTTATGGTTTTTCTCTTATTTTGCCTAATGAACAGAAAATATAATTGTAGTACATTTTGAGATTTTGTTTTTATTTTATTCATTAAAAACACTTTTTCTGAGAATGTCCAATATAATATGGCCATTAAGAAGCAAATTCCTTCCTAGGTGTTCACAACTTACCAGTTAAACAAATCAGTATTCATAAGGACAACTCCATTGCTATCAAGTGATTTTCATTGTTATGAAACCATATGATCTCAGAATTTTAGAAAACTTCAGAGAACAGAGACCCCAGCTCCCCTGAGAGCCCCAGCATAGCCCATCAACATCAACAATCGGTAATCACCAAGCTCTGACAGGGCCTCATTGAATGGCAGAAGCAAAAAATCTATGATACTGCTGACTACTACATAGATGTTTTAACATAATTTAAAACTGAAGTGCTCTGTTGTGTGTATGCTGCCTTACTAGCAAATATATCTGTAAAAAAAAGAAAAATTTTATGGAATTATGCCCAGCTTTGCAACTGCTTTCCATCACATTTTCTATCTATAACACAGCAGTGATCTCTCATTCTATATTCTAACTCAAGAAGCAGCAAGAATATCTGCTTTTCTTAAAAACTTTTGCATTGACTATAACATGCAATCTCAAAATTTACCATTTGCCATTTCATCGTTTTGAAAGGCAATAGCATCAGTGAAAAAGAAGAAAACTAGTTCTTATATTTTTCTAGGTTTTCAAAAATGAAGTTTGCTTCTTCACTACACTCCAGGCATGCACCCTTCTAGTTCTTTCTAAATTATCCCTGAGCCTTTGCCTGAGGGTCTTTACTTCCTGTCACTTCCGTAATTTTCCTTACTAGTAATTAATTTAGACAGATATAGCCAGTTATTGCTTTCCTTATATCTCAGACACCTAACCACTAATTTTTGCCATCAAGAACAAGAGACAAAGGGGAATTAAATGCATTCTTGAGCTCACCTGTGAAGAGTTCCCTCTCCTGTACAGAAGGAAAACAGAGTATATCCTGTATTTAAACATGAGCTAAAATCAACTATAGTTAAAGTTTGCCCTTCTCTGCCCATCCCTCAGTTTAGCAATATGTACAGAACACGCGTTGTGCGTAGAACAAGCTGTGAACATCATCACCTCGACTGGCAGGCAGGCAACTAACTGTAGTGTTTTAGCGCCGTCTGGTGTTGGTGCCTAGAAAAGCAGCTGGCATAATTTATACCATATTTTGCATGTGACAGGTACTGATCTTTCTGCGATTTTCGAGGAATTCTCTGTTGTAAGCAACAAACACAACTGAATGTGAAAACATATGTATTAATCGTTGAAAGGAAGAAAAATCTCACAATAGCCTTTTAACCTCTGCATCATTTTATTTCTATTCAATGTCCCTGTTATTTATCCGAGGAAAAGATTTTGAACAAAAACAGTATACAACATACTCTTTCCAAAAATATACTAATTAAGGAAATATAGAGAGTGCCCTCAATGTATTTAAAATTTATTTTACATTTCAGGGTGTTTAGGGGAATGTTAATCTTAAACAACAAAGAGATTAAAGTGATCAGAATTGCTTCATTCATTTTTTAAAAAATTATTTTTCTATGTTGCAACTCTTATTTCACAGATAAGAAAACTACTCTCAGAAAATTCACTTTAAAATAAAAGTAGTTTGGTTTGTCTTTCACATGATTCTAAGTGTCTGACTATGCATTTTTAGACTATGAAAAGGGATGAGAAGAAATAGCCAAAACCAAGTTAATGCTAGAAGAACTAAGCAGCTGAACTTGCATAAGAGCCAAGCAAACATCTCCCAGAGCAGTGAGGGTTCGTTTAGCAAATGATTTTTTTCCAGTGAACTAAGGAGTAGCTTTATAAACCCCTAAAGGCAAGTCATTTATCCACCCTTCTCATGTATCTTTTGGACCATATTCATGTCAAAATTAAAGTTGTACACATGGAGGAAGACACAAAGTACAAGCAAACCACTTTCTCCTGAAATATGTTAAAACATTTTATGCCTTCCATAATGTAAAAACTACCCAAGCCAACATGCACAGAAGGAAAATAATTAAAGGCAGTGGTGTTGTCCAGAATCTAATTGTTAATGACTTTGAGAAATATGATCAATTTTAATATCCCTAGTCATTATATCCTATTTCACAAGCTCAATAACTTTTCATTACCATGTAAAATAGGCATAATAATGTTAATATACTGACTACTGTGCTAGAGAAGATCATTCTTAGCTTTCTGTAATGAGCAGTTTGAATTTAAATTGAACTTTTTTTAATTCAAAGGTTAGAAAACCAAAGCTGCTTAAAATGAAAGGTAAAATGGAACATTTGTTTTGCTTTTAATCAAGTAAAGCACAAGAAATTATAACCAATTCTTTATTTATTTAAAAGAATATAAGGCATGGTTACTTTTAAGACGTAACCATTTTCTTAATATAAGTAACCTTATATTAAGTTCCAACTCCAGATGGTACCTGGACATGGGAATGCTTATACATAATCATGGCAGAAGTGGGCAAGGCCCTTAGAGCCATGTGCGAGATACTGTCCTATGTTCTGAGTCCCCGCTTGCCCTTGCAACACAATGGCATTTTCCTTCCTGCTTGCTGGCACCTGTTGACACCCACTTCTGAAGTCAGGAGTTGGTGAATCTAGTGATCTGCTCTTTTCAGTAAGCTCAGAGCCTAGTGTCCCCTTCCTGACTCAGCCCACCATGATCTTGGCCATATTCTCAGTGTGGCTTCTGTCTAGGCCCTGAACCTTTGTTTCTGTCCTAAGGTCATACCGCCCCTTTCTACAGAAGCCCAATAATAGGTCTGAAATTTCCAAACTCATCTTCTTTCCCTACCTCCCTGGGAATTCCTAAATGGCTTCTGGGCCACATGGGAGCTTAGAAAGAACATGCACAGAGGAGCACAACTTCTGCTCTTTTTCTGTCTGAATGCACTATCACCACTTCTCAATTACTATGGCTGCACTAGTGCACACGGCGAAGTGATCTCGCCCCAAATCCCCAAATGTGAAACTAAGGATAGCCCTTTAATATCAGCTGTATGGATTTCCTTCAATCTTCTGTTTTTCCCATGAAAGATGTCTACATTCTGTTCCTGAGGGACAGCAACTTCCCATACATCAAAATCTTCTCCTACCTCAGAATCATTCACTTGCGTGCGCGCGCGCACACACACACACACACACACACCCCACCCCACTGTATTCTTCACTAGCACTAAAAATAGTGGAAAGAATGCAAGAGGAGGAATCAGACCACCAAGAAGAGAAAAACATCCAGAGTTAATTCACAAATGTCTATTCAAATAAAAGTATTTCCTTGATACCCCTACTTATATGTGTTAGATAGGACTCTCCAGATAAAGGGAGTTTTAAGGAACACTTTCCCTTTTCCATTATCTGATTTCTTTTATTGTTTAATTTCTTATAAATTAAACACCTACAGTTATATACATATGAGTGAAAATACAAGGTCATTACTTAGACCCTCTTCAAACAAATACTCTCTAAATGTTGGTTCAACCTCCAATTTTTGTCAGCATACTGAACCTAGCTAGAATATGTCTAGCATATTCTTTATGTACAAAATAAAGGACTGATTATGTTTAGTGATAGAACATTGCATTTTTACTTATTTGGAATTCTGTTTTACTTCAAAGTCTTCTTCATTCGTTACCGGATAACATTAGTCACTAGTATTTACTAGGCATCTAGATACTTTACTTGGATATACTAAAAATGGCTTTTTTCACTACATCAATTTCATAAACTATGCCGCATCTCAGGAGGTATATTTAAAGGTTCATATTTAGATGGTTAAGTACAGTTCACTTCCATGTTACCATAGTACCTCCTGCATTATTCCAGTTTAGAAGGAAACAGATGGTAAAAAGAAACTTCAAACCTCAAGAGGCTTCAGTTGGCTGGTCTTGTGGTCAAATATAAGGTCTAAGTTGCCCCTGATAGTATGCACCTCTACCTCTACCTCAGCAAGACGTACGTTAGGAGAAACAAGACATGATGTCCTATTTTGTGCTCAAATGTATAGCCTATGTTGCAAGAAGCAGGATCATTTTACTTTTCATCAGTTACCTAAGGCCATAAGTGAAAGTCTGGCTTAACTGGCACTGTATTTTTGTCAAGTTTAGTGTTGTCTATAGATTGGCTGTCTGTGGTCCTTGGACCAGCAGCCTTTAATCAGGCTCTACCTGGGTAACTAGATTAATTTTTGTCTACTAGGTAGTTTCTCTGGCTCTAGTCCAATTCCCCTCCAATTCAAACAACTTCCAGAGTGATTTCTCTAAAATACTCAAACAACTTCCAGAGTTATTTCTCTAAAATAAAAATATGGTCATGACAGATCAAATTCCTTTAGCTTTCAAAAATAGAGTTAAAACTCTCATATTGGTTAATAACGCTCTTCATTTCCATGTCTTCATTTTTCAGTTACACTCCAATTTGGTCATCGTCCTCATCCTTGCTATTCAAAGTCCCGGGAACAGCAGAATCTAGATCTCTGAACTAGAATCTACATTTTAACAAATCCTTAAGTCATTCTTAGGCACCTTAAAGTTTGAAAAGCACCGGTATATAAAATATTAATATATTAACTATTTGTATGTATTTCAGAACTATAAAAAACTCAAAGGAGTACTCTTTTAAAAGTGGTTCATTTACTTGCAGCAAAATACATATACATCTATAAATTTGTCTTTGTCCATAAAATCTCAAAACATTAGCAAGACATTGGTCATGAAACTGAACTTCAGTTACCTGTCATCTTTTGGGAAAAAATTTGAGATGTATATTCCCAGGGATCTTGCTTTGTCGAAGAACCACGTAGTAGGGGCCAGAACTGCACTCATGCCTGCAGTTTAAGAGGGGCAGTATCAAGGGCTCTCGTCCCCAGCGCATTGCAAAACCTTACTAAAAGCAAACTCCTACTGTTCTTAAACCAATCAGGGATTGGTGGGAAAGGCTCTGAGGAGGATATGAACATTCTTCTAATATAAGCAAGACCACATTAGTCTCAAACCTGAAAACAGAATCTACACTTGCCAAAATTATTTCACTTCTGCCAGTTTCCAAAAAAATAATTAAGTAAAGCCCTATTTTTATTATTATCTTAATATTTTACTTATATAGGTTGTGGGGATAATTTTTGACATGTTGTTGAGTTTAAAACAAATCTGTATATTTAGGACGAATTTATTTTAGCTCATGGTACTTTTTTGGTTGAAAGATAACGTTAGCAGATGGAAAGTCCTGGCTGCGAGTTGTCCAGGTTCTTGGCTTGTTGAACGAAGAATTGAACAAAATGCACAAACACAGCAACAAAGAGTGAAGCAAGGAAAGCACAGATTTATTGAAGCAAAAGGACACTCCACAGACTGGGAGTGGGCTACAGCAAGCAGCTCAAGGGCCCTGATTGCACTGTTCCTTAGGGTTTTCGTTAGACTAAAATAATTTGGTAACACCCTTAGGTACCTTTTAGAGGCCTCCAACTGGTTACACCCTATGCAAATAAAGGCTTGGTCCATGACCAATCAGAGGCTGAAGTGAAGGCTTGGCCCAGACCAATCAGAGGCATTTCCCATTTGTGTCATGGGGGGAAGGGGTTTTTTCGAGGGAAAGCCCTCTAACCTCTTGTCACTTGGGCATGGAGAGGTAGGGTTTTCCTCTCAGTCCAATTCCAAGAAGTCAGCTGCAGTTTGGCCTTAGGCTCCCTGTCTCCAGACCCCATTCTCCTACCTCAATGATATCCTAGAAATCTAAAAAAATAGTTTGACAAGTGAGTAATACAAAAATACAGGCCAAGTGCATATACCTAACTTGTTACAATTTGCTGTTGATGAAATCATTAAAATGCATGTTATAAAAATGTCCAGCATTTTAAATTAGCTAGGAAGAATATTAATTTTTGCTTGTACTTTTCTTAATATTTTTATTTCATAAATTTCTATTACTAAACTCAACGCAAAAAGTATGAAAGTCAGGCCGGGCGCGGTGGCTCAAGCCTGTAATCCCAGCACTTTGGGAGGCCGAGACGGGCGGATCACAAGGTCAGGAGATCGAGACCATCCTGGCTAACATGGTGAAACCCCGTCTCTACTAAAAATACAAAAAAACTAGCCGGGCGAGGTGGCGGGCGCCTGTAGTCCCAGCTACTCGGGAGGCTGAGGCAGGAGAATGGCGTAAACCCGGGAGGCGGAGCTTGCAGTGAGCTGAGATCCGGCCACTGCACTCCAGCCTGGGCGACAGAGCGAGACTCCGTCTCAAAAAAAAAAAAAAAAAAAAAGTATGAAAGTCAGGTGTTTTACTATGTATTTTCCTACATATTATGTTTTGAAATCTCAAAAATCAAATAAAATCACATTCTCTTGGTTTCCTTTCCTTTCAATTTATCATCATATATAAACAGGACTAAAAATTACTCTTTCATAACTTCTAAACATTTATTCTCTAAATAAGCTAGAGAGTAAATAAAATGTCATAAGTAATCTCTACATATTAGGAAATTGGTCCAATACCTCAGAAGTACTTGGCACATGGTATTCTCTCAAGAAAGCATGAAAAAAGAGATTTTAATAGAAATTTAACAGATAAAATATGTGTGTTGATCATATTAGCATATATCACCTGAAAAAGTAGGGTTGTAGATGCACATTTTTATTATTAAAATGTATTTTAAGTCTAGGCACGGTGACTCACGCCTGTAATCGCAGCACTTTGGGAGGCCAAGGGGAGTGGATCACTTGAGCTCAGGAGTATGAGACCAGCCTGGGCAACATATCAAAACCCCGTCTCTACAAAAACTACACAATTTATCCCAGGATGGTGGTGTATGGCATGTGCCTCTAGTCCCAGCTACACAGAAGGCTGAGGTGGAAGGACCATTGCTTAAGCCCAGGAGGCAGAAGCAGAGGTTGCAGTGAGCTGAAGTCGTAAAACTACACTCCGCCCTGTCTCAAAAGAAAAAGGTATTTTAAATGTTTTGTCTTCTTTCTAAGTATCCTATCTGTCCTTTAAATGGATTTGAAACCATATATATATAAATAAATGCCTAGATAAGTTTGTATTATGATCTCACCTACAGCTTAGTAATTTTGATTTATTTCTTTTTTAGTTTAAATACCTCTTCTGTTCATATCTTTTAGTAAGTCTTTTTATCTAAAAGGCAATAGCAGACATTCAGAACTAAGAAAATGTATACATGAACATACTCTCACCAAAAAAACTGAAAATGAATGAGATCAATTTGGCTACATATTAATAAAAACTTCTTTAGCCATCTGGGGTTTACTTTTGTGGAATAAGACTGAGACAAGCTAAGTTTTATTATTTTTATAATAAATAGTTTTGTATTCTCTTTTTTTTTCCTGCTCAAATGCCCTTCTGCTTAATTGGAGGTTCCCAAACTTCCTTGGTTCATGGCACCCTTAAATAATGTAGTATTACCTAATAACTACTCTTAAACTATTCAATAACCACAATTACATATTAATGAAGCATGTGTGCCTACTCATCACAGCCATAACTTCTCAAACCTCAAAAGCAGATTGGACACCTCCAGCCTCATTTCTTGTTACACATCGATTTTCATATAGGATGTGCTTTTTTATCAAAACACCCATCAAAAATCCAGTTTCGCAAAAATGTGACATCATAGAAAGAAATGAAGTACAATCAAAATTATGAACTACCTTAAGCTAGTAATTGCACATATACAAAAGATGCCCTGTATTCTTCTGTTTCTCTCAATAACTGAACACATCAAACATCCCATTGTGTCAGTTTATGGCAATACCCCCAGACATCTTGGCACATACTTTGGAAACCGCAAGATTCTTTTCTTAATCTTGAAATTGTATAATACTGTCATACTACATGGAAGTATTGGTCTCTTATAATTAAATATGCTTGCTTATAAGGACCCATTTTTATTTGTAATATTTGAGGTTTAAATGAATCCTTTAAAATTTTTATTGTTATATTTTTCCTATCAAAAAATATACCCAATATCTATAAATTGAATCCATATTCTCTGTCATCCAAGTCTTACATCTCCCTGCTCCCTTCTGTTGCTTGGTTTTTATTTTTCTCCTCATTCTGAAAAAGATTCTGAAGTTATGATTCTTCCATATAGTCTTTCTTTCTTTCTTTTTTTTTTTAGACAGAGTCTTGCTCTGTCACCCAGGCTGGAGTGCACTGGAGCGATCTCCGCTCACTGCAACCTCCACCTCCTGGATTCAAGCGATTCTCCTGTCTCAGCCTCCCAAGTAGCTGGGACTACAGGCATGCACCACAACGCCCAACTAATTTTTGTATTTTTAGTAGAGACGGGGTTTCACCATGTTGGCCAGGCTGATCTTGAACTCCTGACCTCAGGTGATCTGCCCGCCTGGGCCTCCCAAAATGCTGGGATTACAGGGCGTGAGCCACCACAACTGGCCTCCATATTAGTCTTTTAACTTTCTCCAGTTTCAGTTCTGCCTGTCACTGCTTGAGGTGTGTATTAGTCTACTAGGGTTATATCATATCAAAATGCTGGAGGACTTAAACAACAGACGTTTATTTTCTCACAGTTCTGGAGGCTGAAGTCCAAGATCAAACTGCTGGCAGGGTTGGTTTCTGGTGCAGACTCTCTCCTTGGCTTGTAGACATCACCTTCTCCCTGTGTCCTCCTGTGGCCTCTTTGCATGTGCTCACTCCTGGTATCTCTTCCTATTCTTACAAGGACACCAGCCTTTTGGATTAGGATCCACCCTATGGGGGAGGCCTTTATTACCTCCTTCAAGACACTGTCCCCAAATACAGTCACATTTGAGGTTAGAGCCTCAGCATAAGAACTTTAGGGTCACATAATTCGGTGCATAACAAGGTGTATATGGAAACTCTGTAAGTGTATTCATTTAAACACACCTTTTTCACTTCACTCGCTTTTCTGTTAATTTTGTATACGCCTCTTAGCTCCTCTTTCATCTTTTTGTTTTATCTTGTCTTTTATTTCTCATTCCAGATAGTTTATGTTTTTCTGAATTTAGTTAATAGAAAAAGAGGCCATCTTCTAAATGTTTTCTACAGGATATCCTTTCTCTGCTATAACCTTTGTCTTTTATGTTACAGGATGTCTCCACCAGACCCACTCTGTTGGTTTTCCTGCTATTCTCGTCTGTTGATTTATCTTTCTGTAAGTAGAAAACTACTATGACACCATTTCTAGTTTTTGTTTACAAACAAAATTAAAGTTCTGTGAATTATCCATGGCTCCCTTCACCGTACACCCGGTTGCTTTCAGAGTTCTCTTTCTTTGGGTGGAAGCCTCATTGATGTGCATTGACTGACTCTAATGAATGTTTCAGCGCTTTGCAATCTCCTATTGAGTGTGAAACTGCAGGACTGAGAAGGGATTTAGTAGTTTCCATTACTTGGTCATCTGATTATGATAATTGGAGTTTATTTCTGAAGTCAAAAATAGTTCACTTATCTTTCTTCCCAAAAAAGTATATATGGAAGAAAAAAACCCAGAATGCACCACTTCTGTGAGTTTTCTAAGGTTACCCCTTTATATCTACTGATTTTATATTGAATGTAAAGTACTTTATTCTAAGCACTTCTGTCAATAGCTACCTTGTGTCAATGGAAACTGAAGTTCCAGAATCTGTTCATCAAACAAGTATTAATGGAGGAATGAGGGTAATGAATACCTATGGCTGGCGGCTTAAGAGAAATGGTTTCTCTTACTCAGGAATATACAAGCTTTGTCTGTAGTCTAGGTGAGCAATAGACACAGATATTTGGATGACCTAGGAATCTGCCAGTGGTTTGAAATCCACAGACTTTAAGATTGATCATGTAATTATACTCTCTGTTTAATATTAAAAAGATGAATATTTAATTGTCCCTTTGTCAGCATAAAAATCATTAACTTACAAGTGCTCCTGGCCTTCCTTTGCCCTACCCTCATAAAGGATCTTCTAAGTTGTCCCATTTGGGTCTCTTTTCTACCCCCTCTGCTTTATGGAGGACCTTCCTTATTAGACCTGGTGTTTTGGCTTTTGTGAGAAAGAATTGGAGGAAGGCTAAAGGGTATGAGGAAAATGTGAGATTCACAAAGATTACAGAAAAATTGTGGCCTGGAGAATGGCGGGCATGGGAGCAGCTTTAGGGTGAGTCAGGTGGACAGAAAAGGAAATTCAGGGAGCTTTTAAGCCCTGTTGAGGACCAAGTGTTCCCATTATTGTATGATTTTGAAATTACTCTTGCTTTTCAGGACATTTCCCTTTCAACAGCGGGGTTGAGTTACCCAGGTCAGCATTTCAAAGTGTTACATTTGAGGGTGGTAATGGGAGTTAAAGCCAAGGTTTGAAGCCAAGATTTAAAGCCAAGGTGTCGTACCCAGCTAGATTTCAGATTTAAATTACCAGCCTCAATCTGAGCTGCTTATGTATTTGCACCAAGTCTTCCTAAATTCTGAAGAAAGGGAAAATCTGGGCCCTGTATGAGCAGGGATGGTTTTGGGCCACCACCAGAAAATAAAAGGGGAGTGTGTGAAGACCACACTAAAGTTGGAATTTCAGTTTAGGGGAATGCCTGGTTTGGTCCTGGATGTTCCAGGCAGAAAACCAAATTCGTGCAATGTTATCCCAGTTAACTCAACTGAGAAAATGTTTTAAGCTTCCTTGGAAACGCCAGGAATTTGACTCTTAATTGGACACCAAATTTCTTACAAAGGTGCCAGACCTATTGTCTCAGCTGGTACAAAGCTTCAGCCTGGCTCCACCTAATGCAAACAGCCTTATGGACATGGTCTTGGCTTGGAGATTTCCAGTTGGAACTCCCAGGGCAAGCTGCTTCCAGCCAGAAAATTGAAACATTCATAGAAAATCACTGGTAGAATTTAGAAAGGGCTTTCCCTTCAATAAATCAGGGATAAGAAATTCTAGACCTCTTTCTGTGTTCAAACACTTAGATAAGTTCCATTTTGTTTTAATTTGCAAAAAATGGAATCAAACACATTGATCCCAACTTGCTTTTACAATTAATTTTTCTTATGTGAATAGTTACGCTAAATTTCAAAAGATATAAATTCAACTTCATTTGTTATGCTTCATAATATTTAATAAGTAGAGTACAAATGGTTTCATTTCAATATGGATGCACGTCCAGATTGTTTCTAGTGATTTGACCCTTTTTCTTCTTATTATATTTGTATGCCTTATTATTTTTATGTCCATAGCATAGATTCTACAAAAACATGATTGTTGGGCCAAAACTGTCAAGAACTGTGAAAATTCAGATTTTCTCCCTTCCTGCAAGCTAACAAGGTAGCCTGAGACAATTTCATGAATGTTGGCAGATGACGTGAGATTCAAGGGTGAGAGAAAAACAATGGTTTATTACTCGTAGCAATCGCATTTCCACCAGTTCCTCAAGTTGCAATTCCCATAGTGTGCTGCAGAAAGGGCCAGGCACTCACAGTGGGTTTGGTTACAACACAGGAAACTAAACTTAAGAAACTTGTGACCAGGCACAGTGGCTCATGCCTGTAATCCCAGCACTTTGGGAGGCCAAGGTGGGCGGATCATGAGGTCAAAAGTTTGAGACCAGCCTGATCAACATGGTGAAACCCCGTCTGTGCTAAAAATACAAAGATTAGCCAGGCGTGGTGGCGCATACCTGTAATCCCAGCTACTCAGGAGGCTGAGAGAGGAGAATCGCTTGAACCGGGTGGTGGTAGTTGCAGTGAGCAGAGATTGCGTCATTGCATTCCAGCCTGGGTAACAGCTAGACGCTGTCTAAATAAATAAATAAATAAATAAATAAGAAAGAAAAAAAATAAAGGAAACGTGGGTCTCTCATAATTAGCAGTAAACGCACCTGCTTTTTGCTCCAGATGGAGATACCAGCTCTGTCTTCCAAGGTTCTTCATGATACGAGTATTTTTGAAAATATAGTTCAGAACAAAGGCAATCAATGTGTCTGCTTTCAAGAAGTAAAGAAATATGGGAGACCCATAGAAAATTGCCTCCTAAAAACATGCATGTGTGCTGTTGTGTTTTCTTACTTTTAGTAACTATTGCCAAATGTTTTCTTTAAAAAAAGCTGGAGAAATTTAATGCTATAATACTTGCAGAAGCTAGTTTCCCTACATCTCACTGGCCTTGATCTTATGTGTTCCTTTTATTTTGGTTGAATGGTAAAAATAATATGGAACAGTTGCTTTCATTTCATTTCTCGGACTACATTAGAATTATGTACATCTTCATAATCTTATTAGGTATTTGTAGTTTTTCTTTTGTCACGCCTATTTATGTTTGCTTTTTACTCTAGGATTGTTTTTTGTTTGTCTGTTTTGTTTTATTTTTTAGAGATGGGATCTTGCTGTGTTGCCCAGGCTAGTCTGGAACCCCTGGCCTCAAGGGATCCTCCTGCCTCAACCTCCCAAAGTGATAGAATTACAAGGTGAGCCACTGCCCCTGGCCTTCATTTTTTAATTATACATTTCTAGGAAGAATTTATGCTAGGGATAATAAATGTTTGTTACAAATACTTTTTCTACTTTTTTTTAAGATTTCTTAGCTGACTTTTGCCATACACATTCTAAAATTAGGGGTTGGTAAAATTTTTCTTCCTTAATTTCTTTACTCTTTCAATCAAATCATAAACAAGTACCTCACAAATTTTCTTTTAAAATATTTATCATTTCATTTTGTATCAGTGGTTAGTTTAACTAGGACTTATTTTCTATGTAATGTAAGCTGAGAATGTATCTCTGATTTTGTTGAAGAATTGCTAGTTACATTAACATCATCTACTTAATAAGCCATTCTTTTGCAACTGAATTGTAATACCAACCTTGTCATTCATTTCTCATATATATTTATATCTACTGTTGGTCCCTATATTCTGTTCCATTTATATACTTGTTCATTTCTGTGTGAGCATCATATTGTTTTGATTAGAATATAATCCAAAATAAGGTAAGTTCTCCCACCCAATGGCATACAGGTAAATAATTAACTGACTGTCTTCAAAACTCTGACTTATAAACTTTGCCTATTTCTGTGGTATAATTATTCCATCATGTCTGATTTAAGGGTACCAGTGTGATGTCACTTTTGTTTGCATGTGGAAGAGAGACACACAATTTGTACTTCTACTTTTTTTTTTTTTTTTTTACAACGTGGTGGTTTGTTTTTGTTTTTTTCAAGTTTTCTTTTTGTATTTCAATAGGTTTTTAGGGAACAGGAATTGTCTGATTAAATGAATAAGTTCTTTAGTGATGATTTCTGAGATTTTGGTGTACCCATCACCCAAGCAGTGTATACTGTACTCAATGTGGAGTCTTTTATCCTTCACCCCACCTCACCATTTCCCCTGAGTTCCCAAAGTCCATTGTGTCATTCTTATGCCTTTGTATCCTCCTAACTTAGCTCCTCCGTATGAGTGAGAACATACAATGTTTGGATTTTAAAATCATAATTACCTATTCTTTGACAGTTTGGAGTAACTTATCTATAAAATCGTCCTTGCCATGTGTTGTTTTCGTCTTATTCATATGAATATGTGTTTATGTAAATGCAAAGATTGTTACTAATAATTTAGCTTCTTTAATGATATAAGATGATTCAACTTCCTATTTACTCCAAATTCAGTTTTGGTAGTAATTTTTCTACAAATATGTTCACTTATCCTAAGTTTTCAGATTTCAGCCAACCAAATTATTATGATATTCTACGTTCTCTTTTTAATATGCACTGTAGCTAAATTGTGCCCCCTTAATCATTTCTTAACAAAGTATTTCTGACTGTTTTCTTGTTATCTTGATCAATTTTGTCAAAAGTTTGTCGAAAAGATTTTTCTTTAAAAGATTCTTGTGCCTTTTCGATCCTCTCAATTATGACTTCATCATCATTATTTCTTTTGCATTCTTCTATCCTTAAGAAGTCTTTTCCTAAAATAAGAATTTAAGACTAAAAAGTTTTTGCTGGGTATGATGGCACACATCTGTAGTCCCAGCTGCTCAGGAGGCTGAGGCAAGAGGATCCCTTGAGCCCAGGAGGTCGAGGCTGCAGTGAGCTGTGATCGCACCACTGCACCAATCCAGCCTGGGTGACAGAGTGAGACCCTGTCAAAAAAGGGAAGGGAAGGGAAGGGAAGTAAAGGGGAGGGGAGGGGAGGGGAGGGGAGGGAAGGGGGAGGGAAGGGGGAGGGAGGGGAGGGGAAGGGAAGGGAAGGGAAGGGAAGGGAAGGGAAGGGAAGGGAAGGGAAGGGAAGGGAAGGAAAGGAAAGGGAAGGGAAGGGAACGGAAGGGAAGGGAAGGAAAGGAAAGGGAAGGGAAGGGAACGGAAGGGAAGGGGACAGGAGAGGAGGGGAGGTCAGGGGAAGGGAGGGAAGGGGAGGAGAGGGAAGGGGAGGGAAAGGAAGCTCCACAATTTTTTTGTAAGTACTACTTTAGCTGTGCCCATACGATTTGATATATATTTTTGCTATCATTTAGTTCAAAATAGTTTCTAAATTTCAAAACTATTTTTGAGTTATGATTAGTTTTAATTCTTCAACTTCATAACACATAGCAGTTAAAAGTAATATTGTGTTAATTATTTCAAACTAAATTTCAGTCTTTGTAGATCTCTCCAGAGATTTCTCTGTTTTATGCATTTGTCCATAATGTGAGCAGGACATGCTCCAGCTGTCCTCTTGGGACTTGCCCTCAGGCTCCAGGCTCTAGAGTCCGTCCCACATGATCTTAGCACTGGGAGTCCTCTTGTCTCAGGAGACTGCCTCTTATGAGAGGCCACTCAAAGATTGTTACCTTTTATGGTATGTACTTACCATCTTGATTAAAGCAGCCTGCTTTAGCAAAGTGAGGAGAGAGGTCAGCAACTGGGGAAGACTGACTTCCCACCATTTTGCATAGCATGGAAGTATGAGTTCTAAATGTGTTCACACTGTAGACGAGGGAAGCTTTATTTTATCTTTTGATTTTTATTTTTTCGAGACAGGGTCTTACTCTGTCTCCCAGGCTGGAGTGCAGTGACTCAATTATGGCTTCCTGCAGCCTTGACCACTCCAGGTTCAGGTAATCCTCCCACCTCAACCTCCCAAGTAGCTGAGATTACAGGTATGCACCACCACGTCCAGCTAATTTTTAAAATTTTTATAGAGACAAGTTTTCACCACGTCGCCCAGACTGGTCTATAACTCTTGGTCTCAGGCGATCCTTTCACCTTGGCTTCCCAAAGTGCTGAGATTATAGGCATGAGCCACTGTGCTGGGCCTGAGGGAAGCTTTGAATGAGACAAGGCTGAAATTGTGATACTATAAAATTTATGTAATTATGAAACTATGCCAAAACCATCTTTAAATGACAAAAAAATTATGAAGTTGCATGCCCCAAATTTTGTTCAGAAACTAGAAAACAGCCCACAGATGAGGATTTAAACTCTAGAAAACCCAGGACTCTACATACCTAATAAGTTGTATAATGATAAATTTCTTGTTCTTAAAATTTTATCTAAACCTCAAAGCAGAGGAGTAGGTAGGAATTCTGCATTTTAGGGAGTGATCATGAAGTTGTCACTCCTATCTTTCCAGGGATTGTCCAGCAATGGCAACCAGTTGTCACACCATCCAGCCCATATCAGCAGAAGATTGGAGTATATCTAGAAGAAAGAACCTGTGCTGGAAGTAGGTTTTTGGCCTATGAATGAAGAAAAGAGGAGAGATGCTGCCCCCTGCTCACGGTGAGCACCAAAAGAGGGTTCTCCAAGAGATCTGCTTCAAGAGATGGCAGTTTTCGGTAAGAAGGAGAAGTTGGCCCCTCCCTCCCTGGCTTGATGTTTGCAGAACTGCTGGGAAGCGGAGCTGCTGGGAAGCGGAGCTGCTGGGAAGTATATTTCCACACCAGTGCACCGAAGTCAACTGGTAAAAGAGTTCCTGGGAGAGCTCAACTTGGATGCCCTGGATTTGGTAACCAAGGAAGAAAGAGAAACTTGGAAGCATCGAAATGATGAGAAAGTGGAAGTGAAAAGCAAGGAAGAATAGAAGAATAAACCAACTTTCTCCCACCCTTCTCTGCTGCAGGCCCACTAATGATAGTGGGGGCTTGAGCTAGAGAGAAGGAGAAGGTTTCCATCAGATGTGGGCTTGAACCTGATTGGAAACCTTAATACCTCTAAGTGGATGGATTGGCCTCAAATACTATTAAAGAAATGGTGAAGGGAGAAACAGGCAGAAAATGTTTGAGGGCAAAAAGACAAACACATCTGCTACTCGTATCTCTTTGAGTTTAGTCCATTCAGTAAAACGCAAAGCAAATATAAATTTAGATAGAGAATAGACAGGTATACAACTAACATATTAAACTGTGAAGTATCATGTACATATGCATTCCTTTTTTAGTAAATGTTAACTTATCTCTGTTTTTTCTATCTTTTCTGTCAATATGAATTTTATTCATTTATTTCCTAATGTTGAACTATCTTATTAGTTCTATAATGGATGTATTTATGATGAAATCGTCTTTTAATATGTTGATGCACTGTTTGCTAAATTTAGAATTTTTTAACCTTAATATTTATAATTAAATGGAACTATAGTTTTGTCTGTGTTTTCTTTTGTTTGTATTACCTTATCTTTATGCTTTGGTATCAATCTTATCTAATTTCATAAAAAGATTTTTAAATGTTCATTATTTTTTTCATTTCCAGAATAATTTTTTTTTGAGATAGAGTTTCGCTCTTGTTGTCCAAACTGGAGTGCAATGGTGCGATCTCAGCTCACTGCAACCTCCGCCTCCCAGGTTCCAACGATTGTCCTGCCTCAGCCTCCCGAGTAGCTGGGATTACAGGTGCCCACCACCACACCCGGCTAATTTTTTGTATTTTTAGTAGAAACAGGGTTTCACCATGTTAGCCAGGCTGGTCTCAAACTCCTGACTTCAGGTGATCCGCCTGGCTCAGCCTCCCAAAGTGCTGGGATTACAGGAAAGAGCCACTGTGCCCAGCCTCAGAATAATTTTTAAAACACTGCCATAATTGGCTATTGTTCCTTTGTAGAAATAATTTTTCTAAAATATCAGTTTCTGTATACTTTCTATATCTTTGGGCAATTTGGTCATTTGTATTGCAAAAATGCAAAGCTAAATTGACAAATTCACTATCATAGTGTAGTTTTTAACATGGGTCTTAGTAATTGATAAGTCAGTCAAGTTTTAAAAATAAAAAATATTTGAACAACATAATTACCACCGTTTCAAATTTTACAACTTAAGGCCTACAAATGCCTAGATTACGACAGTATTTGTTTGCTAAAGGACCTTTGTCCGCTTTCCTGATCCTTCTGTCTGTATCTCTCCACACTCACAGAAGGCAGTCAATGATGGTGTGTGCATCTTGAGTAAAAGTAGGGAACATCAGATAACTGATTCCACTAGTGGATGATCTATGAACGTGTGAGAATATCTCATGTAAGAGCGAATTGACAGGGCACCAACTCCTAAATGCAATTCTACAAATGCAATTAAGACTGTTGCCCTGGTTCTCGCAATGCACAGTAATACAGCATATAGGCGCTGAGGGTGAAGAGCTGCAAATGGACTTGGAATGAGGAAACAGAAAACCTCATTGCAGGCACATCCTCTTCGTGAGGGCAGTGCCTTGCCTCTGACTGTCAACTTAATGACCACTTCCTCTGGTGGTGAGCCCTGGCGACCCACCCCATCTTAGGGTCACATCTTCCCTCCAAGCAGTGCTGTTCAGTGAGATTCCTTTCAAGATAACTTCCTGCTATCTCCCTTTCACAGGAGTCACATCTGGTCCCCAGACATCCATATCACTGCACTGTTATCTACAGAAGAGTCAATGTCTCTCCACGCAGGCGTCTTTACTCCATTATCAAGCAGAGGTAGTCCCAGCCTCTTGTTTTTATTTTTCTCATAGTGAGAGTCAGTCTCAAACCCTTAAGCTGTCTCATAAACAGAGAGAATAAACATCTACTCTATAAAGAGAGACTATTTTAGAAGTTAACATTCTTGGAACTATAGAAGAAAATAAGTGAAAATAGGAAAATCTGAAAAATAGAATAATAAGGGGAAGACTAACTTTAGAACATACTCAAATATAAAGCTACAAAATTCCTAATCTTATTTGAAATCAACGGTGTCGGGAGAAGGTCTGGGGCTATTGCTACAAACGTCACAGAGTGTGAGTGGGAACCACAGGAAGAGAACACAGATGTTTCCCATCTCTCCCAATCCCCTGGAGACACACACTTGGGCTGGGCAAGTCACACTTTTATCGTGGAATGTGCTCTGGCAGTAAGACCTTACCAGCCTGCTGCTCTCATTCTTGTAGGTTAATGTAGATGCTGCCTGGCCAAAGAAGCTGCACAATTGTGCTAGAAGCACCCGAAGACCTTGTGGAAAGTTGAAACCAAGTGAACCCTTCTTATCAGGAGGAAGAGAAGCCACAGGTCTCCGCTACTGTGCCGTCAGGCCATGCAGAGAGAGCTATCGGGGATAGCAGGGGACAAATGTCTCTCCACAAATTGGAAGAAAAAGTTCATAAAAAGAACCAAACACATACAGGGACTCAGTACATGATAAAGGTAGAATCCCAAATGATGGAGGAAAGATAGATTACTCAAGCAGTTTCGAGACAGTGAGATAAATACTTGGAAATATACACGTCAGTGGGGTCCAAACTATGCCTAAACATAAGTAAATTCCAAATGCGCTGAACATTTAAATTGTTTTAAATTATAAAACCACGGCAACTTAATTCAACATATACATAAACACAGATACATATATACTTGTCGGTGTTTTATTTTTAAAATACAAACAGAAACACTGTGCACACTCCTCTGCATCCTGCTTGTTTCTACCTAATAATACATGGACACACACAGACATCTCTTGGAATATTAAATAAGTGACTGATAACAGTGGCGGCTTCTGCGGATGGGTGCTGGTGGTCTTTGAAAGAGACTCCAGGTACTTTATGCCTTTTACAATTTTGTCCCATTTACTTATATTGCACCTTACAAAATAATAAGCAAGTTCTTAAGGAAGCAAAAAGAATTCAAGATAAGTGAGTTTTGAGGATCTTTATGTTATGGGCTGCACTGCATCTCCCTAAAATGTATACCTTGAAGTCTTAATCCCCAGGACCTCAGAGTGTGACTATATTCGGAGACAAGGTCTTTATAAAGGTGATTAAGTTAAAACGAGGTCCTCAGGATGAATCCTAATCCATTGTGACTGGGTGTCATTACAACAGGAGGAGATTAGAACACAGACGCGAACAGAGAGAAGACCATGTTGGAAACAAAGGGAGAAGACAGCTATCTACAAGCTAAGGCAAGAGTCTTCAGAAACCAACCCAGTCAACACTTTTATCTGGAACTTTCAGCTGCCAGAATTGTGAGAAAACAAATTTCTGTTTTTTGAGTCACTCACTCTGTGGTATTTGGTTACGGCAGCCCTAGAAAACTAGTATTACACACACACATACACACACACACACACACACAGATATTTACATAAACGTACATATATGCGGTAATGAAAAATCGAAAGCTGAGTTTAATTGGACTTTGTGGCTTTTCTCTGCTGTACTAATTGGAAATGAACCTTTTCTTCAGGATTTCTATTAATTCACTTGGATATTAGCATTCTTTACTTTTTAAATAAACTCAGGATATTGTCTTTTTTTTTTTTCTGACACAAATGCTGAGTTTTAAAGAGAAATCACCCTCATTACCAGGACAAAACAGTTCAAGGAATCATATGGCAGCCTCTGTAGGGCTTTCATAAAATTAATTGGTAATCTCATTATATTCTTTATGGAAAAGACTTTCATTAGTTATTTTTAGAACTCTTAAATGGAGTGGCAATTAACACTCATTTTCACTTCTTTTAATAATCAACACGTGGGAACCAACAGCTAATTGCCAAAGCTCAAGCATCCTGATATATGGCACCTCAAATCTTAGGATTTCCATAGTCAGACATAGGGATTCCATCACAGAGTGGATGGGGACGAGGGGACACCGGAGTGACTTATCAGATATTAAAAAGGGGGTAGGAGCTCTGTTTGGTTTGGAAAACCAGGCACGCCGGTTGTTCTTATTTTTCACTCTCCAGCATCATATTCACAATTTAAAATAACCAACACGCAGTGTCCATTTTATAATACACAGTGAAAATGAACCAAGCAGGAATATACCATGGTAAGCCATTGAACTCAGATTAGGAAATTTAGATTTTTTTTATTGCTTAACAGCAAGATGATTTGAAAGGAAAAACATGAAGGGGCCACATTTTCTCCTCTGTTGTCCCCCTCTCCCCATTCACCTCCCTGCAAAGTACACCCCGTTTCCAGGCTCTGCGAGTTTCCAGAAGCAACTGCGCTCCTTGCTATACACCAGATTCTTTCTTTTATTTTCCTCACTCTCAACTTCCAAAATATTTAACATTTTTCCGAGTCATGCTGGACTCGATTATTGAATGGATATCAGTTGTAAAAGAAGAAATGATGCTTCTGCTGCAGCTTGGAGCTCTATTCATTCATACGGCAGCAAGAGCAGAAAGGATTTTTTTTTAGTGTGTAAACCTTTGTGATGCTAAAGTTGATAATGAATTTCAATAATGAGGAAGACAAAATCCCTGCCCCCTAGAAGTTTGCAGTCTATGATATATCAGTTTGTTTTACTTATAAAGAATATATTCATATGTTATTGCCCTTCTTGTATTATACTGTTATTCTTCATAATACCAGAAGGGCAATAACATTTCAATATCAAAGGCAGTTTTTAGTAACTTTGAAGGAGAACGATTCCTAATCAGATGAATATCTACATAGGGACTGGGGGCTGAGGGCAAGTACAGGTTAAATTGGCACACTTCTTGTCTGGATTTCCAGCAGATCTGGGCAGATTTTGCAACAGAATGAGATTTCAGTAGCTCTTGAAATGATGAGATAGAGACGTGTTTTTCCTAGGGCATGTAATTTTCCAAATATTCTAGCACTTACTTCCATCCTACCCTCTTACGCAAGAGCATGACTTAAGATTATGTGTTTAGCCTATATCTGTCCTTTTCCTAAGGGTTGCGATTTAGGTAACCCACAGTCAAGGACAAACTTGAGATACTGAAAAGCCAACTTTAATCTTCAGGATGTATGAATTGTATATGAGTAGGCAGGTATTAACTGAAATAAAATGATAACATTGTGTCTATAATATTGTTACAACATTTTCCCCAACACGTATCACCTAAATTACTACCAAGTCAAGTATGTGCACAGAATTATCCTAGTGTTCTTTCCAAATGCATTTTGAGTTTGTTCAGGATTTAACATTTTTTTTCTAAGTGCAAAACTATCTTTTGATGTAGCTTACCCTCACTGGGTGAAAAGCAGCAACATAGCCAGAAATATTGTGGAATAAGAATGAGGAAAATAATGCCAGTGCAAGCCATCTACAGCCTCACAGTCCAATACAGTAACCACTAGCTACACATGGCTATTTAAATTTAATGTGCTAAAATTAAATGAAATTCAGAATTCCGTTTCTCAGTCACATCAGCCACATTTCAAGTGCTTAATCGCAACTGGCAGCTTGTAGCTACCATATAGGGCAACACAGAATGTGAGCATTTCTCTTATTATAGATTCTATTGGATGCTATTGATCTAGAGACATTTTTAAGTTGATGCTGAAAGTATTACTTGATGATTATTTCTGCCAGAGCATCCTGCGTTTTCACTAAGTAAAAGATAAAGTAATTCTGAATTTTTGTTTGGTATTATCTATGCACAAAAACATACTTAAATAACTTGCAATTATTAATTTCCATAACTACCCTCTATTTTGTAACAATTATTTAAATAGAAAAAATAATTTTTGGCAGAAAAATAGAATGGAAAAGAGAGGCTCAAACTTCCCACTGGTGTTGGAGCAGCGGAGGAGGAGGAAAGCTGTTGGTCTCTTCTGTGCAATCAAAGAGGAAAATGAAAAAGGAGAATGGAAGAGAAGATTCTCTTGATAGAACTCTACATGAAAAAGCCCAAGATAAAACTACATTCCCGTAGAGCTAGCGCTAGCAAACTTTGAGGCTTTCTTCTCATTCATGGAGGCACTTTGAGGTTCCTCAGCAATCCATTCATTTTGACTTCCTTTAATAAAATACTTAACAGAAGGGAAAGAGGGTGAAGAAGCAAAATATCCATTTGATACAGACAGTTCCAGCTGATGAAAATGAGTTAACATTATCACCTCATGTTTTTTCATCTGTAGAAAGGTTAAAAGCACTGCTTTTAAGCAATCACTTTCAATAACTTTGTCACCATCCTTAGGGTACTTGTAGGAAGAAAGAGAGGAGCAATAACCTCCTTTTTAAAAGCACCAGCTTTACGAATTATCTTAAATAATTTGTTTTTATGTCATTTTGTATCACCATAATTTTTCTTTCCATTCTAACTTTGGTACTCTGGCTTTTCTTCACCTAGCAATTAAAGTCCTTCAGTGGAGCCAAATTATAAGTAAAGCAGCTGTTCAGAGCTGAGATAGAGACAGGAAATTGTGGTTTCCTTAGCAATGAGAATTATTCGAATGCTTTCAGAAGCCAGTTTCTTGGCTTCTCCTTTCTCTTCTGTCTGTTCGCCTTGCCATTCCTCACAACCTCATTCACAAATTTATTTTTCTCTTGCTCTTGTACACATTTTTGCTATTTACCTTAGGATATATTTTAAATTTATTTATGTATGGTAACCATCATAATTTGACAATTGTCCTATGTATATATGCAGTGAAACATTACCTTGTACCCCATAAATATGTACAATTATTATGTGTCAGCGACAAGGAAAAAATTAAATTTAAAAAGTGTCCAAAATAAGTAAATAAATTAATTTTTAAATCCCTTTTCTTCAAATACCACCGTATTTAAAATCATACATATCATATTTACCATCAATTGACAGTGTTGCTTACCAAGTATACTGACTGAACAGTGGTCTCCAAAATGTTAAGTCCTAATCCCTGAAACCTGGAAATGATGTCACCTTATTTAGAAATTTGGACTATGCAGATGCAGTTAACATAAAGATGTTGAGATGCTGTGTTAGATTACCTGGGAGATCCCTAAATGCTATTACACACATTCTTATAGGAAAGAAAGGGGGATCTCTGTCACACACACACACAAGCATTGTGAAAATGGAAACACAGATTCCAGTGACGTGGCCAGAAGCCAAGGAATGCCAGCAGCCCCCAGAAACTGGAAGAGACAAGGAAGGATCCTCCTCTAAAGCCTCTGGAAGGGGCATGGCCCTGCCAACACCTTCACTTCAGACTTCTGGCCTCCAAAACTGTGAGAGAATAAATTTTTGTTATTTTAACCCACCAAGCCTGTGATAACTTGTTATAATAGCCACAGAAAACTAATACAACAAAAATAATTAAAAAGTGTTAATATCCTTTCACAAACAGGCATAAAATATAAGTGTTATCACATGCCAGAAGTCTAGTGAAAATGAGCACACCATAACTATTAATAATTGGAATCTCTGTTGGGTTGGGAGTCGCAGATATTGTCAGAAAAGTATATTGCTAATTCTTAAGACTGGAAGTCAACCCACACCTCTGCTCTAAAAAAGCAATTATAACCCTAACAATATTCTGTGCTGTAACCAATAATGGTTACTAGCTGTTAAGATATTCCTGTTAATATTAACTGCTGAAATTAGTGACTACTTCCAAAGCAGACATGAAAGAATATTGGCTGTCTTCATTTTCTCTGTAAAATCCTTTCTGTGTCTAAGATGGAGTGAAATCACTTTATCCTTTGTCTCTGGTTAGCAGACAAGCAGTCCTATGTAGGGCAAGCAACTAGGAAAGACAGCCCCTGTGCTGCACTTGATGGAGGAAAGGGCCATGCTGTCCCCTGCCAGCTGGATTGGCTGTGACAGAAGGAACAGCTGTGCAGGAGAGGCTCTCCAGCTGTCAACTGAGAACATGCAATGACTATGTGCAAGTGTCTCTTCAGGCTTGCGAGTCAAGTCAAGTGTTGCCTAAGCATGTGGGATGGAATTTGGGATAAATGAGCCTTTCTAAAGGAAAGGGGAAAAAAAGGATTTTCTGGAAAGGTACTCTGTTACAATTTGGATATAGATCATGTACAAATGAGACCGTGGCAGAGTCTGCGTGAGGGAAATGCAAAACAGAACTTCCTCTCCTAGTGCAGTCTTGCAGGTTGTCCTACTCAAGTGAGTGTCTTAAAGACATCCCCTAAGCGCTGAGTGGGGTGTCCAGTGTAATTCCCACCCCGCTAGCTTAAGGACTGGGATAAAGTTACAGACTTTATATATGCTGTACAAAAGTGTGGCTTGACTGTATCACTTGTGAAAGGGGACATGAATATCAAGGGCGGTGTGGGGACAATAAAAATAGAAAAAGCTAAGATGCTTTTCAAGTCCCCCGAATGGGGTCTTAACATAATTCTGTGGGGGGAGGGCTCCAGCTCTTCTCTCTACAGACACTCAGCAGGAGAAAATGAAACATCTATAGGGTACATGACAAGCACTGTGCTAGGCACTTTATGTCTGTTATTTCATGTAATCCCTAACAAAAACCCTATGGAATATCATGCTCCTACAAGCCATGAGATTTTCCTGTTTTTATAAACAGAGACAGAGACTAAATAACTTTGCTCGAATCACACAGACAGTAAGTGGGGAAATAAAATTTTGTACCCAATTCTGCATGACCTGAAATTCCATCATTATATCCAACCAGGACTTCTAGGAGAACTGGGTGAACCCCAAAAACTCATCAGATTAATGAGTCTCCCATTGCTTTATAATCAGTCAGAGAGGAGAAATCAACAGTGACCATGGTCTTCAAAACAGATGAGATGAAGAACAGCTTCTATGAGACTATAAAAGCAGCTTGAATCCTTTAGAAATAGACAGATGTATAAGCCTACTGTTAGGACAAAGTAAGCTGAAAATTCCTCAACTCCCGTTTTCTTCACCCAGCTCCCAGTCCCACATATACATATGGGGACTATCCTTCTATTAAGATAGAAATAGAAAACTTTCCTTCGTGGCAGTCGTGTCTTTGTTAATTAAGATGATAAGCCTTTATAATAAAAATCAAGCCAAGAAAGAATGTGTATTTACATAGCAGGGTCAACTACACCATTTTTGCAAGGAAGTTATATTCGCAGAAAGAATGTGCATCCCTCACATAAACCAGCAGTCTTCAGCAGAAACAAAATTAATTCCTGTATTGACAAAGTATGTTTACCTTTTTGTGTTTTAGGAAAGATCGCTGCCATGGAATAACTGAAAGTGAAAAACCAGATGCATTTTTACTCTTCACCCCTGTCCAAACTACCCCAGCTCTTGGAATCAGCAAAAGGCTAATCCAAGGAAGATCCCATGATATCTCATACAATGTGGTCAAGAAAGGAGGGGCTGCCATACTGGTTTCATTTGAATGAAGGCAATTTATGTGAAGAATAACAGGAGATGGAAGGTTGTAAAGAAAATAGAACTATAAGAAGAAATTAATGATGAGAGAAAGAGACAATTGCAGGGGCAAATCTTTGTGTTCTCTAGAAGGATGACTATGCTCTTGAAGAGATGGGCAATCACTCATCATGACAATATGGACATCAGGTAGCAGCTAGTTTGGCAGATTTGATGGAGAAAGAATGTGGAAAGCCTCTTCTGGTTGTCTCTATTTTCTCAGTAAGCTATTAGCTGAGAATAAGGAAGTGGGTATTGAAGAGTTGAGGAAAGAGGAGGACGTGTTGCATAGTTTCTGAGAAAGTTGACTATATAACAATTATCCATATGTCCCTAAAAACATAGCTAAAATAGATAAAACTTTAATGGGAGTTTGACATCTCCAAAATCATTATCAGGATATATTGGCACATGGCTCTCAGAAACTCCTGGACCAAGCAGACAAAAATAGAGAAGGTAAGGAAGTTTTGAGGAGTGTGATTAATAAGTTTGAGCTAATAGAGATCTAGTCTCCTATATAACCTCTCTTTCCAAAAAAAGAAATAGTAATAATGTGCTTTAAGTCAACTACATGTCTCAATGAGGCCCAAAGTTATTATCATACATATTGTTCTCTAACCCATTCTAAAAAACTTACAAGTCAATAAGCTCTTCCTATCAAAAAAACATAAGTTAAGAAACTAAAAAAAGAATTCACTCACAAATAACCTGTGGGTTAAGGAGAAAATGACAATGTACTGTACAAAATATTTAGAACTGCATGATTATGAAAGTGGTATTTATCAAAAAATAGAAAGAAAAAAATACAGAAAAAAAGCAAGAAACGCACAAAGCCATGTAAAGAAATTAAATCTTAATTGTACCATCCAAAACTAATCAATTAACATGTGTTGTGTAATCTTTCAGGCTATCTACACTACTGCAAGGCAAGTTCCTTCATTCTTAGGAATGTGTTTGCCAGGCTGAATATTCAGGTCTAGTGGGTAAAGTGCTTTACACAGAGCATCCTCCAAAACACAGGTAAGTTTTTTCCTAAGGAGAATTTCATGAAGCAAAAGATTTTTTATTTCATTACTTAATGAAATATAATAGTTTTAATTAAAATTTCTATGTAAGGTCATGCTTACAATGAATGTTCTTTCTATTTACAATGTTTTTTATTCTTCTGAAGTTCAGTATGGCTTAAGATGTGAGATGTGTTTCTAACTTGATTGATTAGCATGCCAATTTATTTTCAAAAACATTCCCCAGTTATCACGTATTAAAGAATCACTCTTTTCCTCTAAGGACCCAAAGGTTTGTGTTTTCTAATCTATTTATCTGTGTTTAAATTAACCCTTGCTGCATAAGAAAACACCACAAAGCCCAGTGACCCAAACACTGAGAATTCAGTCTTATACTTAGGAGCCTGAAAGTCAGAGTGCTTTCTGCTCACTGCTGAGCTCAATCACATACCTACAGCTAGCTTCAAAGTGGGTGGAAAACTCTAGGATCTTGGGTGAGTTCTTTCATGTACCGGGGGTCAGATGACCCTAGAATTGCCTAGGATGGCTTTGGTTGGAACCAAAGAGAAGAAAGAGAGCAAGGATACAAAAGGATAAGTCCTAATGTGTAAGAATCCCTCAAGTCTACGTTATATCATACTGACTCACTTCTTCTTGGCCCAAGCAAGACACATGACTGAGCCAAGTCAGGATGGAAGGTGACTGCTAAGTTATAGTGCAAAATACAATGGAATAGAGGGAGGCCATCAACATAAGTCATTAGTAAAATTAGTCTACCATGATCTGTGTTCAGGGATGAAAGTTCTATAAAGGAGTTTAATGTAAGGTAGAAATAGTCAACCTAGCAGAAAATTTTTTTTAAATCTTATTCCTCAGAAATTCATGAAGTAGATTTCATTGTGAATGCTGTATCTTTTTTATTCTACTTTTCAACTATTTAATGATGACTCTTTTCATTTATGTATTTCTTTTTCAATCAAACAAATATTATTTGATTTGGCCATTTTATACTTTTCATCTATGTAATGATGTGGTCTGAAAATAACAGTACCCATTCTCATGTTTTCTACTACTTATGGTTTTGTGTCTAATTCAGTGTGCTATAACTTATAAAATAATATCTTACTGCACTCCACCCTGGGCGACATAGCGAGACTCTGTCTCAAAAAAAAAAATAATAATAATATCTTGTTCCAAAATAGATTGTAGATGTTTCTAATTTTTTAAAATGTAATATAAAGTTAGCTATTAAAGATATTTCTTATAAAATGAAAATATTTTCATTCTATTTTATAATCTAGAATGAAGTTGCATTTTATATAACTTGATATTGATCAAGATGATCAAAAAGTCTCCTTTGGATATGAATATGAAAAACTATGTTAATAAGATTCTTATTGATGAATTCCTGAAAAAATTCATTAGCACTATTTAATTATTTTGTGGTATTTGGCTTTATTTACTCATATTTAATATTTTTAATATTTTTGCCTATATTTATAAGCAAAATATCTCCGTAATATGGTGTATGTGTGGAGAAAACTACAGCAGTTTTGCTGTCGAGTTGGATTGGGAAGACATCTATGTCCCCAAGGATCTTAAATAATATATAAATTATCTGTTTCTGTAAAATTTGATGGATATCACCTGTCACATCTCTTCAGCTTGCTTTTCATTATCAGAAGCCCAATCTAAACTAGATAAAGCACAAACATATAATACATACATTTGTGTTGGCTTACAGAATTGACAAGTCCAAAGTGACATAATTGACTTTGAACCCTTCTGGCTTCAAGTGCTCAGATGTAGTCTTGCAGCCTCTATACCATTCTTCACTAACTCAGCTCTGCATTCTTTTGCGATTACCTTATTCTTAGGCAGACGCACTTCATATAGTAGAAAAAAACATGGTCAAGAGAAGCTCCAGGCTTCTGATACCTACAGAGAAAAAAAAAAAAAAAAAATGACCCTTTCCCACTCCACATCTATACATGTAGTAATAACCTTGGCTGAACTTGTTTGAATGACAACAATCACCTGGGCCATCCTGGAAAAGGAGGTGAAGAAATAGGATTGAATGCACCCAAGTCACAAACCCACCTGTGGATAGGACATTTAGTGCATGTGAAACCTTGTTAATAAGTCATCTTCTACACTGTCCTTGGTGAAAATTTTACTTTCCACCCTATCAATGATTATATCTGTATTGTAAATATTCCTTGTTTTATCCTAGGCCATTGGATTTTTTTAGAAGAAAAAAATGAACCTGTGTAATTAGGGAAGAACAAATTACTATAGTAAAAGTAATATGAAAAACTAAGAAGTTAGAATACATAAACAGAGAGAGGATAATCAAACACATTTTAATCTAACAATTGTTACCATCCTCGTTAGCTAATTCTATTAAATCCCATACCTATAAAGCATTATGAATATTTTATATTAGACTATTATATTTTGTATTATCCTCAAGAATAATCAGAATACTAGAAAATTTATTTCACTTCATAATTGTTTACATCATGAAAATTCATATCAATATGTATTCAACAAAATAAAGTTACAGACTTAGAATATAACTTTCCGATTTCCTAACCTGCAATAATCATTTAAGCCCAACAATAGAAAAAAGAAATCTTTCAATGCTGCTATTTTCTTTTGTAAAATAAATAAATAAATATGCCAATAGTGCACAAATAACTATCTTAAGTACACTAAGTTCAAAACTAGTCGATGAATTTGTGCTTGTGTCTTGGCAATCCAATTTTAACATATTTCTACATAACTGAGTTTATCCTAAATCTAATCTTCTATAATTTCCTATCCTTGAAAAGAATTCCCTAATGAATATTCATTTTCAAATACAGCAATTGTTTTGTTTTGTTTTTTTTTAACATAAACTGGATATTGGAAATAGTCTCAAGAGAAACTAGCTCCATGGTCACTTAATAAATTTTAATTGGTCAGGGATTTAGGACTAATTACTAGTACTTTTAATTACCTTTGAATTTCTATATTTCAGCACTTTTCTCATGATTCTTTGGTAACTAGCTCAGATTCTTAATGTTTTTTCCCTATTTGAAATATTTTCCACTGCTCATCCTCTTTGCCTAGCTGACTCTTTAGCTTTCAGGGCTCAGCTTAGACATCACAACTCAGGAGATCGTTTCTCAAACTGTCATTCAGATGTATATCTCCCTGGCATATTTCATAACTGAACTCTGTAATATTTCTTCACATTTGTATCAGTGTTTATAATTTTATATCAACTACAAGGTAACCTCCTTGAGAACAGGTATTTTATCATTTTTCTTCACACTTTATTAGTAACATCTAGAACAGTGAGGAATACATAGGAAATAATAAGTATTTACTAAATTTGTTAAACAAACTGATTTAGATTCTTGGTGCCATAGTTAATAACAATGTATTGTATGCTTGATTTTCAAGATTTGCTAAGAGGGTAGACTTTTAAGTGTTCTCACCATACACACGAAAATAAATACGTGAAGTAATGCATATGTTAATTAGCTTAATTTAGCCATTCTCCAATGTATAATTACTTCAAAACATCCTGTTGTCCACTATAAATATATAGGGTTTATGTTTTTCAATTTGAAAAAATAAATACATATTTTATTAATGTTTCTATTCTCCATGATGTGAGCTCAATGAGAACAGAAGATTTTCTTGTCACTACAACTTGCCAGTTCCACACCCAGCTTCCAGCAGAAAGCAGGTACTTAATACACTTTTGCTAAATGAAGAATGGAAAACATCAGCAAAAAAAAAAATTCAATTCTGAGATGGTGACAATGGAGAAAGTTTCAATAAGCACACCTCAGATGGACGATGAGAATAGCAGACAACAATGTGGCCTGCAATGAAGTTTGGGTCAACCACAGGGAAGAGAAGAGATGACATTTCGACTTGACTGGAGCTGAAATGCACAAGTTTTTGGAAGTCCCTGAATGATAAAAGTCTGCATTTTTTTGCCCTTTTTAATGGCAAAACCAGTTACTTTTGCACCAACTTAATATAAAGGCGCTAGGAAAGTATACAAAATTCTGGTAACCCTCTTTGTACTTAATTAATTAATTACCTGAAGAAATCCATTTAAAATAAATTGATTGTATTTGAATGAATTTCATGGAATTCTGCTCATTTTTACACTGTTACATAGTGACAAACATTTCTGAAATGATCTCAAGGTTTTGTAGATAGAGACCAGCAAAGCAAAGACTACAGTCTCTTACTGAGCAATCCAAATTGACTGCCAAAGAGACTATGCCCAATTTGGATCAAGTATTTAACCTTAGTCCGAGTGTCTCTGGCCAAGGGAGCAAAGTGACATATCATTAAACTGGCTACTAAGTGATAAGACTTGACCTGTGACCTGTGGTGTGTGAGAGAGTTGAGTCTCCAGAGAGAAATGAATTGGGTAGATACCATCTAGGTAAACCAACTTTAACTCACTACTTTATTTCCTGACATCTTAAGCTTCAACTCTTCATGAAGGAATACCAAAAGCAGTTAAGGAATGTCCCCTGAAATTTCCCTAGAAAGTATCCAGACGCTATATGGACCACACCAAGCAAATTTGGGGAAGTAGCCCAGATATTTACTTGCCCAACTTATTTTAGTCTTTAGCCAAACTCCATAACTATGCTTTCCTTATGCTGAAGTATTTTTAAAAAACTATCCAAGGGCCCTTTTTTTGATGTCTGAAAACTACCTATGTTAATTCCCAGTGAACTCTTGCCAAATATGCCAGATATGGGGATTAATATTATTTGCATTGACTTTTATGCTGAGAGTTGTAGTGTTTTATCCTGCTTTACAACCAAAATACCTCTTCACTAAGCCTTCCTTTATTTAGAGGGAATCATTTAGAAGGATAGAAATTCAAATCAGAAGCCACAGAGATTTAGAATCCACAAATCAAAAAGTAAATGCCTGCATTGGCCATGACTCTCATATCACTTTGGAACAACTCCTCAAATAACTTTTTTCTGGAAATACTGCAAGAGAGAGACATAAGTGCATAGACTTTATTTATGGTTTAACATCAGTTACAAGAGACAGATTGCAGAGACTTCTTCGTGTCTAGTCCTTTAGGTTTAATTTGGTCACTCTGAGACCATTTTAGCACAGACAACAGCAAGTTGGCCACACCCATATTTGTGTATTTGTGTCAGTCCTTAATTTTTGAGTCATGTGGAACAAGAAAAAATCTCGCCCTGACTCCCCCAACTCCTACCACAATTCTAGACAATTGTTCATCTCTACAACCCAATCAGTTATCCCAGAGCCTGATTCGAATACTTGAGTCTGCAATCAAGCCAGAATTTCCTTTCCCATTCTACCACTACTTATTGCCACCAATACGTTGTCTAAAACATTGGATTTTTAAAAAGGCAAAATGTTCTCCCTCCTCTTCCAGCACTCCAATGTCTTCTCAAGAGAGCCTAACCTCAAGCCAGCTGGCGCAGGCACCTGCAATCTTCAGGATCTAATTGCAACATCACAAAGCAAGGCAAACAAGGGTGAGTTGGGAGTTGAGAGGCAATACATTAATAACTGGCATAGTCTCCTCCTTTATATCTGCCGTATCTACATATCTATATCGACATCGATGATATTACAGCCACCCCCGCTTCTACTTCTTGATTCCCAGACCCAGGTCTTATGACTATGGGGGAGAAAACATCCCGTAGTGCTGATTCAAAGAATATACTGTGTCCTGTAAGATAAAAGCCCCTCCTCTCAAGGTGTAGTCTTCTAAGTAGCATTGTCACTGAGACCTCAGGAAGCCATTCCACCTTTCCAGTAGACCAGTTGATAGTGGATGTCTGAAGACCAGGGAATTCCCTGGGCATGAGACACTGCTGCACTTCCTTCACTATGAATGAGTTCCTTGATCAGAGGAGTGGTGGCTCAGGCCTGTAATCCCAGTACTCTGGGAGGCCGAGGCAGGAGGCGGATCACATGAGGTCAGGAGCTGGTGACCAGCCTGGCCAACATGGTAAGATCCCGTGTCTACTAAAAATACAAAATTAGCCGGGTGTGGAGGCAGGCACCTGTAATCCCAGCTACTCAGGAGGCTGAGGCAGGAGAATCGCTTGAACCCAGGAGGCAGAGGCTGGAGTGAGCCAAGATTGTGCCACTGCACTCCAGCCTGGACAACAAGAGTGAAACTTTGTCTCAAAATAAAAGAAGAAGAATGAGAAGCAATGCTGAGCAGGATCTCATGACTGTAGATAGTGTATTTTGTGAGTTTGTGGACAGTGGTACTGGCGAAAATGTCACAGTCAGGGAAGATAAATTTATATGCAGAATACACACCTTATCCAGTGAAGGTGGCTGTGCACCCACCGTGATGGAAACAGTTTGGTGTAACCTCTCGCCACCATGCCTGGGACTGGATCCCCCAGGCTTCAGTGCTACATTGAGGATCCAGCCTTACTCTCTCTTTTGGGGAGGCTGAGTACTCAGCAATAATCAGTAGCCACAGCAGCCTATTTTAAGGGAAAGCCTCTGTTGTTCTGCTCATAGAGACACTTCATCTCTGTCATCACGGTCTCTCTGTTCTGAGGTCATCGAAAATCAAGCACTGAGGGGGTGCAGGAAGAGGCAGATTGATCTCCACCTAAAGTTATCCATCTGATTATTGAGATTGTTAAGAAGAACAGCTTTCAGGCCGGGCGCGGTGGTTCACACCTGTAATCCCAGCATTTTGAGAGGCCAAGGTGGGCAGATCACCTGAGGTCAGGAGTTTGAGACCAACCTGGCCAACATGGTGAAACCCTGTCTCTTCTAAAAATACAAAAAAATTAGCCAGGTGTGGTGGCAGGTGCCTGTAATCCCAGCTTCTTGGGAGGCTGAGGCAGGAGAATTGCTTGAACCCGGGGGAGGTAGAGGTTGCAGTGAGCCATCATGTCACTGCACTCTAGTCTGGGTGATAAGAGCGAGATTCCATCTCAAAAAAACAAAAAAAAAAGAGAAGAAGAGAAGGAAAGAAAGAAAAAGAAAGAGAGAAGGAAGGAAGGCAGGGAGGGAGGGAGGGAGGGAGGGAGGAAGGGAGGGAAGGAAGGAAGAAAGAAGGAAAGAAAGAAGGAAGGAAGGAAGGAAAGAAAGAAAGAAAGAAAGAAAGAAAGAAAGAAAGAAAGAAAGAAAGAAAGAAAGAAAGAAAGAAAGAAAGAAAGAAAGAAAGAAAAAAGAAAAGAAAGGAAGGAGGGAAGGAGGGAATGAAGGAAGGAAAGAGAAAGAAAGAAAGAAAGAAAAAGAAAGAAAGAGAAAGAAAGAGAAAGAAAGAAAAGAAAGAAAGAAGGAAGGAAGGAAAGAAAGAAAGAAGGAAGGAAGGAAAGAAAGAAAGAAAGAAAGAAAGAAAGAAAGAAAGAAAGAAAGAAAGAAAGAAAGAAAGAAAGAAAGAAAAGAGAGAGAGAGAGAAAAGAGAAGAACACCTTTCTCCAAAATCCTCTGCAAAATTCAGGACTCCTATTTTGCCTGTCTCTGGAATGCTACAATCAGGAGTACTTTCAGTCCATCTCTGCATTTTTGTCTTTTCCATTGTTTCTCTTTTTCATGTGCAGTTCTGTTCATTATGAATAGAATTTTAAATACTCATTTTTAGGAAGAAAAATGTGATTGTTGACATCCAACTTAAAATTAGATGTTTTCATCATGGAAGACATAGTGCCGTGACACACTCTTTGCTATATCATTAGGCATTTCCTGTGGCTGTGACAATTAAGTGGGTATTTACTTTTAATCGGGTTATAGCTAAAGTCATGTGGATTATACATGTAGACCACTACTTTAACCTGTGTCCCAATTCCATGTTCCCCCTAGCTTTCAAGATTTAAAATCTGATTGAGTTTTTCAGTTACAGCCTTTAAAAATATATCCCTCCAAATTTAAAAACTTGTGTTAGCAGTGCACTTTTCAGTTACTCAAGAACTGTCCCATCCTTGAGCCTGGCATGGACTTAGAGTGAAATTTCCAGGACTTCTAAAACTGTAATTTGAGTAGAAATTATCTGAACATATTATTAAAATGAAGAATCTGATTAGGTATATCTGGCATGGAACTTGAGATTCTGCATTTATAACAAATTCCTAAGTGGTGTTGATGATGAAATGCCAGTCTGTAGGACCATATTTCGAAAACAAAGGAGTAAACACACAAAACATGTGCTTTTCTGGAGCATGCTTTTATCAGTTTATGGAAGCCTGTTGTTAAATTTTCAGGCATTTTGCAAGCTGGTTGTTAAACATAGTGGTTATTTAAAGTTAAATTATATGAACTTCTAATTAAATAAATAATACTAAAGCAAAGGAAATAAATATGCAAAACTTATCATGTCCTAATTAATTTCCTACATTTACTTTGACCTATGCCCTTGAAGTTATTCACGTCTATCATGCCTGTGCGATGAAAATATTTGTAATGGTGTCCCTCAGTACATCTCTTTCCAGCTGTATTTCGGTGACATTGCATTGGTAGTCAGAAATGGCCACAGTGGTAGTATTTATAGCACGAAAATTGGCAAACACTACAAATCAGTTCCCTACTTTTTTTTCAAACAGCCTGTTGTGAAAACATTTGCCAGCACACCACTGGTCCATCAGCAGAGCCTCGGTCCTTTAATCTAAAATATTACCTTAGTCCATTCTGACTCCTATAACAAAAATACCATAAAGTAGGTAATTTATAAATAACAAATTTATTCCTTGCAGTTCTAAAGCCTGGGGAGCTATAGTCAAAACACCAGCAGATTTGATGTCTGTTGAAGGCTCACTCTCTAGTTCAGAGATGGTGCCTTCTCACTTGGTAGAAGGAAGAGGCAGCTCTCTGGGCCTTTTCTCTAAGGTCGCTAATCCCATTCATGAGGGTTCTGCCATCATGACCTAAGTATCTCCTAAGGCCCCACACTTTAATACTATTGCATTGAGGACCATGAACATTCAGACCATAGATACCCAAAGGGTAGACGAGGTAAACACAGAGTAACTCCACTCAAATCCCACTTGAAAGACAGAGAAAAAGGTCCCACTTTATTTCTTCCATATCTGAAAAGAACAGTACTCAGCACTGAAACGCATAATGACTAGGACAAAAGAACACATTTAGGGGCAATTGAAATTTGTGGGAATGAACACATGTTTAACCTGGCTGTTATGAGTAGCTCAGAACTTAACATAAATATTTTGATGATTATATTTTTTCTGCATTCATACCTTAAATAACACATTTATATTTGTTTTTAGTGATAATGTTCTTGTCACATTATAATAAATCAAAGGGTTTTAAAAAATATTTCTTTGAAAGCTCTGGCTCTTTTGCCATGCCAAGTAAATGGTTTTTCATTTAAAAGCTCCTTTTGCAGTGAAATTTTTGAGACTCTGTGGATTAGAATGTATGCGGGTTTTAGAAATCCATATTAATACTCAAAAACATAGCAGAAACTAAAGTACTCTCTGACAGTTCCTGGCTTTATTTACATTTTAATTGGTGCATATCTTCATATGCTTACCTTCCCATGGAGTTTTACAGGTTCTAATTTTGTCTTACACATATTTTTAGCCTTGATATATGTAGGAACACAGGGTAAAAACTTATCTCTAATAATAGACTCTAAATATATAAAATCTATTGTTTAATCTGTAAATACTTCACTCATTTAAGCTAAATTCAAATATTTCCTCACTCCCTCAATCTCCATTGATCAAAAAAGCTCAAAATAATCTCACCCTCCTCACCTCTGAGTTCCTGTAGTATTTTCTGCTTGGAGAAGAAAATCCACCAGAGCACCATTCCCACAGGACTTTATTCAAAACTCTCTGGCAGGAGAAGACAAGACTGTGAAGGAGGGTAGAAACACTCTAAATCGGGGAAGGGAGTGGAATATTTTAGGAAGTTTTGAGGTTGGTCAAAGTTCAACTCTTTCTGGAAATGCTTCTTCTTTCCAGAGGGATTTTTCATGTGGATTAGCAGCCATTGTTTGGGTAGCCTGGATTTGATCAAAAGAGTGAAGAGAAATAGTTAGGGTTTATGTTACATGCAAGAGAGGCTGGAACAGCTGCCAGGGACGGGCATGTGAAGGCCATAGTGGAAAAATCTCAGTCTCAAGTCCTTCAGTTTTACATTTATCTATCCACCATTTGTCTTTTTTAAATGTACCCTATCAGTCAGGGTTCTCTAGAGGGGCAGAACCAATAGACTAGATGTCTATATGAAAGGGAGCTTATTAAGGAGAATTGACTCATATGCTCACAAGGCGAAGTCCCACAATAGGCCATCTGCGAGGTGAGGAGCAAGGAAGCCAGTAGTGGCTTAGTCCAAGTCCCAAAACCTCAAAAATAGGGAAGCCAACCGTGTAGCCTTCAGAAGGCCCGAGAGCCACTGGAGTAAGTCCGAGAGTCCAAAAGTCGAAAACTTTGGCGTCTGATGTTCAAGGACAGGAAGCATTCAGCAGAGGAGACAGATGAAAGTCAGAAGCCTCAGCAAGTCTGTTTCCCCACCTTCTTCTGCCTGCTTTGTCCTAGCCATGCTGGCAGTTGATTGGGTGGTGCCCACACATACTGAGGGTGTGTCTGCTTCTCCCACTCCACTGACTCAAATGTTAATCTCCTTTAGCAACACTCTCACAGACACACCCAGGAACAGTACTTTGCATTCTTCAGTCCAATCAAGTTGACACTTAATATTAACCATCACACTAACTAAGGTGACCATAAAAATTATCCTTGACACATATATGAGTAAAAATAAATGCTATTAATAATTACACTGGGAAAATAGGCATGAACCACATAATCATACATTCAGATAGTTTTATCATTTTTTTTTCTGTTTGTTTACTCTACCCAATTAAATTCTAAGTCTCCATGTATCACAAACCAGTACCAAAGAGACCTTAAAAATATCACTTGATTGACTGGAGTAAAATGATAAATATAAAAGACTCTTTATACAGAGGATTCACTAATTATAGCTGCGATATCCTTTCAGGTAACTTTTTTCCAGTTCATATTTATTACACTCTTCCCGAGGCATACTTGCCGTTTGTGCCCTTACACATCAATGATACCGTGAGGTCATCCAGCTAGTTTCCCTGATACACACTACCCGATTATTTTCCCTCTTTTAAATTTCCAAAGAAAGAAAAAATATTACTTCTTTGTGTAAAGGAGAAAAGTAATATATATGAAAATTAGTAAATTGTACTGACTCTAGGCATTTCAATTTGTGGGAAATCACTGTACTTTTTAGTAGAACAGTCTTCAATTCAAGCATGATGGCTTTTTAATTATGTAACTATGAGATTTTTAAATTATACATTTTTTCAAGCCCAGTATTTACTGAAAATGTGTAAGTAAGTAAAAGGATTTTTATGTAGGTTACTTAGAACTATATCGTATCTATGAAATAGAGAAGATAAATAAGAAAATTTGATGGGACCAAATTACCTGAACACATAAATATTTCATCTGTTTCCCATTTAGAAAAAAAAAGAAAGAAAGAAAGAAAGGCAGAAAAGTGCAACTTGTTGCCAGAGCTCATTTCTCAGGGTAAACAGGAAATAGGTTAAGTTGGTAAATTAGGAGAATACAACATTAGAAAACCCACATCCAAAGTGCTTTGTATTATTAACTGATTTTATAAACCGTTTATTCTGCCTGTAAGTTTCTGTCTCCATAAGCAAAGTTGAATAAATTCATTCAATTCAGCCAATATTTAATAAGCATTATCCATATGTGGGAAACAGGCCATTGTTGAGGTATTTTGTATTAAAATATTAATAGAATAGGATACCTAAAACTGAGGGGGCTTATAGTCCCTGATATGGTTTGGATCTGTGTCCCCAGCCAAATCTCATGTCCCACTGTACTCCTCAATGTTGGAGAAGCAGTTAGGTGGGAGGTGATTGGATGATGGGGGCAGAATTCTCAGGAATGGTTTAGTACTATCTCCTGGTGCTGTTCTCATCATAGTGAGTGAGTGAGATCTGGTTGTTTAAAAGCCTGTGGCACCTCCAGCTCCTGCCACGTAAGACACCTGCTCCCTCCTTGCCTTCCATCAGGAGTAAAAGCTCCCTGAGGCCCCCCCTCTTCCCCCGCAGAAGCAGATGCTGCCATGCTTCCTGTACAGCCTGTGGAAACATGACCCAATTAAACCTCTTTTCTTTATAAATTCCCCCAGTCTCAGGTAGTTCTTTACAGCAGTGTGAGAACAGACTAATATAGTCATAGTCCTAAAGATAGAGACAAATATATTATCAACTGAGTCCAAATAACCCCACAGTTTAGGTATCTTCAGAGAAATGCATAAAGGATACTGTAGTTTACACAAAAGATAATTCCACCTGAGGAATCAGAAATAACTTTTGAGTTTGAAAAATAGTCAAATGATTCAAGCTAAGGAAAAAATTCACATTATTTTATTTTCAGCACTGGGCAAGTATTTTTAAATCATATTTTATTATAACATTGATTTATGATTACAGTTAATTTTGGAAATACACCAAATAAAAAGTAAAACAAAAATAACTCAGAATTCTAGCATTCTTAAATATCTGCTTCTATTTTTATATTTTGGGTTTTTTTCTATAAAGATACTTTAAAAATAGAATTTGAAATGAAAATTTATTAACCTGCTCTTTATTATTTAACATTATTAACTATGGGGATTGTCTCTGTCATCACATATATTTCAGAAACACAACTCTAAGTGGTTACAACATAATCTACTTTAAAATTTGTCTTTAGTAAAATATAATAGGAAAGAAAAACCTGTTTTCGTTTTTTAGTAGCACAAACACAACTATGATGAACTCTCTTACAACATATTATTGAGTGAATACATGCATTTTTCCCCTAAAATAAATGCTGAGAAGTGAAATTACTGAATCAAAGGAAATGAATATTTTAAGGCTTTTGATACAAGTAACTAAACTCCCTTTGAAAAAGACTGGTAATTTATGGGTCTGTCAACAATGTATTAGAATTTTCAATTACCTACAAACTCAAAGTTGCCATTATTACTTTAAAAACAAAATGACCAAAAAAAAAACAAAAAACAAAAAAACAAAAAAACCCACACTTGTCATATTAGTAGGTGAAAAACAGATTGTCACTTCATTTTGCATTTCTTTGATCTCTAATTGGGTTAAACATTTTCACACTTACTTACTCCTTCCACTTCTTTTATTTTTTTTCCTCAACTATTTATGTTGCCTTTAAGACTTTTTTTAAAATGCTGAAAGCTTATTGACTGTAGTAAACACTGCAAATATTTCCCAGATTTGCCTTTGCCTTTTAATTTTATCATTGATTTATTTTAATTTTTCTTTGCCCCACTTAATGATTTCCAACTATTAAATGACTTTTACCTGGAATTCTGAATCTCTAACACTAATATTGTAAACCTTTCATTTGCCTGATAAATCTTGGCCTATTCTTTTATTTGGAAATCATTTTGTACTTTTTTATGATACTCTTAATAAATAAGATTTTTGTTTTTACCTTACCAAAGAGCTCCATCTTTAAATTGAAACAGCCTTCTGAAATATTTTATATGATTTTAGAATATTTTTCTTTACCTTTGTGATTTTAAAAATTGCCACAAAATATTTAGAATGGGTGTCTTTTTAATGCTATTGCTTATAATAACTCATTCCTCTCAAACAGAACACACAAATATTTTTTTTCTTAGCTCAGTTTTAGCCCATATATCCGCTCTAGCTTCTGTTTTCTTGTTTCAGGGTCTTGCTGCTTCTTTTGTTTTCTTTGCTATATAGGATTTTTAGAAGTTTTATTTTACTTATAGGATCCACAGTGTTTCAGAAGACATACATTCTATTCTACTGTGTTAGCCTTTAAGTTTTTTGAGTTTTTCTAATTCCCATACTGGTCTTTGTTAATGTAATATTACATCAGCAATTATACAGCAATGGCTGTTAATGTTATATGTTTTAAATATCTTAATTTTAATTTAGAAAATATTTTTATTTTGTTCTTTTTGCTCAAGATTGCTTTAGCTGTTCAGGGTCTTTTGGGGTTCCACACAGATTTTAGGAACTTTTTTTTTCTAATGGTGTGAAAAATGTCATTTGTGTTTTCATAGGGAATGCATTGAATTTATAGATTGCTTTGGTTAGTATGGATATTTTAACAATGGCCATTTCATCCCATGAACAGGGGATATCTTTCCATTTTTTGTGTGTCTTCTTCAATTTATTTGATAAATGTTTTATAGTTCGTGATGTAAAGATCTTTTGCCTCTTTGGTTAAATTTATTTCTAGTGTTTTTTTTGTACTTGTTGTAAAAGGGATTGCTTTGTGATTTCTTTTTCAGGTAACTCTATATTGGCATATAGAAATGCTACTAATTTTTGTATGTTGATTTTGTATCCTACAACTTTATTAAATTTATTAGTTTCATTTTGGGTGGGGGTAGAGTCTTTGGTGTTTTCTGTATATTAGATCGGGTTGTCTGCAAACAGAGATAATTTGACTTTCTCCTTACTAATTTGGATGCCCTTTCTTTCTCTTGCCTGATTATTCTGGATAGAACTTTCAGTACTATGTTGAATGAAAGTGGTGAAAGTGAGCATCCTTGTCTTGTTCCAGATCTTAGAAAGAAAGCTTTTAGCTTTCCCCCATGTAGTATGAAAATAGCTATGGATTGTTTATGTATGTGCTTTATTATGTTGTGGTATGTTCCTTCTATACTTACTTTGTCGAGAGTTTTTACCAGGAAGTGATGTTAAATGTTATCAGATGCCTTTTTTGTTGTTTTTGCTTCCATTGAGATGATCAGAGGGTTTTTGTCCTTCATTGTATTGATATATTGTATCATGTTTATTGATTTGCATATGTTGAACCATCCGCATATCCCTGGGATTAAATCCATTTGATCATGGTGAACAATTTTTTTATATACTGTTGGATTCGATTTGCTAGTATTTTGTTAAGAATTTTTGCATATATTTTCACTGGAAATATTGTCCTATAGTTGTCTTTTTCTGTTATGGTGTTGTATTTTCTGGTTTTGGTGTCAGGCCGATGCTGGCCTCATAGAATGAATTTGGAAGAATTTACTCCACTTTGATTTTTTTGCAATAATTTAAGAAGAATTGGTTTAAGTTCCACTTTAAGTGTTTTGTAGAATTTAGCTGTGAAGCCACCTGATCCTGGGATTTTCTTTGATGAAAGACTTTTTAATCACTGATTTAATTTTGTTACTTATTGGTATACTAAGATTTTGTATTACTTCATTATTCAGTCTGAATAAATTGTATATGCCCAGGAGTTTGTCCATTTCTTCTAGGATTTCCCATTTGTTGGTATACAATTGTTCATAATAGTATCTAATGATCTTTTGTATCTTGTGGTGCCAGACTCCATTTTCTTTTCTTTTCTTTTTCTTTTTTCTTTTTTTTTTTTTTTTTTTAGAGTTTGGTAGATTCTTTAGTTTCTTTAGAAACATACAATGTACCCAAGTTATAGCAAATAGTTCTATGCATAGGTACATATCAATTGCACTTTTATTTAATTGTTATTAGTAGACTCCTTTTTCATCTCTGACTTCATTTATTTGAGTCTTCTCTTTTTTTTTTCAGTCTAGCTAAAAGTTTGCCAATTTTGTTTATCTTCCCAAAAACCAACTTTTTTGTTTTTTAGGGTTTTTTTGTCTGTATTTTATTTATTTTTGCTTCAATATTTATTATTTTTTTCCCTTCCACTTATTTTGGGTTTGTTTGTTTTTGGATGGCATCACTCCACCTGACTTCCAAACATACCACAAAGCTATAGTAACCAAAACAGCATGGAACTGGCATAAAAACAGCAACATAGCAAAATGATACTGAACAGAAAGCCTACAAATAAACACACACAACTACAGCCAATTGATTTTCAACAAAGGTGCTAAGTACACCATGGAGAAAGAACAGCCTCTTTAATAAATGGTGCTGGGAAAAGTAGAAATCCACATACAGAAGAATGAAACTAGACTCTTATCTCTCACTATAAAAAAATTACTCAATATCAACTAAAAATTTAAACATAAGACCTGAAACTGTGAAGCTACTAGAAGAAAACATAGGAGAAAAGCTCCCTGAAACTGGTTTAAGCAAGGATTTTTTGGATAAAACCTCAAAGCATGAGCAACAAAAGCAAATACAGGCAAATGGGACTGTGTCAAGCTAAAAAGCTTCTGCACAGCAAAGGAAACAATCAACAGAGCAAAGAAACAACCTACAAAATGAAAGAATTTATTTGCAACCAATATCCAAAATTACAAGGAATTGAAACAACTCAACAACAACAAAGCAAGTAACCCAATTTTAAAATGGGCAAAAGACCTAAATAGATATTTATCAAAAGAAGACAAATAGCCAACAGATAAGTTTAAAAATGCTCAGTGACTGTAATTATCAAGGACATGCAAATCAAAACTACAAGGAGATTAGGCACTATCCAATTAGAACAATGGCTATCAAAAAATCAAAAGATAACAAGTGTTGGAGCCTTTATACCCTTTACACACTGCTTGTGGGAATGCAAATTAATATAGTTATTATGGAAAACATTATAAATGTTGCTCAAAATATTAAAAATAGAACTACTATGTGATCCAGCAATGCCACTACTGGGTATATATCCAAAACAAATGAAATCAGTATGTCAAAGAAGTTATCTGCACTCTATGTTTATTGCAGCATTATTCCAATAGCCAAGATATGGAATAAACCTAAACATCCATCAACAGATGAATGGAAAAAAAAGTGGTAGATATATACAAAGGAGTATTATTTGGCCACAAAAACAGAATGCAATCTTTTTGGATGAATCTGGAGATTATCTTCAATCTCCAGAAAGAGAAATATTGCATGATCTCACTCATAAGTGAAATATACAGAGTTGTTTTCATAGAGGTAGAGAGTAGAATAATGATAACCAGAGAATGGGGAAAAGAGGTTTTGTGAGAGTTTGGTCAATGGGTACAAAGCTACAGTTAGGAGAAATAAGTTCTGGTGGTCTACTGCATCTATAGTAGGATGGCTAGAGTTAACAATAATGTATACTGTATATTTCAAAATAGTTAGAAAAGAGATTTTTGAATATTTGCATCACAAAGAAATGATAAATGTTCAAAGTGATGGATATGCTAATTATCCTGACTTGGTCATTACATAATGTATACATGTATGAAAACATCATCTTGTTTCCTGTAAATGTGCAGAATTATTATATGTCAATTATACATTTTAGAAAATAAAATATTGCATTTCAATATTCTTCATCATTCCACTGAATCACAATATACTACAGTTAATGTTATTCCTTTTTTTATCTCCTCAGCCTGTCATTCAACTTCTGATTTCCATTTCACTTCTGTGAACTGGTGTTATTAAGTGATTTTTTAAAAGAATATCATAGAGGTGGCACTTTTATGTACCATTTCTATATCTGAATATATTTTTATCTCCCTTAACAAACAAAAGACAAGTTGGCTAATTATACAATTATTAGATCAAATTATAATTTTGCAAAATATGCTCTATATTTTTGGCATTTTAGATTGCATCAAACATTTTAGTAGATGATGTTTTTTTCTCCATGGTTGTTTATAAGGAGCTTGTTATACTGAAAGGGGTTGGTCATTTGATTTTTTAATTTTGCTTTCTTTGTACAGACTCAGGCTATGTCATAGTGTGAATCTGTTCTCATTATTAATGAGCCTTTCAATTTGCACATGCAAGGTAGTTTTAATTGGTTATAGCTTTAACTATTATTTCTCTCATTCATTTTTAATATTTTTTCAGCAATAAGATCAGTTTTTTTATTTTCTTATTGCTGTCATTTACCTCCGCATTCTCAAAAAACTTCTAAATGTTATCCTCCAAACAACTCTTCCCATTTCTCACTTTTTAATTCTGACAGTTACCCAATCCAGGGTGGATTATTATTCTATTTTACTTGCTGTCCTTCTTTGTCTCAGATATATTTTTGGTCATCACATCCTATATCTCCCTTTAGGGTTTTTCGATTCTGTTTCACTGGAATGATGTATTGCTGCATTCTACTGGGATTTTTTGTTATCTACCTAATGTGTTCTAGTCAATGCTTTACTAATAATTTTTAAATTCACCTTCTCCCTCTGCGTCTTCATGAAGATGTTTCTTACCTGGTCCTGCACTGTTTCTTCACAGGATTTTATTACTTTTCTCTTTTTCCAATAAAGCAGAACGTATAGAGATGAAGCGTTTGCCAACAGATCTGTTATGTGATTTGCCCATGACACTGCTAATCTTATGTGAGTGACAGTTCAGTTGTGTTCTTGGGTTTACAGCTAGAGAACAGGTTACTGTGCAGGATCCCAAGGTCAGTATCTAGTCTCCAATGATAATTTATCTGGTGCAGTTTTGCTTCACTGGGGTTGATTCTTTTCTTCTATTCATTATTTCATTTCTCTGAGTTAAAAATAAATAAATAAACCTTATACACAGAATCCACTTTTGCCAGGCTTGTTCCATGTTTTTTTTGTGTGTGTGTGTGTCTTTTTTTCTTTTGTCCTCTATGTCTTGTTAATTGTTAGGTCAGTTATCGTTTTGTTTATTTTTATGTTGCCATTTGAGCTTTCACATTTGTCTGTGTCTTCTCAGATATTGGTGAGAAATTTAAAAGTGCTACATCTAGAGCTTCTGAGTGGAGGTTATTTAAAAATTAAACATAAACCCTCAGTTCTCACCCCTAGTGAAGTTCTTTCTCACTAATTCTTAAGTCCTGACTCTTCTAGCTGTATATTGTCCATTGTTATGGAATGAATTGTGTCCTCCCAAAATTTATATATTGAGTCCAAACTCCTGGTACCTCAAATGTCACTGTTTTTGGAGACAAGGTCTATTAAAGAGGTAATTGAGTTAAAATGAGATCATAAAAATGAGCCCTAATCAAACATGACTGAGGTCCTTTGAATAAAAGGAAATGTAAACACAGTTGGGTACAGAGGACAGACAACGTGAAGACTCAAGGAGAAGGCAGCCATTGACAAACGAAGGAGAGGGGCTTGGAACAGACCTTTGCCTTAAGCTCTCTCACACTTCCAGCCTCCCGGACTGTGAGAAAATAAATTTCTGTTGTTTAAGCACCAGTATGGTACTCTGTTATGGCAGCCCTAGTAGACTAATACATCCATTCTGTCTCCCGTACTGATAGAGGACCGTATCACCCACTCTCATCTTCCTTCAAACCCCCTTTCCCTCTTCCACCATCCTCACTCTCAGCTGACAATCCTGCTTATTATTTCACTGAGAAAATAAAAGCAATCAGAGAAGAACCTCCATGGACACCACCACCACTTCTACCCAGGAACACATACAGCATGTATGTGGAGCAAATATAGAACATATAGGACATCTGAAACCTTTCCATTGGCTGTTCCTATTGCTGAAGCACTCTTCCTTGAGATATCCCCAAGACCAATGTATTCCCCTCCTTCAAATAATTGCTCAAGTGTCACCTTCTCTGAGAGTTCTAGTCTGCCCAAACTAGTTAGAATAACAATGCACTTCCAATACCAAGCCCACCTGTACCCTGATTAATTTTTCCACAATACCTTCTAATATTCTATACAGTTTATGGCTGTATTATATTCATTATTTATTGTCTGGTCCAAGTATGTAAAAACATATGACTATTTGTTTGATAGTATATTTTATGCCTCCAGATCAATGTCTGGCACATGAGAGATATTTGTTTACATACCTCTCTATCTATTTAATAAATAGGTATTTATTAAATCTATTAATAAACTGAATATCTTCAAACAATACCAACTTTCCTCAACCCAAACTCTCTGTGTTGTTTGTATCATACTTATAAAATAGAAAGAAAAAAAAGATTTGATTTGGCATCATATAATGAAGAGCAACAGGGACACCACCTTTCTGGGCACAGCAATGGATTATCAGTTTCCTAGGACAATAATGGATTTGGCATTCTAATGAAACCACCTCACCTTCCTTACTAAGCAGAAGTGCCTTCTCTGCTACCTTGTACCTACAACCTATGAGGTATCCACATGAACATCAAGCGGCAGTCTCCCTAACTAAGCCACTATTCTTAACCTTCTTTACTGGTTTACAGGCTCTTCCTTCAAAGCTGTTCCACTCTGATTCTCATTGTACAGTACCTGCCAGGCTCATTCCCCAGGGTATGTTTCTGTTCTTTCGCCCTTATGCTCATTCTTCTACAAGATGAGGCAAAGTTACACAGAGCTCAAGGTTGTGAGATTTGGAGCCAAGTAGCCTGAATCTGGGTCCTCCCTCTGCCCCTTCCTGGTCAATTTGACTCGTCTTATCTTCAGTTTTCTTAGACGTAAAATGGACCTAATGAATGTAGAGTGTACAGAGTTTGTGAGGATTGAAATAGATGATGCATGTACACTATTTAATAGTGTGTTTGCAATTAGTAAGCACCATTTTCAAATAATGTTACCTGTATCACACATTTGTTACCAGGTATCAACAAATGTTACCTGTTGTTGCTAACTGGCTCTGGTATCCATCCAATACAAAAGATTATTTTTTTTCTTAGAAACCCTTGCAAGGGCAATTTGTTTCACCATGTTCCCTTTAAATTGACATCAGCTACACTAGAACTTTATTTTGTATGTTTTCTTGGATATTGTAACTTGGGCTGCAGAAAGCAGACACATTTCTAGGTAAAACTAATTTTTCTCTAACCCTGCCCTGCACCAAGCCTGCCTTTGGAGCTCCTAAATGCTTGATGACTATGGATATCAGGGTTATCACAGTCTCCAGTGGAGAATTGCCTGGCTACCTGACACTCAGCCTCCCCAGGAGAAAGTTTTTTTCTGCTTCATAGGCTGTGATACCTCTAGGACACCAACTAACTATCTGGATCTGCACTTAATTTTGGCTTATTAGATTTTCATCATTTTATCTCTAATGTCTCTGATCGTGAGCTAGATAGATTCATATGAAAATTCTCTAAATCTTATCAATTCTCTCCCACTTAGACACAAACCATGATTATATATAAAGATGACATCAAGTCATACAAATTAGTTTTCTCAATATATCCCAATGTATGACAGCTTCATTTGGTAACATTTTATTGATTCCCTATTATGGGCTAGTCCTGAAAAAAAAAATAATCATAGTTCCTGTTCCAGCATTTTACAGTACAATAAAGGAAACAAATCTTAAACAGTTACTCCCAAACACTGACAAAGTGGTGAATAAAATAGCCTGAAATACAATATAGTGGGTTGTTAATTTTATTATGTCCAAATAAAGTTGCTTTACCAATGAGTACTGTTATACTTTAAGAATGCTTCATTGTTTTAATAAGAATTTTTGGTGAAATCTGTTAAATTACTTCTTTATAATCAAAGAAATGTGTGAAGGGAGAAACCTGTCACTTCTCATCATAATTCCTGATAAGAAATTCTTGTACATGATTGATATTCAGTAAATCTATTTTGAATTAATGCATGTATCTATATCTGTTATTTAATTAGAAAGAAAAGAACTTTATGAACAAGAGCTCAACTCTGGAGCTCAGCAAGAGGACCATTTTGATGTAGCCTCACAATTTACTGGAAAAATTTCACATTTTACCATAGATTTATGGAGTGTTTGATCAAAAACAATTCAGTATGTTTAAGAGTCTCCTTCCGGTACCTTTGGCTTTTTGCCCAGTTTCAATCAAAGCAAGATTTTTATTATCAAGTGGCTCCTTTCTGTCCCTTTGATGTAGATTTAGCTTGTTAAATGCATGCTCAGTTCATTCCTATCGAACTTTTTCTCAGCCTGATTCCTAAAGGTAGACAGCATTTCCAGATCCAACTCTAACTCTTCCACTTGCCCTATCAAATCTCAGAATTGCACACATTCAGGTAAGGACCAGCAAGGACAAGGGGAATGCAATCATCAATCAAAACCCAATGCATGGTGGGCACGGTGGCTCACATCCGGCATCCCAGCACTTTGGGAGGCCAAGGCGGGTAGATCACCTGAGGTCGGGAGTTCAAGACCACCTAACCAACATGGAGAAATCCCGTCTCTACTAAAAATACAAAATTAGCCAGGCATGGTAGTACATGCCTGTAATCCCAGCTACTCGGGAGGCTGAGGCAGGAGGATTGCTTGAACCCGGGAGGTGGAGCTTGCAGTGAACCAAAATTGCGCCATTGCACTCCAGCCTGGGCAACAAGAGTGAAACTCCATCTAAAAAAGAAAAAAAAGAAAAAAAAAAAAAAACCCAACACATTGATTTTGGAATCTGGCCAGAGTGAACCAGTGGTTACATTTTCATTTCCTCATCTGGAAGGTCAAGTGTCCATCAAAACCCCTCAGTGCCATTAGGCTTCGGAAAATACCTGTAGCTTCTCTTTACAAACTTTTGGGAACCCACATCATTTGTAAATGAATATTGCTGAGAATACTACGTTACCGAGGTAATTTTCAGCTGATGGTTAAGGCTGCCCACACTGTCGAATGTATTTACTTTATTAATGCCAATATCTATATTTGAAAAAACATCTAATAAATTACTTAACTATACTCGGCATACAAAAACACATCTGTCATGGCAGTAATTGTTGACTTACCCTCATGTGCTTTGGCTCCAGCTAGATTTTAGCAAAGACTATTGTCTCTTTAATTGTTACAGCCCACATTAGACCTTAATCTTTCAATGAATAGAAACCAAGTCTACATTTTCCCCACTGGATACCCAGAATTCTCATTATAAGAGCTTAATAACTGCTCAATAAATATTTGTAGAATGAATAAAAGGATGATTAAATACATAAATGAACAAACTAACTCTTAACGAATGATTTTTAGTTTTTGACCCAAACCTACCCCATGCCTGGAAACATGAAATCTGCAGCTAGATTGTTCAATAATGCTACATTCCTAAGCTTCCATTTTGTGTTGCATCTAAGAGTCCTTCCCTAATTTCCATTTGTTAGAAATCTTTGATCTCATGCTTATTTTAATCCTTTTGTTGATGAAGCCTGGGTCTCTCATCCTCACCATGTAAACTGAAATGCCTCAGCTCTATTCTCAATTCATGGTCATCTGACTCTTCTCTAAGGCATATTGAAATTTCAAAGTCAACCAGCAAAGAAACATGAAACAAAAGAAGCTGGGTTTTAAAGACTTCCAGTAAAAGTTGCCTTGAGGTTTTTTTCAGTTATCGTTTGTCACTCTAGATAACAGGTATTAGGCAAACAAAAACAACCTCGGTCACCATGGAAGATATCAGAATTTGCTATAAGATTTAGATGTCTATCTTACTGTCATCTTCCAGGAAACTTTCAGGGGTTCACTTGACGGAGAAAACTGATGCCTCAATTATTATCAGATTAGGATCTAGCTCTATGTCCTTGATGAATAATATTAAAAATGTAAGTAGCTTCATGCATATTTCAAAGCATTATAAATATAGCAACTTAATTTCTTTTAATTTCAGGAGAGTTTGTAAGATCCTTCCAAAGAGGTGTCAAAAAGTCATTGTTAGTTTTCGGATCAAGTCTGATGAAGTTTGAGCAAGTCTCACCAAGAATGCAGACTTAGAGTAGATGCTTTTAGAGTAGATGCTTGTCTCCATTACTTCCAATGACCCCAATAAAATAATCACACATAGACAAGCTTATTACATCAGAGAGAATGGTCCATCCTAAGACAAGAGGTTTTTAACACATTTCTGAAAGACAGAAACAGAGTAAAAGCCTGTTGACAGATTTAAAACAGCATTGAAAAATATGCACAGGAATATGATAGCAATGGAGAGATTTTATCTTTAAGGCAGAGTCCAGAGAGGCTCCAGACACAGGTAGCAAGCAAACAGGACGACACGAGAACAAAGGGAGCATGATATTGAAACCTTCAGAACTAGTGACTTAAGCTTGAAATCTCCTTCATTTCACACTCCCAAGGCAGTCCAGGTTTTACCCTGGAAAACTCCTGAGAACTCCAAATAAATCTACCAAATAACTATGGAAATGAAGAGCTGATGGAAAGATTTCTGGAGCTCCAGGAAAACCTTTCCCATTCTGGTAGGTTGGAGGTCCCAGTCCAAAAACCAACTCCTTTCCTGCTCATCCTCAAGTGAAGCCTGCCATTGATAAGCCCTTTCCCAGACACAGAGATCACAGTCATATTTCCTATTCATTAAGACCTAGTGGGAAAACACCCTACACACACAACACTGGGAGAGCAACCCAGACTAGCTTCCTTCAAATTCAACCAAGTCCTGAATCTTAGACATGAACAAACGACTAAAGATCACCAGGCACATGAAGAAAAGCAATAGCCCTAAAAAATAAAAGAAAGAAAAACCTCCAAGAGAACACATGGAACAGACTAAATAGTATAGTTTTAATTTTTTTGGAATCAGCCTATGAGCACAGATGAAATACTTCTTGTGGTTGTGAATTTAGTACAAATGTAATCCTGAGAATGTGAAAGTAAAGGCAGAGTTGATATAAGGTGGGAGAGGTGGGAGAAGCAGAAGCAATGACAATGGTAGAGTCACTGGTAGCATCATCCTTCAAGGTGGTCAAGGGTCTCAAGTGATATTGCTTAAATCTGATGGAATAAGAAATATTGCTTAAATCTGATGGAATAAGAAATACAGTCTGTTACTTAGAGTAACTAAAGAAGGGCCTTATCAAAAAGTGTAATAAGAGGAGGGGAGAGCATACAGTAAGCTAAATCCTATTCTTTTGAATCTAAGCAAATAGGCAAATCAGCAAATCAAATGATAGAAGAGAGTAAATTACCAGAACAAAAAAATACATGAATTATTCATATTAGTTTTCTCTGGAAAATGGAACTGGAAATGTCGAAGTTATACAGGGGACTATTGTTTTTCTATTCTAATAAATCTTTCTGGCTGGGTGCAGTGGCTTACACCTGTAATCCTAGCACTTTGGGAGGCCGAGGTGGGTGGATCACTTGAGGTCAGGAGTTCAAGACTAACCTGGCCAATATGGTGAAACCCCATCTCTACTAAAAATACAAAACTTAGCCAGGCTTGATGGCATGCACCTGCAATCCCAGCTACTCGGGAGGCTAAGGCAGGAGAATCGCTCAAACCCAGGAGGTAGAAATTGCAGTGAGCCAAGATGGCACCACTGCACTCCAGCCTGGACAACAGAGTGAGACTCTGTCTCAAAAAAAATAAATAAATAAAAGAAAAATCTTTCTGTTTTATTTCATTTGTATCTTGTAAACAAATTGATTGAAAATAGTAACATTAAAATATTAAAGGAGATTAGTGGAAGAGAGAATTATTTTCTCTGACTAGTGGCTAGATTTCCAATGTTTAGATGTCATGAGCCATAACTTACTGAATTAGTTTCTTCATTGGTGCAAGCATTGGGTTGACCACACAGTCCTTAAGGATATGAAAAGGTCAGATCCATTTACCCAGAAACTCCCAGCCAAAATCCACATGTATCGTCACAGAGCAGTTGTGTGTGGCCCAAGGTGGAGAATCACTGTCTTGGGCAGCAGTCATTTAGACAGTCCAGACACAAGGCTCACTGCCTCTTCTCTTGGCTCTGTCCACTACTCATCTCCCCAATTCTTCCTGTTTCTGATTCTCCATGTTTGTCATCCTTTCTTGACATAGATTGTGGCCTCCTTTATTTTAACGACATTCAACCTGGACTTGTCTCAAGATCTATCTCTGGTTTAATAACCCAATTCCAATTCCTACTTATACCCCGGATTTATCGTTCGGGTTCAGCATTTTTTTCCTAAACTACTTTGGTGACCCCATAATCATCAAAACCTAAACACCACAGCATGAGACTGCCATAGACCAAATCATTTCTACAAGACACCATACAATTCTGAAGAGATTGCAGTGACAGCCCCTGAGGCTCATGAATTGATGTCATAACTTAGTAGTTATATACAGGATAGTTCAGATTAGGGAAATGTCACCCAGCCAGAAACCTGGTTAATTCAAATTCATAGCATCATCATTCTCTGAAGGGTCTTTCTAGGGCTCACTTCCATTCATACTATATCCTAAAATTTCTCTAGTAACTATGTTAACTATTTAGGTTAGAGTTCGCTTTTACCAATTAACTAAATTAATATGGTAAAATTCTGTAATTCGCACTTCATCACTTAATCTTTATTGCACACATTATAATGTATCTCAAAATTTACTTACTTTACACTAAGCTTTGTACAACAGAGGGTACTCCAGAACAAGAGACAGAGACTTCAAGATCATAATAATATTGGGCAGAGCATTTACCAACAAAAGTGTCACAAAATGAAGTTTCAGTAAATGTCTCAGTATTCCAGTGGTAGTTGCCTCACATTGCTCAAAACAAAACAAAACCTTCTTTCAAATATCAAAGAACCCTACTTAATTATTCACTAAATTAAAATATTGATTGATCTTTTCACAGAAAACTTAACAAAACTCAGCCATTACTTTAAAGGAAGCATTTCCAAGGATTTATTCTAGTAAAAGGAGCTCACGGTATTGCAGTAGGGATAATGCATGCTGAATTCCTTCTTTATTCTTCACCAGCTTCAAGAACTTGAGTAAGACTTGTAATCCTTCTGAGCCTCTTCTTCTTAAATATCCAAATGGGGATGTACTAGTCCGAGTTTTTGTTTACAAACAGCAGAGGCCAACTCAGACTAAATTAAACAGAAAGCAATGTATTGGAAGGCTACTGGATTGCTCAAAACCTGAAGAGTAGCCCCATTATAGGATCATAAAAGGCTCAGAAATCAGGGGAATTGAGATAACACACAGGAACAGTCTGCTTAAGACAACATCTCTGGAGCCTGCACCACAGGCATCTTAGATTCAGGGAATCAGTTCAGACATACCCATTGAATCTTTGAATTCTTTCCCAGGCAGGGACACCTTGATGACCACACCTGCCACCTACCTTGGGAATCTCTGAAAGTAAATACAATAGTTAATATTTTTATAGCAATTGCCACATGACTGGCGCTATTCTAAACCCCACATACATAATAATCCTCACAACATTACACAAGGATGACTTACTTTTATCAGGTAACTAATAGGGCTGTTCATTTTGATCAACTAACTAATGAGGCACATCCTATGATGAGCCTCGTTACATAGATTAGGAAACTGAGGGAGAGAGATGTTAAGTCACTTGCCGAAGCTGGTGAATGGTGGTGCTAGAATTTTAACCTGCTCATTACACTCATGTGTCTTCCAATGGCAAATAATAGACCAGTCTCACAGATTATCAGGGTGCCTGGCATAGCGTGTCTGCTCAGTAATTACATGATAATGTTATTTTCCCCTAAGGCTTCATGAAACAGAAATAACTGAATATCAAATATTTCATAACAGTTTGCTATGGTGTTTATATTTCAAAAATGCTGACTGAATTTTTGTAGTGTGAGAGGGTACAATCTCTCTTTAGTAGAAGACACATTGACATCTGCAGATCAAAATTCCACAGACAGTAGGGAAACACACTGGTGATAAAATCAAGAAAAGGACCTCAGCACAGTGCTTCTCATCCATTTCCCATCATGACATTCAGAGAAAAGGACAATATTCATACAGCATAAGAATGAAACCAACCAGAGTATTGGCAGCTGGAGCTGCTGTGGGCCCCACCTGGCCTTTCGTGAGAAGAGAAGGAATCAGTGTCTCTGGACACCTACAACTCGTTCATGACCAATCAGTATGAGTGACATGCAGCACCCATTTGCCTTAGAGAACGTCTCAAATATCAATAATTAATATTTTAGATTCTTCTTTAATAAAATATTCCATTTCTTCTTTTTAAAAAATCACCGAAAGATGATTCACCAAAATCCTCAAACCTTCTACTTGTCTCACACGCAGAGATTTTCAAATTCATGCAAGCAGCATTTTTAAATGATGCTATGTCATAGCTCTCAAATATAAACATGGAGGTTAAAAAAAAAAAACTGCTTCATTAGTGTTGATGTGCTGGGCTGTTGTTCTCTGTTGAGTGTCTACCTCTACTTCCTGGGAGACATCTTCACGCTTGCGGAGGGATGCCATAGTTCACAGAATGCAGTGTGGAATATGTTGCTTTACATAAAATAATCTTTTCTCTTTCTCTCCCTATCTCTACACCCCTCTATACAAAGCTATTTATATTTCTGCAAAGGTAGCCTACTTTCTTCACCCCTGGCCTTTGCATATGCATAAAGCCAGAGGGACCCCATTTCTATTCTAGGAAACATAACCTGAAACACAATGGAGGATCGTTCGCAATTCACACTTTCTTGGCCACCTAAGCAACCAAAGCTACCTGGAAAACTGTCACACAGGAGAAGCTACCCCGCTGAGACTCTGGCACAGTCTTCCCCACATCTCCCCGCTGGACATTTAAGGATCTTTGTAACAGCAGAGCCTTTCTCATGACTGAATAAATTAGGAGCCAGGAAAATGAAGCCACATAATAAAACTAATTTTCAGAGCATAAACTGCTCTTAATGAGACTATTACATGCCCAAATCAAATTATTTTATTAACAATGTAAAAGACAAAAAAAAAAAAATAAAATCAAATTAAATTAAAAAGCTCAAAGGCTTAACAATAAATCTCTTCCATAAGTTGGGATATTTTAGGTAAAATATTTAATTGACCTCTTTCGAAAGCTTCTCTTCATGAAAAACTGTGAAAATCACTAGAGTAAATAGCTATTTTTATTGCAAAGTTAGCCATGTCCTAAAAGTCCTAAAATCACCCCAAACATGCCAATTAAAATGTAACTGTGCTCTTAAGTAAAACGTACTGCTTTCTTACAGCCTCAAATGACTATAGCACAATACCAATTAAATTAGCATAAATGTTTCTTTCCCCAAGTAAGACAGGATTATTAATAATGCATCAGGACACATTCTCTGGATGGGCCAGGTTTTCAAAGTAAAGTTCCCATTACCTGACTGTGCTTGGAGCATTTTGGATTTACATTTTAGTGTGTGAACAGCTTCCAGCCTCTGAATAGATCACAGGTGGAGCTGCACGGCAGAGTCTCTAACCTGCTGTCACAGGAGATTTCACCAGTGCAGAGCCATGTGACAATCACAGCCATCTGGGAGGCATCTGGGAGGCAGGTTCAGCCTCAATTCTCCAAGCACCAAAAGGGAAGCTTTCACTTAGTATGAGGGAAGATGTGAACAATGTTAATCGTGTGCATTGCTGCCATTATTATTTATTGTTACATCTCTTCTTGCAGCTTTAATAGGTGATTTTAGAGATCCCATCCTAATTTTTAAAATCATTATTTCAGGAGGAAAAAGTGTACTAATAATGGCAAAACAAAACAAAACCATTCTCAGTTCTGAAACACTTCTATCAAAATCCCTGAATCTTCCACTCCAAGTTCACCAACAGAGTCCACAGTCTTGTTCAAAATCCTATCTGCTGCAGCTGCAGCCTCTGCTTGCCACTCTCTGCCATGGGGCTCCTCCCTCCTAGAGGGATCATTGTGCCTGGATGCAACCACACCCAGAGCCTGGCACAATGCTGTTCCCATCGGGACCTCCGTCCTAAGGTGGGTGCGAATGCCTCCCCACAAAATACGGAGTGTAGAATCACAGAAAAGATGGATTTATAACCCAGCCATATATTGTAAGGGACTAGTCTCTATTCCCTGCTCCTCCATTCCTGTCTGAATGCTGTATTCAAAAATAATTAAGTTGTGTTTGTTATCAAAGGAAGTTACACACTTTTTGGATCTAGAAGCAATAAGTGGGCTCACCAATTAGTTTCTTAGGATTATAGGATAAACCATATCACATTTCATAGACATATAGAAATAGAGAGTTAGAGTATGTGACTACTCATAATGACAGTAAGTCTACAAACCTTTAAAATTAATCTAATTTCTGTGTGCGTGTCTGTAGGTGTCTATATTCACAGTGTACACACACACAGACACTGCACACACAGTGTCTATATTCACAGTGTACCCACACACACATTCACATTCATGTGCGTGTATACACTGTACTCTTCTCACTAAAAACTATCTCTGGCAATGCCATCCATACTCATAGCTTCAGTTATCACCAATAAAAAGGAACTCACAGATCTTCAGACCAAATAATTCCTCTGAGCTCCAGTCTTGTCTATTCAATGTCTTCTCAAAATGTCCACACTGAACACACATCATGCCATCCTGCTGCTCCCTCTTCCCATGGGGCAGGATGGGATTACAGGAAACCTTGGGCCTCTTTCAGTGTTTTTCATTGTACCAGCATCCACTGGCTATGTAGAGTATAAAACATAGACACTTAAGAGTCACCCTGTTTCCTTCTTCTTCCTCACCCTCGATATTCAATCGATCACCATGTAATATGTGTTTTGTTTTGGTTTGGTTTGGTTTTTTGTTTGTTTGTTTGTTTGTTTGTTTTGAGACAGAGTCTCACTCTGTTGCCCAGACTGGAGTGCAGTGGCACAAGCTCAGCTCACTGCAACCTCTATCTCCCAGGATCAAGCAATTCTCCTGTCTCAGCCTCCCAAGTAGCTGGGACTACAGGCGTGTGCCACCACGCCCAGCTAATTGTCGTATTTTTAGTAGAGACGGGGTTTCACCATATTGGTCAGGCTGGTCTCGAACTCCCGACCTCAGGAGATCCACAGGCCTAGGCCTCCCAAAGTGCTGGGATTACAGGCATGAGTCACCACACCCAGCTGTAATATGTGTTTTATCAGATACTTTTCTGGCCTAGCCCAGCGTTTCCATGTCCTTTAATGTCATTACAGTTCCAAACCATTTAGGATTCTGAAGAAGTTGCTTTTTGCCACACTAGATCAAAGCAGAAGCCAGAGTTGAGAATATAAAGTAAAAGTTACTTCACATACTAAACACCCCAGAAAGCATTTGGGGACCAGATACATCCTTGGGATTTATTAAATATCCAAACCAGCTACAACCTGCAGCTATCATCCCACCATCTTCCTCCAGCCTACATAAGAAGATGACTGTGAGGAAGGAAGGGACTCAAGGGCAATAGTGGAAGTTATGGTTACAGCAGCGGTCTGTAGCTTTGTGATGCACCATCAGCCCCACTGACAGCATCCCTACTCCCATAAGTTCAGGTGAAGTGGGCTCCACGAAAATCTCTTATAGAGATTGGAAGATGGATTTTCATTGGCTTCTCTTTTTCTGGTACATCTGTTTATATAGTTTACATATACTTAAGTAGTCACAATACACTTGTGACTATTTAAGTGAAGAAAAGAAAGAACTGAAAAAGAGACGTCAATTTAGAGAGGCAGCCCAGAAACAGCCTGATTTCCTACCTTTGCTTGGGCAAGGATGAGTAAGTGTCCCACGGGTCCAGCAGACACTGTGGAAGTTCCTTGGGTGGGAGTCATCTTGCCAGCAACTTATGTAGGATGATGACTGCTGGGCAAGGAAGAGCCAGCAGTAAGAAGGCACAAGTAGGACATGAGAGATGGGAGCAAGGGCAGTGGCACAACAAGGCGGCAAGGAGCCCCCCATGTGCTATGGAAGAACCCACACGTGCTCCATGGAAGACGGTGGCATCTGGGGAGCTGTCCCAAAGGGGACACTTGAAGCCCATTGGAATTCACCAGAAGAACAATGATGGTCAAGAGAGGATGGCATCATCATCACCACTAAGAGAAAAAAGCATCTGACTCCTTCTCCCTTCATCTCTTCTCCAAGTTCTCAACATATGAAAGGAGAAATGGCTAGTGGAATGGGGAGAAGGTACGGAAGCACACATAGCACTTTGTCATTTTTGGAAGTTCTTTAGCAAAGCTGGATGCAGTTGAGAGAAAAGAGAAGTATTCCAATGTGAACATGAGACTGAAGTTTTGAATGGGCCCAACGTGAACTGGACTAAATGATTAAACGTGTGCAAGCGGTATGGATCTGTTCAGATGTCACTAAGGGATGAGAAAATGAGATCTGACAAGGTTTACTTGAAAGAAGTAAGGGGAGAAAATAAAACGATTTCACTTCACATTTGTGCTTAAAGAAGTGTGGACCTTTTAAGGAACCAGATGTAAAACCTACTATATCTTTCAACCAGACAACTATGTGAAATTGCTCCAGGTCTACCAGCATCCACTCTGGTCTCTCTCAAATGTGATTATGAAAAAAATTACATCTAACTGTGTCACCTTCCCACCTCTAATTAAAGCCCTCCCATTTTTAAGACCCATTATTTTAAAGATGTTTTTATGTAAAGTATGAAGATCTCAATCTGGATTCCACCTAACAACCCAGCGTCATGTTGTTCCAACCTCTCTGCCTTTGCTATTTACTCCAGCCTTCTTTCAATCCTTCTTCTTGCCACTGTCTCTCATGCCACGGGACCTTTGCACATGTTCTTCTCCCTGGATTCATCCCACATCTTTAACACTTAACTCTGAATAATTCCTTGGATCTTAGCTCAGAAATCATTTCCTCAGAGCATCCTTTCCTCTGTCTGCTACATCCTGCAATTAGGACTCTGAAAGCACGTGAATCACTCCTTCAGGTATTTATCAGAGATGCAATTTTGTATTAGTGTGTGTGTTATTTGGTTATGTCTTTCTCTGTGTGTTTATCTTCTCCCACCTCCCAACATTGAGCTCTGTGATGACAAAAATGACGTCTATTAGGACTCATTTTTGTGTCCCCATGGTCCAACACAGTATCTGGCACATAGGTATAATAAGTCAATGTTTAATGAATAAGTGAACTGCAAACTTTATATATTAGGATAAATAAAAATAATTGCTACTAAAGTTACAACCCTAGAGTCCATCCATAGCTTTTCTCTTAAACAAAATTATTGTTATTAAATATGCCAATGATCTCAGTATTTTGGTTCAGCTGGTCATAGTCCATAAAAACTTGAAAAATTGACCCTGAGATCCAAGATGTAAACAAGTTATCAAGTATTAACCCTGTAATCTCTGTGCCCCAGGCCACAGAGATGCTGCTCCTTCAACATCCTTAGATCCCAGCAAGCATTTAGGTAAACCAACTAGGGAATGAAAGGTAAAGAGTAGAAGAATACAGACCCACTAACAAGACCAAGCTCCCAATACAAAATGGAAAGGAAAGTATACCCGCCAAAGTACTGCAACAGTGGGTACATAGTAAGTCCCCAGCAAATGCAGGAGGATTCCCATAATTAGTATATATGCATAACGTTTTATTTGCTAATAAATCCTGACCATGTGCAAAATTCAGCTGCAATTTTCTTTGTGTTTCATTTTTAAATAAATCACTGTTTTTAAAATTCTGACCAAGTTAATTTGTTTTTTTATACTCTTAATAGCAAACTTGTCCAAGGGTCTAACTTTCTGGAACTTTTTTTTCACATTTTCAAGGAACAAATAGTACACTGTTATTAGAATTCAGAGACAGTGCTAAATTAATTTATTTTATATTTCTCTCTGGACACAGCTGAACCTTACAAACATGCAACAGCCAACCTGCCCAGCACCAGGCGGCACATGGAAAACCACCCAGATTTCTCTAAAATCATTGGTTAAGAGAGACTGTCATGGCTCAATAGTATTTTGTGTTTCTGATACTGACGCAATCTCAATGCTAGATGGACTTATTCTTAGTGAGAATTTGGCTGCTTACCTCTGGAAAGAAGGTTTGAAAATAACCTAATGTGTTCAAGGTTCCTCTTAGTGTGATTAAATAATTTCCAAATGGCTGCTCCAGGGTGAAAGAGGTTTTTTTTCTTTCTGGAAATAACTTCACCCTTTTTTTCAACCACAGAATGTCATCCTCAATCTACAAAATAGATCATAAACGAAAACATTAAAGTAAAAATCAAACCTTATATGTACATCAAAGATTCAGCCTGTGTCAAGCAGTGGCAAGCTTTACAAAGAAAGGAAAGAAGAAAGCCAGCACTCTTTGGAATAGAAGTGCTCTAATCCCTTACTAAAAACTCTTTGATTTAAACATGTGGTCTAAATACCGTAAGCACAGGAGTATCGTACAATTAGAAACACACTTCAGGCAAGAATTTTTAAAAGACATATTTATGCAGTTCTGTACTTTACTCAATCTAAAGCAAGGTTAATCATTAGGATTAGTTTAAATGAAAGTGGCAAACTGCCTCTGTGTTTTTTTCTTGAATTTCCATGGTGAGCAATAACCAAAAAAATTAGTATTCCATGTTATTCATGATTCTCCTATTTCACAACTTTATCAGTATCATTTGTAAAAAGAAATTACGTTTCTGTGGTTGCTACTGTGTAAAGTCATTAAACAATGCAAGCAAAAAGCTTATGATAAAAGCAGCATGCTTTCATTCTATTGCCAATATTCCACCAGTGAAGGCTGAACATCTATCCAAATCATGTGGGGAGGGCTGAGATGCATGAGGGTGGAGAAATAATTGAGACCACTGCCCACTGTTTGAGAATATAATGTTCACAACTCATTTTCAGGAAGCCATGCTCTCTGTGTTTCAATAACAGTGATGAGTTTGTCTTGAGTCATCCACACTCTTGCCCAGATGTTTCTGTGAGTCAGTGCTTAATTTTTAACAAGTACATTCCAGGAAAACAAACATATAGCACAAGATATTTATATTAATTTTTTAATGTTTATGAAAATCAACATGATATCAAATTACTATAATTTCTAAATAATCTCCTATAATTATGTATAGATTTACTCCACAAAATGATTTAGGTCATCAGTATTTTTTAGCACTGGTGGCTAAGGACTCATGCTGACTTCTAGCAGCTTAGCAGGGACTCTAGGTAACCAGCAGCTTAACAGGACAATTTTGTATTACTCATCATTTTATTCATTCAGTAAAATGATCCCATTCATCCACTGGGGTCATTTTACTGTGATTCCCAAATCCTTCAGGGCCACACAGATTTTTGACCCTTTGTTTCACAAGATAGGAAGCAGAAAAGATTTTCCAAGTTGGCTGCATGCTTAGCAAGATTATAGACTATTCTGATAAATCATTCTATTCACATTAGGCTGCATGGTCGTCTTTTCAAGGCAGTTTGTTTGAGTATCAAGTCATGATCATGGGGACTTTTTCATAAGTTAGTATGTTCTAATCAATGAAGTTGAGAGATGACAGATTAATTTGGAAATGAAACCAATGATTATCATTCATATCAACTTAAGTCATAATTACTCTTATAAATGCAAACTATATAATTAAAACATTGCTTGAGAACAAAAACCAACCTTGCTTTATTAGGGTGGTGTGCAAAGGAATATAAACTGAGCCAATAGAGTCCTTTTTGGGGACTGATGCTTAAGATTACAGAATATAGCCAGTGCAGTCTGTGTATGAGAATCTGAAATATTAGGCAAGGCCATGTCACATAATTGAAGAACTGTCACAACCAAAAATGGCTGCCACTTTTCTGAAAAGTCACACTGGGGAAGTGCTAGAGCCAGCCAATCCCTCTGCAGATCTCACACTTAGTGACAAGACCTGCTGAAACTCTGACAGGAGAAAATTAACAACAATAGACATAGAAAAAACAATTGGAATATTTCAGAAAGTACTATGTGGCAGGAGTACTACTATGAACTTCAGTGGCCCTATTAAAAACCCTCTTCTAGAGAAGTCACGCTAGAACGTGCAAATTTACTTGATTTTTGTTAAAACCAAGTCTTAGTGAGTTAAAATAGGGAGTCCTCCTAAACTGTAGGACCTTCCTCTTTCTTGTCCTGCTCTATTTACATTGATTGCCCAATAAATAGAGGTTGTACAAGACAGAAATCATGAGATGCTCAGCATAGTTAATACTAGCAGTGGGTTTATAATAATCTGTATATCTATTTGATTATTCAATATAAATACTTAGAACCAGGAAGCTTAACTTGAAAAGTGGTTTTATTTAGAAAAGCAGATGTGTCATAGATAGATAATTCCTATCCTTCCATTATTATATGAAATAGAATTTGTAAAGAAAATATGTTGTTACAGAAATTCATAAAATATTTTTAAGCAGAGGACATTATCACATCTGCATTTTGAAAAATATTTTTGAAAGGCAATCTATATTGCTTTGAAGCAATTTGAAGAGTTTGAAGAGCATAAAATCAATTAAAAGTCTATTTCAATGGACTCGGGAAAGCAACAGCCTAAGACTGGACTCTTATCTGTTTGATCTGTGCCCCAGCCCACCACCACCCCTTACTCATCCACCACTGTTGGTAAAAGTTGAAGTGAAAGCCAAGTAAATATTCATTGCAGCTAAGGTAGCTGATATGGTTTGACTGTGTCCCCACCCAAATCTCATCTTGAATTGTAGCTCCCGTAATTCCCACATGTCATGAGAGGGAGCTAGTGGGAGGTAATTGAATCATAAGGGTGGGTCTTTCCCATGCTGTTCTCATGATAAGGAATAAGTCTCACGAGACCTGATGGTTTGAAAACGGGGAGTTCCCCTTGCGCATGCTCTCTTGCCTGCTGCTATGTAAGATATAATTTTGCTGCTCATTCATCTTCAACCATGATTGTGAGGCCTCCCCAGCCATGTGGAACTGTGAGTCAATTAAACTTCTTTCCTTTATAAATAACCCAGACTTGGGTATGTCTTTATTAGCATCATGAGAACAGACTAATATTGTAGTCATCCAAAGTGTCTAATTAGAGTCAAAACTCAGGAACAAGGGAAGGTGATGGGCAGAGAAAAGACCAGCCCCAAATCACATTTTGGAAAGAAAGGCAGGAGTTAGAGGACTGAAGTGCCAGAACTTAGCAATGAGCAGTTATTTTTACTCTAAGTTCTGGGATACATGTGCAGAACGTGCAGGTTTGTTACATAGGTATACATGTGCCATGGTGGTTTGCTGCACCCATCAACCTGTCATCTAGGTTTTAAGCCCCACATGCGTTAGGTATTTGTCCTAATGCTATCTCTCCCCTTGCCCTCCCATTCCCCAACAGGCATTGGTATGTGGTGTTCCCCTCCCTGTGTCCATGTGTTCTCGCAGTGAACACTTTTTAATGGAGGCAGTAGGGAGATCCTGCTGTCAGCTGCTGGTAGAAAAGAAGCTCTCAGGGAGAGATGAGGCCAACTTGAAAAGCAATAGTACAGGCAAGCATTCTTGCGGGCTGAAAGACCCATTACAAATGTGGTGGAGAAGCAACCACAAATGTGAGTGCTTGATGTACTGGAGAACAAAGCACAGTGCCACAATGATTCTGCATGCAGGTGTGGAATGGGGGAAGTTGGACACCTTTCCCATGCTTCTATTTGGCTCCAAAGGTTGAATGATCCCAGACCACCAGACCATATTCACAGGGAAGTTTAAAAATGCAACTAATATCAAAATAATAGGTTTCTGTATTATTGTCTAGTTAGGATTGTTTCATCACCTACTCCAATTGCGCAGACAATTTGGAATAGACTAAACCTTTCTCTCATTTCTTTTCTATTTTCATATTTTATTGACTTTCATGTACTCACAATGTATCAAATATTTAGGATTTCATTATCAAATAAATATCATAATGTTTATTTTTAAAGTTACTAAAACTAGACTTAGTTGATACAAGTTCTCACTATGATTGCTTTTTTGTTTTAAAAGTAATTTGGAAATGGCAAGGATTTTGAACGTCTTGAGCACAGCTTCAGAGGTACATCATTTAGTTTCATGTGTAGACTAAAATTTAGATAGAATCCAGTTAAACATTTCAAAGGAGTTTGTGTCATACATAGAATAGTCAAGGAAAGCACTTATCACATAGAAAGGGGGCTAGGAGCTTTACAGAAATTAAACTTCAACGGGTATCAACACTTATTTTTTATTTCTACCATCTCATATGTTGTTTCCTTCCCTAAAAATTACAAAAACAGATAAATATAAAATACAGATTTTTATATAAAGGTTTTAATATTATAATTTAATCTTAAAAGTAGCCAATTTATTTTTAATATTTTTATTGTGACAAAACATATATCATAGTATTTGCCATTTTAGCCATTTTAAAGTGTACCATTCAGTTGCATTGATTACATTTACAATGTTGCACAATCATCACCACCATCTCTTTCAAAACTTGGCACCCATAACAGTACCAATTAAACAATAACTCCCCATTCCCTCCTCTCCCTATCCCTTGGTAACCTCTAATCCAATTTCTGCGTCTAGTTGTCTAATCTAGATATTTAATAAAAGGGAAGTTATACAATATTTATTAGTTTTTATCTGGCTTGTTTTACTTAGCATAATGTTTCCAAGGTTCATCCATGTCATAGCACGCATCAAGATTTGATTACTTTTTATGGCTGAATAATAGTTCATTATATGTGTGTACCACATTTTATTTACCCATTCTCCTGTTGATGGACACTTCACTTGTTTCTACCTTTTGGTTATTGTGAAAATTGATGCAGTGAACATTGTCATACAACTATCTGTTTGAGTCTTTTTTTCCAATTATTTTGAATATAAGCCTATGATGGGAGTTGCTGGATCGTATTCTGTGTTTAACTTTTTCAGAAACTACCAAACATTTTCGCAATGGTTGCACCATTTTATATTCCTGTTCATAATGTAAAGGAGGTTTCAGTCTCTCTACATCCTTACCAACACTTCTTATTTTGCTTTTTTTAAATTATACCCATCCTAGTAGCTGTGAAGTGATAGTTCATTGTGATTTTGATTTGCATTTCCATAATTACTAATGCCAATTTATTTGCAAAAACTACCTTTAATACAATAATTAATATTTTGTGCTTCTAAATGTTCATTACTAACATTTTATTTTCTTAAGTTGTCTTTAAAACTTTATATCCTTAGATAAATATATTTAAATGTGTTTTATAAGAGAGAATACACTCATTGGCATTTTTAATTTGCAATATATTCTAGAGCCAACATTCAGCAATATCGTGATGAAAATATAGTTTTATTAGGTTGGTGCAAAAGCAATCTTTTTAAAGTACAAATACGCATGAGGCATTTCAAACAAAACTGACAGCAGCAGAGAACACCTTCAAATCCAGATACTGTCACACTTTTTAATAACAGCTTCTCATCCACCTGATTTAAATAATATATAACACTGTTACAGTTCTATGAGAGACTCTTTCAAAGGTTATATAAAGGACTTTTTCCTTCTATTGTTCCCTCCTTGACTAAAAGTACATGCCTGATTATTTAAAAATGTAAATTTATTTTAAAATACCCTAAGAATGTCATCTAGTCCCTAAAACTTTGTAATACACACACAAAAAAAATGCCTGTCTTTAAACTTAATCCCCTTTCCAATTCATGCCTGTGTTCATATTATTTTATTTCTCTCGAAGTGTAAAAATTGGAATTTATTTTTTAGGCACTGTTGTGCATGACAACCCGGAATTAATTATCATACTTTAAAATAAGCAAAGTGAGTCAACGATTATGATATGTAGATAACTTCATAATTAACCTATAATTTAGATATCCAGTAATTTAAATGCATTAAACTATGTACTCTGTGTAGAGACATGCAGATTACCCGTTCCTGATATTAACATATAGCTCCCTCCAAAGAACTTTTTGTTTTCATAATTTATTCTCCATTAAAGTACATATTAATTTAATATTTCCTAATTTCCTAATTTGTACTAGTGTGGAGAAAGAAATGAGTAATGATTGAACATACTATGATTAAATTATATTCAGTAGTCCAGTGACTATGAAATACACACATCTCATTTCTTAATGGCATTCCATTAAAAGTTTTAAAGCAAGGAGTAATGGAAGCTTTTCTGTCTTCTCTTTTTAAAAATGAAACTCACTTAGGAAAAGGACTGCCAATTTATCTTTAAGGTTTTCCTCTTTATCTGTTTCCAACAGCCACACTCACCAACAAACCTCTCCCACTCAAAAGCATTGAAATAGACATGCTGCAAATGCGCAGGATGTAGGTCTATGATGTGAACACAGGAGTGGGTTGCTTCACTTCCCGCTCCTTCTGGAGGATTAAACAGATACTAATCCTGAAAAATACACAGAGAAAAGCTTCTTTCCCAAAACATATGCTCACACACAAATCATTGTAGTAGTGAGCAGGGGAGGATCCTTTATCAGCCCTAACTTTAAAAAGGGGAGGGTGGCTTTTACTTACTATCATCCTAGTTTAAAACATAAACGATTATTGGTAAGTTGAAAATACCTATTGTCCAGAAGCCCCTAATGAATGCCGTTCACTAGCAATTCTTTAAGTAATAATGTGTACCAATGGACTGAATATTCACCAAAAAGACAGAAAATAGAAAGATCTGGCCTAAAAATAAAAAGCTGGCAAGTGTTTTACACTGGTCTGAACTAGTCTTACATCTAGTAAAGAGGATAAAATACATCTTGACAGTATGTAAGCATCTTCACCACTTGGCTAGGATGTGTCATCTTAACAACAATAAAATAAATAAATATATATTATATATAAAACAAAAAACCAATGGCAAAAATATAAACTTAGAATGTTTGCCTTTGCTCCTAAAGGAAATTGCTAAATCATGTCTGATTCTGAGGGACTTAACTTACAAAGTGGGATAAGAAAACATAATATCATCTTGCAGCAATGCCCCAAAGTTTCTGTAAGGTCATAGTGAGCGAAGTACTGACCAGGTGCACTTCAGCTTGCCCAAGAGAACTGTAACACCCAATTCCCCCTAATGCTTAAAAAAGGATGTGTCACTGAGGGAGCTCCATCTTTGTTTTTCTTTCAGACATGACTGCAAATTCCAGGACAAGCCCTAAGGAGCGAAGTCAGGAGACTCTCAGGCAAGAGCTTTTCACTAATTTACTCTCTCTTAATCGTAAAGAAGAGGTCATTTAAGTGATCAAAGGGGTTCTGCTGTTAGCTAAGCACCTGAGAAATCCTAAGGAATATATGAGTTCTCTCTCTCTATCTCTCTATATTCAAAGGCATATCTGAGAGTGAGATAAGGAACTAGTTCTCTGCTAAATATCTTGACCAAAAGAAATGCTTGGATATTTTCATCAGTCATAGTACATCACCTGGAGTTCTCATTTGCAGTAATTAGGAAAATGAAAATAATGGTGCTTCTAAACATCAAACATACACAAATACTTCCATCTTCTCTTGATAAACTGGCATAGATATCTCAAACAGGAATGTATTTTCAGTTGTTTTAGGTACAACATGTGTAATAATGAGCATGCTATGCTATATCTTTTACTATACCACACTTAGTTTTGTAATTTTATATTTCATAGGTATTAGTCTGTTCTCATGCCGCCAATAAAGACATACCTGAGACTGGGCAATTATAAAGGAAAGAGGTTTAATAGACTCACAGTTCCACATGGCTGGGGAGGCCTCACAATCATGAAGGAAGGTGAAGGAGGAGCAAAAGGACGTCTTACATGGTGCCAGGCAAGAGAGCGTGTGCCGGGGAACTTCCATTTATAAAACCATCAGATCTTGTGAGACTTACTCGATACCACAAGAAAAGTATGGGGGAAACTTCCCCCATGATTCAATTATCTCCACCTGGCCCCAACCTTGACATCTGAGGATTATTACAATTCAACGTGAGATTTGGGTGCATACAGACCTAAACCATATTGTCATATAAATACCCCTAGACCTAATATTCAAGGATTTACTTAAGTCCATCTTCTCCAGGTTTCAGGAGCAAAGAACTTCCCTTTTAATATATAAATTAAAAATGCAAAGACCATTTTTTTCCACATTAGGAATCTACAGTCTTGCTGGTACTCAAAAGAGATATCTCACATTTGTCTTTGCAGCCAGTTTTCACCTACAATGACTACTTAATCACTGCTCCACCTTTCTCAAGTCTTCATCCAATGTCTAACAATAACTTTTTCCAGACTCTTACTTCTCAAGTGAGCATAAATAACGCTATTAATTCTTCAGTGCATGGTTAAAATAAGGCTGCGGCGTTCAACAAAAAAATTTTATTACTCTTATTTTCTAGCAAAATCAGTGATCTCCAAACCCAAAGAATGGCCCAGGGAACACAAAACAAATGCCTAACGACCATCCAAAACCAAAATAAACATTGTCTTCCCCCTGGGTCTAGGTCAGAAAAGGGAATTATCCTAGACCTCTGTCTTTGTTGAAGGCTGACTAAACACTGAACAACAGGGTGGTGTCTATGAAAATCACCACGGCTCACCATATTTATGACATCTCACTGATGGGACCTAGTGAGTAGGAAGTAGCATGTATGTATCCTCAATACCTTGTTAAGAAATGTGCATTCCAGAGTACAGATGATAAAGTACCAGGAAATCCAGGGAGCTGTAACCACAACAAAATTTTAGGCATCTAATGTTTGAACTGTTCCTCTCAGATCCACAGTGAAATGCATGTTGCCTTATTTTGTACATCCCATTGTAAGAGAAAGTCACAACACTTGGTTGCCTCTTTGAACTTTGGAGGCACTCCATACTGCATTTGGATATTCTGCTCTATTTACCAGGTAGCCCATGAGGCTGACAGCTTTGAGTGGAATCTGTACGAGTAAAGACACTAAAACTGGATTCAGTTGGGTCAGGCCCCATTGTAAGAAGCCATGTTAACTAGTCTCTATGAACTATTGTCCAGTAATCTGTTATGCCATAACAAATAACCCCAAATCATAATTATTTAAAACCACAACAATCATGTCTTTAACTCACAAATCTGAAATTTGGGCAGGGCTTTGTGGAGAAGACTCATTCCTCTTCTACTATGTCTGGGCCTCAGATGAGCTAACTCAAATGACTGGGGGACTGGAATCTTTCCATGTGGTCTCTACCTATGATCTTTCCATGTTGCTTACATTTCCCTACAGCATGACACCTTTAGGATATTTGAATTTCCCATATGGATGCTCAGGGCTCTAAGCGGGAAAAGTAGAATCTGCCGGTCCTTTAAGAGGCTATCCTCAGAACTGGCTATGCATCACTTCTGCCATACTTTATTGGTTAAGCAAGTTAATAAGCTAGACCAGATTCAAGCAGAGAGGGATTAGGAAACTTTTCAGTGAGTGTTGTAAAGACTATGCAGCCATCTTTAATCTATGATAGTCAATGGATCCAATAGCACTCAAATTAGCTGTGGCTGAACAGGTTTCTGTAACAACCCTATGGTAGGCCTTAAATTCAAAATCATAGCTGTGGACAAAGGCATGCCTCCTTTTTTTTTTTTTTTTTTTTTTTTTTTAAGACAGGGTCTTGCTCTGTTGCCTAGCCAGGAGTGCAGTGGCACAATCTCGGCTCACTGTAGCCTCTAACTCCCAGGCTCACACCATCCTCCCACCTCAGCTTCTGGAATAGCTGGGACTACAGGTACTGGGTCACCAGGCCCGGCTAATTTTTGTATTTTTTTGTGAAGATTGGGTCCCACCATGTTGCCTAGGCTGGTCTTGAACTCCTGGGCTCAAATGATCAGCCGGTCTTGGCCTCCCAAAGTGCTGGGATTACAGGCTCTCCTTAACAAGTAGCTGCTCTCTTTTTGAGAAATGGTTCCTGTCTATGGCCATACCACCCTGAACACACCTGAACTCATGTGATCTTGGAAGCCAAGCAGGGTGGGGCCTGGCTAGTATTTGGATGGGAGAAACAGCTCCTGGCTTGTCGTTAAAATCCCGATACAGTTGAAACACATGAATACAGACACCAAGTGATCAAGTGAACTGAGCATGACATCAGGTGGGTGTTATCTGATATAGTATAGACTTACCGAAGACAGGCAGGACTAAATAAGCCTCTGTTTCCAAGTGGGAAAGATATGTACTTTATCAGGCTTTGGCAGCTCCTGAATGTGTTCACAGTAACATGGGTGGGATCTTCACATTCCCAGAATGTCTGTATTAGTCCATTTACATGCTGCTAATAAAGACACACCCGAGACTGAGTGATTTATATATAAAGAAAAAGAGGTTTAATAGACTCACAGTTCCAAATGGCTGGGAAGGCATCACAATCATGGTGGAAGGTGAAAGGCACGTCTTACATGGCAGCAGGCGAGAGAGAGAATGAGAGAACCAAGCGAAAGGGTTTCCCCTTATAAAACCATCAGCTCTCATGAGACTTATTCACTACCACAAGAACAGTATGGGGGTAATCACCCTCCCTCCTCCTGTGATTCAGTTATCTCCCACCGGGACCCTCCCACAACATCTGGGAATTATGGAAGCTACAATTCAAGATGAGATTTGGGGGGAGACACAACCAAACCATGTCAATGCCTAATCCTGCTGCATGTTAATAGTTAGCCCTCAGGACATACCTGGGCCTCATTCAGAATTCCCTCTGACTAGTTGAGGAAAAAAAATGAAAAACAAACCTCAAGTCTGGCTTACAGATGGTTCTTCATGGCATCCTGGCACTACACAAAACTGGATCGTTACGGCTCTGCTTTTACCATTTTGAGTGGTCTGGAAGGTCAGTGGGAATGGAAACACCTTCAAGTGGGAAGAACTTCAATTACCATATTCCTTATCTATTGTGTTATCTAGGGTAAATGATTCTTACTATCAAGGAGAGAGGTAGGATTGCTGACGTATGACTGGAGATAAGGAGGAGAATGTCTATCATTCAGGAAATCCTGCTAGTTCCTTCCTAGTCCGCCCACATGCAGTTGAAGGAGTGAAGGAAATAAGTCAGCATCTTATAAAGGCAGGATCCACAGTGCAAACTTCTCAGGGATAAATTTCAAATGAACTATCAGCTCAAGAAACTTTCCAATAAAGGTGTTGGCTGAAAACAAAGGAAATATGAAATGAGTAGTTAAAACAGAAATTATTGTATATCAAACATGACCTCATGAAAAGCTGTAAAAATGAAAACTATCATGAGGACCCCCATCTTTTTCGTTGGCCTGTTATGTTCTCATTTTTATATAATTCCTTTTATTTTCCACTCTCCCTTCTACCTGTGATTTTATACAGGATGTGTAGGTAATATCTCAGTGCACAGATTACAGGATACCAAAATACTGCTGAGTTATAAACTAAAAAGAGGATAAACATAAAGCAGAAATTAATGCAAGAACTGATGAGACTGTGTCATCACTTTCAAAGAGATGGTTTGTTTTTGTTTGTACAAGGAATAGATGCATTATGTTAGGCAGTAGCACTTTGAAGTTATGATGAGTTTATTTGGAACTTCAAATATCAGAAGATGGAGAGGGATGAAATGTTGCAAAGTCCAAAGGATGTAGTGGGGCACAGATGATACATTGACTCACCCAACACCAATTCTATCCCTTTCTTGGGCTTTCCTTCCTATATTGCAGTGACTGGAAATGGAATTTGCACACTAACATACCAAAGGAGCATAAACCTTATTTTAATAAATGCAAACAGTATCATTGTGTGAAAACCAACTTGTATTCATGATTGTTCAAAAGCTCTTAGCCAACAAGAAATAGAATTTAACTTCCCTAACCCAATAGAAGAATTAACCAACCACAGTAGCAAAAAATCACACCTCACATTGAAATATAAAGGCATTCCTATTATCATATATGCTATTCCAAACTAACACAATAAATCAAGAAAAAGAAATGAGATATAAATATTTAAATAAAAAATGTGTCATCATTTTCAAGTGACACATTTGCATACCAAGAAAATAATAGTAATGAAAACAATTATAATACCATTTAACATTTATTAGGCCCTTATTATGTCAGACACTTTACTAAGCTGTTTATCTATATTAAATAACTTAATGAAAATAAATTAACATAAACTACATTTTTATCAAAAAGATAGATTCTTTAGATAAAATATTGTAAATTTTTTAAAGTCTGGCAAGTATTTGGATGTGTGCATAACATACACAATAAAATAATGTTCCTTTAAATAATAAAATATTTTTTAAAAGAAAAAGTCTAGTTCCCAAAATAAATAAATGGATTAAAAAGCTAGGAATAACCAAATAGATGATGGATAATGCCTATATGAAGAAAATTGGAAAATATCATTGAAAGACATAAATGGTCAAATGGCAAGATATGCCAATGTCTTAGAAGAAAGAATTTAATATGATACATATTTCACTTCTCCCCAACTTTATATATGTAATTCAATGCAATCTAAATCAACATAGCAAGAACATTTTTGCTAAACATTGACAAGCTGATTCTAAAATGCATGTGAAAAAGTACATGTATAAAAATAACCAATAAATTAAATGACAAAATACTAAATAAAGAAGCAGGACTTATTTTATAATAATGGCAACTAAAACATTTTGTTATTCCACAGAGAGAAACAAATATATCAATGGAGACAACTTTGGAAACAATGGAAACAAAGAACCAAAAATAAACTTGCACATAAACAAAAACTCCATATATGACAAGCACAGCGTCATGAATTAAGTCAGACGGAAAAATAAAACAAAATACAATCCTACATGCATTAAATAAACGAGTACATAAAACAAGCCAAGTAGTTCAAAACTCAGAAAAAAAATAGAAGAATATTTTGTGACATTAAGACAGGGAGAAATTTCTTAAAGAAGATGTAGGAAACTCAAATCATAAAGAAAACACTACAAAATTAACATATTCCCCATGATGACATAATTATAAACAAGGCTAAGAAATAAGCAATAAAGATGTTTGAAACATATATAACATGCAATAAGTAATTTTTTCAGGGTATATAAAAAACTCCCATACATGAAAAATTGAAAAATTAGTAGAGCATTTGAACAGCAATTCACTGAAAATGAAACTCAAATGGGCAGCAAATAAATTTTCCATCTCATTGGCCATTAGATTGGGTGCATATAAATGAGTTTTAGAAAATGGGATATGGGCAGAAGTGATGAATGCCACTTACGGTTCTGGGAAAAGAAGGAAATAAAATGGAGGAGGAGAAAGAAAAAATGTAAGAGGAAGAAGAGAGGGTAGACAAAGAGAAGGAGGAAAACAGAAAGGAAAAGAAGGAAGAGAAGTAGAAGCAACTGTCAACTCCGCTCTCTGATCCTCCCGCTAGCTTTCCCTCTGCTAAAACAAAAGCGAAGAAAATGTATTCATGATGGCAGAGCTAAATGATAAAGGATGGCCACCCCTTCCCCACCTGCTTCTTACTTGTTATGCAAGAAATTGTTTAGTGTTTGTTACCTCAGTATAGGCTAACCCTAACCTAATACGACACTCAACCTGGTTTAGCCACATTTGCCACATCCCAGCTAATGACAACTCCATCGCTTGAAATATTAAAATAAAACACTTGATGCTCTTTCCACCTCCTCTTTTTCTTTAACATCCAACATCCAATCCATCAGAGAATCTTACGGTTCTGCCTTCAGAAGACATTCAGAATCTAACTTTGACAGACATCTTCCAAGTGGTCATCATCTGTCTCTTCGATTATTGCAATGGTCTAAAAATTATTCTCCCTGCTTCCTTACTCATTCTCCTATAGTCTAATCTCAACCCAGGAATCATAGTGATTCTCTTGTAATGTATGGCGGAATTTCTGGAACGTGATTATGTCAGCAGTGTAGTTGTTTTAAGTGTCCCAAACTTGTCTTGAAAACCAAATAGAGAAGCTAGTATAGCTGAGATGATGGGAACAACAGCCCCAAGAATGTGGGTATATCCTGGGGACAAGGTAGCTACAGCCGCAGGACATGCACGATCAACAGTTGTGGTGAGAAAGCATGAAGTGAAAGACACTAAATAGCTTAAAAGTCATAAAAATCAAAAAGTCGGTAAGAAATAAACGTGACCCCCTCCCCCGCCCCCCCCCAAACACACACAAAAAAAGAATTTGCCCTGAGAGGAAATCTGGGAAGAAAAAGATATCTAAAAACAATTCATGATATTGGAAAAAGTCCTCACAGCCTCAGAATTGCAGATCAGCGCCAAAATGACACAGATGTTGGGGAAACTAACATGGGTATGGTGGTTCTGGCCTTCAATAAAATCTCACACACTTCCCTCCAGTAGGACAAGGCCTCATTCCACTGGAAATAGCAAAACTGAAAAAGGAAAGAATCATGACAATGAAAGGAGAGAGACAGAACGAGAGAATGTTTGAGAAGCTCAGAGAAAGGAGGTATCAGGAAGTACTTTAAGAGCAAATGCTTTTGAGCTGCTCTTGCCAACAACAACAAAAAAAAGTTGCTATGTGAGATGATGGATATGTTAATTTGCTTCACTATAGTAACCATTTTACTATCTACATAACATCATGCTGTAATCTTCAAATATACACAATCCAATTTTTTTAAAAAAGAATTCAGAACATATAGGAAAATATTTATCATTGTTAATGGATAAATAAAAATAGAGCAAAAATAATAAATGCAAGACCTGATGCTGAGAGCACAGCCATGGATGACAAGACAGTGGACCTCACAGATGAGTGGCAGGGAAGCCTTTCTTTCCTTCTTTTCTTTTTTTTCTTTTCTTTTTTTTTTTTTTGAGACAGAGCCTCACTCTGTCGCCTGGGCTAGAGTGCAGCAATGGCGCGATCTCGGCTCACTGCAAACTCCGCCTCCCGGATTCAAGCAATTCTCCTGCCTCAGCCTCCTGAGTAGCTGGGATTACAGTCTCCGGCCACAACGCCCAGTTAATTTTTTGTATTTTTAGTAGAGACAGGGTTTCACCATGTTGGCCAGGCTGGTCTCGAACCCCTGACCTCATGATTTGCCCACCTCAGCCTCCCAAAGCGCTGGGATTACAGGCATGAGCCACCTCGCCCCGCCAGAGAAACCTTTCTTAACCAGATACGGCTTAGAGAAACAAAGCGACTCGTAGAGAGAGGACATATTTTTAACCTTCCCTGATAAAAACAGAGAAAAAAATTCTTAAACTGTGCTACAAAGAAAGCTACCTTGTCTTGTCTTTCTCTTATTAACCCAGAAAGTTCCATCTTATTTTGTTCCTCGTTCAAACATTGTGGGAAAAAAAAAAAAAAAAAAAAAAAAAAAAAAAAAAAAAAAAAAAAAAACTTTCTAGCACCATACCAAATTATTACAATAAAAAGTTAAATGAGGCCTTAATAAAATTAAGAAAGAATTCATCAGTAAAATGAGGTCATGAAACAGATGAAAACTGTAATATAACATTTAAGTATTAGAGAAGAATGAGAGCTTTAACAAAAACAGCACAAACAAGCAATAGAAAAAGCTCAGAACAAGTGAATAATCAGTAAAAAAAATTAAGAAAAAAATAAAATAATTTCACAAAAGAGGACTAAATTAGAAAAACACAAAAGCAAAATGACACCATAAAAGGTACAGTAAAGGAAATAAGAACAAAGAAGGAAGAAAATTGAGGGGAAATGAAACGCATTTTTTTAATGATTCAAACAAAGGTTTTGAGAATTATTTGCCTGATAGGCAGAATAATGACCCCACAAAGATGTCTACATCCTAAATCCTGAGGCCTATGAGAGTTGCTTGGAAGGCAAAAGGACTTTATGTGGTTAAACTGAGGATGTCCCGATGAAGTGATTATTCTTGATTATCCAGGTGGGTGCAATATCATTACCAGGGTACTTAGAGGCAGCAGGTTTAGAGTCAGAGGAGAGGTGACGATGGAAGGAAAGGTTCTAGGAATACAGGCCCTTGAGTCAGGTCATAGAGACAGCTTCTAGAGGCTGGAAAAGGCATGAAACTGATTTCTCCCTGGAGCCTGCAGAAGGAACACAGCGCTGCCAACCCATTTTAGATTTCTGACTTCCAGAACTGTAAGAAAATAAATTTGCGTTGTTTTAAGCCACTAAGCTTGTGATAATTTATTACGAACATCAGCAATAGGAAATGAATACAATGTGAGAGACATAGGACATAGGAAACCTAAGGGCCAACATACATAAAATTGATGTCTTCAAAGAAGAAAATAAAAATAATGAAAAAGAAATATTTAAAATTATAATTGAAAAATATTTCCTGAAATAAAATATTAAAAAGCACAGCACACTGTGTGTCAGATTTTGGGGTCTGGGTCCAGCCTATGCTGAAGTCCGAGGGGAGTGGGTGGATGAGCAGCAAGAACACTCAGGGGGCCGTAGGCAGGTAAAAGATGATTTTATTCAGCAGCAGCTCTCATCAGCAGCTTTCTCACACTAGCTCTCTACACTGCCTTTATCTTGGCTGTTTGCTCGGGCTCTGTGGCTTCTGCCACCCCCACACCTGCAGCTGCATGGCCAGCTCTCCCTTGCCTTCAGAGTCAGCAGCTTCACTCTTTCTCTCTCTGGGCACCAGCACAAGCCATGCTGTGGCTCACCTCTGTCCATCTGCAAGAAGGACAACTCTGGTTCTCTTTCTCTCTTTCTCTGGGTGCCAGTGAGCCTGCCATGTTAAGCCATGTTGAGCCAAGCTGAGCCTCAAGAGCCCCTGTACGGTGTTAGCAAGGCAATTATACCTTTTACAGACAATGGTGGCTCAGAGCCAAGTATGAACTTACACAAACAGGTTATATAACAAATGGAGGTGTGCACCTGTGCCCCAAACTCACTGAGTCAGGCAAGCCTGGATATCCGCCTCGGCCTATTCCTTGACCAAAGCACATCCATGTACCTTACACTCCACGCTCTAGGCCGAGGGAGACATAGACCTTGGACACACAGGTTTAATACACAGGTTTGGCACAAAGGCCTGACATATAAACTCTGGGCCTGATACGTACACATAGGCTTGACACATAAGCCTCACATATAAGCTCTGGGCATGCAAGCCTGATATACAGGTTTGGGCACACAGGCCCAATACATATAAATAGGCTTTGATAAACTGTCCGGCTATTGATGCAGATTACCATAGGTGTCACCTCCTTGGTGATTACCATTCACACTGCCCTGAGTTTAGCTTATTAGCTACTTTGCCGACACCTGGTTTTAAACCATATGGTGTCAGTACTAGGCTGTTGTCAATACTGCAGCAGCAGCAGTAAGTACTCTGGCTAGTTCTATCTGTATACCATGCCCCACCAGGAGTGAGGGTATGCCCTTCCTTACAGTAAAGGCTCAGGGTCTAGGGGTGCCTCAGGCCCCATGGTCTTATCTTGCATTAAGGATATAGACCCTAAAATCTCTTGTAACTCTGCTGCTAAGGGAGTTGTACTCAGTGTACATTACCGCTCTAAGTAGGCGCCCCACTTCGCTAAAGTGGATGTCTGTACCGTCCCAGTTTGAGGGGTTGTAACCCATGAACACACCACCTTGCTGTCAGGTAAGTCATCTGCACGACGACTGTAGCCCATCCCGCCACACTCTTATGAGACTGACAGGCACCATATACAGTTACTAACCGTGTTCCCAGTCCCAGGGGATGGTTATCCATGAACACACCCATTCTGCTATTAAACTGTTTCTTTCTTAAGGAATACCAGAGCTCAGCTCCCTTCCATAGTGGGGACTAACAACCCACCGGAGCGTCCAAGCGTTCCATGCATTGCTGTAGGCCCTAGCCCAAACTATCTGTGGTTACATGTACTTCTAGTGTAAACGGGCACCCTTGGTTAGAAAGGCTGTCTCAGCCTTATCATCCCAATCTCGGGCAAGAGAGGTGTTGCCACTTCTCAACCTGCAAGAGAATTAGAAGTTAACATAATGTCATTAACAAAATCATGACACATGATGGGGCTACACATTGCTGCAGCAACACTGTAAAAGTTCATAGACGCCCTGAAATGAAGGCAAACTGTTTCAGGCACTCGGTGGATTGTCTCAGTTCAGTTGTCAAATGGTCCATTAAGTTCCTGACAGACAGCACAGCTGCCAAGCCATGCAAAACATCCGCCCCCAGAGTGTCCTCAGCTATGGGAGAGACATACACAGTGCGTAAGCGGAGAGCCAAGCGGCCAACGGCAAGATGCAGAGATGTAGGTTTCACTTTCACTGACCAGCCTGTATAGCCATTAATAAACGCAGCTCCGCCTGAAAACTTATCCAGATTCAGGGACCAGTAGATTGCCAAGTCCGCATGTGGCTCTGGTTGTCTGGTTCCCCACACAAGCCGGGCATCTCGGCCAGTTCTCTTATCAATCAGAAAAGGCTTTACACTTCCGCCAACTGCAGCAGGTACTTTTTGAACTGGAACTCTTGGGCAGGACCGGGTTGCTCAGCAATGTCCTCCCCAATGACTTGCATTAAGTTTGTACATGACTACAGATGTTACTTACTTCACTCCTACAACTCAGTGGGGGCACAGGGATCATAGGAAGTGTGCTCCACCACAGTAGACGGGCTCTGGGCCCACCCTTGGGGCCCAACAGCTGCTCATGCTCTACTTTCTGACGGGTCACTGGGCGAGCCTGCAACGGAGGTTCTTCCTCCTGTGCTGGGTCCCGCGGGGACTGGGCATGCACTTCCCGCAGCACAGTCACAAACGCCCATCTGACTCTGCGGCAAAGGCATACTTCTCGGTGCTGGGCACTTCCAGGTGCTTCAGCTCCTTCTCCACACTCACGAGAGACCGCTCCACCACCTCCCACGTTTCCACTGGGGCCCATCCAAGCAGCTCCGCTGCTACCGGCTACCACCGGCTACTGCAGCCACATAGCCGACCCGGGAGCTCTCAGGGGCTGAAGACCCACTCACCTCATCCCATCCTCATGGCCAATTGTCAGATCCTAGGGTCGAGGTCCAGCCCATGCTGAAGTCCGAGGGGAGCGGGTGGATGAGCAGAAAGAACACTCTGGGGGCCGTAGGCAGGTAAAAGATGATTTTATTCAGCAGCAGCTCTCATCAGCAGCTTTCTCACACTAGCTCTCAACACTATTCGCCTTTATCTCGGCTGTTTGCTCGGGCTCTGTGGCACCTGCTGCCCCCACGCCTGCAGCTGCATGACCAGCTCTCCCTCGCCTTCAGGGTCAGCAGCTTCACTCTTTCTCTCTCTTGGCACCAGCGCAAGCCATGCTGTGGCTCACCTCTGTCCCTAAGACAGACAGCTCTGGTTCTCTCTCTCCCTTTCTCTGGATGCCAGCACACCCATCATGTTAAGCCATGTTGAGCTGAGCCAAGCCCGAAGAGCCCCTGTACAGCATTAGCAGGGCAATTATACCTTTTATAAGGTATAACAGTGGCTCAGAGCCAAGTATGAACTTACACAAACAGGTTATATAACAAGTGGAGGTGTGCGCCTGTGCGCCAAACTCGCTGAGTCATGTAGGCCTGGATATCCGCCTCGGCCTATTCCTTGACCAAAGCACATCCATGTACCTTACACTGTGTATCTGAGAAAATTGACCAAAATTATGAACATCATGTCATATTCTAAGCAATGACTATTATATTCTTAAAATGAGTTGGAAAATCCCTGTGGTATCCAGACAAGAAGTTAAAATCACTTACGAGGAAACAACTATCAGATTGATGTAAGAATTCTCAATAGCGACATTTGTTAGAAAAAGAATGTAGCCTTTTAAAAAATAATTTAATGGGAAGAAAATATGAGATGAGAATTTTATGTCCAGCCAAAGTCTTCTTCAAAATAAAAGCCACAGACAAACAGCTATAAATATGCAAGACGTCAAGGGATGTCATTCTCATAATTACTTCCTGACAAATCTACCAAAAAACCAAAATCTACCAAACACACGTCTGTTAAAGGTTTAGGAAACATTTAACTTAGTGGAACTAAGGTTATAAGATGGAAAACTGGTGAAACAATAATCTGTACTTTTTATATGTTCAAATATTAACACTAACAAAAATACAAGGTAGGAACAATGGATAGTGAAATAAACTTTTCTCATGTGCATTAACGGGAGGTAAATATTACTTGAAGCTAACAAATGAAGTAGTACATGCTTAAGCATATTTAAGACTTAAAATACATCTAACAGTTAACAATATATAGCAAATTAATAAATGAGGTAGAAGCATGAGTAATTTGTGATGTAATGATGAACACTAAAATAACGCTAGTGATTAAACTTGGAAGGTAGGGGCAAAAGCGAGGGACTAACTTTAGTCTTATTTGTAATAAGAAAGTCAACACAGAGTACGTTAAAAAGAGGTGATTAAGTAACGTTTTTGGTTTTTTTTTTGTTTTTGTTTTTGTTTTTGTTTTTTTTTTTTGAGACGGAGTCTCGCTCTGTCGCCCAGGCTGGAGTGCAGTGGCGCGATCTCGGCTCACTGCAAGCTCCGCCTCCTGGGTTTACGCCATTCTCCCGCCTCAGCCTCCTGAGTAGCTGGGACTACAGGCGCCCGCCACCGCGCCCGGCTAATTTTTTGTATTTTTAGTAGAGACGGGGTTTCACTGTGGTCTCGATCTCCTGACCTTGTGATCCGCCCGCCTCGGCCTCCCAAAGTGCTGGGATTACAGGCGTGAGCCACCGCGCCCGGCTAAGTAACGTTTTTAACGGTATAAATTAAACTACAAGATCTAAAAGTCAAAACTTCCTAAACACCAAAAGAAATACTGATAGCAAGATGAAACAAAGGCAAACACATAATTGAAAGAATTTAAGTAGAAATAATGAGCCATATAGAAAATATATCGTAAAACAGAATAACAAACTGAGACCAAAAATATAAATCACTAAGTAAATGTAAACTAGATTAAAAATTGGCTGGGCTTGGTAGCTCACACCTGCAATCCCAGCAGTTTGGGAAGGCTGAGGCAAGTGGATTGCTTGAGCTCAAGGGTTTGAGACCAGCCAGAGCAACATGGGGAAACTCCATCCTACAAAAATATATATATATAATATATAATATAATATATAAAATATATATTATATATAATAAATAAAACATATATTATATATAATAATTTTATATAATATAATAAAATATATATTATACATATAAATATATATTATATATAAAATATACAATAAAATATATATTATACATATAAAAATATTAGCTGAGTGTGGTGGCATGCACCTGTGATCCTAGCTACTTGGGAGGCTGAGGTGGGAAGATCGCCTGAGCCTAGGAGATGGAGGCTGCAGTGAGCCTTGATCTTGCCACTGCCCTTCAGGCTGGACAACGGAGTGAGACCATGTCTCAAAAAACAAACAAAAACCTAGCTTAAATTACCTACTAAAAAATTCAGATTACGAATACAGCCAAACACAATTCTTTCTTCATACTAAAAGTGCTACAAGCTATATTTCAAAAAAGCATGTGACATAATAATGTCTGCCAAAAAACACAACAGTTCAAATCTCCTAATTCACTCCACAAGCAACCTCTCTTCCAGTTTTTATTATCATATATTTGATTTGCTTATTCTTAAATCCATATAAATAGAATCATTTGGGTCTGATTTCTTTCTCTCAATATAATGTTTCTAGATTTATCAACATTGTTGTGTGTTTCAAAATCATGTACATATTTTATTACGAATAATTATTTACTTTAAATATTATTTTTTAAAATATGAACTAAAATGGAAGTCAAGGCGAGTTTTTTTCACCAACATAAATGTCTGGCGCCATATGTTTAAAAGATATTCCTTTCCTCCATTGATTCCTATTGGTCACTCTGTTGAAATTTATTTAACTGGTAAGGTGTGGATCTACTTCTGGGTTGTCTAGTCTCTGTCACTGACTATTTATTATTCTTAAGCAAATATAATAATGTCTTGATTATTATATCTTTTACAGGAATTTTTAAATCAGGAAGTTTTAAATCAGATTTTATATATAAGTCTTCAAACTTTTTCCTCTTTTCCAAGATGAATGTGTCTACTACAGGTATTTATGTTTACTGAAGTTTATAAAAATTGCAATAGAAATAAAATACAGATTCTTTTCCAAAATTGACTTTGTATCCTTAGGCCTTACCAAAGAAACTTACTGATTCTAGTAGTTTGGGGTTTTTTTCTTAAAATGTACTATGTTCATAATCACATCATCTGCAAATAACACATTGTTTCTTTCCAATTGTTATGCCTTGTAATTTTTCATCATTTATTGCACTAAGTAGGATATCTAGTACAATAGTGAATAGAACTGGTAAGAGTACATTTCCTTGCCTCCTTCCTGATCTTAGAGGGAAAGCATTTACTACTTCACCATTAAATATGCTATTTACTGTAAGTTTGATGTAAAGTTTCCTAATCAAATTGAGGAAGTTCTTTATTTGTTCTTATTTGCTAAGAGTTTTTAACATGAACAGGAGCTGAATTTCATCAAACACATTTCCCCAATTTATTTAGGCAATCATTTGTTTTATTATTCTTCATTCTGATAATATGGAGAATGACATTGATTGATTTCCTTATGTTAACTCAACCTTGAATTCCTGAGACAAACCCAACTTTTATGATTTTTATGATCCCTTTAATTTATTGACAAATTATATATATTAATAACTTGGTTAAGAATTTTTTGTCTACATTTAAATGAGTACTATTGACCTATAATTGTCTTTTCTTAAAATGTAATTGTCCTCTTTGGGTCGAAAGCAGTGTTATTCTAGGCCAGGCATGATGGGTCATGCCTGGTAATCACAACACTTTGGGAGGCCAAGGCGGGTGGATCACTTGAGGTCAGGAGTTCGAGACCAGCCTGGTCAACATGGTGAAACTGTCTCTACTAAAAATACAAAAATTAGCCAGGTGTGGTGGCATGCACCTGTAATCTCAGCTACTTGGGAGACTGAGGCAGGAGAATTGCTTGAACCTGGAAGAGGGAGGTTGCAGTGAGCCTAGATCATGCCATTGTACTCCAGCCTGGGCAACAGAGCAAGGCTCCATCTCAAAAAAAAAAAAAAAAAAAAAAAGCAGGGTATTCTAGACTCATGAGCTGGGAGGTGTTCTGCCTTTTATTTTCTGATACCACTCATACAAGTTTGGAATTATGTCTTTCTTAAGTGTCTATAAAATTCATCGTAATGCTATCTGAGCAGAGTTTTCTTGGTGAAAAATTTTTAATTACAAATAAAATTTTTTATAAAATATCAGGAGATTCAGGTGTTTATTACTTTTCCTAACATATCAGTTAAGTTTGTATCTTTCATTTTGTCAATTTTATAAGCTGTCAAATTTATTGAAAAAAAGACATTTATTATACTCCTTAATTATTCTTTTAATTGCTGTAGATCTGAGATGCTATCCCTAATTTTCCTCTTAATTTCAGCAATTGTGTTTCCTCTCATTTTTAAATTAAGTCTTGATAGAGGTTTATCAATATTATTCATGAGTTTTAAAAACTTGTTTTTGGTTTTGTTGGTCTTCTCTATTGTTTTTTTCTCTTTCCTAGGTTCCCTTTCTAAACTTTATTATTTCTTTCCTTCTTACTTCTGGTTTGTTTTGCTCTTCTTTTTCTAGTGTTTTGAGGTATAAGCTTATTTCATTTATTTTGTATTATTTTTAATTTCTAATCATTTTCTTGGCCTGATAATTTTTCCTGCTTTTGTTGGAAAAAGGGAAGAGAAGTTAGGACTGAAAAGCAGAAATAACTTGCAACTTTGGACATTTTCACAGTGTTTAAAATGTCAGGCACTGCAGCAAAGGCGAAAGTGCAGCCCAACTGACTCTGGACTCTTACAAAATCACTAAAAAATATAATATCTAAAATAAAAACATACATTAAGTTTAACACACTAAAGAACACTGTAGGGAAAAATAGCAGTAAACTTAAAGACAGGTTGAATGACATAAATTATTCCAAATAGAGTTAAAAATTTTTTTTGCTTGGGTGTTGTAATATTAGAAAAGTAGACTTTAATACAAAAAATGTCACTAGAGATAAAGGAAAATTGCATAATGCTATAATCAATAAATCCAATTGTGTGGATAAATGTGTTATTCAGTATCTTGGATAATAAAAGTTAGATAGATGATTTTTTTTTTTTTTTTGAGAGAGGGAGTCTCGATCTGTTGCCAGGCCGGAGTGCAGTGGCATGTTCTGTGCTCACTGTAACCTCCGCCTCCCGGGTTAATGCAATTCTCCTGCCTCAGCCTCCCGAGTAACTGGGACTACAGGCTCTTGCCACCACCTGCAGCTAATTTTTGTATTTTTAGTAGAGATGGGGTTTCACCATGTTGGCCAGGATGGTCTCGATCTCTTAACCTCATGATCCGCCTGCGTTGGCCTCCCAAAGTACTGGGATTGACAGATGGTATTTTTAGGTGTTGGTAATGGAACTGAAAAAATATATCCAAAAAAATCATATAGAAAACATTATTTTACCAAAAAGCAGTGAGACTTATAATTAATAACAAATTAAAAAACAAAGAAGTCTCTTCGAGCTAGAAATTCTTTTTTCCAAGGGAAAGATATATTAAAATTGTAATTGCTGGAAAAATACTACGTACTTTAATCCTTGAGAAAGCATTTGAACAATCCTCAGTATAAAATTTATAAACTCAAATATTTATAACATTCAACATGAAAAATTATATTGTTCACGTCCTCGCTATTATTTTTTACTTTTTGATTGATGTATCCTGGGCTAAGAGAGATTTATTAAAATTTTCCATTGTTAATGTATTTCTATTTCTCCTGCATTTTTTTGGTAATTTCTGCTATATTAAAATTTACACTGTGTTATTTAAACTTATTATTTTGAATTTTGTTCCTTATAAAGTAACCTTCTTTATAGGTTTTTATAAATGCATTTTTTTGTTTTAATAAATGCATTTTAGTTTGAAGTAATGCCAAGTTTGAGGGCTCTCCTTTCTTTTTAATGAATTTCCTGTTATACATTTCTCAACTTCTTCTTTTTAACTTTTCTGTATCATTTGTTTCAAGCATGTCTCTGGTATATTATATGGACTGGTTTTACTGTAATCTAACAGAAAAATCTCTTTTTGTGATAAGAGTAATAAGCCTATTTATTTTATGATAAGAGTGATAGCCCTACATATTAGTATATGAGCCCTGTTTAAGTCTCAATTCTGTCATATAATTTATATTGTTTACTAATTAAATTTGTGAGCTTTAATAAAATTAGAAATAATACAAATTTGTTTCTAGTTTTTTCCCTTCCTCTTGTCCTTCAACACCTAAATCCCTTCAATATTACTAGCCTTCTTAGTGTCTACCTTCGTACTAAAATATTGTTAAGTATTTACTAGTTAATAATGTCTCGATTTCCCACTTTAAATAATATCTTTTGACTTTCTGCTATTGTATAGGAAGACATTTGTGAGCTTATTCCATTTTTCTACCCTCTCTCATTTTCCCCTAAATTTCTGTTAGCTCAATTATTTCTACATCATCAAAGCACATAATATATACAGACTTAAGATGGTTCAAATTAACAACTTTTTTATTTTATGGTGGTGTGAAATCATCACAATTTCGACATGTCAAAATTTGAATTCTGATATTTTCCAAGACCTGCAGTATGTGGCATGATACTCTCTTGCAATAGTGAGCAGCAGCAGCAAGCCGTGGTTCCCAGTCAGCCACTCCATCACCAGGGTAAACAACTGATACTCTACAATGCACTGTGTTGCCAGCATATTTTTGATATTGTGTTTTGCGTTTTTGCAACCCATTGTGTCTACAAAATGCCCATCTGTCTTACTGTGTTTAGTGTTGCTATAAAGGAACACCTGAGGTTGGGGAACTTATAAAGAAGAGAGATTTGTTTGGCTCACAGTTCTGCAGACTGTACAAAAAGCATGGCACCAGTATCTGCCTCTGGTGAGGGCCTCAGGCTGCTTCCACTCATGGCAGAAGGAGAAGGGGAGCCGGCATGGGCAGAAATCATATGGCAAGAGAGGAAGCAGGAGGTGGGGAGGTGCCCAACTCTTTTTAACAATCAGCTCTCATGGAAAGTAATAGCATGAAAATTCACTCACTCCCAACAAGGGAAGGTATAAATCTATTCATGAAGGATTTGCCCCATGACCCAAACCCCTCTCATTAAGCATGAGTATTATTCTATGTTATGTGCAAATGTTTATAGCAAATCCTGGGTAGTTCCAACACTTTCAAAGGCATCATGACTTTTATAATGTGAAGGTCAGTGGTGAAGCAACAAGTGCCAATACCCAAGGTACTGAAGCTTTTAGGGAAAAGCTGCACAGGATAATGTGGCTGAGAAATGTTTGCCAGAGTAAATATTTAATGTTGATGAAACAGATTGTTCTGGAATTGTATGCAGAGCATACTATACTACTCTGTTTTGCATTGCTATAAAGGAATACCTGAGACTGGGTAATTTATAAAGAAGAGAGGTTTATTTGGCTCATTTGGTTCTGCAGGAGACACAAGCATGGCACCAGCATCTGCTTGTCTTCTGGTGAGGCCTCAGGAAGCTTTTACTCATGGCAGAAGGCAAAGGAGAGGCAGATGTGTTATATGGCAAGACAGAGAGGAGGAGGTGTCAAGCTCTTTTTAAACAACCAGCTCTCGGGTGAACTAACAGAGTGAGAATTCACTCATTATTGCAGGAAGGGCACCAAGTCATTTATGAAGGATCCACCCCCATAACCCAAACACCTCCCATGTTGGCTAGACTGGTCTCGAACTCCTGACCTCACGTGATCTGCCCACTTCGGCCTCCCAAAGTGCTGGGATTACAGGTGTGAGCCACTGCATCTGGCTGATGGTAGTATTTTGATGGGAATTACATTGAATTGGTAGATTGCTTTTGGCAGTATGGTCATTTTTACAATATTGAATCTACCCATCCATGAGCATGGGATGTGTTTCCATTTGTTTGTGTCATCTATGATTTCTTTCAGTAGTGTTTTGTAGTCTTCCTTCCAGAAGTCTTTCATGTCCTTGGTTAGATATATTCCTAAGTATTTTTTTTTTTCAGCTATTTGAAAGGGGTTTAGTTTGTGATTTGATTCTCAGTTTGGACTAATTTTTGTATATTAATTTTGTATCCTGAAACTTTGCTGAATTCATTTACCAGTTATAGGAGCTTTTTGAGTGAGTCTTTAGGATTTTCTAGGTGTACAATCATATCATCAGCAAATAGCAACAGTTTGACTTCCTCTTCACCGATTTGGATGCCGTTTATTTCCTTCTCTTGTCTGATTGCTATGGCTAGGACTCCAGTACTATGTTGAATAGAAGTGGTGAAAGTGGGCGTCCTTGTCTTGTTCCAGTTCTCAGGGGGAGTGCTTTCAATGCTCCCCCATTCAGTATAATGTTGATCGTGGGTTTGTCATAGATGGCTTTTATTACCTTAATGTATGTCCCTTCTATGCTGATTTTGCTGAGGGTTTTAATCATAAAGGGATGCTGTATTTTGTCAAATGCTTTTCTTGCATCTATTGAGATGATCCTGTTATTTTTGTTTTTAATTCTGTTTATGTGGTGTATCACTTATGCTAAACCATCCCTGCATCCCTGGTATGAAACCCACTTGATCATGGTGTATTATCTTTTTGATATGCTAGTTGGATTCAGTTTTGTTGAGGACTTTTGCATTATGTTTATCAGGGATATTGGTCCATAGTTTCCTTTCTTTTTTTTTTTTTTTTTCTGTTATGCCCTTCACTGGTTATAGTATTAGGGTGATACTGGCTTCAGAGAATACTTTAGGGAGCATTCCCTCTTTCTCTATCTTTTGGAATAGTATTAATAGGATTAGTACCAATTCTTCTTTGATGTCTGATCGAATTCTGCTGTGAATCCATCTAGTCCTGGACTTTTTTTTTTGTTGGCAATCTTTTTTATTACCATTTCAATCTTGCTGCTTGTTATTGGTCTGTTCAGAGATTCTATATCTTACTGGTTTAATCTAGGAGGGTTGTATATTTCCAGGAATTTATCCATCTCCTCTAGGTTTTCTAAGTTTTGCACATAAAGGTATTCATAGTAGCCTTGAATAATCTTTTGTTTTTCTGTGGCATCTGTTGTAATATCTCCCGTTTCATTTCTAATCGACTTTATTTGGGGGTCTTCTCTCTTCTTTTCTTGGTTAATCTCACTAATAGTCTATCATCTTTTCAAAGAACCAGATTTTTCCTTCATTTATCTTTTTTTTTTTTTTTTTTTTTTTTTTTTTTTTTTTTTTGAGACGGAGTCTCGCTCTGTCGCCCAGGCTGGAGTGCAGTGGCCGAATCTCAGCTCACTGCAAGCTCCGCCTCCCGGGTTTACGCCATTCTCCTGCCTCAGCCTCCCGAGTAGCTGGGACTACAGGCGCCCGCCACCTCGCCCGGCTAGTTTTTTTTGTATTTTTTAGTAGAGATGGGGTTTCACCGTGTTAGCCAGGATGGTCTCGATCTCCTGACTTCGTGATCCGCCTGTCTCGGCTTCCCAAAGTGCTGGGATTACAGGCTTGAGCCACCGCGCCCGGCCTCCTTCATTTATCTTTTGTATTGTTTTCAATGTTGTTGTTTCAATTTCATTTAGTTCTGCTCTGATATTTGTTATTTATTTTCTTTCTGCTGGGTTTGGGTTTAGATTGTTCTTGTTTCTCCAGTTCCATGAGGTGTGACCTTAGATTGCCTATTTGTGCTCTTTCAAACTTTTTGATGTAGGCATTTAATGCTATGAACTTTCATCTTAGCCCTGGTTTTGCTCTATCCCAGAGGTTTTGATATGTTGTGAGCTATTATCATTCAGTTCAAAGAATTTTTTAATTTCCATCTTGATTTCTTTGTTGACCCAATGATCGTTCAGGAGCTGGTTATTTAATTTCCATGTATTTCCATGGTTTTGAGAGTTGCTTTTGGAATTGATTTCCAATTTTATTCCACTGTGATCTGAGAGAGTACGTGATATAATGTCAATTTTCTTAAATTTACTGAGGCTTGTGTTGTGGCCTATCACATGGTCTATCTTGGAGAATATTCCATGTGTTGATCAATAGAATGTATTCTAAGTTATTGGGTAGAATATTCTGTAAATATCTGTTAAATCCATTTTTTCAAAGGTATAGTTTAAGTCCATTGTTTCTTTGTTGACTTTCTGTCTTAATGAAATGTCTAGTGCTGTCAGTGGTCTATTAAAGTCTCCCACTATTATTGTGTTGCCATCTGTCTCATTTCTTAGGTCAAGTAGTTGTTGTTTTATAAATCTGGGAGCTCCAATGTTAGGTGCATATTTATGTAGAATTGTGACATTTTCCTGTTGGACTAGTCCTTTTATCATTATATAATGTCCCTCTTTGTGTTTTTTAACAGCTATTGCTTTAAAGGTTGTTTCATATAATAATAGCTACTCTTGCTTGCTTTTGGTGTCCGTTTGCATTGAATATCTTTTTCTACCCTTTAAGTTTTTGTGAGTCCTTATGTTTTAGGTGAGTCTCCTGAAAACAGCAGAAATTTGGTTTGTGAATTCTTATCCATTCTGCTATTATGTATCTTTTAAGTGGAGCATTTAGGCCATTTATAGTCCATGTTAGCATTGGGATGTAGTCCCAATGTAGTATTGGTACTACAGGTGCATATATATTTCATAATAAAGAGTATATAAGCAGTTTAAAACATATTAATACAAAATAACATGTATTTACACTTTGGAGAATTAAAACATTTGCCAATACCTCAGAAGTCCCTGAGCACACTCTCTAATTCTGGATTCTGTGTTGATTCACTCTTGTATCTTAAAAAATAACTTTGCTACACATATATTGTATTTGTTTTCTACTGCTTTTGTAATAAATTACCACAAACTTGGTGGCCTAAAGCAATACAAATACATGATCTTATAGTTCTATAGGTTTGGAGTCTAATGTGGGTCTTGCTGGGCTAAAATCAAGGTGTTCATAGGGCTGCATTCCCTTCTAGAGGCTCTCAGGGAGAATCTATTTCCTTGCCTTTTCCAGTTTCCAGAGGCCACCCACATTCCTTGGTTCATGGTCATTTTCCACCTTTGAAACCAGCAACATTGTCTTTCTCTGACTCCTCTTTCTTAGTCATGGTTCCCTCTAACCACAGATGGAAAAGATTTTATGCCTTTAAAGTTCCATGTCATTAGATTGGGTTCACCTGGACAATCTCCTCATCTCAGGTCTTTGATGTCATCATAACTACAAGGTATTTTTTGCTATGTAAGGTACTTTTTGCTGTGTAAGGTAAAACCATATTCACAGATTCCAGGGAATAGGTGTAGATATCTGGTGGGGGGATGCATTGTTCTACCTACCACATGTATATATTTTCAAAAAATATTTTGGAGGAATTGGGGATTAAGATGGCAGACAGGAAGCAGGACTAGCTTGCAGCTCCTGTTTGGATGCACAGAGCAGCATGTGGAGACTCACATTGTGAACTTTTGCTCTAAGAACTACCACAGGAAATTACCAGGAAAGCCAAGAGACTCCGCAGACACTTTGAAGGAACTGAATTACTGTTGCAGGCTCCCTGAGTTGCTGAAAAAACTGTTAATGGGCTTGCTTTCTCAAAGGGGAAGTTCATTATCTGGGGAAAGTTCTCAGCCCTGGTCACCAGCTGCCTGGAAATAGACTTTGTGCCATTAGGGGGGCACAGTGGGAGTGAGACTGGCCTTTAGGACTGTCGGCTGCGTGGCAGCAGGGTGAGGCCAGTGACTGCTGGCTTTCCCCGGACTTCCCTGGCAACCTGTATGACTCAGCAGAGGCAGCCATAATCCCTCTGGGAATATAACTCCACTGGACTAGGAACCATATCCCCATCCCTTTCAGCAGCTGCAGCAAGCCCCCTCCAAGGAGAATCTGAGCTCAGACGCATCTATCCCTGACCCACCTGGTGGTCTTTCTCTATCCACCCTGGTGATCAAAGACAAAGGTCATAATTTCTTGGAAGCTCTATGGCCCTACCCACTGCCTGAGAAACTTGAATACGTAGCCAGGTGTCCCTAAGGCAAGTTTGCATGCTCCCTACAGGACCACAGCTGATGCGCTCTTGAAAGCATCACCTCCTGGCTAGAGGCCAACTAACACAAAACCAGTGCACTAAACAAAAACACAACCAAGGACCCTCAGAGAGTTCACTTGACACCCCTGCTACCTCTGCCAGAGCAGGTGCTGGTATCCACGACTGCAAGGCCTGATGATGGATCACATCACAGGACTCTTTGCAGACACTCCTCAGTACCAGCCCAGAGCCCAGTAGCTCTGCTGGGTGACTAGACCCAGAAGAGCAAAACCAATTACTAAAGTTTGGCTCTCAGGAAGCCCCATTCCTAGCGGAAGGGAAGAACGCCACTTCAAGGGAGCACACCATGGGACGAAAAAAATCTGAACAGCAGCCCTTGAATCTCAGATCTTCCCTTTCACACAGTCTACCCAAATAAGAAGGAACCAGAAAAACAATCATGGTAATACGACAAAATAGGGTTCTTTCACACCCCTGAAAGATCATACTAGCTCACCAGCAGTGGATCCAAATCAAGATGAAATCTCTGAATTGTCAGAAAAGGAATTCAGAAGGTCGATTATTAAAGCTAATCAAGAAGGCACCAGAGAAAGGTAAAGTCCAACTTAAAGAAATAAAAGACATGATACAGGACATGAAAGGAAAATTGCTCAGTGAAATAGACAGCATAAATAAAAAACAATCACAATTTCTGGAAATCAAGGACACACTTAGAGAAATGCAAAATGCACTGGAAATTCTCAGCAACACAACCGAACAAACAGAAGAAAGAACTTCGGAACAAGGCTTTCAAATTAACACAATCCATCAAAGACAAAGAAAAAGGAATTTTAAAAAATGAACAAAGCCTCCAAGAAGTTTGGGACTATGTTAAACATCCAAACCTAAGAATAATTAGTGTTCCTAAGGAAGAAGAGAAATCTAAAGGTTTGGAAAACATATTTGAGGGAATAATCGAGGAAAGCTTCCCTGGCCTGCTAGAGATCCAGACGTCCAAACACAAGAAGCTAAAAGAACACCTGGGAAATTCATTGCAAAAAGATCATCAACTGGGCACATAGTCATCAGGTTATCTAAAGTAAAGACGAATGAAAGAATCTTAAAAGCTGTGAGTCAAACGCGTCAGGTAACCTATAAAGAAAACCTATCAGATTAACAGCAGATTTCTCAGCAGAAACCTTAAAAGCTAGATGAGATTGGAGTCCTATTTTTAGTCTCCTTCAACCAAACAATTATCAGCCAATAATTTTGTATCCAGTGAAACTAAGCTTCATAAATGAAGGAAATATACAGTCTTTTCCAGACAAACAAATGCTGAGAGAATTTGTCACTAGCAAGCCAGAACCACAAGAATTGCTAAAAGGATCTCTAAATTTTGAAACAAATCCTTGAAATACACCAAAATGGAATCTCTTTATAGCATAACTCTCACAGGACCTAAATAACAATAACACAATGAAAAAAAAAAAAACCAAAGTGTTCAGGCAGCAACACAATAAATAGAATAGTACCTCAATAATGAAATATATACTTATGAAATATCTATAGATATTTGTTATAAAATTTATATATTATGAGATATATTTTATAATAAAGTGTATATAAGCCTCCCAACTAGCTGGGACTACAGGTGCACACAACCATGCCCAGGTAATTTTTTTTTTTTAGAGATGCGATCTTGCTATGTTGCCCAGGTTGGCCTGAAACCCCTGATCTCAAGTGCTTCTCCTACCCTGGTGTCCCAAAGCTCTGGGATTACAGGCATGAGCCCTCATGCCCAATCTAAATGATATATTTCATATTTTAAAAAACTATGTTTAAAGACAAAAGCTATAGGCTAGAGTGTCTGCTACAGAGGCATCACCTTGAGTACACTGAATGGACATCTCCTAAGTGGGAATTATCTCAATACCCCATGACTAGATGGATAACAGGGCAGAGAGTGGAGATGGCAAGAGAGCTTCCTGTATTCTCTACCCTTTGGGATAGCAAGGCTATGTGAAGGTCTCATGATTGTGAAAACATCAGGAAACTTACCTGTGAGTCAACTTACTGGAGCCCCAGTCACGAAGGCCATCTACTCATTGAGGAGGCCTCAGCAATAAAAGTCTGTTGGGAGACCCCCCATGGCATAAACTGGTGTGAAAGGGGCTTGTAGAAGTACTGGAGCAGCAGCTGAATCTGAAATATCAGCGAACTGTTCAGGAGGAGTCCATGCACTGCCCTCCAAAGAACCCAGTGGCGCACCTGTAGTCCCTGATATTCCCAGTGTCTGGTCCTCACCACACCCATGAATATGCCAGCCTATTAGTGTGTGTCTCCAAAGCACAAACAGCCAACAAGGAGAGAATTGTGGCCAAGACCAGTTAAGTAAAGACATGCTTGCCCTTTTCTCTACATCTTTCCTCCCTGATCCCTCCCACCCTGTGGAACTGGACCCTAGCACTAGGAGGTGGGGAAGGGAATGACGGAGTAGACTGTACCCGGTCTGCATTCCAAGTCCCTTCAGCCAAAAGCCTGTCCTGTAATAAGAAAAAAAAGTTGTAGAACAGATAAATTAAAATTTTAAACTGTACTGGAGTTAGTTTAATAATGGAAAGTGACCAGATAATTATGAAATCTGCCCAAGATATCATAAAGGAATGGGAAAAGGAATTTCACACAGAAAAGTTTAAAACTGTATTTGGAAAAATGAAGACTGTCAACTTAATATTCTACCCAACCGAGACTGCTAAAAACAATGTTACATAGATGTTTATGGGGGTCACAGGGCAGGGTCACATGATCTCATCTAAGCAGCAGAATGTAATGCTAAAACTCAAAGGGGATTGTAGCTCCTGTACCAAGGGCTATAGTTTAGCCACTTTTTCACCGTAGATAACTTATCTACACTTCAGTTTACTCATGTATAAAATGTAGAATAATTTCTTAAAGTAAGTTTTTAAGTTTGCAACTTGAAAAATGATAATAATAGTACCTTTTTATGGGATTGTTGTGAGGATTACATCGATTATGGATACAAAGTACTCACCAGGAGGCTTGACACATGTGAGCTCTTATTGAATGTGAAGTTTAATGACTGGCTGGGAGTAATGGAACTTGGAAAGACTCGTGGAGTTGGTGAGTCTTGGGCTAAAGTGTGAGTAACAGCAGAGAGAAAGGGATGCTAGTGATGGGGGAATTGTGGTATTGGTGATGGAGTGGAAGGGAACATTTCAGGCAGTGAGAACAACATAAGCAAAGAAACAAAGCAAGAGAAAGAAGCATTGTGATGTCAGCAGGATGGGGGAGGGCTGGTATACAAACATTTTGGTGTTGCCAGAGAGTAAATTTTTAGTCAAGAAAAAAGTCCGAAAAAGAGAAGTAAGGACGACATGGTGAAAAGCTTCAAGTACCTAGTTCCTACTCAATTTTTTTTTTTTTTTTTTTTTTTTTTTTGAGACAGGTTTTCACTCTATCACCCAGACAGGAGTGCAGTGGCGCGATCTCGCTCCCCCTCCCAGGCTCAAGCGATTCTCCTGCCTCAGCCTCCCGAGTAGCTGGGATTACAGGCATGCACCACCATACCTGGCTAATTTTGTATTTTTAGTAGAGACGGGGTTTCTCCATGTTGGTCAGGCTGGTCCCGACCTCAGGTGATCCGATGGCCTTGGCCTCCCAAAGTGCTGGGATTACAGGTGTGAGCTGCCGCGCCCGACCTAGTTCCTATTCTTATGTGCTCTGCATATCAGAAAAAGGTCCAAACTCTTTAGCTAGCATACATCCAAGGCCTTTTTTGTTTTTGTTTTTTTGTTTTGTTTTGTTTTGTTTTGAGACGCAGTCTCACTCTTTTGCCCAGGCCGGAGTGAAGTGGCGTCATCTCGGCTCACTGCAACCTCCGCCTCCCGGGTTCAAACGATTCTCCTGCCTCAGCCTCCCAAGTATCTGGGATTACAGGCACCCGCCACCACGCCCAGCTAATTTTTATATTTTTAGTAGAGACGGAGTTTCGCCATGTTGGCCAGGCTGGTCTCGAACCAAAGTGGTAGGAGTACAGGCGTGAGCCACTGCGCCCAGCACCAAGGTCCTTTTTGATTTGATTACTGCCAACCTTTCAAAATTCATAATTTCATGCACCACATAGATAGACATATATCCTAGACTCCAGCACTACTTCAGATTCTTTAAACACATGGAAAGGTCTCATATCTTGCTTTTCTGCTCACACTATCCTTAATGCTTGAAACAGTCTGACTCTTCCGTCATCTGATTAATTCTTTTTTTAAAAAAATTTATGCAACTGACATCACCATCAGGAATTCTTCTATTATTTTTTATTGCTATTATTATTTAACAAATATTTATTGGGCACTTCTTCATACATGCCACTGTGCAAGAGGCCGGAACTGCCAATGTTAGCAAGCAAAGTCCCTGCCCACAGAGACAAAAGTCTCATGAGGGAGAGGGTCAAATAAACAGGCAATTACTAAACCATGTTATGACTGAGATCAGAGCAGGTCACTATGAGAAGCCTGGATTCCTATCCAGGCCACTGTGCTCAGAGAACATTTTCCTCCTACCAAGAATTCCCTTTCTCTGTTCCTTTTGCCCCCATTTAGACTGCTAGATAAAGGAGGAGGAGGAAGAGAAGAAGAAAATGAAGACATGTTAAAATTTATTGTGCTCTTAGTATGTGTCAGAAGCTATGATAAAACACTTTACATGAACACATTATTTAATTTTCCCCAAAACAGTAAGACATCTAGTTGTTATTCCCATTGTAAAATGAAGGAATCAGAGGTAAATTAACTTGCCAATGACACTCAGCTAGGAAGTGGGAGAGCCAAAACTCCAGCCTCAATCAAATTAACTCCAATCCCAGGCAGTAAAACACTATACCACACTATTTGCAAGGGAAAAAAAAAAAGTCTCAATTTTTTAAAAAAAGATGATTATAGATAGAGGGAAATTATCACAGTTCCCTTTCAAATATGTTTTCACCATTAGCCTATATCCTTCTCAACTCTAAGAAATTCTCTATGACCTAGACAATAAAGCATACAGAAGGCTCTATCCCTTTTAAAATTATTCACCTTTCTTCTGCAGATGAACCTAAGAGACAGACGAACCACAGTTAGCCTTCAGTAAATGTTAGTCTGAATGCACAAATACAAACATGAATGAGTCAATCCTTAAATGAATGAATTAACTCAAGAACTGGTAAGACTGAACACATGGAAAGAGCCACAGAGCTTTAGAGGATGGTGACAGTGGGCAACTGGCAAAGGTCCAGGATGGCAAGGTGCCAGCATCATAGAACTCCAACCATAGGCAGCAGGCAGATGTCCCGGCAGTCAGGCAGGCTCTGTGTCAACAGATTTAGCAACAGGAAATAGATGGAAAACCAGGCAGGCAGGTGGTTGGCATCAAGGATTTTGGAAGCAGGTAGCCAGTAATACAGCACTATATCAGGACCTCATCCCATTGAAAGACTTGGGTGATAGAATGTCACTCCTATCCCAGACAACAAAAGCGGGCATTCAGAGGCATGAGGATTGACACAAAAGAGCAAGGTCTGAAGCCGGGGTACAAGGCCCAAGCTGCACCAGCATGAGAAGCTGACAGATGCTGAGCCACCAGGCTGTGCTTCAGGACCCTCTGAATTTCCTCTGTCTGGAATCCCTATTGCTCTTTATACCTGGTGGCCCAGCAAGGACAGTGAGTTAAGCCTATTCACAGGAATGTATTGGTCTCAGTTGTGGGTACTGGAGGGCTCTAGGAGCAGGAATTCAAGCACATCATTATTAAAGGAAAGTTTCTGTGATTAGACCAATACCAGTGAAGTCTTCCTTGATGCCTCAAATTATTTTATGCCACATATCCAAACAGCAAATCCTACAAACTCAACCTTGAAAATATCTCCAGTCCTTGAAAATATCTCCAGTATCTGACTACTCTTGAACACTTTCACTGCTAGTACTCCGGTCCTTGCCATCATCATCCCTCGAACAGTCAACTCCAATAGCCGGGCGCCTTCCGCATTCTGTCTTTCCCCATACAGCCTATCCCCATTGTAGGAGCCAGCATCATTCTATTCTTATTCTGCCTCATTTTCTATTTGGTTGTTGTCTCTTTCTTACTTATATTTAGCATTTTTTTGTACGGCAATCCTTCATTGAAAATCCTTCAATACATCTCCAAGTCACCCAAAGTACAAGGCAACCTCCTAAGCCGAAGGTGGTACATAATTACCTTCCTTTTCTCTAACTTCATCTCTTGCCAGTCCCTTCATTTGTTCCTTGCTATTCTTTGTCTATGACTGGCATACCCTGACCTGAGGGCCTTTGCCCCAGTTGTTTCCTCTGCTGGAACGCTCTCTCTCCAGAGGTCCAGAACTCAACTCCTTGCTTTCTTCAGACCTTGACTCAAAATTTCACTTTCTCATAACCCCTTCCAACTCACATGCACATATACTTCCTATCCCCTTTTCCTGATTTGCTTTTTTCCCTTAGCATTTATAATTGTCATATTATATTTTGTTCTTATTTACATTGATCTTTGTCTGTCTACCTCATTAGAATATAAGCCCTGTATGGGCAGAGATTTTTGTTTGTTTTAGTTCCTTGCTGCATTCTCAGTATCTGGGACAGTGCCTGCCAAATAGGCACATAATAAACGCTCAGTGTATATTGGCTGAATGAATTAAGAAAAATAGAGGTGAAGGACACTTCTGTGTAGAGCAGGTTCTGACTATGACTGAAGTTAATTTTAATTTTAGGTTACAGTGTCAATAAAAGTGAAATCCTTGATACCACATACACATGCGTATGTGTATATATCTATGTATGTGTGCATGTGAGCTAGAAGGGGTTAAGAATTACATGTGGGGTTACAAAGAAGACATTGCTGACAAGGTGATATTTTGAATCAAGGTCTGTAGAAAGCAAGGGGTTGAGTTCTGGTTCTAGTATGTGTTGTGTGTATGTGGGGTGTGTGTGTGTGTGTGTGTGTTTGTGTGTGTGTGACAGAGACAGAAACAGAGAGAGAATTTGCAGTATTTAGAAGGCATTGTGCCTTTTTTTTTAGCAAGGGGCTTTTCAGAGCTGTTAATATACCAATGTATTTATCAAATCCTAAGAATGAATTTAGAAGGCAACTTTTATTACCCAAGCTTATTCACCAAGTGAATTCATTGTTTTCAAAGTACTAATTTTGGAGGGAAAACAACAGTTTGGGGGTTCTTCAAGAACTATGACCCTGATACTTGTGAATCCCCTTTTTCCAAATTATTTGACCCCCTCGACTAAAACAGATAACTGAAATACTAGGCAAATGTACTAACAGCATATTAGACATTGCTAATAATCAACATACTCTTTCTTGTCTAATCCCAGATACAGCCTCATAATCCTATTCAGTGCAGTACTACTGGCAATTTATTAGAATTGGTATGGAGATGAAACAACTTTGCCATACCTAAGATTTTAATCCCATTCCAACACAACGTAGCCTCAATCTGCATTTAAACTTTTATAACTTCATATAACTTAAAGCCATTAATTGAGTCAAAATACAATCATGATGCCATATTGTAACTCCTAACCCAAATGCCTTCCACAAATCTCAGCATACACAAGTGATCCCATTCTTTGCAGATCATTAGAAGGGCCACAGTCATCCACAGTCACTAAGCTGAGCATGATCTTTCTAGACTAGATGTCATTTATCACTTTGTTTCTTACGTTCTGACTCATTTTACAAACATCACAGAGCCCTGCACAACGCCTTGCATATTAAGGGTGCTTGTGATGGTTAATACTGATTATCAACTTGATTGGATTGAAGGATACAAAGTATTAAACCTGGGCGTGTCTGTGAGAGTATTGCCAAAGGAGATTAACATTTGAGTCCGGGGGGAAGCTAACCCACCCTTAATCTGGGTGGGCACAATCTAATCAGCTGCCAGCACAGCTAAAATATAAGCAGGCAAAAAAAAAAAAAAAAAAAAAAAAAAAAAAAAAAAAAAAAAAACAGGGAAAAGAGAGACTGGCCTAGCCTCCCAGCCTAAATATTTCTCCCGTACTGGATGCTTCCTGCCCTCAGACATTGGACTCCAAGTTCTTCAGTTTTGGAACTCGGACTGGCTCTCCTTGCTTCTCAGCCTGCAGACGGCCTATTGTGGGACCTTGTGATCATTTATTAAGTATTAAGTTAATACTTAATAAACTCCCCTCTGTATATAAATATATATTCCATTAGTTCTGTCCCTTTAGAGAACCCTGATACAGTGCTTAATAAACATTTTCTAAATGGCTGTCAACCAAAATTATAACAAATACATTCCTATTTTAAAATCTTATATACTAAATTTCTCCTTCCTTAAATTCCTATTGCAAATCTGCAAAGCCATTAAAATTATTTCCATGCAAGGCAAAGAAAGTTTTCAGTGTGTGACTTCACTAGGCCACTTTGATCATTTATAATTTCTATGCTGTGCAGTTCAGAGTTCTGATTATAAAACACACAATTTCTTTTTCATCATTCTCTGGTGTAACTCCTGGAAAGAAAAGATAATACCACATTATCTCAAGTGTTCTCACTGAATTATTTTGGTTATGTTATGTATGTAAAGCCTATTTCTCTTGGATTATATATCCTGAAGGAAAGGGACAATATTTTCCATCGTATTTCTATTCCCCACAATGGTAGTGCAGATGCTTTCTGAGCCTTTTAAGTGGAGAATGAAGGAATGAATGAATGAAACTTGAATATACAATATTATTGTATTGGGTAAATTCTACTAATTTTCAAGTGTGAAGACTCGGACAAGACATTGTGAGGGATTCTCATATACTTCTTTAACATGTTCCACACCGCAAAACCAGTTCACAGAAAATCATAAAACCAAGGAATCTTTAACAAACCTTTTGCCATGTGAGTATAGAACTTCTGGTTTGTAACTTTAGTATATTTCAATATGAAACTCAAAAATTAGTCACCTGGTCCCTTCTAGATATTAAACATCTTTAGCAAACTACCTCTCTCCACACACATATACACAAAGATCACTGTTTACTTTACACATCTCTGAATTTGCTCTGCCATGAACCCAAACATAGTAAAGACACTGGACACTACAGAAAAATAAACCATTGTCTCTCTCTTTTCTTATTTCCGTCAGGCCCTGGAAGTAGGTCTGACAAGTCAGAGGTCTGTTCCACAACCCAGAAACTATCACCTAGGAACTTGCACAAATCTCAAGATGATATAATATTAACCATTAAGTTTTAGAATTTTGCTTCACCCACTAAGAATCTGACTATAATAACTGAACATTGCCTTGTTCTCTAGATAAGAGAATTTTACTTTTTTTTCAAGGAAGACTGTTATCCAACAATATGATAGATATGATAGGTTTGTTGAATGTGAATATACAGGGTCCATCTAAAGAATACTTTTATAAAGTATTTAGGGTGACCCCAAGCCAACTCTACATTGTCAAGGCATTGTGGGAATATTGTGGGACCATATGATATACAAAATAGGGCATAAATGATTTTAAAAATCCCATAAAGATGTTTATATCTACTTCTAGGGACTCACTGAATTACTTTGAGATATAAATTTACTAGCGCTATTCTGAAAGAGTAATAGTGAGCCTTTTAAGTTCAAAGCTGGTAAGTTAAACAATTAAAGGAACATTAATAGCTAACGATTTATTCAAAATTAAGTACAGGCTGGGTGTGGTGGCTCACGCCTGTAATCCTAGCACTTTGGGAGGCGGAGGTGGGCGGACCACCTGAGGTCAGGAGTTTGAGACCAGCCTGGCCAACATGGAGAAACCCTGTCGCTACTACAAATACAAAATTAGCCAGGTGAGGTGGTGCATGCCTGTAATCCCAGCTACTCGGGAGGCTGGGGCAGGAGAATCACTTGAACTCAGGAGGTGGAGGTTGCAGTGAGCCAAGATCGCGCCACTGCATTCCAGCCTGGGCAACAAGAGTGAAGCTATGTCTCAAAAAAAAAAAAAAAAAAAAAAAAAAAAAGTGTCTTTATAGCAGCATAATTTATAATCCTTTGGGTATATACCCAGTAATGGGATGGCTGGGTCATATGGTACATCTAGTTCTAGATCCTTGAGGAATCGCCATACTGTTTTCCATAATGGTTGAACTAGTTTACAATCCCACCAACTGTGTAAAAGTGTTCCTATTTCTCCACATCCTCTCCAGCACCTGTTGTTTCCTGACTTTTCAATGATCGCCATTCTAACTGGTGTGAGATGGTATCTCATTGTGGTCTTGATTTGCATTTCTCTGATGGCCAGTGATGATGAGCATTTTTTCATGTGTCTGTTGGCTGTATGAATGTCTTCTTTTGAGAACACATGCACACGTATGTTTATTGCAGCACTATTCACAATAGCAAAGACTTGGAATCAACCCAAATGTCCATCAGTGACAGACTGGATTAAGAAAATGTGGCACATATACACCATGGAATACTATGCAGCCATAAAAAAGGATGAGTTTCTGTCCTTTGTAGGGACATGGACGCAGCTGGAAACCATCATTCTTAGCAAACTATCACAAGAACAGAAAACCAAACACCGCATGATCTCACTCATAGGTGGGAACTGAACAATGAGATCACTTGGACTCAGGAAGGGGAACATCACACACCGGGGCCTATCATGGGGAGGGGGGAGGGGGGAGGGATTGCACTGGGAGTTATACCTGATGTAAATGACGAGTTGATGGGTGCTGACGAGTTGATGGGTGTGGCACACCAACATGGCACAAGTATACATATGTAACAAACCTGCACGTTATGCACATGTACCCTACAACTTAAAGTATAATAATAATAAATAAATTAATAAAAAAAATTAAAAGAAAAAATAGAAAATCATGATTAAGTATAGTACATAGAAAATATGAAATTCTATATTTCATTTTACAGTTTTTGGGGAGCAGGCTATCTTTCCGTTTTTCTCTTTTCTCTTCTCTCCCTTGAATACTGATGAAGAAACGCAAGTATTTTCCATCTAAATAAGTTTCCTGGGATGAACCTGTCTCAATGGTTTGATTAGAATCAGTTGGAGAAATATGTTTAGCCCTATTTACTAAAAGTATAGAAAAAGTCTGCTGAAGCAGTCATGTTCTAATTATCCTTTCACATTCCACTCCGGAGAAGTCTGCCTGGCTGGAGCAGTCAGGGTTTTCTAGATTCAGCCAAACAATTAATTTCCTTTCCCTCTGCTTTTCAAAGGAAAACAGCTTCTTTTAAATAAGCATGTGGGAAAAGAGAATAAAATTTTAAAATGCGACATAATTCCTTCCTGTAAATACTTTTGTAGGGTACCAAACTCACTGAGGTAATTTCCAGCTCTCCTAATGATGACAAATATTCCTAATTATGGATAAATGTACACTAAATATTTTGATGTTGATAGTCTGTGCTTTTGCAATATTTTCTGTCTGCAAATATCTTGTCTGCAAATCTCCTTTGTGCCTTACTATAAAGCCATTATACCTGTTTAAACTGCTGCTGTGTCCAGCTTTTCTCTACTTGAAAAAAAAAAAAATTCATTATGGTAGGGAAATGCTCATGATCAAATGATCCTTTTCATAATGACCACATAGCTGTTTAATGACGACTGGCTTAGTGAGCCCTGAAATTCTGCATAAAGAGAAGGCATCCCCATTGCCAAAATGAACTGAAATCTATTTCTGAGTCCTATAGGATAATTGTATAAACATTTACTTTTGCAAAAAATTTGAAGACATCATGCCAGGCATATAGTAGATATTAATGAAGTTTACTGAATTGAATTATTGATCTGGTCATTACTTGATGTCAGTGGGGTTGCAGACAACTCCCTAGACCAAGTGTCCAGGTCTGTTTCGTGTTGCTATAATGGAATACTTGAGACAGTGATCGGGTTTATTTAGCTCACAGTTCCACAGACTGCGAAATTCAAGGGCATGGCCCTGCCTTCCACTGAGGGCTTTTATGCTGCATCACAACAGGGCAAAGAAGGTCAAACGGGAAGTGGACACATGCAAAGAGACAAGGCCCGAGGAGCATCCTGGTTTTGTAAGACTCTCCCCTCTAGGGAATTTGTTTTTCCCATGAGAACTTTTCCAGTCTCCTCCGAGTGAGAACTGACCCACTACCTGGAGAACTGCACTAAGGCATTCAAGAGGGATCCACCCTCATGACCCAAACACCTCCTGCTAGGCCCCACCTCCCAGCACCACCAAGTTGGGGATCAAATTTCAATATGAGTTTTGGAGTGGACAAACTCAAACCATACCACCAAGATATACACAGGGACTGCAAGCGATCAGACTCCACAAGGTGACTTTCATTAAAGTCGCAGCTACTGAACAACAAGCTGTGGTTGTTTCCACCCATCTACTCAACTCTCAGACGGTAGAAAACATTTTCAGTCCTACAATACTATTATTACAGATTCTGGCTCATGCATAAGGGATTACACAAAAAACTGCAACCGTGAAAGAAAGTCACCAAGGGGTTACATTTGGCTTAAGCAATTAAATGAATGGCAGAATAGCCAAGTTGTCATACAAAAATTGCCCAAACAGTCATTATAAGAATTTATGGAAGTAAAGGTCCATTTTTTTATTGAGCATGCTTGTTTTAAAAGTGGGTTGTAGGAACCTTACCCTGACATCTAGTTTAAATGGGCACTCCTGCATGGAGCAATGTGTGATGATCTAGGCAGAGGAAACATCATGCACCATCTGGGATAGGTTGGGCAGAGGAAACAATGTGGCCTATCTGTTTACTTCTGAAAAGCAACAGATCCTCAAAGGCAGCAATTAGGATCCAAGAAGAGGCATCAGCAAAAAACAAAGAACACTTTTTCTAAGTTTGTTATTTATTCAATCTGTCCTTCATTCGCTAACTATTTACTGAGTATATACTATGTGTCAAATCTTGTTCTGGGCACTAAAGATAAAACACTGAAAAGTGAAAGCAAAGCTCTTGAGATCCTTTATTTTAGCAGGGGCTGAGGAGAATGAATAAGCAAACAAATGAATCCAAGCTGATTCAGATAGTGAAGTGTTTTAAAGACAATGAAATAAGGGGATCCAACAGAAAAGAACTCACTGGGGCAGATTAGATGGGGTGGTCAGATGAAGCCTTCTGAAAAGTGTTATTTCCGCAGACATCTATGTGATATTAAGGAGTCTACTATGCAAAGATCTGGTGCAGAGGATTCCCAGCAGAAAGAACAGCAAATACTACAAGTTATATTTCTTCAAGAAACCTAAATAAGCAGGTCTACATGGCTAAACCACAGTAGCTATGATCTACAGAAGCATGGTATAAGGTAATTAGTTAGGGACAATAGTATATAGAATCTAGGCTGTGGTAAGAATTACAAATTGTATTTGAAGTGCAACGAAAAAAAAAAAACTCATTTGAGCATGTTAAGAAAGGGCATGACACAACCTGATTGTTTTTAAAAGATCGTTCAGCTCTTAGGAGGGTGTTGTTTGGGGTTGTGGAGGATAGCAATGAGCAGACAGAATGGGAGACTTTTGTGGTTGCCCAGGTGAGAGATGACGATAGCTTGGACTAAGGTTGTAGCAATAGAGAATGATCAAAGTTGATGACTTGGAGATATATTTTGGAAGTGAAGAAAACATGACTAATTAATTGAGTGTGGGGATGAATAAAAGCAACAAAACAAGGATGACTTCTAAATTTTTGGAATGAACAACGGAGTAGAACAATTTGAGGAGGAACAGGTTTGGAGGGGGTAGATATCCGGAGTTCTGCTTCTGAGATGCCTGTTAACCATGATAATAATAGTATCTACCTTGTAGGGTTGTTGTGAACAACGAATACGAAATATGAGGAGAATTTAGATCTGTACCTGACATGTAGTGATTCTTCAATAAATAACAGCTATGACAATTATTCCTCAAGTGGAGATGTAAAGGTAGTGGAGGACATAAAAGAGTTCTGTTGTGAGGCCAGGACTAAAGATATAAATCTGAAAGTTATACAGGATTCAATGTTGCTCAAACCATTTTTGGTTTGAGAACTTTTATCTTTATCTACCATGGATCAATACTGCAGTGGACTAGATGTGTTTGAATCTCCAAAATTCATATGTTCGCATTCTAACCCCCAAGGTGATGATATAAAGAGGTGGAACCTTTGGAAGGTGGTTAGGTCATGAGGGGGGAGCCCTCATGAACGGGACTAGTGTCCTTATAGAAGAGCCCCCAGAAAGCTCCCTTGCTCACTTCCACCACGTGAAGACACAGCAAGGAGTCAGCAGTCCATGAGCTCGGAATTGGGCCCTCATCAAATAAGGAATCTGCCTACATCTTGATCTTGGACTTCCCAGTCTCCAGAAGTGTGAGAAATCAGTTTCTGTTGCTTATAAGCCATCCAGTCTACGGTATTTTGTAATAGCAGCCTGGAAGACAAAGACAAGCACTTTTGTGAAATCCAACAGAACTGAAGGCACTTTCAAGAGCACTAGTACTCAAAGCCAAGGGAGGCCCTGGAGGAGGCCCTGAGACACATTTAACTCAAGCATCTCTGAGCGTATTAGGGTGGAGGCACAGGAGAGTTCAGTAGGCTGAAATAACACAACGCTTGCTTACATGAACACACGAGCAAGGGGAACTCACGCAGATTTACAAGTAATCTGCTTTAATTAGGTGTAAGAAAAAAAAGCCCATTCACTCCTGCAGGAACTCCCTCCTCTTCGCACAGATGTGGTATCTGAAGAGCAAGACACTGCTTCTCCACTACCTCCGCACAAATACTTGACTCTAATCATCGGAGGTACAATCTAGCGCTCGGACTGCATAAAGTATCTCAAGCTCCTTCCCTACCAAGCTGGGCTCCACTTGGGCACAGAACAATCATCAGACCTGGTAACTACCAAGCTGTTCCCTAGGGATGCTCTAGGCCCCAAGCATAAGCACCTCCGTTAATAATTCACCACTCTCGCCTTGTCATAGGCTTTTCTCACTCAAAACTCTGCTCCAGCGAGTGTTCTGGGGGCCTGAGGCAGTTGGCATGGGCCAGGCCAGAGAGCACCTGCACTGATTCTTAGGAGAAAAGGTCCTCTTTCTGGGTGAGAAAGTCAGTAAAGTACAGGACGCTTTATAAAGTCCTTCAGGCAGCAAAACTTGCTTAACTTCACACTTTCTTGACAGGCAATACCCACGCAGGCAATACCTCCTCCGGGACCCGCAGCAGGCAGGCTGCTGTGCCTGGCAGGCCGGCTCCTGGGTGCAAGGCTCTCGCGCAGCCCAGGACAGCAGCGCGCGGGCTGCGGAAGAGTGGAGTTGCAGGGACCCGGCGGAGAGCCGCTGTCATTCAGGGAAGCTCTCGGGACTCCGGGGCTCCCGCGAAGCTCCGGACGGGCGTCGCCGAAGCCGAGAGCCCCGGCCCAGCCCCTCCGCACCGTGGGCGCCTCGCCCAGGCGAGCGCGCGAGGTCGGACGGGGCCGGGGGCCGCCCGGGGAGGGGGCGGGGACGGGACTCTCGCGGCCGCGCGCCGGGGTTGGGAAGCCGCCCCTCCGGCCGCGGCTGGCGAGGGGCTGCGCCGGCCGAGAGGCGCATGCGCGCTGCCGAGCGGCTCCCGCTCCCTCCCCGCCCACCTCTCCCTCCTCCCCCTCCCCCTCCCCTGCATCCTCGCCGCTCTCCCTCTCTCCTCGCCCGCTGGGTGCTGAAGTTGGGCGGATGGCAGCAAACCGGCTCTGCTAGAGGACCGAGCCACCCAGCCCCGCTCCCCTGGACCCATCGGCGCGCTGCCCACATCTCCAGGCGACCGGGTAAGACGCTGCCTCCAAACCGAGCGGTGCTAAGTAAATGACATCAAAATGTCTGCTTTGCACCAATGGATGGATTTTTTTCAAGGTAGGGGGGAGGTGAAGGAAGGAGGGGGCGGAGAGCGCGACCGCCCATGCCCCGGCGGGGACGGTTGCGCGGCGCTGGGATCTAGGCTGTGGCCGCTGCGCCCCGGGCGGGAGCGGGGGCTGCGCCGCGGGTCCGGGAAGTTGAATCCCGCGTCGCTGCCTAGACGCGGTCCGCTCGCTGCCCTCAGCTGCTGCGGGGAACCGAGCGAGTGTCCTGCCCGCCGGGAAACGCTCGGCCAGGTCCCAGAGTTCCCGCGGAGAGCCGGGAGCCTGCTGGGGGCGGCCAGGAGGGCCGGGCCGGGGGCGCGGGAGACCCCGCGGGGGCGCGAGGTGCTGCGGGTTTTGTGCGGTTGGCTGGGAGCGAGGAGAATGTGCAATCAACAGTGTCCGATCGACCGATCACCTCGGGTGCTGTGTTTCCTCCTTTATGTCTCTTTACCTTTGGGAATATGCACTGCTCAGGTGGGGAAGGTGTTCGCAGAAGAGGTTGCGAAAATGAATCCTTTGAGCAGCAGTAAAATACCGGAGGGGTGTGTGTGTGTGTGTGTGTGTGTGTGTGTGTGTGTGTGTGTAGGGGGTGGGGGGTCTCTTTTGTTCCTTCCCCTCCCCTTAGTCAAAGGAAAGGGAGTCCTGGCGTGTGCAGCGCGGGGTGGATTCCACAGCCACCGAGGGGGCGAGGACGAGGAACGCCCACCAACCGCGAGCCGCTGCCCGGATGGGCGCATCGGAGCCTCCTTTGCTGTAGGTGATGATGGTCTTACCGTGATCGATGGAATCAGTTTAATCTCTGCCTCCCCGCCGGCCTCCCTGCTGTCCCTCTTCGAGTGCTGCGGCAGAGGCTGGGTGCAGACACGGCCGCTTTCTCCTCTTCTCCCTGCCTCTCTGTCTCCCTGGAAAATGCCGGAGGACTAGAGGATGGCGGAGGGACAGAGCTGGCCTCGGAAGCTGCGGGTGGGAGCTGCTCCTCGCGAGCCGGAGGCTGCTGGCACCGCGTCCGGGGCAGCCCGCGCCAGCCTCGGGAGTCCCTGGGCTCCGGGAGAGCGAGCCGGGGTTGCCTGGCCACAAAGATGCCCGCGCGCCCGCCCGGCGTACGGGACCCGCCCTGCGCCCTGAGCCCTGCGCCTCGCCCGGAGCCCGGGACGCCGGCTTACCTGGGAGAACCCCTGTCGCCCAGGGACAATTGACCCTGGCTCCTGGCATAACTCTCCTGACCTCCGCTGACCTTTCCATAAATGCTTCTTTCCTTAAAAGAGTCACTGTAAGATTTGTCTGGAGAACTTCACACGCTTCAGAGTTCTTTCTTTTCTTAAATTGTTTTACGGCGAGATTCTCTCCAGCGTGGGATCGCTTTCACAAATAATAAAGAGAAATCTTAGTTTGGTTCCCATCTAGAATAAGCAGTTCTGAGGCTGGGTGCCATCTGCATTTCCGGCGTTCATACATACTGGTTTTCCGGGTGATGAACCCTTCTGAAAATCATTTAATTGAAGATGTGAGAATTGATTTTTATTCGTGTAGTGGAAAATAATGCTTTCCTCCTCAATTCATAGCTGCTAGACGCTGCGTGTACGAAATAATTTGCAAACCGTGAAACATTTAAAGTACATTGTACTTGTTTCCAAAGTCTTTTGTAGTAAGAGTATTATCCAAGAAATATACATTATAGCACTCCTATCTAATGAAAGGGTGGTTTAATACAAATGAATGAGAAGTTTGACCCCCTCCAGTTGTTACTATTGTTAAGCCATTTCTTCTGTTAACATGAACTAAAACAGTAATTAGCACACTCAGGGGAGACTGGATTTATTCACTAGTTTTTATAATCTTTTGAAACCTACACTTAGAGCGACCATAGGAGAGTAGTTTATTTAGTTTTAGGCAACGAGAAAATAAGCGTTTGTTATTACAAAAAGATGGGTGGTATTATTCATTAAATAAGATAAATCTCCATGGCAATGACATCTGATCTCAGAGCCACGGGCACTCATCCTTCCTCCTGAAACTAGTCTGAAAGATTAAGAAAACCGTCTAATTTACAGAACAAACAACATAAGGTGTCTGTTATGCAGATTGATTTCGACCCTTTTTGCTATAGTTCCTCAACGACTCCTTGGCGTTTAGTCCCCATGGAAGGGAATTAACAAGGACAGTTAATTTACTATCCTGTTCATTCTAAGGCAAACAGCATTTCCTTCTCAAATAGGTATCTCTTTGGTTGTAGGGCTCTTCCTCTGAGGTACTCATTTATTTGAATTCATCATGTTTAAGGTCTAAGTTCATTATCATTGCTATAAATATTTTATACTTTTGCATAATAAGAAATAATAATAAAAATAATAAACCTTCCTTAACATTTCCTACCACGAGGGCCACGGTCTTTGAAGAAAAGGAGAAATATATATTCTTACCCATTTGTTGTTCTTGTTACAGCCAAGTAAAAGTGAAAATTTTGAATCTGAATTGATCAAAATTCTGGTTGACTTACAGAGTAAAGTCTAAGAAAGAATTTACCTGTTAATCTAAAGCTGTAGAGATAATGGCCTTTGTGTCAGAAGTCCATTTGCTAAAATCATGGGCTTTCCTGGAAAAGGAAGGTAGGCATGGATGATGACGTATGACGCTAAGAGGGCTGGGAGTCCATTCAACCACATTTCTGCTGAGAATCCTGTTTCTGATACTCTCCAACTCTGCTTACTTAACACTGAAAATACTGCACTACCAAGGAGGGCAAATTGAAGGACCACTATATATCCAGAGGATGAGAATAATGCTATGTGATGTTAAAAGCATTTTATTTCACCTGATTGCTATAGTTAGAGTATAAGTGTGAATGCATTGGGGAGGCTTAAAATTATATGACATTTCCAAGGGAGTGTCAGGGGTCCTCAGACAAATATATTTTTATGGAAAACCTTAAAATAATCCTTTGCTATAGGTAGCCAATAGGTAGCCAAGACTGTCAATGTGAGATTGATGGATACTCCCACCTTCCTTCTCTCCCTACCCACAGTTATCTCTGAAAAAAAGACACTTTCCTAACTTCCAAAGAAATTCATTTAGACTATTATTTCTGCTATAGTGCCAGCACCTGGCACGGTATCTGGCAAAAGCAGGTGTAAAATAATTTTTCCTAAATTAATACATTTTGCAGGGTCGACATGGCTCACAAAAGTCTTCCAAGGTAAGAATTGCTTTTTTAAAATCAGCACTTAATACTGTTTACCAAGTACACTAGTTGGGCTCCTGAAACTCATGTTTATGGTTCTACATCTTTGGAGGAAGCAATTTTCAGAATTGTCATTTTGAGAATATATATGTGTTTAATACAACATTTATGTTACTGATTTGTTTCCCAATTATAAAAGCAATATTTGCTTATTTTAGATCCCCTACAATACAAAATTACCTATTGGCAGATATGGATGTGAAGAGCACAAATTTTGGGTCAAGCTGGCCTTAGCTTGTATTGTGGCTCCTCCCTTTAACAACTTTATTGCTGTAGGCAAGTTACTAATCTGTCCTGAGCCTCAGTTTCCTCAGACATACAAGAGGGATGAAGGCAGGATGCAAGCATAAATACAATGCAGTGTATATAAAGTACTGAACATAGTGCTTGGCATGTACTGAGTGCTTATAATTATCTCAATATCTAAAGAACTGCTATTGAAAACACAGCATAGTTTACCACAAGTTTATTTCCTTTATATAAATGTACCATTGTTTTAAGAATTTGAATCATGTTGTAGAACAGGGGTCCCCAACCCCTGGGCTATGGATGGGTACCAGCCCATGACCTGTTAGGAACCCAGCAGCACAGCAGGAGGTGAGTGGCTGGTAAGTGAGCATTATCTCCTGAGCTCCTCTTCATGTCTGATCAGCAGCTGGCATTAGATTCTCATAGGAGCGTGACCCCTATTGTGAACTGCGCATGCAAGGAATTGAGGTTGTGCACTCCTCATGAGAATCTAATGCCTGATGAGCTGATGTGGAACAGTTTCCTTCCAAAACTATCCCTCCACCCCCACTGCCATCCGTGGACAAATTGTCTTCCACGAAACCGGGCCCTGGTGCCAAAAAGGTGGGGATGGCTGTTTTAGAACCTCATACTTCTAAAAAAAATTAACATTCCTTTGTTGCTGTTTCTCAAGAAATTAAAATTGATATTTTTAATGTGATTTAGTGACTGCAAAATAGTTCACCTTATGGATGTCTTTATTTAGCCATTCTTTTATCTTTGGGTTTTGATCCTCATGCCTAAATTTTGTACGCATATCTCTATTGCACTTTCTCCTTTGGGCACGATGCTTAGAACAGCTAGTTCTTGCCAACATAATGCCATTCTTTAAAAAATCTTTGCTAACTTGATAGGTGAAAATAATATTTTTCAAACTTTTATTTCTTTGGCTACCAATAAGACTGATTACTTTTTGACATACTGATAAGCAGTTTTTGTCTTTGAGGATGGCTCGTTCAAGTCTTTAGCCTGTGTTTCCACTGCTAGTCTGGTACATTTCTCTTATTTGTTTGAGTGCTAATATTAATTTTTTAAAAGGCAACAGCAAACAAGGAAAGGAAATGCTCAGTGACAAAGGCTCCATGTGGTAAAGATACAAAGATGACTGTGGCTAAACCAGAAAGGCTGGATCAGCCAGGGTATCGGGGTTTATCACATACTACTATACCCCCGAGTTTTCCAGACTTTACAGTTCTTTTTAGAAGTCCAGAACCGGTAAACAATTTGCTCACAAACACCTTACTATGAGAAGCTTGTGTCTGAAGAGTTCCCAGATAGTCATGGATTGTTTCTGCCAGTTGCCAATGTTATGGAAGAACTTCCGTGTTTTTCTGAGATAAAGGGGTTGAAAGGAAAGATGGGAGTACATGGAAAGCCTAGGGACGTTCTTTGTGATTTCTCATCAGAATGACTCAATTAAGCTTAATTATAAAACCATGTCAGGTTAGAATCATGTCTTACCTCAACTTGTAAGCTCTAGGTGAAATTTAAACATGTTAAAAGTAAGAATTTAATGTGTTACCTTAATGAGCTCTGTATCTGCGATGTTGCACATGATTCAGTGGTCTTGTAAGCTCCTGTTTTTGACTTTTAAAGTTCTGTAACTTTTGATAACTTTGTTTTCAAAAGTTTAATTATCTAGCTTGGAAAATCTACAAAGTCCTTAGGTATTAAACTATCTAGAAAGTATAAATGTTTTGTTTTGTTTTTTTGAGACAGGGTCTCACTCTGTCACCCAGGCTGGAGTGCAGTGACTCAATCATGGCTCACTGTAGCCTCAACCTCCCTGGGCTCAGGTGATCTTCCCACTGCAGGAGCTGGGACTACAGGTGTGTACCACAACGCCTGGCTAATTTTTGTATTATTTGTAGAGTTGGGGTTTCGCTGGTCTTGAACTCCTGGGCTCAAGCAATCAATCCACCCACCTCAGCCTCCCAAAGTGCTAGGATTACAGGTGTGAGCCACTGCGCCCAGCTGAAAGTGTATAAGTTTATAATCATCAGTGGTACCAGTTTATCAAATACAGGAAAACCTGAGTAATTCAGAATTTATAGTGATGAGAGTTCCCTTTAGGAGAAGCAGTAACCTATGGTGGAAAATAACATCTATTTCAAATAGAAATGGATTTGAATTTTTACTATTTATTAGATGTGCAGAGTTTTTCATGAAATTATAGAAGTACTTTATACTTTGTATTCTAGCATAAGTAATAAATATCTAAAATCGCTGAATTTCTTAAGCTTTGTATGTGAGATTTTTTAAAATCCCTGTGTCAGTAAATATAAGTCTATTGTAGTCAATGATTGTGGTTCACAAAGCAAATATTTACTTCCTTATCTCGGGTCACAGGCTTTTCACAGTACAGTACTGTTGATTGGCTGTTGAAATACACAGGTTATAATTCAAGAGCTATCGCATTACAGTGAAACAGACACAACCTGGGGGAAATTATGACATAAATGGAATGAGCATGTGAGTGTTTATTTCATTTTAAAAATTATCTTGACTCTTCCCAATAGTATAGTGAGTTAAATCCAGTGAAAACTCTTGTGCAAGTTGTTACTTTCTCTATTTTCCAGTCTCTATGAAAGGTAGGAGCCTGTTTTTTTGGTGTATTTATGATAAGTCATGTAATCTACAGATTTTATGAGTTAATTTTGGCTCTTGGTAGATGACCCCATGTCCACGTCCTGTTACCCTAAACTCTCCTATTTTTTCAGGATTTATTTAATCAAACTCAACAATATTTGAAAGTTTGCTATTTGAAACATAGCAATCCATATGATTGAATTCATATGAGGCAAAAAAGCTTATGGAAAATTGCTCTTAAAAGAAGGAGACTTTAAAAGCAGAGAATGTAATTTGGTGGAAAGAGCCCAGGTTTTAGATTCAAATAACCAGGGATTTAGTCTTCACTTCTTTGAGCCTTAGTATCATTATCTATAAAACTGAAGACAATTTTAAAAAGTTAAAGGATTAAAAGAAATTATGTCTATAAAATCCTTCATATATTGGTACTCAGTATGAAAATATCAGGTATTTTACTAGAGTTAATAAATCAAAATAGATACAAGAAACATCGTGTAAACAATAAGTGCTTGAAGGGGTTTTAATTTCGTGCCAGTATTTGTCTTGACTAATTGGTCCTTGTTAATGTTTAGGTTGTTCTCTATGTATTTCCTGTGTTATCCTTTCCTGACTAGTTTGTTTCACCAACCGATTTATAAACATATTTGAGCACCTACTATGTGCTAGACTCTGTGATGTTTTTGGATACAAAGATTAATTAAACATGGTCCATTTCCACAAGGAATTCATATATAAGCTTCTTCAACTTATTTTTCTTTTATCCAGTGACTACTGGTCATTCTAAGCTGTGAAGTCATAGCTAAATACAACATGGGAGTAATAGGCAACGATTTCCTTAGGGTTTAGCAATAGACTAATTGATCTCAAAATTTAGGAGCCTCTACCACTAATATTCAAGCAAGCTGCTAAGCAGAGACTCAGAGATAAGAAGAAAAGCAGGAAGTGGCTCTGTTTATGGATGATTTAACAACCTCGACCGTAATATCAAAACAACAGACTGGAGGCTTAACCCTCTTTGTGAACCTACCTCAACACCCAATTCCTTCTCATAGAAATAAAGAAAATGTATACATACATCTGTACTATGCCTTTTCCTCCCTCACTTACAGGCTACCCTGTGTAATCATTGTAATGTAAGTTATTCTAAAACGCTGGTGTAGGGGATGAACAAAGGGGGAAGGAGAGTGAGATCCCTGCCCTTCTTCAGGGTTCACATTTCCCATGCACTAGCAATATTTTATAATTTTTTCCTGATACTGTTGCAGTTCCATCTTTGATTGCAATCTGTTTATAATATAGTACCTTGACCAGGCCGGGCGCGGTGGCTCAAGCCTGTAATCCCAGCACTTTGGGAGGCCGAGACGGGCGGATCACGAGGTCAGGAGATCGAGACCATCCTGGCTAACCCCGTGAAACCCCGTCTCTACTAAAAAAATACAAAAAACTAGCTGGGCGAGGTGACGGGCGCCTGCAGTCCCAGCTACTCGGGAGGCTGAGGCAGGAGAATGGCGTAAACCCGGGAGGCGGAGCTTGCAATGAGCTGAGATCCGGCCACTGCACTCCAGCCTGGGCGACAGAGCGAGACTCCGTCTCAAAAAAAAAAAAAAAAAAAAAAAAAAAAAAAAAATATATATATATATATATATATATATATATATATATATATATATAGTACCTTGACCAAAAACCCAGAGTCCTCGGTTTGGATGAAAAAAAAAATACATTTAATTTTGAGAAAGAAAACCATTTTCCATACCAGCTTGTTAAAATCACTAGGGCAATTTCTAAATCTAGCAGTTAGATTTGCCTTGATCTAGGAAGATTTTATATGATTTATAAGATCAGAGTGAAGACTTCAAACCCTTTTGAGAAATATGTCATGAATATATAGTTAATATGTCTAACTATGGAAATGAAAGACATTGACATTGTGAATCAATTAACTTGAAGGTGAGTTCTGCACTCCTGTCAGCCACTACATTTAACATGCTTGTCATTAAATCTTTGACCAGGCTGTTAATAAGTAAAAATGTATGCTAATGTAAGATTTGAACCTATTTCTTTCTCAATTTATTTATACTCAGCACTACCATACAGTATTTTACCTGTGACCTGTGAGTTTAGTATGATCAAAATTCACTAGATAAAAGCAAAGGAAAACTAGTATCTTTTATTGGAGCACTAAGGCATAGACATGCTATAAAGCAATACAATGACCTATATAATTTACAAACTATTATGATTAACTGATGCCGTATTGTGAATTGGAGTATTAAATACTCCAATGTAAATTGCGGTAAAACGCTTCATTGTGAACTGGAGTACTAACATTTTCCCTACATACTGTTTGGGTGAGGCTTGACATTTGATTTTCCCCACTCTTTCTTCTTATTATTATTGTTATTAGTATTTCTAAATAGATAAATTGAGGAGAAAGGAGTATCTTTGCTTTTTGTACATCTAATAGTTCATAGAAAAATAGATGTTTACTCTTATTTTATGTAATTTTAGGATGTTTACATAATTTTGTTGCCTGAAATTTAAAACGTATCAAGAGCTCAAACGTTCTGTCTGCCAGGAAACAAACAAACAAACAAAACCCTACTGTCTTATTTTCTTCTGGTAGTCAGGAATAAACTGCCCTGAGTGATTTCTGTGCTAATTTATGAGAAAATAATATTGGCAAATTTGACTCAAGCTATTGGAGTCCATGTTTTCTTCATCTACTCAAGTCCAGTAACTTCAATTTTCACTGATGAAGAAATATTTTAGACTAAGTTACTTTTAGTAAATTCAATGTCTAATGACCACCTATGTTTATATAAATGATGGATTTCATTGAAAGTTACATTTATTTATCATTTTAAATACTCAAAACCAAGCCATAGAGAAGTCCTTCCCACACTGGAATTGTCTCCAAAATGTAATATCTTGAAAAGATGATTTTGTGTGTCAGTATATGCATATATGTGTGTTTCCCCTTTTATTTATGGGAAACAACTGACATGATGCCTGCATAATCCTAACTAAATATTCAGGAAGAAAGGATACATGCTTGAGAATAGAGAGGGAGGCACCAGTGAGATGAGAAGGAGAGTCAAGTAAAAAGCAGGAAGGCTGGGCTCAGAAAACAAGACTATTAGTTAAAAACTCATTATATCTTAAAGTATAATATCATTCAATACGTGATTATGTAACTCTGCTATATTATGTAACCACTTCCAGTTTCGTGAATTCATGTGACCTAATCTTAAGAAGGTAATTTTTCCCAATAATTCAGTAATTTCATTGACTGAACATCTGAGTAATGCAAGTGGGGTTTCATAAGGTAGAATTCCATCAAATAAATGTTAATTCCAGGAAGGAAAAAATGTGAAGCACTTTTCTTGACCGAACATAGGTTATGTTAAATAGTTTAAAATTCTCGTAGGTGATACTGAAATTCAATCACATTGATAATCTATCCCCAAGTTTTCTTTCTAAATGCAACTATTTAAGTACATCTTATATAAAATTAATTTTATCTTTGTGGTGCAAAGAACTTTATGTCTTGTTTCAAAATACCAGCAATGAATAAATGTGTATGATAAACTTTTTCTTTTTTTTTTTATTGAGCAACAGGGCATTGCAATGACTTAATATCTAAAATATTTATTAAGACTTTGGGGGAGTGACAAGTGAGCTTGGAAAAGCTTGTCTGCTCATTGCCACTGAGATTGTTTTTAAGAGGATGGAGATTTATGACTTAGTAGGATCACTGAATGTGGTTACTCAGTGAGGTGGCTGATTGCAACCAAAATCAACTTTGGCACTTGGTGTGCTGGCCTCTGACTATTAGCCCCAAGAGAGTTCTAGTCTGGTTAGATTTTAGGGAAAAAGAAAGAGGTTATGTGCCTGAAAGTAGAGATCAGAGGATACAGTCTAAAAAGTTATATTAGAGAGAGGTAGCAACAAAGGAAAGAGAGAAAAGTCTTTCGGTGCATTGGTAAATACAGCCTGTGTGGGTCTGAATTTCCAAGTGTTTGCATTAGATTTGCAAGTTTTCTTCAGTTTCTGCTACTCATCAGTTTTACCTCTTCTGTTTCCTGCCTCCTTTTTCTTAATTAATGTGCTGTGTAATTCAATCCTTACTCTGTACCAAAGAATAGCAAAATTAAAAAAAAAAAAAATGGCCAAGTCTGAGGGATCCTAAAGAATAAAGATATAAGACCTATATGTAAATTTCTGTTGTTATTATATTCTAGGAAAGAACTAAAATGCTGTGAGAAGTCAGCAGCATGAGATTAATTTTAAATGGCTAGACCAGGATCTGGCAAAAGTGTCATAGAGGTTGTGACATTTTCTCAGATTATTGAAAGATAGAATTTTGACAGACAAAGAAAGGTTTCCAGGCTCAAAGACAATGTAAATAAAGATAGATGCAGAATCAGGAAAATTAAAACCATTTTGTGCACAGTATTTCAAAAGCATACCGCACTCACAGGAAATCACTAGATGATAAGGCTAAAAAATAAGATATATCCTGGCAGCTGTTAATATCAGAGTAAAAAGGTGGAATTTTCCTTGCTAGGCAGAGTGCTGCTGAAGCTGTCTGAGCAGAGGATTACCAGGTAGGAGCTGTGCTATGGGACAGGCACTTCATCAGTCCATGCAGTGGGGTGGTCAAGGGAAGTAGGAACACCACAATTTCAGCTGTCCAGGTGAGAGGAGAAGAGGCCTAAACTGAGAAACAGCAAAGGGCAGAGTCCATGGGAAGATGATGATGTGAGAAAATGTTTGAGTCAGAGCCTTCAAGACTTGGTGAACAAAAAGATCTAGAAGATGCAAGAGGAGCTATAAAGCTGTCAGGGAGCATTTTAGTCTATGAGTCTGGGAAATAAAGATGTCATAAGACATGGAAGAGTCAAACTGATGAAGAGGTTAGTGAGGAAATAAATTGAGTTCGGTCTGGGAAATAGTTTGACATAGCCATGAGAGTTCTCACAGATGTTTAGTACGCCATTGATTAAAAAGCCTCAGGGATATTGGTAGATTAAGTAGGAAGCAACAAGTATGATCTTAGGCTATGTCAGTAGAGCCATATAGCATCTAGAATGAAGTTGGCAATTGTTATGTTCTATTCTGCATATCCAAGTCACAATTGCAATGTTATTTTGAACTTATTTTTGACACCATCGTTAGAAGTCAAGAATACAGGTGGTGAAATTAACTTACAAGACAAAATAATTTGTGTGAGACATGGTTGGAGGAATTTGTACTTTCTTAACCTGGAAGACAGTGGTTTCCCTGGAAGATATGTGTGTTTCACCATTTGGGGAAAAGCCGTGGGAAAAGATTATACATTCTAAATTGTCCCAATGATATAATGAAAATAATAAAACCACCTTGCAGAGTTGTAGAGAGATAATGTGTGCAGTGCCGCTAGAACACATTTCGTATTCAGTGTGTCTTTGCTCTTATTGTTACCTTAGGAATAGCATTAGAATCAGTGGACACGCATCATAGAGATGTTGCCATCCTATTGGAAATAACTTTTTTGGTTTTTTTGTTGTTGAGATGGAATCTTGCTCTTGTCACCCAGGCTGGAGTGCAATGGCATGACCTTGGCTCACTGCAACCTCCACCTCCCAGGTTCAAGCAATTCTCCTGCCCCAGCCTCCAAAGTAACTGGGATTACATGTGCCCACCATCACACCTGGCCAATTTTTTTTTTTTTTTGTATTTTTAGCAGAGACAGGGTTCCACCATGTTGATCAGGCTGGTCTCAAACTCCTGACCTCAGGCAATCCACCTGTCTGAGCCTCCCAAAGTGCTGGGATTACAGGCATGAGCCACCACACCTGGCCAGAAATAACTTTTAAGAGTCATAGCCAGCTGGTTAGGTAAACTGCCTTGAAAGGTAGCAAGTTTAATGTCACTGAAAAAATGTAGGGCAGACAAATACTTGACAGAGATGTCATGGAGGAAATTTAATGACTGGGAGGCTGAATGAACTACAAGGCCTCATTCTAACTCTGAGGTCCAGATGGTACCAGAGAATTTGGACTGCAAACCCAAGAGAATGAATAGAGCTAGAAATAAAACTTGAAAGTCTTTTACGTCCAGGTAACAATAGTAGAAAAGTGCCAAAGGAAAAAGAGAAGAGAGCAGGTGAGCTTAGAATTCTGGAGCATATTTGCATGAATGGACATGTGGAAAAAGAAGGAAACAAAATATACACATATGCATATATGTATACATGCATATATTCATGTATATACACATTCATACATAAGATGGTCAGAATAAAAATGTGTTATAAAGAGAATGAAGACACTGTAATATGCCATAAAACCAAGAATGTGGAAATTTTTTAGCCAGTTTTATTCATATATATATTAATCCTACACCAAAGATTAGAAAAAGTTTAAGAAAGGAGATCAGCTGAGTTATGTCATGTGGAGAAAGGGTGAGTAACATCAAGACCAGGATGACACATCAGATTTTGCAATGAGGAAGTTACTTGTGTTTGTCTAGAAACTACTTGTGATTAATGATTTATATATCATCTATTTCCAAAAAGTTTGAGGCAGCTTAAATAAAAGCACTTTCACACAAGGCAGTAAAAATAAAACAAAATAAAGATAAGAAACCACCAAGAGAAATAAATGGGGGAAATAGTGAATGTACCACAAAACCTGGATAAGATCGTTATTGTAATAGGAGCACTACCTTTTAGCTATGTGGTTCCTGGCAGCCAAAATAAAAGGGTAACAGGAAAGATTATGTATAATTCATTGGTTAAGGAAGGAAAACAGATCTTTAGGAGAATTTTTGTTTCCTGGCACTAAATTCCATGAAGAGTATATCCCATGCATTCTTAGATAAGAGGCTGTGACATGTTAGACAATGTGATCAACAGTGGTTCTGCTGAAGATGCAGGTTTGCTTTAAATTGCTATTTCTTCTTTAAGGCCTTGAAGGTCAAGTGTGCAATATTAAGATGAGGCTGGTAAAAGCCAATAAGGCAGTAATATTTCTTGTGGGCATAGACCAGGTGGGCGTCTGAATACTCCTGGGTGTGAAAAATCAGCATAAGAGAGCATTAGAGAAGAGGACATCTCAGAGAAGAAATGCAAGGATAGTACCATGAATGTGAGGAGAGAGAGCACCAAGCGTCCTGCAACCTCCTTTCCTTGGCACTTGCCACTCCCTCTGCCTAACAAGCTGTTCCCCAGTCTTTCTCATCATTCAAGTTTCCATTCAAATGTCACTACTTCAAAGAGACTCTAAGAACTGTCTTCTTAATGTGGTCCCTTCTTCATCCCTCCTCATATCTGTCACTTATCTCTAACAATAATCCGTTTTATTTAATAGTATTTAGTGCTCTGTTAAATTATTTTATTTGTTATTAGTCTCCCTTATTCCAGAAACTGGAATGTAAGCTAGTACACCAAGCAGTGCCAGTGATTGATATGTTGAAGGAATGAATATTTTATGAATAGGAAAGAACTCAGCTCGGTACTGATGTGATAATAAATAGGATGGTAGTATTGGGCATGGAGTAAATTCTTCCTAAAATGTTAGCTGAGAAGAGGATGATAATTATGATAAGGACATAATTTTGTCCTGGGAATATCAAGAACATTGGGGCTTGAAGGAAGAGCACATATTCTCTGTATACATTTCTGTCCACTCACAAAGTGCAGGAGTACTAATGTTAATGGTACTAATATGAATTGATCATGATTATAAGGGGTGGAGCCTAAGTGGGAAGAGTACAAAGAGTCCTATATCATGGCAAACTCCCTTTCCTCTCATATTGGATGAGATTGATAGTGCCTGATATGGTTAGGCTTTGTGTCCCCATCCAAATTTCATCTTGATTTGTAATTCCCATAATCCCCACGTGTCTAGGTAGAGACCTGGTGGGAAGCGATTGGATCATGGGGGCAGTTTTCCCTATGCTGTTTCCATGATAGTGAATGATTCTCACAGATCTAATGGTTTCATGAGAGGTTCTACGCCTTTTGCTCACATTCTTCTGTCTCCTGCCGCCATGTGAGAAAGTCCAAGCTTGCTTCGCCTTCACCTTCCGCCATGATTGTAAGTTTCTTGAGGCCTCCCCAGCCATGCAGAACTGTGAGTCAATTACATTTCTTTCCTTTATAAATTACCTAGTCTCGGGTATTTCTTTTTTTTATTCTTTTTTTTTAAAATTATTATACTTTAAGTTCTGGGATACATGTGCAGAACATGCAGGTTTGTTACACAGGTATACACTTGACATAGTGATTTGCTGCACCATCAACCGGTTATCTACATTAGGTATTTCTCCTAATGCTATCCCTCCGCTAGTCCCCCACCCCCTGACAGGCCTTGGTGTGTGATGTTCCACTTCCTGTGTCCATGTGTTCTCCTTGTTCAACTCCCACATATGAGTGAGAACATGCAGTGTTTGGTTTTCTGTTCCTGTGTTAGTTTGCTGAGAATGATGGTTTGCAGCTTCATCCATGTCCCTGCAAAGGACATGAACTCATCCTTTTTTATGGCTGCTTCGTATTCCTTGGTGTATATGTGCCACATTTATTTTATCCAGTCTGTCATTCATGGGCATTTGGGTTGGTTCCAAGTCTTTGCTATTGTGAACAGTGCTGCAATAAACATACATGTGCATGTGTCTTTATAGTAGAATGATTTATAATCCTTTCAGTATATACCCAGTAATGGGACTGCTGGGTCAAATGGTATTTCTGGTTCTAGTTCCTTGAGGAATCGCCACACTGTCTTCCGCAATGGTTGAACTAATTTACACTCCCACCAACAGTGTTCCTATTTCTCCACATCCTCTCCAGCGTCCGTTGTTTCCTGACTTTTTAATGATTGCCATTCTAACTGGCGTGAGATGGTATCTCATTTTGGTTCTGATTTGCATTTCTCTAATGACCAGTGACAATGAGCTTTTTTTTCATATGTTTGTTGGCTGCATAAATGTCTTCTTTTGAGAAGTGTCTGTTCATATATTTCACCCACTTTTTGACGGAATTTTTTTTTTCTTGTAAATTTGTTTAAGTTCCTTGTAGATTCTGGATATTAGCCCTTTGTCAGATAGATAGATTGTAAACATTTTCCCCCTTTCTGTAGGTTGCTTGTTCACTCTGATGATAGTTTCTTTTGCTGTGCAGAAGCTCTTTAGTTTAATTAGATTCCATTTGTCAATTTTGGCTTTTATTGCCATTGCTGTTGATGTTTTACTCCTGAAGTTTTTGCCCATGCCTGTATCCTGAATGGTACTGCCTAGGTTTTCTTCTAGGGTTTTTACAGATTTAGGTTTTATGTTTATGTCTTTCATCCATCTTTAGTTAATTTTTGTATAAGGTGTAAGGAAGGGATCCAGTTTCAGTTTTCTGCATATGGCTAGCCAGTTTTCCCAACACCATTTATTAAAAAGGAAATCCTTTCCCCATTGTTTGTTTTTCTCAGGTTTGTCAAAGATCAGATGTTTGTAGATGTGGCGTTATTTCTGAGGCCTCTATTCTATTCCATTGGTCTATATATCTGCTTTGGTAGCAGTACAATGCTGTTTTTGTTACAGTAGCCTTGTATAGTTTGAAGTCAGGTAGTGTGATGCCGCCAGCTTTGTTCTTTTTGCTTAGGGTTGTCTTGGCTATACGGGCTCTTTTTTGGTTCCATATGAAATTTAAAGTAGTTTTTCTAATTCTGTGAAGAAAGTCAGTGGTAGCTTGATGGGAATAGCATTGAATCTGTAAATTACTTTGGGCAGTATGACTGCTTTCACGATATTGATTCTTCCTATCAATGAGCATGGAATGTCTTTCCATTTGTTTGTGTCCTCTCTTATTTCCTTGATCAGTGGTTTGTAGTTCTCCTTGAACAGGTCCTTCAGATCCCTTGTAAGTTGTATTCCTAGGTATTGTAGCAATTGCGAATGGGAGTACACTCATGATTTGGCTTTCTGTCTGTCTGTATTGGTGTATAGGAATGCTTGTGATTTTTGCACATTGATTTTGTATCCTGAGACTTTGCTGAAGTTGCTTATCAGCTTAAGGAGATATTGGGCTGAGATGATGGGGTTTTCTAAATATACAATCACGTCATCTGCAAACAGAGACAATTTGACTTCCTCTCTTCCTATATGAATACCTTTATTTTTTTCTCTTGCCTGATTGCCCTGGTCAGAACTTCCAATGCTGTGTTGAATAGGAGTGGTGAGAGAGGGCATCCTTGTCTTGTGTTGGTTTTCAAAGGGAATGCTTCCAGCCTTTACCCATTCAGTATGATATTGGCTGTGGGTTTGTCATAAATAGTTCTTATTATTTTGAGATACATTCCATCAATACCTAGTTAATTGAGAGTTTTTAGCATGAAGGGTGTTAAATTTTATTGAAGGCCTTTTCTGCATCAATTGAGATAATCATGTGGTTTTTGTCACTGGTTCTATTTATGTGATGGATTGTGTTTATTGATTTCCATATGTTGAACTAGCCTTGCATTCCAGGGATGAAGCTGACTTGATCATGGTGGATAAGCTTTTTGATGGGCTGCTGGATACAGTATTTTATTGAGGATTTTTGCATCGATGTTCGTCAGGGATATTGGCCTGAAATTTTCTTTTTTTATTGTGTCTCAGCTAGGTTTTGGTATCAGGATGATGTTGACCTCATAGAATGAGTTAGGGAAGATTCCCTCTTTTTCTATGGTTTGGAGTACCAGCTCATTTTTGTATCTCTGGTAGAATTCAGCTGTGAATCCATCTGGTCCTGGGCTTTTTTTAGTAGGCTATTAATTACTGCCTCAATTTCAGAACTTGTTATTGGTCTATTCTGGGATACGACTTCTTTCTGGTTTAGACTTGGGAGGGTGTATGTGTCCAGGAATTGATCCATTTCTTCTAGATTTTCTAGTATATTTGTGTAGAGGTGTTTATAGTGTTCTCTGATGTAGTTTGTATTTCTGTGGGATCAGTGGTGATATCCCCTTAATCATTTTGTATTGTGTCTATTTGATTCTTCTCTCTCTTCTTCTTGATTAGTCTGACTAGCGGTCTATTTTACTAATCTTTTCAAAAAACCAGTTCCCGGGTTCACTGATTTTTTTTTTGAAGGGGTTTTTGTGTCTCTCCTTCAGTTTTGCTCTGATCTTAGTTCTTTCTTATCTTTTGCTAGCTTTTGAATTTGTTTGCTCTTGCTTCTCTAGTTCTTTTAATTATGATGTTAGGATTTTTATTTTAGATCTTTCCTGCTTTCTCCTGTTGGCATTTTAGTGCTATGAATTTCCCACTAAACACTGCTTTAGCTGTGTCCCAGAGATTCTGGTACTTTATGTCTTTGTTCTCATTGGTTTCAAAGAACTTATTTATTTCTGCCTTAATTTTATTATTTACCTAGTAGTCATTCAGGTGCAGGTTGTTCAGTTTCCATGTAGCTGAGCGGTTTGGAGTGAGTTTCTTAATCTTAAGTTCTAATATGATTGCACTGTGGTCTAGAGACTGTTTGTTATGGTTTCCATTCTTTTGTATTTGCTGAGGAGTGTTTTACTTCCAATTACGTGGTCAATTTTAGAATAAGTGCAATGTGGTACTGAGAAGAATATGTATTCTGTTGATTTGGGGTGGAGAATTCTGTAGATGTCTGTTAGGTCTGCTTGGTCCAGAGCTGAGTTCAAGTCCTGAATATCCTTGTTAATTTTCTGTCTCATTGATCTGTCTAATATTGACAGTGGGGTGTTAAAGTCTCCTGCCATTATTGTGTGGGAGTCTATATCCCTATGTAGACCTCTAAGAACTTGCTTTATGAATCTGGGTGCTCCTGTATTGGGTGCATATATATTTAGGATAGTTAGCTCTTCTTGTTGCATTGATCCCTTTACCATTATGTAATGCCCTTCTTTGTCTTTTTTGATTTTTGTTGGTTTAAAGTCTGTTTTATCAGGGACTAGGATTGCCACTCCTGCTTTTTGGTTTTTTTTGGGGTTTTTTTTTTTGTTTTTGTTTTTTGCTTTCCCTTTGCTTGGTAAATATTCTTCTTCTATCCCTTTATTTTCAGCTTATGTGTGTCTTTGCACGTGAGATGGGTCTCCTGGATACAGCACATTGATGGGTCTTGACTCTTTACCCAATTTGCCAGTCTGTGTCTTCCAGTTGGAGCATTTCGCCCATTTACATTTAAGGTTAATACTGATATATTTGAATTTCATTCTGTCATTATGATGCTAGCTGGTTATTTTGCCCGTTAGTTGATGCAGTTTCTTCATAGTGTTGATGGACTTTACAATTTGGTATGTTTTTCAGTGGCTGGTACTGGTTTTTCCTTTCCATATTTAGTGCTTCCTTCAGGAGCTCTTGTAAGGCAGGCCTGGTGGTGACAGAATCTCTCAGCATTTGCTTGTCTGTAAAGGATTTCATTTCTCCTTTGCTTATGAAGCTTAGTTTGGCTGGATATGAAATTCTGGGTTGAAATTCTTTTCTTTAAGAATATTGAATATTGGCACCCACTCTCTTCTGGCTTTTAGGGTTTCTGTAGAGACATCCGCTATTAGTCTGATGGGCTTCCCTTTGTGGGTAACCCGACCTTTTTCTCTGACTGCCCTTAACATTTTCTCCTTCATTTCAACCTTGGTGAATCTGACGATTAGGTGTCTTGGAGTTGCTCTTCTCAAGGAGTATCTTTGTGGTGTTCTCTGTATTTCCTGAATTGGAATGTTGGCTTGTCTTGATACATTGGGGAAGTCCTTCTGGATAATATCCTGAAGAGTGTTTTCCAACTTGGTTCCATTCTCCCCATCACTTTCAGGTACACCAATCAAACGTAGATTTTGTCTTTTCCCATAGTCCCATATTTCTTGGAGGCTTTGTTCATTCCTTTTCATTCGTTTTTCTTTAATCTTGTCTTCAGGTTTTATTTCATCAAGTTGCTCTTCAATCTCTGATATCCTTTCTTCCACTTGATGGATATGGCTATTGATACTTGGGTATGCTTCACAATGTTCTCATGTTGTTTTTCAACTCCATCAGGTCACTTATGTTCTTCTCTAAACTGTTTGTTCTAGTTAGCAATACCTCTAACCTGTTTTCAGAGTTCTTAGCTTCCTTGCATTGGGTGAGAACATGCTTCTTTAGCTCAGAGGAGTTTGTTATTACCCACCTTCTGAAGCCTACTTCTGTCAATTCGTCAAACTCATTCTCCATCCAGTTTTGTTCCCTTGCTGGTGAGGAGTTGTGATCCTTTGGAGGAGAAGAGTTTGAGATCCTTTCTGGTTTTTGGACTTTTCAGCCTTTTTGTGCTGTTTTTTCCTCATCTTTGTGGATTTATCTACCTTTAGTCTTTGATGTTGGTGACCTTTGGATGGGGTTTGTGTGGACGTCCTTTTTGTTGATGTTGATGCTATTCCTTTCTGTTTGCTAGTTTTCCTTCAAACAGTCAGGCCCACCTGCTGCAGGTCTGCTGGTGTTTACTGGAGGTCCATTCCAGACCCCGTTTACTTGGATATCACCAGCGGAGCCTGCAGAATAGTGAAGATTGCTGCCTGTTCCTTCCTCTGGAAGTTTTGTCCCAGAGGGGTACTTACCAGATGCCAGTGGGAGCTCTCCTGTATGAGGTGTCTGTCGACATCTGCTGGGAGTTGTCTCCCAGTCAGGAGGCATGGGGGTCAGGGACCCACTTGAGGAGGCAGTCTGTCCCTTAGCAGAGCTCGAGTGCTGTGCTGGGAGATCCACTGCTCTCTTCAGAGCCAGCAGGCAGGAACATTTAAATCTGCTGAAGCTGTACCCACAGCTACCCTTTCCCCCAGGTGCTCTGTCCCAGGGACATGGGAGCTTTATCTATGAGCCCCTGACTGGGGCTGCTGCCTTTCTTTCAGAGATGCCCTGCCCAGAGTGGAGGAATCTAGAGAGGCAGTCTTGCTCCAGGGGCCTTGCAGAGCTGTGGTGGGGTCCGCCCAGTTTGAACTTCCTGGAGGCTTTGTTTAGACTGTGAAAGGAAAACTGCCTGCTCAAGCCTCAGTAATGGTGGACGCCCCTCCCCCCACCAAGCTTAAGCATCCCAGGTCAAGTTCAAACTGCTGCGCTGGCAGCAAGAATTTCAAGCCAGTGGATCTTAGCTTGCTAGGCTCCGTGGGGGTGGGATCCACTGAGCTAGACCACTTGGCTCCCTGGCTTCAGCCTCCTTTTCAGGGGGAGTGAACAGTCCTGTCTCACTGGCATTTCAGGCACCACTGGGGTATGAAAAAAAAAATCCTGCAGCTAGCGTGGTGTCTGCCCAAATGGCTGCCCAGTTTTGTGCTTGAAACCCAGGGCCCTGGTGGTATAGGCACCCGAGGGAATCTCCTGGTCTGCGGGTTGCAAAGACTGTGGGAAAAGCGTAGTATCTGGGCCCTAGTGCACCGTTCCTCACAGCACATTTCCTCATGGTTTCCTTTGGCTAGGGGAGGGAGTTCCCCGACCCCTTGCACTTCCCTTGTGAGACGACGCCCCATCCTGCTTTGGCTTGCCCTCTGTGGGCTGCACCCACTGTCTAAGCAGTCCCAATGAGATGAGCCAGATACCTCAGTTGGAAGTGCAGAAATCACCTGCCTTCTGCATTGATCTCACTGGGACCTGCAGACTGGAGCTGCTCCTATTCGGCCATCTTGCCAGCCACCAGGTATTTCTTTATAGCAGTGTGAAAACAGATTAATATAGTGCCCATTTAAATTTTGGAGACTATCTGTGCTATTATTGCATTAATAATGTCACAGTGTTCTTTCTAAGAGTCATTAGCCAATGCATCCTTTTATGACTCTTCCTGGTAACTAACAACAAAACCCTTATTATATTGACGTGTGGGGGGGGTGGGGAGCGGGGGGACAGTAAAGAGTGCATCAAAATTGCCTAAAATATAAAGCAAGTTGCTGACCTATAAATGTAAAAGCAGAGGTGCTGGTAGAGAGAAGCTCATCAGAATTGAAGAGGAAACTAGAACCAGGAAAGGAAAGACTGGAGATAAGACTAGGAAGTGAGCCAAACATCTCTTTGAATGTGGACTGGTTGTTTAAAAGAACTATGGAGAGGAGAGGAGTAACTAGAGGAGACTTAACAGCAGCCCGAGATGGATAGTAGAACAAAACAAAACTCTCTTGACACTGATTTTGGGTTTATGGAGCTTCTTGGCCGTGAAAAGCAAAATTATCAATGGAGAAGGGTCAGGAAAAGTACCATGGAATTTGCTGGAACATCAATTTTATTCATTCTTGAGAAATTTAAAATGTTTCCATATCAAAGTAAAAACAAGTATTAGGAAACAATATATCAGTTTTATGGATTCACTTATTTATTTGTATGTTTTTTAGGTTAGACCTCATGTTTGGAAGAAATTTTGATTATTCAGGTACCATATTGGGCTTTGCCTCAGGGCTCCAGGGGGCAAGTTTGCAGTTTAGAGATAGTGGAATTTCCCCAAGGTTGTGAAGCAAAAGGTTTTAGACTCATATAGCATGATAAGTTTAAATGGCACCGTGAAACTGTCTGAGTCCACGGGTCCTTTTTTCCCTCATTTCCTTATCTCTAATATTTTAACTCCTAACTAGAAGAAATATGTTGTGAGACAAATACTACAAATTGGTTTTTCTCTAGTGGCTTTACTTAAAGCATCTGAAATGACAAAAAGTATTTACAGCTTTGCAAAAGACAGATTAAAAAACAATCTAATTTTCCTTGCATGCTGAAAGAGGAGGTTTTATCATGATATTATCTGTATTACTTAGTCCATTAGCCAAATGTGTGGCTGCTAAAACAAACGCAGAAGTAAGCAAACACTTTCCCGGCTGTAATTTGTTAGATTGTTCCACAAGGGGATGTCCCATCTAGTGAATGTTGCCCGTGTGCAATTGACCAAGTAAGAAGATACTCTTAAAAAATGGAAATGAACATTTAAAGGAAAAATAATCACGTCATAAACTAATTGGGAAAGTACTCTTTGGAATGCAAATATGAAATAAGGTAGATTTTCATATACACTCATCCCTTATTTGAAGGCAGAACAGTGACCTGTCATTCAAAATAAGGGGATAAACAGGAAATTGAAGTTGAAATAATAAAAATGAAAAAAAAATGGCGTGTAGCTGCAAATTTTTCAAACCATAGAGTAAGAAACTAAATTTACCTCCTGTCCTGTTTTATTGCTTGTTTATTTGCTTGTTTGTTGTTAATGGTTGCATTTGGCTTTTATAGACATAGTCTGGGAAAGAGGAGTAATTGATTTTTTAAAAAAATACTTATTGAGCATCTACTATGTGCTAGCACTGTTCTGGGAGATGCAGATTAACTAGAGAACAAGACAGACAAAAATGCCTGCCGTCATGAGATGGCTATACTTGATCTTTGAGGTTTTTTTATGGGCTCATATAGCTCCATTTGGACTCCTTTGTAGAGCAAGGCTATAAAGATTTATCTGCCTGTCTATACACAAACACACACACACACGCACACTATCATTCATACATTAATTAGGTAGAAATATATAAGGCTAAGTGAAGGGGTACCAAAGGCATAGTGGCTGTATCAGATTGGAATATAGGGGAATTTTCTACATCTTAGTTTTTTTAATAAAACTGACATCAATCCATTTCAAACCAATATATTGTACTACAAATATATAATTGCAGTAGAGAAAATATTGGAATGAGAGGTCAGAAGAAGGCGATTCCACTCTCTTGCCTTCTCTCATTCAAGGAAATATATGGCTCATAGCATCTGAAGTCTGGGCACAAGCGGGAGAAGTGAGCTCATTTTTTCTCAGGCTGGAAACCTGACTTCCCTCCAGGAATTTCCCAGGAATGAATTGCCTGTTTCATCTTCATCCCTGTGCCATTTCTGCCATTTGCCTGCCAAATTTGTTTCCTAGTGCTCTGAGGTACGTTTCTGAGAATTTAGAGCATAATTAACTGAAGCACAAGAAGTTTGAGGTATATCAGAAAATTTAGATCACATTTAATGGAGATAGAAAACTGAAAGGAATATGTTCCTCAAATGCATATTAGGTGATAAGATGGAATGCAGCAATTTTATTTTGTCTCAACTTTTGGGAAAATTATGAATGGAGGCTATATAATGTGCTCAGCCAGAATGGGAATGAAATGAATGAGAATCAGAAGCAGCCTCAAATAACAAAGAAGGATGTGGAACTTTTTGGGGGATGGGAGAGGATAGATATTTTACAGATTGCCCCAAAACTGACATGAACTCAGGGTTTCTAGTCATATCATAGGAGAAGTAGTATTTCCTGAAAGCACTCATTTGGAGCAATCTGAGCTCCCGTTTTACCTGTGATTTTTTTTTTAATGACATATACACAGTAATGGATGGCTTTGTTTTCAAGAATGGCACTGAAGCAAGAAATGAGAAATTATCAAGAGCTGTTAGGGATTTGATTGCTGCTAAGGGGAAATGAAAGAAAAGAATCTGAATGTATTCCAGGAAAATATGTAATGATAGCTAATGCACCAGTTGGTGTTTTATTTGTTTTTAAATGGTGGATGTGGAGAAGACATAGCAAGTATTCTACTGCTACTTGCAATAATTTAAGGTGAAACAGAGCAAGTGATATTTTTACAGCTGAGAGTTTTAAATACTAATTTTTTAAAGTTGTGTGTTTGGGTGCAGTTAAAATTTCATTATCATAGTCCCCAATATAGTAGATAATATAATATAGGCCTTAAGAAGTTGATTTTGTACTTGAATTTTTTTTACAAACAGCATAAAACATTCATTACAGAATTTATTTGGTTTAACTTATAAAAACAGCTAATGGCTCCAAGGTGAAATAAAATATTTAAATAAAGTATTGTTAAATTTGTATTAAACTTGTTTTTGACATTTCAGACATAACTACAACATTAGTTGTTTGGAGAGAACATGGTGCCAGTGATTATGAATACCAAACTAGCTAAAAAATTTTTTCATCCAGAGATGACATCAAGAGAAATGAGTTCTAGCTCTGGCTATAAAACTCTGTGAATCCTAGTATGACAGAAAATTATAATATACATACGACTGGGTGTGGTGGCTCATGCCTATAATCGCAGCACTTTGGGAGACCGAGGCGGGTGGATCACCTGAGGTCAGGAGTTTGAGACCAGCCTGGCTAACATGGTGAAACTGCGTTTCTACTAAAAATACAAAAAATTAGCTGGGCGTGGTGGTGTGTGCCTGTAATCCCAGCTACTCGGGAGGCTGAGGCAGGAGAATCGTTAAATCCAGGAGGTGGAGGTTGTACTGAGCTGAGATCGCACCATTGCACTCCAGCATGGGCAACAAGAGCGAAACTCTGTTGTCTATATAATCACTGTGAATTAACGTCATCAGCACGTTTATGATGGCTACCATTACTCTCTAGGATTGTTGATGAACAGTGAACCCAGTTGCCTTACAAAACAGTGAATTTAGTGAATTCTCCCTTCCCGAAAAAACAAAAGTCCTGAATGTAAACCCCATACCATTCAAGGGCCAGCCTCTTCATCCCTTTTCTTCTATCCTCTCCTACTTGCAAAATTCCATATACTTACCCCCAGAAAATGGTTTCTCTTTTGCCTCTTCTGTGTGCCTTTGCTCAGCTGTTTTCAGCCTGAAGTGCTGTGCATACTTCTCTTTACTTTTCTAAGTCCTGACCATCCTTTAAGGTCTAAGGTAAAGTCCTAAGGCCTTTATGAATCCTTGCCTGGCCACCTCATAGTGACATCCCCCTCCATTGAAACTGCCTGCATCAGAACGTGACACGTGCATTCCTGTCTTCTCTATGAGTCACCCCTTTCCTTCTCATACTCTTACCAAAGGGTCTACACAGTCCCCAGGAGTCAACCTTGACCCGCTTCTCAGTCACACCCATATGTACACTATGCATAACCAGGGCTCAGTCTACCTCTTTGGAACTCCTTACCTCTGTTCTGTTTCTCCGTTTCTGCTCTCCCAGTTCCCGTCATCCTCTTGCCTGGACTGTGGTGGCAGCCTCCCTGCCTCCATTGCCATTTCACTCCACTTCTCTTCCATGCGGGTGCCGAAGTGTTCACACGAGACTCCTGATGCCACACTACAGTCTGAAAACATTCAGTACCTCCCCCATTACCTACAGAATGAAACCTAGAGACTTTTGCATGGCTCGTCCCCTGATTCCTTCTGCCTGTCTGTCCTTGGTTGCCACCACCTCTCAGACACCTTATGCCCCAGTCACACTGATGGATGAATGGATCTTTAAAAAGTAAGCCATGCTATTTAGGCCTCCTTGTTTTTGTCCATGCTGTCACCTCTAGATGAGATGTTTTACCTGCCTTCATCCACTTGGAAGACTTCACCTTACATACTGCTGTCAGACCTCACCTCAAATTTTTTCTTTAATTAAATTGTCTCTGGCTACTCCTGGCATGATCATAATTCTGAGCTTGCCCCTCCAGCAGCGAACACTTGGTATAGACCTTCATGATTTCACAGCTAAGTTATAAGCTCATTATGAGCGGCAACTACATCTTTTTTGTTGTTGTTTTTGGTAGGAGGCCGAGCCCGGGGTGGCAGCAGGATGCAGTGAGCACTTTTCTAAATGCCCAGCACAGATAATAGGTCTCTAGTAAATATTTGTTAGCTGTCCATGTTTTCTGGAGGCTTACCTGTCAGCCCTCTCTAGAATAAGCCACGTTTAATAGCACAGCGACAAGGTAGACAGAACAACAACTACATACCGGGTAGCCTGAGATTAAAGTGGACAATGAAGTAGACATATTTGGGATGCCTAGGACAGAGTTATTGAACCTGACCAGGTTCGAAATTCCATGAGGCTATGTCCCTCAGGTCATCATTTTGTTCTGTGTAAATCCCAAAGAGTTTACATTGGCCGTCAAGGCCCAGTGTGATCTGTCTGTCCACCCCCCTGCCTTTGGTACTGATCACCTCCAGGCTCTTCCTTTCTGATTCTGCCCTGGCCATCCAGCCTCTCAGCTGTTCATGCAACGAGCCAGGACATTCCCAACCGGGCCATTTTCCTTCCTCCTGCCTGAAATGTTCCTCCCCCAGATATCCATGTAGCTCACTTCCTTATCTCCTTTTTCTTTCTCAAATGTCACCTTTTCAGGGGTGCCTTCCTTTTCTTTTTCTTTTTTTTTTTTTTTTTTGAGACAAGAGTCTCGCTTTGTCGCCTAGGCTGGAGTGCAGTGGCACGATCTCGGCTCACTTCAAGCATCTTCCTTAGCCACTATTTAAATTATAAATTCCCCCATCCTCCTCCCTCCAACCTGTTTCTCTCTATAACTCTTAAATGTTCCATGTGATTTTAGGTATTTTATTCACTACTGTATCCTAGGTACTAAAATAGAGCGTAACTCACAGTAGCCATTCAGTAAATGTTTATTGAATAAATCAATGAATCCATCTGACATGTGCAACAGCTTTTCCTATGTATCCAACAGATACATTTCTCTTTGAATTATCTTTATGTCCATGTTCTAATTTCAGATCTGAGAGCTGGTTAATGTCTGACCTTAGTCAAACATGTTCTGGATTCAGAGTCATTTATCTTGGGTTTCACTCCTGGCTCTGTTACTTTCTAATTATATGACCTTGAGTGAGTCATTCAATTTTTTTAGGCCCGGTTATTCTCATTTGTAAAACAGGCCTAGTGATACCTAGTGAATTACTAGGAGTATAACAAACATGTCAACAACTATCAAGTTCTGTAAGCATGTTATTCAGTAACTCCTTTTATCTACTATCTGTGCAAGGAATTGAAGAAATAACATTGAATTAAGATGAGCTTGAACATAATAGTCAAACAGATAGGGATTTGAATTATGTCTCTACCCCTTATTAGCTGTGTGACTCTGAAAACCTCGGTTCTGCTCTTTTTCTGTAAATACATAGGATATTTTATCTCACAACTGATTGAAATATCAAATGAGTAATGTGCCATATTTCAATAATTCTAAGATGCATATTTTTCACATTTTCACATTCCAGAAATCAGTACACATTTTACAATCAATGATATCTTTGGTTCAATAAGATGTGGTAGCCTCTTGAAAGCTTTTATATGTGTAGCTGGATGGTAATTATGATTTAGAATCTTCCAGGTCACTCTGACAATTTAAGATGTTTACCTCTCTTCCTCTATTGGGAAAAAGTAGCTTCTACTGACTAATAATAACGTGGTTTTGTCTTAAAATGTTTAATAGCCATTCTTTTGTGGATTGTCTTTAAAATTTGTTTTCTGATTTTACCCAAAAGAAAATAAATGGTAGATTTTTTAAGCATTAACAACAAAATAATTTGCTCAATTGATTTCTTCTCAATAAGAGGCTGGCATTTGCTTTTTTGTAGGTCTCCCTACCTGTGTCTTTGCCTCGGTTTGGTTTACACTTTCTCTTGTCTTTGGTTTGATCATGGAGGACAAGAATAGAAGAATATCCTGGCAACCTCAGCAACTGCACTTTAACATAATATGGTTGCTAGGAGAAAAGGGTGGTAGCAGCACTTGAGAGGAAGTGTGGCTCTGCTGTCCTGGAGGAGCCAGTGGCAGAAGCCAACAGCTCACAACAGCATCCTCCGCCCCACCTTCTGCTGAAGGTCACGGAAATATAACTATCGTATCAGTGATAATAATTTTGGCATGCATTAAATAAATTATGAACACAAAGGGAATAAAGAGTTACTTCAACACAAAGGGAATAAAAAGTTACTTCTAGAGATGTCATCATAAAAATATGAAACATCTCAGCCCATTATTCCTTAACTACTGTTCTATTAAACTGAAACGACTACTGCTGTGTTACAGTCCAGCAGCAGGTCATTACTCAAATGTTAGATCCTCCTGTATATCTTCTGATTTCTTGTTGTGTCCCTGGTTTTCAGCTAATGAAATTGGAAAAGAATAACTGAAGAGTGCTGTCTGGATTTTTGTAAGAAATTCTACACCCATTAGCCTTATTCTTTGTTCAGTGAACTACAAAAATTCTAAGATAGATGTAGTATACCTCTATAATACTTTTCAATAGCAAAAGCTTGTAGAATTCATTTTATTCATTCAGCAGTTATGGCTGAGAGTCTACTAACTGCCAGCCACTGAGTATCAGGGCAGTGACTAAAAATAAATATTTTAGGATAGAATGTGTAAAACGAGACACATACAGAATGAACATGGAATGCCTAATGTTTGCATTGTACTTTATTTGAAGGGGACAACAAAATGCTTTGGGCCTAACCCTTATTAGCATTTGAAAGAAAGTAATATTCAGAAAAGGAAAACATTCGAGGATCTGCCCACATAGGGCCAGACCTCAGGTGACAACTGTGATTAGATTCCTCCACATGTAGAGAGGGGCTGGAGGAACTCTAAGGGACCATCTGTGTGACGTTGACAGTGTTACTCACTCTCATGAGAACGGCATGGGGGAAACCGCCCCCATGATCCAATCACCGCTCACCAGGTCCCTCCCTCAACACGAGGGGATTATAGTTCCAGATGAGATTTGAGTGGGGACACAGAGCCAAACCATATCAGACGCTTTTTGTATTACTAGTAAAGATATGTATCATATATAGAGTTCCAGTATAATTGATTGGCTTGCTCCTGCATAGTCCAAATCGCATCAATAAGAATGTGACAACTCTGGAACTACTCTGTCTGAATTTTCACACAGGTTCACATACATACATACACGTTATTCTTGTAATTTTACTTGACAGGTAAGATGTGTTAATTTTGCCTGTTTTACCCCTAAAGAAAAACTAGAGACAAAGTGTGTCTCTGTCATGTTCTATTTCCTATCCTCCCTGCCGGTGTCCCATCAGACTCTCTTGGAGCATCATCTGGGGTCCAACTGTTAGTACTGAGTTAAGTGATGAGGCTTATCATTTCCCTTAATAGAAGACTGTGCAGAAGCAAAACACCTTTGAGTACAAAGGCAGATCGTTGCATTGATGGCAGAAATGCCAAACAATGGATTTGATACCTTGTTGGTAGGTACCAATTCATAACCACCTGTATTAGTCCATTTTCACACTACTGTAAATAGCTACCTGAGGTTAGGTAATTTGTGAAGAAATGTTTAATTGACTCACAGTTCTGCAGACTTAACAGGAAGCACGACTTGGGGGGTCTCAGGACACTTATAATCATGGCAGAAGGTGAAGGGGAAACAAGGTATGTTTCCTCTTGGTGGCAGGAGAAAGAGAGAGTGAAGGGGCAAGTACCACATACTTTCAAACAACCAGATCTCACGAGAACTCACTCACTGTCCCAAGAACAGCAAGGAGGAAGTCTGCTTCCATGATTCAGTCACCTCCCACCAGACCCTTCCCTCAACACGTGAGGATTACCGTTCCAGATGAGATTTGGGTGGGAACGCAGAGCCAAACATATCACCACATATGTAGTCACCAACAGTAGCATATACTGTTAACTGCTAAGGCCAACCCTGCCAGTCTCCAGTTCCATTTTATGAAGGAATTCTTCTGTATATAGACATGACATCTGCCATCACTTTTAAATCGATAGCATACAATATGATCACTAATAGATGCAGTCTTCCCTTGGTTTCCATGGGGGATTGGTTCCATGACCTCCCGAGGATAACCAAATCCATGTACACTCAAGTCCCCAGTTGGCCCTGCAAAACCCACCTATGGGAAAAGTCAGTGCTCCTTATACTATGCAGTTTTGCATCCTGTGAATACTGTACTTGCAGGTCACGTTTGGTTGGAAAAAGAAAACTGCGTGTAAGTAGACTCCGCAGTTCAAATCCATGTTGTTCAAGGTTCAACTGTACAGAGTAGAGTGTTCATGGTCTTTGAAATCTGACACACTAGGTTCAAATTTTTATTGCATTGCTTGGAACATGGACAAATTACTTAAATTTTTCAAAACTCAAATTTCATTTTGTTAAAAGAGATACCGTAGCCAAATTAAGTTTAACCGAGTTTGAGCAAAAAATGATTCGTGAATCTGGTAGCCTCCGAGCCTGAATAGGCTCAGAGAGACTCCAGTACAGCCACATATTAGAAGATTATTTATGGACAGAAAAAGGAAAGTGATGCTCAGAAAACAGAAGTGAGTGGCAGAAACAGCCGGATTGGGTACAGCTTGGCATTTGCCTTTTTTGAACATGGTTTGAACAGTTGACCACCTTTGGCCAAAACTCAGTGACTGGCACAAGAGTGGGTTACAGTCTGTTTACACCTTCATTTAGGTTATAGTTCATGATGTCCAGGGAAACCTTTAAGCCAAATTTAAAATATTTAAGGGGCTGCTGTAGGCTAAACTTGATTTAACAACTTCTAAAATGCAGAGAACATTTACCTGGTAGATGTTCCTCTAGGAACGTTCCTGTAAGGAGTAAGTTAGGTAAAAGGAAGACTTCTAGCAATATTGGCATTTAAACTATTGTTTCCATTCCTTTTTTTTCTTTTTCTTTTTCTTTTTAGGTGATGGGTAATAATTTTACATATGTATAGGATATAAAGTGATAGTTTGATAATATGTGTATACAATGTATAATGATCAAATTGGGATAACTAGCGTTTTGCTGTATGAATTCTAATTCCAGTTCTAACATTTGATTCTAGTCAAAGGTTGATATGGAGAATTATGTCAGGATATAAACAAGTATCTAGGAGAAGTAACAAGTTTCTAGAAGAAAGAACAGATAAACTGTGTGACGAATAGGAGTTTATTATTGCCTCTTACAAAAAATATATGATGTAAACAAGAAAAATGTGGCAGTATATGCACATAAATAAAAGTAATTTTGTCTTTAATCACATAAATTGCCTGATATTAGCCTCATAAAATTTTGGTTAATCGGAATGCTCAGGGTGTGTAGCCTCTAGGTAAATGGTCTGCCAGGTTAATTAAGGCTTCTTTAATTAACTAAGGCTTCTTTAATTTCTTAGGAAAAATTATTGTCAAATTGAAAATGTATTAATTTCCCTTTCTGCCCTATCAAGGATAATGTACTAAATATAGCCCTTGATTTGGGAACTAGTAGCACCTTGCAAATATCATTATTAAAAGTAGTTCTCATATAACAGGCTCTAGATTGAAACAGAAACTGGAAGTAGAGTCACTACGTGACATTTGAGGGACTGGGTGCCAGGTGCTGTGATAAGCCCTTTCATACATATTTTCTTATTTGATCTTCACCCACTCTGAAAAGTACTTTTTCTACTTGTGGAATAATAATTGTACAGATAAGGAAACTGAAGTATAGAGAATTTAGGTAATCTGCTTACGCTTAGTTATTGAACTAATGAGTGGTGCAACCAGAAACAAATACAGGACTTCTAATTACAAATCCTGACATCTTTTTTTCTACCCAAATGCTTTTATATTGTTCTTCACAAAGCCACTTGTGAAATACAAAATCACTTAGATTCCAGCAAGGGAGAAACTTGATATGGGCAGAATGCACACTTCTTCTAGGACAGATACAGCAATTTTTTTTCTGAATATATTTTAGAAAAGGGTTTGTCTCACTTACGCTTCTCTAATTATAGCAGGGTAAAAAAATAATTCAAGTTAAGTCAGGGTAATACTTATTTGAACTTCATTGTCTGTACAGAGATATTTAAAATTTAGCCCAAATATTCTCCACTAAATCTTCATATAAAGATTAATTAAAAGTCCTCAAGTTATCTAAATATAAATCAATAAGTAGTAAATGTTAAAAATAAAGAGACAAAGTCACTTTTCTCTAAACTCTCTTGCTAGGAGAAAAAGAGAAGGTAAGGCAAGGAAGTCATGCTTTCATTTTAAAAGTGTATGCAGAGTGAGTCGATTACACTTTTATTTCAGCTAAATGCCATGTGTATTTGTGTATGTGTATCTTACTGGTGTGTTCATTTTCATTTTTCAATCCACTGTATCTAGAGTGATCAGATAATTCATCATCCAAGTCAATTTCATTTTAGAAAGTGAAAAGGGGCATTGGAAACATTTTTTGGGGGGGACCAAGAGATGCACCATGAACATCTCCAAGCAAATCAATATAAATGATCACTTAACATTGACCCCAACAATCTTCTGCTCCAGTATTTTTGTTGGTTCCTTCTCTTTTACTCCATCAATGCACCAGGTGTAGTTCTGGCTAATTTTCTGGTTTATAATGTCAATTTCAGATTCAGGTTTATTCTGTTAAGATAATAGAATGATAGTGTTCTTATTGGAAGCAACTTTATTAAAAATCTGATTTTTGAGCTCCCCTTATGTGGCAGACAACCCCACATTTTCACTTGACTTTGACTTTTCAAACAGAGTTGCCACCCAGTATCTGATACATTGATTAAACCCTGTTTACTTTGAACTCTTTGTGCTTCCTCTCAATTGCCTGTCCCTTAGGTTTATAATTCATGGAGAGAAGCAAAGAAGCGCAGGACTTCACCTCATGGAGAGATGAGACCACAGAAATCACTGCATGAAAAATACAATAATGATATAAGAAGGAGAAAAGCAAAGTGCCAAACAAAAGCAGATATTTTATAACATTTTAGAACCAATAAATATGTTGAATGCATATTCAGTTTTAGGAGTGGAAAGTATTAAAATCTGAAATAAATTTTTCAAAAACAAATTTAAGTGAGAATTCTAAAAGCAGTGGTTCCTGATATGTCATCATTAAAGATATTAGTTGGTCATCATGGAAATGTTTACTTTCTCTCCCCTTATATAAGTCACTACAGGAACTCCTCTTGACTAAGGTCACCCCCTCATCCATACTCCAATACCTGAAAGACTCTATATTTCCCTCTTTTGTTCCTGTAATCCAGTCCTCCCTAATTCCTGATAGGTCTTCAGCAGCAGCGGAAATCACTGTATATCCACCCTCTTTTCTGGATACTCCTTTTACTTTCTCGATCTAAGAAACCTGACTCTTCCATTAAGTCATTACGTCCCTGGCAGCTGTTGGAAGTGATAGTTTTTCACCCGTTTCTACCACTATCCAAGAGGCAGAAAAGAGGCAATGATGAGTGAGAAGAATTACTTATTCCACCTATTGGACAGTGGTAGAAAGGGGTGAAAAACTATCATTTGCAAGGGCTCCCTTAAAATCTTCAAATTTGAACCCCACATCATCAGATTGTGTCACCCTGTACCACTCATTATTGCCATCATTTACGTACTACTGTGTCACTCACCCTAATTTTCACCAGTCTTCACTCCAGGCATACTGTCACTCTCACAACCTTCCTCCTCTTTCTAATCACTTCAGAGATCTCTCCTCGAGTTTCTTGACCTTCTCTTTCCTAGTGATCTTGTCCTCCACAGTATGCTAGACATTCACTCCCATGTCATACCTCCTTAGACTGAGGCATGAATTCCTTCTACAACACCTCCAGAATCTCAGTGTTGCCCACGTCTTTGACCCCAATGCACATCGTGCGCCCAGGCTTCCAAGGATCCTTTGGCTCCACAAGGACCTAAAATTCATGAAATTACTGTTCTTTAGTCCCTTAATGTCCTCTCATTCCTGGGTGCTGAAGTTTTCTTTTTAAAAAATCATTTATAAATTACTATTGTGGGAGGCTGCGGCAGGAGAACTGCTTGAGCCTAGGAGGCAGAGGTTGCAGTGAGCTGAGATCGTGCCACTGCACTCCACCCTGGGCAGCAGAATGAGATTCTGTCTCCAAAAAAAAAAAAAAAGAAAAAATTACTAAGCCCTACCATGCACATAATGGTTGTTCAATAACCATTGAATTAAAGGAGAGAAAATATTTGGGATCAAAATTTACATCCATAGGTCATTTTTCCTAGCTTTTGCTCATAAGAAATATTTGATAATTGTTTCATGCAATTACAAAACGTATTTTATTAAAAGCCACAAATAATTGCTGGCTAGTTTATTTTTTCCATGATTTAAGGAACAAATAAATCAAAGTTCCTGTTAAGCTATTACATTTTGTTCTGAAGTCGCAAACCAACAAGATATTGAGTTGAAACAGCCAGAAAACAAACAGGTTCTTGATGCTTCCCCTATCATCAGTGTTATTTTATCTAGAAGAATAGGCCCTGGTATGAAGAAGGGACAGAGTCCACCTTGGGCCATGTTTTTCAGATGCTCTCTATCATCTTTCTGAAATCTTTCAAAAAAAAGTAAATTTACCTGAAATAGAAATGAAAGTTAGAGGTGTTCAGTTTTGAATGGATCATCCAACCTGAAGACTTAAAAGCCAGTTCTATGACCCTATTATTCATCAAACTTGATATGTTAAAATGCTATAATGTACAGTATTCCTCATAGAAAAAATTTCCTAAATTTTACATATTTTACATTTTAATGTGAATTTTTACTTATGTGGCAATGATCATATAGCTATGACAGTCTTCGAGTTGGAAGGGACTTGAGATCAACATCTAGTTTGATCACTCGCCTGTTACAGAAAAGTGAAAAGGAAGCCCAAAGAGATTAAATGGCCAGCTTAATGTGGTAAGGAAATGAACACAAACTGACACTCGGAATCTCCAGTCTGCAGCCACTCATGCTTACTGAGCATTTAAGTCTGGAGTAAACACTTTGCCAAGCATTTTACATGCATCACAAAACCCTCAGTGAGGATAGGTTTTATTGTTTTAAATGAGGAAACAACCCAGAGAGGCTAAATAACATTTCTATATTGCACAGCAAGTTAGCGACAGAGCCAGACCTCAGCCACATTGAACTCCACTTTTCCTCAGCACTTACTAGTCTTGGCTAACATTATGCCCTTGCAGATGATGTATCTTCCATCTGTCAGGCCTGCTGACCCTCCTTCCCTCATTCTTAGCAGCCAGCTGAAACATCATGACTTGGAGAAGCCACTCTAGCCTTCCTCTGAGTTCCAGTAGCATCTTGTTCAAAGCTCTGTCAAAGCTATTTATCTTGTAGATTATTTCTACCCAGATTATGAGATTTCTACCCCAATCTGTATTCCCACAAGACTATTGGCTCCTTGAAGACTCCTGCTTATCATTTTTCCTTACATTTCTTAGACCTAATACATATCTAGAACACAGAAGGTGCCTACCATGTTACTTGGATGTGTATTATAACACTACAGACAAACTGTGTGTTTCAGAAAGCTGAAGCTGCTTTGAATTTTAAGAGATGAAAACAATTTGGATCCTAAGTATCATTTGTAATGTTTTGCAAATCAAGCTATAAATATTACTATAGACTCTAAAGAATTAAGTGCCTTCCTTTACGGAGATTTATACATGCTTTTATGCCTCAACAAATATGAATAATATGTATAATTAGATCACTTTTCATAATTGGCCAATAAAATTGCAGATCCAGCATTCTGGTAACCAGTTTGATATCTTTCCTCTTTAAATACTTTAGAGAATCACGTGAAGTAGTTTTCAAAATTCAATTTTATATCTATAAAATAAGGTATCTATTATCCCAAAGCCTGCTATATCACAGATTCAGTTATTAAGTGGGTACATCTTTGTAGAGTTAATACACCTAGTATTTAACTTCAAAATTTATTTTTTCAATTGTGCATTTTTCCAGAACACAGTGTAGAAATATTTTAAATTGTGACCATAACAATACTATTTCAAAATGTTTCTCCTGTTTTATTCATGTTATGTTCTTTTTTGCCACTTCGGTTTTTAAAACATATCTATTACATGGTGACAAAGATATACCACTTAAATGTTTTAATAGACTATCTTCAATATCCAAGAATATTTCATTATGAAACATAATGGTTTTCTCTTTCTGTTACTCTGGATCTCTTAATGATTTGCTGAGAGATAAACAAAACCAAATTTCATAAATACTAATCTAACCACAAAAAATGAGCCACTTAAATTTCTATTTTTCCCAAATTATTTTCTTAAAAACATGACTCTTTCAAAAATTCCCATAAACACATACTAAGCAAACCATATTAAACTCTTAATGGATATATCTGAGATTCTGCATCATTATTAATATTTTTATTTTTGGAGACAAATATTTACCTTCTTTTATGTATGAAGATTATGTTAACCACAAAATTCAATTCACAATTACGTTGTGAATGTAGTAATTATAAAAAGTGATTTAAAATGTTTAAAAATTAAACATTCTGATTCAGAAATTATTTGTAGAGCTTTCATTGATAAAACTGGTTATACTCTTTGAAAGAAGGTATAAAAGCCCTCCATCAAGGTATGTGCCCATGTGTAAATGAGGAAGGGAGAAGAAAGAAAGAGGGTCAAAAAGTTATTCTGAGACCACCTGCCATTCTTTCTCCCATTGACTGATTGTGTAATTTTCAGATTACTGACATATCGAGAATATCTCAAAACACCAAAGGAAAAGCCTGACAAAAAATTAAAATCATTATGTTGAAGCCGATCTTTTTCCTAGTAATCCTGAGTCAACCTTCTTAAAACTGTAGAGTGTTCTGAGTTTTCTTATTTGATTTTCAAAAAGTATCAAAATGAAAACATGGAAATTAGGTAGAGAAAAGCAAAGGTACAAGGATGAGAAGTTATCTATAATTTGACTTAATTATCAATATTATTGTATTATCTAATTATCAACTTTAAATGCATGTCATTTAAAAAGTTCAAAATTAGCCGGGCGTGGTGGCGGGCGCCTGTAGTCCCAGCTACTCGGGAGGCTGAAGCAGGAGAACGGCGTGAACTCGGGAGGCGGAGCTTGCAGTGAGCAGAGATCGCACCACTGCACTCCAGCCTGGGCGGCAGAGCGAGACTCCGTCTCAAAAAAAAAAAAAGAAAAAAAAAGTTCAGTAAGCCACTGAGCATGATGGCTCACGCCTGTAATCCTTGCACTTCGGGAGGCCGCGGTGAGTGGATTGCTTGAGCCCAGGAGTTCAAACCCATCCTGGCCAACATAGCAAAACCCCGTATCTACTAAAAAACAAAACAAAACAAAACAAAAAAACCCAAAATTAGCCGGGCATGGTGGCATGTGCCTGTGGTCCCAGCTACCCAGGAGAGTGAGGCATGAGAATCGCTTGAACCCAGGAGGCAGAGGTTGCAGTGAGCCAAGATCATACCACTGCACTCCACCCTGGGTGACAGAATAAGACTCAGTCTAAAAAAAAAAAAAAGTTAAGTATACCTACCTTAAGTCATGGATGTGTGTAATATATTTTGGAATAGTACATACAGAAAGCCTCCTCCATTGATGATAGCAGATATTACATAATCATATTTATATAATGCACTTTCATATACATTGTGACATTTGGGCCTGAGAACAATCCTGTGGGGTACTAGAGAATTCATCCCTATATCACAGTTGGGAAAACTAAGGCTGAGTAAATTTAAGTGACCTGTCAAAGATTACCCAGGGGTTTAGTATAGGTAGGGCTGAAGTCCAAGTCCCCTGACTGCAAGATCAATGATCTTTTCACTAGAGCACTTTGAGTCTCCAGAAAGCTTCAAATGGAAATTAATCCCCTTATCTACTAAGTCAAGATTGTGTTGAGTAGGTGGTGCCATTCTGGGTGCCTTTCTGTTCTCTTTGACTATGTGGATTCTGTAAAGTGTGTGTACGATTTATCCTCCCCCTTAGGAACCTGCCCCAAATGTGTTCCAGTATTCTCACCACTTTTCCCCTTATTTAGTCCTCATCCTTAAAGTACGGCAAGAAATGATCATCATCAGGAGTTGGGTCCCTTGCCTGGTACTGAAGAAGCTTGTGGAAGATAAAGTGAACATTTTCCTAGTGGAAAAAAGAAAGATGAACCAAACCAAGACTAGAGTCACAAATATTGCATTGACTTACAAAAAGGGTCATCACACTGGGTACCAGTGAGAAGTCATCCTTGGAGAACCATGAGTTTCAGAGATACAGAGAAAATCAGATCAGATTGATAATCTAAAATGTAGTTCATCTGCCTGTAGATAGCATGAACATACCATAAAAATAGCCATTGCTTTTATAGCCATTAGATAGCTATTAATGCAAATCTCTATTGTATTAACTATTCAAAATTAGAATCAAATGAGACACTAGATATGTGATATCTTTAAAAAAAAAGAATGTTTCAAGTACATAGTACTTGGTTGGAAGACTAATTAATTATTGATAATAATATTTCCTAAGTAGCATCTTTATGTTGTCTGGTTTCTTTAAATATTTGTAGTCTTTGTTAGGACTCTCTTCCCTGATAGAGGGAGAGTGGAAATTTAGTATTGTGAAGCCCTGATAATGCCAGGAGTTAGTCAGTCCATTTCCCCCCACCTTTCACTGGTTTTCAGATGAAAGCGAATCATAGAGGGAAATTGAAACCGTAACTGCTTCTGTAACACTTTGTTCCTCAGGGGGTAGCTGGACTGAAAGGATGCACAACAGCAAAATGCACTTAAGGTACAAGTTATATGAGTCATCAGACACTGTTTGTATAATTCCAAAACATTCACAGGCTAAATTGAACCAGGATAATTTGTGAGCAATGTTCTGACCTCTAGCATTTCCAAGTCTTATTTGACTCTGTAGCCGAGAGGTATTTTTTAAGTGTGCCACTTTAGTTGTGTGGCATCCCAAGCCCATTCTCCACCAAGCCATATATAATTGTACATGTTTTATCCAAAAGGCAGAATGAGTAAAGATGGGACTGGAGGCGGGTGGAGACAAAGGCATGCTGTGACAAAACAACCACATTAACTAAAAGGGAGTTGCTTTAGAAAACTGATACCATAAAACTATAGTTTCCTAGAGAGAGCTTCATAAAACATGTTAGTAAGAAACTTCAGTGTCAAAAGCCAAAGAGCAAACTCTCTTTTGACTTGTCCTAAAGCAATGTTACCTGAGTCTTCAACTGCTTCCTTCAAAATCGTATAAATTTGTACCTTAGTGTTTAGATATATCAACATGACAGCATTTTATACAGGCAAAGAAGTGCCCAAAGTGAACAGTTTTCCATAAAATTTGAACACAGGACTTGTGTAGGTGGGTTTAAAGAAGATGAATTATGTCTATATTTTTAAAAGACAAAAATTCAAAAAGTAAGTCCGTGATCTTTTGCAATTTTTTTAATGGTTGGCTTAAGATTTTCAGGTGGTAGTAAATACAGTGGTAAATGTCGATCTTGAGATACATCCAGCTGAATCTGGACATCACATTTCTACTAGTTTTCCCAAAAGTGGGAATTTTTTTCTATTTTATCTAAAAAGCTCGTGGCTTGATCTAAAGATGTGTCTGGTCAAATATTGATTAAAAATTGAGATTCTTGTTTTTCATTTCCCCAGATTTACAGAATATGATTAAACAGAAATAATATTTTAAGGTCAAGTACTTTCATTAGAATCTTTAAAGTATGCCGGCTGGGCACAGTGGCTCATGCCTGTTATCCTAGCACTTTGGGAGGCCAAGGCAGACAGATCACTTGAGGTCAGGAGTCCGAGACCAGCCTGGGTAACATGGAGGAACCCTGTCTCTACAAAAAATACAAAAATTAGCCGTGTGTAGTGGCGCACACCTGTAATCTCAGCTGCTCAGGAGGCTGAGGCAGGAGAATCCCTTGAACCCAGGAGATAGAGTGAGCCAGGATTGTGCCACTGTACTCCAGCCTGGGTGACAGAGCGAGATTCCGTCTCAAAAAAAAAGAAAAAGGAATCTTTAAAGTATGGATGTTAAGTGTCATATCTTGTATGCATAATATGTAGTTATGGAGATTTTTAGCTCAACAGCCAATAATGAAGACGTTTTCTTAAAAATATTCATGTATTTACACTTAGCAAAATCTTGTAAGACAGTTCCCCAAACTAGCCATTATCTTCATGTTCAAGAGTGGAATGCAACATCTCAAGAAACCAGGGGAATGTATTTTAGAATCAATTGTGCCTTTAGATTGTTTTCCTAGGCAGCAGCAACATGTGAATATCATTCTGAAGTAAGATTAATGAGTGGGAATCTGTCCCAGGTTCATGCTATTTCTAAACCAAATTCTTTTTCCCTTGTAACTTTCTGGCTATATAATTAAGGAAATGCAAATACCAAAATTTTCTTTAAAATATATATAAATGTTTACATTACTTGGTATTTATATTTTCATCCTTGCCTAAATCATTGATTTATTATTTTTAAATTGTTTTGTTGAATGGTCTTACTTTGTTAAGTGTTCTTATTGTAGGTATAAGCCACCAGAGGAAAATGTGTACAGTAGTCCCTTTATCCTCAGGGGATTAGTTCCAAGAGCCCTGTGGACACCTGAAACGCCTACAACCCTGTATATACTGTGTTTTTGTACTGAACCCTATATGTGCTGTATTTTTTCAATCTGATTACCGAAACAGCCGTGACTGATGGAAGGTAGGACATACAGCATGGACACGCTGGACAAAGGGATAATTCATGTCCTGGGCTGTAGACAGCATGAGATTTAATCATGCTACTCAGAACAGTGCACAGTTTCAACCTTACGCATTGTTTATTTCTGCAATTTTCTTTCCTTTTTTTTTTTTTTTTTTGAGACAGGGCCTCATTTCGTTGCCCAGGCTGGAGTGCAGTGGCTCAATCATAGCTCACTGCAGCCCTGCAGCCTCCAACTCCTGGGTTCAAGTGATCCTCCTGCCTCAGTCTCCTGAGAGCTGCAACTACAGGGGTGTGCTGCCACGGCTGGCTTTTTTAATCAGTAGAGATGAGGTTTCACTCTTGCCCAGGCTGATGTCAGACTCCTGGGCCCAGCAGATCCTCCTGCCTCGACATCCTGAAGTTCTTGAATTACAGATGTGAGCTACCGTGCCGCGCCTGGAATTTTTGATTTAATATTTTTGGACCACAGTTGACCTTGAGTAACTAAAACCACAGAAAGTCAAACCACAGATAAGGGAGTCGGGTATTGTATTTTTACATCTCCCTGTTTTAGAAGCAAACACCTTCAGTAACCAAGAAGTTACCAGTTTCCCAACTTTTCCTTTTTCATAAATTGATAATAATTTTTCTTTTAGCTAAACTGATCGGTTTCCTTAACATCATACAGCACATAGCAGTTATGAAAAGGAAAATTTAAACTGGGAACAAAAAATGATTATTCATACATGGTTCAATCCTTCAGTTAATCTAAGAGAAGCAGTTAATCAAGAGTAAGATGCTGCTGCCAAGGGAATTGTCTGCTAATAATTATGTGGACTAGACACTGATGCCTGGAAAAGATTTATTGACAGTTTATCTTTTATATGAAAAAAATATTCATAACACATTTGGTAGACTTAATCTAGACATATTAACCAGCATGCTATAAAAGTTACAAAAATATTTTTTAAATTATATATACTTACATTACATATATAGGTATAGGTGTTTTTTTAAAAACTTAATGCATCTTTCTCTTTTCTCTACAATCAGTTAAATTATTACCAGATCTCTTTATTTAACAGCTTGTAAAATATCCAACGATAGTGGAGAAAAACTAAGTCCAAACAGATCGTGAATGTGGTTAATTGCCCTTAGGAAAAAAAAAAATTACCAAGTCATCTTTATCAACTTCAGAATAGCACTTTTTGGACACATCTACTTAGATTTTCTAAATATCATTTTCTTACACACAGACTGAAGTACCATGTCTCCTTAATGTGTTGATGGCAGAAGCAGCATTCACTAAATGACTGGACCCCTTCCTAATTGTTCATTTCGACTGCTTAATCATCAGTATTACGGTTGGGTTAGATCCAGTATTTTCATTTTTATCAAAAATGGACTTTATTTCTAGATGAACTCTTAAGAGTTCTAATTTCAAAAATATAAATGTTTTTTATTAATTGGATTCTATTGGTAAAAACCACATATGTTTACTTCCCCCTACTCAAACCTCTTAAGATATATATATACACACATACACACACACACACATGTACCTATGCACATTTGTAAAACGTGTTTCATAATGCATGCATACCAATAATGCAGAAAGAACAAAAAAAGTGTACCATTTGTGATCAGAGACTTTGAAGCATCCTTAAAAGATACACTACAAGAAAAAAATCACAGTCCAAACAGTGTTTGAAAAAAAATCCTCTTATAGGTGGGAGCAGTTCTTGAGATTCTGCAAACACATAGTCACAAATACACAAAGTAGGGTGTGTTCCTGGGAAAATCATTAGGTGAGTAATTTCGAATAGTTGAAATATTACTCATTCCTTTTTCCCTTATAATAATCTGCAGGCAGCCGCAGTGTTTACCCTAGGCCAAAGTACTCAATCTAGCTAAAAATACATGGTACTATCTCAGGGAGGTCTAATCTGAAATAGAATGAGTAAACTACTTTGGGTATACCCCCAAAATAAGCTGCCTGCACAGTTACTTCCAGTATGTCACACTCTGCACCCCACAGTCACCAGAAGCATCTGCACGTGGGCAAACAAGGAATCTCACATGCCAGGATGAGTGGAAGGAAGACCACCAGTACCATGAAAGAGATGCCAGCAAGCTGAAGAACTGACACCTGAGAAAACAAAATAAAAATCTTTAACATAAGAATAATGATTTCCTCAGAGTTTATAAGATCCACATATCTTGCTTATAAAATAAACATATGAAAAGGAAACAATTAGACATACTGGAAATAAAAAAGCAATTTAAGAAAACTGTGCTTTATTTAAATGTATGCATTTATTTGTAAACTTATGAGTAATTGGTCAGGTTCAATGCATATGAAATCTTTAATCAGAGTAACAAAATAAGGGTTCAATCTTATATCAAACTCAACATCTGTATTAGTTATTTACTGTTATATAACAAATTGCCCCAAAATTTAGCAGCAAAACCAATAAATGTTATCTCACAGTTCCTGTGGGTCTGGAATTGAGGCACAGTTTACCTGAGTGCTTCTGGCTTAGAGCATCTCACAAAGTTTAAATTAAGGTGTTCGCTGTGGGCAACAGTCATCTCAAGGCTCAACTAGGGAAAAATTCACTTCCAAACTCACTTACATGGATGTTAGCAGGAGACCCCTAGTCCACCCTGATTGTTGGTACTCCAACAAGGACTGTATCAGTTCCTTGCTACCTGTGCCCTGGCATGAAATGACAGAGTGAGGAATGGAAGAGAGAGGGAGCCCAAAACAGAAGCCATGTTCTTTTAATAACCTAACCTCAGAAGCAATATCCCATCACTTCTGTCATATTTTCTTCCTTAGAGGTGAGTCAGTAAATGTAACCCACATTCAAAGGGAAGAGGATTATACATTGATGTGGAATACCAGAAGGCAGGGATCATGATGGGCCAGCTCAAGGTCCTCAGAAGTCTTCTCCCTTTACATAACCAGCTGGAAGCCATGAATTTCATTCTTTAAATTAGATCCAGGGATGGAGGAGGCTTCTTGGGTAGTTTCTTAATTAGAGCTCATTAAGTATCCTCTCTCTTCACTGCAGACTGAAGAGATGAGACATTATCTGCCTCCCACACACCCAGCATACAGTGGTGAGACACACAAAGGATAACTGCTTATAAACATTTCATAAAGGGGAAATGGAAAGCTCAAAAAAGCCACTGATCCTTAGAAATCCTGACATCCAACTGGGCAAATGTTGAAAGTTCTTGATTAGATGGCAAAGCCTAGAAATGATTTTCCATGGCTCTCAAATCTGCGTCTGAGTTATCTTTTCTTTCCTTTGGAATGGCAGCATGTGTTTGCAGCTGGCTAGTATGTGTGTTTGTATTTATAAAAGATTAAAGGATATAGATTCGATAGATTTGATAGAGAGACAGACAAATGTTAGCATTATTCCTGGGTTGTGAAATATTTTTCATCATTATGTATATCTGTGTTTTCTAAATCTCCTCCAGTACACATTTTCAGCTGTTTGTTTGTTTGTTTGTTTGTTTGTTTTGAGACAGAGTCTTGCTCTTGTCGCCCAGGCTGGAGTGCAGTGGTACAATCTTGACTGACTGCAACCTCTGCTTCCTGAGTTCAAGTGATTCTCCTGCCTCATCCTCCTGAGTAGCTGGGATTACAGGCGTGCACCACCACACCCAGCTAATTTTTTAAATAAAGATGGGGTTTCGCCATGTTGGCCAGGCTGGTCTCAAACTCCTGACCTCAGGTGATCTGCCCGCTTCAGCCTCCCAGAGTGCTGGGATTACAGATGTGAGCCATTGTTCCTGGCCTTTTCTATTTTTCTTAAGGATGGGAGAAAACTTACTTAATTCAAATATCCAAAGATAATGTAATGAACTGATTTTTACTATCAGATCACAAGACCAAAAAAATGTGTAAACTATACTACCAACTTACTAATTGATGTCAATAAATATTACTGCTAGCATTTTTTTCCTGCATGAATAATAATGTGAAAGCTAAGTCATAATGAGAAGGTTGCATGGTGAACTCCCGGGTTCGTGTGGGACATGTGTATGTTTAGTCTAGGGTAAGTTATGTTATTAACCTCCCTGTATCTTAATTTACTCCTCTATATGATGGAGTTAGTTAAATAATAATGCCTACCTCTTGATGTGTTTGTGACAGTTAAGTGATTTAATATATTCTGTGTGCTTAGAATTTTGCCTGCTGCTATTAACAGTAGTAATAATAGTGTGTAAGCACATGGAACCAAAAGAAGATACCTATTCCGGAAGCAACATTGTAGGACTTAGCGTTTCCTGCAAGGTGGCTATAAATCTATTATCTACCACGGTGTTTTTGGCATCACCTCTTCCTCTAGAGATCTTTCACTGTTTCTTTTCAGTATAACGTATGTACAGGCCAATTTGTAAAGTGAAAAATGAAATCAATGATCACTAGTATTTTGTTTTACCCTGGTGATACTATAGTAATTTTTCTCATACTTAGAATGAACTTTCAGATAGCCCGTGAGTTATAAAACATACTTCTAAAACCACTACATCAAAATGTATCATGAGTTCCGAAAATCAATTCATATTGAGTATGATGAATCATGACATCATGTCATTCTGTGTTTTTTTAGTATTTTTCGTTTTTTCTGTTCAGAAAAATACAAGAATCAGATGATCATGACTCATGTGATGGTTAAATTTATAAAAGAATTATAAAACAATTATTTTAGCAGTAGTCAGGAGAGCTGAAACCCATGAGTTAGGAGGGATGTAATTATCTTTCAAAAGTCTGTCTCTCAGACATACACAGATAAATATGATCCCATGAACTCCCAAGAACTTTCCTGAATTGTCAGACAATAAAATGACCAGGTTAGAAGCCTGTTCCCTCTACCGTTGTGTTTCCTGTGTCAGTCTCTCTAAATAAAGCCATTTATATCTGCATGGTAAGCCCATCATTTTCATATTTGCACCCTGGGTGCGTGGGCTTTATTTTTTAAAGGGTAATCTCTTGGACACTTAATGGATTTGTTAAAGAACAAAATGGAAGAGTAATGAAGGAAATGTAGCTATGAAACTTCAATAATATTTATTAATGCCATTCATCGTTACGGAGAGAGTCAGACATTTTGTGATTTTTCTTTCGGAGTTGTGCTACTCAAAAGTATTATCCTTGGACCAATCCTGATAGGTGACTGACAGCCTCTGATCAGCAACAGAATATAAATTAATGCACTGCTTCCCTTATTCTTCTGCAAGCCCCTTATCTCAGTGTGAAGCGGTAATAAACATTTTACAGACCAGAACTTTGAACAGTACTGAGCTGGAGCATTGCAGGTGACATCACTTCTGTTTCCTGCCCTCTGTCCGTGTTATGGCACAACGGTGTGGTTTTGACCCTGCTGCTCATTTCCAGTGTTATCCTGATGGAATTCACTTAAGTACTTTGTTTCTTGGTCTTCTCTGCATGAGGAGGATGTGGTATCTGATAATCTCTGAAGTCCCTTGCAGAGCTGTAATTCACATTTATGCAATGATTACATTTATGTTAGTTATAGCCATGGCTAGCAATGAGAAAAGGCTAAGTCAATCATGGAAATTAAATATCATAGTATCAAAGTGTTGACTATGGATACTGTACAAGATAGAAACATGATTATAATAAGTAAAACAAACAGTATGTCCTATGCCATTTGCATATATACCTTACGACAACCATGGAAAAGTACATATACAAGAGAAGACTGAGGGTAAATTAAAACACAGTTTTAAAGCATTCTGAAACTATGACTTGTACATTCAATTTGTTTCTTTATCCAAATTTTTGTAACATGTTATCTTATTTACAAATATAAATAAATAGCATACAAATGTACTCAAAAATAATATCCCTATGATTTTTAAGTCTTTTTCTAAGTACTTTAATAGATGGAACTGCCCTATTTTCACTATTTGGAATTTCCTTTGGCATCTCTCAGTGTCTTGTTCTTGCATCACTTAAGGCTTTTCCAGAGCAAATGTGTGTATACTTCTGTCCACTCCAGAGACAAAGACACCATTCCCTAGACAGTGCTTACAAAACGTCCTGTTACATTAACGGAGGCACAGCTCCTCCTAACTAAGGCTGTCTGTCCACCTCTCCTTGAGATTGTACTCCAGTCTTCTGAGGAACCTTAAATCACTTCCATTTTTAAAAATAAAATTTCCTCCCTTGACCCTGCAGCCTTTTACAGCTGTTCTCTATCGTTCCTTTCCCTTTCACAACTTTTTAGAATGAGTCGTTTAAGCCAAGTGGCTCCCTTTGCTCCCTTCTCCTCTGTCCCTCGCCCACCTTCAATCAGTCCACCACCCTATGACTCTGTTAACAGCCCAGACCTTCTCTGGCTCTCGTGACCCCCATGTAATGAAATCCATTGACTCTTTATTTCTGTGTCAGTTGGTTTTAGAATCCACTCTAGAATAAAACAGAAAACAAATTGATTAAGGGATTTTATGTAGCACCCAGATCTCTAAGAGGGCCGGGAAGACAGGCTCTATAATTGATCGTCCAGGAGTGAGATCCAAGTGGAGCAACTGTAGAGAAAACACCACATCTGCTTCTGTTCTGCATTGATAAAGCTCCAGGCTGGATGGTAGTAGCTCTGCTACTCTCATCCTTGAGTAACCAAATCCTTCTACTGCCTTGTATGCCGGAAGACCAGTTCTCCCCAATGTGGCCATCTCCTCCTTCTGCTAAATAAAGGAACTAGTCATTCATCAAAATTTCAATGAGTTATTCATCACTGCATGCTGATAGCCTGAGGTCACCTGTCACACCTGAATGTTATGCATCAATACTGCAAATATTCCTATTTCATCATAATGAGATTTACAATGATTTTTAATATTTATGCATATTTTATAGGTGTGTGTATATCTTCAAAAATAAACCCTTTATCGATAGAGCTGTATCACAGTTTTTCATGCGGCAAAAACTAACATTGTTTATGCAAAATGAGAATACCATTGTATAATTTGTGGCATCAACAAATTCAAGCAAGATCAGTTTGCCATTTCAGATTTTTCTTTGTTAGAATAAGGCTCCTGTGTTTAAATGTAATTGATGTCGTAGCAATACTTTACTTGCATTTCAATTCCAAGATCCAAGCCAGAAAGTGGTATTTACTGATTCAGTTTCTTGTTTGTTTCTCTTTCTATCCTCCCCCATCAATATTATCCAAAAGTTAATGAATTGTGTCCATCAAAGATTAGTACTAATTACCTTATTTCCATAAAAACAGACTTACCACTCTGCCAGCTTTTTCTTCTGCAAGCTTGCCTGTAGGAAATGATCCATTAGTTAAAAATTAAAAAGAAATTAGAAAATATTTGTCTCCGTAAATCTGGCAACGGCATAGACCTTGGTTTGTTTCAGCTTTTTGCCAAAAGAGAATTTTTAAAAATCTATTATGACAACTATAACTATTTTCTTTACTCTGTTTCCTGAAAGTTAATGAAGAAAACTAATTTTCATAGTCTCATGATGTGTTCTTTGTAAACAAGACACAAATGTTTTCTCACCATTGGAATTCAGATAAACATTTAATTAGAGATACAATCTTATCTTGGAGAAGATGGTGACAAGAATTTGTAGGGAAGAGTTTCAGAGGAGGGAACTTTTCAGATAAAGAATATCAGAAATCTGCCTACGGTTTTCTTGAGTCTTTCCAGAGAACTAGACCATAAATGTAAAAGTGAAATTCTACAAAGCCAAGCTAAAAACAAGAGAAGCGCTGTAAACCAGAAGGTTCCCAGGGCTTACAGTAGGCAGAAAGCCATTCAGACTCCAGCCAGAATGGACACAGAGTCCAAAGTAATCACCTGGAGCATTTAATGTGGACTCTGGTGGGGTCAGGCCTACTAGTAGGACTGCACTGGCCCTGGAGTGATGGCTACTCTAGACTCGTGCAGTAAAGCTTAAAATATGGGCCTTGATTGGTATGATTAATGGCCTGCCAGGACTAAGTCTAACTTCCATTAAAAGATGAAAACAAAATTTATGTATCTAACAATGTCAAATTAACGTAGTATCCAGTGAATGATTACTAGACATGCAAAAACACAGTAAAATATGATTCTTAGCCAGAAGAAATATCAGCCAAGAGAAACAGAATTTTAAGAGAGAGTAGATTATGGAACTTGTAGATAAATGCTATAGCAGTTATAACAATGTTTGGGAATTTAAATGAAAACATGAACATGATGTGAAGGAAAATGGCAGATACAAAAAAAAATTACAAAGTAAAACTCATAGGTAAAAGTTCAATACCTGCGGTCAAATAAAACCATTGGATGGGCTTAACAAAAGATTAGATTGTGGAAAAAAAATTTGAAGATTTAGTGATAACTTGAAGATTTAGTGATAGAATTTTTCCAGCTTAAGAGACAGAGAGGAAAAAAAAAATACTGAAATGAAAATTGACCCAGCCTCAGTGTCAAGCTGTGTAACGTATATGTAATTGAAATTCCAGAATTTGGAAGGGAGCAGTGCACAAAGTTTATTTGAAGAACGAATTGCCAGCAGTTTTCCAAATTTGATGAATTCTGTAAAGTCACAGTTCCAAAGAGTTCAATGAACTCCAAGCAAGATAAACCATGCCAATATACACTATTAAGTAAAAGCCAGTAATAAAGAGCAGTCTTAAAAACAGCCAGAAACCACACACATGCACAGTGTATAGAGAAACAAAAGTAAATATGACTACAAACTTCTCCCAAACACTGTGCAAGCCAGAAGATGATGGAATGACATTTTAAAGTGCTGAAAGAAACAACCAGGAATCTTTATATTCTCCCCAGTCTATCGTTCAAAATTGAAGCCTAAATAAAAACTTTATCCAGTCATCAATAACTGAGAAAATATGTGTTAAACAGAACTGTAATACAAGAAATATTAAAGTTATTCAGCCACAAAGTAAATAATACCATGTAGAAACAGATCTGCACAAAGAAGTGAAGTCTGTCCTAAATGAAAATGTGGATAAACATGAAATACTTTTTTTCTTTTTCTTTTTTTCCTTAAATATTTGTTTATTGGTTAAAACAAAAAGAGTAACATGTATTGTAGGATTAATAACATGTAAAAATACCATGTAAAACAATAGTAGCACAGGAAACTGGGGGCATGTGAAATGAAAGTATGCTCTAGGAAGAAAACAGAGGGGAAAAAAAGAAGGAGATGAGACAAATAGAAAATGAATGGCAAGATGGTAGACTAAAACCAACCATATCAATAATCACTTTAAATACAAACAGTCTAAACATTTCACTTAGAAGCTAGACATTATCAAGACCCAACCATATATATTATCTACAAAAATACTGACTTAAAATATAAGGTACAAGTAGGTAAAGATTAAAAGGCTAAACAAAGATATACTGCCAAATCAGTAACCGTAAGAAATCTGGAAGAACACATGAATATCAGAGATCTGGAGTTCAGAATAAAGAATATAGCCAAAAAAAGGACTTTAATCAAGAAGACATAACAATGATAAATGTGCATTTAAACAATAAGAGGACTTCAAGGTATCCAAAAAGGAAACTAGCAGAACTGACAGGAAAAACAGAAAAATTGACAATAATAATTGGAGATTTTAACATTCCTTTCTGAATAATTGGTAGAACAAGTAGAAAGGCTAGAGAAAGGATAAAGAAGAGTGAATAGCACTGTCAGCCAATCTAATTGAAATTTGTAAAACACTGCACCCAAATGCAGCAGAGTATACATTCTTTTAAAGTACATATAGATATATATCACAATAGATGCTGAGCCATTAACCAATTATTCTTAAATTTAAAGAACCTAAATTTAAGGTAAAAATTTAAATATACACAGTATATTTATTCCAAAATGGAATTAAATTAGAAATTAACAAGAGAAAGATATCTGAAAAATACAACAAATAGTAGTCAAATTACACCTTTCCAAATCATGGATAAAAAAAAAAAAAAAAAAAAAAAACAGGAGAAATGAGAAAATGTTTTGAACTGAATGAAAATAACATTATAATTTTTATAATGCAGCTAAAGCAGTGCTTAGGGGACATTTTACAGCATTCGATGCTTCTTATGTTATTAAGGAAGAAAGAACTCAATTACCTACAATTTCAGAAAAAATAAGCTAAAATAATAAGAAATTTTAATTCAAATTAGAGAGAATGAAATAATGATTTAATGCAGAAATCATGAAAATCAGGCAAACAGAATGGATAATAATACAATATTGATAATCATAATGATTTAAGATTAGAAATCATAAAAATTCAGCAAATAATAGAATTGATAAAACAAAAGATGGTTAACTCTAATAATAATAAAATTGATAAATCTCTAATGAGACCGAAGGGGAAGGGACAGAAATTACCAATATCAAGAATGAAAAAAAGAGGATGGTAGCACAATAAATCTTATAATTATTGACAGAATAAAGAAATGCTATCAGCAGCTTTATGCCAATGATGAACAGTTTACATAAATAAATTTTTTGAAAGACATCAAAATGAGAAACAGAGGCTGGGCACGGTGGCATATGCCTGTAATCCCAGCACTTTAGGAGGCCGAGGCGGGCTGATCACGAGGTCAAGAGATGGAGACCATCCTGGCCAACATGGTGAAACCCTGTCTCTACTAAAAATACAAAAATTAGCTGGGTATGGTGGTGTGTGCCTGTAGTCCCAGCTACTTGGGAGGCTGAGGCAGGAGAATCGCTTGCACCCAGAAGGTGGAGGTTGCAGTGAGCTGAGACCACGCCACTGCACTCCAGCCTGGCGACAGAACAAGACTCCATCTAAAAAACTAAATGAAAATAAAAAACAGAAAAATCTAAATGTCTCTGTAACTATTAAGTTTGGAATCCAAAACTTTAAAACTTCTCCCCAAATAAGGTCCAAATAGCTGGTTAATTATCTCAAATATTTAAATAATTAAACAATATGAATCTTCACAAAGTATTTCAGAAAATGAAAGGAGGAACACTTTTCAACTCATTTAATGAGACCATCACTGCCCTTGTATGAGCATTAAATTTAAAAAAGAAAACTACAGATCAATATGCTTCATATTGATAGATACAAAAATCCTTTGAAATACATTAGCTATTCATATCCAGCAATATATAGAAAAGTTAATCGATTATGACAACGTAAGGTTTATTCCAGGATTATGAGTTTGATTTCAAAGTCAGTTAATAGAATTTCTTGTATTAGTGGAATAAAAAGAAAGCCCATATGATCACATCAGTACATATTTAAGAAATTACAAAATTCAACATTCATTTGTGATTAAAAAGAAATTAGCAAAGACAAATAGAATTCCCACAATCTGTTAGCATTTATGACAAATCAGTAGCAAACACCACAACACTGGTGAAATCTGCTTCCTTTTTATTATGATAAAGAACAAACCAAGAATGTTGGCTGGGTGCTTTGGCTCACGCCTGTGATCCCAGCATTTTGGGAGGCAGAGGCAGGCTGATCACCTGTGGTCAGGAGTTCAAGACCAGCCTGGACAACATGGTGAAACCTCGTCTCTACTAAAAATACAGAGATTCGCCAGGCGTGGGGTCATATGCTTGTAGTCCCAGCTACTCAGGAGGCTGAGGCAGGAGAATTGCTTGAACCCGGCAGGCGGAGATTGCAGTTAGCCAAATTGGACCACTGCACTCCAGCCTGGGTGACAGAGCAAGACTCTATCTCAAAAAAAAAAACAAACAAACAAAAAAAGAAAAGAAAAGAAACCAACCAACCAAACAACAACAAAAAGACAATTTATCACTTCTTTTCAACATTGTTTTAGATACTCTAACCAGTGTAATAAGGTGAGAAAAAGAAATACAGATAGAAAAGGAAAAAGAAAAGCTGCCTTTATTTATAGAAGACATGGTTTTTGTAGAATATCCTGAGGATTTTTTTTTTCTTAACTACTGGAGTTGAGATGTAAATGTAGCTATCAGGATACAAAATTAAGATGCCAAAACCTACTGTATTTCTGTATGCTGGCAATGAATGACTAGAAATTGGAAGTAAATGTTACCATTTATAATATTGTTTAAAATCTGAAATATATATAGATAAATCTTTTTACAATGTATAATGCCATTTAC